>NW_026577974.1:1264618-2529237 GCF_029603195.1 Condylostylus longicornis
TTTTCCACAACGAAAACATTTATTAATTTGACAAAATGTGTTTGTTTGTATACATATAAGTGCACGGACTTGTATGGAATATTTGAAATATAAACACTGCAGCAAATATTTACTATATGTAAAATATTTACTTGAAAATTAAACTTTCATTATAAATTATTTTTTATAACCCAACCCTTTTGTTTTGTTTTTCTTTTAGCTAAAGAAAATTCATAACTTGCTATAGTTTTCTTAACAAAAATTTAAATTATTACCACATTAATAACACAATTTTTTACAAATTTTATACTATTTATCTAAAAATTTAATTCTTCTTGAAATAAATAATAAAAAATAAATGATCAATAAAAAGATTGCAAAATATATTAAAAATTTTTAATATGTAATTGAAAATCAAAAATTGCCTTATTAGTAAATTTCCTCGTTATAATGAGGAATGATGAGATTTTAGAGATACAGGGATGGGCAAAACTCAGGTAAGAACTCTCATCGGGGTCTTGTCAGGGCCCTACAAACCTGAAGGCCACCTTAGTAAGCTGGGCCTGGCAAGTTTTTGAATGTGATGCTCTCCCCCATAGGAGAAAGAATTACTGAGGAGCCATGCTCTCACAGCGGCGGAATAGCGGTCCTCCGGACCTCACAGGATGCTCGAGCTCATCAGCAGTTTGGGTCTCGAGCGGCTGTTGTATGGCATGCCTATTAGGTAATGTTAATTTCAAAAGATATTCTATTGAATAAGGATTGATTGATTTTTAACTTGGGTAAAAAGCGAAGAATAGGTAAAAATTTTTCAATTTAGAAGTATGTACACGAAAATTGAAAATTACGTAGCAAAAGAAATAAAAAAAAATTGAATTACACACCAAGTTAAATAAACTTAATCATAAAATTGAAATTTATTGGCATCTTTATTTTTAAATAAACACATTGAGTAAATTTATAGTTAGCTAATAATTTTTTACGACCATAATAAATTTTAAAACTAAATTGGTTGCAAATTTTTTGTTTCTTTTAACTAATTAGTAATAGTTGTGTTTCATTTTGATTTTTTTACTTTTATTTTTAAAAAATTAAATGCATTTTAATGCACAAGTTAATTTTAGTATATATCTTTAAAAAATCAGTAGAATAAACAAAATGGGGAAAACATTAAAACTGTAAATGAATTTTATATATACTAAGCTTACATACGTTAATAAGTTATGAAGTCAACTGTAATTCTTACGGTCAACTGCATTTTGTTAGTATACTGTATTACGAATGTTCCCTAGATAATATGGAGCATGAAAAAGGAGTGTTCAAAGTGGAATTGGAAACGGAAACTACATAATGTTTGCTCAATAAAAAGGAGGGACAAGAACAGAGGAAAGAAAAGGAGAACAGGGGAAAGATAAAGAGTATTGCAAAATAAAATTAATCGTTATTTTGAGCTCTAGTTAAAGTAATTAGTTACAAACTAATAAACTGTTAACTAATGACGTAAGTTTTAAATTGAGATTACAAGTATAACGAAGGCAGATCGTAAATGTGAAATAATGTTATTTAATCAAAATTCAAATGTGACAAAATATTATTTTAACCATTAAATTTTAAATCTAATTAAAAACATTTAATTTAAAACTTAAATTATGCAAGTAACAAAAATTTTGTAATTAAATTTTCTTATTTTTATTATTAATTACAATTAAATATATAAAATTGAATATTAAATATGTAAAATTTATTTATTAATTAAAAATTATTGTTAATTTCGGTAGCACTTAGCACAATCAATTTAAAAAATTTAATGAGTTTTTTCAAAACTGTTTTGAAAACATGAACACAATTTGCAAACTTGTTTTCCATGACATCAAGAAATAAAATCTTTAATGTTCAAATTTTAATATTTTTATCAATCCAATTTGTAATTAACATTATTTCTAATTTACCTTACGTAAACACTCGTTAAAGTAGAAAATATTTAATTGCTTTGATTTTTAATTAAATTCATTGTAGTTGTGTTTGAAATAAGTGTTTTTCTCTTTGTTGCTGTGCTTTAATTTGAAGGTGGAACAATATCTGTTTAAAATTATTATGTCACTTACACTTTCTAATATTAGCGTAATGAGCGTAATTTGACACATTAACATGACATTGTTCACCTCATTTTTTAGACATGCCGGCGAAACCTGAAGATACTGTATAATGCATAGAGGATCATAATACTCTTATCCAAAATATATAAGTTTAGCCAGCATATCACAAGTAAACTGATTGTGAAACGATGTCTCCTCCTGGTAATCAATACGCAGTAACTGCATATTCCACCTGCCAATACGCCGTAAGGCGATGAAAGTTAGTTTGAGTATAAAGACAGAAACAATGCCTCAATTCCAATGACGTAAGTCCATCTCATCCTGGTAAATCCATGATATAGAAGGCGAAATCACCCTAACCTGTAAACCCAATGCGAATTTGATTAGCTTACTTGTATTCCCGTCTTCTCCTTGTTTTTCCAACGATTCGTATAATCACTACTTCGATATACTGTATATTTAAAAGCTCCTTTTATATATAGGAAGCAGCGAATTACAGGAGCAATCGTTAAAACTGGATCGGGTTGACCCTGACAGCGTCATTGGTTTAAGAGAATACGTTTCAGTCAAAAGCTCCAACGTACATGTAAGTGATGCATTTGCTCTTCCATTGTTGATTCATTACCTTCCAAATTGTTGACCCTATTTGGTCTCGCCAGAAGCAAAACTAGGAGAGCGATAGTAATAATTTCCAAAGTTTTCACAATTTACAAATCATTTTAATTGGTGTGTACAAGATAATCTATGTATTTTAAATTCCTTAAATAAAATGAAAACAAAATCTTTGCCAAGTACGACTAAGAAAATATTAAACAAAAATAAATTTAGTATTAGTATGTAGTGAAAATGCAATTTCAGACCTTTTCAAAAAGGATTTTATACTTTAATTTTGACATGACATTTTTAGTACTTGTCTCTGCCAAAATATCTCATATTTTGTTTTTATTTTATTTTAACTAAATATTTTTCGAAAAAAGGATAAAAAGATGGTAGCTGCTTATATGAATGAAAACTGTGGCTCTTGATAAGTTCAAGGTAAAATTTTTGTAAAGCTTTTATAAAATAAAATTTTCTAGTTTAGAAAGATTTTTTTATAATTTTACACAAGTTTGTTCTAAAGTGCATACATCTACATTTTATGTACATTTATAGTTTAAAAGTAAAGCAAAAATATCGCCTGTAAATGATTTATTGCGTCCTGTCTAACCCTTATCTATTTTAGTTTTATTTTTA
The DNA here is from genome assembly GCF_029603195.1 of Condylostylus longicornis. Taxonomy (NCBI): domain Eukaryota; kingdom Metazoa; phylum Arthropoda; class Insecta; order Diptera; family Dolichopodidae; genus Condylostylus; species Condylostylus longicornis. The sequence continues at coordinate 1,267,927 of NW_026577974.1, forward strand.
TGTTATCATTTTTGATAACTGCTTTTTTAACCCTGACATTTTGTACTTGCCTTGATTTTGAAGTTTTTCTTTTTATAGGGTAATAATTTAGATTTTAAATGGTATGTAGCATTATCTAATGTAAAAATTATAAAACACAGGTATTTTGCGGTGTGAGTTCATTAGGTTGAAGCGGATTGAAGAAAAAAATTGGGTTGTAGAGAAAATTGGAATGATTATTTTTTTAATTATACTTGCCAACTTGATAACGGATTTAATTTTCGATTATTTTTTCATATTTTATATAGAAATTTTTTTAGCAAATATAAAGTGCTTAAGTAGATTGTTGTTTAGGTAGCCCGATTGTTCAATTGATCTTTTAAGAAAATTCGTATTTTACTTTTTAACTGTTCAATAATTAATATCTATGTATAAAAGATACGAAAAAATACTTAAAATCTAATCACGTATTAAACGCTTCTTATAATGATGAAAATTTAAAAGTATGAACCATTTTCCTTAAGTTAAAAAAATTAGAAAAAAACATTTCAATCAATAATAATTTTCTTTAGCAGCAATATGAAAACTTTATCTCAGTTTATAGAGTTGTAATTTTGGTTTCTTATTTTTTTTATGTCTTAAGGAAAAATGTTTCTAAACAAACAACTTTATTTGATTTTTAAAGCAAAATCAAGAGAAAAAAAAATAAAATGGAAAAAATCTCAATGTAAAAGAATAAAGCTGCATGAATAGAAGAAAGTAAATGTCATCTATGCATCTATTGTACATGAAAAGATTGATTCCATTGTATCCTTGAAACGGAGAAATTTTACAATTCTTTTAAGTACCTATATAAAATTGTTTTTATAAATTGGCATAGAATTGGTAAAGTAAGAGAAGAAAAAATAAGTAAATAATCAAGTAGCAAACAACACTAACCTATAATATTAGATCGATTATTGTCTCCAGGGGGTTCTCAAGTATTTATTAAAGATCAAAAGCTTCAATAAAATGCACCGAAACAAAAAGTATAAAATGATGAAGGAGAATATTGAGTTCATTTTAGAAAAACAATCATGAAAAATATTATTTTGATTTTTCAGCATATTATGAACATCACGTGTCCCAAGAAAACTAAAAGTTTACTTGAATCTTTTCTAAACATATTCTTTTCTAAACCTGGTAAGACTTATTGTATTTGTAAGTAATTTCGTTTAACCCCCATAGGGGTTCTGAAGATGTTTCTTAACTTTGTCCCAATTATACAATCTGGCGGCGAAATTGTCCAATCTGATATTGGGGAAGAACAAAATAGCAAATTCTTCAAGGGTACGCACCCAGCGTCTTTCGGGGAAAGGTGCAAACCTTGTACGTGCAGTTCAACCTTGAAAGGTGATATCGGGAACTGGAACCTAGCTAGCCCCATAAAAACTATATGAATAGTTTTTATAATTCAAAAAGAACTATATTTCAACTTTATTGGAAATATTATAATCAATATACTAAAAGCAAGGAAAAAATTTGCTCTTAATCATTTTGTTTAGAATCAAATCGTTTAAACTAAAAATAAAAAAATTATTTTTAAAAAATATATTAAAAGTTTTTACTTTGATCATGATGAAAATTCATTGATTTTAATTTTATTTTTGTATATACATTCTTAGGTACACATGTACGTTTAAAATGTTTAAAGCGATGTCATGTTTATAAAAATGATTGATAGCGGCGCGTTTACAATCGTTTTTCCTTTGGCCGTTTTGGCATTTCCATTATCGTTTTTTGTATATGTTTTTTTATTATTTGTACTTTATTCTTTTCCCTCCCGAAGTGATGGTTGCCCTTTTAAATTTTTGACTTATGCTTTGTTTTCAATAAAAATTTATTTAATATGCATTTAATGTACTTTGCTGCTTCTCCATTAATGCGATTTGCTTCTGATTTAAAAATACAAATAAAAAAAAAGTCTTTCAGGTTTTCCATTCAATTATTATCATTGTCATCAAATCAAAATCAAAAAATCATCAAATCGGAATCGTTTAAAGAATTTTAAAACAAACTATCAGCTATCCGTCATATATAAAATATTCAATTTCTAGTTATAGGTGATTACAAAATGATTAAATTTTATATTATCATGGAAAAAAATAAAGGAAAGTAAAAAAAATTAACTATTTTTATGGGTGGACGCTGTCCACGTCCATCAATTCTTGTAAGATTTTTAATATTTCAACATTTTTGCTTTCTTATATATACATAAATGTATTTATTTTTTGCTTCCTCATGAATTTAAAAGCTAATTTCAATGGAATTTAAATGATGTATTGATATGCGGACTCCTGTGCCATTTATTTTTCCTTCTGTTAAATAAAAAAAAAATTAACTTTGGGCATTAAGTGAAAAATGTCAAGAAAAATGCGTATTTTTATTGCATTTTGTATTAAATATTTAATTGTTATTCTAGATTGATGTGGTGTACTAATAAAGTTACTTGGGAGTTAAGTCAAAAACTCATTACGTTTTGTTAATAGAATTGCAGGAATAAAAATTAACTGGCACTCTTCAAGAATTAAAAATAAAAGATAGAAAAATAGTTAAATTCAATGAGCGTAATAATTTTTATACACTTATTATTTAATTGATATTGTTTCTTTATAGATCTCAAAAGCAATAAGAGCATTTGGGACTCTCGAAATTTTTTTTCACAACCAAAAATTTTAATAAGTTCATATAAACATGGATAGTATGTTATTTAAAAACATCTTGCAAAAGCTGCAAATTTTCATCTATAAGTGTGTGAGAATTATGTGTGGCATATTCTGGGCTAAAATAATAATAAATGAACAACGAAATAAGAAACAATGTGAACACATATACGAAAACAAAATTAAAATAAATAGATCTTATTCTAACACGATCAATAACAACGATTGGTAACAACCGGCAAGGAAAAGGGAAAGTTGGAAAATCAAAATTAACAAGTATTATAAAATAGAAACGCAAGTGATTAGAAATCAAGCGATCAAAGTGGTTTTCTTTAGTTTTAGTACTCATTCGTCTGCAATTTTCCTACATCTTAAATTTTGTTAATACTATTCTTGTTTTACAAAAAATTGTATTATAACTGTAATGAAAAAATTTCAATTCAACATACGCACTATTTTTTTTTTAAGTATTAGGCCACTAAAAATGTACCGCATCATCTCAATTTTTCAAAGGAAAACTAATGATAAATTATTATTTTGTATTAAAAAAATAGAGTATTTTTACTTTAATGTTATTTTATTATCCTTTAACATACCATAAAAAGGTTTATTTACGAAACAGAAGGGATCAATATTAAGACAAAAAAGGGAAATCTCATTTAATTGTAATGGTAATAAATAGAAAATTGATTTGATGCGCAACCGAATTATTTTCATATGTTCTCAATTTTTGAAAAGTTTTAAATGTCGAAATTTTCATTCTAGTTGCATGCCTAAATTAGTTTTTATTACGTATTTCATTTACTCATTTACACACTAAATAATTTCAAAAACTAATAAAATGAAAGAATTAAAAAAGACAAGGAGCGCATTATAATAATGTACATATCCTTATGGTGATAATAAATTTATTCTGCTTACATAAGATATAATGCATAAAATTTAATGGTGAGTTTAAAAATTAGACAATAGAATGTTAATTCTGCCGAGACTAAGATATTAAATTTCTGTACTAAATAGAAAACTTTGAATATTGTATAACAAATAATCCCATTAAATATCTATAATCGAAAATTTGGATTTTGGCAACTGAATTTGCATTTTTAATGCAATTGAGAAGATCATACGTTGACCAAAATGATCAATTTCTACACACAAACTACAAAAAGGTATTTGAATGATTTTATCGAACATGTTTGAATGCTTTTTGTTTGTTTTCATGTGCAAGTCCAACATAAAACGAGAAGTCTCCTATATTAATATTAATATTTAAGAAAATATGAATTTGTGTATTATAGAATTGAAATCAAATTTAGAGCATCATTAAAATAGGCAACCATTTGCAACAACACAAGTATAAAATGTATTAATTTCTTGAAAAAAAAACTCTCAATAGATTGTCAACTTGTTTTCCCTTTCACATTTACAATATTATTGAATTCGATTTTTTTATTTCATTTCTTATTTTGTACAATTCTGTATATAATATAAACGTGTCATTATGGTGAATTTATTTCTGATGTTAAAGCATAACTGACGACTTTTAATATTTTTTCTCTTATTTCTCGTATTTTTTTGTTTTATTTTAATGTGCTTATAGAACTAAATTTATTATTATTATCTTGACAACCGTAACTAACTATTTGTACACTATAAAGTAAAAATTTCTTGTATAACCGGTTACATTAGGGTATTGTAACTATTCAGTTTGTTCGATCATCGCATATAAGTTGAATTAGATTTGTTTTTTTTTATCCTTTTGTCACTCATTATCGTGGATAATTTAATGTGTCAACGCTTAAATTTTGTGACACAAATTGAATGAATTAAAGAAGATTTAATTTGGTTTTTTTTCTTTTCGGTGACAATTTTGTAGACAATTGATCAGTAGACATGTTTAAGAATAAATCACTATTATAACGTTTTGAAATATTATGAATGAAATTGGTTACATTGTTTAAAAATAGTTCTTAAAAAGAAATTGGGGTAGAAATATTTTTGTGCCAGTTATGAAAAGACAAGAAAGAAATGGAATATTTCTTTAATTGTTAATGTCATTCAATTTTATACAATTATAGCAAATTTATAATCATTTTATAACAATCATAGTTGGGACCTTAATTATAATTAATATGTATTTGTTTAAATCGTTCAAGGACATTGGACGCGAAAATCCGATAACTTTAGCTTCACTGATAATTTTTTATTCAAACTTGTGTTAAATGATTTTCTCTTACAGTATCGAAATAAGCAAATTTTTTAAATTTAAACTATTATATTCCAAAAAGCTTTAACGGTCTGTACATACCACAAAATTACTTTAAAAACATTTTCTGAAAGATTTTAAAATGTGTACGATATCAGTACATAATTTTCAATTTCTAATTCTAATTCAAACATTGTCAATAAATCGATAAATACCTATATTTTTCCATTAACTCTTCTTTCAACTCCTATATATGTATTTGAATCGCTGATTGCTAAAATCCATTTAAGGCAATGCTATACACTTGTGGATATACACAATATACTTATTCAACACAAAAAAAAAGGATAAATTCAAGTTACTCAATTCAATTTGGTTAAGACGTACGAACTACATACGTATGTATAACTTTAACACATTTGTTTTTATATATAGACAGACCTTTAATACATGGGAGGATATAATTTTATTCACTTCAACAGAAATTGCAATTTTTCTGACAGCATAAAACAGCAACATCAATGATCCTTTATAAACTGGATATTAAAATGAAAGCAAGTAAATCCACAGTATATATTTAAGTAGATATGAAAAATCAAAAGAGAGTTGTTAAGAAAACGGAAGCTATATATGTTGGGATTTTCAAAAGAATCATTTGAAACAGGATAAGATTATTTATCCCTTTTGTATTTATTATAAAAAATAACATGTATGTATACATATATGAGTACATTAAAATATGAAACTGTAACAGAAAATACGGTAGGATAAAAAAAAATTTTGCAATATTTGATTTGATTGTTCCTTCTTATTTTACTTTATTTTTTGTGGCTATTTAACATGAAAGACATTAAAAATATTGCAACAATCAAATTTCGGAATTCTTTTAACACATTATTATGGAAAAACTTCTTCAGCCCAAATATTATTTGCTTTCATGTTTCAATTTCAAGTGGTAATTTTTGAAAGACATTCTTATTTTGCTCTGCCATTCATTATTCTGCTTGATTATTAGTTTAATAATAAAAATTAAGCAGATTATTATAAAATTAATAACTAGTGATGTTGACTAAATTCTCCGGTTGTTGAACAATTTTAACTGTTTGGTTAACAAATTTTCTAACTTTTTCTAAACATTCCTGTTTCTGTTTTTTTTACACGTGTATTTATACAGGCCACTAAAACCGTGTCAATTATAATACCGAACTCTTATAATTTTTTGTGATTACGGTATTTTATTTATAAATATCGATAACAGGATATATAAAAACGTATTATATATGAATTATAACATAGAGGGTTGTTTTAGTAATAAAAATGAAAATAATAAGAATTATTTGTAAGTAATATGAAATTAAAGTTGTCATTTCCGTTCAAAATTCATTTATATACTTGGCGTTTTTATAACTTGTTATAGATCTTCAGACAAGAAAGGAATTTTTTTGTTATTAAACTTCAAATATAGTTTAATGACTTCATTATATTTAAAAAGATTGATTGTTATTGCTTATCTTATTATTTTAGATTAGCTCAACTTCTCATATGATTAATTGTTCAATTCCTACACAGTTGCTTAAAACTTTTTGAGTTCCTTTACTATATATGTATATTAAATAGCTTTCAATATTTGAATAAAAATTCAAATGGTCAACTTCATTTATTCCTATTATTTTTTTTTTAATTTGTAGAAAAACAATTATTATTAAATCCTTTTTAATTCGAAAATTTAATTTTAATTTCATTCTTCTTTTATTATAGCATCTTTTCAATTATCATGTTGTTGAAAAGACCGAAAAGCTTCACAAAATGAAATTAAATCATTTTTATATCCTTTTAAACAAAATTAAAAATAATTTACAGGCCATTAAATTTTAGCTAGCTAGCTACCAAACTTTCTCTACATCCCAATACCCATAACATTAAAATATAGCGCACATATATAAAAAAAAATAATTCATGATATTATGAGTCATAAACACCACCAAATAAATTTTAAAAATACAAAAATGCCATGAGTAAAAAAAAAAAGGGTAAATAAATCTTATCTATTTTTGTTTAATAAAAATTTGTATTAAAAGTCGCGTTTTAGCATTTAATGTTATTGTAAATTGCAAAACGTTTCTCAACTTTCTTAAAATTTCCTAGAATTTCGAATAAAAACTAAATAAATTTTATTTTCACGCCGTACAATCTTCGTCTGTGGTTTCCACAATAGAGAGGAATATGTTTATATTCAAGCAAAAATTTTTGAAAACTTGTATGAATTAAAAATTGCAATCGCAAGAAAACTCGCTTACTTATAATAAAATTTCCTCTTTCTTCAATACTTTAAAAGAAAATTTCACCCCTATGAACTTTATATATATATATCCTTTGTGGGTTCAATATATCGTTTTCATTTCAAAATTTAGCTCACATTTATCTTAACTTTTAGATTTTCGATTTTTTTTATGTTTTTTTATTTATTTTGAAAGATATTTTATCCACAGAATAACCATAAACTAACTGCAAATTTTTCCGTTCATTATTGTTTGTTTATTATATACTTTTCCGTTCATTATTTATTTCCTTATTTATATACTTTTTTTAAATTTTGACTCAATTTTGAGGATAGAATAAAGCAATTTTTATTTTGTGAATCATTTAAAATTAGATTTGAAAATCATAAAAAGAAATTTAATAAATAGATTCGTCTTAAGGTGGCCACTCTTGTAGAATTTCGTGTCAGCAATTATTAGTATTCTCGCATATACTAAAAAATATTTTGCATTTCATGTGCTATTTGATGCTTGACAGAGAATTTTGATAGCCTCATATTAACAAAATTCATATAGAATTAATATTTAAAATAGATTTCTTCTCACAAAACATTTATAGAAATCATTTGTAGCGGACTAGCGTCATTAAATTAGCTTTGAAAAATTTGATATACCCAATCTAAAATAAAAAAAATGTTATGAATTAAGAATCTTAAAAAAAGACTAAAAATTTCATTTGTTCAAAAAAAAATTATGAATTCCGGATAATTCCTCAATTTTCTATTAGATTAGAACAAACTTTGCATCAATTTCGGGACAATTGATAACAGGTGAAAACAGTAAAATTACTGCAGAAACACAATGCAATTTTACTAATTCAGTTTTTTCTTTTCCTTTTTGAATACGAACTTATTAATAAATTCATAGAAGTTCAAAGGTTTAATACTTATTTAGTGTTTAGTTAGTACTAAAAGCATTCGTCTCTTGAATGTTTTTGTTTTCGATAACTAAATTTTTTAAGAACATTTAAAAAAAATAAATATATAGCAACAAACAGCAACCATTTTCACATTATAAAACACAGAAAAAAACACACTAACAGTATATAACAATGATAATAAATTAAAAACAAAATAAAAGAATAAAAATAAAAATAATACTTTTTAATGGTATGAAACGAGGACGAAAAATCAGCAGTTGTAGCAGTTAATTTAATTTATTGCAACATTTTTATGGGCGACTTTATTGCATATAAAACATAATTTACTGCGTCTGAATTATAACAAGAAAAAAAAGAAAAACAATAACAACAATAATAATAATAAAATATATGGCAGAAAAAAAAGGAAATTTGTGGAAGAAAATAACGTCTTTTTTCCCACTTTTCACAATGATGGTAAATTTTTCTTTTTCCCTTTCTTTTTTTTAACAATTTCTCTATAAATAACTGGAATAATAATATTATTAAAGGAAAAGAAAAAAAATCAAAAATAAGTTAAAAGGATAATAACACTGTCGTTTAACTTATTTACAATATCGTGTACATAATATATAAGTATGTAAGTACATAGAATCATGCTCATATTCTTATTTGCTAGTTGCCAGCAATCGCTATATTTTCTTCTACAAAAATTATGTTAAATTTTCTGATAAACATTCCGTTTATCGGGCGGGATCATTCTCGTTCAATATTATTCGAGTATAATTTCTGGGCTCTTTTTATTCAACAAGAATAGTATAGACCATAGAACAACTCTCTTTGAAATAGTTAGTAATATAATTATAAATATATTTTAACCATCTAGCCGGGTAAACATTCTCAATATCTTTTCAACACTACTTTTTTGATCAGACTCAAGAAACGGGAGCTGGACAACACTATTTTATGCATCTTAACATTACGCTTTCAACGTGCTAAAATGAAGAATTACGTTTTAAGATTTTTTAAATTTTCGAACTAAAATTTTTTAAATTTTTGAACTAAACAAATTAAAAACTATAAAAGGTTAGAAACTTGTTATTAAAATTAAATTTGTTAGTTTGGTTCTCAAAAATCTCAAAACATTATTAAGTGCAGAAATTTTTTAAATCCTAAAAAGAAATTATAATCTGTTTTATTTAATTTCTTTTTCGACTTTTATTTAAAATATGATCCATCAATAAAAACAAAAAAAAAGGGAACTGTTTCATTCAATATTACCAAAAACATCAACAAATTAACATGTAATTTATTTCTTGCTTTAACTGCTTTAACAGCTTTAACTACTTAAAATATTGGAAATTTTTGATTCTTTTTTATTTTTTCGGTAATTTTATTGAAGTTAATATTTTTATCTTAAAATTTATTACCACTAAATCGAATGAAAAACTCCTTTTTACTTTCAAGGGTATTCTAAACATAAAATTGGTAAAGGATTTGGGAAAGGTTGTAAATTAAAAACTGTTATATATACACATATATAACAAGATTTCTTTGTGTAACAAAAAATTCTGATCAATATTTTGGATCTAGTTCTATAGCTAAAATTATTTTTATGGTGGTTATTACAATGTTACTCATATGTTAGTATTTAATTGTGTAGAAAATCGTGTGATAAAAATAAATCTTTTGATATTTTCTACATATATTTTATGTTTATAAAACGAATTTATTGATTAAATTGCTTGGAAATTCGAAAGAATCCCTATTTAATATTAAGATAAAATACGATGCAGGGTGTAAATTACATTTTCTATAAATGAATCCGAATTAAAATACAATATTATTAAATTTATGTAATAGGTTATTAAGATAAACATATTATGTTTTGTTTAACTTGGAGTTAATGTTTTATTTTTTTGGCAATTTTAATGATTAGTTAGTTTATCATTTGCCTCTTTGCTATTATCCCTGAGACCAAAGATCATTTAATTGGGGTTCTTTGATTATACGAATTATTGTAATGATATGAGTGTTGATCAAAAGTGATTTAATATGATTGAATACCTATCATAGTGTTCTCCTTCTAGTTTATCTAAGATTGGCCAATCCAATGGTACATTTAAGCTGAATAGTTCCGTTATAATTCAATCAAATGCTTACATTCTGCTGTCATATAAATCAGATTGAGGCTTTCATATATAGGGTAACATCTCTAAAATTTTCATTCGCTAAGTCTATAAAGCTAACGGAATAAAGTTTAACCGGAAAAATTTCTCTCTCCTGCGTGTAAAAGTTGAATACGAACAAAAAAGTCTGGTTACCGTCTTTTTTTCTAATTCATAACAGCTATTCCTGAAGAGATCATTAGTGTCGTGGTCCATTTTCCTGATAAATTCGCCAATCGGGGTACAGTTTCCTAAAATTTAAAATAAAATTTTTAATTAAATTTTCAATATCTTTCATTGTCTTTACAATTCCTTATTTATAATGTTATAAATGTTAATTACAAAGTTATTAAAAATATATTACTGATTGAATATAATTTATATAAAAGTAATTTCAACGAAATATCATTTATAAATTTATTTCAAAATCTCCTTTTCTATCATCCAATTTACTAATATTATTTTTTACAATAAATTAATTAATTTACATTGAAAATTATTTCAAAAATTAATATGATCCTTGATAAAAAAAATACCTTCTACTGAACCTAATTATTAACATCTTCCACTTTATTCTCATTGAAATTCATTAATCTTACGAAATACAGGAATAAAGTGAGGAATAAGAATACAAAAAAATTGCCCCACCTTAAATAAAACGTAAAATTAAAAAGTCTTTTAAAAATCACGTCCTCGAACTGTCAGAATCATATCATCACTGTCAGCGCCACTAAATTTTTTTTTGTACCTCTTATGAAAAAAAAAAAAAATGAAAAAAGTTTTGAAAAATAAAGATACCGCATCATTAGTATAGACGTTTTTAGTTGAAGTCAACGTCACTTATTTTTGGAATGTTTCTTTAATTATTAAACAAACATACAAACGTTTATTATACCATAGAAAACAAAAATTTATTTTAAGATTTTATAATATTGACGATGGCATTTTTCAAAAAAATAATAATTTTCGTATAATCGAAATTTACATTCGAATCGAATTGAATTTAAATTCGAAATTGTTAAATTACTTTTGCAAAATTTTTTTTATGGTCAGTGCTGGCTTCAATTTTAAGTAAGCTTATGAACTTTTAATTTCAATATGCTTTTCATTTCTGATCAAAGTCAAGTCACGTTCTTAAAGCATACGTACTATAGGCCGAAAAAGCCAAAATTCAAGCATTTAATTCGAGCCAAGATGTCGAATTCGATATGATCGGTTAAGTGATGACCATAAAAGTGTAGAACGAGTTTTCTTCTAGACAAAAAAGAGAATGTGAAGTCTAATAAGATCCGATACATTTTTATAGGAATAATCCCCCAAAGCGGTTTAAATTTTTGTTTAAATGTAAACTGGCATGGTTAAAATTTTGAAACTGATCAACATTTTGAAAACCTACTTCAAAAGAAATAATGGTCATTGCTATTGTCCCGAGAAATTCTTAAACACGAGCAGATTTTAATGTCTATTCAATGCGAAAATGGTTTTTTAATAGAAAAAAAACTAAAGTTACAAAATCTGTTGAGATCTTTCCCACAAAAGGTTCTACACTCCTGACTTGATTTTTAAATTATTGAAAAACACTTTCTTGAATATTATCATACTCTCTTAAACTTGGCTTAATTATGTATATTTAAATTACCTACATAATGATTCACTTACACATTAGTAATTCAGTTTAATTTCGAAAAATGAATTAACTGTAAAATTCATTTTTCTCTCATCATAACATGTATAAATGATTTGAAATTCTATACTTAGTGGCTTTTTCTACAAAAGGTCACAGTGCAGTTAAGTTGATTTTAAAATAAGCAAGTGTTTTTAAAAGTCAAATATAAAAATAATTAATTAAGTAATAATAATTGTGTAATAATATTAATTAAGTAATAATAATGTAATGATAATTAAAGTTTTATAAAAGTTAACAATTTAAAAATAAAATAATAATAATAATACAAAATTTTATCCAAATTTTAAAATATTGTTTTTTAATAAAATAAGAACATAAAATGGTCTTCTTGAAAAAAATATGGCAGGAAGCCATATTGGTGACCCCGACTAAAAAACACGTGAAAAAAGACTAAAGTTAAAATTTATATGTTTTAAATATAAAAACTTTTATATATTTTAAAATAAGTTATAATATAAAATCTAATAAATAAAACGGAAATCACTAAATAATAATAATTAAAAGTTTAATGCAAAATTTATAAATATAATATTGCAATATAAAAAAAAGGATAACTAAATAAATTTAAATTATAACTTTTACAACAATAATTAAAAATTAAAAATTTTAAAATAAAATATATAGTCGTTAAATAAAAACTTTTGGTTCAAATTTCTACATGCAATTAATATTCTTATATATATAATTAATAATACATGCAAAAAGTTTTACATGCAGTCAATATTCATCATCATCAGTTAAAATTTTTATCATCATCACAATCATACAAAATCATCCAATCATATATAATTTCAACTTATACACTTGCATCATATATTCACAATTTCAACTTCAATCAAACAATTGCACATTCAACCATTCAACTATTCAATTGCGTTCAACTAATCATTCATCAACATTTTCAAGCGGAATCAACATCATCAATACTCATCCATCACTTCATCAACCAGAAAGCATCATCAATATTAAGATAAGTTCTATTAATTTCCTTATTTCTTACATTTCTAATTTTTAAGAAAAGAATAATTAAAATACATTTTTTTAAAAAAAAAGTTTTTGTATTTCAAAAATTAAGAATAAAAATTAAAATTTCAAATAATTACATAGTAAGTAAACTCAATAATTCACTAATTAACCAACCGAAATCATTACATTTTTTCTTTTTAATTAAACTTAAACTTAAATTAATTCAAAAATTTTTTTTACTATATTAGATAATAAACTAAAATATTTTTTTTTAAAAAAGCATGCATACACAAATACATAGCACAAGATATATCGTATGTATATAATATATTAAATTTTAATATGATTTTAATATAATTTTAAAATCAAATTATGTATATTACATCTAATTATTTCATTTAAAATTTTGCAATATTTAGAATATATTAAAAATATATTATTTTCTGTAACATTTGTATGTATGTTTATTTTAAAAATATTTTTTTTTTTTTTGCTCAAAAATACACCTAGGTCAAAAAGACGTTTACCTAGCATCATAAAGACACAATCATAATTTTTCAATTATAATTTTCGGTTTGTTAATTAATTTTTTTAATTAGTGATACAAATATTATTTTATTTAATTAATTAAATTTTAAAATAACATATACATTATAATTTTAAATTCTAAAAATTTTAAAATTTTTAATATTAATTTTCTAACAATATCTAAGAAAATAAAAATACATTATTAAATATAAATAACATCTTTAAAAATTTTTTTTTACATATTCCCATGTAAGTACATACTTACATACGCATATATAGGAATTGTATTTAATGAATTTTAAATTTTTTTTAATATCGATATATTCAAACTTAATTTTTCAAATTTAACACGCATATATGTACATTGGGGTATGCACATATACATTGTAAAATTTAAGTGCATTGTGACCTTTCATATTGATATATTTTTTTTCTTACCTGAAGTGATCATACATTTATTTGATTTTAATTTTTGCTGAATACAGTAAAACCATTTTCTATTGAACGTTAATTTAATTAATGAATTTTAAGTTAAAATATTATTATATTAAACAAGTGATCATACATTTATTTTTTTTTTTTTTTTTTCATTTTTCGGTGAATGCAGTAAAACCATTTTTTATTGAACGCTAATTTAATTAATGAATTTTAAATGAAAATAATTTTAAATTAAACCAAGTTTTTCTTACCATTTTAAAAATTTTTTTTAGGTTTATGATTCGAGGATTCATATATTTTTATGAAATTATTTTGAGGAGATTCTTGAATTTGCAATAACTATTTTTGCATCGATACTATTAAATTTTTATGATTTAACTATTTTACCATTTTATACACTTACCGACCTATTAAGTGTATACTGAGCCCTATTAATACAATTCGTTTATTTTTAGAAGTATTAAAAATATTGATTTAATGTCAAAGTTCAATTGAAAATTCTTCAAATTTTTCTTTTTTTTAACCTTTTCGTAGTTTAGATTACCGTTCCGAAAATTTTTTTTTCCATTTAAACATTTCATTTTAATTTGATACAAATTTTTCTTTGTTTTAAATCTTCTACCTTATACAATCAATTTAAATATGTCGAATGACGAGAAAATACCTATTAAACAGACCCATTCTACAAATCCTTTGATGCCTCCGGCTTCCGACCTTTTTCGGGCGAATCCTAGTGCTTTGGAGGAAGAAACAAATGCCGACTCAAACCCTTTCAGTCCTGCGACCGAGATAAAACACGAAGTAGACTCTGTGCGCGTTCGTTTACCCCCATTTTGGTCTGCCAACCCGGCGACCTGGTTCATTCAGGCGGAAGCGCAATTTACGGTTTATAGAATAACCAGTAGTGATACCAAATACTGTCTAACTGTGTCTGCATTACCTCCAGATACACTAGATTCCGTGATCGATATTTTAAATAATCCACCAAGTTCGCAGCCGTATGAAACTCTAAAAGGGGCTCTCATGGAAAGACATTCGCTTTCCGAAATTAAAAAATTGGAATCTCTCCTGGATCGAGAAGATATCGGTGATCGTAGGCCATCCGAAGTCTTTAGGTCCATGCGGATGCTAGCGGGTAGCTCATTTAATGAAAGTATTATCAGAAACTTGTGGCTTCGTCGTTTACCGCGCAACATTTACATCACCTTACTGGCCGTGTGTGATAAGCCTATGAATGAGCTCACTTCTTTAGCAGATAAAATATATGAGGCTTCTCAATCCGCGCTTTTAAATGCAGTTTCGAAAACGAGCGCTAGCTCTCCAGTTTCGGGTCAACTCACCGACACTTCGTCCAATTTGGAAAATCGTTTGTCGAGGATTGAAGAAATGTTAGCAAAACTCAATACGGGATCAACTTTTCGAAGCCGTTCTAGAAGTCGGAATTCCAGTCGAAATAGGTCCGCCTCTGGACAACCCTTGTGTTGGTACCACAAAAAATTCGGGCGCGACGCGCTGAAATGTGTAGGACGATGTAGATTTTCCGCATCCTTTCATAGGGCGAACGCTTCCACAAAAACGAACTCCCCAAACTAAAATTCCCCGTTATTGTTGCGGCTAATAACGGGAATTACTCTTCACGCCGCTTATTCGTAAGAGACGTTAACAACGACATTTTATTTCTTGTCGACACGGGCGCTGACGTCTCTGTTATACCAAATCGGGGAAACATTGGATGTAAAAATCGGCCTTCGGACTTCTTGCTTTCTGCTGCAAACGGCACTCCTATACAAACTTACGGTACTAAACTACTTCAACTAAACATCGGATTGCGCAGGCAATTTTCACACGCTTTTATCATCGCGTCAGTAGGTAGACCTATAATAGGGGCAGATTTTTTGGAACGTTTCGGGCTATTGGTCGATCTTAAGAACAAGAGATTGGTAGATCCAAGCACAAATATGTCGGTTGAGGTTTCGCAGGCTAATGTGGACGTTGTTACACCTTTGCATTATGTCGTGGAAAGTGAATACGGCGAAATTCTAAAAAATTATCCAACCCTTACTCAGGATTCAGATTATTCCGCACCTGTTAAACATTCGGTCGTTCATCACATCGTAACCAAGGGACAACTTCCTTTTTCCTCTCCACGTAGACTTGATTCAGTGCGTCATAAAACGGCTAAAACAGAATTCGAATATATGGTCAGCATTGGGATATGTAGACCTTCTTCGTCATCCGTTTCGTCGCCACTCCATATGGTTAAGAAGAAAAATAACGTCGATTGGCGGCCGTGCGGCGATTACCGGCGTCTGAACGCGGTCACGGTGCCAGATCGTTACCCTATTCCTCACATTCAAAACTTTTCCATGAATTTATTTGGCAAGCGTATCTTTTCAAAAATCGATCTTGTTAGGGCATATCATTTGATCCCTGTTTCCCAAGACGACATGCATAAAACGGCAATAACTACTCCTTTCGGCATGTTCGAATTTAGTCGTATGCCTTTCGGACTTCGAAATGCCGCTCAAACCTTCCAACGATTTATGGACGGGGTCACTCGCGGTCTCGATTTCCTATTTGTATATATCGACGACATTTTGGTCGCCAGTTCTACTCCATCCGAGCATAAGCAACACCTGCAAATCCTTTTTAAACGTCTGTCTGAATATGATATTAAGATTAACAGTTCTAAGTGTGTCTTCGGTGTTTCGGAATTGGATTTCTTGAGTCACAAGATTTCTAGTGCTGGTATATTTCCTTCACAGGATCGCGTAGAGGCGATAGTTAACTTCCCGGTACCTAATTCAGTCCGCCAAATACAACGGTTTATAGGTATGGTTAACTATTACCATCGGTTCGTACCCGATCTTGCTAAATTACTTTCTCCTATTTACACTCATCTCTCTGAGTTACTTAGGAGGCCAAAAGCTGCCAAAAACTTTAGTTGGCCTGAAAATCTCAATGACGCGTTTACGGCAGTTAAGGACGCTCTTGCCAAGATCACTCTTTTGGCACACCCACTTTCGAATGGAACATTTAGTATCGCTACGGATGCTTCTGATATTGCCGTCGGCGCTGTTTTGCAGCAACAGCGTGATGACAACTGGGAACCACTCTCGTTCTTTTCGAGAAAACTCACCCCCGCCGAGCAAAAATATTCAGCTTTCGATCGCGAGCTACTTGCTATTTATTTAGCTATAAAACATTTTCGGTATTTCGTAGAAGGACGTGAATTTTCAATACTTACCGACCACAAACCTTTAGTAACGGCTCTTTTCACCAAAACCGAGCGAAGCCCGCGGCAAGCCAGGCACTTAGATTATATTTCGCAGTTCACGACTGATATACGTCACATTCGTGGTAGTGATAACGTTGTCGCTGATGGTTTATCGCGAATAGATAGTTTGGATTCTTCTTCCGGCAAATTCATTGTCGATCTTGGAAAGGTTTCCAAAGCTCAGGAGACTGACGAGGAGTTAAAAACCCTTCTCTCTGACTCGTCAGCGAGTTTCAAACTTCAAAAAATTTCGCTTCCTGGTTTGGACGTGTATTGCGAGGTCTCTACCTCGCGATATCGCCCTTACATTCCAAGCCCTTTACGTCGCAGTATTTTCGAACACTTACATAGTTTTTCTCACCCGGGAATTCGTGCTTCGCGTAAGCTTGCAACGGATAAGTATTTTTGGCCGAGGATGAATGTTGACGTCGCGAAATGGACTAGAGCTTGTTTAGCTTGCCAAAGATCAAAAATTCAACGACACACAAAATCACAATTCGGGAAATTTGACCTACCTTCGGGCCGATTCGAGCATATCCATATGGATCTAGTAGGCCCTTTACCGATTTCCGCTGGAAATTCATATATCTTAACAATTGTCGATCGTTTTTCGCGATGGCCTGAGGCTTACCCTATCAGGGACATGACCGCGTCGACAGTCGCGCGCACTTTCGCTGAAAATTATATTCCGCGATTCGGAACCCCATCTAGAATAACCACGGACCAGGGTTCACAATTTGAATCTAAGTTATTTGCAGAACTAACGAGTTTATTCGGTATTCAAAAGATCCACACGACCCCTTACCATCCTCAGTCGAACGGAATGGTAGAACGGTTTCACCGACAACTTAAATCCGCATTACGTGCCCGTGATAACACGGTTCATTGGAGTTCCGAGCTCCCAATCGTGCTTTTAGGATTTCGGGCCGCAATTAAGGAAGATTTGGGGTGCTCCCCGGCAGAAATGGTATACGGACAAAATCTCCGTTTACCTGGTGAGATTTTTGTCGACGAAAAACCAGATGTTAACGACTGCGACACTGTCATAACACGACTTCGCGAAACTATGCGTAATCTAATTCCAGCGGCACCGAGGGAAACCGAACAAAAAGTTTTCATTCCAAAGGATTTACATAATTGTCAACACGTTTTCGTTCGGGTTGATAAAGTAAAAACGGGATTAACACCTCCTTATGACGGACCATTCAAGGTCATTAGAAGATTTAGAAAACATTTTGTGATAGATATTAACGGACGAAATTCTTCTATTTCAATTGACCGTTTGAAGCCTGCATTTAGCATTTTGGCGTCGGAATCAAATAGTCACAGGGACCCACGTTACGTTGAGTTTAAATAATTATTGGAGATGGATAAATTTTTCTTACCTTTATCATTTTTTTTACTTTTAATTTTCATATTTCATACTACAAATTTTAATTCGAATCATATTAAAATTTTTTTTTTATCTCATTTTAAATACGTTAAATCTCGGGGGAGGGTGATGTTGAGATCTTTCCCACAAAAGGTTCTACACTCCTGACTTGATTTTTAAATTATTGAAAAACACTTTCTTGAATATTATCATACTCTCTTAAACTTGGCTTAATTATGTATATTTAAATTACCTACATAATGATTCACTTACACATTAGTAATTCAGTTTAATTTCGAAAAATGAATTAACTGTAAAATTCATTTTTCTCTCATCATAACATGTATAAATGATTTGAAATTCTATACTTAGTGGCTTTTTCTACAAAAGGTCACAGTGCAGTTAAGTTGATTTTAAAATAAGCAAGTGTTTTTAAAAGTCAAATATAAAAATAATTAATTAAGTAATAATAATTGTGTAATAATATTAATTAAGTAATAATAATGTAATGATAATTAAAGTTTTATAAAAGTTAACAATTTAAAAATAAAATAATAATAATAATACAAAATTTTATCCAAATTTTAAAATATTGTTTTTTAATAAAATAAGAACATAAAATGGTCTTCTTGCCAAAAATATGGCAGGAAGCCATAAATCTTCGTACACAAAGAACTATAAATATGATTCCTATATTTCTTTTCATCTAAAAATATTAAGTGCTCATCATATGTAATAATCTTTAAAATCTCATTATTGTAATAACATATAATGAACAGTGCATAAAGATGGCATTAAACGACGTATGTAAGTAAATAATTTGATTGAAGTAGAAATTTGCTTTTTTTCTTTTTTGGAAAAAAAAATGTGAATTTTTCCCTTAAAGCTGAAAAGAAGAAAAAAGAAACCTGTACAATTTTGATCTTGTTACCTTATTTATATAACAACAAACCTATACGCGCATACACTAAAATCGAAAAATTCCACAAACAAAATCAAAATGTTGACGACATGTATTTAGCCGCAAATTTAAATTGTTACTTGTTTTTTTTTTTAGGTTTTCATCTAGTGTGTTATTAAATGATGTCCGGGAAAAGGGAATGCCTTGCACTGCGATAAAATCATGATGGGAATCTATAATAATGATTGGATCACAAAAAAACAACTAAAATGATAATGAAAAACAGAAAACTAAATTTTTTTTTTCAATCTTCAATCATGTTTTATTAATCATTTCGTTCGTTGTATTTTGTTTTTTTTTTTTTTATTCTTGTTAAAAATCACTTTTTTTTGTGTTTTCCAATACCAAATTATTGACTTTGATGAGTGATCAAAGTGATGATTGAATTGATGGCCAACGAAATTTATGATCATTATTACCATTATAAAAGAAAAATATTATTATATGGTGTAGTGAATTAACAGGCTTTTTTTATTACTTCCATTGCAGGAGGATATGAAACATACGCTCATACTAATTTTGTGGATGAATCTTTTTCAAAATCAGTGGTGTCTAACATATAGGATTTATGTTTGTTGTTACATTTTTCAGTTTCAATACAAAATCCTAAAATAGAAATAGTTTTAAGTATGATTACAATTGGAATCTGTGCGATCAGTCGAAACGTTCTTATCTCAATCTCAAAAAATAAGATTTATTATTATTTTACGAAAAAGGGTTACGAAGGGGAATTTAAGTTGAATTTGCTTACTTGTGTACCAAATTTTAAAGTTAGGGACAGGTAACTTTGAACTCAGAATTCAAAAGCTTAAATCTATAAAAAATTTCTTTAATTCATTCAAAATAAATGTTATATAAATTTATAAAATGTGTTACACTAAATTTAATACGAATCATTTAGATTTTTCGTTGACACTTATTTTAAAAATATTTAAAATTTTGCAACACTGATTTATTTATTTTAACAGAAACATTAATAAAACGAAAAAAAAATTATTTTATAAATTCAGATCACAACGCGTTAAAGAACTCATGTTCAAGAGATCTGTAATTGTACATCAATCAAAATGATTTCATTTCAGAGGAGATAATTATTAGCCCTTTAAACGTATAATTTATGGACATCAATCAGATTCAGATCAATTTTTATTTATTTATTTTTCTTATTTTAAATTTGAAGGCGAGGTACAAAAACATTCTTTCTTTGTTGTTGTTGTAATCTAACATGAGGATTGAAATCGGACATTTTTACAAAGAATGTTAAAATCATTGAATAGGTTGAATATGGTATGTGTATAATTTTATTCGATCGATATTCGATTTTTATGATAATTGAAAATATAGCATCGTAATTGGTGATTGGTTTTTCAATATTGTGTCCTGTTTAAAACTTAAAATATAATTTTCTTAACTAAGTCTTTTTTTTCATTTACGAATATAACCTATACGAGAGCAGAAGATGATTATAGAGTAAAAAATAATATTGTTGAATTTTTTTTGTAATTTAAGCTATGAGCAAAGATGATATAAAAATTTCTTATGGAATTCTGTTTGGTTATAAATAAGACCTTGAGATAAATTGATATGTTGAATTTTTAATAAATAACCAGAAATTTTTAAATTAAAAGGATCGAAATGAAAACTATATACAAGAGAGTTGAAAATTTTATTGGTAATAAAATTTTATACTGGTAATATGTTGATTACAATATCAATTTAAAATTGTTTGAACAGAATAAATTTTGAGAAAAGTAAATTATAATACGAAATGATCATTGAACAAACAATTTTACATACATTTTTGTGTTTATTTATTTAAAAACAAATTCACTAGATTTGATTGAATAAGAAAAGAAATTGTTTTTTAACCCTTAAAAACTTTAAAAATTGCAATTTTTTTTTTGTGTTAAATTATAATAGGTGTAGGTTTTCGTTCTTTTCTTTGATATTCAAGACTTTTACCCTTCGGCATTTTCGCATTTTTTGGTTTAATTTCAATAAACCGTCAATAAAACAATTGTTTTCTTCGCAGCCTGAAACACGAGGTAAAGTACAAATCGAAAAAATGTGTGTCCGGAACGAAATTTACATAAAAGATTCTAAAAATACAAAAAAAATGTCCATCTGAAACATAACGTAGTTTATATGGAAAATGACTAAAATATGCAATCGGACCTACAGTCGTTGGGAATGGTATATCTTCAATAAGTTGACCGTGAACTAAGGCTGATCGAAAATTTTCAAATCACAATTTTTGTGATGTTGAAACTTTTCGGAAGCAAAAGGTTAAGTATAACAATCGCTATTTAAAATTAAAAGGGTTAATGTCATAATATCATTTTTAAAAAAATCTGTCATTTTTGAAACTATATTATCTTGATTGGATGACATTTAATTTTATTTATTGTGGTAACGATTTTGAAACTATAAATTGTAAATTCATAATAATATCATTAAATTAATTTTAATTAAACATATTACGTATAGATATTCCAAAAGTAAAAGGTTTTTATCATCTTTGTTTTAAATACAAGATGAATACTCAAAAAATGATATGTGAACCGGCTGTTCAAAATTATATGTTGTATTAAACAAGTTTTTTGTTAAATTAATGAAATTTAAAATTCATGAATGGAGAACAACCTGTGAACAATCTGATCTAAATAATTCCAAGCATTTAAATAGAAAGCTTATGTGTACTCATAATTAGAAAGTTGTTTTTTTTTCTTTTTGCTTGGTGTTTATGTAATGTGTTACTTTCAATTTAAAAAAATAATTTTTATATTGAAATTTCATTTTTTAATATTAGCATTCAAATATTTATAATTTGCACAAATTGTAAAAAACTTGATTTGTTTTAAATTAAAGTCCCTTCCCTACCATTACATTAATAAATGCAAAATAATAAATACATTCATTAAACATACGACGCCAGACCCTAATATTCAATATTTGTGAAGTTTATTTTGTTTTCTCTTTAATTCTTTTCTGTTTGAATAATAATTTTCTCTAAGTGGAAAAGGTACTATAATCTCATTCGAATCAATTTTAAAATCATAAACATAATTTAATATAATTTATAGCCCCCCA
Organism: Condylostylus longicornis; assembly: GCF_029603195.1. NCBI lineage: Eukaryota > Metazoa > Arthropoda > Insecta > Diptera > Dolichopodidae > Condylostylus > Condylostylus longicornis. The sequence continues at coordinate 1,290,478 of NW_026577974.1, forward strand.
CATAAAGAATAACGTATACTTAGAATAAACAAAAATTCAAGAATGAAAAAAAAAATAATATTTAAATTATGGACAGACACACATAAATCTATGTACAACCATACATACATACTTAAATAATGTACCTGTGTGAAAGGTTTTGTAAAGAGAATATAAAATTAGAAAATAAAGAATTATGAATTGAATAATAAATATAAAAGAAAATAGAAGGAAAATATAGAAGACAAACAAACAAATACAATAAAAAGTTTGAAAGTTATGAATATAAAAAATTTGAAAAACAAAAAATTGAAATGAACTAACAGCTATAAATGTTCAATAAATATAGCAGTAAATCAGAACTCGTAATCAAGATTGGGACAATTGCTTTGCAGAAGTGTAGAATAGAATATACTTTTGCACCTTACATTCAGCTTTCAGATTCAGCTTTGATTAAGGTTCATATTTATTTTCGCCTATCTAGATGAGACATTTTTATGTCATGTGACATTTTTAAACTAAATAATATACATATGTACGTGAGTGAAATTTAAACAACAAAGGTTGTCAGTGATGTCCTCGCCTCAAGACCATTTTAGTTAGTACCTTTTTACAATTTCAATTAAATATTTGGTTTTCTATTTCCATTTGGAAGATAGCGTTTCCAGCTTAGGTTATTGTCGAAATAACCAACGCCTAATGTTTTTAAATATAACACAAAGATTCTTTAAGTTGTAATATAGATGATTTATATCCTTTAAAACAGTTTAATATAATCCTTTGAATTAGTATTCATTTTGCAAGGATTCTCAAAATCTGCATATGTATTTCTGACATAAACCTACACGCACATTATAATTTTATTGAGTATAATAAAAAACAAAATACAAAACAATAAAAATCCAAAAAGAAAAACAAAGAAATCGAATTATAAAAAAAAAACGTTATAAGAACACTCCTTATATCTTTTCGAACAAAAGTCAAAAGCTTCTTTATGGGCTACGTTTATGATTTCAGTCTGTGACTTGAATTTTTTAACAGAGAACAACAATCATAATTTTCTATATATGACAATAAAAATTGAAGACATCAACCGTAAATTTAAAATGTTTTGTACTTGTATTAGTTTTATAGATTTTTTTAATATGTTTTCAATATTTTTATGATTATATCTTGTATACGTATGTAAACGTGTGTTCATGTATTTAAAAGATATACCGTTACCAAGAAACGAAAAATTTGCCATTATTTACGAAAAACAAAAATAAACTAAAAAGACCGATTTTTTTTCCCATTTTTTAATACAAAACCGATTTGTTATAAATTTTGCATGGACATAAAATAAATTATTCATAAAAATGCTCTTTATATGTTAAATAATATTTGTGTATATGTTTGGAAAATTATAGCTGCTTTATAAGCGGGATCATGATAAGAAGTTTGATCGAAAAATTTTGAATGAAAAAAATACGTAATTGAAAATGGACGCTATTAATAATTAGAAGAGGGATTTCTATTAAAGTTCAGTCAAAATTGAATTTATTTTTCTATATTGTTATAAACCTAAATCCGTCGGAGAGACATTGCAGTTGTGGCAGGGATCACAACAGGACATTATGAGCATGCCAATAGGATGGGCTTCTCTGCGAATTTTTTTTTTTTCATGTCCGGCTCTGACAAAGAATAGACAGAGATCCTTTAGAATTTACGAACTACGGACCGGACGAATGTAAATTCCAGAGACCTTAGTCGGTTTCGAAAAACCGCACGCTAGTTCTTGTGATTTTGTGGATTCAGCAGTATCACAACGGCTGTCTCTGACCCCTGTATACCTTACGGTAGCCGTGCCATTTTAACACCCACCTGGGAGAGTGTTACGTTCTATGGGTAAAGCCTTTATCCGTAATAAGTCCCGTTTCTATTCTATATTTTTATTTTTAAAAATATGTTCTATTTAGAAAAGTAATTCAATATTTTTTTACTTTAAACCATTTTAACAAAAACTCCTTAATTTTAAATAAGTTACATTATATTTTTTCCGATTCCTTTGTATAAAAATTAATTTTTGTTCAATTGTAAAGATTAATAAAATATTTTATAAATTTTGTATAATAATAAAATTTAGGGGAATAATTTTTATTATAAGTATTTTTTTTAATCTTAATTTGACACTCTTCATTATAAATTCATACAACTACACACAGTGCATTCATATGATCATAAATTTGATTTTATATGTTTTTTTTCTCTCTTTTTTTTATCTACCATCTCTTTTTATCTTTTATTAACTTATTGCTACCTTTTTTTATTCAATGAAAATCGGTTTCGGTGGCTAATAATAATTTAAAATATTCATAATAAATTCAAAAGAAAAAGAAAAAATGAATTGAATAATAAAAAAGTGATATATATTTTTTTTATAATCAACATTTTAGTAAAAATATTCATGTACATTATATATTATTTATTGCATATAAAAGCATACGAATGAATGCAATATAAACAGATTAGTAGGGTATACACAATGCGAATGTAAACTAACAATTTGTTTTGAATCATAATTCATAATTTTATTGCAATTTATCGCTTTACGGTCAATCGGATAAATTTTATTCTTTTTTCCATACAATTTTAATTTTACTGCTATTTTTTTTTTTTTGTTAATTGTTAAATGAAATATATAAATGATTTTTCTCCAAAAATTCTCCAGTAAGTAGTATTTGTCAAGCTTAAAGTAATAAGACAGTGCTGTGCTAACTGTTAATAAATTCGTTTTTTTTTCATAATTTAAGATTAAGATTTCAAAAAGATGTTTTATAATATTCTTAAGTCCTCTATCAAAAATCTTACAAGAACTATTCCGAAGTCGAAAACTCCTCATTTATTTATAGATCAGACACATTGAGAAGTAAATCAAATTTCATTTTTAAAATTAAAATATAAAAAAGTGATTTTTTTACCTTTAAAAATTTCTGTTTCTGTTTAAATGAAATAATAAAAATTCTTTTTCTAATGAACGATTTCCGGTTTGATTTCAAAGTGGAAAAAGTATTTCAGATAAAAGCAAATTTGTAAAAAATGTAAACATCCTCTAAGAAAATATTGACATTTTTTATGTTTTGTTTCTTATTCTGTATATAAAGTAATTAAAAATATGGTTGAAATTTCAAAATCTTGGAAAAACTTTGCAATATTGCCCGTTTTAAATAATTTATGTAGACTTAAGAGAGTATCGAATAAGTATTTAAAAGTCTCTTTAGAAATTTTTAAATTTACAGTAAATAATCACATTTTACTTTTCCAAAATTATTAAAGCCCTTAACTTTTAATTGTATGTGTGTGGAAAATTAATTTTAAATAAATTGTCAAAATAAATTCTTATTGTTGTTTATATTTTAGTTTTACTATTTATTTGTTTTTTTTTTTTCAGTAAGTACCTACATAAATTCCATACATACCAAATTACTTATTTTCAAAAATTTAGAGTTTCATTCAACAATTCATTTGTCAATATCATTGGAAAAAAAATTTTACTTATTCAAACAAAAAAAAAAAAACATTTACAAAGAAAATAATTTAAAATTAAAATCAATAAGTTGACAAGAAAATTTATTAACGCTGTCACATATAATGGAAATTCGTTCAGTTTTAAATTATTTATTTATTGTACAGTTATCGTACAATATTCTTCTAATTGTATCATGAAATTCATTACTAGATTTGGAATAGGTATGTAATGCAATAATGAATAAAAAATTTTTGATAATCACCTAGCAGCCTGAAAGTGCAGTTTTTTCAAATACGAAGTGAGAAGCATAGACAGTAAAACTTCTAATGAGTTTCAGTTCAATCTTTATACTTTCCTAAAGAATTAAGTAACGTATGTAATTCTATATATTTTCAATATTGGAACAAAAGACGCTAATATTTAGATATTAAATTTTTCTTCTTTTATGGTAAAAAAAAAGCATGGGTAAAAGCGATAAAGTTTCAACTTGCAATTTATCAAATTTGTGCAATATTGAAAACGACTTCGTTTTTTAATTTTTGAATACCATTAAGACTTTACACATCAAATAAAAGCCATAAACCTTTAAACAAATATCCACAGCTATTCCCTCGCACTTACAGAAAAGCCACATATACCTACACTTATGTACGTACCCTAGAGTTTAATCAATTATGTTAAGTTTTATTTTTCATACATATCTAATTTTATATGGTTTTCTTTCAGCTTCTTAACTCAATTTTTAAATTAATATTCATTTTGTGTATAATTTTTGATATTTTTGTTTTTTTTTTCTTTTCCAATTTTTTGCACATGTGATTCTGTCAAATTTAATTTATTTTACCTTTTGATCTTTCCAGAGAACATGTCATAATTGAAAATGTCATAATCATCAATTTAAATTATGAAGGAGAAAATAAAATAAGAGAACACACATAATTTAAACAACACAGCGGATGTGTGCGTATTGGCATTGAAATTGGCACTTGAGTGACAGGCATGCAAATGTAGCTCTTTAATCTTTTGAATCAAAAAAAAATTTTATTTAATCATTTTGTTATTATTTTGAAGAATAAAAAAAAAAACAAGAAACTGAAATTGCGCTAAATTCATTAAATTTCGAATTAATTGAAATAAAAATAATAACACGTAGAGTATATTTTTGTTTTAGGAAATAATTTTTATATAAGAAAACAAACAAAGTGTATTCGGAAAAAAATTTGTGTTTTAAAGTGTCAAAATGTCAATTATACAATAATTTCTTCTATCGTTCAGGCATTTACGATACATATCTTAGCATTTTACGATAAGCTATTGTTGATTATGGCGAAATGTGCAGATTAGTAGGGGATAAAATTTTCATTAACAATTTTTTAAATTAAATTATAGAATACCGTTTAAAACTAAAAACAAAAAGCAAATTAAATTTTTTTTGCTCTTAAACAAACCATTTCCCAGTCACAAGATTGAATGATTTTTTCGTCTTCGCGAATTTTGTTCCAGAGCATTTGTTTTATTGATAGAATTTCTTCAAAATATTTATGACATAAAAAAATGTTGTTGAAAATAACAAGATACCCCTCAAGATACCTATACAAGATAAGTTGAACCAGTAATTTTTACATCCGGTTTCTTTGAAATTTAGAATAAAAAGCTGAAAAAACCTAGAATTCGAAATTACAAGACCAATTATCTCGAATACCTTTTGGCGCTTTTCTTTATAACGGAATGTAATTATTATATTGTTTGGTATTCATTTGTTATGTGAATAAAACGTGTTTTGAGGGTTAACTATAATTAAAATTTTAACGTACAAAATTTATGATAATTCAATAATTTTAACCAAGACTATCTTTCCTGAACCTGAATCAAATTTTAAATCGATTTAACAGAAAATGTTTTTAAATACCATATAAAATTTATTTAAATATTTATTTTAAGCTGAAAATTTCGACAATCTAAAATAAAAGGAGCGTATACATTTGTAAATGTTTACGGTTTTTTTTATAAATGGTTTCTTCGAAAATTTAATAATTAGAACCAAACTATCCATCAACACAATCAGTAGGTATGTACACAAAAATTATAGGGATAAAATTTGTATGAAAATAAATTTTATCCCTATAATTATGAAATGGACTATTAAGAATATTTAAGAATTAATTAGTAGGTATTTCATACTTAAAATTTCTTTTATTTATGGCTAATCAAGAAACTACTACTTAAAGTATCCTTCGTTTTAGTGATTCCGCTCACAGGGCACAATACCGTTATTTAATTTTTTATACAAAAGAATTTTGTATAAAAGAAAATTTCAGATTTTTACAAAAAAGTTTCTACTTACCTAAAATATTCCATAGTACGACAAAAATATAGATGCAAAACCCCGTAATACTCCAAATTTTGAATTGTTTTTACCGAATCATATTCTTCCATTGAGTTTTGCGCCCTTAAAATTTTTTTTCGAGATGTAGTTTCTCAATGCTAAATATCATGAAGTATACAATTTAAAGAGTAATTCTGGGTGACTTGTTGTTGATCTCAACCTTAAGAATTCCCATTTGTCTGACATTTATGATGTATCAGCTCCTTGGATTTTCAACAGATTGGTTGATGATTTTCGAAGTAAGGTTTATTTTTTTCGCTTATGTTAGTTTTTATTTTTACATTAGTAATTTTCAAACGCTTTATTTCATTTAAGTTTGCAATAATCTGTTATTTTCATTAAAATTTTGAAATTTATTCATTCATTGGGTTTTCCACCAAATAACTTAATTTATTTCGGCAAATTTAATTAATTAGTTGTTCGGCACTTCCCCTTAAGCACTTAGAACGATTATACAGCTATTTCTCTTTATATTTCGTTATATAATTTTAATTATAACTATTTTTTAAGATGCACACTAAAATGAAATAAAAAGAAAAAGAAAATATAAGAATATGTAGTTTTAAAATTGAAAGAATAATTTTGATTTGCCATTTAATATAAAAGACGAGCAATATCCTATTGAATAGCTCTTTTCATACCTCGTTCAAATTTATTAAGTTGCAATTACCAGAAACACTAACTCTGAATAGAAACATTATGTACGTACAAAAACTTTTAGACATAATAGACCTAATCTATTCTTTAATTTTTTTTTTAATATTAGTGAGTTGCATTAGTGATTTAATTAGTAAATAATACGAGTATATACATAATAGTACCGAAGTCAAAAATTTATTCCAAAGGATAGTTAACAAAATATATATACAAAATTCTATAAAATTAATACATAATATTAATTCAAATTTGATTTCTAAGAACAGACCACACACAAATATATACATACATAACATACGTAATTTATACAGAAATATAATTTCAAATACATATAGCAAAAATTCCGTTCATATCCTTACAAATTTGCCATTTCTTACTACCTACTCGCATATTTTATATTTTATTAAAATTTTTAAAATATTCTGTCTCTAGTATATTAAAAACTATCATTTATTATGTAAAATTCATCCACAAAAATTTATGCAACATAAGAAAAGAAAATTATGTATGTATAATGTTGTTCTTTAATTTTATGAAAATCAACTTTTCATTGCATTTCCTGCCATATACATACATACATCCATATATATTTTCGTGCAAAATGAAAATATATGACAAAAATAATAATTTTCTAACTATTATTTTTCATTTTTTTTACTTTTTTAGCAATTTAGCTATGTATGTAATGCGAAATTACAACCAAACGTAATGTGAAAATGAAAAATCTAAATCATTTCTTGGAATTCATTTTCCATCCAACAAATAAATGTTAGTGTATGTGGGTATGCAATGACATTATAAGTAATGTTTCAGGAAAAATTCATTTCAGTTAAGATATTTCCGGTAACATAATAGTGATTTTGTGAATTTTATAAATTATTTCCTACTCTCATTTAATCACATAACACTTATATAATATTGTACATACTTCTATCCATGTGCTATAAAGTACAAAATATGTAAATAAAAATTGCAGTGTGCAATTATTTTCATGGGTAAATATTAAATTGCATACAATATATTATTTTCTCTTTCTGTACATACATACATATATAATATATAACACTTATGTAAAAGTTAAAATTTATTATTACTTACCTTTATTTTTTTAGTTATGCGAATATTTAAGTACCATAATAAAATAAACTTACAAACATACATATTCATATATTCAAATGTAATTGTAATAAAGCAATAGTATATTTTCATAGTAATTTATTATCCTTTTTAAAATTGCTATTCCTTGTGGTTTACTGTTGAAAATATCTGCATACATCCATACATAAGTATGGAATAGTTGTTTTATATTCTGTATATTATGGCCTTTTTCTATATTTTTTTTTATTTTTTAATGAATTTTATTTTTATTTGTGGTTTCCGAAATATTTCCTACATCCATATTGTAAATGGTCTTCTACGTACCCTACAAAAAAATAAATAAAATGAAAATACCTGTCGACATATTATAATCAACTGTGCCTTCTAGAATAACTCTAGAAGACTATTTATATAACATTATACATTTAAAAAAAGTTATTAATATATGAAAGGTATGTCAGTATGTTTTATGATAATATGAAAACTTAAAATGAATTTTTCTTATAATTTAAGGAAAATATAAAGGTACACCAGCACCATAGTTTTTATTAACGAGTTCTTTTGTATATCCTTATTAAAAAAAAGGATACTTAAAAGAAATCAAATTTTTTCATTGCGGCTTTTTCTTATGTGTAAAATGAACTGAAAATATAATTTGCACAATATACAGTTTTATTAGGTTGAAGCATAATGTTAGTAATATATAAAAAGAATGCTTAAAATATAAGGGTATAGAAACATTTTTTTTGAATAAATTGTATTGCTAAAATTTTAATATTGAATTCAAAAATTTTTATTTTATTCTAAAACAGCAATCGGTAAGGATGATTCAGTGTCGTGAAATTTCATTGAATGCAGTCAAGGCCCGTATCAATTAAACTACATGAAGTAAGCCTTAGATTTATATCAAAATTTGAATCAATACAAAATTGATGATAATCTTTAAACATGTTCCCGGAAATAAATCGTGAAACACCTTTTTTATTTCAAGATTGATTATCAAACAAATTTTATGTAAAAATTAGCGTTCAAAAATTATGAAGAGAGAATTGTCATAACGGAAATTTCTTATAACATAGATTAAAACTGTTAAGATATTAAGAGAATTACATTTCTCAACACAAACAAGTTTCTGTTAAGGAAAAAGTTCTTTGATCCTACCTAAAATGTTTGACATCCCGGACACTAATTAATTGAATTTTAGATTTATCCTACTTGAGGGAAGGAAATGAGGAGTGTTTCCATTGATGCAATCAATATTTTTTTTTTAAATTGTTGTAATAAATTGTTTGATTGCTAACCTCTATTTTGAAATGGGTATTTAAATAATAAACTATAATTATTATTTATAATAAAATTGCAAAAATAATATGATTATTTTAAAGTTTATAGATTTTGATAACTAAAATTTATTAAAAAAAAGACATAAATTTTGGGATTATAAACCTACACTATAAAATATCATTTTTTAACAACAGTCAAAATAGTAAAATTAAAGGGGTTTATTAAATACTCTAAATTTGAACGAATATTTTATAGAATTTACGACCATATCACTAAATAATAAATTTAGTTGATTGGATTATTTAAAAAAATAAACAACTTTGAAGAGGATTTGTTTAACAAAATTATTATTTTGTTTTTTTTTTTGGCAAAAATCAGTTTAGTAATCCTATTAATTATTAAACTATTACCAGTATTGCTTTTTTTTGTGATTTGTGATTTTTGTGACGAAGGTAAGTATTGATATATTGTTGATATTTAAAATTATTTTGGGTTTAATATTTTTATTTTTCATAATTAAAATGTGATTAAGCAAATGTTTTCCATGGAGAGCAGCAGAGTAGATAGGTTGATTAGTGACATGAGATAATCCAGATTGTTAATATGAAGGAGTTAGAGGAATTTTATTGAAATTTGATATGTAGATTAAAAGAGTAACTTGTTTGATTTAGCGTCCTAAATCATTTCTATTTAAATATTTGTTTTGATCTATCAAAATGTTTCATAGACAGAACGGTTTGCACCTAAATTTACTTTATAATTGCTTTAGTACATAAATTATTGAATTAAAATGGAAAATTATATAATAAAAAGCAATTTTTTTTTTTAATTTGGTGACTATTATTCATTCAAGTTGACAATATTTATGTAACCGATGTAACTACGCAGAAGACTTCATAAGAGAATGAGCACTATTTTCCCGTACTAATATTACATTAAGAACTAGAGCGAAATGTGATTCAGCTAAAATAATTCTTAGGTATAGTTCCAAATCATTTATATTGACAAATTGCATTTACGTACATAAAAAGTGAAATATTTTTACAAAAAAAAATTTCGAAATTTCTAACCAAAACTAATAAAATTTTCATAAAGCTTCATTTAATTAATAAAATATTTTTTTTTTAATATAATTATAAATTCAACGATTATGGATATTTAATATTTATAAATTATTCATATTTAATATAAAAATATTAATTTTTAAGTCTATTAAGATCTTAACATATAAAAAAAAAAATCAATAAAAATTTTACTACAGCTTTAAATGCTTTTTAATTTTTTTAAATGCTAATTCAGATTTATAATTTTTGACTGTATTATCATCTACATGTATTTAATTTAAAATTGTTATATTATCATAAAATATATGATAAAATTATGCACAAAATGTAAAATTACGCACTTCTTCAAAATAAAAAATAACATTATAAAGACATCGTATATAAAAAAAATGTGAACTAGTAAACCAATAGCTCTAATAATATAAATTAATTAAAATAGTTTTAGCTTCTATTACATATTTTAAATGCAATTTGAATCTCTTTAAATTTTAAATTTTAATGTTACAAATTTAAAACTGTACCTAATATTTTCAAGCTTATTAAAATAAAAAAATTCAAAATAATTAATTATTGAGTCAAAATGTAAAAAATTTTTTTTTCTACATAGGCCTACACCATAAAAAATAAACTGCTTTTTTTATTCAGAATTTTGTATTCGATCAAACTATCACTGCTAGCACAAAAATGAATTAGTAATAAAGCAATACAAATTTAAATTGCATAGTACCTACTATACAAGTAATCGAGAAAATTTTATGCGTTGGGTGAAATATATCAACCGGAAATTTTCTTTAAATCATTCACTCATTTTGAAATCAAAAGAAAGCGAAAATTGTTTAAATTTTTTTTTCCGATACATTTTCTAAAAATAGTTCGAACAAATAGAATTAAGTAAAAGATCAAAGCTTTGTCGGATGTCAAAATTTTCGATTTGAACACAAAAAAATTTAAAACAAAAAGAAATACTAGACTTTTTTCAATTTGTATATATGTACATTATGTATGTACATATAGTACATCTTGTAATTTGAAAGAAGCATTTTTTTTTATTAATGGCATCAATTGACTGCACTTAATTATTTGGCAAATATTATGGTAATTTTTCAATTAGTAGTTCCTTTATATTTGAAAAAAATTGTTTTAAGATTTAGTAGGTACCTTATTGAAATGTTAATTAAACCCCTTTTTAACACAGAATATATTTTAGATTAAATCAAAACTATAGATTTTAAAGCTTCGGTGTTTCTGTTAAAAATTGGAAATTTCTTAAAATTGGTATTGCGTCTATTACCCTAACATAACACTCTTTTACTAAATATTGAAATTGATTCAAACTTAGGATACAGTTTCAATATCCGCATATAAAATTTTAAAGTTATGTTCGACCCTCACTTTAGCAATTAAAAAACCTTCAACTCCCGTCTTCAGGTGGTTTTATACTCTTCGTATAATAGAAATTCTCTGCGCATCTGAACACTGATGTAAGAATTTGATTAATTTAACATATTCTAAATATGTATGTACAGCAAATTTATGTACATGATTACGGTTTTAATTTTAGTTGGTTAGCACTTTGTATTAGCACTCACCACAATATAAAATTTATATGTAAAATTCTATATTTACCGTTTTTCTGAACAATTAGGATCATGCAGGAATGCTTGTCATTCTTTGATGTGCAATGTACACATTTACCTCACGTTCATAACTTATTTTAAGTTAGCGTCTCATTGCAATATTAAATACATAATTAATTTTATTCCAGTTGCGCTCCAGTTCATGTAAAACCAAATGCAATTACGTATTTGCTTTCCTTTATTTTAAATTTTTTTTAGCTTTTCCAAATTTCTAATATAAATTTCAACAATCTTGTTCAAACAGATCTTTTTAAATTTTTTTTTGAATTTCTTTCAAACTGTCAATAAGAATAGCAAGTCATGGTATATGTATGTATGTATTTTATTATTTTAATGGTGTTGCCGCTGACATGAAATTATGTGAAAAAAAATTAAGGAACATTGATGGAAATGATAACAAATCTCAATCCTAAAATATTATTTTTCCGCCTTGTATTTTTTTTTACTTCATTTTTTTGTTTTATTGTGTTTATTGTTAGCGTTAATTACATTTTACAAAAAATTTTACTAAAAGAATTTATTAGCCACCCACTGGTACTTGGCAGTATTAGAAAATTTTTCATATTTTTATATCTGTTTTCAGTAATATTGTCTTACAAAAAAAAAAAATATGAATGTATATAGTTTACTTTAACTTGTTCGGGATTTAATAGTTTTTCTTTTCCCTCCCCCTGGGTTTGTTTGTATACAAGTAGCAATTAATAATGTGGCAAGTAAAATAATTGTTCTGTCATTTAGTTGAATACATCCAACAAACATAATGTCGTTACTTAAATATTATACATTTCCATACATATACATATTAATTTTTTATTACAAAGTTACCCGAAATTGCCGAAGATTTTAAAAGTACCTGCATTCAAATATTGCACATTATACGTATATAATATTCATATGTACGTACCTATACAAATATTAATTTTACTGTTTACAAAATTTGACAATTAATTCGACTAGAGATTCTTATAATGAATATTGATCTTTCTTTCTAAAAGTCAAGTTACCGAACAGCAATCTTTTGTATTTATGTTACCGAATTATATCAGTCGACATCTATAATATACGACCATGCACAAATTTATAAACATAGTCACTAATTACAATGCAAAGCTACACTTTACATGAAAGCTACACTCTTTATGACTTAACGGAAGATTTAAGTTTTTGTTGTTTATTCAATATTGTTAAAAATTTTGAATATTTTTAAGCTTTGAGGTGCGGCTTTACATGTTGATTAAGTTTCTCTCGGTGTAAACTTCATCAAAATTTTGTACTTCTGTAAAATTTTGAAGTGCAATTTTACAACCTTAAATTGTTTAGAATATGGTTGACAGCAATACTGATTATTCTGTTATGTCAAGGTTCAGAATGTCTTGTGTTACAATGAATGTGATGTATTTCTTACTTGTCATTTATGTATTTATGTGTTTACACAATGCGCTTGATCTGTGCAATTGCTTACACAATTTATCTTATATTGAGTTTTTAAAGCAAATAATTTAGCTTTAGTTTTTGATTTTCAGAAAATAAATTCTAAAATGTAAAGAACAGAAGTCAAGAAGATTATATCATATTGCAGCATTGTTTTAATAATATTATTTCAATGAAATATGGAAGTGAAATTTCAAACAACATCACGGGCGGTTTTTTTATTTTGTTCTTTTAAACAAAGTACGTATAAAGATTGTGGATTTTGTTATTTGCTGTCTTTTGAATTTTGGAAATTTTTTTTTTTGTTTTGTTTGATTTGATCTCTATGGTAAAGTGGGAAAAGATCAAACGAAATATTTCCGATTTAATTTCTTTGATTGTTGTATTTTTGCTTTCAACTTTTTTATAATTATCTTATTGCGTTAAACAAAATTTGTTCATACATAAATACATAAACAATCATAACTTGATTAATTTTTCCGCTAAATAGTTATTGCAATTGATATTAAACAGTTCAATTTTGCGCAGATAATTTTTTTTTTGTTTTTGCTTTAAAAGAAATAACAATAAAAAATGAAAATTTTGCCTTTGTTGTTCAATTTTAATGATAAGCAGAAGTTATAATTACTTAAAATATTTTTGAGGTTATTTAATTTAAATTTGCTATGATCTAAGCCAATACAACATAAATGAAAAATAAATAATAATTTGGAAAAACTGAAAAATTGATCTAAAAGGTACAATTAAAGATTTTATGCCAGAAAAAGATGTAATTCCTTCACCGTAGGTAACGTGTGACAATATTTTTCACCACGTTTATATTGAGGTGCAGAATTAAAATTAAATCTCAAAAAGTCCCGAGAATATGACCAATAATAACATATTAACAAACACTAAAAAATACTTATAATAATGCGATTACCATTTTTCAATATTTTTTACCCCATAGTCCACTTGATATTATTGGGCTTCCACTTGCCATCTCCAGTTTGTTTGTTGCTTGTCGTGATCACCTGATAAACCCGAGCGTCCGCATATTCTTCCGGATTCCACTGTAAATTCTGGCTGGCTATGTTTTCTCCGGACTTTCTTATAGTGTGTCTAAACCACTTCAATTTTCTTCTTTGGATCGATTGGTTTCTCGTCTGTGATTCCAAATGTAATCGCTTATGATTTTCAGAAAGAATATTCAATATATAATTCTAAGGCATTCATTGACGAAAACTTGGAGCTTTTCGATAGTTAATTTTGATCTAACCCAGGTTTCGCTTCGGCTATCCATATAAGTTGGAGCCTACCAAATGCTGCCTTTTCCCTCTTTAGGGTATTTACCATCTTTTTGGGTAACGCCTTCATATACGATTATACTGCTCACATTTTTTTTTTTTTACCGAGAGGAAGGGTGAAAAATCTCGAAAGACACTGCCAGACGAAAAGCAGTAGTGTAGAACTTTAATCCACTAAAAAACACCCTCCTCAAAATAAATTATAAAACTAATCGGAAACGACTAACCATTAATTTTGTTCTAAACTTTTTGATTATTTACAAGCTTTTGATCTGGCACAATAGCGTACTAAGTACTTATTATTCCAGATAAAAAATATTAAACTAACTCGAGGGGTCTCGTACGTTTAAGTCTCCTAAGAAAGTTTTGATTGTTAACCAATCGAGCCGTCTCGATGTTGACATGATTGGATAAACGCATTTTATGATTGGCTGCTTGCCAATCATAAATCCCTGCATATTCGGCATTACGGACACACCAAAGGGCGTTTACAATGTCCCGTAATACCTCATTTTGAAATCTTTGAATAGATTGGATATGAGTCTGCGCTGCGCAGACCCATAATTGAATATACTTCTCAAATCGCACAAATTTTTAACGAACTCTATTTGCTCATCATTGAGTTTTAGTCTTTTCATTGCCTTGGTTTTGTTGATATTTATGGTGAAAGCCACATGTCTGGCAGCTTTTTTGAAGTTCTAATTTGATGTACATGTCACTCTAAGTCTTCCAGTTGTTATAAAAGACTTTAACTTATGCCTTTTCTCTATGAGCAGATGATTTGTTGTTGTTCGTCCTCATCTGGAATACGCTTCACAGGTTTGGTCAACTCATTACAACATTCATATTAATAGGATCAAGTCGATTAAAAAAAATTGCTTAAGATTTGCACTTTGCCACTTTCTTTGGGAGGGCCCTGGCGTTCTCTCACCATATGAGAATCAGCTTAAACTAATTAAGTTATCGACGTTGAGTAACAGACGCGAGACGTGAATGTGATGTTCGGTCTCTCCCGACATTTAAGTTTAAAACCTAGGTTTTTTTTTTTAAATAAAAAAAATAAAAAAATTAAAAATTGTGCCAGCTAAGCGCATTTTGTATAGGAAACCAAACGATTTATTTTATTCACGCATGTGATATAAGTTATCACCACATCCGGCTAATACGCTTTAAATTATCACTTAAGTATGAATAATTTTCATTGATTAACCAAATTATCCTTTGTTAAAATTATCGTAAACTCAAGTGTCTACGTTTGCTTGTGTGCATAATTCTACATGTGCTTACATAACATAAGTATATGCATCTTAGAAATAAAGAATACACATGTATGCATACTTAACTTTTCCACTGTTTGGGTTGTTAAAGCAATAATAATGGCTTCCCATGTAAATTGTCATTTGAATTTGACCAAAATGTCATTTATATGTTTTCCACTATGTAACATAATACATTACAAAGTCTGTTTAAAAAAAATTATGGTAGCAAAAAAGCACCAGCAGTTGATGACTTGAATTTTGAAGGGCAGATACACGATATTTTTGTTGTCTCATTTTGTTTTGATCCATTCTATTGAATTCCATATATTATAATAAACTAATCAGGTTCAGAGGTATAATGAATTTGATGTTTAGTTTTGTATTTATATTTTTTAGACCTACAGTGGCATTGGAATTGATGAAATCCCATATATGTATAATACGTTGAAATCACATACATACATATGCATATAGAAATCCTCATAATTATTTAAATCGAACCTTTCTTTTAATAAGTATTCGAATTTCAATATTATCCTAAAGTAGAAGAAAGAGATGTTAATACAAGTTTATTTTTATTTGTGCGTACATCTAGACAGTGCAAAGATATATGAATTATCGAAACGAGAAGGGAGATACAACTGCATAGATTTTATTCGGTTATATGACATGCAAAGTTGAAGTCAATTTTTCTTTTTGTTTTTTTTTTCTTTCGTTTCTCTCTCTTGTATGACTTTTTGTCTCTTAAGACCTTTTATAAAATTTTACGGTGGACGTTTACCATATAATGTATTCGCTTTTCGTTTTTTTTTCTTTTAATTTTTATTACTTTAAGCCGATATTTTGTTAAGTGACACCTTTTTATAAAGTTTTTGACAGATTTGATTACTTCTTATAAACGTACAATTGTTCTATACTTCTTTTTACCTTCTTTCTTAAATTTAAGAGAAGGAACCCTTATGACGGTCATACAATTTAATAAATATAGACTGATTGTCAGATTAAAATTGGTAGTCATTAGGAGGATAATATTAAGTTAACTTTTGAAAATATAAGCGGTTCTACTTAAAAGAATATTGCATGTGATTTTGAATGAAATGCGTGTTAAGTTTTTTTTTATTTTATAAGTATAAGGCTTCTATATAAAATGCAGAATAAAAACAATCAAACTTCAATCGGAAATTTATTTTATGATAATCGGACGTATGCATATGTATTATATAAATACATACATATGAATTTAAAATTGTGTACGAGCACAGTACATTGCCGTCCTTTTTGTCAAATTATATATATGTATTTAGCATGTAACATGACGAGATAACCAGAACGTGTTAAATAATTTTTAAAGGTTTAGGTTATTGTATTTAACTTTTCTTATGGGTTCTTATTAAAGTTGTGCATCTAGTGTAATTTGACCTAACTATACAATATGATAAATGTAATAAATATGTATTGTAACAGTAGATTTCGAATGTATTAAATTTTATTTGGCATTTATATTGGAGTGATATCAATAAAGTCGAAAATTGATCGCCTTAATATGAGTGGAATAAAATGACTAAAAAAGGGTACAAATTGGTGGTTGTTTATTTGACCACATGTCACTGTTTCATTTACGGTTTTGGATTGATTAATTTTTTACACTCTTTTTTTCTTCTATTTTTACTTGTTTGTTCGTTGACTAAATCTTAAATATCATAATCTGAAGATTTTTTAGCATGTGTTTAGCATTGTTTTCTTTGACGAAATTCTACATATGATAATTTTATTCTACGAAAAAACATATGATAGTTTACG
This sequence comes from Condylostylus longicornis, assembly GCF_029603195.1. Classification (NCBI taxonomy): domain Eukaryota; kingdom Metazoa; phylum Arthropoda; class Insecta; order Diptera; family Dolichopodidae; genus Condylostylus; species Condylostylus longicornis. The sequence goes on from NW_026577974.1 coordinate 1,307,867, forward strand.
AGGAATTGATTTATTTCGACGTTGTATTTGGCAATCTGTCATCGATACAGCTGTTATTGAATTAAGAATTGAATTAAGAAAATATGATTATTAAATTATTGAGTTCGAAATGATATGTGTTACTTACTCTATTTAGTTTAGGTGAATACTTCTTAAACTAGTAATATTAAATAGTTTACGACAGTTTGTTTTAATTTCACTTGTGCAGTTCTTATGATAAAATGCTATCAAATGACTTTTACTGAAAAGCTGGTCTGTTCGGTTATCTGTGCAAATTGTTTTTATAAGATACAATAATCAAAATTTCAGCGGAAACGCCTAAAATTTAATATTTAAATGAATAAATAATTCTGAAAGTTTAGCATAACGTTAAAAATACGCAAAATTGATGCTCCCCCAAAAAAGCAAAAAGAACTGGACAAAAAGAATATAGAACATATAAGCTCTCAAAGCGAATTTATGGAAAATTCTTTTATTACCATCATCAATTTATTCTGGGGGAAAAAAAGCATAAACTTGAGAAAAAAACCAAATTATGAGTTTCAACCAGACAAAAATATAAAACGGTGTTTGTTCTTCAAATTATTTTTGTATACCATTTACATCTCCTTATATATAGCTTCCCCGGACGACATCAACGATAAATAGAAGTTGGTACATATACATGTACAGATGTCAACAAATGTGTGTAATGAATACATGTAATATGTATAGATTTGTGTATACATGTGTAACGTATATGTATAGAATTGATTTTTTTGAAAGAGAAGAATAGTGTAGTCAAGTAAAGCAAAAAAAAACCATTTGCTGTAATAAAAATTAAATAAAGGCAACCATAGACCGATAGAAGGCGTTAAAGGAGAAAAATAAATTCTTTATTTCTATTGTTATTCGTAACGCGTAACAACGCTAACTCATTGAATCAATTAATTGGTATTAAATTGTACAACATTATGATCCGCATTTCAACCACAAATTATACCATTAATGATTGAATTAACAAAAAAGTAAAAAAGTTGAAATTATTTTGATGACTTTTTCTTTTATTTTAACATTAGAAACATTTTTAGGAGGTCTTTTTTTTCTACTTTTATGCTTGAATAATATTGTGTGAATTCAAAATTTAAATTAGTTTATAAAAACTTTTTCTTCTTCTATTTGTTAATTTTAAACTAAAAAATTTTAAAAAGGATTAGAAGAAAAAATGTTCGAGAATTTTCAAAATTTTTATAAATGCAAACAATTATTAACTTTGTTTTAAAATCAAATGATTATTTGTCGAACGAATTGTAATGGCAGTAATGTTATAACTACAAAAAATATATAATTAGATTTTCGAAAAGATATACAAAAGCGTAGTGACAAAAATTATGTGTAACAGCCACCTTACAGAACTAAAATTCAAGTGTGTGTGAAAACCCTGACCCAACTGTGATTATAAAATGTTTGAATGTTAAATCAGCAGCTAGCAGTCAAGTACCCTTATTAATGTGTTCCATTTATTTTAGTTAGTTAATATGTAAAAAAAGTGTTTTTATAATTCATAAAGGTCTCTGTTATACCTTTCACATAATTTTAATGCGTATACGAATGCATTGCTGTGGAATATCATTATTGTTGTAGTTTGAATTATCATAGCTACGTTTATTATTATTTAACGCACCGCCAAATACCTCAAATAAAATTTGTATTAGGAAAAATTTTTTTTTTCGCAGATATTTTATTTTAAAATTATTACAAATTCTGTGGTTGTTTATAAGATGTCAGACAACAGCATGTATAATTGGAAATGTTTAAAAGTCAAATATTGATAATAGTGAAGAAAATTGTAAGAAAAGAGAAAAATCTTTAAAAAAGTCATTATCAAAGGGGTGGAAACGGATATCACACATTAGAACAGCCGACCTCTATCGACGCCGTCACCACTACTATTAACGTTATTTCGTCTTAACATTATTTTGTATTTTTTTTTTTATCTTTCTTTCCATTTTCAATTTTGAGTGTACGTTAGTTTGCGTTCATTATGGTTTATATTTTTGACGTTTTGTAATGACAAGAAAAAATGCATTTATTTAATTATTCATTTTTTTTCTTTAGAAAAACATTTTGCTATGTAAAAAATTTTATATTTATTGTTAATTAAGAAAAAATCAAAAGAATGAAATTGAATGTAATGGAAATTCCAGAATATTACAGATTGATATTGGTTTTTATACCATCATCAATCGATGTATATATGTATGTATGTATGTAGACGTTAGATGTTGGCTTCTGTTAGCAATACATAAAACAGAATGCTGTTGTCCACACGTTATGAGCGTAATGCTATTAAAGCACGGTTCAACGGGTTGATTGCCTTGGTTGAGTTGAATATAAAACTGATTCGAATATGAATATGTTGGACAAAAATTTTGAAAATTGATTTTTGAGTTGAAGTAATTTTTTTTATTCCAACTCAACGAAGTTTATATATTTGACCATTTATGGATAGTATGTTGCACTCAAAATTTTTAAAATACTTTATCTCAAATTAAAATAGTTCATTCTTTGTATCGGTGTTGTTCAGATCCAGCTAATTTGAAAATAAATTGAAAACATTGAAAACTTATTATACACATGTCGAAATCTGCTGATTCGTAACATCAAACAATGGAATCAAATTATAGATAAACAAACAATGGATCAAATTTTATGAATTTTCTGTCTAATTGCGTTTATTTTTTAAAAAACTAAATTCAAAACTAAATAAATAAAATATTGGCTATTTCTGTTATGGGTGTAAACAAATTAAATTCCTTTGTTACATTGAAAAATCTTTTCTATTCACATTAGACTTCTTTTTACTTTATTTCTTTAACCGCAAATATGTAAACTGGCGTCGGACTGCTTCTTTTCTAATGCAGAATAATTCCATTATGAAAATTAAAATGATGAATTAAATTCATATTTTTTTTTTGATTATTATATTTAAGCAGACGTCTACGTTCTGATATCCTAACACGTACATACATGCTACATGAAAGTGTGACGTGACATATTATAATTGACTGCAGAAAGAAAATTATACAATTTTCAAAAGGTATTTCCGTTGCCCTTCTAAACGCTTGAAAACTGATAATTTAATCAATATTCATCATTGGATTTCATTTCGGGTAGAATGTAAAGTGATTGAATATACGTAGTTAGGACGCCATCAATCAACAAAAACTTTTAAATTGTTATTTAAATGAATGATAAAAGAAATTACGCAGAAGAAGAATTAGTAACACAAATAAAACTGAATTTCTCAATCACTCGTAAGAATTTTTCAATGAGATAATATCCATACATAGATAACTAGGTATTGAAATACATAATCTTAAAATAAATTACCTAATATAATTAAATTACAATTTTGAAATTGAACATACTGGCGCCTTTTATATGACATATAATATTTACATTAAATTAAAATGCATACTTGCCTTGACGCACTTTAATTAATCAAATATTATGTAATTGATCAATTCAAATTGTCAATCTATAGTAGAGCGTGAGCTTTTTTTTGTAAACACCATTTCAATTATTCATTGGATCGAATAATTGAAGATGAGTTATATTAAAAGTATATCAATATTTGATACTTCGATAAATATTTGTGCCAAGATAACAAAACAAGTTGGTTGCAAAATTTTTTCACGTTTCATTTTATTGTTCAAATTAATTTACCTTGAAATTTAATATGTTTCGCCAAAACCGAAGAGATTCCAAAATTTAAATTATTTAGCCTTAATTTTATATTCATATTTTAATTGATAATTTTTATAGATATTGGTAAAATATTGTAACAACGATATATCGATATAAGTATCGATATAATTATCCCTGATCACACCACGCTAACATATCATTTGTAATTTAATTTTAGTGACGCCACAAATTAAATTTTCCGTGGGAAAAGTTTTTGAATATATTAATACCTTTTTATATAAAAAGATATTCAAGTTTTAATTTAAATATGTAATTATTGCAATAAAATGGAAAATATAAGAAAAGTGCATGAAAACGGTAATTTTGTCTGGTTGAAACTATCAAAATATGTATATACATACATATATACGTAATATGAAAAATTTGAAAACCAATTGGAAATGACTGGAATTGGAAATGACATTATGCACCTGCATACATACGTACATAAGTATGAAAAATAAAATTGCTATGGACCTAATGATTAAGGAGATCAACGGGTAATTGTAGAGTATCATTTTTGGCGTTATGGAGCAAGTACTAAAAATTTCAAAAGATGTTTATTAAGTCTACCAAAAGGATATTTGGAATTCAACTTCAAAAATTCCAAAACCAATAGGATTGCTGTAAGTAAATTACAATATTGCAATTTCATTTTAATGTTCATATAAAAATCATGTAGCAATAACCTCCTCCAAAATCTTAATTATTTCTTTCTAGGTACTTACATTCATATGTACATACGTATGAAGTATGTACATTCGTATGTAATAGATATTGTGTAATTTGTGCTCACATATTAAGTGCATAATATAATTAACGACTATTTAAAGTAACTAAAATAAATTGAAAATGCTTTCTTAAAAGTTCAAGAGGTTAAAAATTGAAAAATGAATGTTATAAAAGAGATGAAGAAAAATTATACCAAACTTCAGTTTATAACCGTGTAAATGACAAAGGACCTCTTCAAATTAATTGCCTGTCATTTAGTTTGTACAAAAAAAAACAAGTTCACTGTACTCGCTTTTAGAAAATTTCTATTGTTTGCAACGAAAAGCAAAAAACGAAATAAGAAAAAAATATTCAATGATAGAGAGAATAATTGAAAAACTGACTTTCAAGGCAAGAGGTTTGACTTTTATATAGGGTAATGAATTTTCTTTTGGCATTAGAATGAGTCTTCATTTGGAAAAAAAATCCTTTTAATTCAATAACAATTCATGTAGAAGTGCCATTTAAAACGATTTATTCATTTTCATATGGAAATTCTATTAAAATATTTGATCATATACAAAATGTAGTACATAATGTGAAAACTGAAAATTGCGAGACCATTCAAGGATTTCCAATATAGTGAAATAGCTAGCACTTTATAAATATTTTTATAATAATATGTTAATATTTTTTTTTCTGCTAATGTTTTTTGGTAAGAAACACTATGTACTTAAACACATATTTGTGGTTTTCAGCAAAATATGCACCACATTTATTTAGAAGCTTGTTTGTGACAAGTCTTGTCCTTAAAAGATTGATTAGTAAATTGCTTTTTATTGTCAAGATTACGTAATATTTTATTTATGGGGATATATGTCTAAATTTTAATTAAATAAGTCGTATAAATACAAAAATATTTGGTGTAGATTCGAAAACAATGAAGTGGAAAACTTGAATTATGAAACTTTTTTTTGAAGTAAACGAGTACATATTTGCGATTACATGTTTAAAAGTGCAACGGTGTATAGTAATAGATACGGTGCATAGTGATGTTGATATACCGTTATCCAAAACCCAAAAAGAAAATCAGAATCTAGATAAAAATTTTGTATGACCTATTTCAGAAATTTTATGAAAATTGTACAAAATTAAATATTTTCCAACAGTTTTAGTTAATTTTAAAGCACTTCAACTGAGTAATGTTTTAATTAAGAGATGGCAAATGTTTTGGCTTTAAATTTGAAAGGTTATTTTTGGAGGCTGACCTGCAAATAAATATTTAGTAATCCCTAAGTTTAATAACTGCAAGAATTTTAAGATTATTTGACAAACGATTTATTTAACTAAATTTTCATTTTATTAAACTCAAACGACAATTATTTTTTATATTTTTTCAAATTAACAATTAGTGTTCCATCAATTTTTCCCCCTCATGTCTTTAAATAAAAATTCCCGTGAGCTGTTAAGCAACGTTGTATGTATATAATTAAGTACTAAACGGAAAAAGTTTTTATTTTCTTTATTATCTGCTTAGTTGTTTTTTTTTTAACTATTCACACTAAACATTAGAATAAACAAATTACACCTTTTTAAGCATTAATAATTTCCCGTAACTTTATTCATTCTCATTATGTTCTTTATAAAAAACAAAAATAAAAAGGGTTTTTTTTATTTTTAGTTTTAAAAGAATTTACAAAAAAAACCTTTATAAAAACATAGAACATTTTGTGCCTAATGTATACATATTATGGGTATGTATTTAAATACGTTACTTTACCTAAGTATGTACACGAAAATGTGGCGCCTAAAGGCTGTAATTTTGTCACGTCGTCTAACTATTATTACAACAATATTGCATAGAAAATTAGACACATGGAATATTTGTTGGGAATGAAAATGAACAGTAATTATGCGGTCTTTTTTTATAAATGTTTGTGTCTGGGTGTTTATTCCAGCTATAAATATTTTTATATTCAAACGCAATTTCGAATGTAATTTGTGTATGTCGGTTTAAAAAATACTTGTTCTCCTGGCTATTTTCTGCCTTTTCTTCTACTTTTTATATGTGACTTATTCTTGCATTTTTTAAGTAGTTTCTTAAATGCTTTTAATAAGTAATATTTTATTTAATGTACATATAAGTAAAAGTATTCAACGCTCACCTGCAGTAATTATTTGTGTATTTTTATATATGTATAACTATGTCCTTAAATAGAAGTAGTGAAAGAAGTAGTACTTATTGGCTTATGATTAAAACGTTTGAGATTTTCTCCTTCTATGTATTATCACATTCGGGATTGTAAGCGCCACTAAAAACTAGTGTAATAAAAAAGTTTTTTCCCGTTATATGCAGTTATTGATAAAAATTCAATTGTTAAAAATGTTAACTGCGTTTGAAATTAAAATATTTTGTTCCTATTAATTAAAATTCTTTAAGTACATATCTTGATTTATCTTTATCCATATGCATATGTACATTTCCATAGCGTAAGCTCCAACATAGAAATTTAAATATTGAATTAAAAACTTTAAATTTTGCTAAAGCTTATAATTATACATACATATATATCTAAAATATTTGCCTCATAACTCAACATTTGAATTAAGTTATATATTTTTTTGTAAATAACCCTATCCAAAAAATTTATATTTATTTTAGGTACAAATTATGTGTTATCACTTAAAATCGAGGTTCGCTGTGTTGTTCAATCACTGCTTCTATCGGAATTGTAAAGTCTGATGAAGTTTAATCTGAAGTTATTACGCATGTAGCGTTCTTGAATAGAAAAATATTAATATTCTTCCAATATTATTTAAGTTCACTATCGTTTTAATTAATTCCTTTCAATATATTATTCTGTCAATAATAATCACTTCTATTTATATAAGGGTATCAGACATTTGATTCTATATTTAGTGCATTTAAGTGCAGGAAATGGATTTCAAAATAATAAGTTGATTTCTCTGTCATTTTAATATTCATTTGGAAAGTAACTATTCATTTTGAATATAGATACCTTTAATTTTATGTTTTTATGTCTACTAGTATACATACACATTAATTTCACATTTTATACTAATGTATATTTTTTTAAAAAAATGACTATGATTATTTGTAGACTTATGTAAACGTCGATTATATTTCGATTTTAATTCCAATTCATTGAGCGATGGTTACTTGAATATCAATATAAAATTGATACGTAAAGTGAATTTTTAATTGGATTATAAAAACACAATATTATGCTAATGATATGTAGTTTTTAATAACTTTGTGCTTAGAAATTTATAAAGGAATAAAGAATTTTTAAAACAAAATACCCATTTAACGAAATTTTGAAAAATTATGTTATTAATTTAATAAAAATTATCATATTTATGATTTATGGTTGACTATAAAACAATTTTTCTTTAATTTTTATTATAAGGACTGATAGTTATGTATGTATAAACAAAAGCGTATACACCAAGAACACCGAATAAGGAACATTTCTATTTTTAAAGTGGACAACAAAGAAATTTCAATTTTTGTTGCAAGCATACTTTCCTTAATTGATGCTAGTATCTCACTCTTACATGAGCCCACAATAACATGTACACCAAGAGCACCAAGTATGGAAAATTTACATTATTAGAAAGGATAAAAGGATTTTTTTTTGTTTCAAACTGGCATCACAGTTTTACATGGGGCCACAAAAGCTTGTACACCAAGATCACTAACAATGGAGAAATAGTTTTATTAAAAAGGATAAAAAAGCAGTTTCAATTTTATGTTTTAAGTAAATTTTTTTAATCGAAGTTAGTCCAACTATAGCGTGTACGTCAAGAACACTAAGAATGGAAAATTACTTTTAAAAGGAATAAAAAAGAATAAATTTTTGAATAAAGAAAGCAGGAGAAACAGATTGCAAGGAGTGTGTCCTCATGTTCTCTGACCTATTTGGTGAGTGCAATTTTTTAAAATTAAATTTTTTAGAATATAATCGAATGTTTGGTAAAATATAAAATTATACATATTTTAAGAATTGCTTGCATTTCATCCTTATTCTTTTTTCTTAACATTGAAAGAACTGCTTTGAATTATGTGGAAATTTTCGTTTTACATTTTTTTTTGTATTAAATTGATGAAAGTAACAAAATTTTAGTGGAAGACAAATTTTAATTATTATTACGTTATTTACTTATATTTACGTTATACAGCAGGTCAAAGGTTTTCTCGTGGCTCTGCTCAACTTAATACTTAATTAGATTATAATCTTAAATAATGAATTGCAAATCTAGCAAATTTTAAATATAAAAATATAACGAAAAGTAAACTAATTTTGGAGGTAATTAGTATTTCTGTATATTTCGTTTTTCTATTCAAATTTATAGCATATTCTCAAAAACTCAACATAATTCTTGAGTAAATGATTACGCAAAATATTTAACAAAATTTTTGATGAATTCATATATGCATATAAATCTACAATAACATTATTATTTTAAACCCAAAAAAATTTCTAATACCCTATACATATGCACATATAATTGTATCTAAGGTAATAACATAAATCCTGTGAACAGAAATTTATGTTTATTTTCTGCATACCATTAAGAATACCATACAAATATTTCAAAAAATATCTAGATTAACTGGATTTTTCGTCCTTTATTTATTTTATTTTAAATAATAATACTTTCTATATACCATTCAAATTTTATGCTAAAGAGGAGTAAATTAAAAGGAAAATTTCCCAGCGTAGAAATTAAATAATATTTTTTAGGATTCAATAATAATATTTATCCTTTTGAAAATATTTTTGGAATCCTATACAAATAAGACATAGCTATTTAAAATAAATTAATACGTTCATTTTTACACCAGCAAAACGTTACAGGAATTCAAACAAAATATTAGCATTAGATTTAAAATAATAAAAAAAAATATATTATTTTAAAGGTTATATTCATTGAAGATGAAAGGACATAAAAGTAGAAAAAGGATAAATACGCGTTTATATAAAATATTTTCATTTGCCTATTTTTTTTTCATTTTTTGCCCAATTATCTTAAAATAACATAAAAAGCGATTAGAAAAATATTTACAAAACGCTGTCATCTTGTCAAATTCCATTTTATATGGGTACATTAAAATATAATGAAGAATCTAAAATAAAAATTATGATATGCGAGTTATTTAGCAAAAAGAAATGTTTATGTCAGGGTTGTCCAACCGAAAATTAGGTAATGAAAGAAAATTTTTTTAAATTTTTGTAGCAAACATTTTCCTAAAATAATTTTCTTCAGAAAGATTCTGAAGAAATATGCGAATATGTAGCGAAATTCCATCCAATCTTTCATCTTAAATAGCACGTTAAATCTGTTCTACGAAACTTAATTCAGTCTAAAGAACTAGAAGCTTTTAGCGACATACATAACTTTCTCACATCATTTTTTAATGTAAATAGGCCCGAAATATCAAATGGTTTGTAATATTAAGAACGACTTCCAAATATGAAATGCTTTCTAGGTACGTGATTATTGTATCTATGCATGCTCTGAAATTATTGCTAAATTGGAGATAAAATAAATTTTTTTTTGTTTTTTCTTTTATCTTTTTTCAAAACAGGATCACTTTATAATTATTATTATTTTGTATATTGTTAATCTCTTATACACTATCTGTATGTATAAAATCTATGCGTTGTGCATAAAAGAAATATGTACTTTACAAAAATAACAAGGCATAACAGCATCATAAGGATTTCTTTTTGTTTGATATATAAGAACATTTGATAATAAAAATATTATTATTTTAGAAAATAAAATAACATAAAAGAATATTGAAAATAAAAGGAAAAAAAAATTAAATAAAGTTTCATATAAACAAGTATGTGCTCACCTTCTGTGCATTTTGAATGAGAATAAAAGAATAATAAAATGATTTTAGGAATAAAAGTGTATTACAGTAATAGAATATAACAGAAATTAATATGTTATGTATGTGTGCAAGTTTACACACAGATGTATAACAAAAATTTTTATTGAAAACTAAATTTTTTTTTGATAAATATTTCTTGTACTTGAAAATTTTAAAATTATTAAAAATTTTTTAAGAATAATTTTCAACTGAAAGAATAATAATTTTTTGGTTTTTATTTATTTATTCAATTTCTAGTCTTGTTTTTTTTAAACATAATGAAAAAAAAGATTTTTTGGAATAAGAAGAGAATTTGCGTTAATTTTCGCTCAAGGAATTTTATATATAATTTTGGATGATCAAGAGAATTTTTAACAAATATTTCTTATTTCAGATTTCTAATTCACTAGGTTCCTCTTATTGTTTTAAACTCTGGACGGGAAAGTGAGAGAAAAAAGTGTGGGGCTGACAGGGTCATATCGCACTAGGAATATTAAGTTTTAATAATTTATTATAAAACAGACGCCAAATTCTGAAATTTCAATTTGGTCTTCAATCAATTTTAGCAGCTTTGATCTTTAGGATGTAAAATATTACTTTAAATATTTTCTTAAATACTGCTTTATTCTATTTTTCAACTGTCCACCTATTCAAAATTACGAATTCATTAGTAGTGGTGAGTCTTTTTTATTTGAAGACTGGTGGGTTTTTCACATTCTAACTGCAATTTGAAATGTATGTAGCTACAAATTTTGTAAAAAATTGGAAAATGATAAATTGATAAAATTTCTGCAAGCCTCCTCTTACAAGTATTCTTTTAAAAGTTCAATGTAAAATCAATTTTGTTTTTTATTTTTTTGAAAATTTAAATGAAACTTAAGATTTGGAAAGAACAATTTAAAAAATATAAAAAATTTGAAACAACATTAGAAAGAAAAAAATTATGTTCTTTGCATAAAAGTCCTTAAAAAATATAAACAAAAAAAAATAAAAATAAAAGCATTTTTTGCTAACTGGCACACACACGCACTTATACTATGTATAATTGTACTTATTTATGTACTTATAAAATATATGTATAATAATAATAATTTTGTGATGAGAGTCCTTGTTGTTCATAATATAAAAATGTTCGTATTCTGATTAAGAAAAAATAAGCAAAAGCCAAGCAAAAGCAAGCAAATAAAAAGAGATAAAAATATTAAAAAAACATAAAATAAAATAAAGAATAATTTTAACAAGCTCAAAGCCATCAGCTTTTTGTACTAAAACCTATAAAATATCACAATTCTAAAAAGGACTTTATGTATTGTGTTGTTATTTTTAAGGATTAAGTTTTTTTTTTGTACATTTTATAAATTTTATTCTTATTTAGAAAAAATAAGCATTTTTGCTTTTTGTTTTCTGTTTTTTTATATTTTTTTGATATATGAGAATGCTATTGAAATATATTTTTTATAATAACAATAACAATAATAATAACAATCAAAAGTATATAAAAAACAATAAAACCAACAGAAAATTATATATTTTAAATATTGCAGAAGAGCAACAAAGAAAAACAAAAAATTGAAAAAAAAAAAATAACAAATAGGAAACAGGATATTCTCGTAAGTTGAACAACTGCTACAAAAAATTGTTGTGAATATTTAGACAAGCAACTATCAAACTGTCAGATTAAAATCAAAAAAACATAAAAAAAATTAAATAAAAAATTTTATAATAACAACAAAAAATATAACAAAACAAAAATATTATTGGTCCTTGAATATTGTTCAAGAGTATAAAAGGATTCCTTTTCATCCATATTTCATACATGTACGTATGCTGTTATTTTTGTTGTGTGTGTGTATACAAAAAGTGCTTAAGTTAAGTACATTCGAATGAACTAGATGTTGTACACTTTTCCTATAAATGGAAGAAATCTAAATTTATTGAAATATTTTTTTTAATTTTAAATTTTTTATTTTACTAATATGTGAATAGGCTTTAAAAGCAATTTTGTTTTGATTTTAATGTTATTTTAATTCTAAAATAAGAATAAGTTTTAGTTCGAATAATTTTTTAAGCAAAAAAAAATTGGAAAACAAAACTCAAATAGGATACTTGAAATTAATATTTTTAGAAAAGAACGAATAAAATCTTGAAACTTTATGCCAAGGAACAGAATAGCACTTTAAAATTTGTAGAGGTTCAATAATTTTTTCTTTTATATTTTAATTTTATGTAAAATCGAATATAAATAATGTTCAATAAAGGTGGTACGATTTTGTTTATGAAATCGGCAAGCCTTGAAAACTTAATTGTTCACATATTTTGTTGTGTTGCACGGAGAAATAAGAGGCCCATCAAAATCCTTTTGTAATAAATTCTTTCACGCCTAGAACTATTAAAACCTTGTCAAAAAAAATCAACAGACCGATAACTTCGAGATTTTCGAAAAATTGCTACTTTCTGTTATTCTTGTAAAATCTTCCTAAGCTCAGTATTCATAGATTAAGACAAAATTTCGCCTTGTTATGTGCTCTTGACCTGGTATCGCTGGAACTTCATCTAGTAGTCGCTGTTTTAAACGGAAGCGTTCGTCTTATTCAATACAAATTTAGAGTTTAGGGAAGAATTAAAATTTATAAAAAAAAACACAAATTAAATTACAAAATTTAGCAAAAAATTCAATATTTTCTCTATACTATCACTTATAAAGTGCATTTTCTTTTAAGTTATGTATTCATAAAATGTAGTGTGCATTTTTCCCTTTGTATTCCCTTAATATCAACATTGCAATACGTAAGTTTGAAATTGAAAGACAAATTATCCATAAAATAAATTTTAAATAATAAATTTGAACGTTTGAACTTATTCAAAAATATCAAATTTTATTTCTTTTACTCTGAATCCTTCCAAGTCTTATTTAAAATAAAATTATTTTTTCCCAGAAATTTATTGGCATGTATGCATGTGTCTATTTGATCATATACTGAGCTAATACTTAACAAGAAAAAAAAATAAATCTCAGATTACAATAAACCCAAATTCATTCGATCTTTCCATCTTAAATCTACGCATGCATGTAGTTTTTAATTCTACAACAATTGAAGAAAGGAATTGTATACACGTGAAGTTGCTGATCTAAGTTCAATTATCTTCCATCAAACATTATCCTGTTTTTGTTAATGTGTCCTTTTTTTGTTTAAATCAATAAAATTTTAATAACTTCTAAAATTATAACGTTTTCCTTTTTTTTTTTTGAAGCACCTTTATAATATCGAATACCTTTTAAAATTACATACAGTATTGTACGCATGTACATATATACAAGTGTGAAGCTATGTGTACAAGAACGTATATGCATGAAACAATTTTTTTTTTCATTTTATATTGATTTTAAACTGATTAGGCTTATTGTTGTAAAAGTAAACAGAATAAAATAAAAATTAATTTTCACCTTTCGCTTTAAAAATTAAAAAGAGCAGACGGAAATCCTTTAAATCACATCAATAATAACAATGTTAAATTGAGAACCCAATTGTAGCATGATAACAATAATTTTATTGGTAACTGGTAACAAAAAGAACAGGATATTATTTATATTTCGTACTTGTATATAGAAATATATTTTAATAACAGGTAGGATAATACTCTTGCGTACATTTGGATGTAACATATCTCTTTTATTTCGAGAATACAGTTCAGATCCACATTTAAAAATGGATTAAATTGAAAATAATTTTTTTATAGATTTTCTTTTTTCTTATACTCTTCATAATATACAATATAATATCGATGAGGATGAATTAAAATTTATTTAATAAAATAAATCTGTACTTTTTGACATGCCTGCTTTTCAAATATTTTTTTCACTTTATAATTTTTGAATTACATGTTTTCAAGTTAATAATGATAATGAGGATTAAGTATTATTGAGGATTTTTTAATAAAATTTTGAAATTTTAAACGATTCTTCTATTTGAGTGTAGAGAGGGAAAAGATTTTTTTTGTTGTAAATAATTTATCTAAATAAAATATAATTACAAAATAAATACAACTAGTTTACAAATTAAAAATTTTGATTAGTTTGGAAAAATTACTGAAGGAAAGGATGGTCTCTGATGTTGTAGTCTTTATCACAATTTCAATATGAATTTCAATTGGAAAATATGATTATACCCTATGTAAAGTTGACTTACTTATGGAGAGTTGTTGCATGCTTAATTCGAATTCGAGTAAAATTAAATTAAGGGAGAAAAGATATAACATGTGCGTACAATATGTGATTACGGAGAAGAAGTAGAAAGAAGGGCAGTAGTCAAATACTCGGGAATTGTGTTTGATCAAATTGTCAGCTTTGAACAAAATCAAGGAAAAGTTGTAATTGTACAAGAGTTGCAAAGCCTGTTCGTGTTGTGCATCCCAGGAACAATGTGGGGTTGTTCCAAGCCCTTAAATACTTCTGAAAAATTGTAGAGAATAGAGTATATCTTACTTTATGTCGGTTCCTACCATGGCACTAGGAAAGTCTTTTCTTTCAGGAAGCTTATTAATATTTTTCACCATAACGTATGTATGCATATTTGAAGGCTTTTTGCACGAAGAATTACCGTAAAGACGTTAACAAAGATAAAAACGTTATTTTTATAATAAGTTTTTTTTATTTTTTGCAAATTACACAAAATTCCTCACTATAAAATTATGTATAAAATAATAAAATCACTTTTATTTTGATAAATCTTCACATTTTTCTCAATATTATTTCAGTTGTCAGATTACAAAATATTCCCTGAGTTTTAAACTTTGTATTTTTGCATATTTTATCAAATTACGGGGGAAAATAAAAAATAAAGAAAAATTATTCAGTTATTATCCTTTTTATAGCAGAATTCCGTCATGTTTTTCATACATTTTTTTTATTTTATTTTTAAATCGATGTCCTGGCATTGTTTACATTTTATTCAAGTTTATTAAGGATTTTCATTTTAAGGATTTTATATTATGGCATTTAATGTTGGCCTACAAGCGAAAAAAAGAAAATAAAATATTATTTATATATATTTTTTTTATATCCTTTCAGAAGGATATGTCTAACGAGTTTTTTATTTTTTTGTTTTTCAAATATTTTTAATTTTGTTTGTATGTATTTATTTCGCAATTGGTTTCAGTTGCGTTTTTACCTTATTGTAGAATTTCATTTTTATTTTCTTGTTTTATTTTTGTTTTTTTTTTTTCTTTAATATTCAAAAATGTTTAATAATTTTTGGCATATTCAGTCATCCATTTCGTTATTTTTTATACACATGGATGAAATATAACGCACATGAGCATGACCAAGTAGATTAAGGACATAAAATAGAGTTTTAAATTATTTTTACGTACATATTTACTCATATGTGTATGAAAGGAGTTATAACTTTCTTTTTTTATCTTTAAAATTCTCATCCATATTTTCCGAAGAAAAAATTATTTTGTTTCATTTTCAATTTAGGTTCGAAATGTTAACGGCATACATACGGTAATTTTTTCAGCTCACAAAGGTGAAATTTTTTGATCCTGATCTGTTGATTTTCTAAAATTTTTCATATTCATCCTTTTATTTTTGATTGTGAGATGTTTTACGGTTGATAACTTAATCCTCAAATTTATTGATTTTTCTTGTACTGTTAAAATACATTTTAAAATTCAAAATTTTGATTAATATTAAAAAAATATTTTAAGGTTTAACGGTTTTTTATTCTTCTAGGTCTTATGTGGAGTAAAAATTGAGGACGTATCAATCTTGTTTTATTTACAAAATGGTTATAAAGTTAAAACTTATTGAATAAATTGACTTGGAATCTTGTCTGGCAAAGAAATTTAAAATTTTATCATTAAGTGTCGATGTTAAGCCAATAGCTGATTGATGTTCGATTTTATAAGTTTGAGTTAAGATAATGTAATTTCTATTTAAGCAAACACCCAATATATAGAGCAGTATCTTACAGTAAGCTCATTGAAGAAGTTTGAATTTTTTGATTTGAAAAGTTTTGATATTATTGTTAAGTCAAGAAGAATTTATTTCATCTAATATCAAAAATATTGTAATCATTACATTTTACTTGAAAATTACAACATACGAAGAATCTATTTTTTAATAAGGGCGAAATACTGTTAAAATTCTATAAAAGTTAATGATATTATTAATGCATTTATTTTAAAAACTTTAAAAGAATCACAGTTTAAATTTTCATCATCTTATAATTAAGATACATAGCATATATTTTCTTATAATATTATTGCATCATAAAATAAAGAAATCCTCACAGCAGGATAGTTTTTACTTTATATAGTTAATATTTCTATTCAAAATGTATGCTCATTCATTACGTATACACATATACATTCCATTTAAGTTGGAGTAAATGATATTAAATCAGGATAATAAAAAGAAATATACGAGTGTACACCCATGACTTGAAATAAGAAATTATATTTATTACATAACATATGTGTATAATAGATAATATAGTTTTAGTTTTTTTTTTTGAAACTGTAGGAGTTTTCTAATAAAATAAAATATGATCACCACAAAATTGTTAAAAATACAGAGAAGAGGGTTGGTGAAAGCAATAATTTTCACATTTAATCACTCCTATAAATTTCTAAGGATATTCACAAAGAATATTTTAAATATGGTACATTGCTGGATGTTGACTATAAAAATATTGCATCTACACATACGTGCATATATAGATCTTTTAATTGAAAATCAAAGCAAATAGTTTTTATCTTTAGTAATTCGGATTTATTGGAATTGTAAAAATTATGTTCTAATTTAGAAAAGATAGCTTAATGTTTTAGTAAAATGAATGAAGAATATTTTTGTATAATAAAATTTAATGTGTTCGAAAACGACATTATTGTGAAGTAAAATTATTGCATTATGGCATTTAAAGTATTTAGAAAGAATTATGTTTTAAAAAAGTAGAAATTTCAATTTCAACCTATTTTTGCCTCATATGTTTCTTATGTAAATGTGAAGTTTCTAATGTCATTCAACTCATACTCAATGAGTTTAATCGTATTTCAGAAGTTACAGTGAATCACAGTCATGAGAGAAATAAGTTGCAATTAATACTCGTGAGGGAATTCGGCTCAAGCGAATTTGATGAAGCAATATATTTCTGATTTCAAGTGATTGATAAATGCTAGAAGATGTTAAGTTACTATCGTAAATAAATATAAGCAATTCTTTCCGTATAATGTAGGTCAGCTTATGTTGAAAATAAAATTATTTTTATTATTCTTACCTCATTTATTATATCCTTTAAAAACAAGTCCAGGTGGTAAATAACTTAAATCTTCATGTTATGACTAGTTTATTAATGTAATTTGATTCATAATTTCAAATACTCTTTGGTTTTTTTTTATTATACATATGTAGTATTTAAAAATATTGTGTTAGTCAACAAACGCTAGGGTGCTATAGTGTCAGAGTCCTCTTAGAGGGGTGCACTTTTTTTCTTTTATATTAAATTTTTTTATTTATTTTTTAGTTTTTGTTTAACTTTTGGTAATTTATAGTGTTACTTTTATTTTTTTCTTTTTGAATTTAGGTGATTATTTAATTTGTTCTGGTTTTATTTTTTTATTTAATTCATTTTATGGATTTCAAATTAATAATTTTGTTATTCGAATTTTTTTCTTTTTAGGTTAATTATGACCACATAAAATTTAATCGACCATAAAATGTGAAAGATAAATAAATGGAAAATTATTTATGTACACATGGAACTAAAAAAAATGTTTTTAATGTGACAGCAGTTCTTTATTGGATTTGATATAGGTAAATATTCATTGAACTTTTTGAAAAGTATTAAAAAGTTATATTGGAATATTTTATTGTTTGAAAAATTATTCGATTAAAATGTATGAACTCTAAGGCATGTTTACTCGCAATACTGACGCACAGCTGAATATAACTTTGTACGACTATATTTCACCGCTATATTGATACGCAATCCGTTTATTAATATGATTCTTTATCAGTAATGTGTAAAAAATTCCTTGCATAATAAGAGGAAATCTAGAAATAATTTAGAATTTGGAAGAGCTTGTTTTTTACTAATTTTCTTTTTATGTTTATTTTTACGTTAAGTTCAAATTATCTTCGCTCTAAACGTTTTCGTAGAAATTTTTTTAAATATTTGTGTAGAAGAGGAGATTAATAAAAACATTATTAATTCATACTTGTTATATGTTCAGAACCTACTAGAATATATCAAGAGTATGATTTTCACTTTATTATAGATATATGTATTTCAAAATTTTTGTTTTAAAAAATTGAATTTTTTTAAAAATGAGTTTATATTCATATATTTTCTTGAAATTTCTTCATTTTCATATAGTTTTTTATACAGTTTACATGAAATGAAACAAATTAATGAAATTTGATGGCTCTATAATATTATATCGCATATTAGGGTTAAATTATTTCCATATTATATTATAAAAGATACTTATAAGGATTTATTACGAGATATAAAAATCACTTTTTGAACTTTAAAATATTTATTTAACAAAATTACCATAAAATTATATTATTCTTTCAAATTTTATGATTGAAACGAGTTAATAATCTAAGAATTTTGATCTCTATAATACAAAAAAAAAAAGAAAAAAGAAATTCAAACTTCCTCTTTTATTCTCTATAA
Organism: Condylostylus longicornis; assembly: GCF_029603195.1. NCBI lineage: Eukaryota > Metazoa > Arthropoda > Insecta > Diptera > Dolichopodidae > Condylostylus > Condylostylus longicornis. The sequence goes on from NW_026577974.1 coordinate 1,326,896, forward strand.
AATCAGATCACGTTAATTTTAAACCAGTCTGTATAAGTATTAAAAATATATATGGTTATGCCTAATATTAAACTATTTTTTTAATATTATATGTAAAAAAAAATAATAATTTACGCTTTAATCAAAATTCTAATGTGTTGATCATAATTCAAATCATAATTTTGAAATGATTATTATCGTTGGTTTGATATTATCATTTCTAGCATATTAAACCATTAAAGAAATGTGTATTTTGTTCTTTTGTTTGATGGGTCAAAATTATATAGAAAATTTCTATTAAGCAATTCAGTAGTAGTAGAAGCACAATACAAAATTGTAGTAGCAAAATATTTTTTTATAATTATGGTAACTACCATGTTTTAATATGGAAAAATTATTTTCACCTCACACGAAGTTCAAAAAATAAGAACTTGGAGTGTACAATTTATGTATGTATATTTTAAAATACATATATTATTATTTATGACGAGTTCATTTTTCAAAGTGTATTTGAAGTTGTTTGTAGAACTATTTCAAGCCAATTTTTTTATTTTATTGTAGAACCACACCCTAAGATTTTTCACCTTTAAATAGAAAGGAAATCAAAATATTTTTTCATAATTTATAATAAAGCGTAATATGACTTTCAAAATAAAAAATTTATTTTAATTTAAAAAAAAGGTACGTTTTTATTAATGGTTTTTATATTTAAACCAGATTTTTATATCTTAAAGAATACGACGAAATAGTGTTAAATTGTATTTTAGAACATATTATTTTGTCAAAACTAATCGATTATTCCAATAAACGCAATTTGTCAAATTAATATGTAAACTTTTGACGTTTACAAGTATAAGGAAAACTAAAATAATATTAGAAATTAACAGAAGTAGAAGTAATAGTTAAATTTACCAGTGGTTCTTATATTCTATTTTTAAATGACATTTTCAACCAATTTTTGAAATTTTTGTAGAAAACATAATAAATCATAAAATACATAAATAATTCATTTTGGTTTCTATAACTATTAAAAAAAAATTACTCATTATCATTCTTCAACTGAAGTCAGATTTTATCATGTATAGGATTTACTTCAAGTTGTCATTAATAATTTTACAAATACTTTTCTTGTAAAATTTACTCAAAATGGTTATTATTGTTTTTTTCGCTTATTCTTTTAGTTTTTTTCAAATCTTGATCTAAATCTATGATTTTGAATATTTATTAGTTCAATTTGATTTTTTCAAATGCATAAATTTAAATATAATACCTAGCCTTTTCTACATAAAGTCAGAAAGAAATCCTGTTGTTTGTCGACATTGTCTTAAAATATTTGTTTTTGTTATAAATAGCTTTTGGAAAACATACATATCTATGTTTGTACATATAAGAATAATTTTGAATTCCATTATAATAAAATTTTTATTGAATTGAGGAGCACGACCTACTATCAAGATCTGTCAAATCGAATCCATGTATATGTATAAAAATATGGAAATGAAGATCCATAATATAGAGTTTTATAATAAAACAGAAGTTCTATTTAAAATAAATTTATTACTTTTCAAAATATTTTATAAATTTTAAACTGAAATAATTATTTACCTCCTACGGTCACATGAATGAATTATTTAGATTTTTATATTGTAGTCCATAGCATAGAAAGGGTTTTGGTTAAATATTTGAGTTTCTGCATAATATGTATGTATTAATTTGTTTTTTTGAATGAGAAATTTATGAATACAAAATAGAAAAAAATTCTAAAGAATTTATTTTAATAAAATATTCTTCTGAATATAAAATAAAGTAGAAATAGTTATAACTACTTCAGTAGTTTAAACTTGATTTCGAATGAATTGCTGTCGTTATTGTTATTATTAGTTGAAAATAAAGGAGGTTTAAATTGATATTTAACTTTTTAATAAATCTATTGAAGTCAAATTTTATGTTTCACTCTCATATTTTTACGTACCGGGTGAGAAAAAAGTGAGTATGTACATACTTTTCAAGAAGTATTTTTCTAAACAAACACTACTTTTTATTCATGTTTCGAGCATTGTATACCTATCAAAACTGATTTTTATCTATAACAATCTATTAATAACAATCTATTAATATCTCAAACTTTACTATTATTTTTAGATTCTTCGAGGCAGAACCTTAGAAAAATATTCATTCATTTTTGATTGCTGTGTCGACTTATAATGTATACATTAGAAATTTTTTCTACATTCTGTAGCTGTTAGAGTTTAAAAGCTATATCTTATGCCTTATGGAATTTTTGAATGCTGTATCAACTTGGAAAGCTGTCATCAACTGTTCTCTTCCATGTTTAAAGTATTCTGTGGATTCTAAAGTTAAGATCCGGCATCTTTTCTCTATGGAATTGTTCGAATTATTTAAGATTCCAATTTGTGCAAATTTTTTCTTGCGAACCTCATCCAAAACGGATGGTCTCAATATTTCAATTTCTCTATTTCTTGCTTTTTTTTCATATAATATTGAACTTTTAAAAAATCTTCATTTAGTAGAATAGTAGTCTAATAACTAGACATTTAATAAAAAGGAAAAATAAACGTTTTCTATTTTCAATTAGACAGCACTTAAATTTACTTTTTTGAATAAAAATAAATTGTGAATTAAATTAATTATTCATGTAATGATACTGTTATGACAACAAAACGTATTCAATTGGCGACAGTAGAACACCTTAAAGAGGACAACAAAAAAAATTACTTTAAATAAAAAACGTGTCATAAGGAGGAAACACTTAAATTATAAATTCCATAAAATTTCATTCATTTTAATTCTTTTATACTGACTGGAACTTTAACATTTATATAAATAACAATATAAAACTAAAATAAAAAATGGGAGAAAAAAAAAGCAATTATATAGTTTTGATTGACGGCTAATAAACCCTAACTCGAATATTAAATAAAGAATGGTCATTCGTTTTTTGAATAATTGATTAATTAAAGAATTTAATTTTAAAATTCACATAAATGTTTTTTTAATATAAACTGAAATTATGAATAAAACAATAGGGGATAAATAAATAATGTGTACAATAATAAAATATTTTTTTTTTAATAAAAAGTGATAAATTTAACTTTTTTTTTGATAAATGATTTTTTCATGGAAATATTTTTTTTTCGATCGGGATTTTTTTAAGTTTTTATTAATTTGCTTTTATATTTTTTTAATTTATTATTTTGTTTATGTACACAGAATAAACAACACGTGGTACGCAGTAAAGCGCCATCTTTATTTGCAATTAAAATAGAAAAAAAAAGTAACTAATTTTTTTTCTATTTTAATAATGATTTTTAAGAAATCTAAATCAAAATTAAATAAATATTCAAGGAATCTAATTTTAAGCTAGATTAAAATTTTTTTTTTGATTTATGGACCGATTTCCTTTAAATTTAAGACTCCTAATAAATTTCTGATGAAAAGCAGAAAAAACAATCAATTGAACTGTCTATACTTTGATATGCTAAATTGATTTTATAATTGAGTGAATATTCTCCAATTTCATTTGTAAAACTTCAAAGTTCTTAAAATTTCTTTTTATATTAGCAATTATACAGACATACCTAGAAGTGTTAACAATAATATCACATAACAATTGAATTCTGTGAGTCCATTGATAACTTGTAAATTTGATCATAAATCAAAGCTTTGTTGCATTTTGATAAGGTTGATCCATCTGCAAAAAGTCGCATAAATTTCTATTATTTTGTGGTTTTGTTTTTCTTCATCATTCTGTCTGTCTTCATTATGGCAGCCTTTTAAATTACTTCCAATCATTTTATTCGATCATAAATTGAAATGAATAACAATCAATTTGCTTGCTAACTTATAAAAGTAGCCTTTAAAAACATTTTAATCACATTCCATTTTACGAATTAGAAGGCTTTATTCTTCATTATTTAACTGTTAAAATTTTATTTGACTTCTGTATAAGAAGTTGCTTATATTTCCTATGCATATATTGAATTTTATCCTAAAAAGAAGGTTACTTTAAAAAAATTATAAAAATTACTAAAGAATGAGAAATCCATAAATAATTCTATAATTCTACTCATCTTTCTCAATTTTATTAAAATATTAATAAAAATATCAAAATTTTACGACTTTTTTAATACTTTTGCTTTCTCATTTTATTTTTTTTTTAATATAAAAATTGGAAAGTAAAAAAGACTTTTTATATATTTTGGGAAATCGCTTCCATTTTTTCTATAAAAAACACTTGAGACAAAATTATTAAAATTTATGACATGATTTTTATCTCTTTTAACTGAAAATATCATTATGATGGGTAAAATGAATATGAAAATAATCATAAAAAAATTCGAATATTCAAATGAAATCTTATATTTAAATAACTTTCGTTAAAATATTAAAAACGAAGAAGAAAAGACACACTCAGTTGTAAATAATCCTCTTTTTAAAAGAAATTTAAAAAATTTTTTATGGCTTTAAAATGTGAGTTGATATTTTTATCTTATTTAAAAACTTTAATATAAGAAGTTTTCAAGAGGGAAAAGATTGCCTACCGAAATTATTTCATGTTCTACATTTTTCCTGGTCAAGATTTTTAAAAATTTTTATTCGCATTTTAAATAAATTGCATTCTAACTAGTGCACTTACAATAAGTTTTCTATTTAGTTAACCATGTGCTTATGTAATAATTTTCCGAAATTTTTAACATCGATATTGTTTTACAGAATATATTAGTTCTTTGGACATACCCTTCACCGCCAAAAGTTCTAAATTTCTTCATAATTTAAATAAATTTCAAGACGATAAATTTCAATTATGTAATCTAATTACAATACAAGAATGTTTATTTTTAAATTTGTTTAGATTGCATTCGGGGATAAAAAGCCTCATGCAATCAAAAATTGAAATTTTAAATGAGTTCTGAGAGTGTCCATTTATGTACTACCCATCGTACTCTTACTAATCAAATTTGCAGACGAATACGTAATTCTAAATCCTTGTTTTTATAACAAATTTAAAATAAAGTGTATCATATTTTTGAGATTTTAGTACCAAATGGTAATAATAATCAATTGCTTGTTTTTCTTTAACTATTGATTAATAAATATCACTAAAATTTTATTGAAATATTTGTATTTGAATGAACTATAAACTATATTAGAAGAGAGAACTCGAAAGAAGCGTAATATTAACAGTTACAATACATATTATAATAAATTTAGTTTCAGAGTGAAAAAAGGCGTGTAAACTTCTTTTTATGTTTTTGACATTTTTATTACTTTTACATATTAAAATTGCTTTATACACCAATGTACTCATATAATGCGTTATACAATATAATAGGAGAAAAGTGATAAATTTTATGATTTACTAAGGCTTAACAGGAAATTTTATAACTTTTCTATTTTATATGTTTCTATTTTTTATTGAAATTTGTAATAAAATTATGCTGAACATGCATTAAAAAAAAGTTAAATGGTTTTAATACTCCTTTCTTATGGCACAATAATTGCCCAAGATTTTCATTTCTGCTCTGAATTCAATTTTTAATCAAAAGAATTCATAATTTTTTACAATAATCAAATAAAATTATGGCCCTTTACACTTTTAAGAATGAATTTTTGAACCTCTTTTCTTTTATATATCCAGGGGTGAAATGAAAATGATTATATAATATAACAAAATTATCATTATTATTCCCTCTAATATTTTTATAACTTAAAAAAAAAAATAATTTTATGATACCTATTATTTTTTAAGTCGTAAATTTTTGATTTATACCCAGTTTATGTTGCGTGGTCATGGAATAAAAAAAATTATTCCATTGAATAGAAGATTTGCTCCAAAAATATGTTCTTATCATATTATTTTTGTGTTGTTGCCATAAAATTAAAACTCAAAAATTATAATTAGATAATTTTAAAAATTAAATTTTTTATAAAGCTATAAAAATTGCATAATAAAGTTGATTGAGTTCTATAAGGGTTGTTATCGAATTGCTTTTGTTTGTATTCTTTATCTTTGTTCTTTATTGTACAAAATAATATTTTTATGTATAATTGCTCGAGTAAGCATAAAAATAGTTAATCAATTAAAACTTTGGTTTTGGTTTTGTTCAATAAAAAAATCTACAACAAAAAGTTCTTGCTGGAACCCTGTGCCATTATATAGGGCTTGTTTTTTGCTCTGAGTGAGTCGTACTTATGTTTTGACGAGCAACTAACAGCGGCAAAAGTATGTAAGTTTCGATTAGGCTCTTAGTTTAATATTTTTTCAATTTTAAGAAACCGCAATTGGGTTTTATGTATATATGTATTGAATTTTGAGTTTTGGATATTGAATGAAATTGATTAATTTTAAAAATTAAGCAACAAAAGCTCTTTAATTAATTTTTTCCTTTTTTTTGTTTTTCGTTTTAGGTTTTATTTCATCTTTGCATGAGAAGGATAAAGAAAATATTTCATATACTATTTTGGTATTAATTTTATTGTTGAATGTGCAAATTTATTAATATTAGAGGAAAATTAGTATTGAAGTTTAAATATTGCTGTCGGAACAAGTTGCATAAAAATGATGGCACGAGTAAGTGTTTTTGTAAATTTTTAGTTTATTGTTTTAAAGATGTTCCTTTTTAGTGACTTTTTCTTGGTCCAATACTCGTGCATATTGTATTCATTTATGTTATAATATATTAAGGACGGGGTTAAATTCTTTAACTTTTTCCAAGTAAAAATTGAAAAACAAGACATTTCAAGATATTTCTATTATTGGTAACCTTTATGAGTGTCTAGGTTTTTTCCTCTCTCTAATCTATAAAGAAAAAATCAATTTTCAATTTTATATTTTATAATTTTCTTTCTATACCTTTAGGAAATTCATTTCGAATGTTCTTGTTCTTTTAACATGAAGACCTTGAGTCTTTTTAAATACTATTAACCTTTATTTTGCTAGTGTAATTTTCAAACAAGAAAACAAAAACAAATCAAATACCAAGTAATTTCGTGGTTGAATTTTTGCAAAATTTCAAAAATTTCTAAGTATTTTTCTTTAAAATATTCAGTTGAAATTTTTGAAAATTTTGAAATCAAAAACAAAAAAGCAAAAACTTATAACAGTTAAAAATTTCGGATGCGTGAAGGTTTTGATAGCGGCAATCTAAAATTTTTTTGCAGTATAATTTTTATTCTGTTTCCTTTCTGAGGTTCAATTCAATTTTTCGTTTTTTTTGTTCCTCATTCTGCTTTTTCTGTTCCTCAATCGTATTTCGTAGAAATTATTGAATGTCAAAGATTTATGTTTTTATTGTATTTAAAATTGCCGTGCAGAAGAACACTCAAAAAAAAAAAAAGAAACTTTTGAAATTGATTTTGGTTTACCTTGATACCTGTCTGATAAAAGCATACTAAATAAAGTTTACTAGACTATAATTAGTGATATTATTAATGGCATCATACAGATGAACAATTTTAAACCATTTTCAAAATTTTATGTAAGTTTTCTATACATATGCAAAATTTATTTAAACATTGAAACTTAAATTTTACTTACTCACATCATTTACATTCTGCTCTTCTTCTTGTTGCCGCAGTGATGCTATAGAGTGTCCATTTTTACAAATATCTGTATAACTACTCATTTTGTTTTATGTTATGGGCGTACCATAAAAATTCAAAGAACTTCTTGTTATTCTGAAATATTTTAAAACGACAAAGAAAAACATCTTTTAGTTTACTGTGCCAGAATAAAAAAAAACATACAAGAAAGAGACAATTCTATTCCCAAGATCGTATATAAATCAGTTGACATATCTATACGCAAAAATCATCGATTAGTGTTCAATTCAAAAAATAAAAACTGCTACTAATATGATTGAGAATCTGTTTATGGAGCAGCCAAAAGTGATTCGTCGCATATAATGAAATATTTTGATTACTAACTATAACCATTAGTTTGTATATAGTTTCCATTTCTGTTGTTGCTTTATTCATTTTTTTGTTTTTTATTTTATTTTGAAAATTTGAAATCAAATAAAACCGCGATCCTATTGTGTTCTACATTAAGTTCTTTGCAAAATAACTACAAAAAAAAGTTTGATTATGTTCCAGTTTCGGCTTGTTTTTAAAGATCAAAAAGTATTCACCGAAAAACATTGATACTATTTATTTATTTTATTGACTTTTATGTTTTTTTAGTATTTTGTTCTTTTTTTGCGTTCTACATTATTAGTCCATTTGGTTTTGATTTAACTGTCCTTTTGAAATGTTCAAAATTTAAGACTCCAAAATGTGTGTACGCTTGAACATCATCTTGATTTTGCTATAAGAAAACAAAAGATGCGCTTTTGTCAAATGCAAAAAAAACGAGAGAAAAAAGGTTAATACTAAAAGAGTGGCGTTTAAAAATCCGTCAAGGTTTATAATTTATTAACAATTTGATAAAAGATTTTGTGATTTGTGATTTTATATTCACAATTGCATATTAAAAACCAAAAAAAGTATACATATGTGATTTTAGTTTTAAATCAAATATTTGGAAGATATTAAATAAATCAATTTATAGAATTTTTTGAACTATAAATATACAGAAAAAGAGAACTATTACACAAACTTTTAATTTTCAAAATTTATCTTACGGTAGAAAAATAGCTTGAAATTCTATTTTATCGCTGGCGATTTGTTTTACATCATCTGTTTCCATATTTGCATAATATGCAAAATACTGAACAGCTGATTTTACTGTTGCGCTGTTGTTCTGTGTTAACGGAAATCATTCGCCGTTTTCGTTCTCCGCTTCGGTTCTGTATTTACATTTAATATCGTGGAAGTAACCATATATTCAAGAAGTTTGTGAAATTTTTTTTAACTTTCTGTTTTAATATAATTTGCTTTGAACGCTTCCTAATTTTTAAAATATCTTAATTTATAAATAAATTTTCAAGAAATTTTTAATTTCAAACTTTCCATAGCAATTTCTAAATTCATTAAGAGTGAAAAAAAGAAATAAATTTGAGTTATACATAAAAATATTAAAACAATTTTTCTTTAAATTTTCAAAACCAAAGCAGAAAACAAAATATGTTTTTTTTTTAAACCAAGTGTGTTTAAATTAAAATTCAATATTTTCTACACCATTCTCTCCTTCTTATTCAAAAATTATTATATTTGATCACGAATTTCAATCCAAAATATACTTTAAAACATTAATTTTCAATTTTTACTTTATTTTAATGACGTTACAATAATTAACACGAAGTTTATAATAAACCTTAATGTATGTGCATACATGAATAAAAAAAAATACGCGGTTAATAAGTTTTAATCCTTTAAACTGAAATTTTTTATATATCAGAAAATCTTGATTAAAAATCCCTCCGTGCATAATTTTTTATTTTTAGTTTAAATGAAAGATATTTATCCCCCCTCTCTTTAATTTAGTACCTGTCATCTGTATAATTTATTCATTCAACCTATAATTTTAATATCAAGAAAATATATGTGTATGGGCTTTTGAAAGTGATTCTTAAGCTATCAGAAGACTGATGGTAAAACTATAATTATGGAATATATAATTTTTCTTTTATATTGGTTCCTTATATTTACATTTTCTTATATGCAATTTTAGTAAAAGTGAATATAAAAAAAATTATATGTTGCAAAAAACAAAATTGTTTCCTCTTATACACTGGAGAGGAGCTGAAGCTGAAACAGAAAAAAAGACAACAAAATAATAAGCAAACAAAATTGAATTTTTCACTTATTTATTACTTAGATCAAAGCATCAAAAGTACACAAAATATAAAATAAAATTTGCACATGAAAAGGAAAAATTAAAGAAAATGCCACCACGATTCATCCATCAACTTAATCTTTTATAAAGTAATTTTCTTTAGAAAAACACTCTACTTGCATAACTTTTCATTTTTTTTCGGTTAATGTGTTCCTTTTATTTTCTTTTTCTTTTTGTCTTTTTTAGTTTTAACATTGTAGATTTGGATTAATTTTGTTGTAACGGAATTGACTTTTCACTTATGATGCCATGAAGAAACGAGATATATAGGAAACTTTTTGGGAGTTCAAAGGAGTTATGATTTTAAATGGAGAATTGAGGATGAAGTATTTAGTTTCTGTAAAATAAAAATCAGTAGCGTTATCATATCAAATTTAGGTTAGATACGATTAGGTTAACGTCGTTATCTAGGTTATTAGGTTAACTTAGCAAAGATAACAAGGAGACTATCTTTATCACAATGAGACTGCCTTTGCTAACTACAACTTAGCAAAGATAGTCTCGTTGTGATATCTTCGGATTTTCCTCGCATTTCGAATTGAAATTGAGGAAACAAAAATTGGATAATACATTACCTTTAGAGGAGAATTTTAAATTTACATATATGTGTATTATTACCCAATTATGAAAAAATCAAATCCATGTGTAAAATTTGATAATGTAAACTGCTAATAATTAAACAGATATGAATTTTAAGTGTAATAACTTTAATAAACTTCATGTTAATAAGTATATCTTACTCTAACTCTGCTCTATGTTTCATAGTAAGCCAGGATGAGTTCTTTATTTCTTGATCTTTTATTAAATTTTTATTTTTTTTGCGCATTCTCTTAATTTCTTCTCACTAAAACAATATATTTACATATATAAATTTTTATAAGTTTGTTGGAGGTTGTTATTAATTTTAAATGTCGTGACCAAAACACATTAACGAATCGATTTCAGTTCAACTCTTGGGTTAATTTTTTTTTGTTTTGTTATCATGATTTTTTTTTTGTTAATTTTGTTATCATGACATTTGCTTCACTTAACTTCAACACACTAATTTTCAAGGCGAATTCATATAATTATCTTCATTCTTTTATACTAACTTTAATATTTTATTATATACCATAATATAATATGTAGAAGAGAATAGCTTTAAAAAAAACCAGAATAAGAAAGTTAAATAAATGAATGTTAAACATTCAGAAATCATCGACAACAAACAACAAATCATAATCAATAATAACAACAATAATAACAGCAGCAGCCACAAAAATGAAATTTATTTTTATTAGCAAATAAAAAGCTGTACATACATTCATATTTATACGTAGAGGAGTAAGTACGAAGAAGACTTTAGTTCATGATCAAAATAGTACGGCGTCGTCCATGATTCTCCATTATTCATTGTTATTAACCCATTAACTTATTCAATTCTTTCATATTATGATTATTTGTAGGTACACGGAATCAACATATATACAAAAATAAATTCATATACAGAAATGGGCAAAAGAGATAATAATGTAAAAAAAACAAATATGCATTTTGCAGCTTGAAAAGCCATCATTATTTTTTTTTTATAAAAGTTAATATTCGAATAGTAATTGACCATCATATTGTTAAATACATTCATAGATCATCATCATCATATTTATCATTTTCATTGCAACATCATAATTGGAAGACAATGTTGACGTACACCGTATAATACTCGTAATGGCTTTTGTTTTAGATAATTACGAGAAAATATACACAAAATAAATCATATATTTATATACATTATATGTATGTATGTAATGAGTAATGTGATTAATTTAAAATTATGGATAATGCAGATAATAGTTGGGCATGTGTTGGATATTTCTCGATATACTAGTCAAAATCAAGTGCAATATACAGCTGGGCACCTTGACTTATCTTTGGTTACATAAACAGTAAAATTGAAAAAAGTCATGCTGTTTCTCCATACATACTTAATGCACACTAAATTTGTATTGGTGCAGAATTGGAAAAATTGGATAACACTGAAATACTGACAAAATAGAAGTCGAATGGAAAAGAAATTACCAACAAGTAAAGAAATCGAAACTTGAAGCTAAAAGCAGTCCATTTTACGTCAGCAATATGGAAGACAGTATGGCTATTAACACGTATGGCTATTAATACAATATGGAAGACAGCAACCAGTTTGCGGTCTCAATGTGAAAAGGTAATGAAGCTTATAAGAACTATAAGAATCAATACGACTAATAAGATTACGAGAACTAGATCAATAAGATTACAGGAATTATAAGATAGCAGATGATTTTCAAATTGAATCCTGAGGAAAAGTGTTCCAAATATTTACATATGAATTTTTCAATCAGGCACTGATTATAAAATTAAATTTCGAATACACTTGAATTTGTAAAATTATCCATTCTTACATTCATTCCATCACAAATTGTAGTAAAATGTCAATCGTTCTCTGCAATAATTTAACTTCATATTATTTTTAAGAAATTTTTTGTTTGTCTTCATATCTTGTCTACTTTAGGTTAACTTTTATTGATTATTTGTACTATGTATACGTTTAGGCTTCATACCAAATGAGGAAATACGTATGTATAAATACTGGTTATGTTTATATACCTTCATACTATAGTTAAATATGCACTTTTTTATATTTCACTCTTGAATTCTTTGTTTGCATTATCACCATTATATTTTTTTTTCATTTTTTTGTTTTTTTAAAGCAAACAAAAATATTTTGTAAATAGTTCAACCAGGCCATAGTCATGTCAGGCCATTGCTTTTAGGCTATAAATAACAAATTTGATTGACAGTGTTGACAGTTTTGATGGATGGTCATCAGCCGATGGCAAAAATATGTTTCGGCTTAATATGCACAACGTATGAATGAACAATACAAAAACAGAACAAAATTGTTAACATAAAAAATAAAATAAATATACAGTCATCAAACATATAATACATGTACAAACGTATGTATCTGAATTATATGTCAATTCAAATATACATATTTATATTTAAACGATAATATAAAAATATACTGAGAAGAATAAGAAGAAATATTTAAAAAATTATGGATAAAATAATGAAAAAATTATTTTCTTTAAATTTATTCACCGCAAAAATTTATAACATTTGAGTGCTTTTTAAATGATGAACATGAAAATATTTTATTAACATACACATATTCACGTACGTATTGTATATTAATTACGATTTTAGGGTATTTGCCAGAAAATTGTTTTAAGGAACCTACTGCAAAAGTAGTATAAGAAAATTATTGCTGACTTTAGTGAAAGTAAGAAGAAATGATTGGGGAAACCAGTTATCTAAGCGGTTGTTTAAAATCTGTTACGGTACAGATTGGCGTTATGCTGAAGGTGAGTGGATATTGGTGTTTTCCTTCCCTTAAATAATAAATTGATATTTGAAATTCAAGCCAGATTGATTTACATCTGAATTAAAATTCCTATTTGCTGTTTATTATTAGATTATTTTTTATTGTATATTCTTATAATTTATTAGATAAAGTTCAAAGTAACTTGGTTAGGCCTAGCAGCCCAAGTTATTGTTTTTAACAAATGCCGTTTAAATTTTATTTATGTACACAAATTATGTATGTAATTTTCTACTAAATAATATTTAAAAAAAAATAAAGACAACACAAATAACGTAGGTAGCCAATATAATTGATTTGTAGCCAAGGAGCTTATTGCTCTAGACTAATAGTGCTATAACAGTGTAACCAGAAATTTGTATTGAAAAGTTGCAATGAACACTTTCAAATATATTGTCACTTCAAAGTCCAGGTTAAAAATGAAGTTTAAATTTCAATTTCTAAATTAAAGCTGTAAATTAAAATTTAGGATCGTTACGCTTTCCCATATTAATTTTTAATAACTATTTTAGAAATTTAGTAATTAAGATAAACTATCTCTATAACTATTAGAAGATATTAAAAAGTAAAAATAAAATTGATTTCAAAGAGTTGAGAGAGAAATAAGCAACACAAAGTGTTTCCCTTTTGTTCTTTGTGCAATTTTCAATAAATACAAGCGAAAAAATTTTAAAATTGCTGTCATACAGTTTGCTAGAGTTTGAAGAAAATAAAGAAATTCCGTTCATAGTTCTTTCAATTTTTTATATTTTTTTTTCGTACTGTTATTGTTATTTGTTTCAATTTTTTTGATGAATTGCTTCGACTTTTTTATGTCATTGAAATTAAATTAAAATATATTTGTAGGTACGTACATGCACATATTATGATGCATAAAATGATGGAAAAAACAAAATAAAAACGAAGGAAGGAAAAACAAAAAAGAAAAAAAAACAGTCATTGGAATTTATGATTATTACGTTTGGTTGTCCCTCATGATGAGTGATGGATTCCTGTGAAGGCGCAATAAAGCAGAAAACATGACATTTTTTCCAACGAATTTTAATAAAAAAAAATGTAAGTGTACTCGTATTTCATATAAAAATAGATACAACATACTTTCTGTATATGAATGTTACCTTTTACGATGTAAAATGCGCTCCATACGTAAGTGCGGGATAAAAAATGAAATTGGTTGCATCGCTTTACACTTCAGTTAATGATTGCAAAATTTATTTTAGCACATTTTTTTTGGCAGAGATTTGTGTCATTCGTATCACATTAAATAATCGTTTGGCCAATTAAACAACTTTTATAATTTCGTTATGAATATAATTTTGGTATACTTGTTTCAATGTTATGTACATGTATGCATAATAGAGGTTTTTATAAAATTTTTGAATATTACTAATAAAAACAAGTTGAACGTTTGAGATAGTAATATTCAAAAGAGATAATTTTTAAAAATGCTCTAAAACCTTGATGAGTCAATAAATTTAATGATTATTGAGTTGTTATTGTTAATATGCTAAGTCTATATTGTTATTTTTTTTGTTTCTAACAAGAAAAATCTTTGATTTTCATCTGTGTTAGGGTCTATTTAAAAAATAATGAGAATGTGACAAGAATTTAAGTAGGTTTTCTCAAAATTGAAGACCTCAAATTTAATTCCTCTTAACAGAAATTCGTAAATTATTTTACATCTATTATATTTATGTGACCACATAATTTGTATTTAAAATTACAACTTTCCTACTTTGCAATATCTTCAAGTTTTCTCATATTTTAGTTTCTATGTAGCAGTCACTGAAACCAATGAAATTTCTTTTGCCTTTATTTCAATCAGATTTTATGAGATATTTATTTAAAATGAGGAGTATGAAATAGTTCAAATAAATTATTAAAATTCTTTTTTCATTATTTAACATTAAAAAAAATAATAATAAGGAACAGATACCAAATAAATAATAAAGATAGAAAAAATTCGACAATGAAAAGTTATTTAAGTGCGATGTTTAAAAATTGTTTCCATTTTTTTTATTAAAATCTTTAAGTATACAAAAGTACATACATCCAATTTCTGATTTAAAAGTGGCATTATTTGCAATAAAAATAATTTTGACGTAAATGCATGTGTACAATTTGGTATTTTGACAATTTGTATGTTTGCCTATGGTATAAATAAAAAATATTTTCTGCTTCAAACTTTTAATTTGAATAAAAATATTGTCACAATGGAAACAAAATTTTTTTATAAATAAAACGCCAATCGTGTTTGCAGTACAAGAAATTAATTTCAAAGGAAATTTCTTTAGTATTTTCACTGATTTAATGAATGTGTGTATACTTATTATTTTATTAAATATTGTATATCATTGTGTATAGAAATAGCCATACATATGTATGTATGTATGGGCATTCACCATTATTGTTAATTAGAGCTACATAATATTAAAAATATTGATTGTAGTATAATTCGACATTGTACAATGTTGTAATATTTTCTGTTAACAAATAATTTAAATTTCTAATTGAATATTTTGATTTTAAGCTTAATTGCGAAGATACAATAATTGCCTACTACACATAAAATATTAGAATAAGCAGAAATTAACTGACAGATTGATGATGTTCTTAAATGGTCATAAGTTAAATCTTATTTAAATAAAATCTTAACAGGGAGAGGGGAAACCCTCTATCACGATGATCAGTTTTTCATACCAGAAAGCCTCTTACAATTAACTACAGTTGAATTCAACATTAAGGTATTCAAAACTCGACTAGAGACATGCTAGTAGGTGAATTAGATTATCTTTTTTTTGCCGTATTTAATATCTTATATTTTCTGTTGCTGTTATTATTCTTTTCAAAAATAACCTGTGTGTATTGTAAAAGTATAGCAGTTTTTTTTTTTGAGTATCATTAAGAATAAAAATTTTAACATCGATCTAGAGCTATTTTGAGAAATTTTCCAAGTAAATATTTTGCAAATTAGATGCCACAAACTACAGCAATTTTTTGTTGTTGAAGTTTCATAAAAGGTCACTCAAGTATATATTTTGATATTTCAAAAATTTTACTTCAAAGAGGTCAATCCCCTTTAATTTATTATATTGGGTAGATATAAAGTAATTTTTTTTTATTTCAAGTTATCTTTTTTTAACATTAGATTGTTGAAATTCAATAATTTTTTTGTGTAGCTAAAAAATTTGAAAAGGACAACTTGACACAATAAAGTTCCATTCTCTTCGTAAAATGCATAAATATGAAAACAACTTTACAATACATACAATCAAAAAAGCAAAAGAAATAATTTTAATTTTTATAATAGTAAAGTACAATTGAAAGCCCTTAAAGTTTTTGACATTGACAAAAGTCCAAACATAGAATTGAAATATGTCAACAAATTTCATTCTTTTGTAAAATGGACGATGATGTTCTGAAATTAAAAAGAAATACAAAAGAGAAAATAATAAATTTTTAAATTTTTAATAATTCTTTTCATCAGAAATTCAAAAAATAAAAAATAAAAAAAAAATGAAAGACACAAAATCTAGTCAAAGAGAATTTCTGAGAAAATTGTCCTTCATCCCAAAGATTTATATATTTATGTATGTATATGTATGCAGAAAGCTTTTGTTTTTATCTTTTTGGGGAAAAAAATGTTCATGTCGAGTTTCTTTTTGTTGTGTACATATTTTTAGAATTGAGTTTTGGTTTCTGTTGCAAAATATGTTCAATTTTTAAAAATGTTTTCAATTTATATGTCATGCACAAATATTTTTTATGTTTCCGAAATAAACATAAAGTGATATGAAAAATTATGACGCCAGGATTTTTAAACTTGCTGTCGAAATTCTGTTTGAGCACCACTAAGAATAAAAATGTAAGTGCTTCAAATTCTATACAAGCATAATTTTAAACCACATGAGAGAACTGAAAAGTGGTTGAATTCATTCTCGGGTAATTCCTTTGTAGTCGGGGGCGTATGGCAGGATGACGTATTAATTGGTAGACTAAAAAATTTGTAAACTACGTATTATTTTAGATTAGTTTTATCTGCCAAACATTGGGCGCCAAGTAGAAATCTAGACTGTCCAGATTTACAATAATCGATGCCTCGTGCTGGAGATGATCGGCTGTTGAGATTTTAAAATTGGTGGGAAGTAATAAAAATCCTTTTGACTGTAGCGTCGAGGAGCTTGTCGATAATTCAAAGTAATTTAACGTCTAAAAGTAAACTGAATTTATTTTCTCCTAAATTCCTAATATTGAAAATTAATCCATTTTCTGATCATTTTCCTTTCTTTTCCTTTCAATTTTATACATACATTATAATACTCGTATGTACTTATGTATGAACATCAAAAAATTCCAGTAGCTATAAATGCAAACTATTCGTCTTTATCTCCTTCTACTCGATAACTTTTCATTATAATCGCTCATAAGAATAAGTGAACATAATGATGAGAAGAAAACCAAAAAGTTAAAAAGAACAAAGTGATTTCTTCTTTTCCATGATTGTGCGGTTATTATTTTGGAAGTTCCTGACATATGTAACTTAGCTCTGAATATAACAAAAATTATCTTCAAGCTTCTTCAATTAAACATTTTGTGTTTTTGTATTTTAAACAACCACTGTTGATTGGTAGCCAATCAATCTATACAGAAAACTGTCAAATTCATTTCATGTCAATCTTCATCCGACCTGATGAAAGGTAAAAAGAAAGAAAAGGATAAAATAAAAGTACCTCTTATGAACAAATAAGAGCGAAAAGTAATGAGTAACAAAATGAAATAATTTTGAACAGAAACCGAATGATTGACAGGTAAAGAGAGGAAGATAAAGTGAGAGAAGAGAAAGAAAAACAAAGCCTAGATAATTTGGATTCAAAATTGTTTTTGTGACTTTTCTTTTTTGAATTGTTTGTTGAATTCTTTCCTTTTGTTAAGACGCCGATATTGTGCTAACCAAAAAGAATATCAACTTTATATTTTTTTTTCTTGTTAAACTGAGATAATTTTTGCAAAACAGTTTGTCTACCTGTTTTGTACCTTCTTGTTTGCTTTTTATGTTGTTATTTCTCTGTTATCCCAAATTTGGTATGAAAGCATTTTAGTATTGTATGTAAATTGTCATCGTCTTTGTCAATTGTAATCTGAATAAATTTTTTAGCTTTTGTTGCTTTTATTAATTTGTTTTTTTGTTTAGTTAGTTTTGTTTACTTCAATTCATTTCGCATTTTGTTGCAATGCAATCTTTAATAAAATGACAAACATATTTTTGATTGACAGATCGTATGAAAGCGATGTATTTTTGTGCTTAAAAACACTATAGTGAATATCGTTTTTGGGCAGATGTGGAAGCTTAGTATTTAAGTATAGTTAAATTATTGTATATATAAGTCGAATGGATACTAATAGTAGTAAATCTTGAAGATAATGTGGCCATGAAGTAGAATAAGCAATTTCCCGTACTTAAGTGCAACATATAAGTAGATTCGAAAGGTACATTGGTACGGGAGCTAAAATAAATGGAAAGTGTTAAATATTGGTGCAGTCTAGAGAAAACTGATATAATATTAACAAAACACCCAGGAGTAAGATGACTGATTTTGTTACAGAGCAGCTCAAGAGTAAAAATTTTATGTATGCTCGTGGGTTTTAGTTATATTCGGTAAGACCTAAAATTTTTCGATTATTTAATTTCGTGCAGTAAATATGATAATCAGTAGTCAATATATAGCAAAAAAATTGTAAAAAATTGTAAAAAGCAAAAAAACAAAGCATTAAGAAAAAATAGCAAAAAAAAAAAATAAATTTGGTTTACTAGTTAGTTACAAGGTACAGTTAAATAAAAAAAAAAGTCTTCTATATAATCTAATATCGCTTTAAAAGCATTTTCAAATTGTAAAATGAGATGAAAGAGAAATGAAAAGGATTGTAACATAACCAGATTTTTAATGATGAATTCAATTATGTAGATGAGAGTGTGTTATGAAAATATGTGGCGGCAAATATTTTGCTTGATTATTGTTGTCGTTATCATTGTTTTTGTATAGCCATTGTCGTTGATTATTTACGACTACGATTTCTTTCGTCAAATTGATTGAAAGACAAGATTGATAGGTGAATCTCAGGATGTTTCATTTTGTTGTTGACTCATACATTATATAAATTATGCAAACCTGCGTACAAACATACATCTATAAATTGTTTTAGTTTACCTACAGAAATTTTAAAATACTTCTTTTTTTTTGTAAAAAAAGATTGACAATGATTGAATTACAATAATTTTTGGCGGTAATATTAAATTCTATAGAAAAACGAAACGAATAGAATAAATTAAATATTCAATATATTTTGTAGATTGTTATTTTGACGATGAAATAAAATTGAATTCGTCAAAAAATATCCTTTGTTCCTTGTGCATACATTCGTCTTTCTACAAAATAAATTTGTGTTCCCATTAAAATATGACTTTAAAAATATATTATTTTTCATAATTAATATAAAAATTTATTTAAATGTAATAGAGCAGTTACTCATTACTCATCATAAATATATCGCTCTTAGTTCAACAACTTCTTTGCTTTTACATTTTACTACTCGTTCCTTCTACTAAAGGAAATGTGTTTCTCATAATATCATCATATTTTTAATAGCAGTTAAAGAATAAACAGAGTCATTTAAAAAAAAATGTTTAATTTGAAAAAAAAATGTATTAATTTGAAATTTTAATTTGAAATGGTTGAACTCAACTGTCAATCATAACAGGCAATAATATCTAGTAACAAGATTCTTTAATAAAAATTTCCGACTCTATTCATAAATATCAAAAATATTAATACAATGAATAGTGAGTGGTCTGGTAGTAGTAGGATATTTATAATATCATCAAGCCAATCGATTTTGATTGATTCGATTTGAATTGAAAGCCAACAAATTACTACGGTTAAATTAGTTGTGTTATGCACCCATGTCAAATTCAATAAATTAATTTTTTTTCTTTATTATTGAAATTTGATTTTTTTTGTACGCGTATATATTTAGGTATTTTAACATTTAACGCCATCATTCAAATTATAGTTTTGGTGTTTTCAGGTAAATTTAATGTGAAACACAAAGTCGTATTGGAATAACTTCAAAATCATTATTATCTCTTCTGGCTTTTTTTTCCCCCATTTAATATTAAAAATAATTTTGTTGTAAAAATAATATCGGCCTGTCAAAAGTTTCTCTATATTCCACAACAGTAAAGTTATTTTGTTATATTTTTTTTTTTTTTGAAATGTCATCATGATTAATTTTCGGTTGGTTAACTCATTCATTTAGGCATTAGACCTTGCTATTTTAACAATAATAACAATAAAAACAAAAGAAAAAAATGATTGAAAAGTTCAAATTTGTTATAAAAGTAAAAATTTTTTAAAACAGAAGCCGACTTTCCTATTAGCGACGCTTGATACCTAAATTAAGCGTTTTTATTTTTTACATTTTTTTCACTTGATATTTTTTGATTTGACCGCGAACGGTGCGCGTACATACATATATAATTTTTTTTTTCAGTTCTCTGTAAGGCGTTAATAATTAAATTGAAAAGACACAAAAGATTTTTTAGAAATGATTAAAGAAAGGTAATGAATATCACCTTTTATTTTGATATCTATAAGATTATTTTAATGAAATTAGAGATGCATGAATTGATTGCTTTAAAATGGATTAATATGATTATGCTACTACCACTTGCTTTAATTGTAAAATTTAGTGAAAGAAAATTTTTTTACTTTTTTTATTTTTTCAATTCATTATGATTTGAAGTTTTCATTGAGAATTTTCTTTTAGATATTAAAAAAAAAATGTTATTGTGAATTTTTCAAAATATATTTGGTAAAAAGATCATTTTGTTGTACGTCTTCACATTAAATTTAAGAAATTGTTCAATACAGGATGATTAAAAATGAGAATACAGCGTTGATTAGTTTTGTAATAAACGGACTTTGTATGATTGCTAGGAAAAGCTTCAACTTAGTATAAGAAGGTGAGAAAACCTGTTGTGTTCTCAATATTGTTCAATTCATTCCATATCCATAATTTTTACAGAAATAAAGAAATGGGTTTGCAGAGGCCCGACGGACAAACTGGCATTCCTTATTGTGTTTAGTTGGGATTGTTAATAGAACACTATAGTGAAATAGAACAACAAATAATTAGATGATTATTATAAAATATTTATGCTAAATCAATAATTTCCTAAATAACAAATTGAATAATATCGACTTTCTTAAAAAGTATGATAAACTCATCAATCATTTAATTATGTGCCAGACAACTACAATACCAGACATATTAATTACGAATAACTTACCAATTATAACACCAAAACTATGTTAACTATTTCTCCTTTTTTCTTCTCTTGTAATTTATTCATGGAATGTATTTAATTAATCATTCTCTATAGCACTATTGGCAAAAAAAAATGTAAAAATAGCAAAAAAAAATAAATAATTTTCATCTCTACCTAATTTTCATATAATTTTTCTACACTTTTTGTAACTTTTTAATAGTCCAATAAAACTTTTCAAATAATCAGACTATTTTCAATGTTTCCTGCTACACAGCAGTAATTTCCGTTGATTTTCATGAAAATAGTTTAACTTTTCCTAACAGAAAAGTTTTTTTCCTTTCGTTTGGTTAATTTATTTTCTTGTTTGTTCTTTTTCGTTATTTTTTTTCTAACTCTTTAAAGGTAATTTTCTCACAATATAGTAGTAGCCTTAAACTTAATTCATTTAAACTTTTTTCTTCCCATTATATGCCGTTGTATATATGATCCTTTATAAATATATGCAATTATTCCTATGTTTAATAACATAATGAGATTTTAAAGTTTATTTACAACAAAAAATTTAAATTCATAAAAGTAAGCTCTTCGGAACGACAAATTAAACAAATACAAAAAAAAAACGAAATTAGGATTGCGGGAACTCAGTCGCACACAAACTAATATAATAATGTACAAAGTGCGAGAGGGTCGGAAGGGAATGTAGTATGGCAGCAACTAAGTGAATTTATTTTCATAAATTTTTCATATTGTACAAAATCAACCTTACCTGTATTTTCCACTTTAGCCTCACATGCACATTCAAATGGACTAATACATGCCCATGTATCTTCCATTCTGTCTGGTAACAATAACATAAAGTTTCAAAAGCAGAAGAAAACCGTGAACCGTAAAATATAAAAAAAAATAAAAAACAAAACATTTGAGAAATCTATAAAATTTTTACTCCTCACTTACGTCGTCTTGTTTTCATTTCAATTTTTTATAGCTTTTTCGCGGTGCCGCAAAATTAATTTTAAAATTACCTTTTATGATACCCCCAAAAGTGCGGATACAAAAAGTACAACAAGAAAAAGCAAAAAAGTTTTTTTTTTTTGTGAAATCGAAATGCTCGCCAGTGTATTAAATTTTGTGGGAAAGAATTTGGCAAAGAATTTTGAATTTTTATCAAAAGTCGATTATTTTTTTTCCTCCTAATATTTCTATCCAAAAATGAATAGGTAGGAAATAAGTAAGAATGCTCACTGAGTCTTTGCCGGACACTGGCGACTCAGCTATTTCTCATGCAATCCGAGGGTGAGGTTGCAAGGCGAGCGTACTTGCAGGTTCTGTGGTAAAATAAACTACGATGCATTTTCTCGGTGAGTGTGGAGCGTTGATCTATAGGAGATAGCTGTCTTTGGGAGGTTATGTTCTCGCAGCAAGAGTGCGAAAAGTCGATCCTGATTAGATACCCATCAAACTTTGAAATCCAAGTTAAATAAAAACTGAATAAAAAATTTTCTAGTTTTAGATTTTAATTTTTCCATGTTTTGTGAAAACTTCAAATTGAAATAATTGAAATAACAAAAATTTTTAAATTGAAACTAAAAACTTGAGCTCGTCACCTTTTCAGTAAATAGACCGATGAAGATTACCCCTTTTCAATAAAATAAACTGAGGTGTGCGCTATCCCCTGCATATTTATATATGAATTTTAAATTGTTGATGATTACGTTTGACTTCAAAGCGGGTTGCAAAATATAAAAAAAAATACGGTATACGTATACGAAAACTGTAAAAAATCACCAGAAGAAGTGAAAAACAGAAAAAATGCTTACCAAACAAACACTATAATAACTAAAAAATCCCCAGTTAAACGATAAATTTTCAGCCACCAACTAACTACTAAAAGGGAAAAACAAAATATTTTTTATTTCGCAATAAAAAAACAAAAAATGAATATCATAAAATTTATAACCCAAAACAAGAAATAAAGAGAAAAAAACAGAATTAAAGGAAACATTAAAAGTTAGGAAACGACAATTGTTAGGTTTGAGAGTCTATAAAGGTATTCAAAAGAAATGAAATTAAAATTATACACAGAGTAAGAGAAAGGAAAACAGAAAGAGAAAGAAAGGGAAAGAAAAACAAATAAAATTGTTTAAAATAAAAAGCAATTATTAATGAAAGTGAAAAACTCATAATAAAAAGCTTTTCGTCTGAAAGAAACAAATAAGAAAACGAAAAGGAGCTTAAAATTCGAGATATCCAAGTTCTTGCAATGAATAATTTGGGGATTGCTGTGACACTGCTAAAGACATTTCTTTTTTATTACATCTATACTCTATAAAGGACGAAACTGCGGTGCACCTACTTTTGTGAAAAATAGAGGTGGTGACTGACTTGAAACTCATCTCACGTTCACAAGGAATTATTAAAATTTAATGTGGCTGCAGTGCCGCGGGTTTCCATATAGATGATGAAGATCATAAAAGATCATGGTTTGAAGTAACAAGAGTCCCGATCCTTATGAAAAAGTACGATTTCACGTTTAAATCTGGTTTTATTATCGTGGAATTCTGTATTCCAGTAATCAAACGTTTGTTGGATAGCTCTTCGCTGTTGAGCTTCGTTCTTGTGAAGTTCTTAATATTTCGATAAATAAAACTTTCTTTATATTTTTTATCCTTTGGTAACATTTATTAATTCCTAAAAATAAAAAACAAAAAAAAAATATTGGCAAAATTTATGACATTGAATATTGCCATAAAAAACACATTACAAAAAATAAAATGAAAACAGTACAATAAAAGAACAACAATATTTTTAGTAAAAAAGAGTTCGTTTTTACCGCAATTATTTTTATATTTTACTACGTCTTTATTTACTTACCTATATACAATGGCCGCGATATTCTTTATATTTACTTCTTATGAAAATGCTATAGTATTGCGAACTGGGAAAAAAATATTAAAAGGTATAACTGTAAATTAAAAGGACCTTCGCTCTTTCCACATTCAGTGTACTTTTTAAAAGTCTCCATTGAATTTTTATTATAAATTAGTTCTATAATATATAAACGAGAACTATAGTCCAGCAACACTTCATATAAAAAAAATCATTTTAATATCAATAGGAAATTGTTAATATTCACTTTCATAGTTAAATTATGAGATTCTGCTAGGCTGACTATTGGATTTTGTTATTGTTGGTGCTTATTGGCACTGTATTGGTTTAGGAGTTTTTTTAGTCTTAGAAGTAAAGAAATTTTATTAAATTTTGTAAGAAATGATCATTATTTGAACACATGCTATGCCAAGAAATAAAATTTAAAATATTATTCTTTATTTTCTACTTTCCGTTTTTTTGATTTTTTTTTTTTGCAAATGTGTTTAATTTTAATTTGGTTCAAATGAAGTATATTATTATTAAATTCTTATTTAAAAAGATAGTATAGACCACCTGCTGGTTCTTTCTCATATTTCGTTCCTTCCTTTTTTTTTCGATAATTTCATTGTAATTTACTTAGAAATAAATTGAAAATGGCAGACTTTTTTCCAATTGTAATTGATTAATTGCTTAATATTTTAATGAAATAAATAAATGATTAGAAATTTTAATTAAAATCCTAGTAATAGGATTGTTAGTGGAATCCTGAATGGAAAATTCTGGCTTAAATTTATTATTGATTTAAAAAAAATGATTATTCTAATTTAACAATTTGTTTATGTATGTATTTTTAGGATTTTTGAGGAACCAATAACTGACAACGGTATTTACAGTCATATTCTTTAACATGCATACATCTAGAAGGAACAATAAAGAAGAATTTTTAAAATGAACTACCATAATTTAGATAAGTTAGATAGCAGATATGAGTGTTATAATCCAGGAATGCTTAGAAAATAGAATTTCGAGCTATTAAAAGGGATTTTAACTTTTAAATAATTAGAAATAGTAAAAACTCAGTCATGACAGAAAATATTACATAGGAAAATTAATTTAAACCGTACTAAAAATGAAATTTGTATTTTATCACCACCTTAGGTAGTTTATGCATGTTCTAATAGTGTAGAGTAGTAGAGTATAAGCACACATAAAAGGTCTCAAAATAAAAATTATTCAATATTAATTAAATTTTATTAAAATTTTGTCATTTCGACTATCACATTTTCTTTTGTAAATATTTTTCGTAGTTCTGAACTTTACAAAATCACATAATCTCGCTGGAACTATATGGTTATTATCAAAAACAAGAAAATTTATATGTGTATCTTAATTTAATTTAGAATACATATTTATAACATAAAATAAATCTTAAGTATAACACACTTTTCCTTTAATAAATTTACCAACAATATAAAAGTTTTGTAATAATATTTCTAATATTGTTTTATAAACTCCTTTTCCGAACTAATAAATTAAATGCACTCACGCATATTATATTACGTAAAATGCATAAGTATAAAGTATATAGGTGCACACTTATGTAAGTAAACAGAATATAAATCATAAGTATTATATGTAAGAAAAGTTTTTCATAAATTTAGAAAATTTCCCAGAAGGCATTTATTATAATTTATCATCTTGAAAATTGTTTTACTACAATAATTTTTAATATTCAACATTTTCATTTAATTCAGTGTATAAAATTATTATAGAGCATAATATACTAGTATATTTTTATATGGCCACAACTAATTAAGTATTCCTATATGTTATAATAAATAGAAAGTATTTTTAAAATTTGCATTGTATCCTTAGAGATAATATTAAAACTTGTGTATTAAAATTATTTTGTGTATTATGTAAGGAAATCAATATAATTTTCAGTGTTATATAATTATATGCGCACACTACAAATTGCATATTATACATAATTTCTATATATGATCAAAAATAAAAAATAAATTTTTAAAATCAGAATTTGATAATAATATCATTTAACTATCCATAATAGAAAATAATATTCAACTAAAAACATAAAGAGAGGAAACAAATTTAATACAAGAAAAGGGAAAATTCTTAATAAGTCTTTTAATATAAACCGATGGATGATACATAATATATTAAATTTTATATTAATGATTTTTTTTGCATTTCTTTAGGCATGTCTTCATATACACTGCGGTTTATTAGAACAAAACCGTTCCATAATTATTTTTTTTTATTATTTTATTAGCACATTTGAATTAGAATTAAGTTATTTCTTTAATGTTATTTAAAATCCAAGGAATTTATAAAATTTTACAATTTTAATTTATTGTAGTCATTCCTTAAATTATTAGATTTCGATTTTATTTGGATATTGCCTTTTTTCCGAACTGCTCCTAATAATACGATACCATATGATACAATATTGAATTTAATTTGTGAATTTTTCGGGTTTTATTATAATAAATCGCAGTGTATATATGCATATGTTTTTTTAAATAAAATGATTTATTTTATCTTTAGGTGATCTTTTCAAATTCCACCCACAAATTTTCTTCTAGTTATAATTATTATGTGTATGATTACTTTCGAAATGAATGCTTCTTGTCAATATTTATAATGAAAACTTGTATAATAATAGTAGTTATATATGCTTGTATAATAATAGTAGTTAGTAAAAAACTTAGTTTTAAACATTTTCTGTACGCGTATAGTATTATGAATAACTTTATTTTTTGACGTCGTTGCCTAACTAAAATTATAGCTTTCAGCATTAAAATTTTTTATGTTACTGCCACAAATTCTGAACGTATGTGGAAATTAAAATTTCTCATTATTTTGATTTTACGATATTAAAATCAAGTTATAATCAGTTTTAAAATAAAATATGCAATAAAATGTAATAGAGAAATAGTGCATAAGGAAGTTGTTAAATTTTGTATTATAGGGTTAATTCTAAAAAAGGAAGATTTAAATTTTTTCTTTATTATATTATTCGTTATTTTAATTTGGTTCAAACGTGTTGAAAATTTAAGCATATTCTATCCATTTCAGTGGAGAAAATTTGATTTCAAGCATAATTATAATACTTAGCTAAAGCAACGAGCATTACTCATGCTTTTTTTGTGAGGAAAATTGAAATGACGTTCTATTGTTACCATCAAATAAAATCTAAAATGATGTTAACGCTTCAAAATGCTATCAAAATTAAATCAAATTATAAAAAATCTATATAAAAAGTGTTGGACGTTTAAACAAAGGTTTATAGATTTGAATAGAAATTACAAGAACACCTTGTAAACTAACGACCATACATATATGATTAAATAAATTTCAGTGTAGTGTATACATACTACAGATGTATGTTTACATGAGTGATTGAAAATATTTTATAATTACATACATACAGATATTTAATTTTGTTAGGATTTATTTTATAATTATAGGCAAATAAAGCTTTGTAGCACAAAAATTTCCATAAACACATATGAACGTGTGTGTATGAAACGGTACCAAAATAATAAGAAGAATATTAAAACCCATCCCTATCCACAATATCAATATACAAGGATGTAATCCATTCAAAACATAAAATTTATAATATGACATAAATTTCTTTTTTGAGTCAAATATTCATGCACGTATTCATATTGGATGTATGCAAATGTACTTAAGAATTTATTAAATATTATTACTAATATAAAGTTGTGTTTAATGTTATACGTAACTTTATTATTGAATGTATATAACACAACATACAAATATGTGAACAAAACGAAGATCTACTGAAAAATATCAACACCACTCAGCCATAAACCATTCAAAATTAATTCCTTTTTTATTTAAACACAGAGACTTATATTACATAAATTATTAAAATAGCTATGTGTCCATGTATGTATTTTGATTATATAATTTGCATAATAAAAGTAACAAAAAATCCATAACAAATCTATCTAAATTTTATGACTTAGGCTAAGCTTGTATGTTTATAATTCCGTTCAAAAAGTCATAAATCAAATGAAAAATAAAAGGAAAATTAAGGGGTTATGAAAAACACTACATACATACATATATGCTTACAAATTTATTAAATAAAATCATCATGCAAAAAAATATTTTTATATTTATGTAGATATATAAAACATGAATGTATATAAGTATAATATATTCCATATAAAATGAGAGATTAGATTTACAAAATAAAATTTTATTAAAATAAAAACTACTAAAATAGAGTGAGATATCTTCATCGTCAAGGTGGAAGGGCGAATTTAGTATTTTCGAATTTATTGCACACTTGATTTAATTGGACCACCACTGAACGGGAATTTTGAGGACTTTGATTTCCAAACTGGATTAAGATTAATCTAACCCTAACCAGCAAGGATTGTGTATATAGTATTGATCCACAGAAAAAGAATCCATAACAATTTGTACTAATATTCATAACGCTCCCTACACAGGGCACCTTGTCTTCTTGGTGGCACTTAGCAGTCGCAGGGTATAACGCTAGCTCTAAAAATAATTGAATAAAATCAGTTAGAAATCAGATTGGATTAATTTACTCATCTTTACCCCTTTGGTTTTTGAAGAAAATTTTATAAAATATCCAACTCATCTTTACCCCTTTGGTTTTTGAAGAAAATTTTATAAAATATCCAATGAATTTATTTTCAAAAATAAATATATTAAATAATATTAGAGACATATTACATACGAACTATCGACTCTTTAAAAAACATGTTCATATAAATACAATATGTTACTGATATGTGATACTCAAATGACTATTAGGGTTTTAAAATAATTCTAAAATTTTTATATCCTTTCAAATCTTATGAGTGCACATTATTTTGGCCACTCGAGTAAAAAATTTATGTTATTCAATATAATTCAATATTGTACTCAAAATAGTTATAATAAAATATTTTAATCTTTTAAATTTTTGGAAAACAAATAAAAAAAAAATATAAGTGGAAAAGGAAATAAATTTACTGTTTTTTTGCTATCATTTTCTTGTCATAAATTGGTAAATATGGAGTTTATAATACGAAATTTTGAAATGAGTAGAATTTTGTAAAGGAAATTGTGAAAAAATTAAAACTGTGGAATTTTAGTATTCTCAACATTTATAGAATAACATTGTTTCAAAAGACCTTTGGAGAAAGAATATAGTAGCAAGACTAAAAACACTTCCATAACATAAAAGGGCATCAGTTTGATAGTTCGTTCTGATTAAAATAGTTAAAACCCAAGGGTCGTATCATGTAAAAAAAACTCTTAGCAAGTCTGCGCGAATTTCAGTTGTGATGCGTAAATAAACTAGTGCCATGTAACTATGTGCATGAAAATATAGTTACGCCTCATAGCTAACGTCTGCTGGGATATCTGACAAAAAATTTAGTTATTTAATTTATATTTAAAAAAGCCATTTTGTGTTGAGCATTAACACGACCGTTAATGGATTGTGCATAACCTGCTGCTAAACTTTTACGGTTTGTTAAAAAATATGCGTAAGTAGTAATCTATACTAGCAATTTTGCTGCTTACCTATTATGTAACTTTTCCAAATGCGTAGATTATGAGAACAAATCGGTTCAGCTGAAACCGTTCTCGTTTTTGAAAACTCCAACATAAGCGTAAGTGTATATCTGTTGAAAATTTTGTGGAACTTTTCGAATTTATAGTGTTAAGTATCAGATTGTGTCTTAGAAATCGCACTAAGTTACTGCTTAAGACTTAAAGTTGTTTAGGAAACTGAAAAGGTAAGAAAAACATTTTTATTTTTATTTTTAATTTACAGTTGCTTATTACAGTTGCAATTAATGATATTATTATACATATTTTTAAAATTAATTGCTCTATAAATTAATTAACATTCTTAATTACATAATATATTATTTATTTAAATGACATTAATAAACCAATTTAATAAATAATTTCCAATACATTTATTCATGAAATTTTAATCTTCTATAATCAAATTAGTTTTCTCTATATGCATATGTACATGTATGTTTGAAAGTAAAAACATTAACAATTTATTTGCATAACATTACACTACTTCATTAAAGGGTGGGGGGGTCATAAATTATGAAATGTTTAACATATAAAATGAAATCTTTTGCATTTTTATTTACAATTTATTAATTTTTTTACTTTTTCTAGATGCATAATACATATAAGAATACCTATATAATAATATTGTAACTATTTGATATTCTTGTAGCGCTTAATAGAGTTACACATAAAGTATTTATTATTAAAACTCTTTTAATAAAATATTGTTGTTTCTGTATATATATAAATACATAAGTATGGCAATATACAATTTAATTTAATATTCAATTCAAAAAAATAATAAAAATTTTTTTGGTAAATTCAGCAAAGAAGTTTTCTACCCGTTCTTTATTAAAATAATGAATGCATCTCTTGTTGTTTTATTGGGAGGAAAAATCAAAATTCAGAAATTTGCCGTACCGCTTTTTGGTAAAAAAAAGAGTTGAATTAGCAAAGTTTAATTTAGGAACATGTGCTACATGGCAAATCAAAATTAATGTTAAATTTATAAGGCTTCCTCTTATAAATTGGACTTGAGGAAATTAAATGACTCTTGTTCAAATGGTTCGGCCGGGAAAAGTTGCCGAAAACTTAAAAACTGTGTTTTCTAATTTTTGTATTCCTTTCTGGAAAGAAAGCCGATAAGTGTTTCAAAAACTAAAATGCAAATAGTAGTTTTTAATGACATTTATTTGTGGCTACAAGTAATTATTGCTTAAATCGGGTTGTTTGTTTTTAATTTTAATAAAATTCGAGTTTCCCATCCCATAAAAGGTAGCAAATTACAAGTAGGCTTCTTCTCAATTGAGGGAACGTACAAAATAGCAAAATGCAGAAGTAATCGGAGCTGCCTCATTAAAAAATGGAAAAATGCACAAACCCATAAATACATATTGAATTTGAATAAGGCATCTCATACATATGTGTATTTGACTTACTCAAACACACATTCATGTACTGAATTAATTCTTGATTACTGCTGATATCTTTGTAAAAAAGTATATAAGTTAAATTTTATTTTTCTTTTTGTAATATTTCAACACATTCAAACAAACACAATTTCACTGTTATATAACTAACGTAAAAAAAAACATTGAAAACAAAAAAAAGGAAACATAATAATTTTAAATATTAAATCTGCATGAACATTAAAACTTTGATTAATTGGCATAAATACGACATTAAAAATTCCCTTTTAGACATTAATATGAATTTTTATTACCCTCAGAATAAAAAAAAATTAAAATAACAAAATTAAAATATATATCACCCCTCACAGTTTGGTACTTTACACCAACAAAAAAAACAAGAAAAAAGCGCGAAAAAAACGATCTTTAAACAAAATAAATTACTTGTTATTATCTTTCTTGTCTTTTCGCCTTTTTTTTCCTATACAACAAACATTAACCGAA
Source organism: Condylostylus longicornis (assembly GCF_029603195.1). Classification (NCBI taxonomy): domain Eukaryota; kingdom Metazoa; phylum Arthropoda; class Insecta; order Diptera; family Dolichopodidae; genus Condylostylus; species Condylostylus longicornis. The sequence continues at coordinate 1,358,782 of NW_026577974.1, forward strand.
TAAGCAAGCACATAACAAGCCAACCACCCCCTGAGACAGGAAAAAGAAATAAAAATGTACATGTGTGTGTGTATTTTATGTACATATAAATTTTTCTTTTTATATTATCTAAGCAACATTCATTTTCATATTATTGTGCAATAAATTTTAGACCAAAGAAACCTCTTTGAAATTTATTCGTTTGAAACATTTGGTATAATGATAGCGATTGAGTTAGGCAGGCAGACAAACACGAAAATTATTTTGGAAAATATTTTGATAAAAAATCTTTTTAAACGGTAAAAAATCAAAGACATTCGCCTTAATTTTTCCTTTTATATGAATTACGTTGTACATACCTCTTATGTTATCTAAATGTCTTTAAATTTAAATTAATGAAATTCCATAACATTTATGTTTACGTTCGTTACGTAAGAGTTTATCATCATTATTTTGAATATTTGTTCGTTCCTGTGTGTATGTTTAATTTTATTAAAGACATAAAATAATATTTACACTTTTGTCTGGCACAGTAAAATGGGAACAAAATTTTGAAGGAATCAAAATCGATATCAGCAGTATCGAATTTTAGAAATGTTTGTCCGCCCGTCTTGCATAGCATTGCGGTCAACAAGAATCTATTTGGACTAAATTCAATAGATCGCAAACTGTTTGTAATAGTAAATATTCAAAAGCTTAATTATAAAAATTTTTTTTAAATTCAATTTTAAAAAAATCGAATTATTGGTTACGCAGCTACCATTAAACTTCAAACATAGTTTCAACATACCTCAAACATTATTTTCTGAATGAAATTGTAAAAGTTTTTTCAAGTGGAATATTTTTGACCAAACTTTAGCCGAGGCTCAACAAATTCCACGAGCGTTCACTTCTGTTAATCCTGTTCACTTTATTTGATACTGTTGTATACTCTTTTTTATATTTCCATTATAGGAAGAAGCTATGATTTCCATTACACACACACATACATTTGTAAGAAGATGACTTAAAATGGCAATAACAATAGTAATATTTCATATAATTTCATTTAAGTGTAAGCACTCTCCCATATCTATACCTATATCGGATACATATTCAAATACATACCGATTTTTGCACCTCTTTCTTAAATGTGCGTCAGTTTTCTTACTTATATATATCCCAAAACCATAATATTTTTTATAAGTATATGAAAGAATATTTTATAGAACTCCCAAAAGTTTTTCTCATTCCTTCAGTTTTCGACAAATGTCATATAATGATATTAAATGGAAATAAATTCATTTTAATGGCCGAAACGTGCAAATATCTAAAAATGTTAAGTATCAGTTAAAAAAAATAAAAACAATATATAAATTTGTAGGTGGGTGTGTGTGTTGTATAAAGAAATTCTAAATGATTTTTACTTTTTTTTTATATGCACGTTATGTTTTATTTTGCCGATTTAAGCAAAAATTATGTATCTAATAATAAAGCGCCTTTTTCATATATAATTCGCATAAAAGTAAACTAAATTTTTCCCAAAAAAAAAAACAAAAAAGAAAGGATATTAAGCTAAATGAATTGACTTTGGTGTAATAATATAAATTTTGAAGAAACAGTAAACATCATTCCACCAGGGACTTAAATCGTCCCTCATTCCATTTTCGTTTGATTAAATGTATAAGGGAAAGAATTTTCAGTGGATGTGCAAAAACAAAAATATTTTCGAAAAATATTTTTAAGAATTTGCAATTCTCAATATGGATAAAATACATTATTGAAATGGAAGAAAAATAAGGAATAAAGGATTTTAATTCTTGTAATTATTTGGCATGTTCGACCCATATTTGTAATCGGAAAAGTAAAGTTTCTTTAAAATTGAAATACTTCACAAAATCAGTTAAAAATTTCCAGAATTTAATAAGACAAAGATGAAAGATATTTGATTGGAATATCAGTGGTACAGGTGAATGTTAAAGCGGAAGATTCTTTATTATTAGCAAGGCGGGATGTGAGGTTTTTAAGAAAATGTTCTTTTAATTTACGTAGCGTAAACAAATTTTTGAAAGTAAGTCTAAAATTGATTGATGGTGAAGGATTTTTATAGAGCGTTTTTTGAATTAGATTTTTCAATTCTTTCTTTAGCTACGTAGCCAGTGCGGTTTTGGTGGGCCCAGGAATGGTGGAGGATAAAGGGGTGATTGAAACGATCAAAGTTACGTTCGTGTCGTGGTTATATCTCGCGGCGAGCCTCTTGCTTTGCGAGTTTCAGCACTATATCTATACGCCAGCTGACGACAGGCGTGCCAAGTCAAGGTGGAACAGCATATGCCGATGACTGCGTGGCTAAGGGGGAGCTTAGTCGTTAGCATGCGGATTCTGGATACTCCAACAAATACAACAACTGCAACAACAACAATAACAACAGTGACAATTACAACAACAACAACAATACTAAGGGCAGCATTAATACAAACACTGTTAATGTTCAAGGGTCTGCGGAACCAGACCTCGAGCTTCTCTCGATTGACGCAGAGGAGGAACTCCTTCTCACGCTAGTAGAGGAAAAGGCGGCGCCTCCGATGGAGACGGATAATCAGGATCCTCTTGGACCTATTATCCAACAAACTGAGGAGGACCTGCAAAGGTTGGACATCAGGGGAAAAAAACAATATTTCTCTGGTGCATCCAAGCGGCGCATCGCGGCATATATCAGGGATGGCATGTCCCCAGAGGAAGCTCGCAAATATGAGAAGGAAAGGCTAGAAAAGCTGAGGGTCTGTGGATCGGCAGGTCGATGAAGGGCAATGTTGAGGGAAAGGTCCCTGGGAACATTCCTCAACAAAACCCGAAAATGACTTCTTATCGGGATGCACTAGCACAGGTCAAGGTGGCCATCACTCATAAACTGCATTCAGAGGAAAGGCTATCTGAAGTCCAAATGGGGAAAATCCAAGTAGCCATCATGGATGAAATGGATAAAGTTGTGGATTCTCATCCACAATTCACTGCAGCGTTGCAAAGGGATGAATGGATATCCGTAACATGCAACAATCAAAACACCATGGAGTGGATAACCAGTGTTTGCAGGAAGATAAAGCCTTGGGACGGTTGCATTGTCATGGTACTGGATGGCGACGACATGCCCAAACAGCATGTCTGCGTCACCTACGTGCCAAAGGACGACACAACCCTCAGTCTCTCCGGGGACAAATTTCTAAGTAGGATAGGGAAGCAAAAATCCCGGCCTCAAGATGAGTTCCTGGAGGGTGCTGAGGATGGATAAGAAAAAGGACGGGGGCTGCTCCTTTTTCCTGATCACCTTTTCCGTGGATGATTCCGGATTGGAAGATCTACGGAAAGCGGAGTTCCGGCTTTTCCTGAGTTTCTTTCGTGTTACCGTTCGGGTTAAAGGAAGAAAATCCTCTCAAGGTGCTGGCGGCAGGGCAGGACAAAATAAAAAACCAATGCCCACCGCGACAACGACGAGCACTTCAGGCCAACCAAAAGAGCCAAAACTCATTGAAAAGTCTGAAGTCACTCCGAAAACGGCGGAATCGGAAAGACCATCGACCAGCGCCGGCCAGGGCCCAAGCTCATTGGGAAGCCCGGTACTGCTTCGGTGTTTGCTGTTGGAGGGGCTAGTGTGGCACCTAGGATGGCAAAGGAGGCTGTGGCAGGGCGGGCCCCCACCAAGATGCGTAAAAAGGCGGCAATGGGAAGCAAGGCTCATGTATCTAGTGGACTTTTGTGGAAGGAGGAACTTCCAACTAATAATAGGAACTGATGCCAATTCCCACAACACCGTCTGGGGAAGCAGTAATATAAACAAAAGAGGTGAGTGCCTACTTGAATTTATATATAGCAATAAATTAATGGTTATGAATGAGGCAATATGCCGACATTCATAAATGCAATTAGGGAAGAGGTCCTTGACATCACCCTTTGCACTGAGTTTATCGGCAGTAGGGTTAGTGGATGGCATGTCTCAAATGAGACATCCATGTCCGATCATAGGCAGATTAGGTTGGATATCATGGTCTCCGGGGGTCTGGCAGAAGAAATGTATCGGGTACCCGAATCCACAGATTGGAGTCAATTTGAAACGCTCCTCATGCATGGGATTGGATCCATTCCTGCTTCTGTCAGAACGGTGATGGATATCGAACTGACCAGCGAGGCTCTGACGGCGGCTATTACTAGTGCCAACCATGGGAGCTGCCGCGCTAAACCGATGCGAAGCAATAGGAAGTGCCCGTGGTGGAATGAAGAGCTTTCAAGGCTTAGACTAAAGACCAGAAAGCTATTCAATAAGGACAAGGCGTTGGGTTCGTGGGAAGAGTATAAAGACTCACTCACGAAATACAATAAAGAAATTAGGAAAGCGAAGAGAATTTCGTGGAGGGCGTTCTGCAAGAGCATTGATGAACTCTCCAGCGGTGAGGTGCATCCAAATAAATCTGCAGCATACTAGGTGACAACTGTGAGGTGCATCCAAATAAATCTACAGCATGCTAGGGTATCTACTGATGTTCTAGCTCATAGATTTATGAAGGATCACCTCCATATCGCCCTTATCCAAGAGCCTTACATAGTGAAGGATCAGGTTAAGGGTCAAACAGGTGAGCTATTGTATGATTGGGGTTAGGCCTAGGGCTTGCATTTTGTTTAGTAAAAGGCTAACGTATTTTCCCATTCCAGATTACTGTTCTAAGGATCAGGTAGCTGCGTTAGTGAAGGTGAAGCCTTCCGGGGGTTGGACAAAGTTCATTGTGTGCTCATCCTACCTCCCGGGAGACTGTGCCCACCCGGACGAGCAACTGAAGGATCTAGTGGACTTTTGTGGAAGGAGGAACTTCCAACTTATAATAGGAAGTGATGCCAATGCCCACAACACCGTCTGGGGAAGCAGTAATATAAACAAAAGAGGTGAGTGCCTACTTGAATTTATATATAGCAATAAATTAATGGTTATGAATGAGGGCAATAGGCCGACATTCATAAATCCAATTAGGGAAGAGGTCCTTGACATCACCCTTTGCACTGAGTTTATCGGCAGTACGGTTAGTGGATGGCATGTCTCAAATGAGACATCCATTACCGATCATAGGCATATTAGGTTTGATATCATGGTCTCCGGGGGCCTGGCAGAAGAAATGTATCGGTTACCCGAATCCACAGATTGGAGTAATTCGAAACACTCCTCATTAATGGGATTGGAGTAAATTCGAAACACTCCTCATGGATGGGATTGGATGCATTCCTGCTTCTGTCAGAACGGTGATGGATATCGAACTGACCAGCGAGGCTCTGACGGCGGCTATTACTAGTGCCAACCATGGGAACTGCCGCGCTAAGCTGAGGCGAAGCAATAGAAAGTGCCCGTGGTGAAATGAAGAACTTTCAAGGCTTAAACTAAAGACCAGAAAGCTATTCAATAAGGACAAGGCGTTGGGTTCGTGGGAAGAGTATAAAGACTCACTCACGAAATATAATAAAGAAATTAGGAAGGCGAAGAGAATTTCGTGGAGGGCGTTCTGCAAGAGCATTGATGAACTCTCCAGCGGTGAGGTGCATCCAAATAAATCTACAGCATGCTAGGGTATCTACTGATGTTCTAGCTCATAGACTTATGAAGGATCACCTCGATATCGCCCTTATCCAAGAGCCTTACATAGTGAAGGATCAGGTTAAGGGCCTAACAGGTGAGATTGTATGATAACACCATTTGGGGGTAGGCCTAGGGCTTGGATTTTGTTTATTAAAAGGCTAACGTATTTTCCCATTCCAGATTACTGTTCTAAGGATCAGGTAGCTGCGTTAGTGAAGGTAAAGCCTTCCGGGGGTTGGACAGAGTTCATTGTGTGCTCATCCTACCTCCCGGGAGACTGTGCCCACACGGACGAGCAACTGAAGGATCTAGTGGACTTTTGTAGAAGGAGGAACTTCCAACTTATAATAGGAAGTGATGCCAATTCCCACAACACCGTCTGGGGAAGCAGTAATATAAACAAAAGAGGTGAGTGTCTACTTGAATTTATATATAGCAATAAATTAATGGTTATGAATGAGGGCAATAGGCCGACATTCATAAATGCAATTAGGGAAGAGGTCCTTGACATCACCATTTGCACTGAGTTTATCGGCAGTAGGGTTAGTGGATGGCATGTCTCAAATGAGACATCCATGTCCGATCATAGGCAGATTAGGTTTGATATCATGGTCTCCGGGGCCTGGCAGAAGAAATGTATCGGGTACCCCAATCCACAGATTGGAGTCAATTCGAAACACTCCTCATGGATGGGATTGGATCCATTCCTGCTTCTGTCAGAACGGTGATGGATATCGAACTGACCAGCGAGGCTCTGACGGCGGCTATTACTAGTGCCAACCATGGGAGCTGCCGCTTTAAGCCGATGCGAAGCAATAGGAAGTGCTAGGTGACAACTGTGAGGTGCATCCAAATAAATCTACAGCATGCTAGGGCATCTACTGATGTTCTAGCTCATAGATTTATGAAGGATCACCTCCATATTGCCCTTATCCAAGAGCCTTACATAGTGAAGGATCAGGTTAAGGGTCTAACAGGTGAGATTGTATGATAACACCATTTGGGGGTAGGCCTAGGGCTTGCATTTTGTTTATTAAAAGGCTAACGTATTTTCCCATTCCAGATTACCTTTCTAAGGATTAGGTAGCTGCGTTAGTGAAGGTGAAGCCTTCCGGGGGTTGGACAAAGTTCATTGTGTGCTCATCCTACCTCCCGGGAGACTGTGCCCACCTGGACGAGCAACTGAAGGATCTAGTGGACTTTTGTGGAAGGAGGAACTTTCAACTTATAATAGAAAGTGATGCCAATGCCCACAACACCGTCTGGGGAAGCAGTAATATAAACAAAAGAGGTGAGTGCCTACTTGAATTTATATATAGCAATAAATTAATGGTTATGAATGAGGGCAATATGCCGACATTCATAAATGCAATTAGGGAAGAGGTACTTGACATCACCCTTTGCACTGAGTTTATCGGCAGTACGGCTAGTGGATGGCATGTCTCAAATGAGACATCCATGTCCGATCATATGCAGATTAGGTTTGATATCATGGTCTCCGGCGCCTGGCAGAAGAAATGTATCGTGTACCCCAATCCACAATCTAACAGGTGAGCTATTGTATGATTGGGGTTAGGCCTAGGGCTTGCATTTTGTTTAGTAAAAGGCTAACGTATTTTCCCATTCCAGATTACTGTTCTAAGGATCAGGTAGCTGCGTTAGTGAAGGTGAAGCCTTCCGGGGATTGGACAAAGTTCATTGTGTGCTCATCCTACCTCCCGGGAGACTGTGCCCACCCGGACGAGCAACTGAAGGATCTAGTGGACTTTTGTGGAAGGAGGAACTTCCAACTTATAATAGGAAGTGATGCCAATGCCCACAACACCGTCTGGGGAAGCAGTAATATAAACAAAAGGGGTGAGTGCCTACTTGAATTTATATATAGCAATAAATTAATGGTTATGAATGAGGGCAATAGGCTGACATTCATAAATGCAATTAGGGAAGAGGTCCTTGACATCACCCTTTGCACTGAGTTTATCGGCAGTACGGCTAGTGGATGGCATGTCTCAAATGAGACATCCATTACCGATCATAGGCATATTAGGTTCGATATCATGGTCTCCGGGGGCCTGGCAGAAGAAATGTATCGGGTACCCGAATCCACAGATTGGAGTAATTCGAAACACTCCTCATTAATGGGATTGGAGTAAATTCGAAACACTCCTCATGGATAGGATTGGATCCATTCCTGCTTCTGTCAGAACGGTGATGGATATCGAACTGACCAGCGAGGCTCTGACGGCGGCTATTACTAGTGCCAACCATGGGAACTGCCGCGCTAAGCTGAGGCGAAGCAATAGAAAGTGCCCGTGGTGGAATGAAGAACTTTCAAGGCTTAAACTAAAGACCAGAAAGCTATTCAATAAGGACAAGGCGTTGGGTTCGTGGGAAGAGTATAAAGACTCACTCACGAAATATAATAAAGAAATTAGGAAGGCGAAGAGAATTTCGTGGAGGGCGTTCTGCAAGAGCATTGATGAACTCTCCAGCGGTGAGGTGCATCCAAATAAATCTACAGCATGCTAGGGTATCTACTGATGTTCTAGCTCATAGATTTATGAAGGATCACCTCGATATCGCCCTTATCCAAGAGCCTTACATAGTGAAGGATCAGGTTAAGGGCCTAACAGGTGAGATTGTATGATAACACCATTTGGGAGTAGGCCTAGGGCTTGGATTTTGTTTATTAAAAGGCTAACGTATTTTCCCATTCCAGATTACTGTTCTAAGGATCAGGTAGCTGCGTTAGTGAAGGTGAAGCCTTCCGGGGTTTGGACAAAGTTCATTGTGTGCTCATCCTACCTCCCGGGAGACTGTGCCCACCCGGACGAGCAACTGAAGGATCTAGTGGACTTTTGTGGAAGGAGGAACTTCCAACTTATAATAGGAAGTGATGCCAATGCCCACAACACCGTCTGGGGAAGCAGTAATATAAACAAAAGAGGTGAGTGCCTACTTGAATTTATATATAGCAATAAATTAATGGTTATGAATGAGGGCAATAGGCCGACATTCATAAATGCAATTAGGGAAGAGGTCCTTGACATCACCCTTTGCACTGAGTTTATCGGCAGTAGGGTTAGTGGATGGCATGTCTCAAATGAGACATCCATGTCCGATCATAGGCAGATTAGGTTTGATATCATGGTCTCCGGGGCCTGGCAGAAGAAATGTATCGGGTACCCCAATCCACAGATTGGAGTAAATTCGAAACACTCCTCATGGATGGGATTGGATCCATTCCTGCTTCTGTCAGAACGGTGATGGATATCGAACTGACCAGCGAGGCTCTGACGGCGGCTATTACTAGTGCCAACCATGGGAGCTGCCGCTTTAAGCCGATGCGAAGCAATAGGAAGTGCTAGGTGACAACTGTGAGGTTCATCCCAATAAATCTAGAGCATGCTAGGGCATCTACTGATGTTCTAGCTCATAGATTTATGAAGGATCACCTCGATATCGCCCTTATCCAAGAGCCTTACATAGTGAAGGATCAGGTTAAGGGTCTAACAGGTGAGACTGTATGATAACACCATTTGGGGGTAGGCCTGGGGCTTGCATTTTGTTTATTAAAAGGCTAACGTATTTTCCCATTCCAGATTACCTTTCTAAGGATTAGGTAGCTGCGTTAGTGAAGGTGAAGCCTTCCGGGAGTTGGACAAAGTTCATTGTGTGCTCATCCTACCTCCCGGGAGACTGTGCCCACCCGGACGAGCAACTGAAGGATCTAGTGGACTTTTGTGGAAGGAGGAACTTCCAACTTATAATATGAAGTGATGCCAATGCCCACAACACCGTCTGGGGAAGCAGTAATATAAACAAAAGAGGTGAGTGCCTACTTGAATTTATATATAGCAATAAATTAATGGTTATGAATGAGGGCAATAGGCCGACATTCATAAATGCAATTAGGGAAGAGGTCCTTGACATCACCCTTTGCACTGAGTTTATCGGCAGTAGGGTTAGTAGATGGCATGTCTCAAATGAGACATCCATGTCCGATCATATGTAGATTAGGTTTGATATCATGGTCTCCGGGGCCTGGCAGAAGAAATGTATCGGGTACCCCAATCCACAGCTTGGAGTCAATTCGAAAAACTCCTCATGGATGGGATTGGATCCATTCCTGCTTCTGTCAGAACGGTGATGGATATCGAACTGACCAGCGAGGCTCTGACGGCGGCTATTACTAGTGCCAACCATGGGAGCTGCCGCGCTAAGCCGATGCGAAACAATAGGAAATGCCCGTGGTGGAATGAAGAGCTTTCAAGGCTTAGATTAAAGACCAGAAAGCTATTTAATAAGGACAAGGCGTCGGGTTCGCGGGAAGAGTATAAACACTCACTCACGAAATACAATAAAGAAATTAGGAAAGCGAAGAGAATTTCGTGGAGGGCGTTCTGCAAGAGCATTGATGAACTCTTCAGCGGTGAGGTGCATCCAAATAAATCTACAGCATGCTAGGTGACAACTGTGACAATCTGCAGCATGCTAGGGCATCTACTGATGTTCTAGCTCATAGATTTATGAAGGATCACCTCGATATCGCCCTTATCCAAGAGCCTTACATAGTGAAGGATAAGGTTAAGGGCCTAACAGGTGAGCTATTGTATGATAATACAATTGGGTGCAGGCCTAGGGCTTCCATTTTGTTTAGTAAAAGGCTAACGTATTTTCCCATTCCAGATTACCTTTCTAAGGATTAGGTAGCTGCGTTAGTGAAGGTGAAGCCTTCCGGGGGTTGAACAAAGTTCATTGTGTGCTCATCCTACCTCCCGGGAGACTGTGCCCATCCGGACGAGCAACTGAAGGATCTAGTGGACTTTTGCGGAAGGAGGAACTTCAAACTTTTAATAGGAAGTGATGCCAATTCCCACAACACCGTTTGGGGAAGCAGTAATAAAAACAAAAGATGTGAGTGCCTACTTGAATTTATATATAGCAATAAATTAATGGTTATGAATGAGGGCAATAGGCCGACATTCATAAATGCAATTAGGGAAGAGCTCCTTGACATCACCCTTTGCACTGAGTTTATCGGCAGTAGGGTTAGTAGATGGCATGTCTCAAATGAGACATCCATGTCCGATCATAGGCAGATTAGGTTTGATATCATGGTCTCCGGGGCCTGGCAGAAGAAATGTATCGGGTACCCCAATCCACAGATTGGAGTCAATTCGAAACACTCCTCATGGATGGGATTGGATCCATTCCTGCTTCTGTCAGAACGGTGATGGATATCGAACTGACCAGCGAGGCTCTGACAGCGGCTATTACTAGTGCCTACCATGGGAGCTGCCGCTTTAAGCCGATGCGAAGCAATAGGAAGTGCTAGGTGACAACTGTGAGGTGCATCCAAATAAATCTAGAGCATGCTAGGGCATCTACTGATGTTCTAGCTCATAGATTTATGAAGGATCACCTCGATATCGCCCTCACCCAAGAGCCTTACATAGTGAAGGATCAGGTTAAGGGTCTAACAGGTGAGACTGTATGATAACACCATTTGGGGGTAGGCCTGGGGCTTGCATTTTGTTTATTAAAAGGCTAACGTATTTTCCCATTCCAGATTACCTTTCTAAGGATTAGGTAGCTGCGTTAGTGAAGGTGAAGCCTTCCGGGGGTTGGACAAAGTTTATTGTGTGCTCATCCTTCCTCCCGGGAGACTGTGCCCATCCGGACGAGCAACTGAAGGATCTAGTGGACTTTTGCGGAAGGAGGAACTTCAAACTTATAATAGGAAGTGATACCAATTCCCACAACACCGTCTGGGGAAGCAGTAATATAAACAAAAGAGGTGAGTGCCTACTTGAATTTATATATAGCAATAAATTAATGGTTATGAATGAGGGCAATAGGCCGACATTCATAAATGCAATTAGGGAAGAGGTCCTTGACATCACCCTTTGCACTGAGTTTATCGGCAGTAGGGTTAGTGGATGGCATGTCTCAAATGAGACATCCATGTCCGATCATAGGCAGATTAGGTTTGATATCATGGTCTCCGGGGCCTGGCAGAAGAAATGTATCGGGTACCCCAATCCACAGATTGGAGTCAATTCGAAACACTCCTCATGGATGGGATTGGATCCATTCCTGCTTCTGTCAGAACGGTGATGGATATCGAACTGACCAGCGAGGCTCTGACGGCGGCTATTACTAGTGCCAACCATGGGAGCTGCCGCTTTAAGCCGATGCGAAGCAATAGGAAGTGCTAGGTGACAACTGTGAGGTGCATCCAAATAAATCTAGAGCATGCTAGGGCATCTACTGATGTTCTAGCTCATAGATTTATGAAGGATCACCTCGATATCGCCCTTATCCAAGAGCCTTACATAGTGAAGGATCAGGTTAAGGGTCTAACAGGTGAGACTGTATGATAACACCATTTGGGGGTAGGCCTGGGGCTTACATTTTGTTTATTAAAAGGCTAACGTATTTTCCCATTCCAGATTACCTTTCTAAGGATTAGGTAGCTGCGTTAGTTAAGGTGAAGCCTTCCGGGGGTTGAACAAAGTTCATTGTGTGCTCATCCTACCTCCCGGGAGACTGTGCCCATCCGGGCGAGCAACTGAAGGATCTAGTGGACTTTTGTGGAAGGAGGAACTTCCAACTTATAATATGAAGTGATGCCAATGCCCACAACACCGTGTGGGGAAGCAGTAATATAAACAAAAGAGGTGAGTGCCTACTTGAATTTATATATAGCAATAAATTAATGGTTATGAATGCAATAGGCCGACATTCATAAATGCAATTAGGGAAGAGGTCCTTGACATCACCCTTTGCACTGAGTTTATCGGCAGTAGGGATGGCATGTCTCAAATGAGACATCCATGTCCGATCATATGTAGATTAGGTTTGATATCATGGTCTCCGGGGCCTGGCAGAAGAAATGTATCGGGTACCCCAATCCACAGGTTGGAGTCAATTCGAAACACTCCTCATGGATGGGATTGCATCCATTCCTGCTTCTGTCAGAACGGTGATGGAAATCGAACTGACCAGCGAGGGTCTAACGGCGGCTATTACTAGTGCCAACCATGGGAGCTGCCGCGCTAAGCCGAGGCGAAGCAATAGGAAGTGCCCGTGGTGGAATGAAGAGCTTTCAAGGCTTAGATTAAAGACCAGAAAGCTATTCAATAAGGACAAGGCGTCGGGTTCGTGGGAAGAGTATAAAGACTCACTCACGAAATACAATAAAGAAATTAGGAAGGCGAAGAGAATTTCGTGGAGGGCGTTCTGCAAGAGCATTGATGAACTCTTCAGCGTTGAGGTGCATTGAAATAAATCTACAGCATGCTAGGTGACAACTGTGACAATCTGCAGCATGCTAGGGCATCTACTGATGTTCTAGCTCATAGATTTATGAAGGATCACCTCGATATCGCCCTTATCCAAGAGCCTTACATAGTGAAGGATCAGGTTAAGGGCCTAACAGGTGAGCTATTGTATGATAATACAATTGGGTGCAGGCCTAGGGCTTGCATTTTGTTTAGTAAAAGGCTAACGTATTTTCCCATTCCAGATTACCTTTCTAAGGATTAGGTAGCTGCGTTAGTGAAGGTGAAGCCTTCCGGGGGTTGAACAAAGTTCATTGTGTGCTCATCCTACCTCCCGGGAGACTGTGCCCATCCGGACGAGCAACTGAAGGATCTAGTGGACTTTTGCGGAAGGAGGAACTTCAAACTTTTAATAGGAAGTGATGCCAATTCCCACAACACCGTTTGGGGAAGCAGTAATAAAAACAAAAGATGTGAGTGCCTACTTGAATTTATATATAGCAATAAATTAATGGTTATGAATGAGGGCAATAGGCCGACATTCATAAATGCAATTAGGGAAGAGCTCCTTGACATCACCCTTTGCACTGAGTTTATCGGCAGTAGGGTTAGTGGATGGCATGTCTCAAATGAGACATCCATGTCCGATCATAGGCAGATTAGGTTTGATATCATGGTCTCCGGGGCCTGGCAGAAGAAATGTATCGGGTACCCCAATCCACAGATTGGAGTCAATTCGAAACACTCCTCATGGATGGGATTGGATCCATTCCTGCTTCTGTCAGAACGGTGATGGATATCGAACTGACCAGCGAGGCTCTGACAGCGGCTATTACTAGTGCCTACCATGGGAGCTGCCGCTTTAAGCCGATGCGAAGCAATAGGAAGTGCTAGGTGACAACTGTGAGGTGCATCCAAATAAATCTAGAGCATGCTAGGGCATCTACTGATGTTCTAGCTCATAGATTTATGAAGGATCACCTCGATATCGCCCTTACCCAAGAGCCTTACATAGTGAAGGATCAGGTTAAGGGTCTAACAGGTGAGACTGTATGATAACACCATTTGGGGGTAGGCCTGGGGCTTGCATTTTGTTTATTAAAAGGCTAACGTATTTTCCCATTCCAGATTACCTTTCTAAGGATTAGGTAGCTGCGTTAGTGAAGGTGAAGCCTTCCGGGGGTTGGACAAAGTTTATTGTGTGCTCATCCTTCCTCCCGGGAGACTGTGCCCATCCGGACGAGCAACTGAAGGATCTAGTGGACTTTTGCGGAAGGAGGAACTTCAAACTTATAATAGGAAGTGATGCCAATTCCCACAACACCGTCTGGGGAAGCAGTAATATAAACAAAAGAGGTGAGTGCCTACTTGAATTTATATATAGCAATAAATTAATGGTTATGAATGAGGGCAATAGGCCGACATTCATAAATGCAATTAGGGAAGAGGTCCTTGACATCACCCTTTGCACTGAGTTTATCGGCAGTAGGGTTAGTGGATGGCATGTCTCAAATGAGACATCCATGTCCGATCATAGGCAGATTAGGTTTGATATCATGGTCTCCGGGGCCTGGCAGAAGAAATGTATCGGGTACCCCAATCCACAGATTGGAGTCAATTCGAAACACTCCTCATGGATGGGATTGGATCCATTCCTGCTTCTGTCAGAACGGTGATGGATATCGAACTGACCAGCGAGGCTCTGACGGCGGCTATTACTAGTGCCAACCATGGGAGCTGCCGCTTTAAGCCGATGCGAAGCAATAGGAAGTGCTAGGTGACAACTGTGAGGTGCATCCAAATAAATCTAGAGCATGCTAGGGCATCTACTGATGTTCTAGCTCACAGATTTATGAAGGATCACCTCGATATCGCCCTTATCCAAGAGCCTTACATAGTGAAGGATCAGGTTAAGGGTCTAACAGGTGAGACTGTATGATAACACCATTTGGGGGTAGGCCTGGGGCTTACATTTTGTTTATTAAAAGGCTAACGTATTTTCCCATTCCAGATTACCTTTCTAAGGATTAGGTAGCTGCGTTAGTTAAGGTGAAGCCTTCCGGGGGTTGAACAAAGTTCATTGTGTGCTCATCCTACCTCCCGGGAGACTGTGCCCATCCGGGCGAGCAACTGAAGGATCTAGTGGACTTTTGTGGAAGGAGGAACTTCCAACTTATAATATGAAGTGATGCCAATGCCCACAACACCGTGTGGGGAAGCAGTAATATAAACAAAAGAGGTGAGTGCCTACTTGAATTTATATATAGCAATAAATTAATGGTTATGAATGCAATAGGCCGACATTCATAAATGCAATTAGGGAAGAGGTCCTTGACATCAGCCTTTGCACTGAGTTTATCGGCAGTAGGGATGGCATGTCTCAAATGAGACATCCATGTCCGATCATATGTAGATTAGGTTTGATATCATGGTCTCCGGGGCCTGGCAGAAGAAATGTATCGGGTACCCCAATCCACAGGTTGGAGTCAATTCGAAACACTCCTCATGGATGGGATTGCATCCATTCCTGCTTCTGTCAGAACGGTGATGGAAATCGAACTGACCAGCGAGGGTCTAACGGCGGCTATTACTAGTGCCAACCATGGGAGCTGCCGCGCCAAGCCGAGGCGAAGCAATAGGAAGTGCCCGTGGTGGAATGAAGAGCTTTCAAGGCTTAGATTAAAGACCAGAAAGCTATTCAATAAGGACAAGGCGTCGGGTTCGTGGGAAGAGTATAAAGACTCACTCACGAAATACAATAAAGAAATTAGGAAGGCGAAGAGAATTTCGTGGAGGGCGTTCTGCAAGAGCATTGATGAACTCTTCAGCGTTGAGGTGCATTGAAATAAATCTACAGCATGCTAGGTGACAACTGTGACAATCTGCAGCATGCTAGGGCATCTACTGATGTTCTAGCTCATAGATTTATGAAGGATCACCTCGATATCGCCCTTATCCAAGAGCCTTACATAGTGAAGGATCAGGTTAAGGGCCTAACAGGTGAGCTATTGTATGATAATACAATTGGGTGCAGGCCTAGGGCTTGCATTTTGTTTAGTAAAAGGCTAACGTATTTTCCCATTCCAGATTACTGTTCTAAGGATCAGGTAGCTGCGTTAGTGAAGGTGAAGCCTTCCGGGGGTTGGACAAAGTTTATTGTGTGCTCATCCTTCCTCCCGGGAGACTGTGCCCACACGGACGAGCAACTGAAGGATCTAGTGGACTTTTGCGGAAGGAGGAACTTCAAACTTATAATAGGAAGTGATGCCAATTCCCACAACACCGTTTGGGGAAGCAGTAATAAAAACAAAAGAGGTGAGTGCCTACTTGAATTTATATACGAGTATAGCAATAAATTAATGGTTATGAATGAGGGCAATAGGCCGACATTCATAAATGCAATTAGGGAAGAGGTCCTTGATATCACCCTTTGCACTGAGTTTATCGGCAGTAGGGTTAGTGGATGGCATGTCTCAAATGAGACATCCATGTCCGATCATAGGCAGATTAGGTTTGATATCATGGTCTCCGGGGCCTGGCAGAAGAAATGTATCGGGTACCCCAATCCACAGGTTGGAGTCAATTCGAAACACTCCTCATGGATGGGATTGCATCCATTCCTGCTTCTGTCAGAACGGTGATGGAAATCGAACTGACCAGCGAGGGTCTAACGGCGGCTATTACTAGTGCCAACCATGGGAGCTGCCGCGCTAAGCCGAGGCGAAGCAATAGGAAGTGCCCGTGGTGGAATGAAGAGCTTTCAAGGCTTAGATTAAAGACCAGAAAGCTATTCAATAAGGACAAGGCGTCGGGTTCGTGGGAAGAGTATAAAGACTCACTCACGAAATACAATAAAGAAATTAGGAAAGCGAAGAGAATTTCGTGGAGGGCGTTCTGCAAGAGCATTGATGAACCCTCCAGCAGTGCGCGTCTTCACAGGGTGCTTTCCAAAAAGTATGCTATGGCTGTTTTCTCTTTCAGGCCCTTCAAATCTCCAGGTGATGACGGGATATATCCTGCATTTTTGCAGAGGGATTTCCAACATATCGCCAGAGCACTGTTGGAAATTTTTCGTGCCAGCTATGCGTGGGGTTACATCCCTCAGGCATGGAGGGTGGCTAAAGTGACGTATATTCCGAAGGCGGCTAAGCGACCAAGCAACCACTCAAGGTCATTCCGTCCAGTCAACCTTACTTCTTTTCTATTGAAAGCAATGGAAAAAGTTATTGATAGATTTATACGGCAATAGCAATCCCTTGTCTGAATCCCTTGCATGGAGTCCTTGAACACTAACTGGAAGTGCGGGAGGTGGCAGTTGGCAGCTTCCTTGATATAGAGGGAGCTTCTGACAACACCCCATATCATGTCATCTGTGAGTCTTTGCACAAACGAGGGATTGATGCGACGACGAGCAGATGGGTTAATCGGATGCTACAGGATAGGATTATTAAATCCACCATAGCTGACGATATAATCATCATCTCCGCTGCAAAAGGGTGTCCGCTCCTGTGGTTTATTGTAGTGGGTGATCTAATCGCTACTCTCAGGGGCTCCGGGGCTCCGGGGCACGTGTCTGGTGATACGCCGACGATGTGGCCCCAGACAAGAGCCGGAGGAAATGATATGGCTGTGAGATGCATCCAAATAAGTCTACAGCATGCTAGGGTATCTACTGATGTTCTAGCTCATAGATTTATGAAGGATCACCTCGATATCGCCCTTATCCAAGAGCCTTACATAGTGAAGGATCAGGTTAAGGGTCTAACAGGTGAGATTGTATGATAATACTATTTGGGGGTAGGCCTATGGGCTTGCATTTTGTTTAGTGAAAGGCTAACGTATTTTCCAGAAGACCAGAAAGCTATTCAATAAGGACAAGGCGTCGGGTTCGTGGGAAGAGTATAAAGACTCAGTACGAAATACTGTGAAGAAATTAGGAAAGCGAAGAGAATTTCGTGGAGGGCGTTCTGCAAGGGCATTGATGAACTCTCCAGCAGTGCGCATCTTCACAGGGTGCTTTCCAAAAAGTATGCTAGCGGGTTGGGCTTAATAGAACGACCTGATAATTCCATGACTGAGAACGGAAAGCAGACGCTAAAGCTTATGGCGTCAACGCACTTTCCTGACTCGGAGATTCTTCGGAATCATTCAAATGCGGTCATTGAACCGAGGGCATCCTGGCCCAGGAGGGATGACTGGAAACGATCCCGTCTGGATGGGCAGTAATAGATGGGCTGTTTTCTCTTTTAGGCCCTTCAAATCTCCAGGTGATGATGGAATATATCCTGCAAATTTGCAGAGGGGTTTCCAACATATCGCCAGAGCACTGTTGGAAATTTTTCGTGCCAGCTATGCGTGGGGTTCCATCCCTCAGGCATGGAGGGTGGCTAAAGTGACGTATATTCCGAAGGCGGCTAAGCGACCAAGCAACCACCCAAGGTCTTTCCGTCCAATCAGTCTTACTTCTTTTCTATTGAAAGCAATGGAGAAAGCTACTATACGGGACGATGCACTGGGAAGCAATCCCTTGCATGAATCCCTTGCATGGAGTCCTTGAACACTCACTGGAAGTGCGGGAGGTGGCAATTGCCAGCTTCCTTGATATAGAGGGAGCTTCTGATAACACCCCATATCATGTCATCTGTGAGTCGTTGCACAAACTAGGGATTGATGCGACGACGAGCAGATGGGTTAATCGGATGCTACAGGATAGGATTATTAACCATAGCTGACGATATACTCTTCATCTCCGCTGCAAAAGGGTGTCCGCAGGGCGGGGTTCTTTCGCCCCTCCTGTGGTCCATTGTAGTGGATGATCTAATCGCTGCTCTCAGGGGCTCCGGGGCACGTGTCTGGTGATACGCCGACGATGTCGAATTCGTCGTGCGGGGAAAATTTGAGAGCACTATTTTTGATCTTCTACGGCAAAATTTACGTGTTGTGGAGAAGTGGTACGAAGGCGTTAGGTTAAATATAAATCCAAGCAAGAGCACTTTGGTCGTCTTCACCAGACGCAGAAGCAGGGATAGATTAACGAGCCTAATTCTGTTTGGTGAACGTATTAGTTACTCTAGGGAGGTGAAGTATCTGGGGGTAACCCTGGATGATCGTCTCTCCTGGAATACCCATATAGATAGAGTATATCGAGAGGGCTACGGCGGCCTTGTGGACGTTTAGGAGCTTCATCGGGGGGACCTGGGAAATCATCTGAGAACAGAGTCACGCTCATTTGGGTGCCGGGCCATAGTGGCCATGCGGACAACGAAATTGCCGATGGGCTGGCGTGGAGAGGATCTGGGGCTGTGTAGCCACTGCCTTTCTGCGGTCTGCCTTCTTCCGGCGTGGGGGCCTGCCGTAATGCGAAAGTGTTTCTTTCGGCGTGCTCCAGCGGATTCACAGCAGAGTTGCTGGGGATGAGCAGGAGCCGCGCTCGCACTATTGCGAATTTTTTCACGGGGCACTGCCCAGTGAAGTACCACCTGCATAAGCCTGGGAAGTCGGGCTCCCCCTGTGCAGATTTTGTGGTGGTGGTGATGTGCACGTCGTGCACATTCTCTGCGATTGTCCGGCACTAGCTCTTCGGTGCCGCAATTGTCTTAGACATGGGTTCCTAAGTGTTCGGGAACTGTTGTCCAACTCTCTCAGGGATATCTCCGGCTTTGTGGTTGGGGCGGGGATATTATAGGCGGGAGTGTGGGGAGCCTACAATAAGTCAAAAATGGCTGCGGTGGCTTGGGGGGTTACTCCTGTCCTACTCGGTTCCCTTGAAATCTACATCTACACTAGTTACTTAAAGGTAATATTCTATTAATTGTATATTTTTGTGTAATTCAAAATCGGTAACTCAAATCCAATTAATTAGTTTTTTTTCTGCCATCGTATATGTGAATAACTTTCCAAAAATTCGAAGAACATTAACAAAAAAAATTTTTTAAATTTTTCCACATTCTAAATAATTACAACGGCAAAATCGCGTTAAAGGAAGTGATATGCTGACAAAATATTTAATTAATTATTTTCTTATAGATTTTAAACATTTCGGTTTGATTTTCAATATACAAAAATAACAAAGGGAATTCAAAGAACTTTAAAAATAATTTCCTATAAAATATTCATTTTTTCTTTTTGTCTTATTGTAAATTTCCTAAATGTCAATTTCAAATGAAATAAATTGATGAAATTTTTATAAAAATGTCCACATACTTGCCTGTTATAGCTTGCGTATACCTGTATTTTACTCTTTTTATTTGTCGTACAAATTCTTAAATTCATTTTTAAAATAGTTACTTGAATTTTTAACGTTGTCAGTCAAATCGTCAAAGAAACAAAAATAAAACGGCGATAAACATCCGAACATAACATAAAGAGATTCCAAATCAATTATTGTCCTGGAATATATTAATGCCTTAACAATTTCTATTTCAAAAGACTGTTCCTATGTATGTACCTACATGTCCATATAATTTTAAAAATTGAATGTTCACGGAATTATGGAAATGCTAAGAATGACAAGAAATAAACGATGACAATGATGTCGATGGACGTCACATAATATGTTCTTAAACAACAATTATTATATTTTTTTTTTGAGAAGAATTCAAAATCTTGGATAATATTCTGTCGAATGTATTTCAATTTCATTTGAATAACAAACAAACAAAATGTTTTTAGCTGCGTTTTATAATTATATTATGTAGCAAAAATATTGCTTATGATTTTCAAAAAGTGTAACAACTTTATAACCCGTTTGTAATATGGAAAAGGAACTGAAAATTACGATTGTGTTTTCAAATTAATCTGAAATTGATTTGTAGGGAAAACTCGATAATCTTTACTTCGCATCTGCGCAATATTTGGATTGTTAACTTTGTATTGTGACGATGTTTTAATCTTTTGCGATTGCTTACGGTCGCAATTCGATAAACAGTTCTGAACTTTACTGTTTTGCTATTCATTTTGGAATGTTAGTATTGTTAAAATAATGTTAAGCAAAATTGAGAATGAAAACTAATTTGATATATAATGGGATATTTCTCTTTTCTTTTCATGTAATGTCATTTTCTATACTCTTTTTTGCTCTTTAAATTTAACTTTTCACAGCGAGTATCTTACAGTTACTTACAGAAACAATTTTCTCTATCTTTGTTTCTTTCTCTTTTTATGCGAACAAAACTAATGACTGACATTGTAAAATAAAATTAAACTCATTTATGCATGTTTATAGTACGTATTATATTTTCAAGGTATCGATTTAGTATAAAATTGC
This sequence comes from Condylostylus longicornis, assembly GCF_029603195.1. Classification (NCBI taxonomy): domain Eukaryota; kingdom Metazoa; phylum Arthropoda; class Insecta; order Diptera; family Dolichopodidae; genus Condylostylus; species Condylostylus longicornis. The sequence goes on from NW_026577974.1 coordinate 1,379,906, forward strand.
GTCTTCTATAAATGGTAATAAAAATGAATGATAAAGCCAAATAAAAACAAAAAATCCAAAACAAATTTCAAACTTTTGATGCAAAAGTTTTAAAATTAAATGAAATAAATATTCAAGTCAAGAGTGCTGTCGGTGTCTCAAAACATAATTTAAAATAACTTAACAGAAATACTTACAAAAAAAAAACTGAAGACAACCAGATTGATTAAAAGGACAAAACATTAATTTCGATTTAACCGAAATATTTATATTCATTTTATCTGACAGCATAAGTGTATAGAAAACTACTGTACTCTTAATTCATAGTGAATTTTTGTTTAAGTTCTTGTGAATAATTATGAGAATTTATAGGTTACTTGATCGATATTATATGTAGCTCGATATATTAAAAGAAAAGTCATGGTTGAATGTATGTTAAAGTGAAACTAAATTTAACAACTTGAAAATAAAAGTAAGAAAGGAAAATTGGAATGCTAAAAAACAGAGTCGCATTAACAAAATTCATTAAATATGTGGCTGAACGTTATTCATAAAATCGGCCTTAAACCTCAACTAGATTTCTTTCTTTTGTTCAAACTAAATTTTTCATTTTTTCTCAATCTGAAAAGATATCGAATACAAACTGAAAAAAAAATTTGTCATATTTTCGCTCGTACTTTGTAACAGCGAGAAATACAATATCGAAAACTTTTTACCTTACGATTAGTGAGAGCTGTTAAGTTTTCTATGAATATTTTTACATATTGCGGAAATCACAATTCGTGCCTAAAGTTAAGGTTGTACCGTATTTGTAAACAAAACCCATAAGAGGTTGATCCGCTCCTGTCTGAATAATTTTATGTTTGTTAAAAGACATAAATCTTCTTGAAAAATACCCTCTTTTTAAAAGAAAAGTTTTCTAATATATTATTCTTTCGTCTTTTACTTAAGTTTTTTGATATTTATTATATTTTTCCTTTCCATCAACTTATCAACTTTGTATTTTATTACAAATATCAGCTATAAAGTAAAGAAATTCAAGTAACTTGATTAAGGTTGAATTTTGATGAGGTACATACATATTCGTACATACACATATAAATAACAAAAAATAACCGTCCAAGAACAGAAAAGTCATTCTTTGATTTCAACAGAGGCAAAGATATTCGAGGAGGAAAAAAATATTGCCAATTTTTAAGAAAAAAAAAAAGACGGGAAAAAATAAATCAAAACTGATTCGAATGAATCAATCAATTCGTCAACAATCAACTTTTAACAATTCACAATATATAAACATATATTTACAATATATAACAAATTAATTTATTCAAGTATTCAAAGTTCTAAAAAGAAAAACAAATGTAAAAGTAGTTATCTGCTAATTTTCCAAATTGAAAAATTTTTTTCTTGTAATTTTTGAATTCCTTCGACTGCTTTGATTTAGAGCTAAGTGAACACGAAAGCGGTAAGCAAATAACAGCAGAGTTTAACAGCAAATCAAATGAGATTCAAACATTGTAAACCTCTCGAAATCAAAATAATTTTATTGATATTATGAAGAGATGGCGTGATATTTTTTCTGTGGACCTTCCTAAAAATTTAATTTAAAAATTTAAGAGTTGTGTTTCAAACTGGATACTCCGCTCAATCATCCAGATCAAAAACTCAATGAGGTTTGTCGTTTCTCGTGTAAAATGAGATCACCCGTTAATGTGCAATGTAAAAAAGAAACGGTGGCGCTCGTGCCAAATTACTATTAGACTAACAGATTGCCTTTAATATGCTTAATAAAGTGAATTGATTGTCAACGTATATTTTTGAACTCAGCCTATACCTATATAACTTTTATCAGTTTTGTAAACTGGTTAAATTATCAAACGGTATTTTTAAGATATCTTGTGTACACGTAGAAAATTATAATGATGTGAGAATGATTAAAAAATTGTCATCAAAGATTGACAAGAGGAAATCGAAAAAATCATCAAAAAAATTTTTTTTTGCATAATGATTTAAAATTGCCGGCGGCTAAAAAATTACAGAAGAACAAGTGACAATTACATCAAGGTAAATTGACATTGGTTGTCAATTTTTGTTTTGATTTTCTTGTTATTGTTGCAATAATTACTTTTTGTTGTTCAAATACTTAAAAAGATGATGCAAAGAATATGTCGTTTCACTTCAATTTTGTAAATTTTGACCGAAAAATGTTTTGATTTTATGGTAGATTTTTTGAATTGAACCTCGGGAGATCAATTAACAAAGTTAAAAATTAATTTTCTTTTCATTTTTAAATTTTATAATTTTGTATTTTTCGTATTGCTTTAATTTTTTTGTAATTTATTATAAATTTTCATACCACAGCAAAACAAAAAAAGTATATAATTATAAATTGAAGTATGAAATGGAGCAGCGAATCATATGCATACCATTTATGTAACACAGGTTTAATTGTATAAAATTTAAAAAGGTAGAAATATATTTTTTTATCACAATTCATGTCTACATAAAAATCTCCATATTTTGTTTTATTGCACTGTTTGCTACTTGATTATTCGAAGCATAATTTATTCCAATTAAAAATGTTTGTTTTATTATATTCCAGGAATTTGATTCAATCATATAATTACATATAAAAAATGTCAATTCGCATCACGTGGATTTTCAACTGTATATTTATGTATCGGCTCTCAAAAAAATTTTTCATGAACATGAAGTTTTATAGCAGTATGTGAGTTATTCTTCTATATTTTACGAATCAATGATTTAAATAGAGGCTATGAATATTTAAATTTGAAATAAATTTTTTAAAAATTAAATTTATTTGTGTAATTGTTTTTTACAATTATATAGACAACAAGGTGATCGGACCCTTAATCGTCGGAATAAAGGATGAACCATCACAAGTACACCGTCCACTGTCCCAAGATTGGGAAGAAGGACGAGCGGTATGGAAGGACTTCCCGAAGCGTATGAAATACATGAGGAGGAATGGTTCCCATTGCTAATGACAACTGACGAGATGGTTGAGTATTTGGAGCTGGCCCTCTACTCTCAAGAACTCATCTCGAAAGAAGCATGTTCCGATGGTAGGGGGACCCCTTTCTCAGCAAGAAGTAAAGGGCGAGCACACCAGAGTGACCAATGTGAACTTTCACCATGTCAAGGCGGCATCCGGCTATGATACAATAGCTCTGGTTATACAGGAGACAAATCAAAGGATTGTCAATTGGAGATGTATAGATAGTATGGGGTTATGAAACTAGAGCCTGCATTCTAACAAGAAAAAATATTAGTTATATTCCACTTTCTGAGTACACCACAAGGGATCTCAGACCTGTCAAGCCCTGCATGGTGGTGGTGGAGCGCTGCAACAAAAGGAAGTGGCCACTCTTCATCGGATGTGAGGCAAATAACGAGATTTGAGAAAGCAGCGGTACTAATAGTAGAGGTAAGTCGTTATTAAAGTGGCGATTTAAATAGAGAAAATCTAGAGATATTACATAAATCCTTATCTATCTAGAGAATTCCTTAAGTTTTGTAACTATATTAAGAGAGAAGGTACTTCACTTTACGTTCGGCAGTCTGAGTGTGGGATGTCCTGTACAAGACTGGAAGGACGTCGTGGGGCGGCAAGACGTTTCCTCGGTCGTGGGGCTGCAAGACATCCTTTTTTTCGCCCCCAGCATCTTTCATGCGGTGCGCGTAGTTTAATTTTGGCGGATGATAGTCAGGCTGTCATCGGAGCGCCGACTTCATTTTCAGTATCCTTCCCGGTAGTGGGAGTGGTAGATACAGCGGCTTAAAACTTGTGTTGGGTGTCTGGACCGGTTGCAGGGGCGTTGACGGTTTGTGTACAATTAAGAAAGGAAGTATAAAGCTCGCGTTCGGATCAATGAATTCCTTATGTTGGTCGCAGTGCACTGTTACCCCATCTGTAAAAAACAAGAAATCTGCCCATGATAAAACAATTAAATATAACTCTTTCAGAATAATAAAATGAAGCTGGAGGAAAATACTTCAATTTTCGATCTTTTGTCCACATTTAGAACCATGTAATGAATTATTGCATATAATGAGGGGCTGCAATGAATATTTCATGGTTTTCTTATAGAAAAAATGGAAATCTTTAACTTTTAATGAGTAAAGCGAAAATGTACAAGTTAGAGAAAATGCAGGTTATATTTTAATGCCGATCTAAATCGCTTTTTCCTAAATTTCTTAACAGTAAATTTATTATTTTGAATTTGAAATTTTCATTTTCTAAATATATTGTCATTCATTGTTTGTAAAATAATTTATAATATTTTGCAATAATATTATATTTAAGTGTGGGTTTCGAATAAAATTTGTGAAAATTCAGGATAAAATATTTTACTGAATTTTTTGTATTTCCATACATTTTGAGAAAATTAATTTTCATACAAGTATACGAGTATTTATGTTTTTTCTAGAACCTGCCAAGCGTATAATATGACATTATAATGACAGTTCATTCATTTTACATGCCTTGATGACTCTTGTTATCATTTTTCAACAAAAATGTACTCCCACATTAACATTTTTTTTATTTATATTCTTATTCAACCTGTCATACAATGTCATTATTATTTTTTATTTTGCATCTTATTGCTTTTCTCTTTCACTCTCTCTCTTTTGTTTCTGTTCGTGTTTTATATTTGTTTATTATTTTGACATTTTCATCTTTTTTTATTACATTATGTACATATTTATATCAAAAATTTAAAAATGTTCATTTTAATAGAGAAGAAAATGAATAATTATATTCTGGCATCCTAGCCACCAAAAAAAAAAAAAAATTTAACATGAGGTTTAAATTACACACGTCATTTCTTATATTCTATAATAAAATGAATTTATGTGCTAAGAACAATACCGTATCAATTTAAATATATACATTATAAATGTGTTTGTTTGTATGTCTGCATAAATATGAACGAAATATGTATGTTATGTTTTAGTTAAAAGTTGTTTAGATTTTCGAACCCAATAATAGCAATTTGGCCATTCCAAGCCTTTTTCTCAGATAATTTTGCTCAACAGGATCTCATAGATACGTAATTATTTGCGAAACAGCTTAATAACTATGGGTGCGGAATAAATGGAACAAATAAAAAAGTGCAAATGAACATTAAACGACTGACAGTTTCGAACATCAATGCCGACTGATGGTTTTTGCAGTGTTTAGGTAAAATATATGTAAGCGTATAACTACTTTGCTTTTCTATTGATTTCATATGAATGAAATGCCGAGTACAGAACCAAAGATCTTTTCATAATTTTTTAAGCAATTCAATTTTGTTTTAAAACCGGTAACTAAAAATGTGTAGTAGTAAATTCTACTTGGGAAATCAATTCCCTATTACATCAAAGTTTTGAAAAGTCATTCAAACCATAATTATTATCTAACGATAATCAAATTATAAAAAAAATTTCACAATATTTAACATTCATTTATGAAAAACCATTTTTATGATATACCATGACACTTAATTAATTTACATGTCAAGTCACATCTTTAAAATCATTCGTTTCATTCATGCTTTTTCCTTATTAATATTATCACTTGTAATTAATAAAAATATCATTTTGTATGATGAAAATTAATCAACACTTAAATGTAAAACTGACTGTTTTTCATCTCCCTTTTAAATGAAAAATCCTCCATATTTACAAAATAAAATATAGAGAAAAAAAATGTGGAATGAAGTTTTTTCTCCACACTTCACTTTTCAAATTAATCATAAAAATTAATAAGAAAATATGAGAAGACGAAGAAATTTATTTCTTTTAATATTTCTGCCATTAGGAACAATGTTTTATTATTCATTTTTATAAAAATCTTCTAGACTAGTTTATATCGACCCATTTATGCTAGCAGTATGTCCGCCCATCTTATTTATTTTGAGAAATAAAAGCATGTGTTAAGCATCATTGGTGTAAAAATTTATTCATTTCTGTTTTAAATGCTTTCATTTTTTTCATTTGATTTTATTAAAGAAAATGGACAGAAATCTATTGTTTCTTTTTGTATTCTCTTTTGTTGGTCCTTTTCAAGAATTTTAATATGCGATGAAGAACTCATTGCATATTTACTATAAGTGTAGTGTTTTTTTTGTTGGTCGTGATTTGATAAATGTTATTAATTATTATCTCAATTGTAAACTCTAATTCATAATATTTCATAATTTATGAAAGTTGTCTAGGGTTTTAAATTAAAAATGTTAAAAATTAAATTTTATTTTGCTTCTCTTTTTAAGGAAATTGTCTTCTAAACACTTAAGATTTTTTTTATATTTATAGACGGTTTTGACAATACTATAAAATTTAATCATATTGAACGAAATCGATATTAAAATTTGTAATTTCACTTTATTCTTCTGCAAAGATAGAATTTTTCGGCCGTCGAATACATTCATCAATTTTTAAGTATGATTCTGTATGAACAATGACACAAAAATCAATTTTGCTGAAAAAATTAAGATGTAATGTGATTTTTGCCGTTGTTGAGCAATGAATTCTGAAAAATAAGCCACATTGATCACATGCATTTTAATTATATTCCATACATTTTGTTCCCAGATGCAAATAGCACTCTAAATTTATAACACTACAACTGTAATTAATGCTATTTTAACTTACCAAATGTTTCAATAGTTCTTTCCTTACAAACTCAGTTGCATCTGTAATCTATGTTACTTCCTTACAGACTAGATATTTCAAATAGTGCTACCGAAAATAGGTTGACGGTATTTTAAAATGTTGATTTTTGAGTTTAAAATGTTACCAACTTTAAATTTTACAGTATTTTAAACCTTATGAAAATTTTTCTTATCCTTTAGCATCAACATTAACTAAAAAATAATATCAAATTGTATAAGTATCTTGACATTCGCCTTTTTTTATTTTTGTTAATATTTTCACACTCCGTAAATTTAACTTAATAACAATATTATATCCATCACGTTTAATCATTTAAAAATGTACATATACGTACATTATAGAAATAATCCTTTTATTATCCTTTCAAATTCTATTTTTCAACAATATTTTCGTTCTTTTTATTTATATGAGCTTTTTTTTTTTAATTTTTTACTATTGTTAAAATTTTATTTCTCTAACCAATTTTCTTTCTTATTTTTACTTTTTTTCTTTTTACTTATTGTTCATTCTCTATCTTTTACAATTTTATTCCATTTATACTAAAGTTGAAATAGAACAAAAATAGAAACAAAAGCAGAAAACAAAAATAAAACATGACAGCTCTCTGAAAAGACAAATGTCATCCAATAATTCAAAAACAAAAGACAAATTTGCACAATAAGAAGGATAAATTTATTTTCATCCTCATCTAAGTATTTCAAACACATATATTTTTACATAATTATATGTAAATATACAAAAAAACAAACGGATAAATAAAAATAATAAGGAAGAAAATAATATAGAAAACAAAAAAATTAGATTTGGGACAGACAGTGACAGTAGTACAATGTATATACAGTATGCACACATATATTATAAAAACAATGACAAGAAAACAAAGAAGAAGAAAAAAATCAAAAAATTTAAAATAAAGACAATAAAGTATCAAGTATAATAATAATAATATCAAAATAACAAAATAAATAACAAAAGTGACAAGGATTTTCAGGGATATGATCTCTTAAAATGAAATCTTTAATGAAAGATTATAATATTTCACTTCAGTTTTTCATTTGTTCTTTTTTTACTTAAAAACAACAAAATAATTTCTTCTTTTTAATAACGAAGTATTAAATATGTTAATTTTTGTCATGGCATGAGAGATGGTTATTTGTAAATTATTATATTGTGTGGTGAATTAGGGGGACGATCAAAAGAATATAGGCAAAAAAAAATCTAATTTCCCATTTAACGTATATTTTTAAAATAACAATTATTATATAAGATGATTGTATGGAAGCGAAAGGTTAAAAGAAATTAAAATGTCACAAAATTTATAATGTGCTGCCATTTAATTCAAAAAAATCTGTGTTCTTCATTTTCTTTATGCAATATTACTATTTAAATGCTGCTGATAGCATAGAAAAGTAATTCATTCACGCTGTTTTAAAAAATGTTTAAAATTTTCCAACTTTCCCATGGTTCGAAGTTTCTTTTTTTATACTAGAGTAGTTTGTTTTTGTCAATAACTTTAAAATGGTTGTTTCATTGTTTGTAGCGTCCTCTCTTTTTAACTATCAATGAGCTGAATATCTGAAATGAAAACAACATCTGATTTTATTAATTTTTTCCTGTATTTTAAATTTTTTCAGAAATGTGTTTTCAATTTTTGGAGAAATAACAAAATCTTTTTAGCATTTTGGTAGGCTTCTTTTCATATATGTACGTATGTACATTTTTGTATATGGGGAAAACTATAAAGCTCTAAAAATCTTAAAAAAAAAGTTAATATTTCTTAACTTCGGAATAACTTAACTTAAAAGCAAAAACAAAAGTTTTACGACTTGAATACGTTTAGAAACTTGTGGAAAAAGCATACTTCAGTTTCGATGATGCGAATGCATGCTAATCTTTGCAACCCGTTCAAACTATTCCTTGTAAGCTCTAGTCACTGCACATTCACCTCGTCAACAAATAATGATCATCTTCGTGATCTTTCCTTCTGGTTCCGTTACATAAATTCATTGTTAAACACCACACAAAAGTAGAGCATTTCGGTACTCGTATAGTTTACAATTTTCCAAGATGTATCTAAGATCCTAGCTACTCCTGATTATTCTTATCAAAGATGACATTATTGCTCCAACCTCCTGCCGTAGGAGAGTCGGGAATAACTCACCGAGCTCTATAGAATTGGGAAGGGCTATCTGACGGACCTTCCAATCAGAAGCACTTGACCGTTTTTGTACTCTCGCTCTCCCATCTGTTGCCGGACCCTTCTATAAACCTCCGATTGAGAGCCTATTGAAATACGATTGAAGTTTATTTGCGCTTAGAGCTAACTCGTTTTTGGTCAAACATTGATAATAAAACTGAATCGATTGATAACACAGTAGTACTTTAACTTCGATACCTCATCTCTTACATCATAATTTAAGGACATTGACGTTTAGAAACCTGCGAAAATACTAAGCATGCTTCATTGCCATACAAAAATTTTTAATATGTATGTATGTATAAATGCAAATTATATTATACATATAATTACATGTATTTATTACTTATGCCTTTAACTTAATTAGTCATTATAATTTGTAAGTAATCATTTTATGTCAAATGTCAAAAAATTTTTAACATACAGGGTACGTTAATTTTTTTTATAATACTTTATCTCATTCATAAAACTAAAATAAAATCCTGTAAATTTATTTTACATATTCATACAAACATTTTGGTCTACATAGTTGTTGCTTATTCCCACCGGTAAAAGACTCAAATAACACACACATTGCATAAATTTTATACCTTTACAAATATTTCATTTCCATCTGTTTATTTATCAAAAATATTAACAGACAATCAAACAAATGTAATAAAAGAAATTCATCAAAAGAAAAATTGTATGCAATTTTATTTTATAAATGTGTAAATGTGGTTGTGTAATACAAAAACAAGTACGTCACGGGCGGGCATATTTCGTTTATTCTGGAGTAATATAAATAATTATCCTGAAAATGTCAGTCAAAAAATTTAGTTATGATAAAAAGAATGGATTTAAACAATAAGAGTTGCAAGTAATGGGAGTAGTGCGGAATGTTGTTTAGCTACAATTTATATAAATATATAGAAAAGTGCAAAAAACTCAATTATGTTAAAATAATAATAAAATTGTTGTATACCGACATTCGTACTCGTATAATATGTATTTGAAAAATGAACAAGGGGTGGAATTTGATGTTGACAATAATAGATTAAAAAGGACTTGTTATTTATACAAAAACAAAAATAATCACAATTACAAACATAATAACAAAATGTTATGCTAAATTTTCATTTTACATATTTTCTTGATCCTTGTTTGTTACATCATTACTCTATTTTTTTATATCATTGTTATTATAAATTTATAAGTCCTTATTAAATTTAACTACATTACATTCAAATTTATCTACATTTTGGGCATATCAGATTATTTTTTCTATTATTAAAAAAGGATAATGAAATTTTTACTAAATAAGTAATTCGAGTAAAATATAATAACGATTAAACAATAGTAACAAATAATTTTCATCAAACAATGGGAAATTTTTATAGAAAAACGAAAAACAAGCAGTTCGAGGGTGGTGGTTTTCCCCTACACAACTGACAACTCATTTGGTATTGTGTACAACTCAGTAGATCAATGAAAAATTATGAACTTTCTGGTATAAAGAACTGGAATAAATAAAGAAGGGGACAAAATACTGGTGGGAAATATCTAATTATGGGTAATAAAGAATTGTTGAAATCAGTGATAAGTTTTATTTCTAAAAAAAATAGTTTTTTCCTAGTTCAATTTAAATAACTTTTAGACTTTATGATGAACGGCGAAGTTTTCCGGGGCTGCGGCAAGCTAAGAAGTTTTTGGGGAATTACGATCAGAAGAAATTAAAAAGATTATACGGATGGGCAAGAATCAGGTGAAAATTCTCAGGAGTCTTGTCGGGTAACTGCAGACTTAGTAGGTACCTTCGGGACCTTATTATATAATTACTATACAATTCGAAAACGATGTTCGTATTCGGAAAAATGGAAAGGCAGCACCAATCAATTTGTGCTTTTCATTTCTTCAAATACGTAGTCCTCAAACACCTCCTAGAAGAGTGTGATGCTCTCGCTCGCAGAAAAAGGAAAGCAGTAGTTTTGCTCTACAACTACCTTTTGCAGAAGTTTACTTAGAATTTGGGTTTTTGGTATGGATCTCTTGCAAATTGAATCTATATTCAATGTTCTGCATTAATTATTCGAAGCGTCACTCTTAATTTGTTAATTTTGCTTCACGTTCTCTCATAGTATACTTTTTTTTCGTATTTTCCTTATTGAAACTTAAAACTTATCTTTGTATAAACAAAACATGTCGCAAGACTTAGATTTATAAGATTTATGTGGAAAATGTATTCCCCACAATCATTAATTTTTTAAAATTGTATTAACTTTGTTATTGAATCACCACTTGTTTCATCTGGAGGAAGACCATTAATTTTTTTGTTCAACTTTGATCTGTTAGTTAAAATTGTAATTAAGCTTAAATATTATATTGAATTTATATTAAAAATATGAAATAAAAATATAAAAAAAAAAATAAAGGTGCAATGCCAGCAGTCCTTAAGCAACGTATTTCTATGGGTCTGGGTGTTTGTCATCATATTAAACTAAAAGATCAAAGACTTTTTAGAACAAACTTCACAAATTTGGGAGAAATTTGAATTTTAAATTCAATTAAAATAATCTTAAATAATATTTAAAACACTGATATAAGATCGGGTGATTAATGTCATTTTGAATTATGTACCACTGACAATGTCTTTGAATAGTGATAAATCATTTGTTCTATAAATACTTTAAGATTGTCATATATATATAGAATTTTTTTTAATTTTTCTATAATTTATTTTATCAATTAATAATGACATATCAACATTATAAATATAATCATAAATGCATGTTAATGTCAGACAAGAGTATATGAAAATGAATGAATTATAATTTAGTGCATTCATTCCTTTTGTGACATGACATTATTTACAAGTATATTGCATATTTTTTTTAAGACAATTATTTCACTTTCACTTAAATTTAATATAATTTATGCTGATGCCGTTTTACATATCTGTATTAAATTAAAATATATTTTATCTCTTTTAGGAATTCACAAGACGCGAATATTATTAAGGTTGCGATAACACATTATTTTTGTTGGAAGTCTATTTTCGGCAGGGAAACACCTCATTTCATACCAGGGACAGCCCATCACATAATGAGCATCCTCGTGTCCTATGCCAATTCTGCCAATTCTCCGCGGTTCTGCCAATTACGTTAATTTACAAAAACCAAATTAAGGTGGTTTATCTTAATGTAGTTTTCTATTATCCAAAATGTGTCCAGGGGCCTGGCAACTTTTGAAAATTCATATTCGACATGGAATTACATGTTCCAACCCTTGACGTAGATGCTATAGAAATTAAAGCAGATTTAATTTAACAAAAATTAAAAAATTTGTATATTTAATTTACTACTAAAATATTTGCATAAATAAGCTACATTTAAAATAATTTCTACAACAGCAATTTTCACATAACAACAACAAATATTATGACAAACATGATACATATCGTATCAATATACATAATATGTACGTACATATATAAAATTATTTACTCTTCTCATTATTTTTCAATTATCGTTCTGAAATATTTCATAAAATATTTTATTTTAACTGTTAACAGTATTAAAATCGTACCTTACATATATGTATATTATGTATGTATATTTATATATACCTAATTATTATTATTAATATTTATAAAACATTATGTATTACACATTATAAAAAACTTCACAACCTATAATTATCAGAATAATTCCACAATTTGCAACTAACCACAATTTTTACCACAAAAAGAAGAGAAAATATTAAATTGCATATGTGTAAGGGTGTGCTATAATATTTCAAAAAAAATTTATTTTTATTTTTAATTAACACATTTCGTAATTCGTGACAGTGATACCAACCTCATTTACAATACAAATTTATTATCACTTTATTCAATACCCTTCCTATAACACATGTAAAAGTGTATATTGTAAATTATCTCATGTGACACGTGATAATTTTATTTAAAAATAATTTTTTTATGAATATTATTTTTGACAGTTTTGTATTCCGATTGAAATTGATTATTAGTTTACTTCACAAGTTGTCAAAATAAATTTTTTTTTCTGATTTTAATTTACAAATTTTATTTGTTAAATATTAATATAGATTTGTAAGTAAGTATATTAAATATTTAGATTGATGTCATGGTTTTAGTTATAGGTTATTGAAAATAATACGATTTTATATAGACATGTAAATATAGTCATGTACTTATTTTTTTTTATAAAAACTACTTGTCAATAATACTTTTATTATAATTGAAATATTAAATTTCGCAGTTATTCTTACCTTACATAATATATAACCAATTTCATTTTAGCTTTATATCATTCGTCTATTTACAAATACTCATATATTCTTTAATTGGATTTACTTTTTCTACAATTATTTGAAAAATCATACATTTTTCCGTTAATGAAATCAATCTTTTCTTTGATTAAATTATGAGAAGATAATAAAAGGTGCAATTGTAATTTTTTCGATAACTGTTGTATCGAAAAATAACAATAATAGATTTTTAGTGCTGCATTTTCAATTTACTACAAATTTTGCTACTTTGATTTTGCTACTTATAATAGATAGCGGCTCTTACACATTGTAGTTCGACATGTTGCTAAAAATCTCTCACAATTCACTTAAATCACTCACTTTTTTTAAATTCATTAGTGATTATTGCCATAGCAACCCACTAATGGTTACAATAGCCCATAGGTTATATCCGTGAGAGTGTAGATTCCATAGTAAATACATACCTTTAAAATTAGCACATGAATTGAAATTTTTTGAGTTATAAACCATACCATATCGATCATAGCAGAATCGAAAATATTTCACTCATTCTAATAATCTAAAATCTTTTAATGTACACTTTATTTAAGATTGCACTGTTAACCATGTATGACCGTGTTGTATATACATATGTAGTTAAAATATTCAGAGGTTGCTTTTTTTTTCTTTAATTTACATATCAATGCGATTTTAAAATGAAAAGCATGAACATAATTATTTGTTTTTAAAATCAAATAATTTTTATTGTTAACTCAAATCACTATGATAAGCCGAACAAAAAGCAAAAAAAATTTTAAATTTTGAGATATAAAGTGTGTTAATTATAGAGTCCGATTGTAATAAATACGTCTAATAGTTGTTTTTATAATTTAAATGTTATTTTTCTTTTTTTCTCAATTTTATTGTTAAAATTTTCACATATAGCTTAGAAAGCAAATAATATTAATATTTAATAATATTTTTAATTTTATGATAAAAATTTAAAACTTTTCAATTAAAAAAATTAAAATTTTAAACTATATTTTGTCTGTCCAATAATTCTTTGTCCATAAATTTTTTGAACAGGAATTAAAGCTTGGAAATAACTGATCTCTTTTATCATATATTTTTATGAATAATAATTAAAATCTCTTTTTAGAAGGTGTAATCTGTAATGGAGGAAATTGGTAAACCTCGCAAAACTGTGCTCTCGAAATTTTTTTTCGGTGGGTTATTAAAAGTCAATGTGCAATCAACACGAACAACACGATTCTATATTGTCTTCTACTCTTTTGAAAAGGTTATACATATTTTGGAGTGTGATCGTCTCTGGTCTTACTGTTCTGATTATTTAAAGCGTATGTTTAGAAGAGTAAAAATCAAAAGGCTGATAAATGAAGTTGCTATCTTATTATATAAAAAAACCATTCTTTCCATCTGTATGGCAGTGTTTAGCTACCACATCCTCGTTGAGGCACTCGCTACTTGTAAGGCTTACGTATTATTAGTTTAGACCGTCTCATCACATTAGACAAGGCAGCTTTGGGAAAGGTCAAGAAAGGGGATTAAAAAATAATTTTAAAAATTTTGGACAATTTATCTAGCGGTGGAGTTTTGCCTTTACTTTCTATATTCTATACAATTTTGTATTTTATTGTATTGTTTATAAATATCATTATCATGTTTCAAAAATTAATATAAAAAATTTTTCTTTATTGTTAGCACTGCTATTAAATTATATATTCTTATTCATAAATATACAGGCATATTTATATATAAAATTTACATATATTTAGTATAAATTTCAAATAATAATATAATTGGCAGGTATTTTTCAGGTAGGCAGTTATAAAATTTTTTTAAATAAAATTTCATATTGATTTAATTTAATGAATGTGTTAAATATGAAATCATGTTAAAAAATTTTATTTCTGTTCAAATTGTAAAGCATACAAAATAACAAATGAAATCAATTTGCATCTTTAAAATATTTGTAGTAAAAATAAAACAAAAAATAATATTCAAGCATCTTATAAAATACAAAAAAAAATAACATTTATGTACTCGCATAACATACGTTATATCTTCACTTATATATGTATAATTTATACATTTTTATATACACATAAAAAGTGTAGAAACAATTTGTTTTACTACCATATTTTTTTTTTTGTTAAAAAAGAATTCAAACAAATAACTATTATATTTGTTTGAGGAGGAAGAAATCAAAAGAAATTTACATGAAAATGAGTAATAAAAATGTTATTTTGTTGTTTTAAATAAAGAAAAATGAAAAAAAAAGACTTCATAAAAAGTAAATATTCAGGAATTCTTCATTATATTGCTTTGAATATTATATTTCTTTTAAAAATAAATATTGGTGGAAGACATTACAAACAAAAGAAAAAAATGTTATGTATGACAGTACCTTCATACATATACCACACACCTTGAAACAACTTATTGACAATTATACAACTGTTTCTATATAAATGTACAATATTTTTAAGAAAAAATGGAGCTATGAATTTATTTAGATTACAATTCACCATGTTACAATTGTAAAAATTTTACTGTTTTGTTTTATTTCAAAATTAAATCTTTTGAATCATACACATTGATAGAAACATTTTGGATAGTTTTAAATTTCATACCAAGTCCGAGTTATGGATAATTATAAAGTTCGTACAAAAGGTATTATTTCGTTAAACTTTTAAAAATTCGCTTAAAAATACTCTTTTTAGCTATGACTTAATCATTATAGCTATTTAAAAATTCGTTCTAGAACCCTCTATTTCTTCCAATTAATTTAAAAAACGCGTTTAAAGGTTTTCATTATTTTTCATGTAATTCACAATGGTTTTTCCCATTAAGCAATTAATTAAGCTATTTCATTTTTATTCATGCTTAATTGTAATCCAGTATATTGTCTACATATACAACTAATAAAATACCAACATTATAGTAATTTTGTCCGTTTTCAAGCCAGGTTACAATATTCGCGTCCTTCTGCCACAAAACTTGATTCATTTGAAAGTTTTATGTACTTAATAATAATAACAATATAGAATAATTTTATTTAATTAAATATTCAAAAAAAACTTTATTTTAAATTTATTTTTAAGAAATTTATTTAAATTACCTTTTATTGAAGGCATTCATCATTATTATACCATTATTATAGAAACAATTTTAAGTTCTTTAACCCCTATAAAATAAATTCACATCACACATTTATATATATTTCTACTTAGGTTATTATTATTATATTTATATACTTATACTTTAATTTGTTTTTCCTTCAATTTATAATGACAAAATAAAGGCTTTTTCTTATCGACCAGCACTTACTTAAGTTAATTGAGCACATGAAATATAAATTATACTAACTACACAATTAACTTTTATAACAGTAACATTTTATTACAAATTACAATTTTACATCATAATAACGCCTAATGAAATACATACATAAATACATAAACCTTTTAGTACTTTTTGTATATTACAATTAATTACATTTTGCATAAACATATCATTATTATTATTGTATATTATACAAAAAATAATTATATTTTTAATAAAAAAAAAAAAAAAAAACGGAAAAACGAAAAAATTACATGTCATTATTTAGCTGTCAAAGTCATTAATTTTCAACAGGAAAGTTGTTCCACACTAAAATTTTGCTTTTGCATTAAAATACCCGTAATCAAGGAAAATATATTATTTTTTTTTTGTTTTTGTGACAGTGAAATAAAGGTGAAACGATACAAAATTATTAACATCAAAAAATAACATGTGCTAATAATGAAAAGAGTAATAAGAACTGAAACAATAAGAGATTGGGGAGAGTGAAAGGATACAAAGAAAAACCTTAATAAAAAAAATTCTTGTCATTAAATTTCACTTCAAACTGTCATTAAGTAGTTAGTAATACTAAAATTTTCACACCGCGAATACACGTACAATTAACATATTTTTGTCGTATTTATATTAAAATAATATACAAATTTATATTAAAAGAATTTAGATTACCCGACATATAAGTCGAAAATTTAAGAAATTAAATTGGAATTATAAAATAAACATGCTAATGCATAACTGTTTTGTAGAAACTTTACTTGATTTTATTTATCTACGAAATAAATGCCAAACGGGCACAGTACCTTGAAACAAAGATCATATCAGACGAAAATGCGGAAGCTTCCCAAGAGAGGAGAAACACGATACAATTCTAATATTTTTGATATCATTGAAGAAATATAATTTAAATAAAATAAAGATATTACATTATATAACATTATAAACCATTAAATCAAATCTAAACCAAATTTTTATTTTTAGGTTTGTAACAAATTTCTGATTAAGTAAAGAAACATTTAAATACTTGAAATGCTTGATCAAATATCAAAGGAACTAAGTACTCAAATTAACAGCGGTAGCAATATAAATTAAAATTAGCAAAACACAAAAACTCTAAGCAAAAAGCAAATATTAACCACAACTTGCTCAAAACTCATATTGGATTGACATAACCTAATATGTGAGATGTGTAACGGAAACTATCGAAAAAAGTTTATTGCCCACAACATCTGCTTAACGAACATGCTGTTTTATCAAAATTATTTTTTTTTTTTAAATATTAACAAAAATTATGACCATACATCATTCTACTCTCCGCCATCATAATATAAAATTTAAATTATTACGTATGAATTTAATGAGGAGGATGAGTGAAAATGTAATTATCACTATCAATAGGAAATTCATAATAATATAGGTTATAATTTTGTATCTGTTTCAACGATAATAATGAAAATTTATTTTATAATTTTTATTTTGTATAATTTTTAGTATCTGTGTACTTAAATCTCATGGGTTTGAAATTATTAGAACATAATAAATTTTACCATTGTCGGGATATATAATTAAAATTGAATCAACAAGCATAAAATTAAAATAATGTTACTTTAGAAAATTTTATGTCGCATAATTAATTTTTGTGTTATTACAACATTTATTCATACATAAAATTAATAGAATTTAAAATTGAATTGAGTTAAAAATATTGTATTTTTATAATAACTTGTGATTTAATAATTTATTTAATTTAAATTCTTTTGAACTTAATGTTTAGTATTTGAATTTTGAATATTTAGTTAATGCAAGACTTGAAACTTTAAATTTGTTAAAATCTTTGAGGTATTGAGTTCCATATTGCAGTGATATTATTTTCGGATTCGATTTCATTTAACATTTATGATCTAAATCAAAAATCGAATAATTTTGAGATATATATAAGTATATCGAATAGATATACTTAAGCTTCATCGAATTATATTAAAACAAAAGGCGACTGATTTGATGGTATATTAACATTTTTAATTAAGGTCTTCAATATTATATACTTATGTTAGTTCAATAATAACCTCTTCTGTTATACATTGTTCAATAAAACTCGATACGATCTGAAACTTAGTTGAATCTCAGTTTTCTAAAAACTCATTCTTACAAAATGTTGCTACAACAAAACATACAAC
Source organism: Condylostylus longicornis (assembly GCF_029603195.1). NCBI lineage: Eukaryota > Metazoa > Arthropoda > Insecta > Diptera > Dolichopodidae > Condylostylus > Condylostylus longicornis. The sequence goes on from NW_026577974.1 coordinate 1,398,551, forward strand.
GTATTTTTCTTCCTAATTTTATTTGAGTGTTAATTGTACTATACAAGTTTCAATGTCATAAATTTGGCACGGTATATGAAACGCGTGATTCCAATAAAATTTTAAAATAAAATGTAAAACAAGTTATTGAAATCGATTTTTCCCCACAATATTTTAATTGATCGATTTTTAATTTGGTTATTTTATTTTATAAAATATTCACGGAGGCCATTATAATTTCATTTAAAGAAAATGAACGAAAACATAAAATTAAAAAATTAAATTGCTAATTTTTGTGACCTCGTAAATAAAAAATTAAATCAAAAATTTTTATTACGGCCTATAATATGTATGTATATTATTAAAATAATTCATTTATATTTTTGGATAGTTTTTATTGCTTATTAAATTTTTTTTTGTTAAATCGAAAATGTGAAGATCAGATTCTAACATACATACATATATGTATGTACATATGTATATTTATGTAACTTTCTAGATTCTAAATTTTTTTAACTAGATCCCATTATTTTTATGTAAAAATTATTATAAGAAAATTACTCGACTTTATACAACTTGCTATTTTAAGTTTCAAATTGAATTTTATCCTGTATTTATACTTAAATTGTAGAAAACACTAATAATTTGTTTTGTACATTTTTTATTTCAAGTATGAATTTAAAAGGAAAGAAATCCATAACTATTGAAATCATAAAACAAAATCTTTTAGTGTATTAAAATTTTGTCATAAATTAGTTTTAGTTTAGTTAGATTTTAGAATTTTATTTGATTTGTATAAATAATATTTAAGTACTCATTTAATATAATGCCTATAAGCATGCAACAAATTCTCATGTAGGTACAAACATTATTATTGTAGCGGTTATTATTAAAGACTTTTAAAGTTTTTGTTTTAAGTGGCTTCTAAATTTAATTTTATCAAAATTTTAATTTAATGTTTTGGTGTAAAAACAATAAATTACTTCTAAATTTTATAATAACTCGTCAAATATTAAATTTATTTACAAAATTTAATATTGACTTTCACTTCTCTTACCTTTTTTTTGTAATCTAAAGTAGAGACATTAAAAAAAAAGAAGCTGAAATTTATTAGTCCTATCTTTTATTGAAAAACATCTAAGTAGATTTTTTATACAAAATACGAACCTATAACATAATATGTTAACACATAAACAAACATACATAATATATAAAAAATTGTATTGTTTTGACTGTTTTTGTTAAAAGAGCCATTAAATAGTGCTTTATTGTATTGCTTATTTCCTCAATAAATATCAATTTAGGGCTACTTTTTCCATTATATTATTAAGGCTGCATACAAACAACCTATTAATGAGGCAAATAATCTATGTAGTTATAATTTTTTTCAAGTAACATATCTATGCATGTATTCATAATAGAAAAAAATTGGATCGTTGGTTCCTTTCTTTGTTTTGTTGTTAGAATGCCCCCTGCATAGAAATTGAATTTATTATTACAATGGCAGGAATAAAAAATAAAAAAAAAACAACTTTTATTTTTATTCTTATTTTGGAAATATGACCAGTTATCATACTTGTAACCCATTTAGTATGTCTATTACTCTAATATATGAATTTTCAATTCTTTTGAAAAAAGAATCAAGAAACACCGCGCTCGCTCCATTTTACTCATTTTTCGGACTATATTTAGATTTTTATTGTAATTTATGTGAATTTATTGAGCATTCATTGTTTTCTCTATATATCTTTAAACTCTGGTAACTTTCTAGGTATTGTTAATTGCATTATTTTCTTTACGTATAAAAATGATTTACCTTTTGTATTAGTCATTTCTGTTTTGAATCACTTAAAATTTCATTTCAAACCCCATAAAAAATTTCTGCTATTGAATATTTTATGAAATTTTAGGGAAAGAAAATTAGTACTATGTATATGTATAGGTAAATTTATAGCTTATTATAATATGTAGGATTGTTTTAAAATTATCACCTAGTTATTAAATGAAAGGAAATTCGTAAATTTTTATTATTTTAAAATTCAAATTTTTATATTTCTGTATCATAACTTTCATTGTCGAAATTCTTAATTTCGTAATATTTTTTCGAAATTTAATGACACCTATATAGGAATACTAATTTAGTTTTTTTTTAATTAAAATGAATTTTATGAAACCCATTCCGATATTATTAAGACTTTATGTTCATATTAGCTCTAAGATATTATCAAACCTTATAGAAATAAGAACTCTTTTTCAATATAGAATATATTACGCTGCATTATTTCTAAAACATTGTTTAGAATTTAGAATTTGGTTTGTAGCAATTAAATGGTGATTGCTATATAACAATTTTAGCCCGAAAATACCTACAAAAGGTTACCTCATTAAAGTGCACCTGGATGTTGAGGCTCCAATTTCGATATATTGAAAATCGAAATTTTTTACTTTCTCTAATTTTATAAAAAGTACGACCTTAAAAATGGTAAATTTGATTTTTTTGTTTTTGTAAATAAAGAAAACATTCAAATCAATTAGCACAAAATTTACCTGTAGTTATTTTTTTTATTGTTACCTTTATACGCATTAACATATTTTTTCTAAATATCTTGCTGATTTGCCTATTTTAAATACTTAATGAATAAAAATAATTTTAAATATATCTCACAATTAATAACAAAAAAATATAGAAATGTTTTTGTTTGTGCCTGCTCTTATATACATGCATACATATGTATGTAAAATATAATAATGCCATAACTTTTATAAACTCGTAAAATTTACATTTTTTATTTGACAATTAATTCATTGAGTCGACGAGACCTCTGACAGTGAGGTTGTCTTCTTTCTCTTTTGATTTTTTTCATTTCAATTTTATTTTTAATATTATTGCTGTAAAAAATTTACTATTTTCCTTAATTAAATAAATTAATCACCAGCGATATCGCATGGTGTGCTTCGACATTTTATAAACTTAACACATTTGTTAAAAGTTATTACAGTAAATATTAAAAAAAAGGTAGTAATCTTTTTTCTTTTCTTTTAACATTTTATTAAAATTTATGACAGCGTAATTAAGTGCAGGTTACCTATAGTTCGTTTGGTTACAGTATAAATGTACATGCTTGATAAAAATTAATATATGCATGTATAAGTTATAAAAATCGAAAATAATAAAAATGAAAAATTAAATTTTAATGAAATGAAAATGTTACAAAAAGAAGAAAAAACCCAAGAAACGTAAAATTGATATTGTGAACTTTAAGGTCTAAAATTCCAAGTGCCTTTACCATACTGCAAACAGGTACACTGAGAGCCCCTACATCAAAACAATATACTCCCAAAAAGAGTCGTTTTCCTATTACAAAGCAACACTCGCACAGTACTTGTTACACGTCCTCCACCACCCCTATCTCCCATGTATAGGGAAAAATATAAAAAACTCGGCTTCGGTTCATGATTTAAAAGAATTATAAACTTTTTTGTTAGATGCAGGCTTAGAATATGTACCAATATCAGTATGTTATTTTCCTAAAGAGCGAAAAATAAATTTTTTTAAATATAATTCTAAAGAAAATTTACGAGCATTGCAGAAAAATTTGGAGTTCTGTTGAAATTTGCATTGCATATGGAATAAGAAATTTTTAATACCAATCCATTGAAGTATGTATATATAAAAGAAGTAATAATGAAAATAAGAATTAAGTAATAAATTTCAGTTATCTTTCCACTAATGAATAATGATTTCTTTGATAAAGGTACAAATATACATAATTATAACATAATAAATTTTATTTTAATTAAAACTTAGTTTACATTTTTATACATTTTATGTAAATAGGTACCCATAAAAGTTATGAGAATGTCTATTTTGATAATGGTATGGTTACTTTAAGAAAAATTGACATTTTAATTGAATTGTGTCTGCTGTTCTACTATTTGTAAGCCTATTTGATTGCTAATATATACAGTACGTACATACTTACATACGTTTACAAATGTTTCAAATAAGAAATATGTTCATAATTAATTTTAAATGAAAAATATTTTTGTATTTAAATATTTTTTAGAATGAATTGCTGTATTTTTCACGTATTAAAATACAAGAATTGAAATTCATGAACTATAATCGCAATAAAATAATTAGAATCTATTTGACATAATGACAGATATTGAGATTTTTAATTTTTTTTTTATTATTGTGAGTAATAAATATAAAAAATTGATATATAAAATTCTCTCTAAAATAATTAATGTCACTAAACAGAAAATATCAATTAAAATCATGGCAAAAGTTTTTATTTTTTTTTAATTATCTGTGTAAGCTTCTGTGTACCACAGTATATATATGACGGGTTTGGCAAATAAATTTTAAACGGCAATAATAAAATACTAAACATGTCAGTGACAATAATTCGCAAATCAGTCCTAGTAAAATAGTTGACAATGTTTATAAAACTCTGTTTTTAATTGCTGTTTTACTATGTTCGCTTTACTATATTCATTATATTTGAAAACTAGTCATGTCTTCTACCACCAAACATTTATCTATTTTATTTGGTTTAATGTAAAATTTGGCTACCAATCCGCGCGGAGAAAATATTCATACCGAGTACACCCATTGCGTTACACCTGTTTGTTCTTTCTTCACTGTCATTCGAACTTGTATCTCGGTTGTTTTTAAAACCGATAAAATATTCTTAAAAAGAAACGAGGAATATTCTGAGAAAAGAAGTTCACAAGCGGACTTATAAGGGTTAACAAAGAGTTTGAGTCTTTTGGAGGTTGTAGGGCATAGCCCGAACTCAGAAAGGAGGCACAGTAAATCCTTATCCTTATACAAGAGGAGGCACAGTAAGTCCTTATACGTCTTATACAAGTCTCATGATTGTTATTCAATCATGATTATATACAATTCATTCCGATTCAATATTATACATACTGATTGATTTACTATTTAATTTTTTACTCTCACATTAAATTAATTCCCATACCACATAATTGAAAACAAATATAAAAAAAAATTAACTTTATTATAAAATTTTTACTCGTGTATGAAATTTTATTAAAAATGTAAAATTGTAAACTTTGAACCATAAACAAAAAATTAATATTAATTTCAATTTCAAACTGTGATAATAACTAGGTTAAAATTATTTTATTTACATATAACGTAAAGTATAGAAGGGTATTCGATTGTATTGAGCTAATAAATTCAAAACATTTGTGAGAAAAACTCAATTGTCAAAATTATATTTAAATCAATAATTGAATGAAGTATCGAAAAAAAAAATTAATTATATGGTCGGCTGTACAGAAATTTATAATGCCCATAAGACTTGAAGAGTCAAATAATATAATTTTTCTATACCATATAATTATTTTTTAAAAAATCAAATAATACAAAATTGCATATACCACCACCTACAGTGAAATTATTCGAATAGGTTGGCTTTTAGCATTTTATAACAAAAAAATTTTTTTGTTTTTTTTTTGGCTTTTATTTTTGGAAAACATTATAAATTATATGTTACCATATGTATAAGAATATTATATTTTCATTTTAAAAATTATTTTTAGATATATTGTCACAAAAATGTCAAAAAATCGACACTCATACATCAGTTCATAATATTTTGATGCCTCTAGGATAGTACCATTCCATAAAATACATATGTATTTTTATTTAGAGGAACATAAATGTGTGTAAATTCAATGATTTTGATAATAAAATTAGAGTGAAATAATAGTGGAAAACATGAAATAAACAACCCGTCTTCAATTACCAATTTTTGCTAATTTTTCATTCATGTAATGTGCAATAAATAAGCAAATACATGTGCACATATACATAATATAAACATAGCAGACATGATTATAATGAAGAGGAAAGAAAGGTTTTCCAATAAGGTTCACTTCCATTGCCGTATGCTGTTTTACCGTGTCATTCCAAACAAAAGAGAATTAGGCAGGAGATCTTGTGTTGTACATAATTTCTGAATCCCCATTTAATAATTAAATTTTGATTAGTAAGAAAAATACCGGCTGGGAAATAAGAAGGAGTCAATTGCAAATACTACTGTTTCAACCATGATATAAAGAACACTAGATATGCTCATCGGAAAAAGCTTTGTCCCCATTTTCTATGTACATTACGTCATTTGTTTCCATTTCGTTTAAAATTTTTATTGTGTAAAGATGTATTTTGAAAATTAAAGTGTGGAAAATAGTGAATATTATAAATTAAATAATATTAAAAAATACATTTTATAAAAAAAGAATGTTTTAAAACTTTCTTCAATTAATTATTTTAAATATTATTACTTTCGTAGTAAAAAGTGAGATATGTAGTTTGGGCATATTATTCAAAAAAAAAAATTTTGTGATACTATTAAAACAAATTTTAATTAAATTAAAAAGAAAAATCCTGAAGCGATGTTCAAGTATAATGAGTAAAAGCAAATATCAAAAATAGTGACACAAATAAAGTGTAATTTTATAGATTTCCAAAAAATCCAGAGTTACGGAAAAAATGGATAAATGCATCTTGTAATAAAGAATTGAAATAGAAAAGAGAATGAGGATTAATTAAACTTTCAAGTAAGTTTTTATTTTAGGGCAATTAAAGACACTTAAAAATATTTTCAATTTCATTTGACAGAAATTTTTAAAAAAAATTTTATAATGATTTGTAAGCCCATCACTTTAATAATATGACATTATCATATTATATGATAACTAACAAAAATTTATTGAAGACCCTGTACTATACATTTATCTTTGTCAACTTACTCAATCTAGTTTATGTACATATTATTATATTTTTTTTCATTTTCATTAAATTTGACATGTTTAAAGGCAATAAATTTTCATTAGACCGCAAAATTATGTCCCCATATGTTGATGTGAAATCACATAACTACTGAAATTTTTTAATGTTACCGTGTTATAAAATTTAAAAAGTAGAAAAAAGAAACTTTTACAAATTTGTTTGTGTGAGAAGGTCATATATCATCGCACCCCAAACATAACCCTTAATATTTTTTGATACAAATCTATTATTATATAATATATGTGCTTATTTATTTCAAAAATGAAAAAAAAATCATCAATGTTTAAAAAAAAATTAAAAGAATGTAGAAGAATTATTACACATTTTTTGCCAACCTTTTTTATTTGGAAAAAAAAAATAATTTATAATTTGTGACAGAATATAAGTAAGGAGAAGCGAAACAAAAAAAAAATATGTAACATTTTATTGTTATCCTTTCAATTCAATTTGCACATTAGTAGTGTGGTAAGTGGCCCCTTTTCATTTTTTTTTTCAATTTCGAAATTTATTCGTAAGAGTCTATGAAACACGTTCTACAGGCTGTGTATATAACACAATATTGAGAAATTAGGTAAGGTTCAGTGTTTTAAAAAATAGAGCAAGTTTTAAAAAAGCACAATTTAGATTGATTATTGAATGTTATCTGAGTAACGTTAACTCTGTAACCATATATCAAGAGCAGTTATAATAAATTGTTGTAATGAAAGTTCACTTTCTGGTTTCGTATAAAAGCTGTAATTTTTCCCACTAAATTTAGAATTTTTAATATGTCTATTACATTTTAAAAATCTTGCCATAATATCTTGACATTTACAGTCTAATCGTGTATCTCGCTTTTTTAATCACTTTTTTTCTTCGTTTTTCTAATGAATGTTCCATTTTTCCAATGAATGTTTCTCATTTTTTCAAATGGATTTTTGCATTTTATCTTAAATTATCGACTGAAAGTCTCTCATTCAAAAACGAAATGAATAAATTTTGTATACATTTTACGAAAAAACGAGATCCGGAATACCGAATAATTCCTCTCACTCGAAAATGACATTACACAAATATATGATAGTTGCTTACTTTCTTCTCACTTCGCGACTAAAATAGCGAGTTATGTGATCAAACTCCTATACTTGTGGGTTCTCTAATAAACGCACACCATGTACATTAAAGTAAACGTTAATTAGCATTATCGTACATTTGTAAACTATTTTACTGTTATTCATATCTTTCTCTCTACACGTAGACTTTCACATTATTAATCATAAATGTGAAATTTTTAAAAAGTATAGCTTTAAAAAGATAACAGTATAAAAAACTAGTGTTCAATACCGTAAAATTTATTATAACATCTAAGTATAATATTTCAACTTCTGACAATTATTTTTAATTTGAAATAAAATATGAATTTTATTCGATAATCTTGGGTTATCTGCTTGTCCTTATTTCACATTAGAAAATCCCAAAATCTTTTGAAATAAATAAATATAAAAACAAATGTTTCATAATCAAAGAGAAAAATAAAAACCTATCATATTTGAAAAACTGTCTGTCATACAAATGTCAATTAATTTAATTTAAAACCGAAATGTCAACAAAACAAAAAAAAATTCTTGATGTCACGTTAACAGGCCACACCATAATACCACACTTTTTGATATTTACAAAACGGAGTAATTTTACAATTAATGAAAATTTGAGCTGTTTGCAAAAGGGAGAACCCTAAAATTTTAATGATTAATTTCTTTTTCTCCTTTTTTTTTGCTGTTTAAAATGACATATTTTCTCTATTTTCTATTGATATTGGTTCAACAAAAATTACTGCACATATACATATGAGCAGCCTCTAGGTATTATGATCTGTCAATGACAATTTAATATAAATTATGCACCCTATTTTTTGGTTTTTTATTTATCGATGTTATAGAATTTCAATAAAACGGCTTTTAAATCAATCATGAAAAATTCTGTATTGGGGAAAAAATTGATATGAGAACGTGTCAGTTCTGTAAACGTTTAAATAAGTGGTATTATAGATTATTTTGTGTTTCATTTAAAAAAATAAAAAAAATATATTCGCGAGTGCATGTTTTAAAGGGTTGTGTCAAATTTGAATTTTTTTTATACATATATACATACATAGTAAGTACTTGTACGCATATGTACTCAAAAATTTGTTAAATCATGCGGCACTGTCATGAATTTTATCAGAATTAATATGCTTCCAGTGTAATTAATCAATTATTTGAAATACTATAAGAAAGTATCTATTCTTTTATATCAGAAGGGAGCAGAAGCTGAAAATGTTAGATATTTTTTTAAAGCTAATAAACTAAACACAAATTTCAACTAAATATGAGCTTGATGAACTACAAGAGTCTTTAGACAGTTGCTTATAACAGTTATAATTTGTTTTCAAAAGATAGAAATATTAAATTCTGAAAAAATTCAAATAAGAAGTTACTTATTTTTAAAATATTAAGAACCTCTTAAATTGATATTTGGACAAATAAAAACAAGTATGATTTAATACATAACAAGTATGGCTGGTCTTTGGCCTTTGGTTCTATACCTTTTGAAGATAGAATATTTATAATCTCTAAAAGAGATTAGATAGGCTTGTCGTTTGTAGCTGCAAATGTCTGATTATTTCTTACGTATTTCAGGAGGAGAAAATAGAATTAAAACAATGAGCAGCTGCAATAACAAGTAATCTGAATACCGTCACATTGCTTAACCTATAAAATATTGATGAAATTTAGTAAAATAAAATAAATTTTCACTTTAAAAGAATTCTTGAGAATTAATGCAACCTAAAGTTCTTGTATTTTTCTTGTACACTTAAAACATACTGAATATTATTTATAATAAAAAAATTTATTTAATGAACTTCTTGGAAATAAGCTTATTGCATCACTTTTTACATTTAGACCACATGCTAAGTGTATTAGTGTTATAAAAACCGTAATACTCAGTGTGACTTTGCAATTGTTTTTCTTTATAATGCTTACATTTTTTTTTAACCCTATTAAGCACGGTCTCTATTTTATGTTATACTTTTTTTTTTTGAATCATATTTAAATATTGTTTATTTTTTAATTTATGTATTTTTTTATTTTTATTTATGATTAATAGCCACCCCTTGATAGTAATTTGAGTACAACATTAGAGAGAAATATTTAAACGAAAAATTATGATAATTACGATAAAATAATCTTAACTCATTTGTTTTCCCTTTTTTGACATATGACAGCATTTTGTTAGAATAGTTTTAATTCCTCCTAGGAAACAATTTATCATTTCTATTAAGGCTTTTTAAAGTCACAATGAAAATAATAAGATTTATGTTGCAACCTACGCAACGATATAACGCAATACAAACGTAAACATATTGGGAGAGTGTATTCATTTTTTTGTAATTGTAAATAATATGAATTACACCAGCCACTCAAGGGTGAATAACACTACTGAATTATGGAAGACTATATTATGATTTACTTGCATCTTGCGGATAAAACGGAGAACTGAATAATTTTAATTTGATCATTTCGTGTAGATTATTTTTAAAGATTTAATTCTAGAATGAACATTTATATTTCAATTGCATTTTAATTTATGATTGTTTTGTGTGTGTTCACATTATATACGTAGACCAAAATTTATTAGCACAGGGATGAAAATTCATCTTTGTATTGTACATATTTGCATTTCATGTTAAAATTTCAACTGTTATATAGGGCTACAGTTGAGTTAGTATTCATGTTAAAGAGAAGGCAGAACATAGTATGAGTGTATACGTTTAAGTTTTATTAAAATATATCAGAACTCAGAAGGTTATCTTACCGAATATTTAACAAATTCTGTTTTGGCTCCTTTTTGTCCCAACTCAGGGACAGCAAGAACATTACCGATTAAGGCTTTTGAACCTTCTAAACAATATAAACTCTTCTTTATTAAAATATGCTGACTTTTGACTTGAAATTTTTGTAAGATGAAATATGCTCCTTTCCAAATCATTTTAAAAATAAAATTCCAATTAATTAAAATTTTAAAAGAAATAACAACGTCAAACAAACGTCATCCTAGATTACGTTCGGTGGTAACGTGATTAAAATAACTTGATTCATTTCCTGAAATCTAACTATGTATCTTTAAAATAGTTATTACTCAAACATTTTTTATTGTACTTACAAAAAAATTAATATTATAACGTGGAAATATGCACACACTTTCCTTAATATACATATGATGTATATGTATCTATGTAATATTTTTCCACATTTTTTTTCAGCTTTTTCTGTTTCGTTATTTATTAAAGCCAAACAAAATTTTAATACTTATAATATGTTCAATATCGTATTTGAAATTCTATATGAAAAGTATTTTATATTAATTTAAAAATTGAACATACATGCACCAAATAAACGGTTTAGCTGTCAACTTCATTTTAAAAACAGGAATGTCAAATATAATGACATTTTACATACGATAAATATAAACAAGATTGACTGAAGGTAATACTTTTGTACAATACGTCATTTAATGTTAAGATAAACTGTCAAATAATAGTAGTGTTAACGATTTATTTCCATTTATTTATGAAATTAAAGGTTTATAAAGAAAGAGATAAAAAGATGTAATTTTGTATTATACTTTCACGTATTATTAGTGAAGTAAATTTCTAGTATGCGTTTTGTACAACGTGCGATAAAAAATTAGAATTTGGAGAGAGAAATTAAGCACTTTTTAATATTATCAAATTAAAATTATGCATTAAATTTCATTTTAGATTGTTAAATATGGGAATCATTATAAAATATTTATTGATTATTGTTGATACCATAAAAATTATTAAATAGAGTATATTGGATTGAAAATTTATTTTAATTTTCCTCTTGAGGAATCACCATGAAATACTCACTAAGAGGCTATCTCACTAGGAGAACATTGAGATAAACAATGCGATATATATATTTTTTTTAAATTAAATGTTATAAAATTGCATTTCAATTTCATGTTCTCTTGGATTTTTAATGTCATACAAAATTTATTATTCATTTCTTGTTTAAGATCTAGCAAAATTATTCCTCGTCTATTTATCATGCTGGAATCATAATGGAATCACATGACATTATTTTTTAGGCCACCCTATTTTATTAACACATCATATATAAATAATTTAAACAAAAAAAAATGTTATACTTATGATTTGTCGTCAATTCTCATTTCAACTATATTGTATTTCATGACAGTAATCAACATGACATTTTCAATTTAAATATAAAAATAAAATTAATTTTTATTTATTTTTCTAATCTTTAAATATTTTCAAACGGATTAAATCGAAAGTGACGGAGCAGAAAACATGAAAACATAGAAAAAATAAAAATATTTAGAAATAAAAATCGGTCAGCAAAAAACAAAAAAACAGAAATTACTTGCTCCAACCAAAGCATTTTAACTTCGTATGAAAAGCTACTAAGCTTGCATATGTACCTGCACGTATGTAAATATATACTTGCATATGTATGTATGTACACAGTAGTATAAAATAAGTATGTAAATGAGTGTTTAAATAATACTTTAGGCTACGTTTAAAGTAAAATTGAGAAAGAAACCAAGCCTTCGGAAATGTATTTGGTCACCACACAAATTTTATATAGACTGAATAATTTAATGTGTCGTTTTACACTTATTAAGCGCTTTTCGTAGCATAGTTTTCAATAATACGAGTACAAACGTGTTATTTTTTCCCAAAAAATTGCTGCTTTTTACAAAACGAATTGAATGCAATAAGTGAAGTTATGTGATTACACCAAATTTAGGATGTCAAGTTTTTGGTGGGAACGTACCCGCAAATTCTTTAACGTCAAAATTTTGTTCTACTAAGAGGCGACTAAGAGGCGACTTTTCTAGGTATGTTACCTGAAAGCTTGCTAACTTCCTTAAAATTGAAAGGAAATGTTCAAAAAGCATTTACATAATCTTCTGAAACACTTTCACTAAACCCGGCAATACACATTGCGGACAATGTTGTTGCATTGATAACAAAGTTTTTTTCATGTTACAAATTGAAAATAAAATCTAGAATACATTTTCTTCATTTGACATTCATGAGGGTATACATAGAAATGGATTTTTTTTTTAAATTAATATTGTAGTACAGTAAGCTGATTAGTGGTTATTTTAAAAGTCACAATTTACATGAGAGAAAAATCACTGGATGACATGTGGTAAAAAGCAAAATATATGTATAATAAACGAAAGTAACGTACGAATACGCAATGATTAGTTAATGTGTTTTTACATATCAATTTTATATGTCCGCAATAATTACTACATACATATGTATGTATATTTGCATGAATTAATACATGTGTTTGATAATAACAATTAAAACAAGTATGAAATTTCTGTTTCATATTTTATAAATACAGACAATATTTTAATTATATTACTAAACATTATGACTTAGATTTTTATTTTGTAATAGCATTGTGCAAGGATGCCTTATCTTATGGTTGAGTTTATGTTTGCAGTTATCTAGAACTGTAGTAGCTTGCTATTTTTGTAATTGTACTATCGAAATGTATTCGTATGCTATTGTATTCGCTGCAACCAAAAAAAAGTAAGCACTACTTTATTTCAGTTGTTTATTTTCTTTTATTTTGACAATATTTGCCTTGTTTGTTTTATTTGCTTGATCTGAGGTAAAATTTGAAATAATAATTGATTTTAAACGGCAACCCAGTTCACAAAATGTAAAACAAAATGATTATTTTAAGCTCATAAAACAATTCATAGGGTTATGTCCTAACATTTTCAGGGAAAATGCACAACTTGGTATAATATTCCAACATTTGTTTTTTTTTATTTTTAAAAATTTTTCTCTCCTTCAATTTGTATAAGTATATATGTATGTGTAAAAATAGTATGTGTTTACAATATGATTTATTGCTGAAGGGTTTGAAGTTATTTAGTTTTCTAGCGTTAACTGCAATTATTATATTTAACAATTAAGTAGCATAATATATATATGCTACTGAAATAACTATAATAACCATTATTGAACAATTTATGATATTTGTTGCAATAATTATGATGACAGTTAATAATATTCCACGCAAATTTAACCGAAAGATATTTTTTCTAACATAACCATATTATATTCTAAATAAAGTACCTACAAAGTGTGCGTGTAACCTAAAATATTTACAGAAATTTGTTGTTTATTATTGCAAAGAGAATAAAATGAAATGAAAAATGTCATTTTAAATTTTTTTCCATTATTTTAATAATCAATGGAAATTTTGTCCCCGTTCTGACATTGAAATATGTGTGTACGTGAAAAGGTACCTAAAATCCAAAATTCTCTTATATTTTTCGTTCGGTTCAACTGATTGGCATCTAAGTATTATGCGTAGGCTAAAAAAAAAAGAAAAAATCAAAAAAAAAATGGAGGAATTCAAAGGAAATCGCAAATCATCAACTAAAATTTTACTAACTAAAATGACGAGCAAATTTTTTTTTGTTCGTGTGTTTCCTTTTCGAACCAAAATAATAAAAATATTGTAAGAAAACAAACAGTCATCAATCTTCATATCAAAATGTCAAAGAAAATTTACTATGGTTATGTCATTTAGTTTCTTTTTTTTTGTACATAAATAGAAAACGGCAGCAATGTTTTTTAACAAAGAAAAACATTTTTTTTAGACATTTAATTTGTAAATGAACTCTTCTAGAAGGAAAATATTTATTTACAAATTTTTAATGAAAATTCAGAAATCATTCAGCTAATTCTGATACGTATTCTCATGGCGAGCGAAATTTCGTGTAATAGCTGTCAAATACAAAAAAAAATACTGTCAGTGAAATGGGCATTGAAGAACTTGTTTCATTTCAGTGTGTGATTTTTTCGTATGACGTTGAAACTAATGACATATCCCAAGTTATAGTATGGCATACTGTTGAAATCGTCTGCTTGAAGATTGTTACATAATATCCCAACAAACTAGGAAAATTTTGAAGCGGGTAATTTCAGAAATTTTGCGAACCTTTTTTGAACATGAAGATTTGGTTTACCAATCATATAAATTATTACATTAATTGAAGATCCCAAAATTCCTAGTTATATCATTTCCTTTTCCAATTACAATTTATATTCTTAGTGTTTCTCATTTGAAAGATTTTCATAAGTAATCGTATTAAATCGTTGAATGAATCATTGATGTGGCATCGTCACTTTCGTATTTCACTGCGTATATGTTTCCATACGTTTAATAGTTTCTAAATAAATTAACCTCTAAAGCAAGAAATATAAATAACAATTCATCTTATAGCACAATTTATTACTTCTTCAACTTCTTTAAAGATTTATTACAAGGATTCTAAAATGAATTGCTTATCCTCTATAAATGACATGAATGCAATTTAGATAATCCTTTGTTATACAATTTTTTTAGTTGCTGATAGGTAATTTGATTACTGTTTTTTGATTCTGTTTGAAATTTTAAATGTAAGTTTCATGTAACTGTACGATAATCTGTTTGCAAAAGAACTATAAGTAATTTAAAAAGAGAACAATACACAACTGTGCGTATCAACAATCAATTTTACCTACCAAAATAATGAAGATTATTTTTATTCTTTTATGGTTATATCCAAAGTCTTTTGCATTTGATTCATTGCGTCTAATTATTCAAAGAATGCTATTGTTATTCTGTTTTTCTGTTTTAAGTATAATGCAAGCTGCATTTTTCATTATATTTCTTTTTAACCAATTCTGTATTTTATACTTATAGATACTAGTAAGCAGACTATGTATCATAAATTTACATACTTCAAGAAAATCTTTCCTTTTTTAATGGGTTTGCTTTAATGTCTGTCATATTGAACGAGAAGAAATAAATGTAAATTGAGGAGAACATGTCAAAAAGTAAATTAATTACTTTCAATTTTTACTATTATCATTATAGAAATAGTTATGCAGTTATAAATTATAAATTTAATTTTTGAATTCCACATTCAATTATTTTTATGCATTACACATTAATCTATCAAATTTTACTAATATGACATTTCGGATATTATGTAACATTGAATTTTAATTTTTTTGAAACGTAATTAGCTTGTGACATGAAAACTAAGTTTTTTGGTATATTACCAATTTTAAAAATAAATGAATGGGCTGGATATAACCTGTTTTCAATTTTAATACTTGATTGGTTCAAATTTTCTCTACGTAATGTATGTAGTGATAAAATAAGAGTGCAATAATGGGTGTCTGCCATTGAAAGTATATCATATGACATTCATAACTACACCGGAATAATTTGTCTTAACTGAGAGTAACTTCTAAACGGACCGCTGTTTTGCATAAAAATACTGCATTAGTGAAGTAAAAACAAAATTAGTGAATCCAAAAGCTAGTGAACCGCGTCATATCCGGTACCGCAATTTTTCCCCAAAAAAAGAAAGAAAATTCTTTTTTTTTAAAAATTAATTACCAAAATTTTATCAATCAAAAGAAAAATAAAAAAAAATGGTAAGAGAAAAAACTTCAATATCAATTTGCAAAATTAAAATTTTCAAGAGTTGCTTTCAAAAAAACAAAAAAAAAAAAATAGCTTAAAATTAAATACTCATTATCCTGCTTAACGGTTCAGTTTTTAATTTTAAATTGAGATTTTGCTTTATTCCATTTTATTTTTTTTCGGTTGTTTTCATTGAAATTCTTTTGACTAGACAAATTGTACGTTATTGTACATGTCTTAACACTTGACTTTATAAATGACTGATTGACGATTGAATGAATGATTTTCACTGAATCCATCAACTTGTCAAGGAAACGATTCATTTTCTGTCAGTTAGTTGTTGTTGTTGCTGTTATTATTGTTTTACTATACATTTATTTTGCACACTCCATACTTCTTTTTTTTTGTTTAATTTTTAATTTTCTAACTAGTATTAACTTTGTATATAAATGAGTAAAATTCGCTGTTATTGCGTTGGAAAAAAAAAATTAAAAAAATATACAAAATATAAGAAGAGGGAAGAAAAACAAAAATCTATCAAATGTCATCATCATTTGTTAGAAAACATAAAAATTTTCATCCGTCAGACAAAGAATGATGGATGCTTATTTCAAACAAAATAAAACTTCTTTTTTTATCCTTTTTCAGTTTTAAGTAAATGTGCGTACATTATTTGGTGTAAAAAGGTTACCATTAAAAAATTATGAAAAGTAATCAGTGAGCGAAATAATTTTTAAGAGGTCCGTACGTACGACTGTCAATAAATGCAAGAAGCTTATCCTTAAGCTGGGCATTTTGAGAGTTCGCTTTCAAAAAACCCCATCCAGAATTTGTTTAGTTTAAAATTTTAGTAACTTCCAAAAAGAAAAATTCTATTCACTTTCTCCATATAGAATACCTTCTACACTCCACGCTTTAAATATCAAAAATCATAAGCTGGCAATCTTTCAACATTATTTTTCTAATTTTATTTGTGAGTTTTTAACTTTAACTTATTTTTCTTTTGCTTCCCTGCGAAATATTTACTTTACTTGTGTAAGTATACATTGGTATTAAAATAAGAAAAACCTTTTCTTTAACTTCAATTTCTGTCTTTTAAGAAAATAAATCAAAAGAGCGTTTAGATCGCAAACTTAAAGAAAAAAAAACATTACTAACTTCTACACAAGAAGTTAAGTAATTTCTTGTTAAATGAAAAAAAACGAGTCTTATAAACTAATTTATCTACTTCATTCTTTTACAATAATCTACAATGTGAGTTTATTTGTTCCCACACTAATGACATAACTAAATAACACTCATTTACTGGCTGCTCACTTTTGTTGAAGTATTTTTGTACAGATATTTAAGTGTTTTTTTTTTTAATTTTCATACTCAAATAAAAAAAGTTCATGCTTATAGAAAAATAATTTTCTTAAAAAAAAAATTGTGCTTAACTTGAGTGAAAACCATTTTAATAGCATAAACAATAATTACTTTCTATTGGAGAAGAAAGCCGTACATCGTCAAGGATTAGAAAAAATTACAAAATTAACACGAACTTAGATAAATTATGAAAATAGAAGAGAAATAAAAAAAATGAAGCCATTTCCCTTGCAAATGTCCTTCAAATAATATAGACAATAGCTTTTGATTACTAAAACAAAAATTGAAACGTAAAACGAAAAACTTTTTTTCTCTTACCATTCCAAATCAATAATTTTCCTCCCTCTTATTCTAATGGCAGTAAAATAGTTACAGAGCACGAATGGAGTAAATACAGCCATTTTTATTTTATTAAAGAGAGATGATGTAGTCTTTGGAAGAAAGTCGAGTTTCAATTAAAAAAATAAGAGTTGTTTTTAATAATTTTCTTAATTAAATTGAATTGAAAAAATAAAATGATTGCAATCTTGAAAAATACTTCAATTAAGTGTTGCTAAATTAAAGATTCTTTGATTAATTTTAGAAATTTTGAGAAAAAGCATATTATGTAATCACTAATCACTCATTTGTATGACTGTCTGGTCATTTGAATGGAAGGGGTCGAAATATAATTTGAACGGTAGGAATTTTCCGGTCTCAATAACCTAAACTTCCAACTTTTAAAAAAATATTTCATTTACGTAAAACCAAATGCAAAAAAATCCATGTTAAACTATATTAAAATATTTTATTTAAATGAAAGTCACATTATTTCGAAAACTGATGTTTATTAATATGGCAAGTATGTGTTGCAAATTAACACAACTTCTGTATTTTATAATTTAATGCCAAAATTCCCTATTACGTTAGGAAATAAAAAAAAACGCTGGTAATAAATAATACAATAAATTCAAAGTAATAAATTAAAATGCCACAAAAACACTGGGAATTGTTTTTTTTTCTTTAAAAAAAATTAATAAATAACTTAAAAGAGGTAATAATTTATTATTAAATTTATTGCCAATCAATTTTCGACTTACCATATCTCGTTTTTTTATTTGTTATTTTTTGGCTGTTTAATAAATTGCAAATAATTTTACAAAATCCAATCCAAAGTTAAATTTTTCAACATTCATATAAAATAATCAAATTTCAAAAGCAATAAAATTAATTTCTTCGTTTGATAAATTTCATCGAAAAAAAGGAATTATGAAAACATAGACAGACCACTATAAAAATTGTTTTTTTGTAAACATACTTGCATATATTCCAATATAATAAACAAATAAATGAAGATTATCATTTCATGATCAATAATAATGAAGATTAATAACTACAATTTTGATCTACTAAATCTAATTAGTAGAACATAAAATACATGTAAAAACAATAATCGATAATAGATTTTACATGTTACCTGTCAGTTTAATTAATCAAATTCGATTTTTAATTTTAAATCAAATTAATGGTGGTTATAAGTTATTGATTATATTGTGATTGAGTTGGATTACCTTAAGTTTGATGTTTTATTTATCGACAATACAAAATCTTATAAACAAACTGAACGAAAAGGTGTAGATTGTAGATCTGTATAACGGGGGCAACATTATGCACCACGAGCACGCATAAGGATCTATTGTGCGCCCACATCCGAGTGCGGGGCATGCCCTACAACACACGCTCGAGACCCACCCTCCTGATGAACTCAAGCAACTTGCGAGGACCAGAAGATCGTAACTCCGCCACCGTTAGAGCAAAGCCTCCCAGCGCCTACCCCCTCCCACGAGCAAGAGCATCACACTCCTCCAGGAGGTGCACCGAGGTCTCTTCATACTCCCCACAGAATCTGCAAGCATCCTCATTTTCGAGGCCCAGCCGACTGAGGTGTCCCCTAAGCCTGCAGTGACCCGTCAAAATACCGGTGAGGACTCTCACCTGGTTCTTGCCCATCCCTATAATTTTCTTAAATTGCTTCTGGTCATAATCTCCCAGGAGCTCCTTGGCTTGCCGCAGCCTCAGAAGACTTCTCCAGCGCTCCGACCGCCTTCTTTGTGATTCCTCTCTAATTCCCAACGAATAGTGTGTGGTCCGATTCCGCAGAAAGGCTCCGGCCCAATAAGAGGTGTGTTTGCCCCCTTCCCAGCAAGCGTAACAGCGGCCTCATTTCCTTCCACGCTCACATGGCCCGGCACCCAACACAGTGTGACCCGGTAGCATCTGCCTAACTCATTGAGCTTCTCAAGACAGCCCCATACTGCCGCGGAGGATACTGAAAACGAGTTCAGCGCTCCGAACGCAGCCCGGCTGCGACATAATCATTATTTCCTTTCCCCGGTACCCCCTTTCTAGGCTGAACCGCACGCATATTTCAATGGCGTGCAACTCAGCCCGAAACACACTCGGAAAAAATCCCATAGGTTCGGAGAATTTGGTCCTTGGCCCAAATACCCCCGCACCCGTCCCAATACTGGTCTTTGACCCATCTGCGTACCGCCTAATAACGTGTGTTCCAACTGGGAGGCCCGAAAAGTCACGCTCCCAGTCCCTTCGGTTACTCAGCAACGCGCCAAAATTTTTCTCGAAGCTGTATCTCCTTACCATGTCGTCCCTAGGCATCGATAGGAGCGGAACCTCCCCGACAAGACGACCCCGATCTCTCACACCGATTATTCCGGCTCCATTTCTCCCCAACCTGAAAATGGCAGCCATCTCCACAAAGAGGTGCAAAGGGATTAGTCCCAAAATCACCTCCATAGCCGCCGTTGGACAACTTCTCATAGCCCCTGTGATGCAGACGCATTCGAGTCTCTGCAATCATTCCAGGTTCTTTCTAACCCTACCAAGAACCACCCTTCTTGCCCATGTCACTGCTCCATAAGTTAGGAGCAGCACGACCATTATGGTATACATCCACCACATGACAGACGGCAGCAGCCCCATGACCTGCCCGAGATGGCCCTGCAAACCATAAATGCCCGGGTTGCCCGTGTACACACAGCTTCCTCGTGACTTCGCCAAAGAAGCTTGGAATCAAACACCACTCCTTGCAGGGCGCCCGCAATCGCCTCATGAGAAGTGTTGTCGAAGGCCCCCTCGATATCCAGGAACGCGCATCGCTCATAGCGCCTCGTCTCCCTATTCTATTGTGCTTTCTAGGGTACTGGCAAGGCGAAACAAAGCGATCTCTGTCGACCTCCCTGCCCGATAAGCATGCAGCAAACGCTCAGCGGCCTCCTCGCCAGCACCCCCTCCCGGACATGGTTATCAATTATTTTCTCCACCGTCTTCAATAAGAACAAAGTGAGGTTAATCTGTCTGAATGACTTGGGCACCATGTCCCTTCTTCCCACTTTGGGAATAAAGACAACCCTAGCTACCCGCCAGAACTCGGCA
Source organism: Condylostylus longicornis (assembly GCF_029603195.1). Classification (NCBI taxonomy): domain Eukaryota; kingdom Metazoa; phylum Arthropoda; class Insecta; order Diptera; family Dolichopodidae; genus Condylostylus; species Condylostylus longicornis. Next base: position 1,419,680 of record NW_026577974.1, read on the forward strand.
ATGAATCCGAGAGCCGAGTTACTCTTAAATATTCTTATTAATAAAGGCATAATTGGCTCCAGCCCCCGTTGCAGAAGTGCTGGTGAAATCCCATCCACTCCCGACGCCTTGAAGGGCTGGAAAGTGCCAACAGCCCACCTTATCCTTTCCCCGGTAATTATGCGCGCAGCCCTCCGCCAATCCTCAGGACGTGGTGCCCTGCATTCCCACGCCACGGATCCGACATACGAAGTACTGCCAGGAAAATGCGCCTCCAGGAGGAGAAGAACCCTTTGCTCCTCGTTCTCCGTGTAGCCGCCATCCGGCCTCCTTAAAGAAGCAGTCACTGGCACCCTGTCTCTAGCCAGGACCTTGTGCAGCCTCGCAGCCGCCGAAGTCTCCGCTATGCTCCCGCAGAATGATCCAAAGAGCCCTGCGGATCTCCTTGCTGTAGGCTGTCAAGTTCATCTTGTACTCTTCCCAAGTACCTTCTCGCTTAGCTTTATTGAAAAGCCTGCGATCCCCGACTCTTAGGTTTTCCAATTGCGGGGTCCACCAAGGTGCATCTGTGAAATCCCTTGGCATACTAATAGGGCAGTTCGATTCAAATGCCTCGACCATAATTCCCCCGAGCTCCTCCACAGCCCTTTCCAACACCAGGGGATGCCGGGCCACAGTTCTAACCGAGGCCCCCGACAGTTTTGCCTCCAGGTTCCTTCTGTATCCCTCCCAGTTTATCCGCCTTGGATTTCTGAAGGAAAATTTCTCTTCCATCAACCCACCCAGACAAAACCGGATGATTCTATCATCTGACATAGAAACCTCCTCCGATACCTTCCAGTCGCGTACCAGAAACGCCACATTCGAACTGCCGAATGTGATATCCAGTACCTCCTCTCTAACCCTAGTTACAAAAGTTGGGCCATTCTCTACATTAAATTTTTCTAGGTTTTCTTTAACTACAAATTCTAATAAGGACTCAGCCCATGATGAGTGGCCACCTCTTCCTATTGCACTGCTCCAGAAGCCTTCGGCGGCGGAGGGGATGCTCCATCCCCCGGAAAGTACGCTGATGCGAGCACTATCTCCAAGTCCTTGCCCCCAACATTAATGCGGGCCCGGTGTGCTTGTCATCTCCTTTGTCATGTACTCTGAAAGTAAAATAAAGTTAATATCCTGCCCACAATCCCATACTACCTGCGCATCCTTAATTGACAGCCCTCTGATGTTCCCCCTGTATACCCAGGGCTCCTGTACCTTGCCAGAAACGCCGAAGCTGCTCTGGCGGGGTGGACATTCACCTGGGCGACCCTGGTGCCTTCGTCCCTCATTTGTTGAGTTGACTGGCAGGGTGTTCTTCCCCTGCCATTGGAACGTCATTTTCTGGGAAGGACTCCCAAAGACTTAGAAGGGTTAGCTCCGGGTCCTCCGCCATCTCCTCCGTCGTTAATGATGAGGGACACCCCTCATCCGGGGTTTCATATCCCTCGGAAAGATCCCCTCGTCTGCCAATTCCGTAGTGCAGGTGAAAACAAGGAATTCCCGACAGATAGATCATAATATACATAGTTCGAAGTAAAAAATTAATAAATAACGTGAAGACTTGGAGGGGAGTGGACGTTTAGAGCAATCACATACTCCTAACTGAAGACATAAAAATAAAATTAGCAGCCAAAAAGACACGAACGGTAGTAGTTTGAAACGCCTTACAAAGCAGGAATTTGTATCACATTGAAATACAAAGCCGGATTTGTATAAACGAACGCTAAACTGATATTACAACAGAAATCAAAAACAAACGCAAAATCTTTTTCGTTACCGATGGCGGAATCTATGGAATCATCAAACATGAGAGGAATGCATCTCACATGAAACATGAGCTGTTATTGAACAATGAAAGAACATAAGAAATCAATTATTAGCAAAATAATAAAACCTAAGGAACACACACAGGTTAATATGTAGAAGAATAGAGAAAATGGCAAGAATTATTAAGAGAAAATTCTACTCACATTAACCCAAAACAATTAAGTATATGGGGAGAACAGTTTGCAGAAGCCAAGAGATCTACCCCGAAGACACCACAACCGAAGCAAAGAGATAAACCGTTAGAGAAATAATGGAGGCAATTCGAAAGCAAACGTTCAATGAAGCAGAAGGACTAGGTTGTATTCCATCTGAACTGTTCAAAGCTGGAGAGATTACAACAGTCAATACGCTAAAACCAATAATAGACAAGTCCAAGAAATCTCTAAAGTTTGACAAAACAGACTACCAACGTACCCAAAAAAGTGTCCAAAATAATAGCAGGCAATAGCTGGGCTTTTACAAGAATTCTAGTTGCATGTTGCACCGAACACTCTTATCACAATTATATCGATAATCAAGCAATCGTAGAATAGAAAAGCCTCCTTCGTGGATTAGAAACGTGCTTCCGACACAATCAAGCTAATGTAAATTATAAAGGTACTTTATAGTGATCCCGAAGTAGTGGTGTTACATAATGGAAAACATAGTTCCCCCATCAAGACAACAACATGAGCTATGCAAGGATGCCACCTCCCGTTGCTGTTCATTATTTTATTAGACAAATGCATGAGGGAGCTATCTTCAATACGCAAAGGAATAATTTGGCAGCTGAATAAGTTGATAGGGAAAATAGATAAAATAAGTCTGAAAATAAACATAGTCAAAAGCAAGCTGAGAATAAATAACGCAAATCACGCCGTTTGTATACAGGGTACCCTTATTGAGAAGGTATTGGGTACAACAGTAACAAGTGAGGGCATAGAACGCAGCATTTCCAATATTTATACTTCATATAGCACGAAGAAAAAAAACAAGAATATTTAAAGCGTGTGTTAAGCCAGTGATGCTTTACGGAAGCGAAACACGCCTGGTACCAAGAGATAAAATGCAAAAAATGCAAGCATTCGTTAATAAATGTCTAAAATTGTATGTAGACGTTTTGGCGACAAAGAATTATGAACCAGGGGCTATGGATAATGACGAGAGAAGATCCGATAGAAATTCAAGTACAAAAAATCAAAATGCATTGGTCACGTCTTAAGACGCCCAGTAACATCACAATCGGGGACCAACGGAGATATGGAAAAGAAACGTGCTGAAAGAATCGGAGCACAGAATTGAAAAGACTGGCATAAAACGGAGAAAGCTGAAGAGGCTATGGTGAAGCTCTATGTTTCCTGAAGGAATAATGGCGAATGAAAAAAAAAATTCATGTAAAATATCGAAAAATGGAAATATAATGTAAAATGGAATGTTGTCTGTCTGCAACGCATACTTTTGGAAAAATTGAGAAAAAATGAAAGTTTGTGTGTCTGGGATGCGTTGGTTTTGGAAAATATTACTGACGATATACGAAAGATTGCAAAAAAAAACATTTCCAATTTTCTTTAGGTGGCAAAATCAAACTTAAAATATAAGCAAGCATTTTAAAAATAAAACTATTAAAAGTCGTTTTAGGTCATCTCTACTACCGCATTATCCGATTTACACATTATAAAATATTTCCTAAATTTTAAGAAAGCGAAATTTTTAAAATTCTTTAAAAAATTTTCAGTATTAAATTACAAAATTTTCTTTCTATTTTTGTTCATTTAAATAATTAAATACTCCTTTGGTTTAAAACTAATTACTTTAATTTTAATCCTATTACTACTGTGTAAATCTAAACGCATTTTTCTTTGTATTAATAGATTAAAAGACTTAATCCATTAATTTCATTGTTGAAATACCAAACAAGAAAGAAAAGCATTTTTGTTATACTTGTACCTTACAAATACATACCTTAAAAGAAATTTGTTATTTGCAATATTTATTCTTATTCGACCTAAAAATATTTTAGTAAAATGCTTACATAGTCTTTTAAATAAAATTAAAATAAGTAACCTTATATACTAGTATAAATTCTATTAGGTATATAAATAGGTGTATGTTATAATTAAACCATTTAAAATACGTTGTTGTCCTCGTCATTTTGGAATTTTTCGATTTTAATACCTAAAGAATTTTAAATATTTTCTAAAGAAAATTAAAGCATAAAAATTTATAAAATGTCCAAAGGAATCTTAAAGAATGTTGAAAAATATTTTAATCTGGCTAATAAGTAAAAGGGTTATTTAATAGAGAAAGAGCTAATTCTCTAATTTAATTAAATCTTTATTTATTTAGTAGTTGTAATATTTAAAATAAATTTAATTACAATTATTTAAGCTTGCCTCAATTGTACCAAAAACCTTTACAAATCAACATTATTGTCAGTAAATGCAGACTTAAGAAATTATAACGAACTGAAATTAAGTTCCCAAATTAGGTAAATGTTATCAAATACTATCATTTCAGAAAATCCAAAAAAAACATAAAATTAAAATCAAATCTATTTAATTGAAATTCTTCATTACCTACGACGATTTTGTAAATGAATAATTGTTATGCAAATTAGTGCAATTGCAATTCAACATTACATTAGCTCTGTAACCCTGACAACAATTGTTATATTGATTATATTATATTTCTTCCTTCATTCCATTAAAAATGTACGTATAGCATTATATAAGATACTGAAATACAAATAACTATCAAAAATGCAAACAAATTCAATTCAATTCAAATACGTTTCAAATTTCTCTGCTTTAAATTCCTCGAAATTCCTTCTTAATAGCTTAACTAAAGTAAAAAAGAATAACAAAATACAAAACAAGAAAATAAATTAAATCTAGCAATGATCTGAAATAATCCTTATACTCAATTTGTAGCACGTATTCAGAAATTTCAAATGAAATCACTATATTACATACTAGATATTTTGTGCCTTTCTACAAGAATTTGTTATACAATATATGTATATATAAAGTATGTGAATATATACAATGTACAGTAAGTGAAAAAGGGGAAGAAAGAATTTATGTAATCCACATTTTAAGCGGATTTTCTATTTATTTCGTTTTGTTTTTTTCTTCATCAGGATTTGTAATGCAATATGTATATAAGGAGCATAAAAACCTTACCAATAATACAATTTATATACTCTTAACAACTTTTAAGTATTAACATTATTATTGTTATTAAATAAAACAATAATAATGTCGTACAGAGTGAAAATAGTGTTAAAAGAAAATTAAACCTTATAATTTAGAAAAAAAACTCTCTACTTTACTTTTACATCCTCTGAAGTGAAAATATTTTAAAATTTCGTTTCATCCCACAAAACCTTATTATTTCTATACACGCATATAATATGTGTATTGGGTTTCATTTGTATTGCATAATTTTTGAACACTCTTTAATAAAACGAACAAAAATTTCAAATTAAAAATTTTTTTAGCTCGGTTTTTATAAAAACGAAAAGCAAAAATAATTTCAATTAAGACACAATAATGAAAATAATGTCAACTATATTGTTATTTTGTGGTATTGTGTTAACAAGGTGGTACACCTTTAAAGGATAATCCTATAATAACGATATGTTGATTACTAAAAACGATACCCTATACATCTACATAGAGAATATGTCTATGGAAATGTGATATGCAATATGCATAGGTTTGCAACATTTTAATTCCGTTGCGAAAATTTGAAAACTCCTATAAAAATTTTCATTTTTTTGTAGGGTTATTGTAGTCTGTTTGTTTATGTTAAAGATTCTAAGTCCAAAGGGTAGAAAGAAAGTGGCCTGGGAGAGGAGGTATAACAAATTTTGTCAACTACATTTTAATATAAATGTAGTCAACAATTTAGCAGTAAAAAGATTGCGATTTTGGAAAAATTTCAATTATAGAACTACGCAGAATTGTGCACTACATATTTGTCGCATTTTGCAAGCAAAGTTGCTGACACCTGCCCTTCTGGAACAACATCCACAGAAAATATTTTTGTATTCAGTTCTACATTTACCTCTATTACTAGGTATTCAATTTCATTTCTTATGACATATCTCCTTTTCGTTCTTTCGTAATGTTATTTTTGGGATTTTAAATTTTTAGAAACCAAAAATTTTTCCTTTGTTTTCTTATTTTCATTTACTCTTTCGGTATAACGATTAAATATTGTAAAAGTAAGCAAATAATTACAATATTCAAGTGAAAATCTAATATCATGGTTTTAAGAAAACCTTTTAATCTTTTCCTTTTTCGGTTACTTGAATATAAAAGAGAATATGCCTGTATATTAATTATATATTTTACATTTTGCACATAAACACATGGATATATTTTAATTTTAGCAAAACTTAAGGATATGATATTGGAAGATAAACCTGCGATATTGTGTTTCTTGTAATTTCAGTAAGGTTATAGTTATAATTAATTTAATATGATGCATTGCTATAATACGAATTCATATTGAATAAAGAAAATTATTTGCACCTCTTGATAAAATTGAACAATGGCATGAATGGCGTACTAATTTGTAATAACATTGTTAATAGCAGGATTAGGGACATATTTAAGGATGTTAATGGAACAGTTTTTCAAAAAAAAAACAAAAGTATTTATTGTATTAGTAAAGTTTATTTCCACATACTGTTAATCGTGCTGTTTGTAGTTTGCGATAAAATTTTTTTAACAGTTTTGAATTTTGACAATCCGAATCTTGAATATGCTTGCTAAAATGGATGAAAGTAGTTTTTAAATATCACATTGAAATTTTTGCCTTTTCCTTTATTTTGGTCACGCAATTAATCTTGGGAAACTACAGGATATGACGCCAAATTGTTTTAATAATTTTTTCTCGGGAAGTTTATAACGCTATGCAAAGGCCAAATTTAAATAGACAACGCCAAAGATTTTTGAAGGTACTCGTAACAATGCATCTCATTTAAACGGGTTCACTTAATTTGGATTCTTGTAAATTTCTTTAATTAAGTTTGCTTGTAATTCAGTTCAGATATTTTTTATTACGAAATTTTTCTTTAAAAATTGAGTAATACAAAAATATTCCTTTCTTTCTTTTGAGAAGATTAAGTTTCGTGGGATTTCCTTACACCACATGTACGTAAGTGTGGAATTTAAAATTCTTGGAAGCTCAATATAATTCGACAATAATGCCATTAATTTGTTTACTTAATTTTCTTGTTTTTCTAACATAAGCACATTTTTTTTGCAAAAATAATTTCGATTTTACCTGAATACCTTAAATTCTTTTCAATTAAATTGTTTGCTCCCTTTTAAGAATTTTCTATTTTCTTTCTCTTTAAAATGAAAAATGATTTTAAAGTATAGGCGTATACTTCTGAGACACCTTTATACTTTTGAAATGACACCTTTATAATCTATGAGTTCGTTTCTTATTTCAATCTAAAGGTATTTAAGAAGTAAAAAAGATTAGTCGGGTGCTGACATGAAAAAAATTTTTTCTTTAATGTCACATTTTTAATGTGCTATATTACCTTCCGTTCTTTCTGTAATTTTTTCCAGATCAGCAGAATTTAAAAATAATATTGTTTGTTTGTTTGTTCTAATTTCCAAAAGGGATTTTGTTATAAAATCACCACCAATGAATATGATAGTTGTCGGTAAACAATGACAGGAATGATATTTCTTTTATAACGTCATTATGTACCTAAGAGATTTAAGCGAGAATTTAACAGTGCAACCAACAGGGAACTGCACAAAATGCTAAAATTTCTTTATTTTTTTAATAATTTATGTTTTATTTTACAAAATCTTTTATAGATTTCACTTTTGTCCATTTAATAAGAAATTTGAACTTAAATGAAAAGAAAAATTGTAAAATACCTTGGAAGATTAAATTTATTTTACCTTACATAACAAAATATCCTTGTACCTCTATGTTTTTGAAAAATATACAATCAAACAAAAATATAAAATATTCTGATATCGGCTGTTAAAATTTCATTGCATCAATGAATCCAAGCCACAAAAGTAGAAAATATAATTACACAAATAAAAGAAATTGAAAAAAGCAAGAATTTTAAGCTGTTGTGCGAAGTTAGCCTAAAGATAATCCTACAATATCAAAATCTATAATTATAAAAACTAATTACATCTTGGTATTTCAAGGCAAATAAATAAAATAATTATATTATACATATAAAAAACGATATAGACCTAACATAACTACTCTTTGAATTACGCGGTAAGGGTATACAGGGAATTAAGAGTATATAGCAATAGAATAACGTGACTAAGACATAATAGTTGAAGAAATTAGTGAACATTCGTTCACTGTCATTCTTAAAGTGTCCAGCTGCCTATCATTTAATAGAACTTGAACAATTTAATATTATTACTAAGAAGTAAAAGTAATCCGATAATGTCATTAAGTGAATTTGGAATTCAAAGAGAAAAATATTAAGAAGACTAAATTAATTTTTTTTTGTTGAATATTTTAAAGGATTTAATTAAAGTGATAAAAAAAAACTTTCATTGGAATTTTTAGCGTAATTCTATAAGAGTTTAAGAATTAAGATAATTTAATAAAAAAAAGGAAACCCTTTAAACAATTAATTATTTAATTGAAATTTAAGTGATTTATTTTAAAAATTAAGTGCTAGGATTAAGATTTTCTGGTATATTAAGCATTAGTTTTCATTACACATTGACAATTTCTGCAGGGAGTTCTTATTGAAGAACTAATTTTCTCAAAAGATTTTACAATAAATAAAACCGGAAATTAAGCAAGCACAATAAAACACTACAAATGAAAGAAATTATCAAAAACTAGTGAAATAATTAAGAGTTCTAATTAAGAGAAACAATGAGCCTTATTCTAGTTGTCGCGTCACTTACGTGACATTTGTCGTTGTCACATCATTTGAAATGTGGTATTCTAGTTGTCGAGTGACGTGACTGCGAGAAATAAACGAAAATGAAACGTTTCAAGTGAAATTGATACATTTTAAAAAGAAATTTTGGCGAGTAAAGTTCAAACTAAAAAAAAAATTCGGTGTATATATTGTGTATTTTTTTAAATACGAGGGAAATAAAAAATGTCGTCATTTGCATTATGGTTTACGGATTCATCAGACTCCGAGAGTGATGAAATTGGAAAAAAACAACAATTAAGGATCAAAAGATTTAAGATTAGGGACAGCTCTAATCCATTGGATTTGCCAAATGGAGTGTAAGATAATAATTTTTTCAAATACATTAGTTACAAACATTTTATTTTATTCACAGTTTTATAAGCTATAACAGACTTTCAAACCATATATTATATGGTTTAATTTATGTATTAAATTACAAAATTTATTATTTTCTATATTTTTATTAAATTGTTTTGTTTAAACTTACATTTTTGGTGTATCCATCTCGCTTGTCACTTGTTAAATACTTTTCGACAAAAAACGTCGTTTCACTACGACATGTGTAGCTCTACAACGACAACTGGAATATACCTGAAACACATTTTTCCGCTATTCCACGACACGTGTCACTTTAATCGCCATTTAGAATATCAAATTCAAGTCGTGACGACAATTGTCGCTCTACTTCGACAACTAGAATAAGGCTCAATTTTGAAGTTCGAAAAAAATTATAGTGTGTGTACCAAACAATTCTCCTATGTGTATCAAATGATTTTCCAGAAAAGCTTGAAAAACCTCTGGAAAATGTTATTTTGTTCGCAGTTTCCCAACATTCTGTGACAATTATTTTAATACTAAAAAATTATTCTGATGGACTTGGTGATCTAATGAGAGAAATCAACATAAAGAAGTTTTAATTTTCCACAAAATTAAATAATTTTCAAGGAATTAAAATGAGTCATGTCATAAAATGCTATTGTAATTTCCTGTGATCAAATTAATTTCATGAAAATTCTACATAATTAATGGAACGACAACATGATTGGTGCTTATTTCGTATTTAAAATCCGTTCCCGTCTCTCACATAATGCATCTTGGAATAGCTTTCATCATCTGTCTCATGCATTTAGTGAATATTTACCATAAATTTCATATCATACAATAATTTATAAACGAATTCAAATAAACTAATACAGGGTGGCGCAAAAAGAACGATATGGTTTGAATTCTTGATAACTTTTTTATTTAAATGAAAATATTAATTTTTTTTTTGGTAAATACAAATATACAAATGGCAAATTTTTTTGATTTAAATATGAAAAATTCAATTCGGCAAGTGGTGACCATTAGCTGCTTCGCAAATTCGTGCTCTCTCCAGCACATTTTCCATCATTTTTCGCAAAATATCAGGCGTAATGGCTCTGATCTCATCACGAATATTGTTTTTTAGCTCGTTTATGGTCTATGCCTTTTTAACGTACACCTTTTCTTTTAAATAACCCCAAAGAAAACAGTCTGGTGCTATTAAATCTGCAGTTTGCTTATTAACAAAACCTTTTAATTGGAAGTGAGCTTCATCGCTCATTATCAAATTGTGTATGAAATTTGGATTTTCTTCTGCTTTTTGTTGGAAAGAAATGGCATAATCAAGCCTTTGTTGATAGTCTATCGGCTTCAACATCGGCTTGTTGATAGTCTATCGGAACATGCGTATTGAGGCCAAAATTCTCTGAAGGGATCTTCGTGATAGTCCCAGCTGTGTCGAACGTCTCCTTGTTGATGTTCCTGGATTCTCATCTACACTGTTGACTACACGTTCAACATTTTCCTCCGTTTGGACCGTAACTGACCTGATTTTGATGGTAAAATTCTCTGATTTTTGTTCGCTGCTGTGTTGTGTACTGCTCCATTATAAATTTGTCAAGCCTTGTTTACAAGATTCTGAAATAAAAAAAAAAATTAATAAATAAAAAAGTTTTCAAGAATTCAAAACATATCGTTCTTTTTGCGCCACCCTCTATATTCATTGTAAATTTAAAAAAAACATCAGTTTACGTGCAGTCTGCAAATGTAATAAAATTAGAAAAAAAGCAAAGAAATAACTTCCATTTGACAAGTTTTTCATTTTATTATTTTTTTATAATGAAAATTTTATTTTACAATTATTTTGAAAATTTTATGAGTGTCAGGTGTAAGCTAAATCTTATTTTTACACTATTCAACGCTGATGTTATGACATTTAAAATAAAATCCTTCAGAAAACATTAATTTTTTTTTCATTTCAAGAGTATTTTATTAAAAAATATAAACGAAAAGTAAATATAAGAAGACATAAATCTTAAACGAACGTGTTTAATACACAAAAATACTAGATACATTATAAAAATGATGTTGATCATTCCAATCTTAAGGTATAGGAGTACAAATTGATTGATATTCGAAAATAAATTCTTGATATTTTAGTAAACCACTTAGTAAAGTTCGAATTCTTCAAATGTCGGAATTTAATTGGAAATTGAGAAATTTTAAATATAAGAGAGTTTAAATATGGAACTAGAACTAATACTGTGGACTTGATAAATGAACAAATTAGATTGAAATAGAAAGGATTTTTTATTATAGTTTTTCCAAATTATTCAATGTCCAACAAATTTTTAGTAAACAGCTTTCATTACCGATTTGTGATTGAACAAGGTTGTCTATTATGCTTTTAAAATCATATTAACTCTGCCAACTATACATATACATAGTACTGTTAACTACATTCCACTATATAAAGGGAACGCACATTACAACATATAATTGTATATCTTGTAGTTTTCCTGCACTTTGCACTTTGTTAGTATTACAAATTGAATGAGAAAACTTGGAATGCAATTGAGAATTACTAAGAGTACAAAAAAGAAAACATCTTTTAACAAAAAAGAAAAAAAAAGAACGGAAAACCGGCTTTATTATTTTTCCACCATATTTTCTTCCATAAATTCACATTGAAGAAGTGAAGCGCGAAACAAGAAATGTTTATTTTTTTTTTAGACCCTTCAACTTAGTAGAAACCCTTGTTAAAATGAATAACGTTCATGTAATGATTATTTTTATAGTTCTATGAAAACATTAAAAATTAAAAATAAATTAAAATTTTTCGTCCTATTAAAATTCAAAAAAAAATGAGCAAACAAAGAATATGAAACTTTCATCATAAAAGTGTCACTTATACAAGGCATTATTCTAAAGCATGAGATAGATCTCTTTTGTTGAAAAACTAAACCCAATGTGTAAGTATGTAGACGAAGCGTAATATGAATGTCTTATTAAATGAAATTATCAGTCTAAATAAAAATTAATTTGAAACCGTCTTAGACCTTTGTCTTTTATTTTTTTTTAAATAAAATATTTCTTTTCTTCTCTTTTTCTTGTTAGTGTAATTTTTTACATTTGAGTGTTAAAAGGTTAACAAAAATTTTTTGGGCTTCAAGAACCAAAACAAAAAAAAAACCAGAAAAATCCGTCAACCTATGATTTTTTTCTTTTTGTGACAGAAAACAAATACGGCCTTGCTTTTATTTAACAAAAAACAAATATACCTCGTAATAAAAGTGTCATTCAAAAATTTAAACAAAAAATTATCATAGCTATTATTAAAAGTTTAAATGTGTGCGTTTATTTGTGCATAGCTATTAAATTATTTTTTAAAATTATAATCACCGCACAGCATTAATGATTTTTTTTTTCGTCAGACAGTAATTATTATTTATATAATATTCTTGACATTTATAGCTGACATGGACACTTTTAACTTCAAATTTCCTCCTTGAAATAAATGTATGTATTAAAACGGAATATAAAAACAATTTGTTTTGTAAAGATTGTTCATACAATATTTTTAATAGAAAATAAATTTGACAGATTTTTAAAAATTTATTTATCTGACAGCTAAGATTTTTGACATACAATTAGACTGCATATAATTGTGTTTGAATGACAAAGTTCTTGTGCGACATTATTAATGAAAATTAGAGAGGCTTTTTTCAGAGTTACTAAATTATTGAAACAAATTTTTGATTCAGTGAACAAAAGTTTTCATAGTAATAGAAAGTCATAAAACTTGAGTCTGTGGAGAGATTGTAGATCGTATGTTTGAAGTGATGATTGACCGTGACTTAAAGTATCTCATTTCTTTTCATTTTATATGTCCTATTGCTTACATCAAATATTTTCTCGGGACCTACATTTTGCAATGTTGCAATAAAGGGTTTTACGATAGATATTAAAAATAGAATATCCGATAATCAGTATTCTTCCTAACCTACGCTGTACAATGTTTGAAAAGAATTAAGTTTACCCAAAAATCCATAATAGACCTATCAAACTTTTTTTCAGAAGTGTAAGACTTTAGACTGACCTCACTATTTCATTATATTTGAATTTATTTACCGCAAATGCATTCATTCCGCTATTGGTTTAAATAAACAAGGAAACAGTCAATCAATTATGAAACATTAATCTCATTCTCATTCCGCTCATATTGAGATATGAATAAGGCCAACACAAACCAGAATTTCTACTCAGGTTAATAAATTTTTTTTTGTTCTTTCCATAATTTTTAAATTAAATTCTATTTTAGTTGAGTTGTTTATTTTTCTTTTTTTTGTATGATTTCCTTTTTGTGACTTAACAAATTTATTGTATTTTAACATAAAATTATGGTCTATGCTCAGAAAACAAAAAATTTCTAAAAAACTAGGTGACCCTTGTCAAATTTAATTTTAATCACACACCATAAGATTGCAATATACTAAAACTGTTGTGAGTAATGAATATGTCGAGTCGAGGCTACTGTTTTAATATTTTCATCCTATTTAATATTTTTTGTTTTCATTATTTTGTTGTTAATATGATCACCTACACATGTCCTTTATCTTTTATATATGTATGTATGTTTATTTTTAGTTCGCTTGAATGATTTTAATGTTAATGATGAATGATTTTAATCAAGATTAAGGTAAATGTATAGAAAATTAAGAAAAAAAAAGCAAAACAATATCTTAAATAAAGGAGCGATGAAATTTTTGTAATTTTGTCAAAATCTATTAACATTATTTTCAAGTCTTTGAACTTTTTGAAAATGTCATTTTTCATTTTAACTTCTGTTATATTTATAGCGACCTGCCATAGCATTATTTTCTGACTAAGATAGGAGCAACTTAATTTCTTCCGTTCGATTTGGTTCCCGTAGATAAAAGTTTTGTCACACAATAGTTGTATGAATAAAATTTTATATAAAATTCGTCACGTTTTAATTTTTTTATGATTTTCTTAAATGATAAAAAAATGCTAGAGAAATGGTTGTGATGAAATTTAGAAAAACTTTTTGTAATTTTAACCCTAGAACTAAATATTACCTATCTACTTGAATAACCTAAACAAAATAAAGCAATTTAAGAATTTATTATTTATTTTAAGATTGAATGATAAAAATTATTGTATGAGAAGCCTTAACACTTTGGTGAAGGGCAACATGTTTTCATTTTCTAAGAAGTTTCATTTGAAAATAATTATGGTGTGAAATTATTTCTAAGAAAAATATAGGTCAGGATTATTTTATAATTTTGTTAAGACATTCCGTATACGTGATGAAAATAAAAAATTGCATAATTAAATATAAAAATCACTGTATGTATATTGTACGATATAGGGTAGTTCGACATTAAATTAGTTATTTAGGTAGAACATGATAATCTATCCATTGAAAATTATTAAATTGAAAAACTACTCGAATTTCTGCTAAAAAGTTATGAAAAATTCACGAGTTCGAACACATTTTCGAAAAAATTCAGAACCAAATTTGGAGTGGCTGAAAATCTATATGAAAAACACTCAAGGGTGTTTGATAATTTTAGCTCAAGTAACAATTCGGAAACTATTTAACCGTAAATCTGCACACAAAAAAATATAACAAAATTTTTCCAAAACAAAAAATTTCGGTATTAATTAAAAGTTTCGAACGAAACCTTGTCCCGTACTTATTGTATTTTTCGTACACATACTTATTTGGTGCATATTTGTACAGTGTACATGTACAATATAAATTAGATATTATATTGCTATTCTAAAATTGAAAGCCAGAAATAAGTAGTTGAACAAGCCTTTTATAAAACAAAAAATATTAACAAAACATTTTGAATCAAGAATAGGTCTGAATGAATAACTCAATTAACATACAATAACTTCCACTACTACTGTTTGACAATAAAACTAAAATTCTATATTTTTTTTTTAAGGCAAAGCAGCCTACTTTTTTTTTTGATTTTTACATTTTAACGATATTTTATTATCAAAAGAAGAGGTCAAACAATTAGATTTCATGTTAAACAATCAAAACATTATAACAATAACATCATGAAAATGTTAAAAAAAAATAACAACAGCAAAAAACCGTAAATCAGTATAAAAGCAACAGCGTAAAATGTTGCTGTTGTAACAGCGTTTTAGTGTGTTGATAACACCCAAAAGAAATCGGAAAATATTTTTGTAACCGACAATAAACATAAAAGTTAAAAAAATAACACAATTAAAATTTACTTTTAATAGAATCAACCAAAGCAATAACTAAAATCATGAAAAAAATATTAAAATTCTATATAAACACATATAGCTAGCCTACACATGTTTTTACAAAGGATTCCACATGGACATTTTAATTTATAATATTTTTAAAAATATTTACAAAAGAAATAATCACAAGCCTATTTCATTTTATTAAAAACATTGGAGATTAAAAAAAAAAAGTTATAAAGCTTTTTCAATTCACATTGGCTGAGTAGTTTTGTTTAAACTTCTTTATGTATAGTTAAAAAGTTTAATCGGTATCACTGACTATAAAATATTTAATTTTGGATTTTTAAGGGTTTCGACGTCATAAGAAAAATATATCCCAAACAAAATTCAAAATATTCTGGCAGTTTAATTTTATATGTGATTTAATTTTATATGTGATATGAGTGAAAGAGTTTTTAACGTAGTAGTTTGCTTTATGCCATCAAGAACCGCACTGGCTATTAAAAGAAATTTTTGTACAGTACGCTTTACTGTACTCAAATATTTGCCATATAATCATAGTGCACTTCAATGTATGTATTTCGAATAAAACAAAATTTAAAAAATGGGTTGAATTAAAATATTCTTGTTTTTTCCACTTTTTTTTAAAATTTAGCTCTTAGAATAAATGCTATACGCCCAAATAAAGGAGTAATTCAAATTGTAAATAGAATTTTAAAAGGACAAGAAAGAAATATCTTTATACCATGTAATACCATATTGCTTTTATAATATAATAAACAAAGAATACAAAAACTAACCACTGGCATTTAAAAGAGTTCTACGACTAGTGAAAATAACAACATCATCATCACCAGTATCACAAATAAAAGAACGTTACCGAAATGGGTAACGAAACTTTTATAAAATTTGTTTTTTTTTCTATTCAATTATAAATAAAATTGTAGAGAATCTCACAAAACAACTTTATTTAAAACACAATTAATTTAAAAAAAGAAAACATATTATTATATATAAGGAATGGGGAATGGAGTCTCGAAATGAAACTATAATTTTAGCACCAAAATGTTGTTGAACAGAAAACAGAATCAAATATCCGACAGAAAAAAAAGGAAAATGAAGGTGCAGTTCTATTTGTTCTATCTAAGAGCGTCTTCATAACGAAAAATTTTTTATTTCATGTATGAAACTGTTTTGTTATTCCAAAGTGACCATTTACTTTTGTTAGTAATTTGTTTTAGACAGTAAGGTTGGTGAAGGTGACTGCGGTTTTCGAGAAGTCAGGCAATCTCTTAAATATGTATTTGTCAAGGTTTCTTTCATCTTGTGTCTGGAATTGACAAAATAGCTTCTGAAAGATTTTTTTCACCTAGCTTGTTGCAATCTCTGCACATCTATCAGACAGTGAAACGACATTACGCCGACCATGTGGCGCACCATATTGTAGATTGTAGATTTCAAGGGAACCGAGTGGGTCAGGAGTAACCGCAGCCATTCTTGACTTATTGTAGTCTCCCCACGCTCCCACCTATAATATTCCCGTCCCAACCACAAAGCCGGAGATATCCCTAAGAGAGTTGGAAAACAGTTTCCGAACACTTAGTGACCCATGTCCAAGAAAATTGAACAGCCAGTACCGAACACTCGCAGAGAATATGCACGGCGATCTCATCACCGCACCACAAAATCTGCGTAGGGGAAGCACGACTTCCCCAGCCTATGCAGGTGGTACTTCACTGGGCAGTGCCCCGTGAAGAAATTCGCAATAGTGCGAACCCGCCTCCTGTTCACCTCCAGCAACTCTGCGGTGAATCCGCTGGAGCACGCCGAAAGAAACACCTTCGCATGACGGCACCCTTTCGTGTCCCGCCAGTGAAGACCGCATTTCGCCGCGAGCAGGCAGGCAACCCTGGTCCCCACGGCGGAAGAAGACAAACTGCAGAAAGGCAGTGGCTACAGAAAGTCAACCCCAGATCCCCTCCGAGCTAGCCCATCGGCAATCTCGTTGTGCGCATGGCCACTGTGGCCCGGCACAAAAAGAAAGCGTGACTCTGTTCTCCAATGCCAATTCCACAAGTGCAGCAAGGCAGCCCCAGACCAGCTTGGATGTAACCTGAACTGAATGAAGCGCCAACAGTGCAGCCCTGCTGCCCGTGAACACATAGATAGTGCGGTTTCTATACCCCCTTTCTAAATTGATTCTCAGACAGATCTCTATTGCATGTATTTCGGCTTGGAACACCGTGCAAAACGGGTCAAGGGTTGTATATATACGTGTGTCCGGGCGGACACCGTATACACCCGAACCCACACCCGACTCCGTCTTGGGCCCGTCCGCATACCACACGCTCAAAAACGATACAAGTACTAGGCCACCCCGATTCAAGTACCGGGCCACCCCGATCCCACGTCTATCGATCGGGAACAGAACCCCGTACCTGTGGTCGAAGTTGTACCGCGGCAGACAGGCATTCGACATGGTTATTCTTAGAATCGGATCCTTCTCAATGAAGTCTCTGAGAGTCCTGTGGGCCAACTTTCGCCCTACCTGGTCCTCGCCAGAGAGAATTCGTAAGTCACTAGCCGAGCTTCCTTCACTATATGAAGGTGCGCCTTGCTCCGGTCGCTTTCAGGCAGACGAACCCGCTGCCTTGTGGCACCATACAGTCGACGCATAGGTGACGATGGGCCTAGCAAATGCTGTATATAGCCACAGTGCTATCCTGGGACTGATCCCTCAGGACCCACTGATGAAGCTGTCCTTATGCCCTCCCGATAACTCTATCTATATGGGTATTCCAGGGGAGGCGATCATCCAAGGTTACCTCCAGATATTTTACCTCCCTAGAGTAATTAATACGTTTACCAAATAGAATTGGGGTCTGTAATTTATCAGTGCTTCTGCGTCTGGTGAAGGCAAACAACGTGTCCTTCCTGGGATTTATATTTAACCTAAGGTATTCGCACCACTTTTCCCAACCACGTAAATTTTGCTGTAGAATATCAGAAATTGTGCTCTCAAATTTTCCGCGCATAACGAAGGCCACATCGACAGCGTAACTCCAGACACGTCCCCCGGAGCCCCTGAGAGCAGCGATTAGATCATCCACTACAATGGACCACAGGAGGGGCCAAAGAACCCCGCCCTGCGGACATCCTTTTGCAGAGGAGATGAAGAGTGTGCCTCTTGAATATTAATAAGAAAATTTTTTTTTTGAAACTTTGAATCCTCCGAATTATTGAAATACCACGACTGTATGAAAACTTTTTGATAAAAAATTATGCTTAAAATTCTGTTAAATGCTGGGATTTCCCTCTACTTCGTGCACAACTTTTTTAAATGATATAAACTTCCTTGTTAACATCCAAAAAAAACTATTGTTTAAATTTATTTTTAAAAATTAACTCAAGAAATGCATTATTTGCGACTTGAAAGTAAAATATTCAAAGTGTATGAACACTTTTTTGACTGGCTGCATAGCATCAAACTATTTGCCAATCGAAAATAAACTGACACGAATTTGGGAATTTAACATTTTTACATAGTAGGGCACCAGTATACCAAACTGTAACCGCAACAGAGATAATAGCGTCCTCACGAGAGTATGGTATACGCCCTCTGGAGCTTGTGGGACAGGAAATTTTTGCGCAAATTTTTGAAAATTGTGTATCTACCAAATACGAAGAAATATTGTCGGTATGGAAAAAAAATTTTGAAAACCTTATAAACGCACACTTGACCTTACATGTATGATGTTGAAGTTTTTAAGCAATATATGGTCACCATGTCAATAGAATATGGAAATAGAAAATTCTATTCATAAGAAGTTTGGACCACATAACAAAATATTGTAAACATTTTATTTTATAAAATGAAAACACCACCAACACCAGATGCACTTCTATAGAATTAAAAAAAACAACAAAGAAACAATAAAAAAAAGTGTAGTTTTACAGTAACACAACTAATTTTTTCTATCCATATTATTATAAACTTACTTAATAGGGTACCAACTAGTTAAAAATAAGAAAATTTATTTTCTTTCTATTGAGAAAGGTTAATAAAAGAGTTCTAAGTTTTATATATTGTAGTGTTATTCTGATTGAAAATCTGAATTCTCCCATTTCTATTCATTTTTCCAGTTTCTGTACAATTTTGTTTTCTTTCATATTATATCTTTTGTAATATTCTGACAAGAATGTTAAACTGTAATGCTTCTGCTTCTGATGTTACTTTCTGCTGTTTCTGTTGTCTCTTTTCTCTTCATTTTGATTTTTTACTTCCAACATTAAATTGTTTTTCAACAAAAACAAAAAAAAAGGGAAAAACCATTTTCTTGTTCAATTATTTAACTATTCAACAGATTTTAACTTTCTCTCTGTCTCTACTTGATTGTTTATTTTTTGTTCTTTTTGTTCTTGTATGTCTTTTGAGGTTAGATAAAAATAAGGTCTTTTTATTTCTTTCCTCATACTGTTATACTTAGTATACTGTTGATGTTACTGAACATTTTTACTTATATAAGTAAGTATTATGTTAGTACTGTTTTCCTAACACTCCGGTAGCTTTTTGATTTGTGATATTTTAAATACAATTCTATATTATGTGTATAAAATAACAATAGTGTAGGTATCAAAGGCCATCAATGTTATGTAATAATGAATCAAGATGAACGTATGTAGAGTAATATAAGAGAAGGGGTTACACATTATAAAAACCTAAAATGATTTAACAAAGTAGTTAACAATTTCTGAATCAATGAATTTTTGAGCATTGAATAAGAAGTAGGTGTAAGTTCGAAAAGGGTCTAATCAATGTATATTACCAGACTATAGTATATATATACTCGTATATATGTATATCAGAATATAAGAATAGTTATGTAATAAATAGAGAGCTATAAAATATTGCTATATAATTTTATTTATATAGATTCAGTTTAGTTATAATTTTTTGGTTGAAATAAGATAAATGATAGTTACAAATAATAATATGAGTTCATTGATTTTAAATACATATATATTACATATTTTAAATACATATATAGTACATGAACAAGTTAGGCTAGAATAAAGATAAATAGAAAATAAATTTGAAGAGTGGAAAATGTTTAGTTAGCATGATTTCGATAATTGAATTAATATATTACATGTTATGTAGCATACGAGTACAATATACTACACATACATACATGCATTTAGAAATACAAGGGTTTTCCAAATTTTTACATTAAACTGTTATTTCGATTTATGATTATGTTGTTATTATTAAACAAAATTTTTGAAATACTATTGACTTATTACTAATATTGAACATATCTTAAATTAATTTGAATTCGGTAAACTATTCGATTATTATTTTTATTTTAAGTTTCTTTTAGTGATTGCATTAAATTTCTATTGATTGTATCAATAAATAGTTCAGTAGTTTAAACTTGTAAGCTGGATAATAAATTCTTGTTCATAGCTTTAATATCAAATACGCAACCTAGAAAATTTTTATAATGCTTTCAAGAAATTAGTTTTTCTTATAATTAAAACAATAGACATCTTACACGTATCTCTTTCTATTTTAGAGAAGATTTTAAACTTCAAACCGCATCGTTTGAAATTTCATTGGAAAGTCCTCGTCATTTTAAAAATTAATAACAAAAATGTGTTAATGAACTGGGAATAATAATTTATCAATAATAATTTTTTTAAAGTTTTTTAACAAATTCTTTAATGTTAATTATATTTTAATCTCCTAATTAATTTTAAATAATGCAGCTGCTGCATAATTATTTACATTTAAACAATTCCAGAGAATTATGAAAACAAAATATAAAATTCTATATACACACTTAATAAGTTTTAAACATGTTGTAAAAAAAAAGGAGGATAAAAAATTAAAACAAATCACTTCAATTAATAAAATTTGAGCCACATCCTTTAAAACCCAGCATGGTTATTGAAATAACAAAAGAATCAAACAAATATTCAGCTCATAAATCGTTATAATACCCATTCAGGAATTATTAAGGGTATTTATTCATTCAATATTTCAATAAATATTAATCAATTTTTTCTGTAGCTTAAAAAAAAACTTTTATTTATTATATTCAATTATTAATCATTTTAAATACTTTTCGCAGTCTCTTTTCCCTATCTTTCCCTGCCTTTATAACGCGTACCACAATGCATAAAGCACGCATGTACTTTGAATCCTTCAGGGAAGACGTAATTTAATTGTAATATTTTTTACAATTGTGTATTAACGCTATTCACCTTTTCTTTTTTTTCCAGCAATGGGGTAATTTAGGAAAATTTAAATTTCCGAGACTAAATTAGTTAGATTGACTGACTAAATTAGTTATTTCGTAACAAGATAAGTTGGATTGACTGATAGTCAGTTTGGCTTTAGAATGCCTGAAATAAATAGATTTGGCTCTCTTTATAATATGACTAGGATATACTAACAAATCAATCTAGTAATCTTTAAAATTTGCGTAATATAAAACCTTGACTACACGAAAAACAGCTAGAAAGATGTAATCAAAACATATCAAGAAAAAATCAAGCAAATGTCTGGTTAGCTGTTGTTAACGTGTACCTTGATTCGTGTAACATTACATAGACAAACTTTTAGCATTCAAAAAAATTTTTTTCACAATCACGAAAGATAACTTAAAGCTATTAAAAGAGGTTTTTAAGGAAAATACAGGAGAGAAGTTCATGAAAGCATGCAGATAAACAAATCAAACAAGGACTGCCTACTGAACACGGACGAAGGAAACGCGGCTACTTGGCTCTTTAAATTAATTATTTGACCAGTTTTAAGGTTTAAAACAGGTATAAATTTAGTTTGTAACTAATAACAAAAAAAAAATATATATATAAATAATTCTAGATTAGGTCAGGTAGATAATTATATTAAGTCAGGTATAATATTCCTAATTTTAATAGAATTTAGTTTTTATTGTTTGTTGTCTTAATTAGAAAATCAGCTTTGATAAAGTGCGTATGTAGCGCACAAAATATATAAGCAAAAAATAAAAAAAGTATTTTATTCCGAATAAAAGGAAGTTTTCTTTTCATACCAATAAAAAATAAAGAAACTTTTAACAATTTGCATACTAGAATAGCGAGTTATGTAGCAATTACAGAAAGATAAATTAAAAAAAAAAGGTTTTGGTAACAAAAGGGTTAAGATTTCAATAATTAGGTTCCCTAAAGTAAATCAAACCAATATTACAGTCTAATGGTTGCTTTTTTTGGAATTAATTTTGTGTTTCGCTAGATTGGATGTTTCTTCTTTTTGCTTATTCGCTTTTTTCCCTTTACACCATTTTTGCATTGGATTTAATGTTTGCGATTTTTCGTGCCAAACAAATAATAACAATCAAATAAAGCAATAAAAGAAAGAAAAGAAACTTTAATGCTCACAAGCCGAAAAAAAAAACATTTTATTAAATAGTAAAGGAGAAAAATTGCAAATAATTTATTAAAAACAGCAAAACTGAAAAATGTTACAAGAGGGAAAGAGATATGCTATAGAAGGAAAAAACAAGAAAAAAGTGAACAAAAAAACAAAACCATGAAGATTTATTTGAATAAATTCGTTAAAAGGTGGTGATTAATGGGCCTCGTTTCGACCATTGCATAGCAAAATAGCGCTATAAATTCATTCAAATTCTATTTTTTCTTTTAACATATTATGTGTATGTTTATGCTTATATATAATATATACTCGTATATATATGCTTATTTTCATTTCAACATTAAATGTATTAAATGAATGACGCTTCGCTAACAGCAAAAATTTTATTTACCCGTATTTGCTAAAAATTCAAAAGAGATGGGAAATTAAAAAATTTAAAAGAACAAAACCAAAAAAAAAATATATAGAAAGCAATTACTGCAAAATACAAATTGCATTTCACTGCTGGTAAATTTCTACATACACAAGAAAAACACTAAAAGAACAGCTATAGTGGACGTATGATAAATGTTTAATTTATCATATTATGTTATGTGCAGTGAGAAAGAAAAATCCTCGAACTCTTTTTCCATCACTTTTGTTTTTTTTCGTTTCTGTCAATTTGTAAATATTCTTTAATTGGCTATTCCGCACTCCACCTTGACACATTGCGTATTATAACACTAAGAAATATAATATAAGTTGCTTGAGAAATATTTTGGAAATAGCTGCTGTGGAACTGTAAAAGAGTTGATTTTCTTCTATTTTCATTTTAGTATTGATGCTGAGGCAAACGACTCAAAAATCTAAAATTGAAAAAAGTTTCAGCTTAATGTCTAACCAGTTTGTTCTTAAGAGCTTCGTAAATTATTTTTATTTTTCTATATCAAGGAATTCGTTAAATGATATAAGGACGTATACTCATTGTATTTATTACAGAACTTAACTACAGAGCTATGGTTTTGCAACGACATATCAAAAATTCTTCAACACTAGACTACAGTATATACTATGATACAAATAGGAAACCACACACATATCACAATTTATTCCTACACATTCTTGTAATATTTTTGAGTTTAGTTCTTTTTCTTCGTGAAATTAAATTTCGTGAAATTTAATTTGACATATGTTTGAATCTTGAACGTCTTTTCAACTTTGAATTACAATTTGATATTTGCTTTCTACACAAAACGTACACTATAACATAATTGTTTGATTGAAGTAATTTTTGATTTCACCTAGTACTAAAGATGGTAAATTAAATCCTATTTGTTTTTGATTTGTAAATCTGTATAAATTTAGCTTACGTTATTTGACTTACGAAATAATTGAGTAATTATCAATACATAGTTGTACTTTCATTCTATTTTTCCAAATTTGCTTTTCACCACGCTTAAATAACTCACGTCAAAAGTAAATACTTACCACGTATTTTTATAGTTTTATAACAAAAACTGAATTTGCCACATTCTGTTTTTTTCAAATCCAACATTTCAACATGATCGAAAGAATATTTTCTAACATAAAACAAAATTTTTTTATTTGAAAGAACAAAATTTATATTGAAAATTGTTTTTATAGGAAAACAGATAGAGAAAAAAACAATGAGGAAAAACACAAGTCAATGTGAAAATACAAACTAAATCTGAAAACCCAATCTAGATTGAACAGGCGTGGAACATATTAAACATTTAGAATAAGACAGAAATACAAGGAAAAAATAACAAGAAAAAACGAAACATCAAAACCACACATCAAAAAGCTGGTGATGTGGGAAACAACCTGTCAAATTATTAGACATTTTAGTCTCCTTGATGGCGGCACAATATACGTGTATGTATTTATGTGTGTATAAAATATTTACACCAGCAGCACATTTACAATAAAGAAAAAAAAGAACTTTCCCAAGTCCAAGCACGATACAAGAAAACAAACAAAATAAAATGAAAATCATTCACATTCAAGAATTGTGTGTATGTATTTATTTATGTATGATGTACGATTACATTTACGTATTTGTATGTCAAAATTATTGTATTTCATTAATGCTTTTTCTTTAACTTAAATTCAACTATCGTTCACGTCGTCTGCCAACGCAATCTTGTATAAAACATGACAGGAATGGTTTTCCTTTCACCAATATTGTAGTTATTATTGTACATATACGTTTCATTTTATTCTTTTTACTCCTGTTATAATAATTTTCCTTGACATTTTTGCATATATGAATTGAATATTTAAAAACATGAAGAAAATATTAAAATGCCATTACGTTAGTGCTTTCAAGTTTGTCATAATTATGTCACAATTATCACATATTGGTATATAAAAGTAAAAAAAAAAACAAGACAATTGTCGTATGCTGCTATAGCTAGCCGTGAGTCAAAAAATTTGAGCTTGACAAGATATTGCATATTGAAACACCAACTTAATTTGCCGTTAGGTTATGAATTTTGACAGACAGATAAAAAGTTTTAAAGTTTCATCTTTATTCTGTGCACCACCATTTATTTGCATTGAAGTGTAATTATTTTCGCAGCTGTTAAATTTTAAAGTGCTTCCTTGGATCCTGCTTATATCTGTAGTTTTAAAGTCAGAATTCAAATTTTACCTTTTATTACAAAACGTATAGTAAGAAATATAACTATATATCCTCAGTCTTTTATTTCAGTTTTATAATATGTACATATAAAATTTCTATCAAAAACAATCAACTTTAGCATTAGAAAATCTATCAAGACTTTGTATACGACGTGATCATATATAAATTCATACACTATATTTTATAACAAGAAAATTACTATCAGATATTAGAACTGCTTCTGTTCGAGAGTTATTACTTTCATTGAATTTTTGTTTTTTTCTTCCTTTTATTTTTGTTGGTAAATGTAAAAGATTGAAGGATTGCAAATTGATTTTCATGCCGTTGTCAAAAATGTCATAAATTCAAACTTCAAGGTAATTTTATGGTTCAGATATGTTTATGCAGTTATATTTCTGTATATTTATGTATACAATAAATATGCAATATATTTAGGTGAAAAATATGAAAAAAAAAATAATAGAACATATTTCACATGTTTCAAATAAAATATGATCAGAAAGTTTCGTTATCTAAATTTTATGTTTGATTATGAAAATGTAATATAAAAACGAATTTTTTTGAAATTTCTAAAATAAATGGAATAATATTAGAATGAAAAAGTATTAAATAAGTTCTTAACAATTCTTTTCAGGAATAAATATTCGAGTCGCGAAAGAGGTATTTGTAAATAAGACATAAGATTTGTGGAAAAATTTTCTTAATATAATGGAGGCTTTGAAAGTGTTTTTAAAAGTAATGTCATACCTGCACTTTATTCCTTTTTATGCCTCCCTTCTTGAAATTTAGTACTTGTAGCGGATAATATTGTATGACTAAATGCTATTATTCAAAAATTCTTCACTTTTTTTATTTTAGTTTTCATCATAATTTTAATGTTTCATGTAAGATATCTTTACTACAAAATTTAATTTTTTTACAATGTTTTTCTGAAATTTTTTACATTTTGTGAACATATAAAAATAATTTTAAAAAATATAAAAAAAATAAAAGCCAGAACTGGATCTATGAAAGATAGTGTTGTAAGAAATTTGTAAAATATAAATTTATAATCTTAAAATAAATAATACGTTTTTAATAAATAATACGTTTTCAGTAACTTTAATGAATGTTTTGACACTTAATTTTTACTGCTGAATATTATTTTTCCAATGTGTCTCATGTTCACAGCAGCCAATTCCATGCTGTGACAGTCCTGTTTATGCTGCTTTGCAATTTCGTTAGAAATTTCATTATTCGACCATATAACTCGAAGTTCTAGCTGTGGTTTTATAATGCCACTCGAGTTGATTTTATATCATCAATAAGTCTACTTGATTGGGGTGTACATCTTTCACTTTAGATTTGTCGATGCAGTGGCTAATTATATTATTTCCAATACTCTTTTAGTCGAATACTTTTCATAATATTCTCTTTTACCCGAACAAGATCGAATCCGATCTAAGATCTACAGCAACACCCTACTTTGAAATTTCGATGCTAGCATGGTATGTATTTTATATATTTTCAACAATTCTTGATGATTTGTTAGAAGACCTTGTCGATCAATTAGTACTTCAAAATCTCTTTGCGTTATTATTAAAACTAATTTTAAAAATATGATAAATATAATCTTACATTGCTTTATATTCTATGGTCTAGATAGCACATAAACTTCATCAACGCTTTCATAAGCCCTTTTCGTAAGCTTAACAATAAGCGGTTCATCACATCAGTGCACTTTTGGTCACTTTTTAAATATTATTTAAAATTTTTGTGTGGTCTGGTGTAGGACAAATAAAACAATGTTCCTTAACTTTTCACCAACGTTTCGATTTAATTTTAAATCTTCATCAGGGCTAAAATAATAATTTTATATGATAATGTTTTAAGTTATGCATTAAGTTATTGAACAAATTTTGTTTGATTTTAACATAATTTAGTAACTCAATAGCTTTAATAAATGAATTTAATAAAATTTTTAAAATCGTCAGTTGCTCCTTTTTAATAAATAAGACATAAAGAAATAAATAAATAAAATAAATTAACGCAAATTGTAAATGGAACAAAACTAGATTCTTACAAAACTTAAACTATATTAAAATTAAAAATAAAAATATCACAAATTAACTGTTTGTTGTTTTCATCTATTGTTTTCTTTATTGCGGTTACCGCTTGTTTTAATTTTTTGAAATTTCAGAATTACAGATTTATAAAATGAATTTACGTTATTTGTATTTGTTTTGTAATTTATGTTGTTTTTGTTTAATTCTGTGTGTATCACTTCACTTACGAGTATATTCCTCTTACACCAATTTTTCTCCCTGCTTACTATTTGTGTTTCCTTGAAATTAAAAGTGTGATTATGGTTAAAATGATGTTGTAATAGTGTTGTTTTAACATATCTATTTTATTAATGTTTTGTATATTACAATCATATTTAGGTTGATTTAGTCTGTTTTTAAGATATTGTTTTGTTTGTCGTACATAGCACGTTGCAAACTCTTGGCAATTTATTTTATATATTAAGTGTGATTGATACATTTTGTCTTCTTTATCTTTAAGTTTTGTGTAAAGTTTGTGTACTACGTTTTTGTTATAGAAAATGAATTTGTTGTTTTGCATATATGGTTTAAAGACATTTTTGATTTTGTATGCTATTTCTGGAATATGTTGAAATATTACTACGTATTATATTTTTTATAATATTGTTTTACTTTTACTTCTTACTGCACTCTACTTCTTATTATTTTTAGTTGCACTATTAATATTAAAGTTAGATTTTTTTTCATCATTGTTTTTAATATTACTCTCTTGGTTGTCACTAATACTCGTTTTTTCACTAATTTTTACTGCACTCTACTGCTTATTATTTTTGGTTGCACTATTAATATTAAAGTTAGATTTTTTATCATCATTGTTTTTAATATTACTCACTTGGTTGTCACTAATACTCGTTTTTTCACTAATTTTTACTGCACTCTACTGCTTATTATTTTTGGTTGCACTATTAATATTAAAGTTAGATTTCTTATCATCATTGTTTTTAATATTACTCTCTTGGTTGTCACTAATACTCGTTTTTTCACTACTTTTTACTGCACTCTACTGCTTATTATTTTTGGTTGCACTATTAATATTAAAGTTAGATTTTTTATCATCATTGTTTTTAATATTACTCTCTTGGTTGTCACTAATACTAGTTTTTTCACTAATTTTTACTGCACTCTACTGCTTATTATTTTTGGTTGCACTATTAATATTAGAGTTAGATTTTTTAACATCATTGTTTTTAATATTACTCTCTTGGTTGTCACTAATACTCGTTTTTCCACTACTTTTTACTGCACTCTACTGCTTATTATTTTTGGTTGCACTATTAATATTAAAGTTAGATTTTTTATCATCATTGTTTTTAATATTACTCTCTTGGTTGTCACTAATACTCGTTTTTTCACTAATTTTTACTGCACTCTACTGCTTATTATTTTTGGTTGCACTATTAATATTATAGTTAGATTTTTTAACATCATTGTTTTTAATATTACTCTCTTGGTTGTCACTAATACTCGTTTTTTCACTACTTTTTACTGCACTCTACTGCTTATTATTTTTGGTTGCACTATTAATATTAAAGTTAGATTTTTTATCATCATTGTTTTTAATATTACTCTCTTGGTTGTCACTAATACTCGTTTTTTCACTAATTTTTACTGCACTCTACTGCTTATTATTTTTGGTTGCACTATTAATATTAGAGTTAGATTTTTTAACATCATTGTTTTTAATATTACTCTCTTGGTTGTCACTAATACTCGTTTTTCCACTACTTTTTACTGCACTCTACTGCTTATTATTTTTGGTTGCACTATTAATATTAAAGTTAGATTTTTTATCATCATTGTTTTTAATATTACTCTCTTGGTTGTCACTAATACTCGTTTTTCCACTAATTTTTACTGCACTCTACTGCTTATTATTTTTGGTTGCACTATTAATATTAAAGTTAGATTTTTTTTCATCATTGTTTTTAATATTACTCTCTTGGTTGGCACTAATACTCGTTTTTTCACTAATTTTTACTGCACTCTACTGCTTATTATTTTTAGTTGCACTATTAACATTAAAGTTAGATTTTTTTTCATCATTGTTTTTAATATTACTCTCTTGGTTGGCACTAATACTCGTTTTTTCACTAATTTTTACTGCACTCTACTGCTTATTATTTTTAGTTGCACTATTAACATTAAAGTTAGATTTTTTTTCATCATTGTTTTTTATATTACTCTCTTGGTTGTCACTAATACTCGTTTTTTCACTAATTTTTACTGCACTCTACTGCTTATTATTTTTGGTTGCACTATTAATATTATAGTTAGATTTTTTAACATCATTGTTTTTAATATTACTCTCTTGGTTGTCACTAATACTCGTTTTTTCACTAATTTTTACTGCACTCTACTGCTTATTATTTTTGGTTGCACTATTAATATTATAGTTAGATTTTTTTTCATCATTGTTTTTTATATTACTCTCTTGGTTGTCACTAATACTCGTTTTTTCACTAATTTTTACTGCACTCTACTGCTTATTATTTTTGGTTGCACTATTAATATTATAGTTAGATTTTTTAACATCATTGTTTTTAATATTACTCTCTTGGTTGTCACTAATACTCGTTTTTTCACTAATTTTTACTGCACTCTACTGCTTATTATTTTTGGTTGCACTATTAATATTATAGTTAGATTTTTTCTCATCATTGTTTTTAATATTACTCTCTTGGTTGGCACTAATACTCGTTTTTTCACTAATTTTTACTGCACTCTACTGCTTATTATTTTTAGTTGCACTATTAACATTAAAGTTAGATTTTTTATCATCATTGTTTTTAATATTACTCTCTTGGTTGTCACTAATACTCGTTTTTTCACTAATTTTTACTGCACTCTACTGCTTATTATTTTTGGTTGCACTATTAATATTATAGTTAGATTTTTTATCATCATTGTTTTTAATATTACTCTCTTGGTTGTCACTAATACTCGTTTTTCCACTAATTTTTACTGCACTCTACTGCTTATTATTTTTAGTTGCACTATTAATATTAAAGTTAGATTTTTTTTCATCAATGTTTTTAATATTACTCTCTTGGTTGGCACTAATACTCGTTTTTTCACTAATTTTTACTGCACTCTACTGCTTATTATTTTTGGTTGCACTATTAATATTAAAGTTAGATTTTTTTTCATCATTGTTTTTAATATTACTCTCTTGGTTGTCACTAATACTCGCTTTTTCACTAAGTTTTACTGCACTCTACTGCTTATTATTTTTGGTTGCACTATTAATATTAAAGTTAGATTTTTTTTCATCATTGTTTTTAATATTACTCTCTTGGTTGTCACTAATACTCGTTTTTTCACTAATTTTTACTGCGCTCTACTGCTTATTATTTTTGGTTGCACTATTAATATTAAAGTTAGATTTTTTGTCATCAACGTTTTTAATATTACTCTCTTGGTTGTCACTAATACTCGTTTTTTCACTAATTTTTACTGCACTCTACTGCTTATTATTTTTAGTTGCATTATTAATATTAAAGTTAGATTTTTTTCATCAATGTTTTTAATCTTGCTCCCTTGGTTGTCACTAATACTCGTTTTTTCACTAATTTTTACTGCACTCTACTGCTTATTATTTTTGGTTGCACTATTAATATTAGAGTTAGATTTTTTATCATCAATGTTTTTAATATTACTCTCTTGATTGTCACTAATACTCATTTTTTCACTAATTTTTACTGCACTCTACTGCTTATTATTTTTGGTTGCACTATTAATATTAAAGTTAGATTTCTTATCATCATTGTTTTTAATATTTCTCTCTTGGTTGTCATTAATACTCGTTTTTTCAGTACTTTTTACTGCACTCTACTGCTTATTATTTTTGGTTGCACTATTAATATTAAAGTTAGGTTTTTTATCATCATTGTTTTTAATATTACTCTCTTGGTTGTCACTAATACTCGTTTTTTCACTAATTTTTACTGCACTCTACTGCTTATTATTTTTGGTTGCACTATTAATATTAGAGTTAGATTTTTTATCATCAATGTTTTTAATATTACTCTTGGTTGGCACTAATACTCATTTTTTCACTAATTTTTACTGCACTCTACTGCTTATTATTTTTGGTTGCACTATTAATATTAAAGTTAGATTTTTTTTCATCATTGTTTTTAATATTACTCTTGGTTGGCACTAATACTCATTTTTTCACTAATTTTTACTGCACTCTACTGCTTATTATTTTTAGTTGCACTATTAATATTAAAGTTAGTTTTGTTTTCATCATTGTTTTTAATATTACTCTCTTGGTTGTCACTAATACTCGTTTTTTCACTAATTTTTACTGCACTCTACTGCTTATTATTTTTGGTTGCACTATTAATATTAGAGTTAGATTTTTTATCATCAATGTTTTTAATATTACTCTCTTGGTTGTCACTAATACTCGTTTTTTCACTAATTTTTACTGCACTCTACTGCTTATTATTTTTGGTTGCACTATTAATATTAAAGTTGGATTTTTTATCATCATAGTTTTTAATATTATTACTCTCTTGGTTGTCACTAATACTCGTTTTTTCACTAATTTTTACTGCACTCTACTGCTTATTATTTTTGGTTGCACTATTAATATTAAAGTTAGTTTTGTTTTCATCATTGTTTTTAATATTACTCTCTTGGTTGTCACTAATACTCGTTTTTTCACTAATTTTTACTGCACTCTACTGCTTATTATTTTTGGTTGCACTATTAATATTAGAGTTAGATTTTTTATCATCAATGTTTTTAATATTACTCTCTTGGTTGTCACTAATACTCGTTTTTTCACTAATTTTTACTGCACTCTACTGCTTATTATTTTTGGTTGCACTATTAATATTAAAGTTGGATTTTTTATCATCATAGTTTTTAATATTACTCTCTTGGTTGTCACTAATACTCATTTTTTCACTAATTTTTACTGCGCTCTACTGCTTATTATTTTTGGTTGCACTATTAATATTAAAGTTAGATTTTTTATCATCAATGTTTTTAATATTACTCTCTTGGTTGTCACTAATACTCGTTTTTTCCACTAATTTTTACTGCACTCTACTGCTTATTATTTTTAGTTGCACTATTAATATTAAAGTTAGTTTTGTTTTCATCATTGTTTTTAATATTACTCTCTTGGTTGTCACTAATACTCGTTTTTTCACTAATTTTTACTGCACTCTACTGCTTATTATTTTTGGTTGCACTATTAATATTAAAGTTAGATTTCTTATCATCATTGTTTTTAATATTTCTCTCTTGGTTGTCACTAATACTCGTTTTTTCAGTACTTTTTACTGCACTCTACTGCTTATTATTTTTGGTTGCACTATTAATATTAAAGTTAGGTTTTTTATCATCATTGTTTTTAATATTACTCTCTTGGTTGTCACTAATACTCGTTTTTTCACTAATTTTTACTGCACTCTACTGCTTATTATTTTTGGTTGCACTATTAATATTAGAGTTAGATTTTTTATCATCAATGTTTTTAATATTACTCTTGGTTGGCACTAATACTCATTTTTTCACTAATTTTTACTGCACTCTACTGCTTATTATTTTTGGTTGCACTATTAATATTAAAGTTAGATTTTTTTTCATCATTGTTTTTAATATTACTCTCTTGGTTGTCACTAATACTCGTTTTTTCACTAATTTTTACTGCACTCTACTGCTTATTATTTTTGGTTGCACTATTAATATTAAAGTTAGATTTTTTATCATCATTGTTTTTAATATTACTCTCTTGGTTGTCACTAATACTCGTTTTTCCACTAATTTTTACTGCACTCTACTGCTTATTATTTTTGGTTGCACTATTAATATTAAAGTTAGATTTTTTATCATCAACGTTTTTAATATTACTCTCTTGGTTGTCACTAATACTCGTTTTTTCACTAATTTTTACTGCACTCTACTGCTTATTATTTTTAGTTGCACTATTAATATTAAAGTTAGATTTTTTTTCATCAATGTTTTTAATCTTACTCTCATGGTTGTCACTAATACTCGTTTTCTCACTAATTTTTACTGCACTCTACTGCTTATTATTTTTGGTTGCACTATTAATATTAAAGTTAGGTTTTTTATCATCATTGTTTTTAATATTACTCTCTTGGTTGTCACTAATACTCGTTTTTTCACTAATTTTTACTGCACTCTACTGCTTATTATTTTTGGTTGCACTATTAATATTAAAGTTAGATTTCTTATCATCATTGTTTTTAATATTTCTCTCTTGGTTGTCACTAATACTCGTTTTTTCAGTACTTTTTACTGCACTCTACTGCTTATTATTTTTGGTTGCACTATTAATATTAAAGTTAGGTTTTTTATCATCATTGTTTTTAATATTACTCTCTTGGTTGTCACTAATACTCGTTTTTTCACTAATTTTTACTGCACTCTACTGCTTATTATTTTTGGTTGCACTATTAATATTAAAGTTAGATTTCTTATCATCATTGTTTTTAATATTTCTCTCTTGGTTGTCACTAATACTCGTTTTTTCAGTACTTTTTACTGCACGCTACTGCTTATTATTTTTGGTTGCACTATTAGTATTAAAGTTAGATTTTTTATCATCAATGTTTTTAATATTACTCTCTTGGTTGTCACTAATACTCGTTTTTTCACTAATTTTTACTGCACTCTACTGCTTATTATTTTTGGTTGCACTATTAATATTAAAATTGGATTTTTTATCATCATAGTTTTTAATATTACTCTCTTGGTTGTCACTAATACTCGTTTTTTCACTAATTTTTACTGCACCCTACTGCTTATTATTTTTGGTTGCACTATTAATATTAAAGTTAGTTTTTTATCATCATTGTTTTTAATATTACTCTCTTGGTTATCACTAATACTCGTTTTTCCACTAATTTTTACTGCACTCTACTGCTTATTATTTTTGGTTGCACTATTAATATTAAAGTTAGATTTTTTATCATCAATGTTTGTAATATTACTCTCTTGGTTGTCACTAATACTCGTTTTTTCACTAATTTTTACTGCACTCTACTGCTTATTATTTTTGGTTGCACTATTAATATTAAAGTTAGATTTTTTTTCATCATTGTTTTTAATATTACTCTCTTGGTTGTCACTAATACTCGTTTTTTCACTAATTTTTACTACGCTCTACTGCTTATTATTTTTGGTTGCACTATTAATATTAAAGTTAGATTTTTTATCATCATTGTTTTTAATATTACTCTCTTGGTTGTCACTAATACTCGTTTTTTCACTAATTTTTACTGCACTCTACTGCTTATTATTTTTAGTTGCACTATTAATATTAAAGTTAGATTTTTTTTCATCATTGTTTTTAATATTACTCTCTTGGTTGTCACTAATACTCGTTTTTTCACTAATTTTTACTGCGCTCTACTGCTTATTATTTTTGGTTGCACTATTAATATTAAAGTTAGATTTTTTATCATCAACGTTTTTAATATTACTCTCTTGGTTGTCACTAATACTCGTTTTTTCACTAATTTTTACTGCACGCTACTGCTTATTATTTTTGGTTGCACTATTAATATTAAAGTTAGATTTTTTTTCATCATTGTTTTTAATATTACTCTCTTGGTTATCACTAATACTCGTTTTTCCACTAATTTTTACTGCACCCTACTGCTTATTATTTTTGGTTGCACTATTAATATTAAAGTTAGTTTTCTATCACCATTGCTTTTAATATTACTCTCTTGGTTGTCACTAATACTCGTTTTTTCACTAATATTTACTGCACTCTACTGCTTATTATTTTTAGTTGCATTATTAATATTAAAGTTAGATTTTTTTTCATCATTGTTTTTAATATTACTCTCTTGGTTGTCACTAATACTCGTTTTTTCACTAAGTTTTACTGCACTCTACTGCTTATTATTTTTGGTTGCACTATTAATATTAAAGTTAGATTTTTTTTCATCATTGTTTTTAATATTACTCTCTTGGTTGTCACTAATACTCGTTTTTTCACTAATTTTTACTACGCTCTACTGCTTATTATTTTTGGTTGCACTATTAATATTAAAGTTAGATTTTTTATCATCATTGTTTTTAATATTACTCTCTTGGTTGTCACTAATACTCGTTTTTTCACTAATTTTTACTGCACTCTACTGCTTATTATTTTTAGTTGCACTATTAATATTAAAGTTAGATTTTTTTTCATCATTGTTTTTAATATTACTCTCTTGGTTGTCACTAATACTCGTTTTTTCACTAATTTTTACTGCGCTCTACTGCTTATTATTTTTGGTTGCACTATTAATATTAAAGTTAGATTTTTTATCATCAACGTTTTTAATATTACTCTCTTGGTTGTCACTAATACTCGTTTTTTCACTAATTTTTACTGCACTCTACTGCTTATTATTTTTAGTTGCACTATTAATATTAAAGTTAGATTTTTTTTCATCAATGTTTTTAATATTACTCTCTTGGTTGTCACTAATACTCGTTTTTTCACTAATTTTTACTGCACTCTACTGCTTATTATTTTTGGTTGCACTATTAATATTAGAGTTAGATTTTTTATCATCAATGTTTTTAATATTACTCTCTTGATTGTCACTAATACTCATTTTTTCACTAATTTTTACTGCACTCTACTGCTTATTATTTTTGGTTGCACTATTAATATTAAAGTTAGATTTTTTTTCATCATTGTTTTTAATATTACTCTTGGTTGGCACTAATACTCATTTTTTCACTAATTTTTACTGCACTCTACTGCTTATTATTTTTAGTTGCAAAATTAATATTAAAGTTAGATTTTTTTTCATCATTGTTTTTAATATTACTCTCTTGGTTGTCACTAATACTCGTTTTTTCACTAATTTTTACTGCACTCTACTGCTTATTATTTTTGGTTGCACTATTAATATTAAAGTTAGATTTTTTATCATCATTGTTTTTAATATTACTCTTGGTTGGCACTAATACTCATTTTTTCACTAATTTTTACTGCACTCTACTGCTTATTATTTTTGGTTGCACTATTAATATTAAAGTTAGATTTTTTATCATCATTGTTTTTAATATTACTCTTGGTTGTCACTAATACTCGTTTTTTCACTAATTTTTACTGCACTCTACTGCTTATTATTTTTGGTTGCACTATTAATATTAAAATTGGATTTTTTATCATCATTGTTTTTAATATTACTCTCTTGGTTGTCACTAATACTCGTTTTTTCACTAATTTTTACTGCACCCTACTGCTTATTATTTTTGGTTGCACTATTAATATTAAAGTTAGTTTTTTATCATCATTGTTTTTAATATTACTCTCTTGGTTATCACTAATACTCGTTTTTCCACTAATTTTTACTGCACTCTACTGCTTATTATTTTTGGTTGCACTATTAATATTAAAGTTAGATTTTTTATCATCAATGTTTGTAATATTACTCTCTTGGTTGTCACTAATACTCGTTTTTTCACTAATTTTTACTGCACTCTACTGCTTATTATTTTTAGTTGCACTATTAATATTAAAGTTAGATTTTTTTTCATCATTGTTTTTAATATTACTCTCTTGGTTGTCACTAATACTCGTTTTTTCACTAATTTTTACTACGCTCTACTGCTTATTATTTTTGGTTGCACTATTAATATTAAAGTTAGATTTTTTATCATCATTGTTTTTAATATTACTCTCTTGGTTGTCACTAATACTCGTTTTTTCACTAATTTTTACTGCACTCTACTGCTTATTATTTTTAGTTGCACTATTAATATTAAAGTTAGATTTTTTTTCATCAATGTTTTTAATATTACTCTCTTGGTTGTCACTAATACTCGTTTTTTCACTAATTTTTACTGCACTCTACTGCTTATTATTTTTGGTTGCACTATTAATATTAAAGTTAGATTTTTTATCATCATTGTTTTTGATATTACTCTCTTGGTTGTCACTAATACTCGTTTTTCCACTAATTTTTACTGCACTCTACTGCTTATTATTTTTGGTTGCACTATTAATATTAAAGTTAGATTTTTTTTCATCATTGTTTTTAATATTACTCTCTTGGTTGTCACTAATACTCGTTTTTTCACTAAGTTTTACTGCACTCTACTGCTTATTATTTTTGGTTGCACTATTAATATTAAAGTTAGATTTTTTTTCATCATTGTTTTTAATATTACTCTCTTGGTTGTCACTAATACTCGTTTTTTCACTAATTTTTACTGCGCTCTACTGCTTATTATTTTTGGTTGCACTATTAATATTAAAGTTAGATTTTTTATCATCAACGTTTTTAATATTACTCTCTTGGTTGTCACTAATACTCGTTTTTTCACTAATTTTTACTGCACTCTACTGCTTATTATTTTTAGTTGCACTATTAATATTAAAGTTAGATTTTTTTTCATCAATGTTTTTAATATTACTCTCTTGGTTGTCACTAATACTCGTTTTTTCACTAATTTTTACTGCACTCTACTGCTTATTATTTTTGGTTGCACTATTAATATTAGAGTTAGATTTTTTATCATCAATGTTTTTAATATTACTCTCTTGATTGTCACTAATACTCATTTTTTCACTAATTTTTACTGCACTCTACTGCTTATTATTTTTGGTTGCACTATTAATATTAAAGTTAGATTTTTTATCATCAATGTTTTTAATATTACTCTCTTGATTGTCACTAATACTCATTTTTTCACTAATTTTTACTGCACTCTACTGCTTATTATTTTTGGTTGCACTATTAATATTAAAGTTAGATTTTTTTTCATCATTGTTTTTAATATTACTCTTGGTTGGCACTAATACTCATTTTTTCACTAATTTTTACTGCACTCTACTGCTTATTATTTTTAGTTGCACTATTAATATTAAAGTTAGATTTTTTTTCATCATTGTTTTTAATATTACTCTCTTGGTTGTCACTAATACTCGTTTTTTCACTAATTTTTACTGCACTCTACTGCTTATTATTTTTGGTTGCACCATTAATATTAAAATTGGATTTTTTATCATCATAGTTTTTAATATTACTCTCTTGGTTGTCATTAATACTCGTTTTTTCACTAATTTTTACTGCACTCTACTGCTTATTATTTTTGGTTGCACTATTAATATTAAAGTTAGATTTTTTATCATCATTGTTTTTAATATTACTCTCTTGGTTGTCACTAATACTCGTTTTTCCACTAATTTTTACTGCACTCTACTGCTTATTATTTTTGGTTGCACTATTAATATTAAAGTTAGATTTTTTATCATCAATGTTTGTAATATTACTCTCTTGGTTGTCACTAATACTCGTTTTTTCACTAATTTTTACTGCACTCTACTGCTTATTATTTTTGGTTGCACTATTAATATTAAAGTTAGATTTTTTTCACCATTGCTTTTAATATTACTCTCTTGGTTGTCACTAATACTCGTTTTTTCACTAATATTTACTGCACTCTACTGCTTATTATTTTTAGTTGCACTATTAATATTAAAGTTAGATTTTTTTTCATCATTGTTTTTAATATTACTCTCTTGGTTGTCACTAATACTCGTTTTTTCACTAAGTTTTACTGCACTCTACTGCTTATTATTTTTGGTTGCACTATTAATATTAAAGTTAGATTTTTTTTCATCATTGTTTTTAATATTACTCTCTTGGTTGTCACTAATACTCGTTTTTTCACTAATTTTTACTGCGCTCTACTGCTTATTATTTTTGGTTGCACTATTAATATTAAAGTTAGATTTTTTATCATCAACGTTTTTAATATTACTCTCTTGGTTGTCACTAATACTCGTTTTTTCACTAATCTTTACTGCACTCTACTGCTTATTATTTTTAGTTGCACTATTAATATTAAAGTTAGATTTTTTTTCATCAATGTTTTTAATATTACTCTCTTGGTTGTCACTAATACTCGGTTTTTCACTAATTTTTACTGCACTCTACTGCTTATTATTTTTGGTTGCACTATTAATATTAAAGTTAGATTTTTTATCATCATTGTTTTTAATATTACTCTCTTGGTTGTCACTAATACTCGTTTTTCCACTAATTTTTACTGCACTCTACTGCTTATTATTTTTGGTTGCACTATTAATATTAAAGTTAGATTTTTTTTCATCATTGTTTTTAATATTACTCTCTTGGTTGTCACTAATACTCGTTTTTTCACTAAGTTTTACTGCACTCTACTGCTTATTATTTTTGGTTGCACTATTAATATTAAAGTTAGATTTTTTTTCATCATTGTTTTTAATATTACTCTCTTGGTTGTCACTAATACTCGTTTTTTCACTAATTTTTACTGCACTCTACTGCTTATTATTTTTGGTTGCACTATTAATATTAAAGTTAGATTTTTTATCATCAACGTTTTTAATATTACTCTCTTGGTTGTCACTAATACTCGTTTTTTCACTAATTTTTACTGCACTCTACTGCTTATTATTTTTAGTTGCACTATTAATATTAAAGTTAGATTTTTTTTCATCAATGTTTTTAATATTACTCTCTTGGTTGTCACTAATACTCGTTTTTTCACTAATTTTTACTGCACTCTACTGCTTATTATTTTTGGTTGCACTATTAATATTAGAGTTAGATTTTTTATCATCAATGTTTTTAATATTACTCTCTTGATTGTCACTAATACTCATTTTTTCACTAATTTTTACTGCACTCTACTGCTTATTATTTTTGGTTTCACTATTAATATTAAAGTTAGATTTTTTTTCATCATTGTTTTTAATATTACTCTTGGTTGGCACTAATACTCATTTTTTCACTAATTTTTACTGCACTCTACTGCTTATTATTTTTAGTTGCACTATTAATATTAAAGTTAGATTTTTTTTCATCATTGTTTTTAATATTACTCTCTTGGTTGTCACTAATACTCGTTTTTTCACTAATTTTTACTGCACTCTACTGCTTATTATTTTTGGTTGCACTATTAATATTAGAGTTAGATTTTTTATCATCAATGTTTTTAATATTACTCTCTTGGTTGTCACTAATACTCGTTTTTTCAGTACTTTTTACTGCACTCTACTGCTTATTATTTTTGCTTGCACTATTAGTTTAAAGTTAAGTTTTTTATCATCAACGTTTTTAATATTCCCCCTTGGTTGGCACTAATACTCGTTTTTTCACTAATATTTACTGCACTCTACTGCTTATTATTTTTAGTTGCACTATTAATATTAAAGTTAGATTTTTTTTCATCATTGTTTTTAATATTACTCTCTTGGTTGTCACTAATACTCGTTTTTTCACTAATTTTTACTGCGCTCTACTGCTTATTATTTTTGGTTGCACTATTAATATTAAAGTTAGATTTTTTTTCATCAATGTTTTTAATATTACTCTCTTGGTTGTCACTAATACTCGTTTTTTCACTAATTTTTACTGCACTCTACTGCTTATTATTTTTAGTTGCACTATTAATATTAAAGTTAGATTTTTTTTCATCATTGTTTTTAATATTACTCTCTTGGTTGTCACTAATACTCGTTTTTTCACTAATTTTTACTGCACTCTACTGCTTATTATTTTTGGTTGCACTATTAATATTAGAGTTAGATTTTTTATCATCAATGTTTTTAATATTACTCTCTTGGTTGTCACTAATACTCGTTTTTTCAGTACTTTTTACTGCACTCTACTGCTTATTATTTTTGCTTGCACTATTAGTTTAAAGTTAAGTTTTTTATCATCAACGTTTTTAATATTCCCCCTTGGTTGGCACTAATACTCGTTTTTTCACTAATTTTTACTGCACTCTACTGCTTATTATTTTTGGTTGCACTATTAATATTAGAGTTAGATTTTTTATCATCAACGTTTTTAATATTACTCTCTTGGTTGTCACTTATACTCGTTTTTTCAGTACTTTTTACTGCACTCTACTGCTTATTATTTTTGCTTGCACTATTAGTTTAAAGTTAAGTTTTTTATCATCAACGTTTTTAATATTCCCCCTTGGTTGGCACTAATACTCGTTTTTTCACTAATATTTACTGCACTCTACTGCTTATTATTTTTAGTTGCACTATTAATATTAAAGTTAGATTTTTTTTCATCATTGTTTTTAATATTACTCTCTTGGTTGTCACTAATACTCGTTTTTTCACTAATTTTTACTGCACTCTACTGCTTATTATTTTTGGTTGCACTATTAATATTAGAGTTAGATTTTTTATCATCAATGTTTTTAATATTACTCTCTTGGTTGTCACTAATACTAGTTTTTTCACTAATTTTTACTGCACTCTACTGCTTATTATTTTTGGTTGCACTATTAATATTAAAGTTAGATTTTTTATCATCATTGTTTTTAATATTACTCTCTTAGTTGGCACTAATACTCGTTTTTTCACTAATTTTTACTGCACGCTATTGCTTATTATTTTTGGTTGCACTATTAATATTAAAGTTAGATTTTTTATCATCATTGTTTTTAATATTACTCTCTTGGTTGTCACTAATACTCGTTTTTCCACTAATTTTTACTGCACTCTACTGCTTATTATTTTTGGTTGCACTATTAATATTAAAGTTAGATTTTTTATCATCATTGTTTTTAATATTACTCTCTTAGTTGGCACTAATACTCGTTTTTTCACTAATTTTTACTGCACTCTACTGCTTATTATTTTTAGTTGCATTATTAATATTAAAGTTAGATTTTTTTTCATCATTGTTTTTAATATTACTCTCTTGGTTGTCACTAATACTCGTTTTTTCACTAAGTTTTACTGCACTCTACTGCTTATTATTTTTGGTTGCACTATTAATATTAAAGTTAGATTTTTTTTCATCATTGTTTTTAATATTACTCTCTTGGTTGTCACTAATACTCGTTTTTTCACTAATTTTTACTACGCTCTACTGCTTATTATTTTTGGTTGCACTATTAATATTAAAGTTAGATTTTTTATCATCATTGTTTTTAATATTACTCTCTTGGTTGTCACTAATACTCGTTTTTTCACTAATTTTTACTGCACTCTACTGCTTATTATTTTTAGTTGCACTATTAATATTAAAGTTAGATTTTTTTTCATCATTGTTTTTAATATTACTCTCTTGGTTGTCACTAATACTCGTTTTTTCACTAATTTTTACTGCGCTCTACTGCTTATTATTTTTGGTTGCACTATTAATATTAAAGTTAGATTTTTTTTCATCAATGTTTTTAATATTACTCTCTTGGTTGTCACTAATACTCGTTTTTTCACTAATTTTTACTGCACTCTACTGCTTATTATTTTTGGTTGCACTATTAATATTAGAGTTAGATTTTTTATCATCAATGTTTTTAATATTACTCTCTTGATTGTCACTAATACTCATTTTTTCACTAATTTTTACTGCACTCTACTGCTTATTATTTTTGGTTGCACTATTAATATTAAAGTTAGATTTTTTTTCATCATTGTTTTTAATATTACTCTTGGTTGGCACTAATACTCATTTTTTCACTAATTTTTACTGCACTCTACTGCTTATTATTTTTAGTTGCAAAATTAATATTAAAGTTAGATTTTTTTTCATCATTGTTTTTAATATTACTCTCTTGGTTGTCACTAATACTCGTTTTTTCACTAATTTTTACTGCACTCTACTGCTTATTATTTTTGGTTGCACTATTAATATTAAAGTTAGATTTTTTATCATCATTGTTTTTAATATTACTCTTGGTTGGCACTAATACTCATTTTTTCACTAATTTTTACTGCACTCTACTGCTTATTATTTTTGGTTGCACTATTAATATTAAAGTTAGATTTTTTATCATCATTGTTTTTAATATTACTCTTGGTTGTCACTAATACTCGTTTTTTCACTAATTTTTACTGCACTCTACTGCTTATTATTTTTGGTTGCACTATTAATATTAAAATTGGATTTTTTATCATCATTGTTTTTAATATTACTCTCTTGGTTGTCACTAATACTCGTTTTTTCACTAATTTTTACTGCACCCTACTGCTTATTATTTTTGGTTGCACTATTAATATTAAAGTTAGTTTTTTATCATCATTGTTTTTAATATTACTCTCTTGGTTATCACTAATACTCGTTTTTCCACTAATTTTTACTGCACTCTACTGCTTATTATTTTTGGTTGCACTATTAATATTAAAGTTAGATTTTTTATCATCAATGTTTGTAATATTACTCTCTTGGTTGTCACTAATACTCGTTTTTTCACTAATTTTTACTGCACTCTACTGCTTATTATTTTTAGTTGCACTATTAATATTAAAGTTAGATTTTTTTTCATCATTGTTTTTAATATTACTCTCTTGGTTGTCACTAATACTCGTTTTTTCACTAATTTTTACTACGCTCTACTGCTTATTATTTTTGGTTGCACTATTAATATTAAAGTTAGATTTTTTATCATCATTGTTTTTAATATTACTCTCTTGGTTGTCACTAATACTCGTTTTTTCACTAATTTTTACTGCACTCTACTGCTTATTATTTTTAGTTGCACTATTAATATTAAAGTTAGATTTTTTTTCATCAATGTTTTTAATATTACTCTCTTGGTTGTCACTAATACTCGTTTTTTCACTAATTTTTA
Source organism: Condylostylus longicornis (assembly GCF_029603195.1). Classification (NCBI taxonomy): domain Eukaryota; kingdom Metazoa; phylum Arthropoda; class Insecta; order Diptera; family Dolichopodidae; genus Condylostylus; species Condylostylus longicornis. The sequence goes on from NW_026577974.1 coordinate 1,463,737, forward strand.
CTGCACTCTACTGCTTATTATTTTTGGTTGCACTATTAATATTAAAGTTAGATTTTTTATCATCATTGTTTTTGATATTACTCTCTTGGTTGTCACTAATACTCGTTTTTCCACTAATTTTTACTGCACTCTACTGCTTATTATTTTTGGTTGCACTATTAATATTAAAGTTAGATTTTTTTTCATCATTGTTTTTAATATTACTCTCTTGGTTGTCACTAATACTCGTTTTTTCACTAAGTTTTACTGCACTCTACTGCTTATTATTTTTGGTTGCACTATTAATATTAAAGTTAGATTTTTTTTCATCATTGTTTTTAATATTACTCTCTTGGTTGTCACTAATACTCGTTTTTTCACTAATTTTTACTGCGCTCTACTGCTTATTATTTTTGGTTGCACTATTAATATTAAAGTTAGATTTTTTATCATCAACGTTTTTAATATTACTCTCTTGGTTGTCACTAATACTCGTTTTTTCACTAATTTTTACTGCACTCTACTGCTTATTATTTTTAGTTGCACTATTAATATTAAAGTTAGATTTTTTTTCATCAATGTTTTTAATATTACTCTCTTGGTTGTCACTAATACTCGTTTTTTCACTAATTTTTACTGCACTCTACTGCTTATTATTTTTGGTTGCACTATTAATATTAGAGTTAGATTTTTTATCATCAATGTTTTTAATATTACTCTCTTGATTGTCACTAATACTCATTTTTTCACTAATTTTTACTGCACTCTACTGCTTATTATTTTTGGTTGCACTATTAATATTAAAGTTAGATTTTTTTTCATCATTGTTTTTAATATTACTCTTGGTTGGCACTAATACTCATTTTTTCACTAATTTTTACTGCACTCTACTGCTTATTATTTTTAGTTGCACTATTAATATTAAAGTTAGATTTTTTTTCATCATTGTTTTTAATATTACTCTCTTGGTTGTCACTAATACTCGTTTTTTCACTAATTTTTACTGCACTCTACTGCTTATTATTTTTGGTTGCACTATTAATATTAAAGTTAGATTTTTTATCATCATTGTTTTTAATATTACTCTCTTAGTTGGCACTAATACTCGTTTTTTCACTAATTTTTACTGCACGCTACTGCTTATTATTTTTGGTTGCACTATTAGTATTAAGGTTACATTTTTTATCATCAATGTTTTTAATATTACTCTCTTGGTTGTCACTAATACTCGTTTTTTCACTAATTTTTACTGCACTCTACTGCTTATTATTTTTGGTTGCACCATTAATATTAAAATTGGATTTTTTATCATCATAGTTTTTAATATTACTCTCTTGGTTGTCATTAATACTCGTTTTTTCACTAATTTTTACTGCACTCTACTGCTTATTATTTTTGGTTGCACTATTAATATTAAAGTTAGATTTTTTATCATCATTGTTTTTAATATTACTCTCTTGGTTGTCACTAATACTCGTTTTTCCACTAATTTTTACTGCACTCTACTGCTTATTATTTTTGGTTGCACTATTAATATTAAAGTTAGATTTTTTATCATCAATGTTTGTAATATTACTCTCTTGGTTGTCACTAATACTCGTTTTTTCACTAATTTTTACTGCACTCTACTGCTTATTATTTTTGGTTGCACTATTAATATTAAAGTTAGATTTTTTTCACCATTGCTTTTAATATTACTCTCTTGGTTGTCACTAATACTCGTTTTTTCACTAATATTTACTGCACTCTACTGCTTATTATTTTTAGTTGCACTATTAATATTAAAGTTAGATTTTTTTTCATCATTGTTTTTAATATTACTCTCTTGGTTGTCACTAATACTCGTTTTTTCACTAAGTTTTACTGCACTCTACTGCTTATTATTTTTGGTTGCACTATTAATATTAAAGTTAGATTTTTTTTCATCATTGTTTTTAATATTACTCTCTTGGTTGTCACTAATACTCGTTTTTTCACTAATTTTTACTGCGCTCTACTGCTTATTATTTTTGGTTGCACTATTAATATTAAAGTTAGATTTTTTATCATCAACGTTTTTAATATTACTCTCTTGGTTGTCACTAATACTCGTTTTTTCACTAATCTTTACTGCACTCTACTGCTTATTATTTTTAGTTGCACTATTAATATTAAAGTTAGATTTTTTTTCATCAATGTTTTTAATATTACTCTCTTGGTTGTCACTAATACTCGGTTTTTCACTAATTTTTACTGCACTCTACTGCTTATTATTTTTGGTTGCACTATTAATATTAAAGTTAGATTTTTTATCATCATTGTTTTTAATATTACTCTCTTGGTTGTCACTAATACTCGTTTTTCCACTAATTTTTACTGCACTCTACTGCTTATTATTTTTGGTTGCACTATTAATATTAAAGTTAGATTTTTTTTCATCATTGTTTTTAATATTACTCTCTTGGTTGTCACTAATACTCGTTTTTTCACTAAGTTTTACTGCACTCTACTGCTTATTATTTTTGGTTGCACTATTAATATTAAAGTTAGATTTTTTTTCATCATTGTTTTTAATATTACTCTCTTGGTTGTCACTAATACTCGTTTTTTCACTAATTTTTACTGCACTCTACTGCTTATTATTTTTGGTTGCACTATTAATATTAAAGTTAGATTTTTTATCATCAACGTTTTTAATATTACTCTCTTGGTTGTCACTAATACTCGTTTTTTCACTAATTTTTACTGCACTCTACTGCTTATTATTTTTAGTTGCACTATTAATATTAAAGTTAGATTTTTTTTCATCAATGTTTTTAATATTACTCTCTTGGTTGTCACTAATACTCGTTTTTTCACTAATTTTTACTGCACTCTACTGCTTATTATTTTTGGTTGCACTATTAATATTAGAGTTAGATTTTTTATCATCAATGTTTTTAATATTACTCTCTTGATTGTCACTAATACTCATTTTTTCACTAATTTTTACTGCACTCTACTGCTTATTATTTTTGGTTTCACTATTAATATTAAAGTTAGATTTTTTTTCATCATTGTTTTTAATATTACTCTTGGTTGGCACTAATACTCATTTTTTCACTAATTTTTACTGCACTCTACTGCTTATTATTTTTAGTTGCACTATTAATATTAAAGTTAGATTTTTTTTCATCATTGTTTTTAATATTACTCTCTTGGTTGTCACTAATACTCGTTTTTTCACTAATTTTTACTGCACTCTACTGCTTATTATTTTTGGTTGCACTATTAATATTAAAGTTAGATTTCTTATCATCATTGTTTTTAATATTACTCTCTTGGTTGTCACTTATACTCGTTTTTTCAGTACTTTTTACTGCACTCTACTGCTTATTATTTTTGCTTGCACTATTAGTTTAAAGTTAAGTTTTTTATCATCAACGTTTTTAATATTCCCCCTTGGTTGGCACTAATACTCGTTTTTTCACTAATATTTACTGCACTCTACTGCTTATTATTTTTAGTTGCACTATTAATATTAAAGTTAGATTTTTTTTCATCATTGTTTTTAATATTACTCTCTTGGTTGTCACTAATACTCGTTTTTTCACTAATTTTTACTGCACTCTACTGCTTATTATTTTTGGTTGCACTATTAATATTAGAGTTAGATTTTTTATCATCAATGTTTTTAATATTACTCTCTTGGTTGTCACTAATACTCGTTTTTTCACTAATTTTTACTGCACTCTACTGCTTATTATTTTTGGTTGCACTATTAATATTAAAGTTAGATTTTTTATCATCATTGTTTTTAATATTACTCTCTTGGTTGTCACTAATACTAGTTTTTTCACTAATTTTTACTGCACTCTACTGCTTATTATTTTTGGTTGCACTATTAATATTAAAGTTAGATTTTTTATCATCATTGTTTTTAATATTACTCTCTTAGTTGGCACTAATACTCGTTTTTTCACTAATTTTTACTGCACGCTATTGCTTATTATTTTTGGTTGCACTATTAATATTAAAGTTAGATTTTTTATCATCATTGTTTTTAATATTACTCTCTTGGTTGTCACTAATACTCGTTTTTCCACTAATTTTTACTGCACTCTACTGCTTATTATTTTTGGTTGCACTATTAATATTAAAGTTAGATTTGTTATCATCAATGTTTTTAATATTACTCTCTTGGTTGTCACTAATACTCGTTTTTTCACTAATTTTTACTGCACTCTACTGCTTATTATTTTTGGTTGCACTATTAATATTAAAGTTAGATTTTTTTCATCATTGTTTTTAATATTACTCTCTTGGTTGTCACTAATACTCGTTTTTTCCCTAATATTTACTGCACTCTACTGCTTATTATTTTTAGTTGCACTATTAATATTAAAGTTAGATTTTTTATCATCATTGTTTTTAATTTTACTCTCTTGGTTGTCACTAATACTCGTTTTTCCACTAATTTTTACTGCACTCTAAGGCTTATTATTTTTGGTTGCACTATTAATATTAAAGTTAAATTTTTTTTCATCATTGTTTTTAATATTACTCTCTTGGTTGGCACTAATACTCGTTTTTTCACTAATTTTTACTGCACTCTACTGCTTATTATTTTTAGTTGCACTATTAATATTAAAGTTAGAATTTTTTTCGTCATTGTTTTTAATATTACTCTCTTGGTTGTCACTAATACTCGTTTTTTCACTAATTTTTACTGCACTCTACTGCTTATAATATTTGATTGCACTATTAATATTAGAGTTAGATTTTTTATCATCAATGTTTTTAATATTACTCTCTTGATTGTCACTAATACTCATTTTTTCACTAATTTTTACTGCACTCTACTGCTTATTATTTTTGGTTTCACTATTAATATTAAAGTTAGATTTTTTTTCATCATTGTTTTTAATATTACTCTCTTGGTTGGCACTAATACTCATTTTTTCACTAATTTTTACTGCACTCTACTGCTTATTATTTTTAGTTGCACTATTAATATTAAAGTTAGAATTTTTTTCATCATTGTTTTTAATATTACTCTCTTGGTTGGCACTAATACTCGTTTTTTCACTAATTTTTACTGCACTCTACTGCTTATTATTTTTGGTTGCACTATTAATATTAGAGTTAGATTTTTTATCATCAATGTTTTTAATATTACTCTCTTGATTGTCACTAATACTCATTTTTTCACTAATTTTTACTGCACTCTACTGCTTATTATTTTTGGTTTCACTATTAATATTAAAGTTAGATTTTTTTTCATCATTGTTGTTAATATTACTCTTGGTTGGCACTAATACTCATTTTTTCACTAATTTTTACTGCACTCTACTGCTTATTATTTTTAGTTGCACTATTAATATTAAAGTTAGATTTTTTTTCATCATTGTTTTTAATATTACTCTCTTGGTTGTCACTAATACTCGTTTTTTCACTAATTTTTACTGCACTCTACTGCTTATTATTTTTGGTTGCACTATTAATATTAAAGTTAGATTTCTTATCATCATTGTTTTTAATATTACTCTCTTGGTTGTCACTTATACTCGTTTTTTCAGTACTTTTTACTGCACTCTACTGCTTATTATTTTTGCTTGCACTATTAGTTTAAAGTTAAGTTTTTTATCATCAACGTTTTTAATATTCCCCCTTGGTTGGCACTAATACTCGTTTTTTCACTAATATTTACTGCACTCTACTGCTTATTATTTTTAGTTGCACTATTAATATTAAAGTTAGATTTTTTTTCATCATTGTTTTTAATATTACTCTCTTGGTTGTCACTAATACTCGTTTTTTCACTAATTTTTACTGCACTCTACTGCTTATTATTTTTGGTTGCACTATTAATATTAGAGTTAGATTTTTTATCATCAATGTTTTTAATATTACTCTCTTGGTTGTCACTAATACTCGTTTTTTCACTAATTTTTACTGCACTCTACTGCTTATTATTTTTGGTTGCACTATTAATATTAAAGTTAGATTTTTTATCATCATTGTTTTTAATATTACTCTCTTGGTTGTCACTAATACTAGTTTTTTCACTAATTTTTACTGCACTCTACTGCTTATTATTTTTGGTTGCACTATTAATATTAAAGTTAGATTTTTTATCATCATTGTTTTTAATATTACTCTCTTAGTTGGCACTAATACTCGTTTTTTCACTAATTTTTACTGCACGCTATTGCTTATTATTTTTGGTTGCACTATTAATATTAAAGTTAGATTTTTTATCATCATTGTTTTTAATATTACTCTCTTGGTTGTCACTAATACTCGTTTTTCCACTAATTTTTACTGCACTCTACTGCTTATTATTTTTGGTTGCACTATTAATATTAAAGTTAGATTTGTTATCATCAATGTTTTTAATATTACTCTCTTGGTTGTCACTAATACTCGTTTTTTCACTAATTTTTACTGCACTCTACTGCTTATTATTTTTGGTTGCACTATTAATATTAAAGTTAGATTTTTTTCATCATTGTTTTTAATATTACTCTCTTGGTTGTCACTAATACTCGTTTTTTCCCTAATATTTACTGCACTCTACTGCTTATTATTTTTAGTTGCACTATTAATATTAAAGTTAGATTTTTTATCATCATTGTTTTTAATTTTACTCTCTTGGTTGTCACTAATACTCGTTTTTCCACTAATTTTTACTGCACTCTAAGGCTTATTATTTTTGGTTGCACTATTAATATTAAAGTTAAATTTTTTTTCATCATTGTTTTTAATATTACTCTCTTGGTTGGCACTAATACTCGTTTTTTCACTAATTTTTACTGCACTCTACTGCTTATTATTTTTAGTTGCACTATTAATATTAAAGTTAGAATTTTTTTCGTCATTGTTTTTAATATTACTCTCTTGGTTGTCACTAATACTCGTTTTTTCACTAATTTTTACTGCACTCTACTGCTTATAATATTTGATTGCACTATTAATATTATAGTTAGATTTTTTATCATCATTGTTTTTAATATTGCTCTCTTGGTTGTCACTAATACTCGTTTTTCCACTAATTTTTACTGCACTCTACTGCTTATTATTTTTGGTTGCACTATAAATATTAAAGTTAGATTTTTTTTCATCATTGTTTTTAATATTACTCTCTTGTTTGGCATTAATACTCGTTTTTTCACTAATTTTTACTGCATTCTACTGCTTATTATTTTTAGTTGCACTATTAATATTAAAGTTAGATTTTTTTTCATCATTGTTTTTAATATTACTCTCTTGGTTGTCACTAATACTCGTTTTTTCACTAATTTTTACTGCACTCTACTGCTTATTATTTTTGGTTGCACTATTAATATTAAAGTTAGATTTTTTATCATCATTGTTTTTAATATTACTCTCTTGGTTGTCACTAATACTCGTTTTTTCACTAATTTTTACTGCACTCTACTGCTTATTATTTTTGGTTGCACTATTAATATTGGAGTTAGATTTTTTATCATCAATGTTTTTAATATTACTCTCTTGGTTGTCACTAATACTCGTTTTTTCACTAATTTTTACTGCACTCTACTGCTTATTATTTTTGGTTGCACTATTAATATTAAAGTTAGATTTTTTATCATCATTGTTTTTAATATTACTCTCTTGGTTGTCACTAATACTCGTTTTTTCACTAATTTTTACTGCACTCTACTGCTTATTATTTTTGGTTGCACTATTAATATTATAGTTAGATTTTTTATCATCATTGTTTTTAATATTACTCTCTTGGTTGTCACTAATACTCGTTTTTTCACTAATTTTTACTGCACTCTACTGCTTATTATTTTTGGTTGCACTATTAATATTAAAGTTAGATTTTTTATCATCATTGTTTTTAATATTACTCTCTAGGTTGTCACTAATACTCGTTTTTTCACTAATTTTTACTGCACTCTACTGCTTATTATTTTTGGTTGCACTATTAATATTAAAGTTAGACTTTTTTTCATCATTGTTTTTAATATTACTCTCTTGGTTGTCACTAATACTCGTTTTTTCACTAATTTTTACTGCACTCTACTGCTTATTATTTTTGGTTGCACTATTAATATTAAAGTTAGATTTTTTATCATCATTGTTTTTAATATTACTCTCTTGGTTGTCACTAATACTCGTTTTTTCACTAATTTTTACTGCACTCTACTGCTTATTATTTTTGGTTGCACTATTAATATTATAGTTAGATTTTTTATCATCATTGTTTTTAATATTACTCTCTTGGTTGTCACTAATACTCGTTTTTCCACTAATTTTTACTGCACTCTACTGCTTATTATTTTTGGTTGCACTATTAATATTAAAGTTAGATTTTTTTTCATCATTGTTTTTAATATTACTCTCTTGGTTGGCACTAATACTAGTTTTTTCACTAATTTTTACTGCACTCTACTGCTTATTATTTTTGGTTGCACTATTAATATTATAGTTAGATTTTTTTTCATCATTGTTTTTAATATTACTCTCTTGGTTGGCACTAATACTCGTTTTTTCACTAATTTTTACTGCACTCTACTGCTTATTATTTTTAGTTGCACTATTAATATTAAAGTTAGATTTTTTTTCATCATTGTTTTTAATATTACTCTCTTGGTTGTCACTAATACTCGTTTTTTCACTAATTTTTACTGCACTCTACTGCTTATTATTTTTGGTTGCACTATTAATATTAAAGTTAGATTTCTTATCATCATTGTTTTTAATATTACTCTCTTGGTTGTCACTAATACTCGTTTTTTCACTACTTTTTACTGCACTCTACTGCTTATTATTTTTGGTTGCACTATTAATATTAAAGTTAGATTTTTTTTCATCAATGTTTTTAATATTACTCTCTTGGTTGTCACTAATACTCGTTTTTTCACTAATTTTTACTGCACTCTACTGCTTATTATTTTTGGTTGCACTATTAATATTAAAGTTAGATTTTTTAGCATCATTGTTTTTAATATTACTCTCTTGGTTGTCACTAATACTCGTTTTTTCACTAATTTTTACTGCACTCTACTGCTTATTATTTTTGGTTGCACTATTAATATTAAAGTTAGATTTTTTTCATCATTGTTTTTAATATTACTCTCTTGGTTGTCACTAATACTCGTTTTTTCACTAATTTTTACTGCACTCTACTGCTTATTATTTTTGGTTGCACTATAAATATTAAAGTTAGATTTTTTTTCATCATTGTTTTTAATATTACTCTCTTGGTTGGCACTAATACTCGTTTTTTCACTAATTTTTACTGCATTCTACTGCTTATTATTTTTAGTTGCACTATTAATATTAAAGTTAGATTTTTTTTCATCATTGTTTTTAATATTACTCTCTTGGTTGTCACTAATACTCGTTTTTTCACTAATTTTTACTGCACTCTACTGCTTATTATTTTTGGTTGCACTATTAATATTAAAGTTAGATTTTTTATCATCATTGTTTTTAATATTACTCTCTTGGTTGTCACTAATACTCGTTTTTTCACTAATTTTTACTGCACTCTACTGCTTATTATTTTTGGTTGCACTATTAATATTATAGTTAGATTTTTTATCATCATTGTTTTTAATATTACTCTCTTGGTTGTCACTAATACTCGTTTTTCCACTAATTTTTACTGCACTCTACTGCTTATTATTTTTGGTTGCACTATTAATATTAAAGTTAGATTTTTTTTCATCATTGTTTTTAATATTACTCTCTTGGTTGGCACTAATACTCGTTTTTTCACTAATTTTTACTGTACTCTACTGCTTATTATTTTTGGTTGCACTATTAATATTATAGTTAGATTTTTTTTCATCATTGTTTTTAATATTACTCTCTTGGTTGGCACTAATACTCGTTTTTTCACTAATTTTTACTGCACTCTACTGCTTATTATTTTTGGTTGCACTATTAATATTAAAGTTAGATTTTTTTTCATCATTGTTTTTAATATTACTCTCTTGGTTGTCACTAATACTCGTTTTTTCACTAATTTTTACTGCACTCTACTGCTTATTATTTTTGGTTGCACTATTAATATTAAAGTTAGATTTCTTATCATCATTGTTTTTAATATTACTCTCTTGGTTGTCACTAATACTCGTTTTTTCACTAATTTTTACTGCACTCTACTGCTTATTATTTTTGGTTGCACTATTAATATTAAAGTTAGATTTTTTATCATCATTGTTTTTAATATTACTCTCTTGGTTGTCACTAATACTCGTTTTTTCACTAATTTTTACTGCACTCTACTGCTTATTATTTTTAGTTGCACTATTAATATTAAAGTTAGATTTTTTTTCATCATTGTTTTTAATATTACTCTCTTGGTTGGCACTAATACTAGTTTTTTCACTAATTTTTACTGCATTCTACTGCTTATTATTTTTAGTTGCACTATTAATATTAAAGTTAGATTTTTTTTCATCATTGTTTTTAATATTACTCTCTTGGTTGTCACTAATACTCGTTTTTCCACTAATTTTTACTGCACTCTACTGCTTATTATTTTTGGTTGCACTATTAATATTAAAGTTAGATTTTTTTTCATCATTTTTTTAATATTACTCTCTTGGTTGGCACTAATACTCGTTTTTTCACTAATTTTTACTGCACTCTACTGCTTATTATTTTTGGTTGCACTATTAATATTAAAGTTAGATTTTTTATCATCATTGTTTTTAATATTACTCTCTTGGTTGTCACTAATACTCGTTTTTTCACTAATTTTTACTGCACTCTACTGCTTATTATTTTTGGTTGCACTATTAATAATATAGTTAGATTTTTTATCATCATTGTTTTTAATATTACTCTCTTGGTTGTCACTAATACTCGTTTTTCCACTAATTTTTACTGCACTCTACTGCTTATTATTTTTGGTTGCACTATTAATATTAAAGTTAGATTTGTTTTCATCATTGTTTTTAATATTACTCTCTTGGTTGGCACTAATACTCGTTTTTTCACTAATTTTTACTGCACTCTACTGCTTATTATTTTTGGTTGCACTATTAATATTATAGTTAGATTTTTTTTCATCATTGTTTTTAATATTACTCTCTTAGTTGGCACTAATACTCGTTTTTTCACTAATTTTTACTGCACTCTACTGCTTATTATTTTTAGTTGCACTATTAATATTAAAGTTAGATTTTTTTTCATCATTGTTTTTGATATTACTCTCTTGGTTGTCACTAATACTCGTTTTTTCACTAATTTTTACTGCACTCTACTGCTTATTATTTTTGGTTGCACTATTAATATTAAAGTTAGATTTCTTATCATCATTGTTTTTAATATTACTCTCTTGGTTGTCACTAATACTCGTTTTTTCACTACTTTTTACTGCACTCTACTGCTTATTATTTTTGGTTGCACTATTAATATTAAAGTTAGATTTTTTATCATCATTGTTTTTAATATTACTCTCTTGGTTGTCACTAATACTCGTTTTTTCACTAATTTTTACTGCACTCTACTGCTTATTATTTTTGGTTGCACTATTAATATTAAAGTTAGATTTTTTATCATCATTGTTTTTAATATTACTCTCTTGGTTGTCACTAATACTCGTTTTTTCACTAATTTTTACTGCACTCTACTGCTTATTATTTTTGGTTGCACTATTAATATTATAGTTAGATTTTTTATCATCATTGTTTTTAATATTACTCTCTTGGTTGTCACTACTACTCGTTTTTCCACTAATTTTTACTGCACTCTACTGCTTATTATTTTTGGTTGCACTATTAATATTAAAGTTAGATTTTTTTTCATCATTGTTTTTAATATTACTCTCTTGGTTGGCACTAATACTCGTTTTTTCACTAATTTTTACTGCACTCTACTGCTTATTATTTTTGGTTGCACTATTAATATTATAGTTAGATTTTTTTTCATCATTGTTTTTAATATTACTCTCTTGGTTGGCACTAATACTCGTTTTTTCACTAATTTTTACTGCACTATTAATATTAAAGTTAGATTTTTTTTCATCATTGTTTTTAATATTACTCTCTTGATTGTCACTAATACTCGTTTTTTCACTAATTTTTACTGCACTCTACTGCTTATTATTTTTGGTTGCACTATTAATATTAAAGTTAGATTTCTTATCATCATTGTTTTTAATATTACTCTCTTGGTTGTCACTAATACTCGTTTTTTCACTAATTTTTACTGCACTCTACTGCTTATTATTTTTGGTTGCACTATTAATATTAAAGTTAGATTTTTTTTCATCAATGTTTTTAATATTACTCTCTTGGTTGTCACTAATACTCGTTTTTTCAGTAATTTTTACTGCACTCTACTGCTTATTATTTTTGGTTGCACTATTAATATTAAAGTTAGATTTTTTAGCATCATTGTTTTTAATATTACTCTCTTGGTTGTCACTAATACTCGTTTTTTCACTAATTTTTACTGCACTCTACTGCTTATTATTTTTGGTTGCACTATTAATATTAAAGTTAGATTTTTTTCATCATTGTTTTTAATATTACTCTCTTGGTTGTCACTAATACTCGTTTTTTCACTAATATTTACTGCACTCTACTGCTTATTATTTTTAGTTGCATTATTAATATTAAAGTTAGATTTTTTATCATCATTGTTTTTAATTTTGCTCTCTTGGTTGTCACTAATACTCGTTTTTCCACTAATTTTTACTGCACTCTACTGCTTATTATTTTTGGTTGCACTATAAATATTAAAGTTAGATTTTTTTTCATCATTGTTTTTAATATTACTCTCTTGGTTGGCACTAATACTCGTTTTTTCACTAATTTTTACTGCATTCTACTGCTTATTATTTTTAGTTGCACTATTAATATTAAAGTTAGATTTTTTTTCATCATTGTTTTTAATATTACTCTCTTGGTTGTCACTAATACTCGTTTTTTCACTAATTTTTACTGCACTCTACTGCTTATTATTTTTGGTTGCACTATTAATATTAAAGTTAGATTTCTTATCATCATTGTTTCTAATATTACTCTCTTGGTTGTCACTAATACTCGTTTTTTCACTAATTTTTACTGCACTCTACTGCTTATTATTTTTGGTTGCACTATTAATATTAGAGTTAGATTTTTTATCATCAATGTTTTTAATATTACTCTCTTGGTTGTCACTAATACTCGTTTTTTCACTAATTTTTACTGCACTCTACTGCTTATTATTTTTGGTTGCACTATTAATATTAAAGTTAGATTTTTTATCATCATTCTTTTTAATATTACTCTCTTGGTTGTCACTAATACTCGTTTTTTCACTAATTTTTACTGCACTCTACTGCTTATTATTTTTGGTTGCACTATTAATATTAAAGTTAGATTTTTTATCATCATTGTTTTTAATATTACTCTCTAGGTTGTCACTAATACTCGTTTTTTCACTAATTTTTACTGCACTCTACTGCTTATTATTTTTGGTTGCACTATTAATATTAAAGTTAGACTTTTTTTCATCATTGTTTTTAATATTACTCTCTTGGTTGTCACTAATACTCGTTTTTTCACTAATTTTTACTGCACTCTACTGCTTATTATTTTTGGTTGCACTATTAATATTAAAGTTAGATTTTTTATCATCATTGTTTTTAATATTACTCTCTTGGTTGTCACTAATACTCGTTTTTTCACTAATTTTTACTGCACTCTACTGCTTATTATTTTTGGTTGCACTATTAATATTAAAGTTAGATTTTTTTTCATCATTGTTTTTAATATTACTCTCTTGGTTGGCACTAATACTCGTTTTTTCACTAATTTTTACTGCACTCTACTGCTTATTATTTTTGGTTGCACTATTAATATTATAGTTAGATTTTTTTTTCATCATTGTTTTTAATATTACTCTCTTGGTTGGCACTAATACTCGTTTTTTCACTAATTTTTACTGCACTCTACTGCTTATTATTTTTGGTTGCACTATTAATATTAAAGTTAGATTTTTTTTCATCATTGTTTTTAATATTACTCTCTTGGTTGTCACTAATACTCGTTTTTTCACTAATTTTTACTGCACTCTACTGCTTATTATTTTTGGTTGCACTATTAATATTAAAGTTAGATTTCTTATCATCATTGTTTTTAATATTACTCTCTTGGTTGTCACTAATACTCGTTTTTTCACTAATTTTTACTGCACTCTACTGCTTATTATTTTTGGTTGCACTATTATTATTAAAGTTAGATTTTTTATCATCATTGTTTTTAATATTACTCTCTTGGTTGTCACTAATACTCGTTTTTTCACTAATTTTTACTGCACTCTACTGCTTATTATTTTTAGTTGCACTATTAATATTAAAGTTAGATTTTTTTTCATCATTGTTTTTAATATTACTCTCTTGGTTGGCACTAATACTAGTTTTTTCACTAATTTTTACTGCATTCTACTGCTTATTATTTTTAGTTGCACTATTAATATTAAAGTTAGATTTTTTTTCATCATTGTTTTTAATATTACTCTCTTGGTTGTCACTAATACTCGTTTTTCCACTAATTTTTACTGCACTCTACTGCTTATTATTTTTGGTTGCACTATTAATATTAAAGTTAGATTTTTTTTCATCATTGTTTTTAATATTACTCTCTTGGTTGGCACTAATACTCGTTTTTTCACTAATTTTTACTGCACTCTACTGCTTATTATTTTTGGTTGCACTATTAATATTAAAGTTAGATTTTTTATCATCATTGTTTTTAATATTACTCTCTTGGTTGTCACTAATACTCGTTTTTTCACTAATTTTTACTGCACTCTACTGCTTATTATTTTTGGTTGCACTATTAATAATACAGTTAGATTTTTTATCATCATTGTTTTTAATATTACTCTCTTGGTTGTCACTAATACTCGTTTTTCCACTAATTTTTACTGCACTCTACTGCTTATTATTTTTAGTTGCACTATTAATATTAAAGTTAGATTTTTTTTCATCATTGTTTTTAATATTACTCTCTTGGTTGGCACTAATACTCGTTTTTTCACTAATTTTTACTGCACTCTACTGCTTATTATTTTTGGTTGCACTATTAATATTATAGTTAGATTTTTTTTCATCATTGTTTTTAATATTACTCTCTTGGTTGGCACTAATACTCGTTTTTTCACTAATTTTTACTGCACTCTACTGCTTATTATTTTTAGTTGCACTATTAATATTAAAGTTAGATTTTTTTTCATCATTGTTTTTAATATTACTCTCTTGGTTGTTACTAATACTCGTTTTTTCACTAATTTTTACTGCACTCTACTGCTTATTATTTTTGGTTGCACTATTAATATTAAAGTTAGATTTCTTATCATCATTGTTTTTAATATTACTCTCTTGGTTGTCACTAATACTCGTTTTTTCACTACTTTTTACTGCACTCTACTGCTTATTATTTTTGGTTGCACTATTAATATTAAAGTTAGATTTTTTATCATCATTGTTTTTAATATTACTCTCTTGGTTGTCACTAATACTCGTTTTTTCACTAATTTTTACTGCACTCTACTGCTTATTATTTTTGGTTGCACTATTAATATTAAAGTTAGATTTTTTATCATCATTGTTTTTAATATTACTCTCTTGGTTGTCACTAATACTCGTTTTTTCACTAATTTTTACTGCACTCTACTGCTTATTATTTTTGGTTGCACTATTAATATTAAAGTTAGATTTTTTATCATCATTGTTTTTAATATTACTCTCTTGGTTGTCACTTATACTCGTTTTTTCACTAATTTTTACTGCACTCTACTGCTTATTATTTTTAGTTGCACTATTAATATTAAAGTTAGATTTTTTTTCATCATTGTTTTTAATATTACTCTCTTGGTTGGCACTAATACTCGTTTTTTCACTAATTTTTACTGCATTCTACTGCTTATTATTTTTAGTTGCACTATTAATATTAAAGTTAGATTTTTTTTCATCATTGTTTTTAATATTACTCTCTTGGTTCTCACTAATACTCGTTTTTTCACTACGTTTTACTGCACTCTACTGCTTATTATTTTTGGTTGCACTATTATTATTAAAGTTAGATTTTTTATCATCATTGTTTTTAATATTACTCTCTTGGTTGTCACTAATACTCGTTTTTTCACTAATTTTTACTGCACTCTACTGCATATTATTTTTGGTTGCACTATTAATATTAGAGTTAGATTTTTTATCATCAATGTTTTTAATATTACTCTCTTGGTTGTCACTAATACTCGTTTTTTCACTGATTTTTACTGCACTCTACTGCTTATTATTTTTGGTTGCACTATTAATATTAAAGTTAGATTTTTTATCATCATTGTTTTTAATATTACTCTCTTGGTTGTCACTAATACTCGTTTTTTCACTAATTTTTACTGCACTCTACTGCTTATTATTTTTGGTTGCACTATTAATATTAAATTTAGATTTTTATCATCATTGTTTTTAATATTACTCTCTTGGTTGTCACTAATACTCGTTTTTTCACTAATTTTTACTGCACTCTACTGCTTATTATTTTTGGTTGCACTATTAATATTAAAGTTAGACTTTTTTTCATCATTGTTTTTAATATTACTCTCTTGGTTGTCACTAATACTCGTTTTTTCACTAATTTTTACTGCACTCTACTGCTTATTATTTTTGGTTGCACTATTAATATTAAAGTTAGATTTTTTATCATCATTGTTTTTAATATTACTCTCTTGGTTGTCACTAATACTCGTTTTTTCACTAATTTTTACTGCACTCTACTGCTTATTATTTTTGGTTGCACTATTAATATTATAGTTAGATTTTTTATCATCATTGTTTTTAATATTACTCTCTTGGTTGTCACTAATACTCGTTTTTCCACTAATTTTTACTGCACTCTACTGCTTATTATTTTTGGTTGCACTATTAATATTAAAATTAGATTTTTTTTCATCATTGTTTTTAATATTACTCTCTTGGTTGGCACTAATACTCGTTTTTTCACTAATTTTTACTGCACTCTACTGCTTATTATTTTTGGTTGCACTATTAATATTAAAGTTAGATTTTTTATCATCATTGTTTTTAATATTACTCTCTTGGTTGTCACTAATACTCGTTTTTTCACTAATTTTTACTGCACTCTACTGCTTATTATTTTTAGTTGCACTATTAATATTAAAGTTAGATTTTTTTTCATCATTGTTTTTAATATTACTCTCTTGGTTGTCACTAATACTCGTTTTTTCACTAATTTTTACTGCACCCTACTGCTTATTATTTTTGGTTGCACTATTAATATTAAAGTTAGATTTCTTATCATCATTGTTTTTAATATTATTCTCTTGGTTGTCACTAATACTCGTTTTTTCACTACTTTTTACTGCACTCTACTGCTTATTATTTTTGGTTGCACTATTAATATTAAAGTTAGAGTTTTTATCATCATTGTTTTTAATATTACGCTCTTGGTTGTCACTAATACTCGTTTTTTCACTAATTTTTACTGCACTCTACTGCTTATTATTTTTGGTTGCACTATTAATATTAGAGTTAGATTTTTTATCATCATTGTTTTTAATATTACTCTCTTGGTTGTCACTAATACTCGTTTTTTCACTACGTTTTACTGCACTCTACTGCTTATTATTTTTGTTTGCACTATTAATATTAAAGTTAGACTTTTTTTCATCATTGTTTTTAATATTACTCTCTTGGTTGTCACTAATACTCGTTTTTTCACTAATTTTTACTGCACTCTACTGCTTATTATTTTTGGTTGCACTATTAATATTATAGTTAGATTTTTTTTCATCATTGTTTTTAATATTACTCTCTTGGTTGGCACTAATACTCGTTTTTTCACTAATTTTTACTGCACTCTACTGCTTATTATTTTTGGTTGCACTATTAATATTAAAGTTAGATTTTTTTTCATCATTGTTTTTAATATTACTCTCTTGGTTGTCACTAATACTCGTTTTTTCACTAATTTTTACTGCACTCTACTGCTTATTATTTTTGGTTGCACTATTAATATTAAAGTTAGATTTTTTATCATAATTGTTTTTAATATTACTCTCTTGGTTGTCACTAATACTCGTTTTTTCACTAATTTTTACTGCTCTCTACTGCTTATTATTTTTAGTTGCACTATTAATATTAAAGTTAGATTTCTTATCATCATTGTTTTTAATATTAGTCTCTTGGTTGTCACTAACACTCGTTGTTTCACTAATTTTTACTGCACTCTACTGCTTATTATTTTTGGTTGCACTATTAATATTAAAGTTAGATTTTTGATCATCGTTGTTTTTAATATTACTCTCTTGGTTGTCACTAATACTCGTTTTTCCACTAATTTTTACTGCACTCTACTGCTTATTATTTTTGGTTGCACTATTAATATTAAAGTTAGATTTTTTATCATCAATGTTTTTAATATTACTCTCTTGGTTGTCACTTATACTCGTTTTTTCACTAATTTTTACTGCACTCTACTGCTTATTATTTTTGGTTGCACTATTAATATTAAAGTTAGATTTTTTTTCATCATTGTTTTTAATATTACTCTCTTGGTTGTCACTAATACTCGTTTTTTCACTAATTTTTACTGCACTCTACTGCTTATTATTTTTGGTTGCACTATTAATATTAAAGTTAGATTTTTTATCATAATTGTTTTTAATAGTACTCTCTTGGTTGTCACTAATACTCGTTTTTTCACTAATTTTTACTGCTCTCTACTGCTTATTATTTTTAGTTGCACTATTAATATTAAAGTTAGATTTTTTTTCATCACTGTTTTTAATATTACTCTCTTGGTTGTCACTAATACTCGTTTTTTCACTAATTTTTGCTGCACTCTACTGCTTATTATTTTTGGTTGCACTATTAATATTAAAGTTAGATTTTTTATCATCATTGTTTTTAATATTACTCTCTAGGTTGTCACTAATACTCGTTTTTTCACTAATTTTTACTGCACTCTGCTGCTTATTATTTTTGGTTGCACTATTAATATTAAAGTTAGATTTTTTTTCATCATTGTTTTTAATATTACTCTCTTGGTTGTCACTAATACTCGTTTTTTCACTAATTTTTACTGCACTCTACTGCTTATTATTTTTGGTTGCACTATTAATATTAGAGTTAGATTTTTTATCATCAATGTTTTTAATATTACTCTCTTGGTTGTCACTAATACTCGTTTTTTCACTAATTTTTACTGCACTCTACTGCTTATTATTTTTGGTTGCACTATTAATATTAAAGTTAGATTTTTTATCATCATTCTTTTTAATATTACTCTCTTGGTTGTCACTAATACTCGTTTTTTCACTAATTTTTACTGCACTCTACTGCTTATTATTTTTGGTTGCACTATTAATATTAAAGTTAGATTTTTTATCATCATTGTTTTTAATATTACTCTCTAGGTTGTCACTAATACTCGTTTTTTCACTAATTTTTACTGCACTCTACTGCTTATTATTTTTGGTTGCACTATTAATATTAAAGTTAGACTTTTTTTCGTCATTGTTTTTAATATTACTCTCTTGGTTGTCACTAATACTCGTTTTTTCACTAATTTTTACTGCACTCTACTGCTTATTATTTTTGGTTGCACTATTAATATTAAAGTTAGATTTTTTATCATCATTGTTTTTAATATTACTCTCTTGGTTGTCACTAATACTCGTTTTTTCACTAATTTTTACTGCACTCTACTGCTTATTATTTTTGGTTGCACTATTAATATTAAAGTTAGATTTTTTTTCATCATTGTTTTTAATATTACTCTCTTGGTTGGCACTAATACTCGTTTTTTCACTAATTTTTACTGCACTCTACTGCTTATTATTTTTGGTTGCACTATTAATATTATAGTTAGATTTTTTTTTCATCATTGTTTTTAATATTACTCTCTTGGTTGGCACTAATACTCGTTTTTTCACTAATTTTTACTGCACTCTACTGCTTATTATTTTTGGTTGCACTATTAATATTAAAGTTAGATTTTTTTTCATCATTGTTTTTAATATTACTCTCTTGGTTGTCACTAATACTCGTTTTTTCACTAATTTTTACTGCACTCTACTGCTTATTATTTTTGGTTGCACTATTAATATTAAAGTTAGATTTCTTATCATCATTGTTTTTAATATTACTCTCTTGGTTGTCACTAATACTCGTTTTTTCACTAATTTTTACTGCACTCTACTGCTTATTATTTTTGGTTGCACTATTATTATTAAAGTTAGATTTTTTATCATCATTGTTTTTAATATTACTCTCTTGGTTGTCACTAATACTCGTTTTTTCACTAATTTTTACTGCACTCTACTGCTTATTATTTTTAGTTGCACTATTAATATTAAAGTTAGATTTTTTTTCATCATTGTTTTTAATATTACTCTCTTGGTTGGCACTAATACTAGTTTTTTCACTAATTTTTACTGCATTCTACTGCTTATTATTTTTAGTTGCACTATTAATATTAAAGTTAGATTTTTTTTCATCATTGTTTTTAATATTACTCTCTTGGTTGTCACTAATACTCGTTTTTCCACTAATTTTTACTGCACTCTACTGCTTATTATTTTTGGTTGCACTATTAATATTAAAGTTAGATTTTTTTTCATCATTGTTTTTAATATTACTCTCTTGGTTGGCACTAATACTCGTTTTTTCACTAATTTTTACTGCACTCTACTGCTTATTATTTTTGGTTGCACTATTAATATTAAAGTTAGATTTTTTATCATCATTGTTTTTAATATTACTCTCTTGGTTGTCACTAATACTCGTTTTTTCACTAATTTTTACTGCACTCTACTGCTTATTATTTTTGGTTGCACTATTAATAATACAGTTAGATTTTTTAACATCATTGTTTTTAATATTACTCTCTTGGTTGTCACTAATACTCGTTTTTCCACTAATTTTTACTGCACTCTACTGCTTATTATTTTTAGTTGCACTATTAATATTAAAGTTAGATTTTTTATCATCATTGTTTTTAATATTACTCTCTTGGTTGGCACTAATACTCGTTTTTTCACTAATTTTTACTGCACTCTACTGCTTATTATTTTTGGTTGCACTATTAATATTATAGTTAGATTTTTTTTCATCATTGTTTTTAATATTACTCTCTTAGTTGGCACTAATACTCGTTTTTTCACTAATTTTTACTGCACTCTACTGCTTATTATTTTTAGTTGCACTATTAATATTAAAGTTAGATTTTTTTTCATCATTGTTTTTAATATTACTCTCTTGGTTGTTACTAATACTCGTTTTTTCACTAATTTTTACTGCACTCTACTGCTTATTATTTTTGGTTGCACTATTAATATTAAAGTTAGATTTCTTATCATCATTGTTTTTAATATTACTCTCTTGGTTGTCACTAATACTCGTTTTTTCACTACTTTTTACTGCACTCTACTGCTTATTATTTTTGGTTGCACTATTAATATTAAAGTTAGATTTTTTATCATCATTGTTTTTAATATTACTCTCTTGGTTGTCACTAATACTCGTTTTTTCACTAATTTTTACTGCACTCTACTGCTTATTATTTTTGGTTGCACTATTAATATTAAAGTTAGATTTTTTATCATCACTGTTTTTAATATTACTCTCTTGGTTGTCACTAATACTCGTTTTTTCACTAATTTTTACTGCACTCTACTGCTTATTATTTTTGGTTGCACTATTAATATTATAGTTAGATTTTTTATCATCATTGTTTTTAATATTACTCTCTTGGTTGTCACTAATACTCGTTTTTCCACTAATTTTTACTGCACTCTACTGCTTATTATTTTTGGTTGCACTATTAATATTAAAATTAGATTTTTTTTCATCATTGTTTTTAATATTACTCTCTTGGTTGGCACTAATACTCGTTTTTTCACTAATTTTTACTGCACTCTACTGCTTATTATTTTTGGTTGCACTATTAATATTATAGTTAGATTTTTTTTCATCATTGTTTTTAATATTACATTCTTGGTTGGCACTAATACTCGTTTTTTCACTAATTTTTACTGCACTCTACTGCTTATTATTTTTAGTTGCACTATTAATATTAAAGTTAGATTTTTTTTCATCATTGTTTTTAATATTACTCTCTTGGTTGTCACTAATACTCGTTTTTTCACTAATTTTTACTGCACCCTACTGCTTATTATTTTTGGTTGCACTATTAATATTAAAGTTAGATTTCTTATCATCATTGTTTTTAATATTATTCTCTTGGTTGTCACTAGTACTCGTTTTTTCACTAATTTTTACTGCACTCTACTGCTTATTATTTTTGGTTGCACTATTAATATTAGAGTTAGATTTTTTATCATCATTGTTTTTAATATTACTCTCTTGGTTGTCACTAATACTCGTTTTTTCACTACGTTTTACTGCACTCTACTGCTTATTATTTTTGTTTGCACTATTAATATTAAAGTTAGACTTTTTTTCATCATTGTTTTTAATATTACTCTCTTGGTTGTCACTAATACTCGTTTTTTCACTAATTTTTACTGCACTCTACTGCTTATTATTTTTGGTTGCACTATTAATATTAAAGTTAGATTTTTTATCATCATTGTTTTTAATATTACTCTCTTGGTTGTCACTAATACTCGTTTTTTCACTAATTTTTACTGCACTCTACTGCTTATTATTTTTGGTTGCACTATTAATATTAAAATTAGATTTTTTTTCATCATTGTTTTTAATGTTACTCTCTTGGTTGGCACTAATACTCGTTTTTTCACTAATTTTTACTGCACTCTACTGCTTATTATTTTTGGTTGCACTATTAATATTATAGTTAGATTTTTTTTCATCATTGTTTTTAATATTACTCTCTTGGTTGGCACTAATACTCGTTTTTTCACTAATTTTTACTGCACTCTACTGCTTATTATTTTTGGTTGCACTATTAATATTAAAGTTAGATTTTTTTTCATCATTGTTTTTAATATTACTCTCTTGGTTGTCACTAATACTCGTTTTTTCACTAATTTTTACTGCACTCTACTGCTTATTATTTTTGGTTGCACTATTAATATTAAAGTTAGATTTTTTATCATAATTGTTTTTAATATTACTCTCTTGGTTGTCACTAATACTCGTTTTTTCACTAATTTTTACTGCTCTCTACTGCTTATTATTTTTAGTTGCACTATTAATATTAAAGTTAGATTTCTTATCATCATTGTTTTTAATATTAGTCTCTTGGTTGTCACTAACACTCGTTGTTTCACTAATTTTTACTGCACTCTACTGCTTATTATTTTTGGTTGCACTATTAATATTAATGTTAGATTTTTGATCATCGTTGTTTTTAATATTACTCTCTTGGTTGTCACTAATACTCGTTTTTCCACTAATTTTTACTGCACTCTACTGCTTATTATTTTTGGTTGCACTATTAATATTAAAGTTAGATTTTTTAACATCAATGTTTTTAATATTACTCTCTTGGTTGTCACTTATACTCGTTTTTTCACTAATTTTTACTGCACTCTACTGCTTATTATTTTTAGTTGCACTATTAATATTAAAGTTAGATTTTTTTTCATCATTGTTTTTAATATTACTCTCTTGGTTGTCACTAATACTCGTTTTTTCACTAATTTTTGCTGCACTCTACTGCTTATTATTTTTGGTTGCACTATTAATATTAAAGTTAGATTTTTTATCATCATTGTTTTTAATATTACTCTCTAGGTTGTCACTAATACTCGTTTTTTCACTAATTTTTACTGCACTCTACTGCTTATTATTTTTGGTTGCACTATTAATATTAAAGTTAGATTTTTTATCATCATTGTTTTTAATATTACTCTCTTGGTTGTCACTAATACTCGTTTTTTCACTAATTTTTACTGCACTCTACTGCTCATTATTTTCGGTTGCACTATTAATATTAAAGTTAGAATTTTTATGATCAATGTTTTTAATATTACTCTCTTGGTTGTCACTAATACTCGTTTTTTCACTACGTTTTACTGCACTCTACTGCTTATTATTTTTGGTTGCACTATTATTATTAAAGTTAGATTTTTTATCATCATTGTTTTTAATATTACTCTCTTGGTTGTCACTAATACTCGTTTTTTCACTAATTTTTACTGCACTCTACTGCTTATTATTTTTGGTTGCACTATTAATATTAAAGTTAGATTTTTTATCATCATTGTTTTTAATATTACTCTCTTGGTTGTCACTAATACTCGTTTTTTCACTAATTTTTACTGCACTCTACTGCTTATTATTTTTGGTTGCACTATTAATATTATAGTTAGATTTTTTATCATCATTGTTTTTAATATTACTCTCTTGGTTGTCACTAATACTCGTTTTTCCACTAATTTTTACTGCACTCTACTGCTTATTATTTTTGGTTGCACTATTAATATTAAAATTAGATTTTTTTTCATCATTGTTTTTAATATTACTCTCTTGGTTGTCACTAATACTCGTTTTTTCACTAATTTTTACTGCACTCTACTGCTTATTATTTTTGGTTGCACTATTAATATTATAGTTAAATTTTTTATCATAATTGTTTTTAATATTACTCTCTTGGTTGTCACTAATACTCGTTTTTCCACTAATTTTTACTGCACTCTACTGCTTATTATTTTTGGTTGCACTATTAATATTAAAATTAGATTTTTTTTCATCATTGTTTTTAATATTACTCTCTTGGTTGGCACTAATACTCGTTTTTTCACTAATTTTTACTGCACTCTACTGCTTATTATTTTTGGTTGCACTATTAATATTATAGTTAGATTTTTTTTCATCATTGTTTTTAATATTACTCTCTTGGTTGGCACTAATACTCGTTTTTTCACTAATTTTTACTGCACTCTACTGCTTATTATTTTTAGTTGCACTATTAATATTAAAGTTAGATTTTTTTTCATCATTGTTTTTAATATTACTCTCTTGGTTGTCACTAATACTCGTTTTTTCACTAATTTTTACTGCACTCTACTGCTTATTATTTTTGGTTGCACTATTAATATTAAAGTTAGATTTCTTATCATCATTGTTTTTAATATTATTCTCTTGGTTGTCACTAATACTCGTTTTTTCACTACTTTTTACTGCACTCTACTGCTTATTATTTTTGGTTGCACTATTAATATTAAAGTTAGAGTTTTTATCATCATTGTTTTTAATATTACTCTCTTGGTTGTCACTAATACTCGTTTTTTCACTAATTTTTACTGCACTCTACTGCTTATTATTTTTGGTTGCACTATTAATATTAGAGTTAGATTTTTTATCATCAATGTTTTTAATATTACTCTCTTGGTTGTCACTAATACTCGTTTTTTCACTAATTTTTACTGCACTCTACTGCTTATTATTTTTGGTTGCACTATTAATATTAAAGTTAGACTTTTTTTCATCATTGTTTTTAATATTACTCTCTTGGTTGTCACTAATACTCGTTTTTTCACTAATTTTTACTGCACTCTACTGCTTATTATTTTTGGTTGCACTATTAATATTAAAGTTAGATTTTTTATCATCATTGTTTTTAATATTACTCTCTTGGTTGTCACTAATACTCGTTTTTTCACTAATTTTTACTGCACTCTACTGCTTATTATTTTTGGTTGCACTATTAATATTAAAATTAGATTTTTTTTCATCATTGTTTTTAATATTACTCTCTTGGTTGGCACTAATACTCGTTTTTTCACTAATTTTTACTGCACTCTACTGCTTATTATTTTTGGTTGCACTATTAATATTATAGTTAGATTTTTTTTCATCATTGTTTTTAATATTACTCTCTTGGTTGGCACTAATACTCGTTTTTTCACTAATTTTTACTGCACTCTACTGCTTATTATTTTTGGTTGCACTATTAATATTAAAGGTAGATTTTTTTTCATCATTGTTTTTAATATTACTCTCTTGGTTGTCACTAATACTCGTTTTTTCACTAATTTTTACTGCACTCTACTGCTTATTATTTTTGGTTGCACTATTAATATTAAAGTTAGATTTTTTATCATAATTGTTTTTAATATTACTCTCTTGGTTGTCACTAATACTCGTTTTTTCACTAATTTTTACTGCTCTCTACTGCTTATTATTTTTAGTTGCACTATTAATATTAAAGTTAGATTTTTTTTCATCATTGTTTTTAATATTACTCTCTTGGTTGTCACTAATACTCGTTTTTTCACTAATATTTACTGCACTCTACTGCTTATTATTTTTAGTTGCACTATTAATATTAAAGTTAGATTTTTTTTCATCATTGTTTTTAATATTATTACTCTCTTGGTTGTCACTAATACTCGTTTTTTCACTAATTTTTGCTGCACTCTACTGCTTATTATTTTTGATTGCACTATTAATATTAAAGTTAGATTTCTTATCATCATTGTTTTTAATATTACTCTCTTGGTTGTCACTAATACTCGTTTTTTCACTAATTTTTACTGCACTCTACTGCTTATTATTTTTGGTTGCATTATTAATATTAAAGTTAGATTTTTTATCATCAATGTTTTTAATATTACTCTCTTGGTTGTCACTAATACTCGTTTTTTCACTAATTTTTACTGCACTCTACTGCTTATTATTTTTGGTTGCACTATTAATATTAAAGTTAGATTTCTTATCATCATTGTTTTTAATATTAGTCTCTTGGTTGTCACTAATACTCGTTGTTTCACTAATTTTTACTGCACTCTACTGCTTATTATTTTTGGTTGCACTATTAATATTAAAGTTAGATTTTTTATCATCGTTGTTTTTAATATTACTCTCTTGGTTGTCACTAATACTCGTTTTTCCACTAATTTTTACTGCACTCTACTGCTTATTATTTTTGGTTGCACTATTAATATTAAAGTTAGATTTTTTATCATCAATGTTTTTAATATTACTCTCTTGGTTGTCACTAATACTCGTTTTTTCACTAATTTTTACTGCACTCTACTGCTTATTATTTTTGGTTGCACTATTAATATTAAAGTTAGATTTTTTTTCATCATTGTTTTTAATATTACTCTCTTGGTTGTCACTAATACTCGTTTTTTCACTAATTTTTACTGCACTCTACTGCTTATTATTTTTGGTTGCACTATTAATATTAAAGTTAGATTTTTTATCATAATTGTTTTTAATATTACTCTCTTGGTTGTCACTAATACTCGTTTTTTCACTAATTTTTACTGCACTCTACTGCTTATTATTTTTAGTTGCACTATTAATATTAAAGTTAGATTTTTTTTCATCATTGTTTTTAATATTACTCTCTTGGTTGTCACTAATACTCGTTTTTTCACTAATTTTTGCTGCACTCTACTGCTTATTATTTTTGGTTGCACTATTAATATTAAAGTTAGATTTTTTATCATCATTGTTTTTAATATTACTCTCTAGGTTGTCACTAATACTCGTTTTTTCACTAATTTTTACTGCACTCTACTGCTTATTATTTTTGGTTGCACTATTAATATTAAAGTTAGATTTCTTATCATCATTGTTTTTAATATTACTCTCTTGGTTGTCACTAATACTCGTTTTTTCCTTAATTTTTACTGCACTCTACTGCTCATTATTTTCGGTTGCACTATTAATATTAAAGTTAGAATTTTTATGATCAATGTTTTTAATATTACTCTCTTGGTTGTCACTAATATTCGTTTTTTCACTAATTTTTACTGCACTCTACTGCTTATTATTTTTGGTTGCACTATTAATATTAAAGTTAGATTTTTTATCATCAATGTTTTTAATATTACTCTCTTGGTTGTCACTAATACTCGTATTTTTAGAATTTTCGTTTTTATTGTTTTTGTTAGGACTATTGCTATTATCACCATTTGTATTAACATTGTTTTATCGTCCTTGCTATTAAAACTATATTAAAATTATCATTTTTCTACTGGGATTCTTTTTACTTATAAAACTTCTTATTAGTTTTAGTATTTTAATTTAACTATAGTTTAATTTTTTGATTTATTAAAATATTTTTATTGGTGTTTAAAATTAATTTGTCTTGATTATATTTTAAATTTTGATTTAATATTTATTAATTGCAGCACCTTTTTTAAATTTTAATTACATTAGTTTCACTTCAATGTTAGATTTTAAAGCTTAATTTATGAGGAGAAGTTATATTCCCTCGGTCATGTTTTTAAAGCTTATGATAATTAAAAGATAAAAAAAATACTTACAGAAAAAAACGCAATTCATCTGGTTGGAGCCTTGGAAAATAATGCTAGCAACGGTTGAGTTGTGTTGGTCTTCTATTTACACTGATAAACAGGCTTTGATTTGAAGTTCTCAACATCTTATTTTGAAATTCCGATCTTAGCATGGTATGTGTAGCATATTTTCTGCAATTTTTGATGATTTGTCAGAAGACCTTCTTGATCAATTAATACTTCAAGATTTCTTTGCCTTATTCTTAAAACAAATCTTAAAAATATGATAAATATAATCTTACATTGCTATATATTCAATGGTCTCTTAATCTAGATAATACATAAACTTCATCAACGCTTTCATAAGCCTTTTTCGTAAGTTTAACAATAAGCGGTTCATCACATCAGTGCACTCTTGTTCACTTTTTAAATATCACTATTATATTTATCTTTATAATATTGTTTTACTTTCACTTTTTACTGAACTCTCCTGCTAATTGTTTTTGGTTCCACTATTAGTATTAATATTAAAGTTAGAATTTTTTTCATCATTGTTTTTAATATTACTCTCTTGGCAACGGTTGAGTTGTGTTGGTCCTCTATTTACACTGGTAAACATCCTCTGATTTGAAGTTCTCAACATCTTATTTTGAAATTCCGATCTTAGCATGGTATGTGTAGTATATTTTCTGCAATTCTTGATGATTTGTCAGAAGACCTTCTTGATCAATTAATATTTCAAGATTTCTTTGCCTTATTCTTAAAACTAATCTTAAAAATATGATAAATATAATCCTACATTGCTATATATTCAATGGTCTCTTAATCTAGATAATACATAAACTTCATCAACGCTTTCATAAGCCTTTTTCGTAAGTTTAACAATAAGCGGTTCATCATATCAGTGCACTCTTGTTCACTTTTTAAATATCACTATTATATTTCTCTTTATAATAATGTTTTACTTTTGCTTTTTCCTGCACTCTCCTGCTAATTGTTTTTGGTTCCACTATTAGTATTAATATTAAAGTTAGAATTTTTTTCATCATTGGTTTTAATATTACTTTCTTGGCAACGGTTGAGTTGTGTTGGTCCTCTATTTACACTGGTAAACATCCTCTGATTTGAAGTTCTCAACATCTTATTTTGAAATTCCGATCTTAGCATGGTATATGTGTAGTATATTTTCTGCAATTCTTGATGATTTGTCAGAAGACCTTCTTGATCAATTAATATTTGAAGATTTCTTTGCCTTATTCTTAAAACTAATCTTAAAAATATGATAAATATAATCTTACATTGCTATATATTCAATGGTCTCTTAATCTAGATAATACATAAACTTTATCAACGCTTTCATAAGCCTTTTTCGTAAGTTTAACAATAAGCGGTTCATCATATCAGTGCACTCTTGTTCACTTTTTAAATATCACTATTATATTTCTCTTTATAATATTGTTTTACTTTCACTTTTTACTGCAATCTCCTGCTAATTGGTTTTGGTTCCACTATTAGTATTAATATTAAAGTTAAAATTTTTTTCATCATTGTTTTTAATATTACTCTCTTGGCAACGGTTGAGTTGTGTTGGTCCTCTATTTACACTTGTAAACATCCTCTGATTTGAAGTTCTCAACATCTTATTTTGAAATTCCGATCTTAGCATGGTATGTGTAGTATATTTTCTGCAATTCTTGATGATTTGTCAGAAGACCTTCTTGATCAATGAATACTTCAAGATTTCTGTGCCTTATTCTTAAAACTAATCTTAAAAATATGATAAATATAATCCTACATTGCTATATATTCAATGGTCCCTTAATCTAGATAATACATAAACTTCATCAACGCTTTCATAAGCCTTTTTCGTAAGTTTAACAATAAGCGGTTCATCATATCAGTGCACTCTTGTTCACTTTTTAAATATCACTATTATATTTCTCTTTATAATATTGTTTTACTTTTACTTTTTCCTGCACTCTCCTGCTAATTGTTTTTGGTTCCACTATTAGTATTAATATTAAAGTTAAAATTTTTTTCATCATTGTTTTTAATATTGCTCTCTTGGCAACGGTTGAGTTGCGTTGGTCCTCTATTTACACTGGTAAACATCCTCTGATTTGAAGTTCTCAACATCTTATTTTGAAATTCCGATCTTAGCATGGTATGTGTAGTATTTTTTCTGCAATTCTTGATGATTTGTTAGAAGACCTTCTTGATCATTTAATACTTCAAGATTTCTTTGCCTTATTCTTAAAACTAATCTTAAAAATATGATAAATATAATCCTACATTGCTATATATTCAATGGTCCCTTAATCTAGATAATACATAAACTTCATCAACGCTTTCATAAGCCTTTTTCGTAAGTTTAACAATAAGCGGTTCATCGTATCAGTGCACTCTTGTTCACTTTTTAAATATCACTATTATATTTCTCTTTATAATATTGTTTTAATTTCACTTTTTACTGCATTCTCCTGCTAATTGTTTTTGGTTCCACTATTAGTATTAATATTAAAGTTAGAATTTTTTTCATTTTTAATACTACTC
The DNA here is from genome assembly GCF_029603195.1 of Condylostylus longicornis. Lineage (NCBI taxonomy): Eukaryota > Metazoa > Arthropoda > Insecta > Diptera > Dolichopodidae > Condylostylus > Condylostylus longicornis. The sequence continues at coordinate 1,494,412 of NW_026577974.1, forward strand.
TCTTGGCAACGGTTGAGTTGTGTTGGTCCTCTATTTACACTGGTAAACATCCTCTGATTTGAAGTTCTCAACATCTTATTTTGAAATTCCGATCTTAGCATGGTATGTGTAGTATTTTTTCTGCAATTCTTGATGATTTGTTAGAAGACCTTCTTGATCATTTAATACTTCAAGATTTCTTTGCCTTATTCTTAAAACTAATCTTAAAAATATGATAAATATAATCCTACATTGCTATATATTCAATGGTCCCTTAATCTAGACAATACATAAACTTCATCAACGCTTTCATAAGCCTTTTTCGTAAGTTTAACAATAAGCGGTTCATCACATCAGTGCACTCTTGTTCACTTTTTAAATATCACTATTATATTTATCTTTATAATATTGTTTTACTTTCACTTTTTACTGCACTCTCCTGCTAATTGTTTTTGGTTCCACTAGTAGTATTAATATTAAAGTTAGAATTTTTTTCATTTTTAATACTACTCTCTTGGCAACGGTTGAGTTGTGTTGGTCCTCTATTTACACTGGTAAACATCCTCTGATTTGAAGTTCTCAACATCTTATTTTGAAATTCCGATCTTAGCATGGTATGTGTAGTATTTTTTCTGCAATTCTTGATGATTTGTCAGAAGACCTTCTTGATCATTTAAAACTTCAAGATTTCTTTGCCTTATTCTTAAAACTAATCTTAAAAATATGATAAATATAATCCTACATTGCTATATATTTAAAGGTCTCTTAATCTAGATAATACATAAACTTCATCAACGCTTTCATAAGCCTTTTTCGTAAGTTTAACAATAAGCGGTTCATCACATCAGTGCACTCTTGTTCACTTTTTAAATATCACTATTATATTTATCTTTATAATATTGTTTTACTTTCACTTTTTACTGCACTCTCCTGCTAATTGTTTTTGGTTCCACTAGTAGTATTAATATTAAAGTTAGAATTTTTTCATCATTGTTTTTAATATTACTCTCTTGGCAACGGTTGAGTTGTGTTGGTCCTCTATTTACACTGGTAAACATCCTCTGATTTGAAGTTCTCAACATCTTATTTTGAAATTCCGATCTTAGCATGGTATATGTGTAGTATATTTTCTGCAAGTCTTGATGATTTGTTAGAAGACTTCTTGATCAATTAATACTTCAAGATTTCTTTGCCTTATTCTTAAAACTAGTCTTAAAAATATGATAAATATAATCCTACATTGCTATATATTCAATGGTCTCTTAATCTAAATAATACATAAACTTCATCAACGCTTTCATAAGCCTTTTTCGTAAGTTTAACAATAAGCGGTTCATCGTATCAGTGCACTCTTGTTCACTTTTTAAATATCACTATTATATTTCTCTTTATAATATTGTTTTAATTTCACTTTTTACTGCACTCTCCTGCTAATTGTTTTTGGTTCCACTATTAGTATTAATATTAAAGTTAGAATTTTTTTCATTTTTAATACTACTCTCTTGGCAACGGTTGAGTTGTGTTGGTCCTCTATTTACACTGGTAAACATCCTCTGATTTGAAGTTCTCAACATCTTATTTTGAAATTCCGATCTTAGCATGGTATGTGTAGTATTTTTTCTGCAATTCTTGATGATTTGTTAACCTTCTTGATCATTTAATACTTCAAGATTTCTTTGCCTTATTCTTAAAACTAATCTTAAAAATATGATAAATATAATCCTACATTGCTATATATTCAATGGTCCCTTAATCTAGATAATACATAAACTTCATCAACGCTTTCATAAGCCTTTTTCGTAGTTTAACAATAAGCGGTTCATCACATCAGTGCACTCTTGTTCACTTTTTAAATATCACTATTATATTTATCTTTATAATATTGTTTTACTTTCACTTTTTACTGCACTCTCCTGCTAATTGTTTTTGGTTCCACTAGTAGTATTAATATTAAAGTTAGAATTTTTTTCATTTTTAATACTACTCTCTTGGCAACGGTTGAGTTGTGTTGGTCCTCTATTTACACTGGTAAACATCCTCTGATTTGAAGTTCTCAACATCTTATTTTGAAATTCCGATCTTAGCATGGTATGTGTAGTATATTTTCTGCAATTCTTGATGATTTTATGGCCTTTTAATCTAAGCCTTTTTCGTAAGCTTAACAATAGGCGGTTTATCAGATCATTGCACTTTGGTTAACATTTTGAATATTACTATCTCCCCCATATTTAGATTTAATGTATCATTTTTAAGTCCATTATCATATTTGGTTCCAACATTTTGCTCGATATTGTAGCTCTTGTATTGTTGCTATTACTATTCGTAATTTGTGAAATAGTTTAGAGGTCGTTTTCAACCAATAACTTGGGAATAATTTTAAATATATTTAATAATATAATTTGTAACATTTTTCTTACTTTTACCTTTTACTCAACTGTACTGCTTACTTTTTCTTTTGACTCACTATTGGCATTAATATGATAGTTAGAATTTTTTTCCATCTTTCTTTTAAATGAGATTACTCTCTTGGTTGTCGCTAACGCTCTTATTTTTAAAATTTTCGTTAATATTTATTTTTAAAATTTTTATAGGTATTATTGTTATTATCATGATTAGTATTAACATTTGTTTTATCGTCCTTATGTCTACATGTAAAGTATTGTAACAATCGTGACTCTTGTTAATGTTAAAATTATCATTTTTCTGCTGGTATTATTTTTTGAACAAATGTTTATCATATTCTTTAATTTTCTTCTTCAATTTGTTCTATTTTCACTTATAAGACTACTTATTGGTTCTAGTATTTTACTTTAACTATTGTTTAATTTTTTGGTTTATTAAAATATTTTTATTTGCTGAACTTTATTTCTCTATTTTTTTTAGTTGTTTTGGTTATAATTCAAATTAAGAATTTAAAGCTAAGAACAAAAAGAAAAAAAGCTACTTACGGGAAAAGCTATTCATCTCGTTGGAGTTTTTGTGGATAATTCGAGCAACGATTGGGTTGTCTCAGTCCTTTTTAGACGCAGAGCTGGACACTCGTAAACCTCCTACCTTTCCTTATGTTATTTGGGATATCCACAATGCCTGTACTTTCACGCCTATATTATTCTGCTCCCTGAAAATTTTCCTATATTATTCTGCTCCCTGTCGGGTTTTTCCGTAATCATTTTGATGTAGTTATCTAGAAGCTTAATTGAGATTGAGTGCTCATCGATTGGGCAGAAACAAAATACGAGTTAATATGGCATGCTGTGAGCATAGGGATGAAAGCGAGTGCGTTACAATTTTAAAGAAAGTAAACTGCAGACATCTGTTCGAAATTTTAACAATTTTACTCATTTGCACTCGCAACGGAAATTTTTAATGGTTTTTTTTTGATATGTCATTACTTTTTCTTGTTTAAAATATTATGAGCATGTGTTATGTGTTACAGTATTGTTGGTATTCTTTGACAGATAACAGCAAAAAAGGGTAAAAACTGAAATAAATGTACGATGATTCGTTCCTTTTATCTTCTTCTACTTGTTTTACTTTTAGTTCAGTTTTTGCACATTTCTTTAACATTGTTTTTTCTTATTCTTCCTAAGATATTTTATCCTTTTGTATCTGAAATATAAAACGCTATAATTTAGCCTCAAATATATTTATGAGCATTTAGTTTTGAAATAGATTTTATAAATTTCATAGCAAAGAAAAAATTCTTTTGACAACATATTTTTCTACCATTTGTTATGTCAAATAATTTAAACGTGTGCGTGATAAATGTTTTGCAATCATTATATGTTTATGTTCTTTTTTATTGTCAATGATAATATGTGCAGTGATGATGAAAGTGAATAATGATATTGATAACAATCGAAAGTAGGTTTCGCATTAAATTTTCTTTGGAGATTGTTCATAGGGTGCCAAAATCAGAACCTTTTAAACTTTTTGATTGTTTTCTGTTTTTACTTTTATTGCCTCATCCTTTTTGATTTGGAAAAATTTTCTAAATGAAGTGATTGTTTATTGCTAATTCTTATGGGTTTCAAACAAAAAAAATGAGATCTATAGAATTATTTCTTTCATTTCCTTTTCATTTCTTTCATATTCTATGAAATTTGCTATTTAATTTTTTATCCTATAGTTCAATTTTTTGGCAATTTTTTTTATAAAATCCATTTTTCTTAGTTTTGCTATTTTACTATTTTTTGTTTTGTTATAATCTAAGGACATTCAAAATGATTTAATGTCATTTAGGTTATTAATATTTTCAGAGCTTATAAGTATTTTTGTTGAGAGGTCTTGAAATATTTGTTTTAATTTTAAAAAAAAAGCAGTCACAGGAAAAGTACGTCAGGGCGAATTAATATATTTACGCAAAAAAGACGATTACAGTTACTTATATGTAATGATAAAAAAAACTAATGTTATTGAAATTCCCATATTTTACGATAAGATTGTTAAATTATATTAGATTTATGTATTTCATACATGTATGGTAACTATGTTTATTTGTATTTTTTCCACAAATATCACATAATAATAAACCTTCTTTTCTATTTGAAAACAAATATACTGAAACCCAAATTCAAAAACTGTCTGATATTATGTACAAATTTGTCGTAATTAATTATCATCTTAACTTATGAATTTATGTATACATCTGTGAAACCATCAATAATTGAATTTGATATCAAATGAAAACAATTTTTTTTCTTTTCTATATTCTCTTGTTATAATTATACTGCGACGAATATTGGTTCGTTGGTATGTATAAATGCATAAACGTGTTATATTTATTATTATTAATTTTAATAATAACAATAATAACAATAATAATAATAATGAAACCAATTTAGATGTAAAAATCTACAATTTGGTTTGCAATATGCAATCTGAGAATTTTAAGCATCACCAATTTAATTCGATCTTTTTATTAATGATGGTAAACCTCATAACGTATAATTTGCAGTAGCAACTGTTTTGTAATCAGATCTTATTATCTCCGATCATCATCATCATCATCATCATCATTATTGTTATCAAGTTGGTATACCTAACATGTACATTAATTTATATACAAAAGTAGATCAAACTCTCATGATTAATAATATTTTTATCATTTTAACTTTCATTTCATTCAATAAAAAAAATATGAAAATATAAACCTGCTCTATAAATTATCTAACAGTAAAGAAACTTATAACACTGTTTTGAGTTATATTTATCACAATATCCCACAATATTCACTATATTCTATATACATGTATGACTATACATTCACTTATGTTGGCAATAACCACTAATGACAATTTTGTTAATAAACACTATGAAATTTAATCAAAGTGGCAAAACAACACTTCGTATTTAACACACAACAGTGTTTTAATAACATTAAAATACAAAGCAACAACAAAAACAATCGAGAGAACTTAGAAATAAATGAGAAAAAAAACCTAAATACATTATAAATGTATTCAACAATTTTATATGAGTGTTTATGAGTGAGTGTATGGTGCTTAAAAAATGTGTGCTCTCATGTTTTGATAATTATAAAATTTATGACTCTGTAATTTAATTCAAGTGAAACTAATTTAAAGTCATCATAATTAAATATAAAATACCTATACAAAAACTTATATGATTAAATTTTATTGTAAAAATATAATAAAGAAAAAAAAACATAACCATAATAACATTGAATTAATTTTTGATTGACACTTGCAACAACTGTCAATGTAGTTAAGTTGTTGTTGATGTTTTTTATTTTATTTCAAGAAAAATTATAGAAAAAAGGGAAAATCTTTCAGCTGTTCTGTCAAAATAAAACAAAATGAATACAAGTTTACTGTGTGCGGTTTTTCATTATACTTATAATACTATCTCTCTCTCTCCTTCATTTTGATGGCAATATTTTTGCTTTATGTGAATATATTGTGTAATGTATACGAAGTAATATTTAAATAGATATAAAATAAATTTGTTACTAAAAAAATATTTTTTGCCACAATCTAATTCAGAAATATGAAACATTTTTATCGATGTAAGGCCAAAATAACAAAGATGCATTATTAATTATTATGCTAGTTAATTCAAAATATATAATTCAGAAGGCACAGATGTTAAAGGAGGGCCCTCATGATGTTATATGAGAACTATCATATACGTCACTTACGAACTTTGACAAAAAGAAAGATAAAAGCAGGTATCGGATTGTCATATTCATCATAAAACGCTCGGGCTGTAAGTTTCTGTTCATAATATACCGGTTTGGTCTATTCAACATGTTATTATTTATACTGAACACGTCTATTCCAACCATTATTATTTTTTATATAGTTGATCTAGCGGGCTACTATGTAGTGCAACTTCCGCTAAACGATTCTCGCATTTTAAATTTTGACCCTATGTAAATGGAATATTACAAATTTGCGTATGCGAAAGTATCAAAAAAGGAATTACAGAATGCTACTTTCGCAAACTTTTCATTCACTTGCCATTTTGTTTACGAATCTCATTGCGAGTCAAAGTTTTTGAAAAAGTAAAACTAAATAATGTAAGTGTGACATTTATTTTGATTTATTAAATTTAAAAAACCTTGCATTTCAAATTTACTGCAATTACTTAATTTTTGTATTTAATAATTATAATTACAGGTCAAAATAAAATACAAAACCATTCCGGTTTTGACTTTGCTCCTTTGCAGTTTTATTTTTATGGGACTGAACTTTTTATCTATAGGCTTACAAATTTCGGTTATAAGAAGTAAAACTGTTTGCTGAGCAAGACAAATATTTAAATCTTAACTTGCATAAAAGTTTTTTGCTATCCATATTTGTTTAAAAAATCAACAATAATCGCTTAACATTCTACATACATTTCAATGTATGACTATTATAAAATAATACAAATGTTTACTTTGAAAAAAAACTGTCAGAAATGTCAAAAACAAAAAATTTTAGAAAATGCTGCGAGTTTAAATTTCTTGTCATGCGATTTTATTACATATTACCAAACCATTTGCGAATCGCAAATTAACTTCCATTTTTCGAATGAATGTATGGTATAATATTATGTATTATATGAATTATATTATTATATGAATTTTGCATAGTAGAGAAATGTGCATCTGCCCTGTATCTAATGTAATTATTTTGTTTTGTAAAACAAAATAAATACCTCTAATACAAATTTCATTTAGATCTCTGTTTTCGTCATCATCATGAGAGTTTTATAAAAAGAAAAAAATTAAAAAATATTATTTTATGGAATCATGTTATTTGAGATTTTAGATCTTATTTGTAGAATCAATTACAGTAAAACGGTTCAATTCACATCTGATTGACAGATAAGGAGAACATTTCAATGATTTTTCTTAGGTTTCGTTTTAGCTTTCGCAGTTTTCAAATTTAATTGAGTGATACAGATTCAATGAAAGCCAATAAAATATGAATAAAATTTAATTCGCAATGCTATATGATATTTCCAATGTTTTATTAAAATAAATGGATGCATGCATGTGTTATGCGTTATTGTTACTATATTATAACATATAAGATTTAGTAAAAACAAACACTAGTTAGTTATAAGATTGTTTAATTGTCAAATTGTATAATTTTGTAATGTTAGAATGTTGATAAAGTTTTGATTCGGTTTAATGTCGCATACTCCATGCACTTTTAGGACACTCTAACCAAGAGCACTAAACTACAAAAAAAAATTTATTAAAATTCTTCAGGGTGATTTACTTACAAAAAGCTTATAATTGATAGCAATATCAGAGTGTTGCGACAGCTTCAAATTAAATTCTTAAATGTCGCCATGTGTCGCTATCTCGCAATTCAAATATAAAAACGCAAATACAAAATATTTCCTTTATTTATAGAAGCAAAACAAAATTTGCTCTGGCTCTAAATGGCTTAGTTACACACATTGTACTTATTGGGTACAACGTGTTACAATCATGAGTTTCAAGTTATACTGAATATTCACTAATACCTTAAACTATTTTATTGGAAAAAATTTATTTATTTTTGCAACAAAATATTTAAAGCTTTTAATTTTGGAAAATGAAATTTCTTGTTATTTACAAAACGAATAATCGTAATATATTAATCAACTTCTCAACAAACACTATAAAAGTTAATTCATTACAAACATTTTTGATTATTTACTTATTTAGTATTATTTTTTCTATATTTATTCCCCTAGTTTTTGTAATTTGTGTAATTTTTCATTTCTGTTATCTATCTATTTTCACTAACTATGGTAATAAAATATTTTTATTATACTCTCTAAGGGGTAGTTAAATGTTAAGCCTAATGTTCAGAATATGGAACATAAAAATATTATCCGTATTCGTCTACGCAAATAATGATAGAATGAAAAAAGAGATAATTGCAAAAACTATGCAAATAACCGCTTGTAACGAAAATATATTCTTATAAAAGCAGTAACATCAACAACAGCAGCATAATGATAATAGAAATATTGAAATGAAATCACATTAAACACGCAACATTCGTTCACCTAATTCCCTATTAAAAACAGCTCATAAAAAAAATTGTAAAATATCTTTTAACAAATAAATTTTGAGCAACAATGAATAGTTGAGAACATTAAAAATTGACGTGCTATACATTAATGCAAATGTTGACAATGCTTTATAAAATGAAAAGTTACATTTACTGTTATTTGAAGTCAGTATTAATGTAAGAAATAAATAAAATAAAAAAATTCGAAAATATAAGGGAATTTTATAGATGTGTTTTTTCTTTTAGCAAGAATAATAATTTTATTTTGCAATAATTCGTTTGCCATTCAAATCCAAAGTACGAGGGTTATAATCACATAAAAAATATTTTTTTAAATTGTTTATACAGCTTTGTTTAAAATAATTAGACAATAAACATCATTGTTGAAAATTTTGTAACCGTATCCTTTGCAAAAAAAAAAAAAAATCTACAACTAAATTTTTAGCATTTTGAAAAGAATTTGATGTTTTTTGACAGTATTGTGACGTCCGTCAATCAATTAATTCAACACTTTTCCATATGTTTTTTAATAAATTGTCACACCAGTTTTAATAATTCGGCTTTTAGAAGAATTTTAACTGATTGAATTAAAATCTTTATTGAATTGAAAATAGGAACGTCATTACATTTATTATCCCATATAAAGACATCTTCACATTCCCATAACAGATTACTAATTATAAAACCTGGAGTCCTACTATGTAATTCGAATTTTGTGAAACGATTTTTGTATTCGGAGAAATGCAAAGGTAGCACCAATCAAGTTGAAGCTACTACCTTCTTGAAATTAGAATTACATAATAAGGCTCCTGATATAAAAACTCACGAAAATGACTACGTTTAATTTATTTTAGCCAATTCTTAAGAAATAAGCTCTGCAATTTGCCCGAGTTACCTCTCAAAAACAGTTTAAAACAAATATTTTTATTAAAAATCGTTTTCAAAACCCTCGTACATAACGTAATATACATACACACTATACTGTACATCATTTTTTGTTATAATGTAGAAAATAAACAATTTTAATTTATATGCCTATATAAGCAAATTTATGTGTTTGTATGTAAGCAAATATTCAATTTAACGTTTTAGTGTAAAGTTGGATATTTTGCTTGTAGAAAGAATACTGTGGTGAATATTTAGTAAAAAGATCGTACATTTTTATCCTTAATGTCATCATGTGTCAATGCAAAAAAGAATGAAATAAAATAAAATACCTATAACGCAAGGACAAACGTAAAATTAATATACACCAAGTCAAAAGAGCACGCAATAGCTCAATAAATCAGCTCAAAAAAAAAAGGAAAAAAAATATTAAAAGTGTGAATAGCTTACAAGTCCATATATACGTATACATATATATTGACACACATATACGCAACCATTTTGTACTCATATATATGCAGAATGATAATGAATTGCTTTGTGCCAAGTACAAAAACTTAGGGTTGTTAAGGGATTTATACAAAATATAGGTTCATACAGAGTGTTCATTCTTCTTCCTATTGTTAATTTATTACGTCTATTATTAAATAAAAACTATGTATAAAGACAACAGATATCAAATATAAAATAACAATAACTTATATTCAATTCTATAATAAAAAAGGATCAAAATCAAATCTTGTTGTTTTTACTTTTTTTTATATATTTTTAGGGAAACGTAATTTTTTTTTTACCAGGATATTCAGATCGTTTATTGCTACAGTAAATTGAATGCAAACGGCATGAAAAAAATTAAAGCATGAAAAATACAAAAAAAAAAAAAAATAAAATTCAACTGAAACTGAGAAAACGTGTGCCCACGAACAACAGGATATTTTATGGTTTTATTTAGAAAACCCATATGATCATTAATTTGGTACATAATTTATTGAATCACTTCTGGTTCACTCTGATGGGGTTCTTTTTTATTTTACTATTAGGTGTATAAAATAAATAGGATACATATGATGTACGTATTTATACATCTATAGGTATATATGAGTGTTTAAGCAAGGATAAATAATAAATTTAGAATGTAGGTATAATTTTTTAAATAAATAAATAAAACAAGAACTTTAATCTTTCAAATGTATGTAGAAAATGATTAAATAAAAACAACAAGATAATAAATAAATTAGTATGAAATCATTTAAAGTAAATTATGTTTAAGTTGCAAAGGACTCAACGTGAGTTATCGAGCTGATTTAAAAAAAATATTTATCACAAAGCAAGATGTTTGTATGCGTGCATATTTGACATAGCATATAAATTTTATTCTTCGGTGCTTTCTTAAATATAAAAAAATTTTTTGAATCCCATAAAATCGAAATCAAAAATCGGTAATAAAAAGTTTTATAGAAACTTACAACAATGTGAACAGGGCGTGGAGGAAGCTGCTTTTCAACGAAAGATTGAAACACAAAATAAGGTCAATAGATTGATACTACAGTTATTATTTTGACATAATTCAAATACAAACTTTTTCTAAAAAACATACACTATTCTAAGATGACCTGACCTGGTGGTACAACACCATCAGAAGAAGTCAATACACCATTTAAACATACTATTTTCAAAGTGGTTAAGAATACCCCAACTTGTCAAAAATTACAATTATAATTTCGTTATATTATGTTCTTCATATGTCATATTATTCCTATAAAGAGTTTTTACATTTTAGACCAATTAATACAGCACTAATTCTTAAGAATCCATGTATGTATAACAACTACGATGTACTAAAGTAGTAATTTACCAATTTCTTAACTAATTCTAAAAAATCAAATCATAGACATAACTTGTGAACTTATGGTTCTTATTAATATCTACGTATCATTACAATTTATTCCACTATTTAATTATAAAATCAACTAGCATTAATTACCTTTACTATAATGGAAATTGCAATACGACAAAACTTATAGTAGTTATTAAAACCCAATTTTAGTATGTCTTAAATTGGATCAATTCCATGTTCAATAAAATGTTAATCATGCGTGATATGAATTCTTAATTAAGTCGTTTTAATAAATGTCCCTACAGACAGATGTACACATACAAATGCATATAAAAGTAATAAGTCAAGAAAGATCCGGTTTTCAGTTGTTACTTCAATTTACTTTTTCTTTTTTTCAACATCTTCTGTTAAAATTATTATGAATTTGCAAATTATTCCATATGCGTAGCTCTTAAACACACCAAAATACACATTCGGCTATTTTTAATACACATTCGGCTAAATGAGAAGCCACCATGGTTTAATTTTTTGTAATAAATTTTCCATGGTTTTCCGTTTTTCCGTACATTGGAGAAGTAGAATGTTGATATTTGCAGGCATTGGTAGGAACGACCAGAATACCAAACGAATGGTTTCAAAATGGGAGAATTCTACATTTTCAAATTTGAAAATTATGTTACGATTCAAAGAACTTCTTAACATAAATTTTGTTTATAATTTTTGTTATCAATTACATTTTAATTGCCTATTTTAAAAACAATTCAAGAATTTTTATATAAATAGTAGAAATTTCGAAACAAAAGTAAAAAATTATAAATCTTTAGCTTTTGAACAAGCATTTTAGTAAACACTATTCGAGGAAAATTTTTTAAGATCCTTGAAATTAGTTTTTCAATCGAAGACTTTTTTCCCTTTATTCGTAACTTAAAACATATATTAACCTTTCCACTCTCTTTAATTTATATATTGTCTGTAATTATAATCGCAAAGCATTTATTAAATTAAACAGAAACTAATTATACCTATACAAATGTTTTTCATTCAAAAAAACTTTCTTTATTCTTATATTTCAAAGCTATATAAGAATAAACACAAGAAAATTAAATGAATTTCAAAGTTTTTTTTTACTTTTTTTTTAATCTTAAAGAATTATCACCAACAATCAGGAAAAACAAAAAACTTAAAGAATAAATTACAGATAGCAGAGTTAGTAAATCTTCCGTCCTTTGATCCATAATATCTCATCTATCTTTTAAGTCAATATTATTTCTGTAAACGCTTTTATTGGTATGCATGTGTATGTGCACTTTTTTTTACTTTAATTTATTTTTTTATACACATTCCACTCTATTCTATTCAATCCATCCCCCTGATGATACCATTATTACATTAGACATTAAAAAAAAATTCATTTCAAGATAATAATTTAACGTTAACTAGAAAGTATAGTTTTTATTTGGAAAATAGAAAGGAATAAAGGCAACTAAAACCAGAAAGAACAGTAATAACATTGACTCCTTGATGTGACAGCTTAAGATTAAGTACACAATTTCTATTCATCTCATTTATCTTTCTTCAGTATTAAATTATTTTGTTGCAATCCAATTTTTAATGTACCTACATTAATATGTATAATTGTATACACAAAAGAATTAAACTTCTCTTTTTTATCAGCTGTTCTTGACTTTTTTGAAAATTAAAACTAATTCTATATAAGAAATAAAACATCGTATCGTACATAGTGATTAAACAGTGAATTGTCTTCGCAAATTCCTTCTTCTTCGTATATTTTCAATAGCAAAATACATTTGTATGTACAATCTTTTGAAATTATCTCACCAATAAATTAAAATTAAATACCTTAAAAAAGGTTCTATGAAATACATACCTTTTAATTATGAATATTTCCGAAAAAATTTGTATTAATTTATGTATATGCATATAAGAATTCCTAATTGTCCATTCCCATATTTTAAACATTAGACACTACTGAAATTTCGCATATTTTTTGGCATGAAATCACTTCAATCATTTCGTTATTCACATAATTGTCTCCAGGTAACTTTATTATACATTATTTTCCATTATTAAATAGAATTTTAATGAAATATTCATTTTTCACAAAAATTCTTCTGCAAACTACGCACAAAAAATGGCGGTCAATTAAATTAAATTATCACGCAATAAAACAAAGATGGGAAATATTCAAAGAACTTCTAAGTGAAAATTGAAAAAGAAAAACCAATATTTTTCAAGCACATTTTTTTTCGATGCATCGATTATTTACATTTTTTTTATTAAAATTTAGGTTTTACATATGAAGATATACTTTGTCTCGTAATTTCTTCATATTTCATATTAAATCTACAATATGTCATTTTATTAATACTTTCAAAATAAAGGACACAATTTTTAAACATTAAGGCTTAGCCAAATTAGTTAATACCGTGTATCGAATACAATATTCAATTTAATTTATATGCTATGTGAACCAAAGTAAATACAATCGTACTATTTATCGTTATCTGTCAAAATTTAAACAAGTTATAAAAAGAGTTTATATGTAAAACAAGATATAATATATTGCGAATTAAAAAATACGCTGTATATGTCAATTTTTGTTAGAACATTATCTGATATGGTGTCAGGGTTCTAATATAAAATTTTTCTTTATGTGTGATCGTTAAATCAAGAATGTACTGTAGAGTATAGATGAACAAATAAGAGTATTTCCAGGATAGCAATACGTATTCTCTCAAGAGACCTATTCCGAGTATTTAATTCATAAAAATTGTTTCTTAAGTTACTCAATCTCTTTTCTTCTGATTTTTATTTTTATTCCTTTTCAAGAATTTAATGAATTAATACCTTTCTAAGATGATATAATCTATTTTATGAACATGTATACACTTCTACATTAATTTAGAGCCCCAGCGATCATTTTAAATTTGATATAAATCTATAAAACGTAAATAAATTACATTCAAATTATGCGTGGATAGCATCACAAATTTTCCTGTATTTGAGAACAAAAAATTAAGGGAGGGTTTGCAAGTCATTATTCATTATGCGTTTGGCTATGGTTAATAAATACATACTGCACGAACAATTACACAAATAAACAAAATTTAAATGTTTTTAAATTTTCAAAATGCTTATAATGATTTCAAATTCCAAACTTTATAAGTTATTTGAAAAGCTATTTTCCTGCTACTTTAATTTAGGCATGCAATCCAAGTTTTTCTATTACATAAATTTTAATATATGATTCAACCGATTTAATCAAAATCAAAATCATGAGTAAAATATGAAAATCATAAAAGGTGGATAACTTGCCAAACCAGTTAATCAAATTTATATGTGTGATATGTTATGTCAAAAAATTCAAGAATAAGTACATATGCGTAAGTAAATTTTTTCTCTTAAAGTGAACCTCAAAATTTTGATATTATCTGATTACAAAATTAAATGAAAATTAAAAGATAAAATATATAATTTGAGAACTGTGAGTGAATAATTTTATTTGAATTTCAATCATATGTCATATAAGATATATACACATAAGTATGAAGTATTATTAAATAAATAAAGAGGGTTTTTATAGTAATTTCAAAACACACAAAACTTGCATTGAAAAGGATGCCAGTTGTCAAATTCAAAATGTGGTATTAAAAAATTAATTTTTATATTTAATAGAATTCTCAAAAACTTGTGCCCTTCTGAAACCCAACCCAACTGTACATAATTTTGAATTATATACTTTATAATTTAGTATTCGAGTATGTTAAAAGTATTCGTCATACATACCAAAATTTAATAGATAATGTAACATTATTTAAAAATCATTTGTCTACTGAAAAGGTGTTAGAGATCGAGCAAATTTCAAGAAAAACAAGTTAAATTACTGAAATTGTAAATAAGAAATAACTCTTTAAATGGTCCGCAAAATGTTCTTAATTACATATGTATGTAAGTTTTAGAAAAATTGTTTGATTTAAAGAAATAACCGGTTTCCTGTAGAAAAGACAAAAAATGATATGAAAATTCTGTGTGAACGTTTGGAACTGAAATTGGAATGCACTCTAACTAAGTAAGCTGACCCTTTTTAGTTATAAAATTTAAATAGGTTTTATGACTAACGATAGAAACTTAAAAAAAACACTGCATTGTAAATACTTTTCCAATAAAATGTAATTTTTTGTCAATTTGAGGTAAAAGTAGACTGCGTTATATGGGAGTGTACTTTATGCTGGCTTCATGTTTTTATTAAAAAATATATAAACCGGTAGCTATCCGGAAATCTAGATTTTTGTTTGAATTTACATAATAAAATTTTCGAATTATGTGAAAATTCTTTTATCTGGTAGGGTTATTGTAAATTCCTTTCGAAGTTCACTGTGTGTCCTTAATATATTTCGATATTTTTTACTACCTTTATCTAGTTGTTATTGCTGACAATAATATTGCGATATTATTTTGATACAGATATCGATATTTTTAGTGTCAATGTCGAATGTCGGTAGTACCTTATTTGGTATTAAACATATCTTATCTCCATTTTGTAATTAATTGAGTAATAAGTAATAAATTTTGAATTATGCTGAGTCAGGAAGCGATTATTTAAATCATATTATTTAATTTAACCTATTTAAGGAAAAGTTAAATTTTTAACAATGAATTTTAATTGAAGTTGTCAATAATGCTATTGAAGGTCTATATGTATATCAAAGAAAATTCAAATAGGAATGTAATGTACATACATATGTACATATATGTACTTCATAAATGTAAGAAGGGCTGAACTAGTTTTAAAACGACTGAAGTTGTTGAAATGAAAGGAAACAAAAGAAAACCATGCTGGCATAAAAAGAAATATAAGCGAAGTGGATGAAGTTAATAAGTGGCTATTACAAACAAGCCGTACAATCTCACCGGAATAGGTGAGTATGATTGTTTATGTAATATGCATGGATATATGTATGTATGTAATGGCGCCTAAAAATGCAAGTATGTAGGTAGGTACCTACATTATCCTATTCAAATGTTATTCTTAGTTAACTATCAAGCGTTTTCTCAGAAATATGTAAATAAATCACAAATAGTATCCTTACAAAATTTAAAATTGAACAAAAAAAGCTATACTAGATTGTATCGTTTCCCTTTAAATAGACAAACGTAATTGAAAACCATTTGTATTGTATTTTGCTATTGAAGTTGGATTCCTGTTTTTAAAAATTGTTTAACTCAATATTCTGACTACTTAACTGCATGTGTTTTAACAATAAAATTTAGTGCTTAAGGGTCCAAATTATATAGGAATTGCCAATAGGAAAAAATCTTATAAGAAATTTTTTTTAATAAAGCATTTTACAAAGCTTCAATGACATGAAGAGTAGTATGAGAACATTAACTGGATAAGCTTATAAGTTCAAAAGTTCCAAAGTTAGAGATAATTAATTACTTTGAAAAGTATGTTCGGAAAAATTACTTTGACATAATTTGTTCCAAAATTCAATCTAGTTCATGTCGTTTAGTCAGAATATAAGTTTAAATTAAACGTGTTTTCAAAGTCAGATAGTTATATTTTAGTATAAAATAACAATAATATGAAGGGGGTTTTCATGACAATACCAAATTCATTAAAATTATATGCAAACTTGAATCACATGTACATGCCCACATAACCATAATAATTTAAATATTATACGATATATGTATCAATCAATTGTTAACAAAATTGGAATTCAATTTTATCATAGCGAAATGTTATGTAGGTATAAGATCTTTTTCGAAACATATTGGATATTATTCATGTTCATAAGTGGATTGTGAATAATAAAATTTTCTTTAAAAGTCCTTAAAACTTTTATATTATTTTTTATAGTATGTATAACTTCCTGTTTTATTGAATATCCTGTTAAATTTATTTTAGATTTTTATGTATTATAATAAATAAGATGAATTTAATATGAAGCAGATGAGCTAAATGTTTCAATTCGATAATATAAAATGTGTTTTAATGTTAAGGCCAAGTAGATGTAATAGGTAATTACATACGTGTATTTTTCGTTGAACATTCAAGTATAGGCTCACACTGTTGGGTAAAGTTGGCTAAAAATAAACTAAATTCAATCTATTTTTTAATTAGTTTTGTTTTACGGAAACTATTTTTCTATTACGATTTAATTTCTAAATTTATAACCAGTGGTTTAAAATTTTCCAAGAAATCAAATTGGTACATTCTGTAACATACTAAATTCACTACATATTTCATATTTTAATTCCTTATATTGGCATACAAGTATATATTTCATACACAATACGTGCACATTTATGTGCATATTTCTTTTAATTCTTGTTAAATGCATGTTTTTCTAATTTGTAATAGAATTCCCTGTATAGTTCAACTATTTATTTATGTATTTATTTTCGTTATCCTTATTTTATAATAGCACTTCATACCTGGTGAATTGAATATTTTTGTTTTTCTTGTTTTGTTACTTGTAATTTTATTAGAATAAATTTTTTATGAGTTCTATAAAATGAAACGTTGATGATGGTACTTCTACTCTTAAAAAAATATAACCTGAAACTGTAATTCTTTTGAAACTGTGAAAACAAGAAGAATTGTATAAATGGAACCATAGTTAACTATGCATATATGGGAAAATAAATATTGGAACACCTTAACCCTCAATGCGAAGTTGAAGTTTCTATGTCATTTGTTCGAGCACAATAGGCAATTTTTATTTTATCTATAATTTTTTAAAGTATTTCGTAAACAGGAGGATTTTCTTTAAAAGCGTTAATATCATTCGGTGGATATTTTGTTTTTGCAAAATCAATTTAGAATTCTAATTGAGTCAATTAAACGGCTCATTACAGTTGAAGGCTTATGTCAGGTTTAGCCCCCATGCATACCGATAGAGGTTAAAATCAATAAGTAAATATAAGCATGTACATACTTATTACTATTTATCAACATTAATAATATATAATACGTACGTATGTATATGTAATGCGTAAGGATACATTATAATACGATTTTCTTCAGAATTTTAAAAATAAAATAAATTATTTTATTTTGAATTTTGATAGGACTTAATATGGTTGAGTGCGCACTAAATGAATTAAATGAAAAAACAAGTAAAAATAAAAGATATTTAAAGTTTTTAATGCATCATCACATAAAGTACACACACAAATACAAACACACGCACATATTTCAAGCATTATAAAAACATGGAACATATTTTGTATGTTTATAACATTAAATATTTATTCATCTGTAAAGGACATAATTGTTGATATGGAAAAGATTTAGTTAAAAGTTAGAGAGCTCAAGAATTGAATGAAAATTTGTTATATTGTACTAGTGTGTGTGTGGGTTTATAAAAAAATTCTTTACTCATTCTTAAAACAGTTTAAAAATATTTTTGTTACATTTTTATTAAAATAAAATTTTAAGCATTAGATTTTGAAATATATATTTTTTTATTTAAATTATTAAATAAGAAAAAAACTCAAAGGCAAGGTAATATTTTCCTAGTCTTGTAAAGAAAACATTGGCCATAAACAAAGAATTAGTAACCATAGATGTAAGCTGATATCAGAGCAACCAAGTATTAATTGCTCTACATTTGAAACATTCTAAAAATGTAGCGTTAAACCATGAAGAAGCTGCAATGTAAGTTTCTTATTCTTAAATCATATTGCACTATAAAATATTTTATTTACCAAAATATTAGCAAGTAATAACAATAATTTTGTACATTACAAATAAATTTCTTCTAATTGAAAGCCTCTGGCTTGTAAGCCCGTTGTACAAATCTATAATCTACAAGCCTCTGACGAATAAGCGAATTTTTCAAAATTGAATTTAATCAATTTTGGTAAAATTTCATAAAAACTTAAACACAGTTCTTTTGGTATTAAGTTTTTAAAATAATGAAATATGTGCGCAAAATTTTTAATTAAAATTATTAAAAGATTTGAAGGGATTAAAAATAAAATTTGAAAAAAAAAATTAAATCATTTCTTACTGCCTATTCAAAGTTTGCTTCCAACTCTCTATGATATCAATTTTCATTACTTTTCATCGCAGTTATCCAAAAAATTTCAAGTATTGCATCCCAGAATGTAAATTAAAATTCGCAGCACAGTATGTGATTTTGTAACAAAATGTAAAAAAAACATGATTTTTAGGTAACTTCATAATAGGGTGTTCCTGCAATAGCGGACAAAATTTCAGCGGAAGCCTTTAAATTTTCGGATATACGAATTTGTGAAATATTTTCATTTAAAAATTATATAGGTCTATATTTGAGCCCTTGCTCACAGATCATAATTACTAAGACAATTTAATTGGTTTTGCCATCATTATATATTTTGAACATTCATAGTTGTAATAGAAAGCAAAAAAAAAAAAGAATAAATTCAATTAATTCTATTGAATAAAGTTTTATCACAGTAAAATTTATATCTAACAATAGAGAATCTGGTAAATCCATTAAGAAAAAATCAAAAAAAAATTTAAAATAAATACAAACATTACTTTAATAACTTTAACCTGTATAACTAAAAATGGGTCTAATATTAAGGAAATTATTCAAACTGTTTTAATATTGCTTCTCCTGAGCCACCTTGTTCTAATATTAACCAGTAATTTACCCCTAAATTTTATAAAAATTTTTGAAAAGCAATTGACAATTTTTGTTTAACATAAGTGCATAATAAAACGAGTTAAAAACATGTTTTCGATACACAATTAAATTAGTAATATGATCGTCTCTTACATACATGAATATATATGCAATCTCTAATACCGTATTATATGAATTCTCAAAAAAATCAATTCATGGTTATTATCCGTACATTGTATAATGTTAAGTAGGTTTTAGTGAATTTAATTCAAATCATATACAAAATGTGCGTATATAAAATAATTATGTACTTGGAATACATATATAAAACAATAAATTGTTGTTAAGGATTTACTTAATAAATCCTTATTGGTTTTACTATGATTCTAAAAACAAAAATCTTTGAAGAGTGTAGAATTTTTTTACTGTTTTTTTGTAAATGAACTCTTCAAAATTACATGTATCATATCCTTATAGCCTCTTTTATTATAAATTACACGAAAAAAACATTAGCATTACTTATCCAACCACTTATATCCCATCAGGATATCAAAACAGGCCGGAATTAAACAACTTGAGGTCGTTTTTCAAGTTCTTATAATACTTTATTTAGTACGTTTTCTGTTTTTTTTTTTTTCATTTTTTGACATTTTTGAGGGAAAGTAATATTGGGTTAATGTTCACATATTTTTCATAATTTGAATAATAAATTTCGAATAATTTACACAATTCTCGTATTATAATGAAAGTAGGGATATTTAGAAAGATTTATGTTATATACTATTACAGTAATAATACGTGATAGTAATTTTATAACAGTGTGCATGCTATAGAAAATTATAGTCAATAATTTAGATGATTTTTCAACTTAATTTGTATGAATAAAAAATTTTCTTTCTAGTAATAGACCGTTCAAAGCATATTTAAAAATTTGGATGCTTTCAAAATGTCAATGATCCGACGCCAATTTGAAATTAAAATTATATTACGGAATAATTAAAACTGACACTAGATCTACATTTTAGTAGATGCTTTTATTATCAAAAAGTAAAGTGCCAAACTAATAAAAATTATATTAAAATAATAAAAAAATATTAATAAGTTGTCTTTGATTTTGGTTTTAGGTTATGCGTCTGACTTGAGTTCTTAAGAATGAGGAAAGTTTGGAAGAAATTGCATTTGTGAAATACAGATTATGAGGATTGCCTGCGTTGCAATTTGAAAAAAAAAAATATAATTTACAGCTGATTATTGAAAACATGAGCTTTACCTGAAATACAATTGTACATACAGGAATTCATCTATAAAAGTCTACACAAAAAGTGGCAACAATATTTTGTTTCTCAGTATTTCAATTAAAAAATTCAAAAAATACTTAGATTTTTGCATATTTCAATTACACACATTTCACATATTTATTAACATATGCAAATATAGGATATTATGCAGTCAAAAGAAACATCATGTGTAATGACACTTAAAGGACTACTTCATTATGTCCTTATGAGTGAATAATACACATTTCTTTTTTTTCTATATTAATCTTATGTAAGGATAACAAAAGTAAAAATAAAATCTTCATCATCTTTTCATTCACATTTTATTCTTTACATTTTTTTTTCATATATGACATTACCATATTATGGTGGTTATAATATGGTACTCATATATCCTTTTTTTTCTTTCATTTTGTGTTTGTGGCATACTTATATGGTATTGCCCTAGCAGTATAAATTTTCTTTAGAAACTTATGTTTTCTATACTTACATTTTTTTCGTTTTGTAAGTAGAAAAGAAAAATGGAACTAAAAAACAGAAAAGAATCGAATGACATAGTCAGGCACCTTTATCATCTCATCCGTTTTTTATTCTACAAGAATTGTTAAGATTCACTTAACAACAAAACTGCGAAATTGTTAAGTTTTCTATTTGTCTTTTTTTTTTTTGCTGTTTTCTTTTATTGTTTTCTTTTAAGTTACGTGGTACTTTCTGCGTGGTTTATTATTATATTTTATATTGTTAAATACGAAAAAGTAAAAATACAATGTACTTTTAAATATATAAAATAATAATTTCATTATTTTCAATAGGGTGAAAACGGATGTACTCACCTTCTTTTCATTTCATTTTATTTTAGATTTTAAGTTTCATGTGCTTAATATAAAACAATAATAAGAGAAAGAATATGAGAATTAAAGTAAAAAGTAAATAAAAAAAAGGTTGAATAATTTCATATATGGGACTCAAGTCTACCTTTTTTATTTTAACAATAGAAACGTGAAAATATGATGAAAAGAATCCGTTAACTGTTTATGGTTAGAAGAGGTAAAAAGATAGCAAAAAAAACAAAATAACAAAATTGAGATTGTAAATTATTTTAATGTTTTTATGAAAGGATAATGATAAAAGGATAATGATGACAATTGGAAATAGAATAGCTATACACAATTATTAAAAAAACATAAAAAGAAAAAATTGGATAAATCAACAAACAATTTGAAAACTTTTCCAATTCAATGATTTACGAAAAAAAAACCTTAAAATAAATTTTCACGTTTTAATTATTATCCTTTTTTATTTCAGCGGTTATACAATTCAATTCCATTTTACTGTTATAATTTATTTTTTCTTTTTAGGAAAATAATAAATAACAAGGCCGCTTTCTGTTCATTCTTGTGAGAAAACCGAAAATGTGCCATTAAAATATTTTATTATATCGAGCATCTTACACTAAATAATTTGGAAAGACAACCGCATAAAAGATGAAAACATTAAATATAAAATATTTAGATCAATTGAAATTTTAGATAATGCAGTTTCGCCTTTTTTCAATTAAAATTTAACAAAAAAAAATTTAAAACATTACTCAAAATAAAAAAAAAACAATATTTCAAGTTCTTGTTACTACTCAAGTTATGATAATTAAAGAAAAATTAAAATCTCACAGAACACAAAAAAAGTGAGGAAGATGAGGTATCCTGTCGAGAAGGTGTAAGTGGTTTTTTTTTTCATTTAAAAGAAAATTTAAATTGCCATGGGAAAATTTTTTCTTTTTTTTTAAAAAATTTTAAAAGGATTAAATGAATTTAGTAAGTAAGTACTTTAAGAGGATGCATGATATACACAACATGATGTCCTTGATAAAAATTTTCTGATTGTAAAAATTTATTTTAAATTTTAAATAATGAATTGGTTTGAATTGTTTGAATATTCAAAGTAGGTAGGTAATATAGACATTTTAGAAAATTTTAAATAAATTTTTTTATATTTATGGTTTTAAAAGGAGAGATTCAAACAGGAGCTCTATATATATTCAAGCGCTGCAAATTTAGCAGTATGTACTAGTAGTTTTTTGAGGAATTTTTTAGTTTGAAATTTTTTAAACTTAATCGTCACTCTCATAATTCCGAACATAAAAGAAAATAGTTAATTAATATATAATTAATACTTAAATATGTACAAAATGTTGAAAAATGAAAAGAATCTAAAATATTACATTCCATTTTAAATTTTATTTGAATTTAATTAATTAAATTCCCATTAATGAAAACTCAGATCATTAATTATAATAAAAAAAAATATAAAAATGAAATTTTGTACCTAATTGTTATACAAAATTTATAATAATATTGTAAAGGAATTTGTATAGCATAATAGAAATCATTATACTTTTATAATGCAAAAATATTATATTCAAAATTTTTCAACTAAAAAAAGTTTAACTAAAATAATAATAAAATCATTTTTAAAATAACTTCGTTTGAGACAATTTTTTATCAAACGTTTGCTTTTATGCTATTATTTTTGTACGATTAATGAGTTCAGATAATTTCGCGTTCAAATTCCTTACTAGAAAGCATTCTTTTAAAAAATTTTATGAATATTGTGTTTAAAAGTAAAAATTTCATTTCGCTGTCTTAGAGTTCTTCTCTTTAAATCTTTCTTTTATTTTATTGTTACCATTTAATTTCACATTACAAATATTAAATTAACTTCCTGTTCATTTACTAACTTTTTAATTTTCTTACATTCATTCATACGTTCATTATATTACAAAAAAAATTTTCTGTTTTCTTTTTTTTTATTCAAAAAAATTATTGCTTAATCATTTGATAGTCATAAATATTCAATTAAAAATGTCTTTTATGGTCATCTTCATTAATCAAATGAAAAAAAATCATTAAATAGAATGGTTTTAAGAAATTTCTTGCAGCAACACATGTAACTAAAATTTAGACTATCTCTCATCATAATAACTTGTAAAACTCATGATTATGTCAAAATATATGGAAAAAAGAAACAAAAAGATACTGATAATTATCAGGCTTTTCCCCCTTGCACAAAAATATTATAAATTTTTTGTTTTTATTTTTCGAAAGTGTTAGTTAGTTACAATAAGTGTTCAACAGAATCGAAAAAACCCGTATCAGATAAAAGAAATTCACATTTAACTGAATACAAAATTAAATGATTGTATTGTTTTTTGTATATTTATTAAATGATTCTTTTCTATTTTTACAATGACTCAACAGTTCATAAATTTTCATATATATGTACATAGTAAGATCTCTTTTTACAATGTTCTCCCTTAAATTATACTAATGAACCCAAACAAAATGTATTTTTTGTTTTTGATACTATAAAATTTTTGATTCAGAAATATTAAATTGAATGTAGCTTTGGCTACAATCAAAAATTTTTAGGATTCTAATACATTGAAATTAATATTTACATAAAATTAGGAAAATAATCAGTCCAATAGGAAGTTAAGAAATTATCATTAACTTCGAATTTTTCTAAATACATATTCTTAAAAGACTTAAACCTTATATTTTAATTTGAAAATTTCAGAAATAATAATTTGGAAAGTCTACAAAATTCGAATAACTAAAGGAAGTCGGAAATTGAAATATAAGAAATTTGCATCAGCAAATGTGCGAGATTATCGAATTTTTAAAAAATATCACAGTAAGGTACAAATTTAGCTGCATTTGAATACACTCATTGGAAAGAACAGCTCAGTTAATAACACCTTTAGAAAAAGACTTTGTGAATATTATGGTGAACTTGCAACTTAGCGTGCAGCTGGAACATTCAAAGTATCGCAAACCTATTGTTACAGTGCTCACACACGTTGTGATCTTGAGATTTATAGAAAAAATCTAAAATAAGGCGATAAAAAAAACTGATCTGAAGAAAAACAAAAATATAATATATGTATAAAGGTGAGTGATTAGAAATTTTTAATATTCTTTACATTAGAGATAGTTTTAGGCAAAATTTAATATAATTTTAGTAAATATGATATTAGTACCACTTTGGATTAGAAGTACGGTTTTCACTGCTTAAAAAGAAAGCTTCTGTCTTTTGACGAAGGCGAAGATAAATTTTAAAAAATCTAAATTCAAATATAATAAACGCGAATGATATTATGATTTAGTATTGCAAATTGCGTTGCAAAAGTGCGAAGTTGCGAAAAAATTATCAACATTTTATTCTTCAAAACCAATGAAAAATTTTAAAATATTGAATCAAATTATAGTTATTATAATTTTATGCGATACCAGAAAATATTATTTATTTTTTTAAACAATTAATCGTAAAAAAAAATTTTGAACAAACCCGAAATAATGATCATTACTAAAAATCAAAAAAAAAAAAAACTAAAAAAGTTAATTTGTAACCAATGTTTGACATCAATTCTACTAAATAAAAATTGAAGCATGTCATGTTTTTCAATTAGTTCTGCCCATAAAAAATACTGAAAATAGAAAATTTAAGGTCTGGAACGGACTTTATTATTTTACGGACAGAAATGAAAAAAAAATTTTGAGAAATTCTCATTTTTTCTATTGTATTTTTTTTTTATATAAAAGAACAAAAATTACACCAAACAAGTAATAAAAAAAACTCATAAATTAGAACCTTTCCGGCTTAATTAGAAAGGATAATTTTTCTGTTTGTCATGGTGGTTGTTTCATTCATTTTGTTTCTTCTTTTTTGTTTTCTTTTTCCTGTGAAAACTTTATGTTGTCGGTTCTGTTCCGAATTAATTATCTGTGCATATTGTCTTAATAGTGATTTGTTTTTTTTTTCTTTTTTTAATTATTACGTTTCCCTGGTCTTTGGCTTCGGAATCATTATTCCCTAACAAAGTTCACGATTAATAAGTTAAGTCATGGTCAAAGAAAATGTGAATGTTAGAATAATGTTAATCGATTTCTTATTTAAATGATAACAATTTATGCGCCAATTTATTAAATTTAATTGAAATTAAATTACTATATCAATTGTTTAATAAAATTTTTTAGTATCAAATCGCTTTTCAATATTTTATTTGATGGCCATCTGTAGGAATGTCAACAAAAGAAAGGAAACATTTCATTTTTAAATCAACCAGGTAATTTTGTCAAAAATTGTTTTGGCCTAATAAGACAATCCTGAACGGAAAATATGTAACGGTGCTCTTGAATATTGTTTAGTAAGTACTCTAAATAGCAGAAATTACGTCGAAGTTTTGTAGCATTGCCACGCATTACACCATTGCCATGTTTTATATCAGATTAAATAGAAAACCATTTAAAAAAAAAATTCAACTTTGTAACAATGATGTTTGTGTGTTATTTTTTTCTTCTTTTATCCATTAGAAACATAAATTTTCCATTAATTTTAATTTTTCTTTTAATTAATGTCCCAAAATTTTTTTAACTCTCATCATCTAAAAACAACTGTACGAGAAAATATTATTCACATTATTAATGACGTTCTACATGCTCGCACCGTGTATGTAAAGATAGAATTCCAGGCAGCAAGTGAACATTATCATATTCATGGTCATAACTTAATTTACGACCAAAAATTAATAAAATACAACGAAAATGAAATTTTTGTTCAAACCAAAAAAACATATCAGAAGTTCAAATAGATCCATGCCAGTTCAGGATCATTAAGTATAACTAATATCAGTTAGGAGGATATTTTCTTTCTAATTAATAACAGTTTCACATTCTAATAATAACAGAGGGAAAACATTGAATAAATTGTTATAGTTCCTTTTTTCTCCCTTTTCTTCCATCTCTCTTATTCTAATAAATTTCAGTTTCACTTATCCATTCCAGAAACTTATGCGAAGGAATTTTGTATACATTTACATTAAATATATTTTGTATTAAGAAATTTTTATTCCACATAAGCATTACATCCATATGTGAATGTGCACGCATCTATAATTATATTTACTGTTAAATAAAAACAAATTATTTAGCGATGACTTTTAAATTTTTTGATATAATGAAAAGTGAAAAGGATAAAATGATTTGTAATAAAGGATGGTTGGTAATGAATGCCAGAAAAAATTAATGGCTTATTTTAATATTTACAGGCTGACTGAAATTTTTAGAATTTTTGGAAAATAAAATAAAATTCTAAGGGAGATTCTTACGCTGCAATTCAATTTTAGCTTATAGAGAATTAGGAATAAAATTGCTTAGATATTTTGAAAATATTTTAGAAGAAAATTTTCTAAAAATTTTGAAAATTACTTCTATTTCTTTAGAATTTTTTACGAATACTTTGATTTCATGTTGTTTGCTTCTTGGATATCAGAGCGAAATTAATGAAGAATGTACATACATATATTTTAAATAATAGAATTGTTTTCCTTCGGATAGAAGAAGAATAGTTTTGAAATCCTATTCAAACGAAAAATTAACACAAGTTATTTTCTATTGGATAGTAATGAATTATAGGAAAAGTTTAAAATGAGCTAATGAGAATTTTGATAGTAAAGCTATTGGTTAAATTTAATACAATTGTTTCTTTTTGTTTCTCAGATTATGAATGCTGTAAAAAAAGTATATGTAAATCTGGATAAATCAAGGTACCTCATAAATGGCAAGGAATAGAATTAAGGTGCTCAGAATGGAAGTCATTCGATATGATTCAGTGTGGGAGCTCAAAATACTAAAATAGTACTTTTTCCATGTTTTCACTGTCTCTTCAAATGATTCTCAAGGAACAAAAAAATAAAAGGATTGGATTAGTAACAAAAAGTATTAATAGAAAAGTAAAAAAATTTCAGTTTCTGCTTTGTTTTTTCTTGTCATCTTTACGTTGTGTGGCATTCTTATGTTTCTTTTGAAAAACAAGCAATTAAAATTGAAAATATCGATATTATATCCATAAAAAGAAGTTGTAAGTTTTGTACGAAGAATACTTTCAATATTAATCCTGTGAGGATTCTGCTTTTAAAGAGGAATGTTGGAAGCTGAAAAAGAAATTTTATTCAAAACTAAGTAACTGATTGCTTATAATTAACATAATAATTCCAACTTCTAATCGTTCACAACAGTTGTCTAGCTTTGTTATGAAAATGAAAAAGGATATTTCATTATGTCCAAACCATATTTTATAAAAATTGCATCTAAAGTCATGGGAAATTTTATATTTTATCATTTCAATCAGTCCATTACAATTTTACATATGAAAGGACGACTTAATTCACAAGCAGAAACTTCTTTTTGTTTTCTTTTAACAAAAAAAAACAGAAACAAATTTCATTTTTTTAACTCAATTCATGCATAAATTGAAAAAACATCTCCAAATGACATAATATTTCAACATTCTTATTGAATATTAAAAGATCAAAATAAAAAAAGAAAACAAAAAATTTCAGCAACCTATAAAATAAAATGTACATAATATAGTAATTCCCCTTCATTGAAAAAAATATTCTTTTTCCTTAGATTCATTGGCATTCGGAAGGCAATCTAATACCTCCTTTTGACAATTAGTAAAAAAAACCACTATTTAACCCATATTTTACACACAAATTTCATTTTGACAACCTAAAATATCCTTATTAAAAAAAAAAAGAAAAAAATCGAAAATGATAACCCCTATTTTAAGTAAAATATGCCTTGCTCATGTAAAATGTACAAAGAATATGAAGCAAAAAAAAAATAAATTCTTATTTCAAGATTTTCAAGAAATAATAAAGAACCCATTCAACCCCTCATCTTAAAATTATTCTTTTGTTGCTCTTTGAGATCCTGTCATGAAAGAACTCATGTAATTTGCTTGCTTATTTTTCAAAAGAAAAACGAAAGAATGCCACACAACCTAAAGAAGACAAGAAATAAAAAAAAAAACAAACTCAAATTTTTTCACACCATTTAGAGCGCAATAAATTAAATAATTTCGGTTTGGTTTTCCATTTTTTCTTTTATTTGTTTTGTTTACTTGTTCCATAAGGATCATTTTAAGAGCCAGCTAAAACATTGAAAAAGTACTTCTTTAATTTTCAAATAAAAGATAAGAAAACAGATTCGATCATAGAGTCCTTTTTAAACTATCTATATTCAAATAAAATTTTTTGTCATAAGAAAGACATTGCATACACAGGAATTCAAACATTATACATAATTTTACCAAGTATAGCAATAATAGTCTTACAGAATATTGTCTATTTTTCCAAGTTTATTTCAAGTTTTTCCCTTTGAAAAAAATATTCACTATTATGATTTTTATCAGTAAAAGAGAACGATTTGCTCAGAGCAGAAGTAAGAATTTTTTTTTTTACTATACTAAAGACTTTATAATTGGTAAAAGGAGGGTAATTTATTTTGTGGCTGTTGTCAAAAAAGAACAACAACCAATATTGTATTATGTACATACATATTTATACATGAGTATCTCCATAAGGCTTCTTGATTTTTCCTCAACACTTTGTTATCTTATGAATTCTTGAACGGTAATGGAATGAACTATAATAAGAGGAATTCATAAAAATGAAAAGTCCTTGAAAATGTCAGAACAAATTTTAATCAAATAAAAAAAGAAAATAGAATTAGAAAAAAATAAACGCTATATTGAAGAAATTTAATAAGCCATGTTAAAAGGACATTATTAATATACAATAGTTTGTACAGTTACTTGAAAAGGATCCTCAATTTTTCATATATCAATCTATATATATATATATAATTTTAACGGTTGATTTAATAAAAGGAAGGAAATTTGATTGCGGAAAATAATATCTTAATATCCTTAAAAATACGAAGAACAAAAAAAACTTCTCAGATCAAGAGAAAAAAAAACTTGCTATACAAAAATACTAAGGAAAATATTGTCAACTACATCGTTTTATAATAGCAAAGTCACATTTAGAAAGCATATAAACAAATTTTCAGGTTGCATCATTGAAGAATGAGTTTCTAGTATTTAATAAATCACCACATAGTTTCTAAACTGGCTATTATCCGGTTCAAATGCTCAAAGAGTTTAAACTTTCAAATTGATAATAATTTCTTATATTTTGTTTCTTATATAATTTTGCTAGGAATTTCATAAGATACTTTCTTTTCAGTTTATTTTTCCTAATCCTGGCATTTGAAACATATTTTAGTAAAGTAATTTGTGTGGACGTAAATCAAACATGTTCGAACTATATACAGACACATTAAAAATTATTGTTAATAAAAATTTATAACTTTCGAATTTTAAAACCAAGCATTCCTCCTGCAATCTTATAGGTTTTTTTCAACATTATCAAAGTAAATCACGTAAAATAATCGTTTGATATTTAATTGAAAAAGCGCTGTATATCTTGAAATTTTAGAAAAATAAAATTAAATACCATAGTTCTCAAAATTTTCGTCTAAACTTTTCCTGCTTTCGCGTTCTTTTAATACTGATAATAAATTTGCAAATTGTTTATGTTAATTTGTTTCAAAACTTATTAAAAAGGATTACTGCAGCGTATCATCTGCAATTTTTATTTAAAATTATTTTTTTTCTCTATCTTCCCTTCTAGTTCTTTTATTGCTTTAATGTCAAATATAATAAGAAGGAGAAAAAAAAAATAATTCTGCCAAAAACTTTTGATGAAAAATTTTTCATTCAATAATTTTCCATTTTTTCACGGATTTTTTTTTTCTCTTTATTTGTGTTTCTTTCACTGAATATATTAACATAAAAATTTATTTCACCACTTTACATTGCAATTTTTGCAAAGAAAAATTTGAGAAAAAAAAAAATTGGAATTGTTACGAAGTGCGGCACGGAATAAAACATGAAAAAAAGCAATAAGACAACAAATTAAAAAAGTTAAAGAAGTCCTTAAAAAATTTGCAAATTGTTTGCAAATTTTCTTGAATTTCTTTTGTGTTTTTTTTTTTGTTTTATTTTTCTTAAGTCAGTAGTTGTCAAACTTTTAAATAATTTGTAAATGACATACAAACATACATAGGTTAAACGAAAATTGGAATAATGGTTACCTGCTTTCTTATGAGTGCTGAGTATTCTACCTAAAGTATCGCTTGCACATCTATAGTTTTAAGAAGTTTATGGATGCCCCGTAAAAAAATGCCTAGACCTGCGAGTAAATTGAAAAAACGCCTACAGTAGCGGGTATTTAACAATTTTTTTAAGGTGGCAACGCTCTTCAATTTGTGAAAAAATTGTATTATTGTTCTCTCAGCCTCTTTAAAAAACCGTCAGGTTTTGAATTTTAATTTGGAATTACCTGGGAAAATTCTTCTGTTTTAAAAGTGAATTATTAGAAGGTTTCCGAGACATTTGCCGGAATTCTATATGGCTTCTTCCATAGATCCTGCTTCTTTTGCTATCTCATTTCTTAGCAGTAGTGCCAAAATTAAAGTATCAGATACAAGCTATGTTGAAATATACGCTTGTTAGTTACTTTTGACACTTTTTTCTAATCCAACGTATTGTACCAAATTTTTATTTACCAAATCATCCTACCTTATCCTGGAAAAAATATTAAAGTTTTCTGTACATTTCCAAAATCAAAAACATGATAAAAGTTTAAAAGTTTTCTCGCGGAAAAAAAAATTCGCCTCTGTCTTGTTAATAGAAAAAAGTTAAAGAAACGAATTTCTCTTTCATTTGCATAAACTTGTTCTTCAGTACCTGCAATCTACTCGTTACTTTTTCTTTGATGTTTTCATCATTTTTTTTCTCTTTCTAAATGAACGAGAAAACTGAAATATTCCGGCGGAAGCGTTTGTTTATGAGTTCATGTCAAAAACGTAATTGTTTTGTTGTTGTAAAAAGATTTTTTTTTCATATTATAGCTATTTGGAAAAAGTACAGAAAATTTATGATTTGTGTTGTTGTTTTTTTGTTTAAATTTTAAAACAAATGTGGAAAGCACAAATATTTGAACTACTTTAGGTTTTTCTAATTCAGATATTTTTTCTGCTCCGATTTATGGGAAGTTTTGAGTTTAGAATTTTCGTAATTCAATATGAATAATGAGGTGTAGGGATGTCCCAAAATATTTTGAAAATATTTATACAAAAGGACTCATTGGTGGGTTCAACAGCATTTTTTTTAATGTAATTAAATTTAATGGCAAATGACTCTGGGTACAATTACAATAGAGCGATACTTGCATGATAATTATCTAATGATTTTATTGCCAGCGAATTTTAATGAATACTCAAAACTCGCTTCTAACTTGTACTCTAACCTATTTTTTGTAAAAATGTGTATTTGCTTTATTCAATGATTGTGATTAATTTGGAACCATTTCTACCTTCGCCATTTTTTATAAAGCATTACAAATATAGTATTACTTACTTATTAAGTACATACATATGTAGGTTTAATTTATCAAAATAATAATAATACCGTTTTTTTTCTTTTTAATTCAACAATATGCCGTCATGAATCTTGTTATAATTGTGTAGAAAATTCAATTCTCTTGTATACGCGTTTGTTTATCATTTCGTCACTTATTTCTCATAATGCTGTCAAAAAATTTCCAATCACGTAGCATTTTTTAAATAATAAATTAAGATTTTTCATTCATTTAATTTAAAAAAAAAGTAAGTGACATATACAAACACACTTACATATTATACTTTTTTCGGCAATTCATTATTCTAATAAATTCACGAATGAAAAATGGTTTTTTTTTTCTCTCATTTTCAAAATAAAAAAACCAGAATTTTCCATTTCATTTCATATTTTTGCGAAATATAATAATTTTCGTCCATTCATCATCAAGAATAAAAAGCAGAAATGAGCAGAAGAAAATGCTTAACTGGCAGAGAAAAGTCATTTGTTTGTTTTTGCATTTCTTTTTTCTCATCTTGTTATTTTTCTTTTCTTTTCCACTTAATTTTGTTTTTCTCCCTATCATTCTTTGCGTCCATTCTTATTATAAAAATTTCAATGAAGAATGTACAAAAATTCCCAATCCCTACAACCCTCAGTTCATTTTTTTTTGTTCTATAATTCATTTTCATTTGTTTTTCAAAACGAGAAAAAAAAACTGTTCATTGTGTAATTATATTCGAAGCTGTCATATTTCAACACCAAACCCCCAGGGACGATTTTTATTCCTCATTAAACTGGCAGTTAATCAAAATTTATTAAAAGTGACAGCAATTATTAATCATTTTTCACAAAATTTCCTTAATTTATTCTACATTTTCAATGTTAAAATTCTTGAAAAAAAAATTGAACGTTCTTGTCCCAAGTGTTGGTAAATTATATAAGAACATGCAAAAGTTAAATAAATATGACATTTAATTATGGAATATAGTTATCCAACAAATTAATCAAAATTGTTAATGAATTTTCATTAGAATTTTTTTTTGGACATTATAATATAAGAAACTCTTTTATCGTATATACTAATGTTCATTTGCTTGTATGTATTTTCAGTATATTTCAGGTTTGCAGTGTTGTTTTTGACATATTGCCAGGCAGGCAGGCAAATATTAAAAAATTCACATAATTTGGATTTTTACAAATTTAAATTTTAGATTACATGAGGGTGCGATTGAATTTATTTTTCAGAGAAAAATTCTCAACTTTGATTGAAGCTTATTCCGGAGAAGAAGATGAAGATTTAGTAAAGTAAGTTGCCATACTCTTTACATACACAAATGGTTTATTACTTTCATTTATAATTATTGATAGCAAAATGACAACAAAATTTATCATTCAACCATCTCATCATCATTAATACAAGCGTAACCGTATATATCAACTAAGAAAAATGTGAAAACAAAATTCCATTTTTACCTTTTACCTCCTCCTTTTCTCGTCCTTTTTTGTTTTATTTAATACCCTTCTTGAATTTTTTAGTTTGATTCTGTCTACATTTTCAGTTGAGTTATTTAACGTACGGATATCATCGTTAATTATTCTAATTAATTACATCATATTTCATTTTTAGTCATTTTTTGTAGTCATTTGTTAAAAAATTTTGTCAGTTTCGTCTCCTCTTAATCTGTGTAGATATTTTTCTTCCTTTTCTTTACTACTCTATTATCTTTTATTCCTTATTTTTCTATATCTTACTCTTTCTATTATAATTTAACGAAAAAAAAGAATAATGACTTTGTGTTTTGTTTTTAAAACTGTAACACGCACTTGTGTATTAAAATATTTTTATAATTTTATATACACACATACAAAACACGCTACTTATATTAATATTATTATATAATATTCATCCTGTTATTTTGTTGTAATATTAATGAGGGGAAGAGAAAATGGTATATTTTTTATGTCAGAATTCTGAATTGAAACTTAGCGAAAAGAAAAAAAAACAAAGCAGAAGAAAAACTGGAAAAACAATAAAATTAAACGGAAGGTCATTAATTTTACAAGACATTTCAAAAATTATATTGAAAGGAGAATTTTGGAATAAGAAAAAAAAAAGAGAAAAATAAAGTAAAAGAAATTAGAGTTACCGGAAGCTACTTGTCAGGAGAATGCGAGCAATCGTTTTTATTGTAGTCGCTTGAGGTTCTAAATTTTCGTTTAAAGTACACAAGACTTCAGCAATTCTTTTTGCTCATTTCCAGCAATAACGCGTTCATTTGTGCTATTGTTCTAATATGCTGTAATAATATTAGGAAAAAAGTGAGTTATGTCAGGTCGACCAAGCTTTACAACAGCTGTTAAGGGTTAAAGTTTTTGGATATAATGATTATTTTTCAATTGAATAGGCGATTTCGAAAGTACGTCAGTAATTTTTTCAAAACGAAGAAATACAAATTTTAAAATAATATAAAAGGCAGCTAGCAACACTAAATCTAAATAGTATAATTTTGCCAAATTTTCCCTAAATATAAGAAACTGAAGAAAAACTTTGAATATAAAAAGTATAATGAATTTATATTTCAATAAAAACAAGAGAGGAACATTATTTCCAAATTTCATGCAGTAGCATAAATTTTTGCAGTCAAAAGAGTCCTTAATGATGTCTTTTTATACGTTCTTACATCAACAAACAAAAAAAAAGAAAAGGGACAGTAAGATTTATAAATATAATAAAGAGATCAATATTACGAATAAATAATAATTCTCTTGTTTTTTCTCATCTTTCAAAGCAGAAAGAAAAAATTTTTTGAAAGAGAAAGGCGCAAGAAGAGGCGTTTATATTTAAAAATGAAGAAAAAAACATGGGTTCGCTTTTTTCTTCTTACTCAAATTCAAATGATTATTTTGCTTTTCCTGTTTTATTTAAATGATAAATGACAAGGACATTTTAAATGAAAAGAGAAAATTTGTTATAAATTTATAAGCGTTTTATAAAGTCATATTTTCCCTTCTGCTTCTTCTTCATTTTCTCCTTCGTTTTTAAAATTAATGATCTCTTGCTATACAGAAATTCGAATTTATGAACGTTTGATTCAGACAGGGGTATGGAGTTGGTTGGGTAAAAATATTGCGGAATTATTTTGTTTTATTATATTCGTCCTCTCGCAGAAAAGCACATAACAAAAAAAAAAAATACAAATGAGGATTATTTATTAAAAAATGAAAGCAGAATTCAATGGGTCGCAGAACTTAAATGATGAATTGAAAAAATAAAATAAAATATATATACGTATGTACATGTGCGCGTTCATACTTACTATTTTATTTTCATCCTTTTTTTGTTTGCTAATGGACGAGCAAAATATGTTTGAATACATTAGTAATTTTTTTTATTCTTCGAAAATTTATACTTAAAATTTAACCAACCAACCAAATTTATTGGAAATAAAAGTTCTTAGAGATCGACATGGAAGGTTTCATAGCCAAAGCAAATAAATTTTTTTAAGTGTAAATATTTATATATTTTAATATTTAAATTAGGGGTAACATGTAATTTTTAGTAGCAAATGTTTGATTGCTTATTTGTATTTCATGGGTTTAAGGCTCAGGAAGACATGCAATTTTAAGTTTTGCAAATTAATGCTATTGTAAAATAGTTGTGCGCAATTGTAAATGCAACTAAACTATTGCGTCAATGCAAATCGATTACATTAATTAAAAATTGCAATCAGTTTGTAAAAAATTTCAATCTTATTTGATTGCTTAATTGCATGCGATCTCACAGTTGTATGTGTGCGCCCTTGAATCGAATATAAATAAGCAATCAAACAGTTGCAAAATTAAAATTGCGTTTCTGTCTGAGCCCATTAAAGTATACATATGTACATATATACAACTGTGTGATCGTATTAAGCAATTAAGCAAAAATAAAATTTTCATACCAAAATATTCATATACATATACTTATCCGGATTTGAGCCGACAATCAAAATTGTGACAATTCTTTGAATACAAATAAAACTAATAAATACATTTATGATGGCTCTTAACATCACAATATTAATACCTCCACTTACTAATAAATATTAAAAATTCCATTCAAAAAAAAAAAAAGTTTTATTTTTCAAATTTTGACAGATGAGTAAAAAATAAAAAGGTTCTATTATGTTATTGAATACCGTATTTAAGCACATACACACAAAATAAATGAGGTTGTTTTCCCAAAGATTTCTGTTAATAATTGATTGGTGATGAAGAAAAGATAATATGTCTAAAAGATTATAGAAATTTTTAGATTATTAAGTAGTGTTCACACTTGCGTCTCAGAGTCTTGTTTGAGTCTTTTAATTTCGAAATTATAAACTTCAGAAATAGCGACTTTATTTCTTGATAGCGACTGAAATTCTTTCGATTCCTTAAATTCATAGTTTTGTGAGGTTTTATAGAGTTGGTTCCTAGAATCAGTTTATTTTTATAATCAATTTAAAATATAAAACAATTTCATGCCAACAATCATTGTAAGTCCATATTTTCTTAAAGAAGAATAACCAACACATAACACCAGTCTAAACATGTTTTTTTTTTTCTGTTTTTCTAAAATTCTTTAAGGACTTTTGTGCCTTAAAAACAACAAAGGTGACAAATACATTTTATTAATAAAGAAAAGATCGGATTTACTATATTGATTATTTTGTTATTAGGTTTCCTTTTTTTTTCACTCCCGGTGTGTTCCTTTTTGTAATCTTTCTTTATAATCCTGTTGTAGGTAATTTAATATTAAATCAATAAGGATGTTTACCTGCTTTTTATAGATATATTATACATTTTTCATTATCATAATGATGTGTACATTTCTATTCAAACAATAGATTTCCAAAAATAAATATATTATGGAAAATGTGCAATTTTTATAATAAACGATAATACTAAGATTAAGTTAATTACAATAACCGCATAGAAGTTGTTGTTTTTAAAAAACCTAAAAGCAATATTTTCTAAGAGTTTTGTTTTTGGAAATATTTTTCGTTATTATTGGTATAGGTCAAAAATGCTATAAAAACATATATGTAGTCTTTTCAGAAATATGGAACAGTCGGACACGAAATTTCGAAATTCATAGCTGTTTAAAGTGAAGCCTGTAAGGGATCTTTATGGCGGATAATTCTAATAAGGTATTATAGTGTTTTGTAGAGGGTCGGCGATAGATTTTTTTTTGACTTATTGTTGGACGTTCGTGTTTTTTTTCCTTTTAATTGTTATTATTAAATAGCATATTTAAACGACTGTCTTAAACTTACATAATTCAAGTATATTGTTCTCTAAATCTGTAATGCTTTAGAATAACAACTGAAATCTCAATTTTAAGATTAAAAATATTCGCTTTAATTCGCTATCTTTAGAGCCATGGCAAAATTTGATAAGAGCAATATTACAATACAATATTACATTTTATACTTAAATTTTTAATAACTAGCGATCGCAATAGACCTTAATAAGGTATTAAAAAGAAAAAAAACAATAATAATAAATATTTTCATTCCAACGGGAATAAATTTTCAAGTTGTCATGTTATGGATTTATTTACTTTTGGGTTTTTTCTTGAAAACTTAAGAAGGAAATTAAAAGGTTGGAATTATTGTCATGGGGCAAAGTAATATCACAGTGCATAAAACACACTCTTTTTAATAAAAGAGACAAATGTACACGATGCGATGCGAAGAAATAAATTTTTTTGTATCTACATATACAGGGACATACATACGTATAGAGCGCATATTTTAAGGTGAAAAATGTCAATGAAATTTATTACCACCTTAATAATATTATCTAAGAAATAAATTTATATCTTTTTTTTTTATTACTGTCATTGTTTCTGCTCTTTGTTTATATTTTTGTATATGAAGTAAGAGTTTTGTAATTTAATTATTTAAATAATTTATGTGAAGTTGACAATTACAGCAGCACCAGGAATATCATTAGAACACGACATAGATTATTATAAATATGTTGACAGCTTTTTCTTATAAAGTAAACGTCATAAAATCTCGCATATCTTAAAAGATTTTTGATTTTTAGATGTTTTAATGATGGCACTAAATGAAAGTTTATGTGACACTTAATTATGTAGATATTTTGATGAAAGAAGTTTGGACAGTTGAAATAAAAAATTTTAATAAAAGTATTTAGAAAATGTAGAATTATGAAATAAATGTTTCATTAAAGATGGCTAAAACAAACCAAAGTTAAAATATTTCAATCGTTTGAGTTTAAACAAGTTTCGTTCAGATTTCGTTTACAACATATTCAATATATTTTAGTATAGGTTTTCTTAATGTTCTTTTCTAGTTCTACATTAATAGTTCACAAGAATATTACTGCCTAAATATTTTCAAAAATTAAAATTAGATGACTGAACTTTCTGTCCTTCCTAAATGAAATATTTCTTTTTAATTGTCTTGCTCATATCCATGTAACACGAGTAGGTATAAATTTTAAAGTGTCACTTAAAACAATTTTCAATGTATTTTCTTATTTTTTTTTTTCGTATACATGAAAATGAGCCAAACAATACTTCAAAATAAATTCTTTGTTTATTTTATATGACCTATTAATTACGGATCTACTTAAGTTTTTTTTTCTTTCATATTATATTCTTGCATCGTCACTTAATATTTATTTCTTCCGTTTTAGGTACACAGACTGGGATATGTGCGTATTGGTTGCTCATATGAAAACAACATTATCCTGAATATGCATAATTTTGATACTTAAGACATCACATACACTTAAAATATTTCTCCGTTTTATGGATTAAGTTCTTCATACAATATTATATGAAATGTTATTAATGAGGATATCATTTTAAATTTTTGAAGTGACATTAAAATTTGTCATGTACATATATGCACATAGTTGCATTAACATATTGAAAGAAATTTATAATCGAGTCAAAAATTATATTACAAAATATAGTCTATTAAAGAGAACCTTAAAGAAAATAAAAATGGGAACTGTATATTGTAAGGAGCATAAGTACACAATAAATTATATCCTTAATTATTTTTTAAGGATAATTTACAAGCAAGAAGAAATATGACTTGTGAAGTGCTGTTCTAAATATCTACCAAACTCTGGATCAATTTATTTTTGAGTTATTGTGTAGGCTGTACTATGAAATGAAATATGTAAAATCAGAGGCTGCATAAGTGATGAAATGGAGGATAAATAGCAAATAGCAAGTTACGTATTTATATTAAATTTTAAAATTTTTCAATTTTAGGATGCCAAGTAATATGTTATAACCATAGGAATCTAAACTATCTAAGCTAAATTTTATGGTTTTAAGCAATAGCAACTAAGCTAAAATATTGCAAATTTATCTTTCACATTTTGATCATCATAATTTATAAAGTGCAAATTTTAATGTTTTATTTTATGAAAGAAACAATTGTTGTAGTACATAACGTAGCAAAGTAATTTTTTCACTATATTTAGTAACGTTCCTTTCTAACACATGAAATTTTAAAATTTCCAAATAAATTCTTTTTTAAATAAAAAATAATAACTATAGAGAGAAGGTTGCTGTGTTCGCTTTATGCACTTATTAATTTTTTGTTTTGGATTTTTGATTTTTTTAACTGGAATTTGAAAGATTTATTTTCTCTGGTTTCAATAAATATAAATAAATAGCTACCGCAAAAATCTACTGGTTTTCACCAACCAAAAAATAATCTTATAAAGTAAAGCCGACTATTAAGAAAATTTTTAAAAAGAAAAAAAGGAAAACAAACAATATGAAACTGTCACCAAAATATTAATATTTTTGCAAAAATTTTATTTTAATTCTTTTCTTTTTAAGGTCCAATTCGCATACACGTAAGAACAATGACGATTTGGACGACAAAGAAAAAACATTTTTTCAAAGTTTAAAGTCATTCCATTTGACATTGAACTTCTTTTTTGAATTGACATAGAATTAGTTGTAATTTTTTTGGTTTTTGCAGAAAAAAAAGCAATAATTATGCCTATTCAAAAAGTATTTGACATTCTTTTTAGTGCGTCTAAACAACAAAGAAACTTAAAAAATTTGAATTTCGTTTTTAATAATGTTTACTAAAAGGAGACACCGGTCTTTCTTTCAGTGTACACAAAAAAATTTCTCTATAACAAGGATTATAATTTCCTATTCCTAAATTCAAATGTTTTGACTAGAATATACGATCATTCAATTTTAAGTTGTAAAATGGTGATTCACCAAAACTGAAACACAATAACTGTCATAAAAAAAACATTGACTAAAGATTTACATACATAGTAAAACAATAAAAAATCAGCTCAAGTAGGTTAGTAGGAATTTGAATTGATTTTCAATAGAAAAACTTAAAAAAAAATTTTTTTTCGGTTTTATTTCTTTCATTGTTTACATTAAAGTCAAATAAAATTAATTTGAAGTGTATTTGAGCCGCCATCAATAAAAAATTAAAAAAAAAACTGGTTTTTGAATAAAAATGGTACCGTCTTTTGAGTGAAATTCAAAATCTAACATTCACAACGTTCAATGAGAAATAATAGACCGTAAAAAAGTTTTGCCTAGCTTACGATAAAGTTGATGATGAAAAAATCATTAAAAAATTTTTGTGCATGATTGCAATGCAAGTAAAATGGATTAAGGAAGTAGGAGACTGCGAACTAACTTTCAAACTTATACGGAATCCGGAAATTTGATCATCAGAAGATTTATTTAAGTGTTTAAAGAGTTTACAAAGTTAAGTGTTTAAAGACGCAAGTAATTTATGTTCTGTTAACTTCTAAACTTACAAAAATTTTAAGTTTACATAAGCCCAAATCACTGTACAGATGAATGTACAAAGACTCGAATTTAGTCTTAAATCCACGTAATAAAATCTTCCAGGCGTCAAAATATTTATACCTAATTACAACAAAGTATAAAACTTACTTTTTAAATTGTAATTAATTTGAATTTTTAAGGTTTTTAACGTGGTCTTTATTCTAATATTCTTTATATTTATTAATTGTAAGAATAAAAATCTGGACGGGCACTTTATGTAAGAAAGATAAATAATCTGATAGAATAATAGGGTAATAAATTTTAAATTTGAAGAATCTGAGATTCAAATATTTTTCCTTTCAAATTCTTTATCCTCAAATAAAATAAAAGGAGTTAAAAAGAACTGTACTAAATCAGTGAATTCACTGATTATGAATATCTACCGATAATTTAGAAGCCTACTATAAAAAAAAAAACAACAAATAAAAATTTTTAAAAGGGTAAAACAAATAAAAATCACAACGATAATTTTTTATGAGAACCTTAATTTTCGGCATTGTATTAGTTTATGTTTTTTTGTGTACCTTGAATCCGCGATCACCTTATAGATCAAAGAAATAAAATGCCGACAAAACAAAAAATATTCTATCGTATGATCCTTTCCAGAAATAACTTTTATTGTTATTGTTAATAAAATTTACCAAAATGTATTTTCTATGTCTGCTAATGAAATGACATTTTAATGGTTAATTTTCTGTTAATGAAGTCATAATTTAACAGTTTTATTGTTATTTACGGTCCCGAATTTTACAATCATTAGGTGAATAAGGTGAATTTGAATATGATAAACTTTTGGCTTGATAGAGTCATAGGTTTGAGAGCAATTTAACTTTGCACAAGAACTATTTGGTCTTTGCTGTAATTTAAAATCACAACATATGAAAATTTTGCATTCATAATAAAGTCTAGAATCCCAAAAGCTGACAATTGTTTTTTTAATTTTTCGATATTGCGCGAACAAGAGGCGAATGATCACAAAAAATTCAAGTGAAATTCTCATAAATTTTCAAATGATTGCTATGCTGTTTAATAAGCTTACAGCAGTTATTCAACAATTTTGGTTTAAATGATGCCTTAGAAACTCATGTAGTTCATGTAGTTTTCCAAAAATCATTCTGGCACCTATCTTTTTATTTAAAATATTAGGAGCAAGAAAAAAAACTCTCATTTTACACATTAATAAAAAAAACTAAGTAAACGTGAAATAAATTTAAAATTTCAACATTTTAATTTTATTTTGGTCCGTTTTGTTATAAATTTAGAAAAATAAAAAAAAAATTTGTTACTAATGTCTTTAATGATTAAATCGTTAATCTTCCATTTTTAATTATCAATTCAAATTCATTTGTACATCGTATTCTTTAAGTGTACACATGTACGTACATAATGTTATGATGTTATAAGAAAGAATGAATGGAATGAAAACAAAGGGCGCTGAAAAGAAATTTAGAGTTGATCTTGGCAATTTTAAGTATTCTGGAAAACGTACGTTCTTCGTTCTGCAGTTGTTATTGAGTAGCTTTTTTCTAACCGAGGTGTTGTTTCGGTTCAAAGAATTTCTGTTTACACCGTGATTAATCTTCTGTGTTTTATCCCTTTGCTCATAGCGTGGTATGACATTTAGTATGACACAACATTTTAGTTTGAATAACTCTAATTTAAAAATTAGTTTGTTTTATAAATTTAATAACCATTTCATTAGATTTCTAAAAAGAATTTGCTTATACATTACGAATGAAGTTTATTTTTTAGACATTCCCATTAAGAATGTTGGTTGTAATGTAAAAAAAGAAACAAAAATCAACATTTAAAATATTTAGCTACTATAGTCACTTAATCTATGTCACATTGTAATTTAAAAGATTTTTATTTAAATATTCTTTGCTTACATTTTTTAATAGATTTTCTGAAATAAAAAGAAAAAAAAAACATTCTCTACCTTTTTGATGTTAATTTAGCGCGCAACTATTTAATTTTCATGGTGTTGCACATCACTACCACTACTTATTATGAAAGAAGACAGATAAAGACAACAGAAAAATTGTTGTTTTGAAGAAAAAAAAATTTTTATTTGTTTGATGTTTAACCGCTCATGAGTTTCTTTGAGAAGAAACAAGAAAACAACCGCTCCTCTAACTTTTTCGTGTTTTTTTTTTTTAAATACTGTAGTTAATCAGCGACAGACAATTTAAAACAGCAAAAAAAAAACAGGCAAATAATGAAAAAAATAAAGATTCTCAACTCATGGTGATTTTATGCAAAGTGACTTTATTATAAAATCATCAGAATTAAAAGAGACATGAGACACGAAAAGAACATAAAATGAGAAATCCACAGGTTCTTGGGGCCTCCTAATGGTCTTATGTAAAATAAACACTTTTTTTCGTTTTTGGTTCTTTTATTTTTTCTTATTCATAATAAATCCTTGTTGTACGTTAAATTGATCTCCTACTATACTATACTATAAAACTATTAAGTTTTTGTACTAATGCCAAATAGCTACCAGCAAATAAAGCGCGTATGGCAGCGTTTATTATGCAATTTTTAAGCATAATAATTGTATAGGTAAAGTTCGACAAGAGACCATTTCGAGTTAAGATTTGTAATACAAAC
The DNA here is from genome assembly GCF_029603195.1 of Condylostylus longicornis. Classification (NCBI taxonomy): domain Eukaryota; kingdom Metazoa; phylum Arthropoda; class Insecta; order Diptera; family Dolichopodidae; genus Condylostylus; species Condylostylus longicornis. The sequence goes on from NW_026577974.1 coordinate 1,538,319, forward strand.
TGAGATTTATTATCTCTTAATTCTTCTGTTTGAAAAAAAATATATATATTTTAATTTATGTAAAAATCACATTTTCTTCTACTTGTGTATTTTAAATGTTAGTTTCATCCAGTTTAATTTTTTTTTTTTCATTTTCAGGTTGTTATTTGATTTTTGCAGAAGTGTAAGAAAGAAGGGAAAGAAGTAAAACCAAATTTTAAGGTTGAAAGTGCAACACTATACAATGTCGTTATATAAGGCAAGAAATGTGAAATTTTCACTTAATCGCTATTACTTTGATAACTTATAACATCACAATGTTTCATGCGAGACTTTAAGTTGACGGTTATATATTTTGGAATTTAATTATGAAGTCTTTTAAGTTAAAAAACATTTGAACACAGAAAATAATTGAGGCGAAAACGAGATTTTTTATAATACAATAAAAAATATCAAAATATACACAACTGTAATAAAAATTTCTATAACAATGAGCCAACTATTAAATTATGTGGCAAACTTAATTCAATTATTTGGTTTTATAAATTATCGCTCTACTGTATTCACAAATCTTCAGAAATTTTGAAATATTGGTTTATGGAAAACTTAACAAATAATGCTAAAACACCTCTCCACATCATTTTGAATGCAACGATTACAGGACAGCTTTTTTAAGGTAAACTGGTTGGATTTAATAGTTATTGCCATTTTGTTATTAATTTTTTTGTATGTCGTATGAGAAATTTTTTGATAAACCTAACGGTATTATTTTCAGTTTGTGATCATAAGAGGATAACCAAGAAGTTTCGATCGCTGAATGTTAATACTGACGTTAGTCTTTATATTACTCGGTCTTCATTTGCTCAAAATACTATACTTACGCCTAGGTAAAATACGTGACTTTCTGTAAAAATTTGTCAATAAATTTTAAGCAAATCAGCTGTGTGTGAAAGTCGCATCTTTTCAACCGGGATCTAATTAACTATTGCAGAATATTTTGCTATATCCTAATATATACTCTGTTATATCGATTTGAGAACTTTTGATTTTTTTTAATAAATTTTTCCATTTTGAAAAATAGCAATTAATTTTTATATTTCTTCATTAGTTCCCACATCAAAAATTTTACGCTAACTGAATTTTTTTCTTTAAATTTTCTTTAATTCATGAACTCTTTGAATACCATATATTTCTTTTCACTACAACCACACTTACCAAGATCCTTGCAATCTTAATAAATTTTTGCATACATTTCATTTTCTAAATTATCCACGAAATAAATTTTCTGGCACAATCTTACACAAACCCATATATACGTACAGTACTAGTAATAAAACATAAAGAAGTTGTTCTTTATCATAATTTTATTTTGGCATTAAAATATTTTTCGCCAAAACTATTTATAAAAAAAAAAGGAAAAGGAATAAACAAAAATTTTTCTTTCAACCTTTCACACTTAATCTTACCTTCAAATTTAAATGTAAAAGCAAGGAATAAAATAACAAGAAAAAGAAAGAGGAAATATTTACCACTCTTTTCTTACCACCCACAATACAAACTTCAATTTAATAAAAACAAAAGTAAAAAAGAAAAGAAAAGCAAAATAATTTTTCTTTTTCGGTTTTGACAAATGATCAAGGGGGAGCCATCAACATAACAAATAACGTCGACTTACAAAATTGATTGCATGTCATTAATTTTCATTCAAAGCACACCGTCACACTCGTATACTCTGTGTGTACATTATGCTTGCTTACCTATTTTTATTTGAGAATATACTGAATTATTATAAAACAACAAACAAACATACAGATATTCTTATGTCTAAGTATTATAGTGTTTTTGGTGTTTTTATTTTCACACTATTACCATTGTTTTGCATTTATTTTATGAAATTTTTATTTTTGGCTCAAATTAAAGTAAAAGTATAAATGTTTGTGATTTAATTTATGTCCCAAATTTTTTTTTAATTCTTAAATTACTCAGTTAAAAATATTTTTTTTTTGTTTATTGAAATCTTGTATTTGAAGATATTTCGGAATAATATAAAATTTCGGTAGGATTTTTCTCGAAATTCATATTTATATTATATTTGTCTAAAATATCCAAAAAACATGACTACGTGTAGGTCCAAAAAAAATATTGTTATATTTCAATAGTTAAAATTTTCGATACTATTTGAGCACAATTTGACAATTTTATCCAACCCATTGAACTAAGCCTGAAATTTATTAATATGTAAAAAAATTCGTTTTTATGTATTGTAAGTAATTATGAAAGGTGATCGAATATGTCGTTTTTCAAAGTGTGAAGGATCGCTCAATCTTTTTATTTTTCCGTCTATTTCATACTTGTGGGATAAATTAAGACCATTTCACTATTCTTTGGCTATAAAATTTTTTCAGAAAGTTAGAACCAGGCTCCTTTTACACAGCTTAACTGCTTTGCTATTGATTCAAGTCAGTACTTTTATATGCGCTTTAAAATTTTTTCCAAAACAACATTATGAGATTAGGTTTTTGTGTTTTAATCCATTTGTGAAACAATGATACTGCAGTTGCAATTAAATACCATCCAATTTCATATAAAACTTTAAAGATGTTCATTGTTAGTTACCAGTTTTTTACCATTTATTTTCCTAATTAATTATGTATTTAAACAAAAAAAAAAGCAGTAGGTACACGTTTATGGAAAATTTAAACTATGAATAAAAAAAAATGAAATATTTTATAAATCCTAGCACATCAAAGCAAAAAAACAAAAGAAAACAAATGGATGCCATTCATTTCCGTTTTATACTCAATCAAAAGAAAAAAATATCAGACTTTTAGTCTTGTAAATATTTAAAGATTCTTTCATTTTGAATCCATCTGTATAGTTAACTTGGAGCTGGACATGATTGATGGACACTTTAGACAGTTGATTACCATAAAACTGTGATGTCAGAGGTATTATAGGTTAACCCATTAGAAATAACCAACAAGAAAAAAGAAAGAGAAAAATACTGAACAGTTTTAGCTTGCAATAAGCGAAGCAACACAGAAAAAAAAACATAAAACTTTTTTGCCAACATAAACAAACTGTACAAAATTTATTCTGTCTAAAATGTTTCATTAAATTTTTTATTTTAGTTTAACTCAACGCAGTAGAACAAAACTCAGCATAAAAAATCTGATGTGATCAGCACATAACCGAGCGCAATGTTTATTTTCTAGTTTAGCGAAAGTGTAACAGAAGATTATGAAAATACTACTTTAATACTTCTTTTTTAAGGACGATAGTAAGCTTTTAGTTAACGTACCTGGAAAAATGTAAATTTGGCTTTTAGTAGAGTTTCGCTTTGTGTCATCTGGATTCCCTTCAGAGCAGTTTGCCAGTTAGCTTCGGCTACAACCAGAACTCAAATATTTTAAAAAATTCTATCAATTGGCTTCGAGGACATGGTAAAAAATATAAAATCGACCCTCACTTCGATTTCTGAGCCCCGATTTTTCAAAAAAATTTATAGGTTCATTGTTTTAACACCCCGAATTTAAGTATTAAATTTCAAAGAAACTTGTTGATTATTTCTTCTTACATGCGCAAAAATGTAAAATCGGCTCGCAAAAAAGTTCAGTTCCAGAGACCCGATAAACCTCAAAACCACAGCCAAGATCAATTATAATGCAAAATTGCAATCCGTACCCCAGCCAAGATCAATTATAATGAAAAATTTCATCAAAGTTGGTTCAGCCGAACTTGAGATACACGCGTGCAGACAGATTGTCACCTATCTAACAATAGTTTATTCAGGCTTCCCTATCATAGAGAAGGGCGTTCCGACCAAAAACCTCGACATCCGAAATTTAGTGCCATCACATAACCGTCCTTATTGTATGCAAAATGGTCGGTAAAAAGAAACTGCAAATAAATGAAAAAGTGCATTGCAATTACAGGAAAGCATTACGGAACATAAAAAATCTAGAAATAGAAAAGAAAATAAAGAATCTGACATCACAATTTTTAGACATTTTTCATTCTGTTTCTTATTTTCTCTATCATTTTATTCCATCCATAAAGAACATAATAAACAGTAAGTCAACACTGTACTGGAGACCAAAAATATGAAAACAGCAAAATATAAAACCAAGTGGAAAGCATAGAAGCGTGGAAGGAGGTCTAACAATGTTACTTACATAATATAAAAATAATGCCGAAAAGAAAATCTAGTGAAACTGAATGAATTTTTAAATCCCCAATTCTACTTGTGGGTTTTTTATTTGCCTTTTTCATTTAAAAAACACTAACACAAAAATAAAGTGAAAAAAGTGTAAAAATTATATAAAGAGTGTTGTAAAAAGTAAGAAAAATGAAAATCTAAATAAAATGAACTGAATAGCCTAGATGTCACTCAAATCGCAAAGTGTAAAAATAAAAAAATTCTTTGATGTGCACTTGCGTTTAAAAAGCCTGGCATTGTAAACATTTAAGTGGTTTTTCCAATTTAGATTTTAAAATATGTAAGTATAAAGAAAATAAAAAGTGAATTTTAAAGAGTTTAATTACATACAAACGTTGCTTTGACAAAAAAATCTGAAAAATTCTCATTTTAATTTCATTTTGACTCTAAAATTATTTGAGGTAATCGGAGTTTTTTATGTCGTTATATAATGCACTTTTAAATTAAAAGAATTTTGTAAAAACATTAAAAATGATTTAAATAAATGTGTTTTTATGTTAGCTATTTTGAAATTTGTAGAAAACATATAGAACTTATTGTATATTTCGGTGTTCTACTTGCTAAATAAGAGTGTGCGAGTAAAATTCACTTTATTTTTCATAAAAACTAATATATTTACTCATATTCATATTTCGGATTAAATTGATATGGAAAATAATTGACTACTTCTGTGAAACGATGACTTTGGGCTGTTCCAAATCTACGGGCTACCACGTAAAGTATTAAATTTAACAATTGTAGCTGCATTTTATTTTTTTGCGTAATATTAGATTAAAAAAACTAATTTTGAAAAGTTTTTGTCCCTTTTCTTTTGTGGTTTCCTCATTAGAAAAATTATTTTAACGCAATTATGCTCTATAAAGGATTAATAAACGGACATTTGGAAAAAAAATCAAAATCATTGCATGCCATGCAACTTATTAAAGACTGGAAATAAATTTTTTAAAATTTTTTCATTTTGAAAAGACTCTTTACATTTTGTACGTGTAAAGTTAGAAGATAGGTAAAATCAATAATGGGTGTGAAGCTACGGACATTTGCAATGATCACTTACTCCTAACTGCGGACATAAGCTGCTAAAAGGAGCACGAATGGAAGCAGGATGAGAAAGCTTGACACTTATGAGAAATCAGGTAGTATGTTGAGAAGAATTAAAAAAAATGGCGCAGAAGGTGAAAAGAGAAAATTTTACAATAACAAAATTGATATTCTTTTCAGCAAGAACTACAAATTAAGAACTGCAAATTAAGACCGGTAAGGAAAAAGTTTGGCAGTCTACTTATATCAATTCAAAAACAATTGGCGAGATACTGAATTTGAAACCAAGAATTATACATTAGAGATAAGACAACAATTGACGAGGGGCACCAAATATAAAAGAAATAGTGGACGTAATTAGAAAAGTCAGATATTCCACCTGAACTGTTTAAAGCAGGAAAGATTACAACAGCCAATGCACTGTAAACAATAATAGAAATACAATAAATCATTAACAGAAAAAATATAGCAAGACGAAAAAATCTTCAAAGACTGGAAAACGGGACTATTGATCAACCTAATCAAAAAAGGTTTTAGGTCAACCTAATCAAAATGTCGTAATCAGAGAGATATAAAAATGTTTTAATGTAATCGCTAGTATTGTGATATGATATTATATAAGACAGGATAGTAGGAAAGTTCGACAAAAGTCTAAGAGAAGCATGCGGACTTTCAATCGTTTTATTTTAATTCCAGTAAGTAGTTCTCCTATGTATATTTTTTATTTGTTTTTTTTCTTTTGACTAAAAAAGAAATGCTAACAACTTAGACCACATTTAATTTTACTGAAATTCTGGGATAATTTTTTCCTTTTTATTAATTCCTTTAAAAATCATCTTCTTTAAGACATGGCCGATTTTAATAATTTAGGAAAATCTTAATTTTTCTTCAGAGTTTTGTATACGAAGCATTTATAGTTTAGTCAGAAAACGCATTATAGTTTTTAACTATTTAAAAATTTATAAATTACTTTTAATTAACAATAACCAATATTACAAAATTTAAATAGTCCGTAATTAGCCCTTAAGATTTTAATGGTTGGAAAAATATTTTCATTTCTTTTTTTAATTTACTAATAAACCACTTAACCTTCCATGACAATTCGATCGTAAATTAAAAAAAAAAACTTTCTTCCTTCCAGCTGCTTTTAAAAAACTGTCTTGAATGATTTAGAAGTAATTTCTGTAAAACAAAAACGCAAAAAATTAAAGTGAATTGTAATGTTAATTTATGTACTTCTCATCACAGGACATCTATTTATCTAATTACAAGGACTTTTATTTAATAAATGTCAATTTTAGGTTTAAACATTTTGTTTTCTTTTACTTTTTATTTTTTTGTGTTTTGGGTTGTCGTTGTTATTTGCAATTTCAAAAATTTTTTCAGCAAAAAATACTAAAAATCCTATACATTAACTTTTTATTTGGAACATCTTTTTCAATAGTCTAGAACACACCGAAATAAAAATAGTAGAAAAAAAATGTAAAACCCTCAAAAGTCATTAATCACAGCAAAATTTGACCAAAAAATATTAAATAGATTTGGAAAATAGCAGGATATTTACAAGTCAAGAGTATAGAACATTTTAATAGGATAGGGTCCTTTTCACTTATTCCTCTTTTTTTTTTTTTTTTTATTATAGTTCTTTTATAATGTTTTGTGAATCTAAAATAAACTATGTACGTATAAAAACATACATTCATACGTACCGCTTGTAGGTTAATTTATGGATTCCTGTCTATACGCATTAAACATTTCTATTCACAAAACATTGAAGAAAAAGAAAAACAAAACTTAGTTTTATGTTTTCTTCGCTTTTGCAAAACACGCCAGGAAAACAGAAAAAGAATGCAAATGATTTTTGCATTTTTAAATTGGATTTTGTTGCCGACATTCTATAAAACTGTCAAACTGAATAGAATAATAAAAAAAAAAAAGAAAAAAAAAAGTTGACAATACAAGGTACATAATACAAACAAAAATCCTTGATCCTTTTTTTGATTTTGCAATGCTAGTTACCGGTATTTTCTATACGGTGTTATGACTTATGGTCAACAATGTAGAAAACAAAACGACGGTGAACAAAATAGCATGTATATTGTAGATATGTAATTAAAACAAAATATGCGACCATTAAATTATCTTTTATACTTTTGTGTCTCTTTTTTTTCTACATTTTGTCCACCAAACAAAAGCGACGCAGGATTCAAAATTAGAGAGCGATTTTTTTCAATTTCAAATCAGAATAATGAAAGTAAAGTTGGGGTTGTAAATTTTTTTTATAAAAATTACAATTAAAGTACTATAAATAAATTAAATAATTTACTACAGTCCATGCAGAATTTTTGTGCAAAAAGGTCTTTTGGTTCAATAACTCCATGCTTCTTTTTGGTGCTCATTTTTTATTTTAAATATATATTAGAAAATAAGAAGCATTGAGTCTTTTATAAAAAGTTTGTTTCTGAAATTCTTCCCCTGTTGGTTACACCAGAACAAAGTAATATGTACTTTAAAATTTTTGTTAAGAATATCACCATCTTAAAAAATGCGGGTATGTACATATTTTTACGCTTAACTCAACTTGTTCACTTGTAAATACCATAAAAATTCTCTAAAATACTTGATTTGAAAATTTTCTTGAAATTCTAATCTCCAAATACTCAATTTTAAGAAGAAACCTATTCAAAAAAAGAATCATATTTTTTTAAATTACCCAAAGGACTTAGCAATTTTTTACTTTCTACTTCATATTTGGAAAATTAAACATTAAAAATATTATTGTTTGTTCTATTATAATTAATAATACCTTGTATTTGTATAGTTAAAAGTCATTAATTTAATTTTTATAATGCCAAACTAAAATATAAAAAATTCACATTTTTTTTTCTTTACTTTTCTTTTCACAGAACAAAAAAAACACAATTTCTTTCATTGGAACGCTTACAACGCTTTATTTGTTGTAAATATTAACAATGCTTTACTAAATAGAGGTGAAAATTGCAATATCATTTTTTTTGTGAGGGATGAAATATTAAACATTATTAAAACCCATGGTATACAAATACAAAAAAATCAGCAACAATAACGGGGGAAAACAGAGGATAATTTAGAATTTAATGCAAACTCATTATTCGGCAAATAAAATATCACCGTAAATAATAATAAAACGGTAACAAAAAATAAAGCGTACACATACCATAATGATAAATGATATCCTAAAAAAAAATTTTCCTTTCATCAAAGAAAAAACAAATCATTATAATAAGACATATTTTTACAGAGAATCAAGGAAAAAAAAGGATATTTAATGGTCTCCCGGTTTTCTCTCCGGTTATGATTATACATATATTTTTGTTTAAAAAACTGTAAAAGGCGAGTCAGTATAAGAAAATTAATATTGCGGACACAATGACATTACACAAAAAATAAAAAAAATTAAAATGACATTTAAGTAAATTAATCATATGTCAATATTTGACATTAAAATTTTGAAAAGAAGTTAAGTTTATTTTATGAAAAAAATATGTTTTAATAGCAAAAATATTATAAAAGTGAGTAAATAATAGCGGTAGGTTGGTCCTCCAGTGGCAACTTATACATATATAATAGATATAAAATAAGTCTAAGTCATTTGATATTTGAAAATAAAAAGAAAAGATATATTGTTATTTTTTTGAAAAATCATTGAGTATCATTTTGTCATTCTGTCACTTTTAAAATCTGTTTTACTGATAATTTTACAGTAGAAATTGATTTCTCTTTCATTTATTTTTAATTTTTTTAAGATTCCCCCTGGTAGGTAAACGAAATAATTTTTTATTTATTAAAATAATAAACTGATTGAATTTTTGTTTTTTCTTTTTGAATTTGATATCTTATTCTTAAGGTGAATTATTTAAATTAATATTCAAAAAATTAAACAAGAATAATTTATTGTAATAGAATAAAAATTTAACAGGTGTGGTCAGATAAAAAGATTAATTTCATATGAGCTAATAAGCATACGAAATGAAATAGGAAAGAATTGTAATAAATACTTTTTTTTGAATATTTCTCGTATACAATTTTTTACATACATATGTATGAGGATGTGTGCATAAAATGCACTACAATATTATATTGCGGGTCAGTAAATAAATCATTCTTGTAGTGAATTAAGAGATTATCATCTGCCATCTTTTATGATTTATTCTTTTCTCTGTCATTTAATAAAAAGAAAGTCATTAATTATCACACGAAATCCATTTAATATTTCGTATACAAAATGTACTTTAGCAGCAGATGGACAACGGATAGCAATAGTACAAAACCAAATAATTGAGTACACGTATGTAAATTATTTATATTTGACACACTAAGCGATTTGTCAAAAATCCAAGGCGTACTTGGATCCTTGAAAATCTTTAATAAACTTTGTAGTTGTTATACATATACATACATATGTATGTATGTATGGCAAAAAAACTCAATTTTGGTCAGACGGAAACTAATTCAGGACATCGAATTGCAAACTGTTTTGTAACGACATTGGCGCAAAGGTAATATTTTCACTTGTTTTTTATGTGCTTGCTAAAAATTATAATTTTTTCGGAAAACATATACTTTAAAAATAAAAAAAAAACCAATTTGCTTTTTCAAAAAGAAAAATCGCAAATTTTTAATGGGTGACCGTCGACCGATATTCACTTGTCAATATTTCAATTTCATATGATATTATCGAATCTTTGTTATCGATACAAATGGCTAAATATCTGAAGAAAAAATCGATACCTACCTAATTTGTAAAAAAGAAATTGTTAGACAGTGGTCGCGTAACATTTGACGGGTTGAGATTAAATCATTAGAATGTTATAAGTAGATAATAAGTTTTTTTTTTTTTTTTATCCAAAATACGTTAGTTCCAGTGCAGTTAAAACGCAAAAATAGTTTAAGTCCATTAAACCAAATTGTGAGTATCGAAAATTAGTGCAATATAATTATAATTAATGTGCCTCTATAAAATAATTTAAAATACACATCAATTTTTAAATTTTCTAAAAAAAGTTCGAAAAAGCAAAATAAATCTTTTCAATCCCAATGTGGCAGAAATTATACCAAAATACCGACAGTTATAATCTAAAATTCATTAATATTTATGCGTGCAATCATCCAAGATAACGAAATAGTTGAAGTAAGTAGTTATATTTACATATATATACATACTTATACATAAATATGTATTTATTTATGCGTGTAGAACCGTTATAGGGAATTACATTAAAATTAAAATAAACTCAAAACAAAAATGAATTTGGTTGGGATTTTAACGAAGTCACCGTGAAATCCATTTACGTCGTCATCATCAATCCATAATAAATACATATATATCTACATTAAACGTTTATTTGTGTTATAATAATGACAACAACAAGAAATCAAATCTGATCTAAATTTAGATATGAACTTCTTAATTTGGTGGTTTCTATAACGATCCAGTCAGCGAAATTAATAAAAACTTTATAGAAATCTTTGCAAGGCCAAAATTACTAAATTAATAGTTAATAAGAAATATTCATTAAAAAAGCTTTATATTAGACGGAATCTGGTTTTCTTTCTGTGTGGAATGTCCGGTTCACACAATCTCACATCACTTGCAGTTCTAGAAGGCAATGTGTAATTAATGATATTCAAACAGAAAGATTCGAGGAATAGGGTTTTTAGGGGAATTATAACAGTAACGGTCGAAAAAAGATTACAAAGGAGCGAAATGTAATTTAATTGATCGTTTCTTTTTTCTCTTTGAGGTCAAAATTATACACTTCCAAATAAATTAAGTGAAGAATAGTTGGCCTATAAAGGGAAGTTTAAGTTTTCTTCCTCAACATATATTTGGATGTGTTACAAAAGTAATAGGACCGTTCTTCTTCATTATGTTTTCTGTTGGATTAGGTCTGATTGCGGTAGGTAGGTTCTAATACCTATTCAAATTTTAAATTTTCTCAATTTACATTTTACATGTGAGAACAAATGTGAAATTTTGTCACCTGTTAATATCAGAAGTTAAGTAGGTAGATACGTACATAATTTGAAGGGGTATCTTTTTAAAGGTTGCATTACAGGTAAAAAAAGTTTATTTTTGGTTGTATATATACATATATATTTGTATATTTATATTTATGTAATCATGTACACTAATATTGCAATTGTTGTATGACGATACAATTTAATAATTTTCGTAATATATTTATGACCTCGTCGCTCATTGCGCAGTGAAGCAAACAAATTTGAAATTTACCGATGTACATACATAATATGTATTATTGTACATCTATAATTATAGTATTATCTGGTGTGTAGACTATATTAAAGAATATTAAGATACCAAATAGTTATGAGATGAGAGAAACCAAAATGACTACAAAATGAAACGAATAAGAACTTCATACTGAAATCATTTCAAAAAGTACTCGAATTTATTTGAGAAACAAAAAGTAATATGAAATTGTTTTGCTGTTTGCGTACTGGTACTTGTAAATACAAACATATTATTACGGCACAAACATAAAATACATTAAATAGATGGGATTTTATATGGCTAGTTTGATGATTGCGCTCAGCGGTAGATTTTACTTTGATCCCGTCAATTGAAATATTGTTGATTTTATCATTTCGTTTTTTTCTTTCTATTTTGTTTTTCTATTTTGAATAGTTTCTGAACTCATTTATATCTCTTTGAATTTATTGGAGTATCGGGTCTTATAACATTATATGTATATTGAGGGACGAAATATGTATAAACATATAAAGACATACACATAATATATGAGGTGTTTTTATAAAAAAAGCAAAAAAAAAAATAATTTTTTAATTTAAGATATTTTTCATTTTCGATTTGTTGAAACATTTGAGGCATTAAATGGTTTATTACTCCTAACTTGTAAATTGCTTGTGTTACCTCGTATATTTATTAATAGACATATGTATGTACGTACTATATTGAAAAAATGGAGAGAATTGTTGTAATCAAATTGTAGTTATAATGTTAAACGATTTATGGTGATTGATATTAAAACCAAATATATATAAAAGAAGGCAAAACATATCAATATCTTATAGTGAAAATGAAATAAAAAACATACTGAGTCAGTTTTTAATTGAAAAATTTATAGTCTAGTAAATTTAAAATGATATTTAATGGTGATCAAGGCAAGATAAAACAAAATGAAGCACTTAATTTGGCATATATGAAATGGAATTTGTTACCGCTTTCTTTTGTAGTTTTTCTATGTTGTTGCGGAATATTTTTAGTCAATCAAAAGTTATAACTGATGCTTATAATGCGCATCAGAATTGAATTTTTCAATTATCACTAAATTCAGGGGATAATGTGACATGCGGTTATCAAAAATTTCCGTCATTTTTGTTTCGGCATTCCGAAGTATCCTTTGTTCTTATTAACGTATGACAGATTTGTATTAAATGTCAAAAGCAATGCGCTCTAGTATTTATAATTGCGAGTCTGTGTTGTGGTTGCAATTTTATGCTGATTTAACGCATCAATTGATACTAAAGCAAGTAAATGAATAAAAATTTGAAATGTGCAAAAAGAGACATTGTATAGAAATCAAAAAAAATATTAAGTAATTTCAATTTTAACCGAAAAGTCATTTACCAATCAGAACGTGTGTGTGTACCTATAGTATATATGTATTTATGTACGTCCATACATAGGTACCTGCAATTTTAAAATAGGATTAACCCAAAGTTTTATAACATATAGTGTAAAAATTTTAAATCTTCAAGACGACAAAGAAATTCATTCATCCATAATGATGGTGTAAATTCATTTTTAAAATAACAATATTTTTATTACATTATGACGCTAATATAAAACAATTCTAAAGCCTATCTTAAAAAAATGAATAACAATTTATGACAGAGGCCGGTTTGTTATTGTTTAATTTAAAAACATAAAAATTGTATTTTTTTTTTTATTTTATGATTTTACGAGTATGTAAGATAAATTTTTGTTAGACTCTAATTTAATAAAATATAAATTTGTCGGTACAAACCTGTCATCACAGTAATTTAATACGAATATATTAATTTATTTTATATTTTTGAAATTTGTAAAATTCAAAGGCCTGAAGAGATAAAAACTTCATTCATATAATTCTAAGTTCATATAAGCATAAGTGTAAGGTGTACCGTTGACAAGTATAATACTAATATGAATATTTACTAAAAGCTCGAAGATAATTTTGAAAAAAAGCCTTTTAAATCACTTATTGATTTTATTAATTTAAGCTGCTGTTAAGCTAGTTTTATGGTCTGAACAAAGTTTTCAATAGAACTTTAAACAAAATTTACTATATAAAAATCTAGAACATATTATGGATAATGACAATTGATAAATAGACGTCGAATCTGGTTTATTAAAAATTATAAATAAGTCCTAATATTGGGCCTCAAATTAATACTAGTCCTTACTGTTGCTCATATAAAGCGGGATTTCCATATAGATCCATTCCATATAGCGATCCAATAATGATTATTAAGTATACCTTTAAAAAGTTTTCACATTTACTTTTTCTACTATCAATGGGACATCCTTTATTAAGTATTTATATGTATGATTTTGCTTTTTGTAAATTTCCGTATTCTTTTTTTAAGTTCATCAGTTGGTGTAGAGTGAGTGCTCACATCTTTTGTATAACAATATTCACTATACATATTTCTTTTTTTTGCTTTTATTAGACCCTCCTATTAAACACTTTTGTGTTATGTTTATTTATTATTGTTTTATAATACCCATTATAAAATTGCATTTTGCCTTAATTTAGTGCAATAAATTAAATGGCTTTAGGATGCAAGAACACAAAATATAAATTATTTTATTGCATTTAATGAAATATGATCATTTCTGAATTTTACTTGTGTATATTAATAAATAATATAAACAATGAGTATTATGGTGTCGTATACTCACATAAAGCAAATTACACAAAATGCACAAAATTTATTTAGGAAATGAAACTTACGAAACACAAAGAAAATATTAAAAATTTTTGTTTTAATTCCCTTTTCTGTTGAGATGCAATAAAGTTTAAATAATGAGAATTTCGAAAAATTAATCTAAACAAATGTTATAATGGTTTCAAAAATTGAAGAATGTTCATAAATATGAGATTTTTTCAACGTAATGAATTCTTGCTTTGGCTGCTTGAATGTTGTGAAAATTTCGAATTACGACATTTCTATGCTTTAGTAATGGGTTCAATTGTCAAAGGAATAGCGAAAACTTTTAAGCAATTGAATTGATACTTTTAAAGTTAATTTAGGAGGGTTTTATGGCAATTTCAGTGTCTGCCGCATCCGATATTTTATCCCATGAATCATATATAAAATGTTGCAAAGAAATGAAATATGGCATGCAAGAATATAGAAACAATGACCGAGTTCAATTTAGTTATAGGTACCGAAACTAAATTGTGTTCTATGCCACGGTCCTTAAAATTGTTTTTTAAAATTTTACATTTTCACAATTTATCTTGCATATTTTTATTAAAAGAAGGAAAAATCTAATCCCGTAATAGTTTTTGTCTTTATTTAGCTTAAAAATTATAATCGCTTCGCCTTATGTCAAACATTGCGTTGAGTGACGCTGGATAAATAAAATGAAAAAAAAAAAACAAAAAATTCTCGACAAGAAATCTTTTCAGGATGTTTTTATATTTAACAAATGACATCAATTAACATTATCATCTCTATGCGAAGAATTATATGGATGCTTATTTAATGTAATTTTTTTCTTTAACAGCTTCGGTATATTTAAAAAATAAAATTAAAACTATGATAAAAACCACTGCGACGCGTTCTTTTTCGTCTTTTTTTTGGTATGTGGTATTCTAATTTATATTTTATTTTTGTTTTACGAATGAATTGTCATCTAATAAAAATCTGAAATGCCGAAAAAAAGCAAAAAAAAAAAAAAAAAATTATGATGCCGACAATCAAAAATCACAATTTTATCTCACACAATAATGTTTTCTTACCGTTGTTTTATGAACATGTCAAAATAATATAAGATTGCCGTAAAACTTCGTTTAGGCATAGTATTTGTTGTTGTAAATTGACATTATAAAAGAACAGAAATCATAAATCCAGGATTCTAAAATTATATTGTTTTTATATGTGATATTCTAACAACGATGACGACGACGGCGATAACATTTATATAGGATAATAAAGACGAATGTGTATACGTTTGTGTGTATATTTAATAAATCTTCAATGGGGGTAATTAATGCATGAGCATTTACATTATTATTATTAGTTAAATGTTATCAAGCGGTTGTTTATTCTTTAAAAATTCTATTTATTATTGTATAATGAAGATAAGAAGCAGCATTTTCTATTTTATTTAGTTTAGAAATTAACAGGAAATTGTAAATAATGCAAACATTTAAATTATTTTTTGTTTAGTTTAAATTGTAAGTTGACAAGTGCGTACATACAAATATTTACATGAAATATGAACCAAATAAGCATTTGTGCCAACAGTATCTTATGAAACAAGTTAATTTTGTAGATATAGTGAATATTTGAATGGCAGAAAGTGTATGAATAATAGGACTCGTAACGAATTCGCATTTTATATGAATTCTTAATTATCAGGAGTTGAAAATTAACATCAGTAGAAATTACAGTTATGCTAATTTGGGCATTTTTAAATTTTCCTTAGAATCTATTTCGATTTTGGTTCTAGGGAAAATTAAAAATGTTACAGCTTTCATATTTAAACACCTTTATTTTTCTTAAATATCGCAAAAATCGTTTCGTATTGTATAATTAAATTTGTTATATAATTTAAGCTCTGTTTTGAATTCAAATTTATTTTTATCATTATTGTTATAATTTTTATACTTCTTTATTTTGATGAACTTGAGGTAAATTTGCGGGATCGCATGTATACCGTACATTTTATGGCCTTGATCGTAAAAGTTTGTCAAACTTTTTTCACTTGTTCTACCTGTGTATTTCCCCAATAAGTTATTTTGAATATCTTTCATAAATGTGTGCAAGTTTAACTTGATTTCCAAATCGATTTGATATTTAATTTATTGACACTTTTTATTTTCATTTTGAATTTATTTCAATCATTATTCGAAATCACTTGTATCTATTTAAAGAATATTTTTCTATTTTTCATTTTTATTGCTGTACAAAATATTAATTAAGGAAATCCGTAATTAAAAACCAATGATTTGTTTTAAAGCTTTTATATTTTCACATTTATTTTACATAAAAACCAATTCAATTCTTTATATACTTAATCATAAATTTTGAAATATCGTTGAGAACAAGTTGTTACTTAAATAAAAATCAAAAAAGAAATACCGACAAAATATGTGACTTGCAGTTATAAAAATTTGTTATTGAAAATTAAGAAATTTTTATTCGAAATAATTAAAAAATTATAAAGAACAATAAATTTTTTTCTGTGTATACATTAAACATGATAATTTTTATACTTACAATTACATAAAATGCTAATGTACGCTTTAGTGTACGCGTAAAGAAAGTCTATAAAATTAATTGCTTCCTGTCATTAATTATATTACAAAAGTTTTGATTATGATGTAAACTATGAATATATAAAAAGAAAAATTTAATGGTTAAATGCCGTAGAATATGACGGCTTCAATTAAAATATTGAAATTATTAACGAAATTTACAAAAAGAATATTATTAAAATTTGAATTAGTATGACAAAAAAAATGATATTAAAAATTTATTGCTTTTAAATAAAATTGTAAGATTTTTAAAAAATTTCAGATCGATTTAAGAGAGAGTAACCACGTGTTAGATTGGGTATAATATTATTGTTATGCAAAATTTTGTTTGAATGATCAGTAGCAAATTTTAAATTCTTATTCGTACTCATAATTAGTGAGTACTTTATGAAGCGCTGATTAATGTCAAGCCGCTTGGGCATTCAATCATTCATTTTCTTGTTCCAATACTTTGTAAGTCCCATATTTCAAGGTTATCCACACTCTAATTTCATAATATTCTTTGCATTTGTTCGAATCCTCAATTAATACAGAAACTACCTAGAAAACTGCAAGCTGTAAGTTTTTCATTCAAAAATTAATTCATTCAAATATATATAATTAAAAATACTTTCAACTATAAGATTTTCCCTTATAGTAACAAAAAAATTAAAAATGTCCAGTTTGCCAATCAAAATCTGACACAATTTCAATATTTTTCGTCTTATATAACAATATTAAGCACCGCATTATATTAAACACATAAAATAATAAGAATCAATGTAATATAACATACATGTATACAATATTTACATACATAATTTATATAATAAGTCACAATCCACATTTGTATGTGTGCTTGTTAATTTAATACACCACAATTCATACCATAAAAAAATCTCAAATTAACTTTTTACTGCTTAATTTCATGAAAATTGCATGCTTACAACATAAATTATGATTTTTTATGATTTCCTTTTACCATATCATCATATTTAGATTTTCCAGTTCAGTTTAAAGTTACATTCTTTGGTCATATTTCATACATAATATGTTTTTATATCTATGTATATTAGGAATAATAAAAGTACCCATTTATGTGTTTGTAAAATTGAATTAATATTTTTTAAAAATAAAATTAATGAGAATTCTAAAATTTTAGGTAGGGCACAATTTAAAAAATTTGATATCCCCGGAAAATGTTTTGTGTATTTAAAGGTATGAATTATTAAGTCTATGTCACATGAATGACTGCTATTGTTGTAGCAATGTGTCATCTTTATTAACTAGTTTCTTTGCCAATGCGCATGAGCTACAGCTAAAAATCGTCAGGGAAGGGGATCTCCAACGTCCCTCGTGGCATAAAGGACGATAACGACAAGATAGTTCGCAGGCTCAAAACCCAAAATCGAGAACTTCGGGATTCTAATCTAAGAATCCTTTCTCGGAAGGAAAGAGAGAAAAATTTTCTCCAGGTCATCAGCTCCTTTGGCCAAAAAATTTTGGAGTTTCTGAAGCTCCAAAAATTTAGGGTGAACTGGCCATTCGGCAAGTCATGTAGCGAATACCTTTACAGATTCTAAGGGAGCCAGACCACTACGGATGATGGGAACACGACCTTAAAGCCGACAACCTCTACGGTTAAAAACCCAGGCAACTCCTCCGAGAAAACCTTAATGGCAGCATTAAACAGTATGCAAAAACTTTAGCTAATTTTTTTTTGTTTACGCAGTCTACAAATTCTGAAAATTCTAAATAATCAGTCGTTCGAAAACAACTGAAATGACATTGTTTATGAAATCGTATCTCAATACTTTTCGTCTACCAATTACCGTAAAATAAGGAAATTTTAATAAGATTTGAAGACTCAAAAAAAACTTACTTTAATAAAAAACTTACTTGATGGCGTCGAAACTGATGCGACATCTACCTTTACGGTGAGCGATGACGGCGTCTTGGCCACTTTGGCCGCTAAGGCCTCATCTGCCAGCAGTCGTGTAGATCCGAGCTCAATGGCGATAGCATTTCAAGGTTCTTCTATGCCCAAAACCAAAAAGCCGTCCAAAAAACATGGTCTGGGCGACGGTCAGGGAATCAAAAGGGAAGTCCCGAAAGAGCAGGGCTCCTAGATGCCCTAAATAAAAGACAAAATGGCGAGCAATCGTATGGTACATCGACTATTCGTTGTGTTCAGATTAATCTCCATAGATCAAAAGCAGCCTTTGCTAATCTCGCAATGCTCTCGCTTAGCAGTTGCTGAGATATTGCCTTCATCCAAGAACCGTGGACTCATAACGGTAAAGTTAGAGTATGTAAGCTGCAGAGGTTTATGTCGATGGACCACAGAAATCCGTTGGGTTCCTTCAGGAGGACAGGTGGTGGTTTCACGGCTGCCTGTGCAGAGACCCTGAAGCTCATGGTGAAATCACATTTTCCTGGCTCCAGGTCTCTAGACGATCGTGACTGGGCGGATGCTTTCTCGACAGTACCAGTTTTGAAGTCATTGAACAAGTGATGAGATCGAGGGGCATCTGCTCCTTCATCATTGGATGGACCACTTACATGCTCAGGGGTAGAAGAATCGAGGCGGAAACTGGTACTGACTCCTTGATGGTCGCGGCCACTAGAGGCTGCCCGTAGCATGGGGTTCTTTCCCCACTTTTGTGGCTTCTGGTTATGAACCAGCTACTTCTCAGATTGGGACGATTACGATTCGGATGCATTAGCTATGCTGATAACCTGGTAGTGATGGTCCAGGGCAAGTTCGAGACTACTGTGCCGGAGTGCACTCAACTGGCTCTGGCTGTAGTTGGGGACTGGCGTAAGGGGCGGATTTAAATGTGAATCCGCAAAAGGTAAAATGTGTACTTTTCACCAACAGGAGGGGTGTGACCTTCCATGCACCGAAATTGGGCGGCTTTCATGTCCTAATGGCTGGGGACGTTAAATTTTTATAGTTTCCGACAGCCAGACTGCTTTGGCAGCACTGAAATCATCAACTTTTAATTCGAAGCTAGTCTGGAGTTGGAGTAGAATGAGCCGATTGTCTGGCGAAGTTAGTGGCGAATTCCTCCTTCATCGGGCCTGGTCCGAGCGTGGGCCATTCTATGAGGTGTCTTCAGAAGATCGTGGCTGCCTGTGTGGAAAGGCGCGTTTCGGAGCTGTGGAACTCTTATGCGAGGCTGTCGCGGTCCAAAGACTACTTTGGTCGACAGATCGCGGGCATTCCTGACATTGTAAGGCGAAATCGCTCTTCATTGAGGGTTCTATCGTGGTTTTGTACTGGGCATGGGCCCTTTAACTCATATTTACAAAAAATTGGCAGATCAGATACGCAGCGATGTAGATTCTGCGATCGGGGCACGGAGGACTCCATTCATGTCCTATTTGAGTGTGATGACTTGGTCTGCACTTATCAAAACTCAAGAGAAGCAAAACTAATTCGTCAGAGGGAGTGAAGCTTAAAATCGTTCGTTAATAATATAGGAAATTGAAATTTCAGTTGCTTTTCAATATATATACAATTCGTCATGAACCGAATTATATTTTTTATTTTTTAAGATATTAGGCATTTCTTAAGATTATTAGTTGTATACGTCTGGCTTTAAAAACTTTCGATATTTCAAATTACATTAATTTAATAAAGTTCAAATTCGAGAATTCGTTACCATCCTCCAGAGCTTAGCTGTATACATGTACATTTGTATATGTATAAAAAACAAAAAATATCAAAGTGTTTGTAAATACACTTTTTGTACAAGGAGATGCAGAGCGGATAAAACTAAATATTTTAAGTACATTTTGAGTTCTTGTGTTTTTTATGTTAAAAGTCTTCAGGAATATAAAAAAAATTATAAAAAATGGTTATTATTAAATGAAAAATTATTACTCTAGAGGCATTTTGAAACTATGAGACTAATAAATTTTTCATGTTAAACATAAATTTCTTTTTAGATTTTTTTATTTCCTTTTTTTTGCTTTTCTAAAGTGTAGATTGTACGCGCTGGCCATATTTGTTAAAAAGTTGATGTTTGGCGGTTTTTCCTTTTAATATTTTCAAAGTTTTTTTATACTTTTATACTTTACATTCATATTACTGTTTCTTTCTGACTTAGTGTTTTATATTCGTATTTACAATTCTATTCTTTATTACTAGTGAAATAGAAGAAAATTATATTGCAATTGGCCCGAAAAGTCTACCATAATAAAGTCTACCATTCTTTTTATAATATTCTCTTCTTTTTCTTTTTAATGCTAAGTCTCTTGTTCAAAGTTTTAAAAAAAATACTGAACATTGATTTTTTTACTATTCTGCTTAAGAAAATATTAAATAGAAAATCATTTTTAAAGTAAATTAGCATGTTGGTACTACAATATTTATATTAAAACAACTCTATACACATGCATACATACGTAAAGTTATTCATAAATTATAAAATATTGTAGTAAAATTTATGAATTATGTTGTATTTATTGCACCCTACAATGTTTGTAGCTTGTAGTTTTCAATTTGAATTTTTATAATACACAATTTAAATATAGTTGTAGTTTACTGCATGTTGAGTCGTTTTTACTATTCTACGAACATATACAAGCTATATACCCACTTAAGTCTCGTGATTCAAAATATTCCCTCTGCTCTATAATCGTGTTCGATTGATTATAAAATTTGAATTATTGAGGAAAAGGCTACAAAAACAAAGAAAAAGCGTTTTCTAAGTATTAAAAATATTTGTGCATTTTTAATAAATTTTGAGGCAGGCAATAATTTATAGGCACATGTGCATATACATATACATGTATCTGGGTATGAACGGTGTTTTCTAATATGATAAATGTCTTAATAAATATTTAGATTTATTTTTAATAGTTTTTTCGTAATTTAGACGGAATTTAAAGAAGGCAAAGAAAAAAAAGTTTTTTTTTTTTATTTTTATTTCTTTTTTTATATTCTTTATGTTTACAATTTTGTTTTTTCTCTAAATATTGGTAATTTATAATTTTTGAATTATTATATTAAATTTTTGTGTTGTATTGGTGGGAGGTTGAGAAGATAAAATAATAATTTAAAAAATTATGAATTATTTTTAATCTTTTCAGCGACGGGTACTCAAATTTATATTTAGTTCAATATAGTTTGTGTTAAAATAGAGTATTAAAAATGAGTTCTGTATGAATTACGAAATTTTTAGGGAATAAACTAAAATCTGAGTTTTGGGTTAATTATAAGCGATTTCTCTCCTGGCCATATCGGTCTACATCAGAAAATCGATGAATAACAATTAACAGAACTAGCTATAATCTTTCAAGAATAAACCAACATTTTTGCCGTATAATTTTCCACATAGGGGAACAATATATTCCTAGCGTGTAACGTTCTATATTCTGCAACAAATTGTTATGTTATCTTGGCCGAATCTTTAACTTTAATGACAGTCTTATTAAAATACAGCAAAAGCTAAGTTGACATTCAATACTTCCAAATCATCAAAGAAAAAAACCGGCTTCGAGCCTCCTGTTTATCCTTTTATATTCACCCGTAATCCTGCCGCATTTGTGTGTACATTGTGCAATGAAAATACGTAGTTGACAGCAAAAATATCATTAGATAATTAGGCTAACTAAATATTAACAAAAAATTTAATAGAATTCTATTATTTCTACTGACCATTATTTGAATACGAGAAAATATTTTGATATATTCGTGAATATCTAGAAAAATTCTGAAGAATGTTTTTTATCAAAAAACAAGCCTTGAATTTTGTCATTATGGAATAAGGATAACCTTGAAGCCTGTATTTTTTTTTGTTATTCAATAAAATGGTAATAAAATTTCTAAGAAAAAATTTATTTTAATTTTGAAAAAAGTTGAAATATTTAAAGCACTTTATAAATCAAAATTTTTCTTCGAAGACACAAAAACAAAAAGAAATTTTTTTTAAGGAAAAACCTAATAAATTTTCACTACTCACATTCTCGTACAATATTTCACTTTTTTTCTTCGGTTTTTTTATATTTTCTGCATAACATAAACTATGTAGGAACCGTATATTCACACATCCACACAAAATCATCGAACAAAAAAACGTTTTTCCTCTTCTTTTATACTTTCAGACATTTTATGTCTCATGCGAGTAATTTATCAAAAATCTACACGAAAAAAAGAGAAAAAAAAAAACAACATGAAAAATGTTTTTTCATGAATTCATAAAATTGTCAAGAAAAACAGCAAAAACAACAAAAAGAGAGCTAAAAAGAAGAAAAGAAAATGAGGAAAAGTTATTCAGAAAATTAAAAAAAAGTAGAGGAAAAAAAGCGAAAGAATTTTAAAATTTTTCTTTTGCAAATAAAAATGTTCACAACATTTTTAAAATGGCATAAATTTTCCACCGATTAATAAATCATCCGAGTAAAATTGCAATTCAAGGAATTTTTATTTTCTTAATTTATTTTTTTTATTATTTTCAACGAAAAAACAAAATTCACCTTGCAAGAAAAAATTAAAAAATGGAAAAGTTGGGAAAACAAAAAAGTTTCTCCATTTAAAGTCCTTTAAATTTTGTTGTTTTTTTATACGCAATGAATTAAGAAAAGGTGGCGGCGATATGGACTCTCTTTTAATCTACTAAACTTCTAGAATTACATCGATTAATTCATACTTAGGAAGGAAAAAACGATACTTTTCTTATTCAACTGCGTTTGTTACATTTAACAATATGGGTTTAGCAAAATAAGATCATAAATAGTAGAGAATAAACTGATGATGAATACAGCCATACTGATGATACACAGCAATGGTGAAAGTAAACCTTACATCATCCTAATTTATTCAGCAATGCAGTTTTAGTTGCTGAATAAAACAGATTGCAGATTTAGAAAAAAATGAAGTCGCAGATTCTATTAGAAATTTTTGTTAATTTACCACTGAATAATAAGTAAATTTACAATTTACTTATTATTCAGTAATTTTATAATTGCTGAATGAAGCATTTGGATATCAATTTTAGTTCTGATTATTGTGATCAATAGTTTTCGCAAAATAAAATATTAACTCGCAGATAAATAAAGTATTCATTGCATCAAATTTACTAGGCTTTGATGTATTTGCAGTATTTACAAAGTTGATAAATAATTCAGCTTAGAAATGCGAATTGCTGAATTGCGTAATGATAGTTTATTATTGCAATTCCATAATTTTGGAGAATTTGGAAATCTACTGGAAATTCGAAATTGGTTATCTTATATAAGTGACATAAAATATTAAAAAAAAAATCAAGAAATGTCTTCCAGGTTTTCGGTACACATAATTATAATTGCACAAATAAGAAATAAAAAATGCATTTCAGTTTTTTTGTTTTGAATATTTGAGCTTCATTTCATTAGAAACAAATTTCTGTTACAAAAACCAATAAAACTTCAAATTAAAACCCTTATATATATGCTATGTACATATATGGGTGTACTTAAGTTTCTGTCCTGAAGTTATAAAACTGTACAAATAAAAGAAAAAAAATCATTATCCTCTTTTTTTTTAAATATTTTATAATGTTTTCTTTTGCATATTAAGAGAAAAGCAAAAGAAAACAAAATCATTTCTTATAATATAGTCCTTTTAAAAAGAAATGTAAATTATTCTGCAAATAGATATTTATCCTTCCCGCCCATTAGATCATCCTTATGGTATTATTTTTACTACTTCATCATAATAACAACGAGAAAAAAAATATTCGCAGATAATAAAAATTTTAAAAGATATTATTTTTATATTTCCTTTGAAAATTTTGCAAAAAAAAAATCATAAAGAACTCATCTCTTATCCTTATCCTTCCTCCTATTAAAAAAAAATAAAAATTTGTAATTCTTTAAAGAGTAATGAGAGTATAAAATTCACTTTTGAATTTTTGTTTTTTATAATCTTCGCTAAAATTTATGCACATTAACCATTTTTAACTATAAAATACGAATTTAAAAGAAAAGGTAAAAAGTAAAATAGGTATAATCCGCTTAGAAATATTCAAAAAAAAAAATATAACGAAAAAGTAAACACAAATAATAATAAAAACATAAAGAAAGGGAGAAAATTCATAAGGATTTTTAAGGATTTTTAAAAGTGGTATAGGAATAAAGTATAGTTAAAATATTATAATAAATCTGCATAATAAGTTTTCAAAAGTAATTAGTGAAGGATTCAGGATCATTAAATTTTTTTTTGATGTTTTCTTTTCTGTTGTTTGTTACCTTGATTTGTGTTTTCGTCCCTTTTTTATGATGGGAGTTTTTATTTTGTTCATTTTTATTATTTTATAATTTTATGATGATTTTATGAAGATCTTTGCAAATTTTTCTTAATAAAAACTTTAAACAACAATACAGGCAATACACATAACACGATCAATCAATCTTATATATTAGGCAAATTTAAGCGTATATCAGTTTGAAAAACCCATTAGTAAAAAGCAACTACTTGTATTAGGTGTTAAATGGAAAAAGATTAAAGTGTTATTAACAATTGTTATAAATTTCTTTTGTTTTGTGATCGCATTAATTAAAAATTTTTATGTTTTCATTATTCAACAGAGGATGAAAAATTGTTAAAAAATTTAATATTAATTTGAAAATAACACGAATATTGCGATATTTGGCTATTTTTTTCATTCACTGCGAAATGTCAAATTTCACTGTAGGAATTGGATGAATTCAATTAGATTATATTTGTCCATATAAATGAGTTAATTATAAATTTTTCCTGAAAATTTACGCAACATAATTAATTTTTATTAAAAAGTGAAAGTCAAAAAAATTGTCTTTACAATAAAAAAAATGCTCTCCGATGACGTCTCATTTTTAGCTATATAGCAGATTTTGACAGTTGACATTTCACACTTCATTTAATAATGTGATATTTTCGGTTTTCCAAGGCTGTCTTTTTCATAGCTATTTCTGAATTTTGGAATCTACAACACACCTAGGCTAATCAACTTCAAGATTCCTTCTATAAATTTGACATTTGCCTAAAGTAAAACAAAAACGAAATCCGATAAACACATAAAAAATTACACGCAACGCAAAACCAAAACACAAAATTTATTACTTATTCTTCTCATCCGTTTACCTTTTCTCCATCTCATAATTTTTATTTTTTTTTGCAAAATGAAAGCTCATAAAAAAAATATTATGGAAAAAAAAACAATAAGAAGAGAAAAAATTTTTTATTAGTCTATCATAAATCTTGTGATATTTTTACTTGCATTACATTTCTTTACTCAATTTTTTGCTTAATTTTGAACGCAACAGCAATAAAAATTCTTTTTACTTTTTTTAATACTTTCTCAAAAAAAGGACAATAAAATTGTGTAACAGAATGCGTGTGTGTGTGCAGTGTATAATAAAAATATTGAAGATAAAAAAAACATTAACATTGTTATATGAACAAGGGAGGAAGGAGAAAGAAAAGTGGAGAGAACGTAATAATGGTATAAAGTTAAAAACACATTTCATTTTACCATGCAGATAAAAAGAGAATAACATGCGATTAAAAGAAATAGAATGTGTTTAGACCGGTGTGGCCAATTCCCTGAAAATAGAATATTTCCCACGAGTTGGCATCACTGGTTTGGACAATGCGATAGCAAAATGACTGTCTCTCCTGTGTTTTCATTCACGAAAGATCGTCGGCATTTCGCTGCGATCAAGACAAACCTCTGGGGGAATGAAAGCAACATATGGGACGGTTTTATTCACCTTTACACGGATGGATCCAAGCTAAATTGTTGGGAGGAATATACTCTAAACAACTTGGAGTGGAGATTTCTGTTCGTCTTCCAAACCCACTGCAGCATTTTTCAGGCGAAAGTGGTTGTATAAAAGGTCTATTACTAGAAAAATGAGGGATCGCAGGTCATTTCAAAATCGTAATTGACCGAACCCGGATTCTGGACCATAACGGAATGATTGATAGATCGATATTGACCGAATTTGGATTCTGAACCATAACGGAATCCAAGGAAATTGCATAAGAATTTCTTTAAAAAAAAATAATTTTTCTTCAATATTATAACATTTCTATTTCATTTGAACTTCAAGCCCGTTTTATTAACTTTCCATATTTTAAATTTCGATAATACTCGTCGTTTTATTATTCTTTATTTCTTTAATAAAATCTAAATAGACTAAATTAATAGACTAAATAGACTAAATTAAAATATTTCTTAAACGCACACATTGTTACCTTTGAAATTCAAACACATATTGTATAACGTAAAATTCATAAAATGAAATGCCATTTAAAAGATCATATTATTTAAGAGAAAAAGTAGACAAATCAGAAAATAAAAATCTAACTAAAATTTACCCACTTTCAGGTAAAAATTTTTATAGTAAATGGTAACCGTTAAGGATATAAATTTATTTTATTATTTGAAAAAAATGCACACTAACTATGTACAGGATTATAAAAAAAATTAAAGAAAATTAATGTTTGTAGGGTTGTATATGGCTTTTGTGTTGAAAAATGAAATAGAATAAAAAAAGCAGAAAGAATAACATTCAGTTAACATTTTGGTGAGTTTTAGATGTAAAAAGGAAAGATATAAGGACAAGAGGTTACACCAATAGATTGTGGAAGAATAAAATTAAAGTAAAGTTCCATGTAATAAATTAAAATGATGTCCTGGACAAAAATTAATAAAATAAAGCGAAAATAATAATAACAGTAACAGTAATATAAAAATATTATGCGAGTTAAAAGGACCTTACATGTCCTTCCATTCTGTGCCACATATAACAATTCTGTTTAGATTTAATATGGTGTGCGAAAAGTATTTCCAACTTCTCCTTACGTTTTGTATAGAATATCGTCAATTTACACGTTCAATTTTCTTTTCCAAAGTCGCAGTCTGTGGTATTTAGTCAATTTAAACATAAAACTTCATGTACCTAATAAAAAAATATATTAAATCGCATTAACTTAATCTAGAAATTAATTCAAAGCTCACTAACGTTTTCTTAATTTATATTCTCAAATATTTACCATTCTTTTTGATCACCGCTCGGGCGCCAAACTCTCCATAGTAAAGTAAAGTATCATAAAGATCTGAATTGACATCGACAGCTTAAATGAATTGAACTTGAAATCACCCGTTACAAACGGGTATAATAGTGTAATAGTTTAATTGTTTATTGACACATGTGTAAAAAAATCGTTTTAAATAAGTCAAATTTCGTAATAACAGCAGACGTGAACCTAAAAATAAAAATTTTCTGTTTTTTATAGTAAATCAATAAAAATATTATAAAATTAATAATTTAATATTAAAAAAAGTATTTAATATTAGAATAAATCGAATTTTTTCGGAAAATGATTGCAATAAAAGAATAATTGATCAATTTATACTCGTACACATATAAGTACTGTCAATTAATATGTCAATGCTAACATTAAAAGTTTAATAATTAATTAGCAATTCAAACTAAGACATAAATAAAGATAAATAAAACAGCGAATTGCTTTTTATTTGTTATATGGTGGAAACAAAGCAAATGACACCCAAATGACACAAACAAATATAATTGGAATAATTTATAACGGTTAGTAAATTTAACCCATTACTATTAAAAGTTATTATACCAAATATTATAATATTGTAGAGAAATGAAACAATTAATCATGCCATTTCGAATATTAAATATAAATAATATAACAATTTAGTGATATGTCAATAATATTTATTTGTATAACACTTTACACTATATTGAACTCAGTATTTGAGAAAAAAATAAATAAAAATTTGCAGTCTTTGTTTTTAGTTACGCTTGAACTTCCATTCACTGAATATGAAAAAAATTTGGAATCCTATTTCAATAATAATTATTTTAATTTGTAAAGTTATGTTTTCTATTAGTAAAAGCATCGATTTAGATGATTGTAAAGCGATCAAGAGCATCAAATGGGAATTATTTGACTGTTTTTTTTATGAAATCAATTTTATTAAATTGGTTGTTATCCATAATGATACGACAAGAAATTATTTAGATCCACTAAGAGGTGCATTTTTAAAGGAGTTTCACAAAAACATAAAAATGCCCGTTCTCCTTTTAAATTATAATTTTTATGAAGAAATCGAATTCGATTATTCAATGACATTTTCTTGGCTAGAAAATAAAAAGCTTCCATTGAGATCAACACAAAATATTTCAAAAATGACTGTAAATCAAAATAAAGCATCAAAATGGGGCGACGATCATTTCGGTGCTATTGTAATATTCGATGATATTAAAGCGCTTGATGAATATTTTAGTGGCACTGTACGAAAACCATTTCATACACCAGAAGGTCAATTTATAGTAGCAATTTTATCTAATATAACAAGTGTAGAAATGATTTTTTTAGAAGTAATTATTAAAAGAATGTGGATTGATTATGCAATTTTAAGAGTAGTTTTCTTAGAATGCGGTTCACAGGCAAGTACCAGAGAACAAATAAACAAAATTTTATAGATATTTTTGTTTATAAATTTATATTTTATTCCAGGATATAATATATTTCGATCCATTTTATAGGACATCATACGTATACCATTTTCTAGATTTTTATAATGGTTGGGGTAGAATCATTAAAGAACCGTTGACGAAAACGTCAAATATATGTGAACGTAGCAAACCAAATTATCCAATAACAATGAATTCATTTCCAATAAGAGCTATTTCATTTTATAATTATCCAACCGCAATAAACTGGTACGAATTACCAAGATCATATACAAATTTACTAAAAGAATCAATTAAATATTCTGGGTATGTGGAGAATCAAAATGAAACTGAAACATTTATTGAAGGTTTTGGTGGTTACGATGGTATCGCTTTTGCACATTTATCTCAAGCATTAGAATTTCAAACTATTTTAAAAGTTATTGATGGTATAAATAAATATGGATATTTAACAGAAAATGGAACATTTGAAGGGTCCATAGGTGAAATTATAGAAGGTCGGGCTTTAATAACAACGAATCCCCACTTTATGCAATATTATGGAACAAAAGATATAGCATTTTTAAATCATGTGACATTTGATAAATTTTGTGTTGTTTCTCCGAAAGCACCCCGTGTACCCCAATATTTAGCAATATTTTTATGTTTTACAGCCACAGCTTGGATTACTATAATAGTTTGTAACATCAGTTTGGGATTTATTTGGTATTTTATGAAGCGATTTTTAAAATTTGTTCATAATCATTTACAAAAAATTGATTGTACAAGATGTTTGATTGATATGACATTATTAATGACAGGAACATCATTACCGACTGTTTCAAATTTGTTTATGTCAGAAAGAATTTATTTTTTTGGTGTTTTTGCATTGAGTGTTATTTTAAATGGTATTTTTCAAAGTCGACTCATTTATTCATTTGCTCATATATGGTATTATAAAGATATTAATACATTAGATGAATTGGATAAGTCTGGATTGAGAATTGTGATAGGATCCCCAACTTTAAAATCAGTTTTTGGAGATAATACAACAGATAATTTGGTTCTAAGATCCCTTTCTGCAAAAGTGGTTTCCAAAAAAATATTTAAATATAGCGCAAATGGTGATATGAATTCAGTGTTAGGTGAGGCTTTGGATGAAACGACCTTTTGTTCAATGATACGCAGGAGAGATTTCGAAGTTTTAGTGGTAAAAAGTTTAATAATTTTTATATGAAGGTAAATTAAACAGTATTCCTTTATTGAATGGAATGATGACTTACAGCTGGAGAACAAATATGAACACTATGGAACGCAAACTATAAATTTAGTTAGTGAGTGTCCAAGATCATATTATTTGACATATATAATACGCAGAGGCTGGCCCCTTTTAGATAAATTTAATAGAGCACTTTCACTTTATGATGCTGGTGGTAAATATGTTTTTATTTTTGTACTAGGTTACATTGATCGAATTTATTTTTTATTTCTATTATTCGAATAGAATTTTATGTAGAACATAATATACTTTAAAACTTCTTAAATTATGTGTATATATCTTAAAAAAATTTTTTAGGTCTTCGAAGACAGTGGTTTGTTATGTCACAATATGCGAAAATGCTATCAATTTCTATTAAAATATTTAAAAAATTAATTGAAGAGCGCATCGAAAAATCTAGAAGACCATTCAGTTTAAATGATATGCAAATGTCATTTTATGTTTTATCGTGTGGTATTACGATTTCAATGATTGTATTCTGGGCGGAAAAATGTCTTCATAGTTACAAGAAAAAGAAGTTTGCAAGTACAAAGAGGAATGAACACAAATAACTTATTTTTAAAATAATTGCCGGAATTTTGGCAACTCAAATAAATTTACAAGATGTACGCAATATATAAAATAAAACATTGATTTTTGTATTGAAAGTATCAAATTGATAAAGAACGAAATTTTATTAAAAAATAAATTTACGTATTTATTACGTATATTTTTATTATCTGGATGCGGTCTAAATATACTTTTATGTCATACTACATGTGCACC
Source organism: Condylostylus longicornis (assembly GCF_029603195.1). Classification (NCBI taxonomy): domain Eukaryota; kingdom Metazoa; phylum Arthropoda; class Insecta; order Diptera; family Dolichopodidae; genus Condylostylus; species Condylostylus longicornis. The sequence goes on from NW_026577974.1 coordinate 1,569,598, forward strand.
ACAAGCAATACTAAAAAAACATTTCAAAACAATTTGTTAAAATTTTAAAACACCACCTCCTACTATTATGTTTTCTATTCTGCTGAAATATAAAATATTTCAAAGAATTTGTAAGTATATGTACATATATTTCATTTTGAGAATTAAATCTTTTATTCCTCTTTAACTCAATTTATATTTTTCTATTTCTCATGAGTTAATTTTTGAATTATTCTCTTTTTTTTTACAATCTTTTAACTCAATTTACTCATAAAATATAAATTTCGCTCTAAATCTCTCAAAAACTTGAGTTAAAATTTATTATCTTACTCAAATAACAGGTTTTCTTTTATCAAAAATCTCATATTAAGGGGAACATCCCCCTTCTTCTATTTGTGCTACTTGTACTTATTAATAAGAACAGTTTTTTTTTAATATGGATGGACGCATGCTTAATGATTGGTTAATTCGACGCCATATTTGAAATGTTAAAAATTTCATCGTCTCTTTCCCGCACACATAATTTACGATTAAGTATTATTTTAGATTTGTAAATGCAATTGCCATATGTTTTTCATTCTCTGCATAATATAATAAGAGAAACTGAGAAAGTAATATAATGTAAACAAACAACGTAATTTATCATTCAAAATGTAAATGTGTAAGTGAATAATATTTCTCAATAATAAAATGAAAAGAAAGATAATAATAAAAAGTTAAAAATTGTGGTGGGGTAAGTAAGAGAGAAAACCATGTTGAGTGTTTTTTTCATAGCTGTCAAAATTTTTACAGAACGAGTTGAGAAAATCAAGTAAGTCAAGAGCATTACCAATTTATCGTTAGTTCGAGTTCAACTTTCGTTCAATTAAGACGTTTTGGTCTAGTGAAGGAATAAATTGATTAAAAAATATTAAAGCATTCTTATATAAATGTGTGTTTAAAAAATATAAGAAAGTGATTTAAAGAAGATTAAAAAAAATTAGCGAAGATACACAATTGATAAAACAAAATAGGAGATAACATTGAGATTAATGTTCTTCTATATTTAAATAAGAAAAGTGAATATCATAATATATATGGTTCTGTAAAATATAAAATATTTAAATTACAGTTAAAATAAAATAAATCGTGAATATTTACAACATTTTCTGGTCAAAATAGAATTTTGAATAGAATATTAGAAAATACAAAACATAGTGAATAAAAAAAATTACGGAATATTATTGCAGTGAAATAATAATTTCAAGAATATTTTCAAAAGAAAATTTTATGTGAATAATACTTTTAAATATTCAGTCAAAAATCAAAATATTAAAGTGCAGTAAAATATATCTCATGTATTGTTAATTTAAATAAGAAAATTTATTTCAAGAAAAGAAATTAGATAAAATAATTTAATAAAAAAATAAAAACCAAAAACGGATTACTATCATTTAAAGGATTAGCAGAATTTTATTGCCCTTTGTGGATTACTTACAGCGTATTTTGTTCACTTTTTAAATATCTCAAAATTTAAAAATTAATAACATGGTAGTATTGGAAGGCGGTGGTGGTGTAGTCACCATCGGCAATAATCAATATTTGCAACCAGATTATTTGTCACCTTTACAGACTACAGTAAGTAAAATTCAATTTAACTATAATTACACACATTTAAGTTTTTGAGAGAATAAAATTTAGCTATTTAAAAACAAACTCTAGCTATTCAAAACTCAATTAATTGAAATTGAAATAGGTACATGCAATAGTTAATTAATTTTTACTTCGTTCCTATGAGGAACAATAAAATTTTTGTGTAGATTTTTGTTAATTCAAATTAGTTTCAAAGAAAATATTTTGCAATTTACTAGATTTTACATAAACATTTTCAGAATTGACAAAAATATTTTCTACAAAAAAAAATACTTGATGAATTATTTAAGATTAGAGTTAGAATAGGAAGATCGATTTTTCAAGCGCAATTAATTAGGAATATACTAGAACTTTACTTCGAAAACACTTATTTTAAATATTGACATTTCACTTTTCATTTACAATTATTATAAATAACCCCACAAGTTAATTAATACAAGCTATATTATACATTATAACAATGTAGTATATAAGCTATAGTATACAATATAGTAGATATATTATATACCTAAGGAGAGAAATGTGTGTAGGTAGGTACATACAATGCATCTGTATATAGTATATTATAGCAAATTTTTTATTTTATTTTGAAAACAATAGTAGGCAGTTCTCTGAATATGATATGTAACTTACATTATCATATGACAATTAATCATATGATATGTAACTTTTCAATAGTACAACAATACAGTTTTGCTGTGATTTTTAAACCAAAGATGCTTAAAATCAATACGTCTTACTGTTTTATAAACGGTACAAAAGCAATCCATACATATGAAATTCAGTGTAAAGACAAAATAGTAGGATTTTAAATAGATTTTTACAGTCATGCTCTTAAGAACAATAAGAAAAACAAAATATTATCGGACGCTTAAAACTGTTGAACTATTACAGTGCTCTCATTAGACCGATTCATAATATGTATTTTTTTAAATTTTCCATTTTGAATTAGAGGATTAAATTTTTAATTTTCAAATCTCGTATATATTATGGTATAAGAATCGCATCTCCTGTAAATTATTTGAATACCAATCAAATTAGATGATTGACATTATTTTAAAATGACATACTTTTGATAAGTTTGACTTAAAGTTCGTGATCCAATTTTTTTAATACTATATAATTATGATTAGTTGTTACTCTTAAGTTTTATTTTTAGTGAATTATACGTTCTAATGAGCGACTGACATTTTTAGAATTAGTTGATTTTAATAATAATATAATATAATACTACAGTTTATTTATTATTTTTAAAATTTAATTGCCACATAATTTTTTTATTGCTATTCAACATAATTAAAAAAAAATAAAACTGGGTTAACCTTTCCGCAATCAAAGGTTTTAAAATTTATTGAACCATATCAATTCCATTTTATTACACGATGATAACAAAAAATGATTATTAAAGTGATATTGAAGTTTTGATGTACTAGAATTTTAATAGTATTATAGCAATTTTGACTTAGAAAATAAAACAATGATCCATATGCTTGAAAATATAGAATAATTATTATTTATAACATTATTAAATGATATGTATGACAATTTAGATTAGAGTAAAATTTATGATTTAATATAATTAAGCAAATAATTTTGTTCTGTTGGAAACAACAAAAAATGTTATAAGCACTTTCTTTCAAAAAATCAAAAGTGATTTTTATCTCGCGCTCATTAAGGATGTTCTAGTATTAATATTCAATTTTTTTTTTTAAATTTACAGTTGGACTCAAAAAAGAGCCCCCTAGCTTTATTGGCCCAAACATGTAGTCAAATTGGTGCTGATTCAACGGCAGTAAAACCAATTTTAGCCTCCGACAAAAACAAGAAACCTAATGACACAACATCAAAGTCACCGTCATTAAAAACACCAAAATCAACAACACCATCTTCAACAGAAGTACGTTTGGCTTATAAACCATATGAAGCGAATGTCTTATCGCATCATCCTGCAACGAATACACAATCTTTAAATACTCATAAAATATTGACAAGTGAAGACTATATGCAACGTCCAAATTCAAAAAGTAGTGTTGCAACACCACCCGCAACAACAGTTAGCATTGATTGTAATAGTAATAGCAGTAATGATACTGATAGAAAGTCGAAATCACCAAATAGTACATTAAATAATAACACAATTAATAGCATGTTAAATAACAGTAACAATAGCATAAATAATAGTAATACCGGTGATAACATAAAATCAAATTCGACGCCAGACTTAAACTCGTCAAATGCAAATAGTAATCAAAGTTCTGACAATTCAAATACAGCATTGAATGGTAAACAAACACCAAATAACTCAAGAAAAGCAGTATCACCAGCTGGATCATCACAACGAGGTGCTAGTCCAATCATTAGATCAGGCATGGAAGTATTGCATGGGCATCCAAAAGATATGCAATTGCCAAGTAGTTATAAACCGGGTTCCGCAACTGGACCGTACGGCATGAATCCTTTAGCAGCATTGTGTTGCCCACCCGGTATGGAACAACATGCAAGTAACCCAGCATTTAGACCACCATTTGCTGGCAGTTATGCACATCAGCATGCTGCTATGTTAGCTGCAGCTGCTGCTCAAGGTTATCCCGGTGCGAGTGGTGCTGCTCATAACAATCCATACATTAGTTATCAAAGAATTAAAACACCATCTGGTGGCGAAACAATTGTACCAGTTTGTAAAGATCCATATTGTCCAGGGTGTCCGTATTCAGCCCATACTCAACAAATGTTAATGGGAGCACCGTGCCCAAGTGGTTGCACACAATGTGAACATCAAAAATATGGTTTGGCAATGGCTGCAACATTAGGTTCTTTACCACCAGGTCATCCATATGCGGCCGCTGCCGCAGCTGCTGCTGCAGCACAAGCTCAACAACAAGCTCAAATGAGATCTCCCTATGTTTGTAACTGGATAACTGGTGATTCTTACTGTGGAAAACGTTATAATACATCAGATGAACTCTTTTCGCATCTAAGAAATGCACATACAGGAAATTTATCTGATCCAGCTGCTGCTGCTGCTGCCTTGGCTCAATCACAAGCCCAGTCATTACTAAGTTCATTATTTCCACCAAGAGGATACCCCACAGCTCCACTAAGTCCACTATCGGCAGCTAGATATCATCCATATGGTAAACCAACTTCAATTCCCCCACCAATTCCAGGGTCAGCTTTTTCAACTGGGGGTTTTAATCCGGCAGCAGCGGCTGCTCTTGGTCCCTATTATTCACCATATGCCATGTACGGACAAAGAATTGGTTCAGCGGCTGCTCATCAGTAAAAGAAGAAAACCATAACGTTTTTATAATTTTTTTTATCGACGTTTTTTTAATTAATTTATTTGTTGTAATTAATCGTATACAAACAAATTTTTTTAAAGCCAAATAATTATAATATAATTAAGTAAAAATTACATAGAAACAAAAGAAAAAGTTAAATATTCTTTTTTTTTTAATCATTTTTTAATTTTGTTATATACCAGCATTGAATCATTTGACATTTGTTAATAATTTAATATTTCAAAAGCAATTGTGACAGTTTCAGTGTCAACATGTCAAAATTTTTTATGAGACTTAAATATGAGGTTTTTTTTTAATTTTTATTTTAAGTTTTCAGTTTTTTTTAAAGATTTATTTTTAACTTTGATAAACATATTAAACTATTTGTTTTTTGAAAAAACTGTGATAAAAATGAATGAATATGCGTATGTGTAGTGATTAAATTTAAAATAAAAATTCAATAACGGTATAAAATCAATATTACAAAAAAATATCAGATTGAAAAGTAATTTAAAAAAGTCATAATTTTTAAAAGCTAAAAAAAATATTAAAAAATTAGAAAGAAAAAATAAAATTAATGTACAATGTAAGTAATGGAATATTATCTTCAGAATGATCGCCAGACAAAAAAATCTGGAAAGAATGTTTAGAGATTTTAACGAATTTGGTTAAATTTCTCTTCTAAGATAGAGAAAATCATAGAGCGATTACCAAATGCAAGTGTTGAATTCAAAGGATTAGTAAAGTGTTACCCAATTCTTTAAACAATGTTGAAGATAATATTTTATTAACTGTTCTAAATATTTTTGATCATTATTATTATTGATTGAATTAATTATTTTTGTTCTTTATTATTAAAAATGTATAAATATCTTTAATTTTTGTTTAAAAACAATGTCAAATATTTTAGTCGAATGTCACCACCTCATTGAATTACTGTATTGAATAGGTACATATATGTACATACACAAAATAATTATTGAAAACAATTCTTTAAATTGCATACAAAAATTATTTATTAATAATAATTATTTTCTTTAATTTAAATATCATCTTTCAATTACAATACAAAAAAAAAAAAAAACAAAAAAATAAAACAAATATAAAGTACACAACTTATTTAAAAAAAAAAAAACAAAAAAAATTAAATTTATAAAAAAATTGTAGACTTTTTCTTTTAATTTTATTTTAAATTAATCGAAACCAATTATTACTGATAAATTTAAATAATTCAATATTAAAAATAATGTAAATATAAACATAAACAGAAAAGAGGTATTGCTAAAACACAAAAAATTTCAGCAATAACCGCAAAATAAAAACAAAAAATTGAATAAATTTATTTAATTAATTAAAATTTTGAAAGATTAGCTCTAGTTATTTAGGGAATAAGTTTCAAAGAACAAAAATGATAGAAATAAATAAAAAAAAACAATTTTGAATTTATTATGAAAAATATGAAAAAAAAGTTTAAAACAAAAAAAAAGAAACAGAAAAAATAAAAAAGTCAAATTGATTTAAAAAAACAATTAATTCTTTTTTTTAATTAAAATGTTATTCCCGTACTCCACTATTAGGTCAGAAGAGAATGATTGCAATGATACCGAGATTTTCGTCTGAAGCAACTCTTGTTACTCTTGAATCTAAATATTTAAAATAAACTACTGAGACAATAGTAAAGCTAACACGGTTTAATGGATGATTAGCAATGGTTTTAAAGTGATTCAAAAAAAACAATTTAAGTAATGGATAAGGGCTAATGAAAAATCTGATAAAAATCTGATAAAATCTGACAAAATACTAATGCTTTAAAACTTCATTAGTTTTTTTAAGTACAGAAAAATCTGAAATCCATTTAAATATAATTCTAATTATTTTCATTTCCAGATGTTTAAATTTTTCTGAGCAAGCTACTAGTCATTCCATATGTAACACCATAACGTAATTTAATATGCATATGATTACTAAATTCGCATTTAAATTCACAAATATACAATATTATTTAAAATGATTGTTTTGGCATAGTGTTAATATTGAAATGACATTTAACGAAACGTATGGATTAAATGTTAATATGATTTCATTTAGTTATGACATAACAATATTTAATGAAATAATTATAATGGCTTAACATCGTTTTGTTCTCGATTATGTCATTAATAAATTTTGAGATCTGACTGCCGTTGTTGCTCAACAAAATAACCATGAATTATTTCGATGCAACAGTAAGAAAGCATATCGAGCACATGACAAGTGTGTTTGAGAGTCTGAACTAAATTCGGTGAAAGAAGGTAATTCCAGCATACTTGATTTTATTACTTGATTAATTATTGATCTTATTACATTTAGCACTCAAAAAGATCATAATTTTTTATTTCTCTTGAAATGAAATTTATGCTTTTCAAATCATAAGAGATAAAAACATTAAAAAGTAGGTAAAATTAGAGTTAGTAATAAATTTTCTTTTTAATTTGCCTCAAACCAAATGAAAGAACATTAAAATAAATATTTAATGTATATGCGTATATGTATATATGTTTATATTTATAGCTTTGATTTATAGTTGAAGAAATGTTGACATGCAACTATTTTCGGCGTTTATCATTTTTAAAATATTTTGCGGTATGAGAGAGTCTGCAGTAGTATCTGCCATTTCTGGTTGTATTTCTTAATTTAAGTTTTATTCACTTAATGTTATGTTTACTGCAGAATTTCATTTAAAAATTTTGCTTGTTTATATAATTAAAGTTTACCTTATACCACTGGCATCACCCTACCAAATACAAAAATTGTTTCTCACTGTGTACATATGTATGTGCAACTAACGAACGAAGACTCAAATGCCATAATATTTCGCTGAAAGGATTTTTTATTTTCATTTTTTCAAATTTTATTAATAAATCTAAAGAATATATACTTAGGTATGCAGATACATACATATTATATACATAGTATGTGCTTTTTCAAAAACTAAAAATATATTTACAAATGTACACACATTAATTTATAATAAATGCTGGCAATGTATGCTATGTAAGTAAGTGTGTATGTACCTACATTTAAAATAGGTATTTGGAATATTTAGTATGTAATATAATGCGAAATGATGATTTATTAGATGATGTTCTTGTTTTGAGTTATGAGAGAAATGATTTAAGTGTTATTTCACTTGGTTTAATTTTTCATAGGAAAAAAATTCATGTTATTTTCAAATTTATGCATATTATTTATGTAGACACTATGTGTAGCTATAAATATTATATTATGAATTATGACGAAAAAAAAAACAAGAAAAAAACAAAAATTAATATTTATGATTTTTGTAATAAAGGACCAGAATGTTTATTTATTTTTGTGGTAGGGTAGTTTTTTTTTTTTGATGTATAGAGTAACGAAAACTTAGATATTTCTGAATTGATCTATTTCAGTTTTTTGTAGGATTTTACATAATTTGCTATTCTGGATTTCATATTTTTTTCATTTGGATATTATTGAATATTGCAGTACTTAAATAATTATATACGAACACAAAATATCATAATATTATAATGGTTAAACTGTTTATATCTAATCCAACTTTAAAATACACCATCAAATATTTTAGTGTTTAAGCTTAAGTTGTAATTTCAATAAAAAAAATATCACATATGGCAGAAGTCAAAAACAAAAACGTTAAACTTGACAAATAAAATCTAGCTAAACAATGAAAATTTTGAATTATAAAATTGGTGAAAAAGTATGGTATAAAAGGAATGTAAAAATTTTCAAAAAATGGTTATTAGGTATAATTTTTCAAAAATTAAGTACAACACGTTATAAAATCAGATTAAATAATGGTATTAAAGAAGTTCATGTAAGCCAATTAAGAAAAATTGAGGAAGATGTGTTTTATTTTAAAAATAATATTCTTGAATCTAAAGAGAAGGAAGCTACCTTAAATATGGTTCATGATCAAAATTAGCGAAGAGAATGAAGAAAACTAAAAAAAAATATGTATAACATTAAGTATATCTAATCTTAGTAAATCGAAATGAAATTAAAATGTAAATATAAATTTTTCAATTATAATTAATAAAACTTAAATTTACTGTTAGTCATAGTTAATTATTAATGAAATAAGAATAAGATTGTATGGTGAACGAGAAATTATCGTTGATTCTTTAATTCTATTTGATTTTCTGCCAAAATGACATCTTGTGTCAAATGCTTTATGTCAAATAGACGTCCAACCGATTATAGCAAACGGCTAAAAAGATTATGGGAATGGTCTTATGCAAAACAAAAACCATATTTTCGCACTTGTATCTGATACACAAAGCGTACTAGAAATAAATTATGAATAAAAGAATGAATCTGTCATTTGACAATCAAAATATTGTCAAATAAAATCCGTTATTTGTCACTTTTCTGCTACATGTAGGAGAATTTATAATACGAGTAGTTATTCTTCAAATTAAATATTAAAAAGTATTTACTTTTGATTAAATACACATTTTAGGGATTCAGTTTAAGAATTATGTACGTATTCAGTTCTCATATCTTATATTTTTCGTTTAATACCAATTTTTGTAAATTTAACATGTACCTTTTTCTTTAATATTGTTATAAGAACATAGCCTACCCGTTATAGATTTAAATCATATTCATAATATACATTAAATGTAAGTAAAATATGTGTAACAAAACAAAAATTTTTAAAGTATTAAACCTACGTTTACATATAAATAATGGTTTCATATTACCTGTTTATAAGCTAGTCAATCCCGTATATTAATAAATCTGTCAGCAAAAAAATTAATTCAAATATAATATTATGCTTTTTACTTGTGGAAAACATTTAATAAAATTAATATCATTTAACCACATATTAATTTTTCTTTTTAATCATTTTTTTTTTTAAATAATAATAAATTATAGACATACTTGACAAATACTTGACTCTAGTCAATTTCTGTCAATAATAAATAACAAAAAAAATACAAAAAGAATAACGTAAATTGAACAAATAAATTATTATGACCAGAAAAATCATAAATCTAAAATTAAAAACTATTCATTTTAATATTTTCACCTTGACGCAATAATTTCAAGCCTTTTTCAATAATACAAAGTAAACTTCAAAAAAATTTAAACCGCTTTTCTTCTAAAGTTAAAAGAGTAAAAAAATGTGAAGAAATAAATTATAATGTTTTTTTTTTGCCGTCAAATAGCAGTACAACCTTTTATATTTTAAAAATTTGTGTTTTATTGTACCTCGTTTTAGTGTTTATTGATATTTGATTACTATTAGTATATAAATATGTAAACAAATGAATAAAAAACAATTTTTTTTTATTCTATTACAAAACTCACCATACCAGCACCTATATCCCATCATAATATTTCTATATCTTCTTACTCATTCCCTCCTCTTAAGTGCCTAATCTTCTACATAATATTCACTATAATCTCTCTTTCAAACAGCATTATAAAGCTGCTAATCATATGAAAAATAAATCAAAATAAAATTTGTTTTAATCTGATAATCCCCTGGCATTAATACATCATTTTCATATAAATCTAACAATTTTATCATATCAATCAATAATAAATTTTGAAAAGAAAAATATAAATTACAAGAAAAAGCAAAAAAAAAATAATAAAGTAAAATTGAGAGAAAAAGTGATTTATATATATAATGTACATATATGTATATTGAAAAGAAAAACCATTAGGTATAACAATAAGACATTGACAGGAAATTTAAATCACATTAAATATAATGTGTTAGTGTTTGGGCTGCCGATGATGTATCAAAATTAAATTTTGAGAAAATTGAGATTTTTTTTAGACAATTCTCCACATATACTGAGATATTTAAATTATATATTTGACATACAATTGTGTCAAAATTATGTAACTTATTTTGTAAACGTAATAAAATAATTTACTGTAATCAAAAATTTATTGTGTGGGTGCTGCATTCATTTTATAATTGTAATGCTAATTTAAGCAAATTTAATTAAATTCCTCATAACTATAAGAATAATATTCATGATGTAAGAATGCTTTTTTAACAGTTAGATAAACTATAACAGTTTTACTGCAGCTAATAGGAATTTTATTGCTTCACTAAACAAATCTGTAATACAACGGTAACTTAATTTCTTAATTATATTTTCGCTATAATATTTTAAAACACAACGGTATTTGCCAATTAAGGTATTTTTTATTGCTTAAGAATAATAATTAATAAATTTTTAAATGTGTTTAAATAAGCAGGTTGAATGTAATTAAAAGTAAAAATTAAAAACAAACCTGAATTTGAAATTGGCGCCCGAACATTCACAACTTAGTTAATTTATTTTGCAAATTGCAATGTCTATATAATATATCCCTTTACAAAAAAAGTATTCTTTTCGAATATAAATCGAAATTTAGAAAAAATATTAATTAATTTTTCGTTCTCAAAAGGCTCAGATGTAATTTAAATTTACTACATTGGAGAGAATTATTTTTCTCATGTGTACAAACACAATTTATGTTTTTTTTTTAATTTCAGACAGTTTAATATAAAATTTATTTATACAATACAATTAATTTAAAATTAATTTCAAATTTATAAGATTCTTTTAAAAACCATCAAAAATAAAATCGCTCTAATTTATAAAATAAAATGTGTGTATATACGATTTTGCAATATAAAATAAATTTTAATATATTTATGTACATAATTAACGTATATATAAAAATAAAATTAAAATAAAATTATAATAATAAATTAAAATGCTGTTTATTTGTTTCCAACATTTTTTATTTTATATATTTATATATTTTTACTTTAGTATAAAAATGCTATTAAAATTTATGGTATGATGGCAGCGGCACGATTTACTACTCATAAATAAATCAAATCAACAGAAAATTGGTTAAGGCGAAATTGTGGCGATATCAATTCAAAGAATAATACAAAAAACAAAAACAACAATATAAATGTAATAATTTTTATAACCACAAAATAAAAAATAAAAGTGTAAAATAAAATCATTATTAAGCAGTCAGTCAGTGCCTTGTACAGTAGTAGCATGAACTACGTATTATAGGATGATTATATTCTTCTAAAAAGGTTACAGAATAATCAAGTGGCCCGTTGTATATTGAATACAGCGAATTAAAAAGCAAAAAAAAATATAATTTTCTTCAAAAACAATTTACTCATATGTATACATACATACACACATTCCTAAACCTATCTATCTGAATAGATAGAGTGTAATAAAGAACGCTATAACGTTTTAGCTATAGTGGTGTATGAAAATAATTCATAAATTATTAATATTTAATTCATGTTCATAAAATATAGCGATTATTCGGGGAAAAATATAAAAAATTTTCTTTTGAATAACGAAAAACATAAAACAAAAAATGGAACAAGCACATTTTGAATCGAAAAAAAAATTTTTTTTTAGTTAGTGATTTATAGCTAAAGCCGTAAAAATGGTCTGCAACTTATAAAAAAATTACCAAAACAAAAATAAACTATTAAAATTAAAAAATCATAAAAGGCATTAAATTTAAACAAAATAATCAAAAATATTTGCTTTGTTGATAATTTTTCGAATCTTAGATGAAATAGAGTTGTTAAAATTAAGCACTTCTATAGTAATTAATGAAGTATGTGTAAATATTGAAATCAAATGGGAAGAAGCGGGTTACAGATTTTGGTTTCATAATTACAAGAAAAATTCTATCGGAAATCGAATTGCTTTTGGAAATTATAAAATTGGATATAACGGATAAGTTTAATATAGAGTTGAGTTCATAAATATACGTAAAAGTCATCGACATCTATAGGATAACTTAATAATTAGCGTACGTCAAATAATTGATGGAAAAAATTAGAAAACCCGAAGTTTCCCTTTTTTCATTGCTTATTTAAACAAAGCGAATCAACGGTACATCTAAATTTTTTACATATAGCCGAAATATTTATTGAAACCTATTATAAATACCTCATGTAAATTTTCGGTTCATTGGAGAAAATATGCTGGGCCATAAAATATTACAGTAAAATAGGTTTCAAATTAATTTTTAGATTTTAACATATTATATGTATGTAAGTTTAATACTTTTTATAAGTTTTTGTATGTATATTATATTGTTATTATTTTCGGTAAGGAAACTGAAAGGAAGTTAAAATCAAACATTAAGAAATAAAAATATTAAGTAAAATAAATTTAAATAAATTATAATAAAAATTAAATAAAGAAAACGCGAAAATAATAAAAATTTAGAGTAAATAAAATGGCATAAAACTCATAAATCATAGAATCAAAGGAAATGATAAAAAATGAAATAATAAAAAATTAACAATAAATAAAATAATAAAGAAAAAAATTACATGAAAGAAATAAAATAAAGTCATAAAATCATAAAGTTTTTAACGATTCCGCAATAAAATTTCAAAGGCAAAATACTTACAATACACAATTATTTCGTGCCAAAATCAGTTCGACCACAATATTCGTTAAAAAAAATAACAAGTTTCAGGATAATTTTTTTTTTTTTGAAATTTTGATGTTATTGTTTCTATTTCACGTTTCCAATAAACAGGGTATTTGAGACTCGCTGGTACACTAGAATCCAATATACAGGGTATTTGAGACTCGCTGGTACACTAGAATCAGAGTGATAGATTGAGTGAAACAGAGAGATAAAATTGATCAATGTTTGAAAAATGCTATTACCAATCAATGGATGTCTCATTGGTAACTTAACCCACTATTGGTTTTTTAAGTTTGTCCTTTCTAAAAGCGTCCTAATTTGAGTAATATGAAATGTAACACAGATTTGGATAATTTGGATAATTCAAATTGACAAATTAAACTGGCAGTGCAATCATCTTAATATTAGCTTGTAGGTAGTCTCTTAACGAGATGGCGGGACAGTTCGATTTAACCTTGGTTTGGGTCTCCGGACACGGTGGAGCTCCGGGAAACTGTAATGCGGATGAACTTGCGAGACATGGAGCAATCCTCAGGATACTTAATTGAAAGGAGAACCTTGGCGGGCTTAGCGAATAAAGAAAGGCCTTAGGTAATTTCTGAGCAACATGTGTTGATTCTAATGGAGGGGAAAATGAGAGAGGTATAATGCTTGACAGCTGAAAAGCTGCTGATTTTCATTTTTATACCAAATATGTGGGAAAACTCTTAAGAATAAGATGTCGGTCATTGGGAGTATCATTTTGTCTTGCACACCCTGCATATGATATTAAACTTTATGTGAAACAAGAATATACATATATGTATTTAAAAACACATATTTTTTTGGTACCTGGAAAAACACAATTCATTAATCAAATAGTGTTATTGTAGTAAATTTCAAAAAATATTATAATAATTATTTTTTTAAATTATATTTCGGTCTTTGAAATCAAAATAAAAAACAAATCTTGCTTAGCATTGTCAGATACCTTGATACCTTGGTAACAATTTGTATGCCTACAAAGTGGCAAAAAATGCAAAAAATATATCAAATCTTATAAACTAAATTTTATCTACGGAATTTGTGAATGAAGGAAATTTTGTGGTTAGTCTCCAATAATTTTGATAATAAAGAATTTACTTGCTTTAGCAAAACCGCAAAAATACGCCAATGTTTTGATCATAATGATTAAGTGATATGAAAAAGAATGAAAGGTGTTCCTGTGCGTCCTTGGCTTAAATTTGAACAATCAATTCTTTGACTAATTTATAATAATAAATTGATTAGTTTTTATAAAATGAAGGTTAAGGGATTCTCATTCATCGAATTGAATTGCGGTCATTGAATGAAATTTATTATTAGTAATAAACTACTTGTTTTACAGTGCAAATTTAACGTTGTATAATAATATCACGTACAACATTAATTAAGGTCGTAAAAAATTTTGTGACGCTGTTTTTAAATGGCTAATTATGAAGAATTTTTTCTTTTTATACCAAAGCCTCCGGTCTCCCTCTTTTCGAGATAGATTTGACACATTGAATTTCTTTTAATGCTTACAACCTTGCTTGCGGTGTTTATGTTGGCAACAGCAACTGATTACAGTTAGCGGTGCAACGAACATCCGTCTGCTGTCCGCTTTATTGTTCCATAAAAAACAGCATTATAAGTGCTGGTTCCGCTGAAATAATTTTCTTGACTTTACGATACAGCTCTCCACCCAGAAGAGTTCACTTTCTCATTCTCCACTCGAACCTTTAAAAACATGATCTTAATTTTTAAATGAAATTTAGTTTTGCTCATATAAATTTTAAAAAATTTTTGATCGCACCTTCCTATTTTCGTTTTATTTCTGGCATCGAATTCTCAAAGATCCACTGTACATTATGGAATAGAGTAAAATTGCTGTACTTCTATAGATAGTAATTGAATTCTATTAAAAAAAATAAGCATTTTCCAATTTCTTTCAACACTGAATTATGGTCATAGAAGCCAAAAAATATTTTTTCATAAAAACAATTTCCTTCAGACTTGAGCTCATTAGAAAAGGCTTTATTCCACAAGCTGTATGTACATATGCATAAAGTGTATATGTAGAAAATTAAATAAATACAACCATTTATTGCTACCATATTTACTTACTTATATTAAAATTCATTGTAAAAAATGATTTAATGCACCTTTTAAAATTTTTATTACAAGAAATAAATCTAATTTCATATACTGTGGGTACTATGCAAATACATATATATATATATATTTAGGTAATGTATACCAGTTGCGAAAAAATATTAAAAAATATAGAATTTATTTTACATAAAATAAATATTAATGTATGTGGGTATGTTTACACAGTTTCCCGTAAAAAAATACTTCATAAAACATTGAATATGACATTATACATACATACATGTATTATGGACTATGCACCAATCCATTACATAACTTTAAATCATCATAATAAATACCTTTTTATATTTTCTACACATGGGTATAAATAGGTATGCAATGGTATATATTTAATGTGTGTACACATGTATATTCGCTTATGAATATAAATAGCTCCTGGCTGCTGTGTAATATAATATTGGTTTGGTACCTATACATTATCTCATTTTTTTTTAATTCCATTCTTGAAAAAGAAAGATACCATTTTTTAACACAATAAGGTATCAAAATAATAAATCTTCTATTTCCTTGTTTCTTTTATTTACACTTTTTTTTATATTAGTACCTATATAATTTATATTTTATAATAATAATAGGTATATGTATAATACTTACTTTAAATATGGAATAAGAGAAGAAAACTATCTGAGAACATTGTAAACTGCGAGCGCCTCTAACAACAAATAAATTTCATATGTTCTCATATATCATTTTGAGTTACTTCTTTTTCCTCTACTGAGCATGTACATATATGTATATTTACGTGTACATTTATTGTAAATACTCAT
Source organism: Condylostylus longicornis (assembly GCF_029603195.1). Classification (NCBI taxonomy): domain Eukaryota; kingdom Metazoa; phylum Arthropoda; class Insecta; order Diptera; family Dolichopodidae; genus Condylostylus; species Condylostylus longicornis. The sequence goes on from NW_026577974.1 coordinate 1,585,913, forward strand.
ATGCCTACATAATTATGTGCATATTCGTAGAAAATGTATGTACGTACAAACATTAGGTATTATTTTTATCGCTTGAGATAATCACAAGAGTGAGAAAATTTATTTCCTTGTCACCTTATTATAAATGGAGAGACAACAGTGTCTTAATAATTTATCCCCATTTATGGGCCTTATATATATAGTTTTGCTTTTATTTTTTTTCCTTTTTTTTATGTATACTGTGTTTCTTCAATGAAGAGAAGAAAAATATCATTGAACATCTCAAAAATGAGGCACTCAAATGTTGCTGAAAGAAAACTCAAAACACTTTTGAATATTGCAAGCAAAAATATTTTTATCATTTCTGTTAATTTAATTTTAAATAAAGTGATATTTAAAAAAAAAAAAACAAAAAAAAATTAAATCATCTATCATATCCAATGACATTTATTTTTTTTCTGCTTTTTTTCTTTTTTTTTGTAAATTTAAAAATTTATTTTTCTTAATTTAAATTTTTTTTTCATACAATAATTATATATTGTCATTTCTATGTCATTGATAATTTCTCTCACGTCAAAAATTTATTACAAGAAAATTTATTATCACAATCATGTACACATGCATACATACATTAATATATATAGGAACTAATCGAGTTGCTGAAAATAATATTTATTATAAGGTATAAGGTAAACAATATGTACTTAAGCATAAGTCAATTTACTTTGGAGTACATACAATTTAATAATAATATGCGCACCGTATATGTACTGCGCTTATATAAATGCAGAGCAGCATTAATCAACTCTCTTTGAGGCTATGGACAATTTCTTTTAGTCAGCGCTGTACGGACATATGATGGTAATTGATCTTAATTATAAGTGATCATGGACAAATTATTTCATATTGATATCGAATTTTAAGCTATTCCTTATTCTGATGCAGGGCAGGAGACGCTTTTTTGAAGATAATTGAATCAATTTACTTTTTTAATTTACTATCAATATCACTAATACCTTACTTCCCGCCAAATTACCTTTCACAAAAATTTATTGATTCAATTCTTAACAAATTACAATTTTATTATTTTTGATCATTTCTTTTCTATCATCCGTTTGGATTAATTTATCTATTGCAGGAGATGATTATAATTTTTATACCTTATTATGCAAATTATATATCATAGACTAAAGAAAATTTTTACACGGTATGTACATAATGTAATTATATACAGCGTACACAAGAAAAAAAACAAAAAATTACATAAACAGGAAAATTGATAGAGCAACAGCCGCTCTACAACTAATTTTATGTTTTTTTTAGTCTTTTTTTTTAAATTTTCACTTCTTTATCTCCCTGCTTCCCATTTTATTAACATCATATACTAGAATAATATATTATATGTAGATGTCTGACAGCGAATATTTTATGTCAAAAAGATTATTCTTGCACTTCTTAATGATGAGAATGATAATATGAATGAGTATGAGACAGAATGGTGTTGTCATAAATTACAATTATTGTTATAGGTTATCAAAACTTCATAAATCATTTAATATTGTTGCTACTTTTTTCACAATTCACTTATTTAGGAACACTTATATATCTACACACATATTTTTTATACACTTAATTATATATTTGTACGTAAGTTTGATTATACATGAACAATCATATAAACCAAATAAAATGTTGTGATTAAGAGGAATATCATCAATTCAGCTTTAAAAATAATGTACTATTAAAGTATTTTACACAATTATTGTGTACATTGGCGATGAAATGATAATGTAAAAGCAAAAAAAAAGTTAATTTATGTATTATGAATAAAATAAATGAGATTTTAGCAACATATACATATCTACATACAAAATACTTATACGTGTGCAAATATATATGAATTATTACTTTATATGAAATTACTAAGAAGAGCACGTTATTTCCCAGTTAGATATTTGCAATATTTTTCAATTTGCATAACAATACTCAAGCTAAATTTGAACGTTAAATACTGTTTTCAATGAATATCACCTTTTGAAAATCCACACAAAGTGAGAAATGACGATTTCCTTCTCGAGAATACATAAGGGGGAACGATATCTTAATCTGTTCTTGGACATGCATATACTTTGTATTCTTTTATGCCCGTACCTCCTTCATTAACAAAGACTTCCGAACTAAATCCAGCAATGTTCATTAATCTAGGTCCACTAAATCATTTTTCCAGATATAATGAGATGTAAACAGCATCAATCTTCTTCTTTTCTTTTCTTCGACAGACTCAATATGTACGATATCTCGACATCACCAAACCTTATCAAATGATTGGTAGTTTTATATTGAAAGGCCACAAGCTTTATAAAAATTCTGCAATTTACTCTATGGAGAGTCCACAAAAAGTTGAAATCGTTTTTATTCAAGTCGGAACATTTCAATTTTACACTTTTCTGCTTAGGTTGTATTGAAACGTTTTCGTAATTTAAGATCCTTTTGTTTCACTTAGAAAAATTACCGTGACCTTTAGCCGTGATTCGAAAACCGCTCAATAAATAATTTACAAAAAACAAACAGTGTGATTTATGGACAACTGATTGTATCATTGAATGTAATTTTGGTGATATTATCCTGTACTATATAATCAAATTCGTCTTTCTACATAGGACAAAAGTACCTGTAAATTCCTACTGGGAATAATAATATTCAAAGAATATTTGTCTGCCTGCCTTTCTGATATGACATAAGATGTTCACTAGTTCAATTTTTAATTTTTATTTTTTTCTCTTTTCAATTTCGTTTTTTTTTTTTGTAATCAAAATAAATATTTATTCGCTTAATATAAGTAGAATAATTGCTGTGGCAGATGTGATTAAAAGGTCTCAGAAAGAATTTTTATTTTGTATTTTTTTTTAATTTGCTGCTGGTGCTGATCTCTCGTCTGTTCATTTCTTGCAAAAATTTTATAAGAGATATGGCAGTACAACTGATGATTTCATGTAAAGGCCAAAATGTTGCCTGCAACAATTTACAGTCATTAAATTTTAATCAAAAGACATTTTTGAATTGATTTATTGGTATAAAATGGGAGACTTGAGCTGACAAAAAAATGGCATTAAAATGTGTGATTATTACTTATAAAAAAAAACATTTTTTTTTGCTTTTGATTTTTCTTTTACTGGACTATGACCTAAATGCGGATACGAATTTAAAATTTTTTGAGGTCAGAATACTTTTGAACCTGTTCTTGGTCCATGTTTATGAAATAATTTGTTTATTTCATTATTTTATTATAGAAAAAAATTTGATCAGATTAAACTAATGAGAAGCAAAACTAAGAAAAAAATTCTAAGTATATAAAATAAGCAATTTGTGTGTATGATTGTAATCCAATTTGGCGTGAATATTATAATTATCTACTAAAAATACATAAAAAATTTAATAAAAAAATACATACTTGGAATTTTTGAATTTTAATTTCAAATTTTATCAGAAAATAAATTTTTGTACCCTGAATTCAGCATTATTTTCTAAAAATTTATTTTATTAATTTAAGGTTAATGCGCACAAATATAATTTTAGCACTTATAGGTCAAATAATGATCTGAGGTACTAAAATTTGAGCATTGAATTTTTTTTCTTTGGAATATAAATCGAAGTACCTTATAAAATCGTTCATATTTTCCATAATAAATTGCATATTATTCGAATAAGAGCTTCAGTTATAAAAAGGGGAACTACATCAATTGTTGCCGACAAACTCACTTCAAATTATAAGTATTGCCTTTGTGGAATTTCCTGTTCTGCACTATTTGTTTTATGCACTTTGATTAATCGTATTTATTCCAGTAGCAGCAGAGTACTACTATCTCCTGAGATTAAATTTACATTCATAATGTTTCGATTCTTTGCTCTTAAATCACTACTGATCCAAGTATAGCTGTATATTCCTAGTGCTTAGCAAATCCGTACAAATCCGTTATAAGTCCCATCTTATTTATACTTTACTAAGTCGGTAGTCGCAGATGAGAAAGTTAACTACCGCTACACGGAGATCTTTTCTATTTTGTGATTTAAAAGAGTTCGTTGAATTTTGTTCTAGATGGACCACCAATCAACACACTAAACTGCTCTAGTACAAGACAATCATCCGAATATTACTGGTGCTTATTCAGGAGCAATTTCATGCCAGATCACGGACCACAGAAATTATCGGGACTGTCAACTAGTGCATTCCATATCCCTTTCGAGAATGTCATCGAAGTTTATTGAAAATTAAAGTTTTTGTACATTAAATCACGACAAAATTATTTAAGTGTTTTTCTGTTGTAAACCTGAATAAATAAACTTGGTAATTTTTTGTAAATTAAATTTTTCTGAAATAGCGGCACCTGTCATAAAACAAACGAGAAAAGAACAAAATAAGGGACATTATTGCGAGTCGTGATATATCATTATCATGATTATTATTATTATAATATTGTTATCATTACAGTTATATTAATGTCTCTGTCTGTAGACTTACATAGTTTGTCTGAATAATAAAATGACATGTGAAATACAATCGAATTCATATTTCGTTCTCTATTGTTGATGTTGGTGCTGTCTTTTATGGTTTTTCTATATTTTGTGTTTTATTATTGTCATTCTCTTATTTCTGTTGAAGATACATTTATGGCATGCCATGCTAACTACTTACATGTTTTCTTTTCATTTATATTCTTTCTCCCTTCACATAAAAATAGCATACTGTTAAGATATTTTAAAATACATATATAGAATTTTATGAAAAAGGAAAATATTAAAAATAAAAAATATGAATGTGCAGTAGTCATGTTCATTGTTTTATTTTCTTAAAGGATAATATAATTAGTATAAGAAACATTAAAATACTATTTGGATTTATAGGATGAGCATTGCGGATAAAAACTACTGAAAGTGTTAAAGATAGTGAATCTGAGGGTTTCGATGGATGACTGGGAGGTCATCAAGAAAGAGGAAGTGAGTTGATAAAATCGTTATATGATTTTATTTTAAACAGTAGTTTAGAAATAGCAAATAGGGGCAACACTCTTGCCTTAAATACGATTCTCCATTCGCACCTGACGGAATTACATATCGCTAACCTGGAGGTTGTGTGCTAGAAATCCAGGCTCTTCAGCTACAGTAGCATTCTTGGGAGACGCGAGACATCGACCGTTCGGGGAGTATGAGGCTGGGCTGGGATTGCCCTATAAAACAACAAAGCCAAACTTTTAAACATGAAGAACACCATTTTTACTTTCTTCAAAAGAACCGGGTGGCTTAGATAGGCCATCTCGAATTGTACGCTCAATGACGGCCTGGTGATCGCGGGGTCATGGTGACAAAACTGGTCTTAAGTGCTAATTAGAATGAGGCGGGTGTGCTGCAATGGCCAAGTTAACAAACCAACCATTACTACAATTCATGAAAGACCAAATGAATAAACTCACAATCATGGTGAAAAATCATGGGCAATGCAAAATTGTAAGCATGATCTTAATTTTGAGTCTTAAATATTGCTATTAAATCTGGTCTAATAAAACGCCAAAGATAAGTATAATGAGACCAATTGCCTTCATAAATCAGGATACGACGCATAATTGTACCTTCAAACGCTCCTGTTACATTTATTATGTCCTCGCACAAAAATTTAAGAAAGTTATAAGACCATAAACTTCTTCGTGATCTGCAGCTTTGAATAACTAATTTGTGAAAGGGTTCCTGAATTTTATATAAGTTTCAACTGTAACACACTTATTGTCTGTCTGCCTGATGGTTCAGTCCTATCTAAAGATTGTTTTAATCATTTAGAACCTTTGAAATACGAAACAGTTTACATGATGTGTTCTTCAAAAAATATAAAAAAAATAGAAAAAACTAACTCTTGTTTTTTTTTCTGTGTAATGTGTCAAATGCCATATTAAATTTTATTATTTTTTTTTATCTCAATATTTAATTTTTCCTGTGTTCTCATTCCCTTGATTCAAAATAACAAATAAGTGACGTCCTTTCGTGCATTTTTACATGAAACAAGATTATTGTAACAAATCAAACACACACACAACACACACTTGTAAATATTTTTAACAAGGATATTATTCAAATAAAAATGTGTGTATATATGTATATGCATATGAAGATATATGCAACTTGTTATCCCATGTAAAAAATGTACTTCATTTTTTTTATTTGTTTGCCTCGTTATGTTTCAATTCATTTTTTTGACAGCGTTGATGGGTTTTTGATGTTAGTGTTCCTATATACATAATTCTGTAACATTGTATTATAATCGTATACATATGTATAGTATAACAGATTCATTGAATTAGAATAACATATTACTCCTTATAACAACTATGTTTGTATTTTATAATAATGTTTAATAACAGCACGATATTTAAAGAAAAGAGAAAATTTTATTCTTTTAACTATGTTGGTGGTGTAGTTCTTACAAAAAATAGCATTATTCTTGCTCTAAATTCTAGTATACTAAAAATTTTGTTCTACTTTTCCTTGTTATTTTTCGCTTTTAATACAAGAATTCTAATTTTTGAATGAAACATTTGCAAGAGGTTGAAAGAAAAAATATACTTATAAATATATAATAATAATAATAATAATAATAATAATAACGATGATGGTGATGACGATTGATGATGATAGTTGATGATGATACGCGATTTTGAAAATGAGAACTTATTATTTTTTTTTTGAACAATATTTTCATCGTATTATACGTGTCAGAACAGCCGGAACTCATGCTGGGTTTCCTTTTGACATGCTGACTATTATTTGCTGTCATTGAAGCTATCAAGTTATTCAACTATTATTTAAGGATATAACATTCCTGGATGAATTCGGATAGCTTTTATAAAAATGTTGAATGTGAAAAATTTGGTTAATTTTTTTTTTCTTTCTTATTATTTTTCTTTTTTTCTTTTGACAGGTATATGGAAGGTAAAATGAATTTAAATAAGAAACGTAAAAATAAAAAAGAGAACAAAAATGAGTAAATAAAAGGTAGAAAAAAGATATGAAGAGAGTAGACAGCCATAATGTAAATGGGGATTTGCACCACACTAAATTCCATTGCAAAATGGAAATTTGAGTTTGATGAGGAATTTTATGTAATTTCTTCTCTCTTTTTTTTAAATTTTTAATGATGTATATGAGTATGAAGATTTACAAACATAAAAAATCTTGATTATTTTCTTACTTTGATAGGATATGAAATTTTTTTTATGTTCTGATCAAATACAGCTGAAGAATTGATTTCATATAAAATCTCCATTATTCCGGAGGCAGTAGAGAAAATTAAGAAGAAGGTGGAGGAAATATGATAATACGAGTATAATATAAGTATATACAATAAAAGGGATAATAATAAAAGTAAAGGAAGCATAGAAGTGTTAAATATTTCTTTTGATGTCAAAAATATCCTTTTGAAACGTTGTGATTTTGATATGCGCTCAACATAACAGAAAAACATGCAAGAAAAAAATTACCTATCATTCTAGTACAGTAAACTTTCGATAAGAATATTTCTGCCTCCTTCTTCTCCTCCTTGTGCTTTTCGGCGTGCCAATTAAAACCAAAATTACACTATAACGAGAGTATATTTTTTTATACCTAAATATAAAATATTTGTTTGATGGGTTTTTTTTTGGAATATTTAATTTCTAATTTCTGGTGGAAATAATTGAAATAATTGAATACATCGAGTTTTAGAAAAAAAATATGAATTTTGTGTTTTTTAAATTTTTGTAGAGCATTAGAAGAATATGTTCGATATTATAAGGGGGAATTGTGAATATTACATTTTACGTTTCAACTAGTAACATTTAAGCAAATAATATATGCCTATATTTTAAGATTTATTTTGAAAAAGTAAAGCAATTTGATGGAATCGGAAATTTTAGATTTTGAAAAGTGTTTTTCTATAAAATAACAAAATCTAGGAAGGTTGCACGGTTCCCTGAAGGATATACTTAGGCTCTAAGTCGCTAATATTTACATTCACTAGGTCCGTACCCCACCGAAAAAGTGGGACCCAAGAAATCTCCGTCTGGAGTTCGCCAACGCCGAACACGAGCACAGCAAGTAGGTCTTCTTCCTCTTCACAGCAGCTACTACAGAGATCGTTGGTGGGGCGGCCTATCCCCCGAGCATGATTCCCAATTAGACAGTTCCCAGTTAAAACCCCTATTACCGCCAATGTCCTCCCGCCGAAGAGATATCAGATCCCTTGTGCAACGCAAGTCTAACTTTGGCCACAACTTCCTTATCTCGTTACATACTGTTCCATTCGCTCATCTGAAATTGGTACGTTCCACCGTTTCAGGTTCTCCTTCCCAGGTAAAATTCCGAGGGTTGTTCCATGTCTCGCAAGCTCATCAATTACAGTTCCCTGAAATACCACTGTGCCCGGAAACTCGAACCAAGTTTAACTTGAACTGCCCCGCCATATCATTAAGAGACGACTTAAGATCTAAGACCGTTCTGGACGTAGAGGATCCCGACTCCTGCGCCGCTATCGCGGCCTGGTAGTCCGTGAAGATGCTAACGCTGCCGCTTGAAAAACAGTGCAGTGGTCCGGCAGGCGGAAAGAGAGCTCAACTCCCAATTGCTTGGAGTAAACGTGCCCACCTACCCTTCCGTCAAGTTTGGATCCATCCGTGTAGAAATAGATGGAGCCATCTGCAGCGTCAGTTGCGTCCTGCCAGCCTTGCCTAGGCAGGATCGAGGCCCCAAAATTCTTTACGAATGAAAGCACGGGAGAAACCGTATCAATTGTCCCCACTTCGTGCCCCCAGTCTGCAAGAATCAAAGCTTGGCCTAAGGGACCACATGACAATGTGATGCGGCTCTTAATCTTACTGGGAATTGCACAACCATCTGCCGGTTGAGTATATCCAATGGCAGCAGATTCAAGAAAATCAACAGAGCCCGATTAGGAGTTGAGCGCAGAACTCAACGAATACATATCATTGCCATCGTGTTAACCCTGCTGATTAATCTCTGGTTTAAGAAAGTACGGAGCGCCAGCCACCACACCAGAACTTCGTACATCAGGACTAGTCTCACCACTATGGTATATAGGCAATGGACCATGTTTGGTTTCAGGCCCACTTTCTCCCGATACCTTTCATGCACGAGTAAAGTGCAATAGTTGCTTTCTTTACTCTCTTCATGATGTTAGACTTCCAGTTAAGCTTTTAATCCAAAACCAGTCCTAGGAATCCAGCCTCCTTGCTAAAGGATAGGCGGATTCGGCCAAGTTTCGGAGAAGTTACGCCTGGAATCTTATGTCTCCTACTGAAAATGACTAGCTCCGTCTGTTTCAAACAAAATTTGATAGATACCTTAAAATAACGGAGTAAAGCAGATAATGAGTGTTTAAAAATTAATATTATAATATTAGGTTTTGTTTAAAATAATTAGGGTATGTAAATAAATTTTTTCCTCCCTTTGTTTACAAAGAGGAGAAATATGGATCTTCAACAAAGTCTCTCCATCTTTCTCTGTTCTCTGTTGCTTGCTTTGATATTAAATGTTCTGGCACTCTGCATACGAAAATGATAATTATTGCTAATAGCTATAAATTTGTGATCAATTTTTATATCTCGTTTAATTTTTAACATTGTCACTTAATAATTTCATTATTATAATATATTCATGAATGTCTAATTTTAGCTCATTTACATAAATACTACACAGAATATTATGAGTTTAGTTTTTAATTTGAATACAGGCATAAATATTTTATAATTTAATTGTTTCTACAAATATCATAATGACTCTATATAAATTATGTACCTATATAATATCCACATTAAATTACAAAAATTGTTATCTTTAAAGATTTTCGTAAAACAATCAAATTGAAGTATTCATAAAGAAATAAAAGAAATTTTAGGGAATGTTTCATTATACTCTGATGAAATTCTTGTTATAATATTTTAAATGAATGTACTTTGAAACAATAAAGGTTATATTATGTACATACATACATAACCCATATTATAATATGTAAGCGTGAAGATAGTGCATATCATATAAAACCCTAGAGCAAAAAAGGTGAGTTTTTTTAACATTAACATAAAAATACCGCGTTGTATTTTGTTTTTATCTGATTAAGTACACCTTTAAATGTTCATAAGACCCTCAATTTTTAAGCTTATCTTGGCCAAAAATCTTTATGTTCGTACAAAATAAAATATGTATATATAAGAATATGATATACAATATAAAAGGAACAACAAATATATAACAAGCTTAACAAACGAGTTATAACTCCCATTCCTTATATATTTTGTATCTCCCATAAAATTAATATTGAAATTAATAATAATGATCGCTTTAATTTATTGTAAAAATTATGATGGACCTTATAACAAGACATTAACTGAATTAATTTATTATTTTAAAAAGGTTTTTGAATGCATAAAATAGTATTGAAATTTATATTAATTGGAAATTGTGCCTAAAAATTTATGATAAAATTATTTGACATGGAATTCTGACATCTATAGCAATTTACAAACACATGTATAGTATACTTTATGTGACACCTCTGTCAAAATATAATGCATATTTTTTGGCATAAATTTCAAAATTTTTGAAATGCACTCTATAAAATGTACTCACACACACAATACAAGTTTGATTGTCGTTATTTATCTACTAGTTAAAAAAATTGGCTTATATAAACTTCGTGGTTGACTTATCCGCAAAATTGATGATGGTATTCAACACTTTAGATTTTAAATATTGATAAATTTTGAGGTTAAAATACAAAAATTTAAATTTATTTTTAAAATTTGTGTGTATATGCAGAGAGAATAAGACAAAATATGCATGCATACCTACACATATACAAAATGATTTAGTAGTGCAATCAAGTAAAGATAAAGATAACAAAAAATTTAATTCACTAGTTGCATATATTAAAAATTTTCTTTCAACCAAAAAATTTTTTATTTTAGGGTTACCGTTTTACCAATTTTACAAGTATATATAAGTGTCGAAATTAGAGCGTTTTGAACTGAGAGCATATATTATCAAAAAGTTTAAAAATGTAGCGGTCAATGATATAACAAGAATTGTAAATTTTTTGCTATTACCTAGCGGAAGAACCAGACCTTCTTAAAGTTAGTGAAATTATATCAGTTTCAAGAAATCTGAAAGTAGAGATATTTGCAGTAATTTGAGACCTATAATACTTAGACTATTAACAGTTTTTGTTAACATTTTTTTAAAATTGAAACAGATTATGTTACATTGGTTTAGACAGTTTTGCTCTACAACTACATTTAATACAGTTGGTAATCTTTTTGTAAAATTAATCAGAAAGCTGATGAGAAATTATTTATTTTCCTATAAAGTATTTATTTAGACAACGAAAACGAGAAAACAAAAAAAAAAGACAAGAAAAAATTACAAATGAAATTAAGTTATGCGGGGAATAAAATTTATGACTTTTCGAAAAAATAGATGAGGTTTGTCTTTATTATAGGTTGACTGCAACTATTTTTATTTACCTTTTCTAGAAATTGATCTAATATACATTAGAGTATTGTATAATACCTACTACTATGTCATAAATAAGTCACTATTCTTATACGTAAGGATAGTTTGACTGTTTCCATTTTACTTTAGTGTTTTCATGGATTTTATGTCAAAATTTTGTAATCGCGATGCTAAAAATAATAAAAATGCTTGATTAAAATGAATAAAATGAAGTAAATATGTACTTTAAAATGATTGACGTATAAATATGTACATATGTTTGTGTCTTTGATAATGTAAATTATGTATACGGTGGGTTTAGGGTTTCTTGTAAGAATAGGGACAAGTTTTGTAGTTTGATAGTATATGAGTTCTAGTTCCTTTAACTTTAAGTGTTCTTTGCCTTCATTCAAGTAATGTCCAATAACTTCTTCTTAACTTCGGCTTATTATTTAATTTAATTTATTTTATAACATAAATATGTTTATAATATATATATATGACATTTATATGTGTCAAAAATTTTTCATTTCATCTACATTCAAGAATGCGAAAAAACCTTGTTTAAATTTTTACTGAAATGGCGCTATGAGATATTTTTTAACAAGTTTAACCACTTTTAAAATTTTACCTATGCGTACATATACATACATACATAAAAATTAAATTAATTTCAATTGAAAACTAAAAAAAAAACCCAGAAAACATTGAAATAATTGAATAAGGAATGAGTGACGGCAAGTTGTCATCATCAAAGGATATCAATCGGAGAAAATCTTCTTCTATTATAGATCTTTATCGATTTTCGTCTCTCTTCATCATTTACTTATTGAATATAATGTTTTTAGTTCACTAAAACCTAAATTGCTGTCACTTACAATATTTTGATGCAGGATAAAATGTCAAAGGATCATCGTCACATTGAATGACATTAAATCGATTCGGTAACTAGAGAAGTAAAAGTAAAAGAAAAAAAAAGAAAATTTGTTAAGCATTTCACTTTTCTTTTTCAAAATATTTTGCATTTTAAATGAAATCCAACAAAAAAAAAAAAAAAGAAAAAATCGAAAAAATGAATAGAGTTTATAAAATAGTAGAGCATTTTGTTAGGGAAGATTAGGCAAAGCAGAGAAAGAGAAAAAATCTTTTAAATTTGATAAGAAGAGTTCTTCGGTTTATCCTTGGCTTTGACAGCTGTTAAAATTACTTTAAAAAAAGACAGCTTTGTAAAATTAACCTTACAGTGATTTTTAACATCCAAACGTTAATAAATTCAACTGTAGTTATAAATCTGATTAACATTTATGATGCTTATGAATTTGTAGGAATGATGAAGAACTTGTTGATTCATTTTTGTTAGCATATTGCATTAATCAAAAAAAGTTTGATATTCGTGTCAATTTTGCACATGGCAAATTTAAAATTTAAAAAAGTAAACATTTCTCCACTTTGTCCCATTTATTTAAATTTTTTAATCTGTACTACAAAATCATAGCTTTTCGAAAACATAACGACATCTTATAATAAACAGGTTTAATTAAACCTTTTTTAGGTATTTAATTAAAAAATTTTTGAATTTTTTTTATAGAACAACAGTTTGAGAATATCCTTGATTTTTTTTTTAATAATTTAAGATGGCACAAATATTTAACGGAGAAATTCTGGAAATTGGCATTTTCTTAAGAAATAACTGCACTTATACGACATAAAAACTTTTATGTTTCTTAAATAATATGATTTTTAAAAAAGAAATCTTGATCAATTTATTATTCTAATAAGAAGAGAAAGGATCGGATTATATGCGCCTCAAAACTTGAGATATTATTATACAAAAATCCGTCATTTGACCATCTGTTATAAATTTAAAAATTCTTATATGAATTTTTAATTTTTGAAAAGGTAAGAATATTATTGTGGTAAATTTGGAAGACCCTTATTAAGGATTAAAAATTCTTTTATGGCAAAGGATGAAAAGGAAAAAGGTTGCGTAATTTAAGAAGATATTAATTTTTAGTAGCATTTTTTTTCGGACTATTTGAAGATGAGAAAAAATTGAGTCACTTTTTAGTAGGCATTTGAAATTCAATGATGATGGATGAATATTCTGAGAACAATAATGCTTCATAAGTATATTATGTTAAAAAAAATGTGTTTACGTATGCAAAAAAAAAAATTTAATTAAAATATTTTAAGTGGAGCCATTCCTTTATTTTAGTGCTATTAACAGGAAGATTAGAAATGGAAGATGCTTTTAATGCGAGGGAAAATTTAAAAAAAAAATACTGTAGACAAAAAAATTACTGATGATCACCAAAAATTTTCCGCACAACGTTGATGCCATAATTGAATATTTTGGTTCCCCCATACTCACATGTGAAAAAGTAATTAAAGTAAAAGAATCTATTTAAGTAAAGCGTTTTCTAAAATAAAAGTAATGTAACAATTATCTTAATCTTCCCCATTGTTATAGCACTCAACTCATACATTTATACTTACGTATTATATAAAATCTCTACTACTCTTTCTCTCATTAATTTTGAAGTAAACTTTGTTTTGAAGGGAGACAACAAACCTGTATTGGAATTAATATTAGGAAAAAATTATCAAGTTTAGAAAAAATAATGGAAAATGTTTGCTTGCATGATATTGAAACATTTAAAAAAGTTTGTTAAAAACAAGAGTAACCGAAACATTTTTATTTATTTTTATTTTGTTTTATTTTTATAATATCAATAATTGCAATTTACAACCCATTGTTTATAGTAGATATGTGACTTACAAGCATGTATATAACAATGTTGTAATATCGCACATGTAACTTATCGTTTAACCCAAAATAGTAATTTCCTCTGTTTTTAAAACGTCATCCAGGATAACATATTGCATCCGTTTTCTGTTTTTATTTCTACAATTTTTGGTATTATATAGTTTATTTTTATTTCAAATGTACTCATAAATTTTAGTTCTAAAGTTCTTATAGATATTTTTGTAGTACTTAACATCATTCTCTCTCTCTCTCTTTCTCGCTTTCTCTCTCAATATACTTACATGTATATGGTTAATATATTATGTGTATGGTCGTTATCATCAGATAACAATAAACGCCTGTCGATAGGTACACAAATTTTCATTTTTTTTTTTTGCTAATTTTTTTTTTTGCTATACGTGTTTTATGAACGTTTTACTGATATTCTCTAAATAAATTTAAAGTGAATAGAAAAAAAAATTAAACATGAAAAATAAATGAAAGTAAAACGTGAACAAAATTATCCATAAATATTAAAAACTACGACAAGGATGTGATAAAAAAAAGAAGAAAATAATATAATAAATATTACACGTTAATAAATTGCGGCTATCTTTCATTCGCGGAAATTGTACAAGTCTAAACTGCGCCAAAAAAAAAAAGTAAAAAAATAAAATGTACACGTATGTTTTCATTGCAAAATCGTTATTTATTATGGCAAACACACACGTTCAACTACACACTTGCATTGACATATTGAATAGTTAAATAAATTTTTGTGTTTCGACAAAAAATCGAACTAAACAATATTAAATAAAATAAATTTTTGGGAAAAATAACTCTCTTCTGCTTCTTCTTCTTCTACTAATTTTTGTTGTTTTTTTTTCTCTCTCATACTATTTAGATGCAAAGTATTATTTATCTAGTTTTAAAGTCAGATATAGGAAAATGTCTATATATCAAAATTTTTTTTATGTTTTATGTCATTTCATATAATATTTATATATGTATGTATTTTTTATATTACGAGTATAACTTGTAATACAGTGAACATATACACGAAGCCTCTTTTAAAAGATGAGATTAAATTTCTAACCGCGCTTTACTACACTATAAGTTTTGAATATTTTATAAAAAATATGAAATTCCAGATATTATGAGCGTTCGTAGATGAATTTGTACAACATTGATATTATTTTTAATTATTGATTGTTATTAACACGTTCTTAGTATGCACACGTGTTATATTTTTAGCTTTAAGTTTATAATTGAATAATATTAAGAATTTTGAAAATCTGCAGGACTAAAGATGTCACTGCAATTAATTGGTATGTCTGTATTCATATTAAGGTCTCTTTTTGTTGTTGTTTCGATTCGATTTGATCATCTCGTATGCTTCTGACTTCTGAAAATCCCCTACAATCATATTTTAATGCCTGACAAAAATGTTAAAACGGTAGGCAACTTGATTGCATGATGACTATTGATTATTTTACCTGAACTGTTTTCGCCGTTGCGTCATCTGAAACTGATTTCTTGAATTTGACTAGCATATTAAGATTTTAAATGTTATCTATAGAAATAGCTGAAACAATCAAATAATCACTAGTTTTGTCAGAGTTTTCCAAAGGAACTTGAATGGTAAATATGAAGCCATTACTTAACTCACTTACTTACGTAACCTGCTTATGTAGATTTGATACCCCATAGATTAACCTTTTTTTGAAAAACTTTACCCTATAATATTTAGTTATACTTAATACATATTTCATATTTTCTATAAATAATAATATAATTTTTTTTTATTTCAATAGTTATTTGTAACATTATAATCGGTTTATTATATAAAATATATGCATTCATAAAATATGAAATTCATAATATCCTATATTTATAATGAATATTTGATATACATGTATTTGTAGGTATATATTATGTACCTATACAAAAATATTCCAATGAATTTATATTTTATACTCATCGGCATTTTGCACATTACATGGATCGAATATTATGAACTGCACATATTGTGTGTAAGTATGTATGGAAATATGTGTTATATACATATACATATCTCCATATATTTAATTTGTAATCTAACCTTTATCTTTTGCATTATATTCCAACGAATTTATTATAGGTGTTATAAAACATTTTATTGAGTTATGTTCACCGATATCCGATTTATGTTCTTGGTAAAATTTATTATTTTTTGATAAATTACTTCAATGCCTTTATTAAAAAAAAATATGTTGAAAATAATATTTTGTATACCCCCATTTTACTCATTGTTTTTATGTGTAGGATTTGTGGTACATTATGGCACAGAAAATATTACAAAAAAAAAAATTATTTCAGGGTTGGTTCGAAGGAAAATTGAAGTACAATATTAATTCTTCATTACAAATGAAGAACTAAATCATGTGAGTTTCAAAAATAACAAATTAACAATATTTGATCTATACAAAACTGAAGTGGACCGGGTTTTTTTTGGAAAGGTCTAAACTTACGTTACAATTAATAGCGATTTTTAGCTCATTACCATCGTTCATACGTAACTCAAAGGTGATCATTAAATTTCTTTATGAAACTTAACATTCTTGTTAAATTATTTTAGACTGACTGAAATTGCTTCTGCTTCTTCTGCACCATCTCAACATCTTGGAGTCGTCTTTCTGCTTAGCGCTGTCTTAAAATATTTTGCTCTCACATTCCATTTACTCTCGGTCTCTGGCACTATTCTTATAGATATAGATATTATGCTCTTTAGTGCATATGTTTATATCCCTATCTTCGAATCCTGCTTTTTTACTTCCCTTAGAAGGCAGTATCCTCAGCATGGGGGCAGAAGTTATTATTTCCAACAAAGCATTTGAAAATCAAAGCACCTTCAATATGGTCAGATAGAAAAGGAAAAGAATTTAAACATTTTGGAAATGTGATAACAACCGACAGCGCTACAAATAAGAACACAGAATTAAGAATAGCTAAGATCAATAGTGCAATTGAGAGGTTATCGTTAAGTATAAGGGATATTACGAGAGGTATAAGGGATATTAGGGTTAACGTAATAGTTAGTTCTAGTTCTTTGTTTAAAAACATAGAACAAGGAATAGCTAAGGTTAAGAGTGCGATCAGGAGAATATGGTTAGTATAAGGAATATTGGGGTTTGGAACAAAACTAACAATATTCAACGTTTGTATCATATCCGCACTATTTTAGGAAAAAACAAAAACTGGAAGGCCAAGATTAACTAGAAGGAGAACCGTAAGAACGGAGTACTAGCTGTTCGCCAAGGCAGGGTCAGAAAATAAGAGATTGATAAAAATAGAACAAAATTAAGAGGATATGTGGAAGCACTATGGAATAGTGCTTGGAATAAGCTTGCTTTGTAGAGAAATAGTAAATGGTACACCTATTTCATATTTTGTGCATACATTCTAATTTATGTAACTATTTTTTTTTTGTTATTTGGATTATTTATAAGCCATATAGTATGCCTATGCGCAATATTATGATCTATATCAAAAGCAATAATAATGAATTTATGGTTTTATTAAACGAACCTTACAAAATAAAAAATAAAAAAATTTTTTATAATCGATTTTAGTTTTTTTTCTTTCGCTGATTAAGATAAGACTGTGTTTTTTTTTTTGGTATTGTTGTTGTATGCAATTCAAAAAAAAAATATAAACATATTTTTTTTTTATTTCTTTCTGACTCAATTTTCTTATTGTTTATTAGCAGGTTTTATATAGTGATTTTCGATATTTTACAAAACCTGCCTGTACCTACATATATATGTACATACAAAAGAGCATTTTTGGATGAGTAATAATGGTTATAAAAAGTCGAAATTATTTGTGTAATAAACTGAAAATATGAAAATCGATATTTGATTGTTATTATTACGACGTATTATAAATTAATTTTTGTTCTTTTCTTACTTTGTTTTTTTAATACACGAAAACTTCATTAATAATGTAATAATAATAATTTTTGAATCAAATTTTGATTTAGCCCCACAACAGAATAACGTTCAGTATAGTTAAAAATTGGATCAAATGAATTGTACCGAACTGAATTTGGTTATTGAATGTTATGTTATACATTTACGAGAACATGCACACTACATACACTCAATGCCTACATACACATAACTTTATAATATACTTAGCTTTGTTTGGTATTTATTTCAAAAAACTTGTCATAATGTTGCGTTAAAAAATTTAATACAAATTTATTTGCAATAAAAATATAAAAAATTTATGATTATTTAAAAGTGCCTATTATTGTACAATAAATTATTTATGCGGGTAATTTTGGATTTTGTATGAGTATGTATGAGTGTGTACACGATTTGTTTTATTGGAGTTTGTTGAGAAATTATTATGATTATTGATAATATGTTTTTTTACAAATATGTTTGTATGTATAAAAAGTCGAAAATTGTGTAAATTATAAAATTATCAGAGAAAATAAAATGAATAATTATTATTTATATATTTTATTATTATTATTATATGATCAGGTCAATGTTCAACAGAAATCATAAATTTTTATAATAATTTACCAATATTAAATATTAATTACGTACATATGTATGTATATTGTACAGCAATAGTTCCGGAGAATTATCCAAATTTCATTTAATTGGAAACAGTTTTATTTCAAATGTAAAAGTGTAAAAAATTAGTGTGACTTAAGAATAATGTATTTAAATTATAAGAATAGGAATGGCAATCTACTTACATCAATTCAAGAACAATTTGCAGATGGAGAGAAGACTTCGCATAAACCACATACCTACCCAAAATACTGAATTTAAAGACCAAGAACTTGGAGAGGCATAACAGTGCTTAACCATTTGACCAAAATAAGTAGTCCCATGAAAAACGGCAGGAAATTAGGAAAATTTGACAAAAGCCTTAGAGAAGAACAGCGTGGTTTCGCAAGAATCGCAGTACACTACTCAATCTGTAGAATAGATTAGCTCCTTGAATGTTCTTTTGACACAATCAAGCGAGTACAATATAGACTCAAGAAGAACAGAGTCCCTACCAAACTGATACAAATTATACAAGTGCCTTATAATGGTGCCGAAGCAGTCAAGAGCAGGCTCATGAGGATATATAACACAAATCGCTTTCCGTCGGCGTACAGGATACTCCCATTGAGGAGGTCGAACGAAAACTTAAGGAGGTCGAACTAGAAGTCAACCGAAATATGAATATTCAACGAGTAGTGCGAAGTCGGAACTTTACGGAAGCGAAAACTATGGTTTACGTCCAGAGCTCAAAATTATACACAAAATGTTCTGGCCGCGAAAAATTATGAACCAGTAATAACGAGACAAGCTTCAATCCTAAAGGACGAATATATTTTGGGAGATATAGAGAAGAAATGTGCATAATAAATTAGAGCAATACAACATTGATAGAAATAAAAAGGCTGAAAAAAAACAGAGAAAGTTGGAGAGCCTATGTGGAGGCCATATGTTCTTCAGGGGCACCACAACCATCCATAATAATACGCATTATGGTAATTAAATAGGAACGGTTAAATAAACGGTTAACTGAACTTTTGTAACGTCATCCTTGCAATACTGTACATATTCCCTTAAATGGAAAGCAAAAATTATGTATTTTAGAATTACATCTACTTATGTCGAATTTATTTACTGAATTTGAAATTCATTTTATATAGCAACACTGTCGGATTCTCATTTATGACTACGTTTCATTTAAAAATTTAAGCTCATTAAAATTTGGACGAATCATTGATTCTTGTTTTCGTTTTAATTTAAAAAAGCCAATGTTCTTCTGAAAAGTGGATTAACAGTTAATTTATGAATGTAATTAATTTATAAATTGTAATAAATATTGATTTCGAAAATTTTAAACCTTATTTCCGTTAACGATTAGATAAATATAATATTTACGTTATTTTAATGGTAATAGTTTTAAAGAGTAAAGAGTTTATGCTTATTACGAGTATTTTGTATGTAAAATGTTAAGTCATGCATAAATACTCTTCTGAACTACTCTTATATATCAGTTTGTGTGGTTGGGAGTGTTGTATATCTAAAATAATTGTTATACTATAATATTGGTTTAAATATCATACTGTAATAAATTTACATATAAACCCTGCTTTCGCTCAATGCACATTATTTTACGTTAACAAAATTGTCAACAATTACATAGAAATTTAAAACAATCGGAGATTTATGCTCGTGAGGAAATTTTTACAAGTCCTTGGGGTTTTTCAAAACAAAAATGAGTTATTTAAAGATTTTATTTTCTAAGAAGTAAAGTAATTTTTTTTTTCCATTTAGCCATCTTGTTTCATAATATTAAATCACTTGTGCCAATATTTTTCTTCTCATGTCTTTCCTTTTCGTTGAAATTTAATTTACACCACCATCTATCTGTCTATCTGTACGTGAGTTTATTCAATTATTATAATAAATGCAACTTTTGTGCAAGTATAAATCAAATAAATAGAAATAAAAAATTACAATTAAAATGGAAGAAAAAACTAAAAGTGACATCATTACAAAAACATTAATTAAAAATGACAACAGCTGCTGCTGTGTTGACACATGAAAATTCCAAGCAGGAGGAAGTTAGCTCCATTTGAGAATGACAAGCACTCTGAATGAATTATGCATTTTTATGTTGCATCATTTACTGTTAAAATTACACAAATAATAACAAAAAAATACAAAATAAAACAAAATTAACTCCATTAACTGTAAATTATTATAAAATGATTTATTAGTTATAATGATTCATGCCCATGTAAATTTTTATTTTTAAAGGGTTCCCAGAAAAACACACACACAAAACACGCATATATATATGAAAAACAGAAAAATTGTATTGAAGAAAGAAGATGCATAGGGGGGATCCATAAAATGTTTTCATTTTCAAAATATTCAACATAAGTTTTATACTTTGACAATTTATTACATTATTTTTTGATCGTAATTTAAGAAAATTTATGATGAAAATTAATCATTTATTGCAATTTTTAGGAAAAGTAATTATTTATCTTTTGTACAAAATGAAATGCCATTATAAAATGCATAATTCATAAAGAATTAAAAAAAACGGAAAAAAAATTGAAAAAAATAAAAAAAAATTATTTCATATTCCCCAGGAATTGTAAGTTGAATATTATGACAGCAAAAATTATTTGTACATTCTTAATTTAATTATTTGTCTTAAACTTCCTGCATAGAAAAATAAATAAAAAAATCGATTATGGCGCCGTTTAAGAGATATTCAGAGCTATTATAGAGATAATTCAGCCTTCAACATGACATTTACATATATATGCAGGTTTTTTTTAAAACTTCAGTATCACAACAGATCTTCAGTTTGTCACAACAGAATAAAGATAGTGGTTAGTTGGTTTTTTCTTGTGAAAAATTTTGTATATTGGCGCGAAAACGTAACCCAATCATATGCAGAATCAAACTTACCTCAAACTTTCATTAATTTTACTTTTCAGGGCTCTCTAATGATACATCTGCAGATAGTTTGTATATTTAATTTTTGAACCAGTAGTAGGTCTCTTCAAGCTTCGCCATTTGTTCTCTCACCTTGCTGAAATAATCTTCCTGAACTGCTTTCTCTTTTTGCGAATCTTTGATAAATGTAGAATTCTTTTTGTTCTCTTTGGTTTGGCTTGTTGCGATAACCTGGACCTCTTCACGAAAGCAGATCGGGAAAATTTTACAATTATCATGACTCTTATCGCGAAACGTATGGTGCCTCTTGTTGAGAAGATCCAAATTAAAGAGAAATGACATTTTTGATATTGAGATGATATTGTTGATGGGTTGTTCAATTCTTTTGCAGGAAAATAACGGAAGAAAATTATATATTATATGCATTTGCATTTTAAATACAATTTACATAACATCAGTAATAAATAAATTTATATATCAGTTGGATTACATGTTCGGTACTTACATATTTACTATAATGTAGAGTATGTAGACGTAATTTACCTTTACAAAATGGAAAGACTTTATTTGTTTTTGATTATTTTTAATTTATAAAAGTTTTATTGTTATACCTATTATGCTTTTTTATGTCAAACTCATCAATATTCAAATGTCAAGCTCGTCAACTAAAAATGTATTGGATTATAATACCAAATCGGCATGAAAATATTAGGTAAAAGTAAAATGAAAATCTATCACGATCATCGTGAATCGTTAAGTGAACATAAAAGTTGCATGACACAAAATAATTTTCTTCCTTTCTCTTTTCATTTAAGAAACAATTAACTGCATATATACATATGTATAATGCTATTATATAACATGACGTTTGTTCTTGTGTCGCTTTTAACATTTGACATGTGAAATTAAAATTTTCATTAACATTCACAAAAAACAAGTACGTTCTCCATAACTCTGGGGTACGTTATCTAAAAATTATTTTACAAAACTGACAGCTGTAATTTGTATATAATAATTTGACATCTAAAGTTGTTTTTTTTTGTTTTCGCTTTGTTCATTCCTATAGGAATTGCAGGGACTTCAGATCACCGTACTCTATTTTGAGTCATTCTTTTGATTCCCATCCACGTCTTCTTGATTCACTATGTTTCTCTACAGACTTTATGATATTTGGACGCTTACTTTGATTTAATAACATAAACACAAAATAATCTGCAACTTTTATTGTACCGTTTTCGCCTTACATCTCACTCGAAAATGAAATTTATACAAATCGCACTCATAAATGCTATAAATTATTTTCTAATTTTTTTTATTCATCATTTTGTAGATCAAGAGAGCAAAATGACAATATTATCGTATTCTACATGAACTTCCAATCTTATTATATAAAATAATAATAGTTCAATATTATCGATCAATAAAGTTAAAAATGCATCCAACAATAACAACAAAAAAGAAAACTATTTTAAAGGAGCAGAAAATTAAAAACAAGATAACGATACATTGATAAAAATGAAAACTACTACACGAGTACAAACAAAATTAAAATACGTTAATAAGAAAATGTATTGAACAACAACAGTAACATTTTACTATTGCAACAATAAACTTAATACTTTTTGTTAGAGAGCTACGATGCAAATGATGATGACCGTAACGAAGAATGGAAAAATAAGCAAAAGAAAAGAAACAAAACAAGCGAGTAACTATTAAAGCAGAAGACGGACAATGTTGGAGTTAAGTTGAATTTTAATGACAACTGAAACATTATTTTTTATTGTTATATTTTTCCCCTCCATTCTATAATAATTTATTTTACTTATTTTACTATAATAAAAGTATTTTAATGGGGCTTGTGTCAGTCAGTCAGTATGCTGTTATGACAATTTTCTTGATTCATTAAAAAAAAAATATAATAAAAATTGAAAAACAATTTTAACAATTTTTGACACATGTTTGTTAAAATGATGTGTGCTGACAGGTTTTAGGTTATCATTTTTAGGATTTTTATAAAAAATTTACAATATTTTTTTCTCTGTTTTATTGTTGTTGTTGCTGCTTTCATGTCGATTTTTTTTTGTTTTTGTTGTTATGTCACAATTTATTTTTATGTGTTACATGTAAGCGGCAGTAATAAAGTTGCTCAAGAGTTTTCTGTACCAGAAATAAATAAAAAAAATTGTGTTTTTTGTAATACAATTTCATTCTTGAGTGACAGAAAAACGATATATTTTGATGTTTAATGTTTTTTACTTGTTATTGTCGTTTTTTTCATATGCTCGTTTTAGAGTCAATTACGATGATGTATGTTCCTTAATGTCAAATAAAAGTAAAATAAGAAACGAACGCCTTGTATGTGCAGTTTTGTATGGCATAGAAATGTTAAAAATTTGAAATAATTTTAATATATTTATTTTCAAATTAAATTTATTCCGAATTTATGAATGATTGATAGTTTTCTATTCATTTGATGGTATTATTTACGAAAATAAGTACGTAAGTACATACATAAAAAGTAATTTACAACAGGAAATAAAAAAAAGGTAAAAGAACTATTATTTTGAATGGAATATTAAATGCCTAACAAAATAAGCGAAAGATTCTTCGTTGCATATTTGGTCCTGTGAAGGAACAGGGGGTCTGGAGGACCAGATATAATTCTACGAGCTGTATTCGGACATGGATGTACCCAGCAAAATCAAAATCAGAAGACTACATTAGTTGGACAACATCCAACCAATGTAGTTGGTTGGACAGTAGGCCGCATCTTCGTTGGGGTGACGAAACTTCGGCGGATTTGGAAAAACTTCGTGTCTCCAACTGGAGGAGAGCCGCGCAGAACCCTGGTGGATGGAAGAAAATGTTGACTCAGGGTTAGGACTTTCATGGTCTAGCAAGCAAGCGAGCCTAGTAAGCAAGTAAAACACTAATATAGTACGCTGTAATCATTTTAAAATCTCTTTCATACAAAATTATTTTCTATCATGGTCTGCTCCGCAAATGCTTCCAATAGCCCGAAATATACAAATTGCAAAAATATAAATAAAAATTTTTAATCGCCTATTTAATTACCTCAAAATATGTACAAATATACAAGGGGAATAGCATTACAAAAATGAGTCAACCACTAATGAATTCCATAAATTCTGTATAAAAATCATTTTTGATTCAATAAACAAAAGCTATACATATGTATTTCAATTTCTCATACACTCGAACAAAATTTTTTTTGTCATTTATATTTAATTCCTCTAGTGTGGGGTTATCTAGTCCAAAATCAATTCATATGAAATTCAATTTTGTTGCAAAAAAATATCAATTCTCATTTTATCTACAAATAAATTATAAAACATTTTTTTTTGAAAATTCAGCAAAATAAACATTCAACTTTTTACCTTAAATTACAAAATAAATATTTGCTTGCAAAAACAAATAAAATGAATACATTGGAGTTTTCTCTTATCCGCACATTTGGTCATACTTGTAAACCACTATTCTGTTCTTCTTCTCATTTGAATCAAAATCAAAATCAATAATTGAAATATTTTATTTGTACTTCTTGCAAAAGAAAGGCCAAAACCCTTAATGTAAGTGATAAGGCAGCCAAATAGGATAATTTTATATAATATAAAAGAAGAGATAAATTAAAGAAGATGACAAAATAAAAAAATATTTGTCACCGGAAATAGGACTGGTTATAACCGTTGTCACCGCCAATCATTCTAATGTATATGTAGCCACAGGATAACCATAAGAAAAAAAAGGTTATTATTCACAGAGATAACATAGAACAAGAAGAATTTTCAAGGGAAAATAATCGAAAAAATTACTGGATATGTCAAGGAAATGAGATATCTTTTTTGTTAAATTATTTGTTTGTTCTTATATAAATATATATAATATCTACTTACATACACATACATATGCACATAAATAGAACAAATATTATTACAGTTCAAAAAAGTGTTGAACGGTCAATTCAATAATAGTCGCCTATTAACATTTTTACAAGGAAGACCAGAAAAAAAAAGAAATCAAAAAAATATCCTTTTCATTTTTCTTTTCGTCTTCTGATCTTTTTGGTCTTCATTTTGTTGTAGTAACATAATTCAAGCCTATAAAAATAAATCTTCTCCGGTCGGTCAATTTTAATTTTATTATATTAAATATATATGTACGTACATATGCCCGTAGAGCTAAATATATGTGTATTCAAACATGCATATACATTGATTTATTATATATAAAGTACAGATATCCTGTTTTCCTGTCGATGAGTCATTGATTTTTTAATGTACTTATTACTTACTTAGTATAGGTATGTACATGTGTATGTATAAACATTATGGGGAACAAGATAATCATTTATATGGTGTGGTGGGTATATGACAATTTTTATTATGTGGTATGTGAATTTTTATTTTTAAAATATATTTTATATTCTATATGGTTATATGGTCATCCTCTTTATTTGCCGGTATATGAAGAGAATAAGTAATGAGGGACGGCAAAAAGAGATATGAGGTTAATATAGTTTTTGTTTAATTTTGCCCTCATAAATCTTTACTTTTAGTTAGTATTTTCTGTAAGATGTCAAAAAAGTTTTTTTTTTCTAATAACGTTTAAAAGAAATATCTCTAACATTTGTTTTTTTGATATCAAAAGAGCCATTTTCAAAAAATTCTTGAAACAAAGAAGATCGAATGAATAAGAGCAAGAGCTTCAATTTTGATCGAAACCTGATTTCGTTATGCCTGCAATTCTAAATACTCTTGGTGCTTCAGATATGTTACTCTAAGCATAGCATTACCAAAAAATTTTTAATAGGACTGGCTTTATTCAGTCCCCTTATAAAGTGAAGTGACCGCCATCATTCTGCTACTGACAAAGCTGGCAATAGAATTCCTCTAATCTCTACACAATTACAGAACAGCGTCTGCCTCCGATACTATAGTCGATTCGCAGATTTGGAAAAATGAGTTTGATCCAAAAGTTCAATCATTTCTCTATTCTCTGTCATTAAAGAATTCAATTTTGCAAAGCTGGATAAATTGTAATTCTTGTTGTCAAGCAATTTATGCAGTCTAATACTGATAATTCCATCAATGACCTACCATGATAATCTCCTTCACACATGTCCTGCTTCAGATAAGCTAGAGATGCTTTAAATCTACCGCGCTTTATTTTATAATAATATTAAATAATTTTTACCGTTTTGAACTTTGTTTATAATTATAGCATAGAAGTTATTGGAGTACTAAAACACATATTGTGGATTGTAGATTCCAAGGGAACCGAGTGGGACAGGAGTAACTCCCTAAGCCACCGCAGCCATTTTTTGACTTATTGTAGCCTCCCCACGCTCCCGCCTATAATATCCCCGTCCCAACCACAAAGCCGGAGATATCCCTAAGTGAGTTGGACAACAGTTCCCGAACACTTAGAGACCCATGTCCAAGACAATTGCGGCGCCGAACAACCAGTCTCGGACAGTCGCAGGGAATGTGCACGGCGGTCTCATCGCCACCCCCACAAAATCTGCACAGGGGGGAGCCCGACTTCCCCAGCCTATGCAGGTGGTACTTCACTCAGGCCCGGCACCCAAATGAGCGTGACTCAGTTCTCCGATGCCAATTCCATAAGTGCAGCAAGGCAGCCCCAGACCAACTTGGATGTAACCTAAGCTGAACGAAGCGCCAACAGTGCAGCCCTGCTGTCCGAGAACACATAGATAGTGCGGTTTCTATACCCCTTTTCTAAATTGATTCTCAGACAGATCTCTATTGCATGTATTTCGGCCTGGAACACTGTGCAATACGGGTCAAGGGTTGTATATACACGCGTGTCCGGGCCGACTCCGTTTTGGACCTGTCCGCATACCACACGCTCGAACCCGACTAAAGTACCGGGCCACCCCAATCCTATGTCCACCGATCGGGAAACAGAACCCTGTACCTGTGGTCGAAGTTGTACCGCGGCAGACAGGTATCCGACATGGTTATTCCTAGAATCGGATCGCTCTCAATGAAGTCTCTGTGAGTGCTGTGGGCCAACTTTAGCCCTGCCCCGTCCTCGCCAGAGAGAAGTCGGTAAGTCACTAGCCGAGCTTCCTTCAATATATGGAGGTGCAGTGGTGGCAATCCGATCATCACCTCCAATGCAGCGGTGGGAGCCGTCCGCATTGCCCCGGTCACTCTCTCACACAGCCTCTGTAGCTTTTCCAGCTTGGCCCGCACACCCGCCTGCTGAGTCTTACGGCACCATAAAATCGACGCATAGGTGACGATGGGCCTAGAAAGGGCCGTATATAGCCATAGTGCTATTCTGGGACTAATTCCCCAGGTCCACCCGATGACGCTCTTCCGGGTCCACAAGGCCGCCGTAGCTCTCCCGATAACTCTATCTATATGCGTATTCCAAGAGAGACGATCATCCAGGGTTACCCACAGATACTTCACCTCCCTAGAGTAACTAATACGTTCACCAAACAGAATTGGGCTCGTTAATCTGTCCCTGCTTCTGCGTCTGGTGAAGGCGACCAAAGTGCTCTTGCTTGGATTTATATTTAACCCAACGCCTTTGCACCACCTTTCCACAACACGTAAATTTTGCTGTAGAAAATAAGAAATAGTGCTCTCAAATTTTCCCCGAACGACGAAGGCCACATCGTCGGCGTATCCCCAGACACGTGCCCCGGAGCCCCTGAGAGCAGCGATTAGATCATCCACTTCAATGGACGAGGCGAAAGAACCCCGTCCTGCGGACATCCTTTTGCAGCGGAGATGAAGAGTATATCGTCAGCTATGGTGGACTTAATAATCCTATCCTGTAGCATCCGATTAACCCATCTGCTAGTCGTCGCATCAATCCCTCGTTTGTGCAACGACTCACAGATGACATGATATGGAGTGTTGTCAAAAGCTCCCTCTATATCATGGAAGCAGCCAACTGCCACCTCCCACACTTCCAGTGAGTTTTCAAGGACCCCCACCAGACCCTGCAGAGCGAGTACAGTAGGCCTTCCCGACTGATAGGCGTACTGAGATTCATGCAAGGGATTGCTTCCCAGTGCATCGTCCCGTATAAATCTATCAATCACTTTTTCCATTGCTTTCAATAGAAAAGAAGTAAGGCTGATTGGACGGAAAGACCTTGGGTGGTTGCTTGGTCGCTTACGCACCTTCGGAATATACGTCACTTTAGCCACCCTCCATGCCTGAAGGATGTAACCCCACGCATAGCTGGCACGAAAAACTTCCAACAGTGCTCTGGGATAGCGCGGCAGCTCCCATGGTAGGCATTAGTAATAGCCGCCGTCAGAGCCTCGCTGGCCAGTTCGATATCCATCACCGTTCTGACAGAAGCATTAGCGGATCCAATTCCATCCATGATCCATAAGTTGGAAGTTCGCCCCACCACAAGAGTCCACTAGATCCTTCAGTTGCTCCTCCGGGTGAGCACAGTCTCCCGGGAGGTAGGATGAGCACACAATGAACTCTGTCCAGCCCCTGGAGGACTTCACCTTCACCAACGCAGCTACCTGATCCTTAGAACAGTAATCTGGAATGGGAAAATACGTTAGCCTTTTACTAAACAATTTGCAAGCCCTAGGCCTGTCCCAATTGTATTATCATACAATAGCTCACCTGTTAGGCCCTTAACCTGATCCTTGACTATGTAAGGCTCTTGGATTAGGGCTATATCGAGGTGATATAGATGATACCGGCCCTTGTCTATGGGCTTTGGCCCTTTAGACAAAGGCTTTACATGATCCTTGCTTCCCATTGCCGCCTTTTTACGCATCTTGGTGGGCGCCTGCCCTGCCACAGCTTCTTTTGCCGTTCCAGGTGCCACGCTAGCCCCTCCAACAGCAAATACCGAAGCAGTACAGGGCTTCCCAATGGGCTTAGGCCCTTTTGGTTCACCCGGGACGCTTGTATCCGGCGTGCTGGTCGATGGTCCTTCCCTTTCTGCCGTTTTCGGAGTGACTTCAGACTTTCCAATGAGTTTTGGCTCTTTTGGTTGGCCTGAAGTGCTCATCGTTGTCGCGGTGGACATTGGTTTTTTATTTTGTCCTGCCTTGCCGCCAGCACCTTCAGAGGATTTTCTTCCTTTAACCCGAACGGTAACACGGAAGAAATTCAGGAAAAGTCGGAACTCCGCTTTCCGTAGATCTTCCAATCAGGAATCATCCACGGAAAAGGTGATGGATCACCCGCCGTCCTTTTCTTTATCCATCCTCAGCATAGGTGACGCAGACATGCTGTTTGGGCATGTCGTCGCCATCCAGTACCACGACGTCGCAACCGTCCCAAGGCTTTATCTTCCTGCAGACACTGGTTGTCCACTCCCTGGTGTTTTGATTGTTGCATGTTATGGATATCCATCCGTCCCTTTGCAACGCTGCACTGAATTGTGGATGAGAATCCACAACTTTATCCATTTCATCCATGATGGCTACTTTGATTTTCCCCATCTGAACTTCGGATAGCCTTTCCTCTGGATGCAGTCTATGAGAGATGGCCACCTTGACCTGTGCTACTGCATCCCGATAAGAAGTCATTTTCGGGTTTTGTTGAGGAATGTTCCCAGGGACCTTTCCCTCAACATTGCCCTTCATCGACCTCTTTTTTGAGGGCCCTGCATCAGGGATGTTGCTTTCCGACCTTTTCCTCTTCTGGGGATGGTCGGCCACAACACCCGGTCTGCAGGCCCTCAGCTTTTCTAGCCTTTCCTTTTCATATCTGCGAGCTTCCTCTGGGGATATTCCATCCCTGATATAAGTCGCGATACGCCGCTTAAATGCACCAGAGAAATATTGTTTTCTTCCCCTGATGTCCAACCTTTTCAGGTCCTCCTCAGTTTGTTGGATAATAGGTCCAAGAGGATCCTGATTATCCGTTTCCATCGGAGCTGCCGCCTTTTCCTCTACTGGCGTGAGAAGGAGTTCCTCCTCTGCGTCAGTCGAGAGAAGCTCTGGTTCCGCAGACCCTTGAGCACTAACTGGATTAGTATTAATGTTGTCCTTAGTATTGTTGTTGTTGTTGTAGTTGTCACTGTTGTTATTGTTGTTGTTGTTGTTGTTGCAGTTGTTGTGTTTGCCACAGTTGTTGTTCTTGTTGTTGCTGTTGTTTTTATTGTTTTTATTGTTTTTGTTCTCCATTTCTGGTCCCACGAATAGCGCGGGAAAGTATAGTCACCCATGATGATGGGAAGGCTCATTTAAACTGGAGGGCGCCTGGTATCCAGAGTCCGCATACTAACGACCAAGCTCCCCCTTAGCCACGCAGTTATCGGCATATGCTGGTTCTACTTGACTTGGGACGCCTGTCGTCAGCTGAAGTATAGATATAGGGCTGAAACTCACAAAGTAAGAGGCTCGCCGCGAGACATGACCACGACACGAACCTAACTTTGATCGTTTCAATCACCCCTTTATCCTCCGCCATTACCGGTGCCCACCACTAGGAGGTGACAGTGCGGTTTTAGGCCCCCATATACAGTTCATATACTAAAACACATATACAGTTCATATACATTGAATACTTAAAATTTATTCAGGAACAATTACACGCTATTTGCTTTTGAACATTTTAAATTAAATCTTAAACTCGATTTTTATTTCAATATTTTGTAATTCTTGAAAATTATTTTGGTCAGTTTAAATTAAACGTTATCGATATCGTCCTGCAGATTTAAGGTTCCATAATATATTAGAATATAAACAGATACCTATATAAAATGTATCCAAATTTAAGGATACATTTTGTCTTATTCTTAATACCCGACGTTTACTAATAACTTTTGAGCCAAGTTATCGTGTTAAAATTTTTTACTTCCTTTTTCCCAATTTGAAATCTTTTCAAGACTATCAATTATTATTTTCTTATCCCATTCATTGTTGTAGTTTGTACGAGAACACTAATTCGAAAATTTTCTTTAAAAATTCAATACTTTATTAGAAATTCCATTCACCATCGATGTATCCAATAACGACCGGGTCGAAACTAACATAATTGATTTTTTATTAGTTTAAAGGTGCTTGGAAAGCTGTCTAAAGTGCAACCGGATATGGGATAAGTGGGTATTCTGTTAGAAGAGAACTCATTCAATTAATATAATAGAACGATTTTCCCAAATAACTTTCAAATCAATTCCAGTTTCATTAAAGTCAAACTTTAATCTGGGAAGCCTTAGAGAAGCCCCCTAAACCTGTAATATTTACGACTGCAATTGAATTACTCTTAAGTAAAATTACTTTGAGATGTATATCCCTTCTTATATAAACGAAAAATTTTCGGAAAAACAGATCTCACAATTGAAAATTAAGTTTCTTATACACACACATTTAGGTCATATGTATATTTATATGATTACATACAAAATTTGCTGTAGAAGCAAAAATTTTACAAGAAAAGAATAAGGAAAAATGAAAATATTTTTTGTAAAGTTTACTCATGCTTCTTTGTCCATTCATAAAATATTCTCCAACATATTTAAAAGCGAATTTTCAGGTCATAAAGTTTATAAAAAAGAAAAAAAATAGAATAGAATAAACGAAGGATATATTGTGTCTCACACTTGCCCATTAAAATAAAACTATAAATTTTCATAAAATAAGGTGTGTAGTCCATATAGTCCATATAGCATGGGAGAAGTCTCTCAGTTTATTTAAGGTTGGATGGAAAATATGAAGCTGTTTCAAATTTTTTTTTGTTCTATAATATTCATTTCATATCTATTTGTGTGAGTATTGTGTGTATAAGGATTATCAAGTTTCACCGATAGTATTCTTAAATTTCTCTTGGGATATGAAATGTGTATATAGTTCTTTTATTTTTGTTTTGTGTAACAGAAGCATTCCTTTAATAATTTCTTTAGTGTGTTTTCACTGATCGAACAATGAAGATTCTTGTTAATTATTGGTTATTTGATTTCCCAATATAAAAGATAATTTTTAGTAGTTTCTCATAAATTTTCGAATCATTTCGTTTAAAAGTTTTTGAGCTTTAAGTTTTTTTTTAATCCATTTGATCTATAACTATTCCTAACTCTGAAATATCAGTACAAACTGGGCAAATCGGATTTCTTTTAAATTCGAATGAGAAAAGGAGGTAACATATTCTGTGTGACTGTACTGCTCTTGACTTCAGGAGGCGCAGATAGTTTTGGCGGTGCTTTCAAGACATTGGTTTAAGACTTTGAGAGATATCTCCGGCTATTCATTTGGAGCCGGAGCACTTTTGCTTGGATATGTGAGGGCTGCCGTGATCGCTGCTGGGATAAGTCATGGCTGGCTGCCGTGATCGGAAGCTAGGAGTTCCTCCGCCAATATTTTTCTTTAGAAATCTATAACCTACAATCTAAAAATTATTTTGATCCGATATTTATCCCTTTTCAAAGTAAACGACTCAAAGCTTATTTTAATCGGACTAGGTTAAACTAAATTGAACTCAACCAATTGAATTAATGTGAGTGAAGAAGCATCTAAATCATTAAAACAATATTGACTAGAGTTAAAAAATTAAAAACTTAATAGGTTATGAAAATTCATTTGACTCTGAACTTAATTTTTAATAAATTTCTAATTTTAAAATATTACTGCTCAAATATAGTTTACCTTACCAGTCGCCTTTCATAACAATTAGGAGATTTAACCCCATTAAGCATTTAACTTGGTAACTTTCAAATTTTTCTTATTTTACAAAATTCTTCCCAAAATTTGTAGTAGTATAACGCCTTTTTTCTTCTCAAATTGTTCATATATGTACAACATTAGATTCTAAATAAGTGGAAAACAAAAGTAAAAACTGATTTGAACTTTTTCTTTGAAAAGATCATTTTTCAAAGTTCAATAAATTCTTGCCAAAATTTCAAAAAACAAAAATTTGATTTTTTTCTATAGAACCAATTTTTTTTCCATTTCTTTTTTGTTAAAAACTGTTGTTTTATTTATTCCATCGATTTAAAAAAAAAATCAACCTCTTGGTCCCTCCTTGCGAAAAACGGCAAACAAAACATATTACACAAAACGAAACTTAAAGAATTGTGGATAGTGTCAGACCTAGATCCTAGGATGTTTGCTTTTCTGTTTTTTTTTTTTTTTTTTGCAAAACTCAAGAGAAAAATGTGAGACAAAACAAACAAAAACGATATTTGTTTGACATTACAACAATAATAATTCGAGTGAAATTTGTATGAGAGAGAAAGAGACAGATTTGAGGATATCATGTTACACTTCCCAAGCATTTTTCAAGCTTCTAATTTCGTTTATTCGATTTTTTTTATTGTGTTTTGTAATTTTTTTTTGGAATCTAATAAATCTTCCCTACAGTTTTCCAACTCATGTAGTAAAAATTACTTTATTTTTTTGCACTCTGCTTTACTTTTTTAACGAAACAACACAAATCTTCATCAATTATATCGATTGTAACAATTCTTTATTGCTTTCTGTTCTGTAAAAATTTTTTTTTGTTATTGTTTTGAAAAATCATATATTATGGGAGAATTTTTTAAAATTTTGCCATATTGTAGTCGATCCTACTGAAGGTTATTTAAAAACTAATTTGATCTTGCACACAGAACCGTATTCTTTCGATTTTCGAAATTATTCTCTTGGTTATTCGGAACAAGATAACCGAAATGTTAAACCATATTTCTGGACGTGCCACAGATGTTTGATTAGCTTGAGAGTTTGATACCTTTACAATTCGATACAAGTTGCTTGAATTATATTTCACTGAAAGACTGTTTAAAATTATACAGGACGAGAAGTAATTCACGCTTAGAGAAATTGGAGTAGGAGTACCTAAAGGAAGTATTCAAGGTTATATATTATTCGTACTTACACAAGTGATTTGGCGGAATCCAGGAATGTAATATTTTCCAATGATACACTGAAATTGCAGTAGGACCTAATGTTTAAGAATCGACAAAAAATTGCAAGATGCAAGTAATGATATAAATAAATGGACAACTAAAATGGAACAAATGTAAAGCAGATAAATGAAAGACAAATCTGTGCATGTAAATATCACAAACAAAAATTTAATCCATCAAAATTATACATATTTAAATGGTGCTAAAGTATCAGAAAAATACCTTGATCCCAATATGTTGGTTACAATCCAAAACACAGGAACGACCTTTGTTGTCAAGCTCAGATGGAAAGATATAGTCTTTATAGATTGATTAAAAATCAAAAATAGAGAAAACTGTTGAATTCTAAGCCGTGGATCTAAATTAGCAACATACAACAAAGTATTGAATAACCAAATAATAAATGCTTTATGGACATATGGTATACACCATACAGCAATGGGACTGAACCAAGCAAATACATACTTCCCAGGAAAAAATGTTTCCTGGTATGTACAGAATAGTGACATTCATTGGAATTTGCGTGTCCTCGAAATAAGTGAAGAAATGAGAAACTGTGCCATGAGACCTAGGATCATACTGTTCCATGCTGTGCCATGGAGCAGCAAGTAAATATTGAGGTCCTTCAACTTATAGAAGACAAAGTAAGCCGAGAATTAAACAACTGAAATGAACGAGATCTCTCGATTTAGCCCAAAATGTTGAGATCTTTGCCTTCCTTCACAACATATAAACACAATAACACAATTGGATAAAACTATTGCTCAGTCGAAGGCTAGAACTAGATTGAAGTTCTGACTAGATCACGTGCGTTTTAGGTTGGGCTAAAGTCGTCAAATATTGATAGGTCTAACGACGACTTGAACGCGTCTGTCTTTGTCTCTCGATGATTTTTAACACCTTTATAAAAAGGAAATTTGAAATTGAAATGAGATGTGTATTGCGAACTATACTTAGCCCAATAAAATCTCTGAAGTTCTTAAATAAAAATTTTGATATCTTTAAATCACTATACGAAATTTGGTGTATGGTTTAAACAACAGCATCAGCAGTCATAGTGATAACTTTAGTTGCCTGGAAACATACTTTATATTTCAATTAAAAAATCTCTACCTAAAATCAATTGAAACTTTGATTTTAAAAAGTGTAATTTTCGAGAAAAGTACTTAAGACATTTTTAGGATGTTTGAATTTTTCACCCTTCTTTAGTATTTTTTTTTAATTTATTTGGCACACAACTTTTGGCTTTAGATTATTTTTCTTTTTTTATATTCTTTGTTTTCTTTTACTTGTCATTTTATAGTTATCATCATCCTGTTAGTTTTCACTTTATCCTATTGTATATCCTTGTACAACTTTGTATCACTAACAATGTTCATCAACAACACAATACAAAAAATTTAAAAAAAACCAAGTTCAGAATTGAGAAAAAGTAGGATGTAACCTTTTAAAAGATATTTTCCTGTCTTGTCCTATTGTCCTTTTTTCATACATTTATTTACACTAACGAACATACATATATAAATTGCTATTATAAACTATGAACATTTAGATTTACAGTTTTTTTTCCTTATAAAATAACAGTTAGGATTCTCGAAAGTGTGTGTTCTGGTAAAAGTTAGTTCTACAACAAAAATAAAAATGTGTGTAAAAAACCTGAACGAAGGACAATGAAATTAAAATGAAAAAAATATGTATTTCTCTTATAAGAAATCCAAAAAAAAAAATAGAGTTGAACATGTTAACTCTATGATATCCATATGATTTTGTTATCCTATAGACGACCAAATTTCCCATAGCTATAAATATGGGACAGACTTTTACTTTAATTACATTGATTTCGTTTTAGAAAAAGTGATGATACGTTCAAAGATACGTTCACGCAGAAATAAAAGTACTGTTTTAATAGCATCTAGGATATCACAAACAATTATAAAAGTAGTATGTCAGCTGCAGCAAAGCTCTAAACCATTTTTATCACACATAACAGCCCGATAATATATTTACTTTCGGGAAATTTCATTATTATAGCTTCAATCAATAGAATCAAATAGATTTTGAAGATGTAAGGCAGGTGCACAAATCGCTCTCCTCTTCACATCCATCTTTTTACTCAATTAGTTTTTAAGTTATTCTTGGGGCGGGCGGTCGATATACTCGTATAAGTTTATTATTCCTTAGCATTACGAACGGCAACGCAAATTTTTAATACCCTTCGAAAATACGAAGATATTAGAGAGGAAAAGAACTCTGAAAGTGTAAAACAAATGTTCATATGTGAATCCTGCCCAAAAAAGCAAGAAAATTGTTATAGAAAAAAAAATTTTTTTAATGTTTCTTACAACAAAGAAATTGCAAGAAAGGAAGAAAATAATAAAGACTAGCAATAAATAAAATTTACACAACAACAATATCAAAAATTAATTTATTGCCAAAATGAGAAAAAAAAAATCCTGATTTTTTTTTTTTTGGCAATTTCGAATGAAAAACTATGGACGACAGCAGCTCCTATGTAAAGAAATGCATGTAAGTAAGTAAGAGGCGTTATTGATTTACAGAAGCGATTACTAAAATTAAATGTACTTATAATCCCGTCATATTTCAATGAACAAAACAGCTTAAGAGTTTTATTGAAATTTATTTAAACCACGAAAATGCTTTTTTTTTTGCCCTTCTTAGTTAAATAGGATTTGTATTTTTTCTGTGAAATTGTGATAAATTTCGAGAATTTATTAAATATTTTTTTTTTGTTTTGCTCCTTTACTATTGTTGTTATGTGGTCGGATATATGTAATGTATGCAATATGGTATCATATTGTGATAATAATCAAGTAAATTAGTAAAAAGAAAAATTTTGAAATAAGGCACCAATTAAAGAGATATGTATATGGGTAAGGAAGATGTTTCTTGCATTAAGTTGGCAGATTTTAGTAGAAAAGTTTTTAAGATGACGATTTGTGTTTGTGTAATTATTAAAAATTACAAAGTTCCTAGTTTTGTCGCGTTATCATTTTTGTGCTAAAATTGTATTTCAATCACGAAAGAATTCGTAATGGAAACATCTATCGGGATATGTCACATTTTGAAATATTGACACATTAAAGCTCAACTTAAGGCTCAATATGAAATTTTTCAGTCTCTGGTGATAATATTTGCGATTAAGATGCCTAGTATTTGCGATCACACAAGTTCTTTAGCCTACAAAAAAAAGAATATAACTCAAAAAATTTCTGCTTTTAGCTTGGCAGAGTTACACACAAGCAAACAGAAGAAGAAATCTACGATCTCTTGCTTATTTGCAGAGCTCGTTCACGGGATTGACGACCATTCTTACTAGTTAGATGCCAATTAGTTAAATGTTCTACCACAAATTTTTCATGTTTTCATTGCATTTAAGTCATGATTATTGAAATAGTTTCCTTGTTGATTATTACTTTATATTTTGTATATTCCTTATTGTTTTTCTCATTATTTTTTTTGTTTTTGAAATATTTCTCATTAAAATTTTTGTATCCATATCTCTTACCTTCGACATTCAGAACTGGACATTATTGAGCGCATAGTATAAATAGTTTATTATTAATCTTGAATTATCAAAGCAGGAAATCACTTAAAACACCTCATATGACATGATGATGAGTAAATATCCTTTGTAAGTAAGGTTTCTTTCCATCAAATGTCAATTCCACTGATAAACTGGAACCTATAATAAGGAAACAACAATAAATTAGAAATCATAAAAGATTTATAGAACAATATAAGAAAAACGGTATTGCATTGCACAAAAATAAATTTTACTTCCAAAAAAACAAAAGTAAAATGTCTATGCTTGAGTTTATGATATGAATGCTGAATAGACATATGTAGATGACACTGTATGTGTACGTATTTGGGTAAAAATCTATTCCTCTTCATCATCCTTTTAGGATAATGCTTATAATGGTCGTCACAGACAATACAAAAGCTATATTACAGTTTTTGGTACCATTTACAACCATAACTCATACATAAAGCAGTCTGTTTTTTTTTCTTCCTAGAACATGTATAATTTTGCATCTATGCTATTAGCTATCATGATGTCACTGATGTTGACACAGAGAGATTTTTCTCAGTCGGTTTTGGCAGGTACGTTTATTTATTAAATTTTTTCTTTCTTTTTTTTTGCATTTCACATTTTGCACCGTCAACTTGAATGAAGCTTAAGTAAGACAAGTTCAGAAATGCATTAATTTTCCAAAAAAAAAGAGAAAAGCAAAAAAAAAAAAATAAAAATTTTGATATACCAAAAAAATAAGAAATAGAAATAGAAACTTATCATTGTCATTAGTATGAAAAATTGTGTTTTATGATCAATGGTAAGAAGAAAACAGCAAATAAATTTATGATTTCTTTCTTTCTATATACTTTTCCGTATGCTTTTGTCCTTTTGAAAATGAAAAAATATCCTGTTTCAAATTCATAATTTTTAAAATATTTTTACTTGCTTCCTTCAATTGCAGTGTATTTGCAGACTGCAGATTTATACAACGGAGGTAACAATGCACCGTATAAGCATCTATTGTGCCCTCTTTATGGTATGCCCCACAATACCTGCTCGATACCTACTGTCCTGATAAACTCGAACATCCTGTGGAGTCCGGAAGTTACAACTCCGACACACGAAAGCAAAGCCCCCAGTATATTGCCCTTTTCCTATGAACAAGAGCATCTCACTCCCCCAGAAGCTCTACTGAGGTTTCCCCTCATCCTCCCCACAGAATCTGAAGGTGTCTCTACTTTCCAGGACCAGTATGCTGCCATCCATTAAATTTACAGAGTTTGGATAAGATCC
Source organism: Condylostylus longicornis (assembly GCF_029603195.1). Classification (NCBI taxonomy): domain Eukaryota; kingdom Metazoa; phylum Arthropoda; class Insecta; order Diptera; family Dolichopodidae; genus Condylostylus; species Condylostylus longicornis. Next base: position 1,625,355 of record NW_026577974.1, read on the forward strand.
CGATGAGAGTTCTCTTCTCATTCTTACAAATCCAGTGTATTTATTCTTGTACGAAATATCTTGTAAGTTTCTTGATCATTTTTTACAATTATATTTTAGGTATAATGTGAGAGTTGAATTATTTGTACAAGTTTATGAATGAATTCTTGTTATAATTTTTATTGTGACGAATGAATGGACACAGTATTGTGCATATACTTACATCTCCAGTTTACTTTAACTTGTCCAAAAAAAAGCTGGCTTCCTTTATCAGTGTTTGTCAGTAATCAGTAAAATTTTTTATTATGAAAAAAATAGTTTTATAGATGACGTTTGATGCAAAATATGACATACAACTGATATTAATATATTTCATCTGTTTGTTAAGCCGACAGTAATGGATTCTTGACCAAAACAGCTACTACTATGAATGTATATTGTTTTATGTTTTTATTATTTCATTTCATATTACTTAATTTATTGTTGTACGAATAAGCATTGGTCAGTCAAGATACAGGTTTTTGGATTTGACCATGCAGAATAACTATTTTGATCATGAAAATATACATTTTCGTGTATATTTAAACACACACATACATACATGCCATATACCATAACAAAATTGTTCTTTACAACGAACATTAAAATATTTTTATTCAGGTTTTAGTCTTACATCTGATGCTTGATGTTGTTAGTAAACAGTATTTATACTAAAGGTACTATGTTGATATACCCAAATGTTTTATTTTGCAATCTAAGACAGGAGCTGTAGACCATCATTCAACTTGACGTCAACGAGTTTTCCAAGTTTATTTTTATTATTTTTATACAAATATTTTCTATTTAGGTTTATGTGTATGAAAATTCTTTAAAATTCTATCACATATATTATGATATTTATGATATAATGTGAGAGGTCTAAATGGAAAATAGGACGAGGGAGATGAACAAAAGATGTATTGCACTTTAAAATAGAGAAAAATAGTATGATTTATTGCATAACAAAAAATTTTTTTTCAAAAACTTAGATCAGAATTTAGTCAAAATTGTAAATCCTTACCGTTTCCTGGACACTTTTATTTTTATGACAATAAAATATTGAATCAAAATACAGACAGTCTTGATATTTATTTCTGGACTTTAAAGGAGTTAATCGAGGCTATGAAGATTTACAGAACAGAAAAAGATATTCTTTTAAATTGTAGTAGAACACTTCCAACACAATTAATATTCCATCTTATTCATAAGGATGTTTTTATTTTAACGTGTCTTGTATACGCCCTAGACTACTTAATTTTTATTACAACTAAACAGTTAAAATGGGTTTTAAAATGAAATATTTTGATAACTGCAAATATAAAATATTTAAGTGAATCACCCTTATACAGGAACCAAATAATATTTAATGGTCATTTCTTTTGCAAATCCATGCAGAAAATGAAAAAAAAAAAATATTAAAATATGACATGGTTTTGAATTTTGATCCTTACTGATTCTCCCATTCCGAGAAGTAAAAATGTGGTGCATGATGAAAGTCAAATTCTATATCATTCCCACGTCATATTGAAATATTTTTTTGGATAAGTAAACCATTAAAATATGATATGCTGTCTGCAGTCTCTGATTTTCTTTCTCATCCTTCTTTTTTTTTTATCTTGAAATGGAAAACTAAGGATATACGAATTTTATTTCATTTTAGAGGTTTTACGTACCTTAGAATTTTGAAACTTTAAATGAGGATGGTCTTTTGCTTATATGTTAACAAAAGCGAAAATAAGGATAAGATAACCAGAGCGATCAAGCAACCAGAGTTCGGTTTATTTAGTATGTACATTTTTGTGTACATAGTCGTATCAGCAAATAAATTCAAGCTTAGGTGTTTCTGTGATTTAACAAAGTCAATTTTGAGAATACGTCGCGTGATTAGAATTTTTGAAGTTATGCAGGATACACACTGAAACATATTTCTTTAAAACTCAGTTGGATCAAGGTAAATCATAAAAAAATGTTATCATAGTTGCGGCATTTGCTGCACTTTCCAACCATACATACGAATATTCGAGAAATAGTATGCACTGAGACAATAATTCGAAAATTTAATATTTTTTATACTATAGTTAATTATAGATTGGAATGTCAATGAGGTGCTATCACGCGAGATGTGAACGGACTTCTCACTGGGCTGCTTAGGCAGACCATTGCAAATGATATTGTCAATTTTGGAAGGGGAAAGTTCGAAGAGGTTCTTTGTGATATCATATAGATTGGTTTCCAAACAACGCAGACTGATGTGCCCTTCACTAGAAAAATAAGTCTAGTACAATATTATTGCACGCAGGCATCCTAGAATGCATGCAGAAACCATTAAACTGAAAAAGGGGTTAAAATATTTGGGTTTAACACTAGACAAGGGGCTTGGATGGAACAGACACGAAGAGGTAGTCGTGGCAAGAGTTACAAATGCCATCATGGTATGTAGGTGGCTCCGGAGAGTTCTTGGGGTTATAGTCTTTTTATCATGAGGTGGATGTATATCATGATAGTGGTGCTGCTTCTAACATACCATGATGACCTACCCAACGGCGGTAGTATTGGTCATTTTCAATTTGTCGCTTATTATATTGCTAAAAATTTCTAATACTTCAAAAGAAACTGGGCATATGAATACAATATGTTATGCAGCTGCTTCCTCACTGATATTTGTTACAAACTACACTTAAGAAGTTATAATTTATTATTAGTTTAGTAAACTTAAAAATTGTTATATGATTAGCAAATTGGCGCCTGATGGCGGGGACACTCTAATTAGCAAATTATTAGCAGTTGGTAGGTCTTACCTACCTCACCAATTACTTTAGCTATAAGTAGGATGCGTTTTGGTTTAATTATTTCGTCAGGAAATTTATTTAAAAAGTTACTAGCTACCTAGTGAACTTGTTATTTACTAGTTATGTATATGGTTTTACTTAAAAAAAAATGAAATTTTAGAATAAAAAATCGTTTTTTTTTTTTACTAATTTCTGTTGAATAGATTGAATATGAGAGATATCACATTAAAACTAGAATCTATTATTAAGATATTGTTGGGAATTTGATACTAGAAGCAAAATGTTTCCGTACTATAAATATTTAATTGTCTGCAGTAAATCATTTTTATATATGTTTACAATCCAGTAGAGTCATAATAATGATTTGTTTTCATTCTCTAACAGATTTATAACCCAAAAGAAGTAAAAGAAAAAAAAACAATTTAATTTTTTTATAAATTTCAAAAAATTTTACAAGGATAATAATATTATTGAGGTAAGGAATAAAATAAAAATTATATCCTTAAGCAAAAGTTATAACTAAGAATAAAATTTTATGTATAAATTTTTTTAAAGATTTATTTTAAAAGTGTTTAAGCCATGTGAAATTTATATTATGTAGGTATTAGAAATGTACAGGATATCTAGGATAATATGATATTTTTGATATTCTCTTGCATTTTTTTTGTAAAATTTTTTATTTTTCTTTATTCTTGTAAGCATTTTTCAGGTGACTTAATGAAAATTAATGATGATTTTGGGAGCTTGACCAACAGAGAATATTCTCTTATAAAAATTATTATATAAAGCTACAGAAATTTATTATTGCTGTTTATATTTTCCGTAAGGATATAAGGAATATAATTTTTTACTTTATTTCTATAGTTATTTAGGTACATATACAAAGCCATTCTATTTATTTATTTATTTGCACAAGAATATATTATTATATATCGTATATGAATCCTGAAATGAAGGCAAAAATAATTTGATTTATAACTGTCTTGAATTTTTGCAATTTAACAAAATGATTAATGATTGACGAAAAATAAAATAAGAAACTAAAAGAAAATACCAAAAAAAATTGAAATTTATATCCTTTTTTTTATTATTGTTGTTTCCTTTATACTTTTTGTATACAAACTTCTGTCAAGGACTTTTGTTGATAAATTAGCTAGACATTATAATTTGAAAAGAATTCTTCTTCTGTATTTCTTGTTTCGAAATGTGTGTTTTTTTGAATGTGTATTGGTATACAATGTTAGAATAGAATTTATTTTAGGGTAAAAGATTTATTATTTTATAACTGAAATTTTTAGTATTTTTTTTTTCACTTTTCATTTGTATTTTCATATTGTTTTCTTATTTTTATAAGAAAAAAATTTTACAAAATACGAGACAAATTGAATCAAATAATAATAATATGGTACAGGTATTAAACGAATTAAAGGTGGTAGAGACAGTGTTTCTAAATTTTGATACTAAATAATATAGGGAATTGAGAACTTTCCGAATATCAAGGATGCGGACATTTCAAGGGAAAATATGTCATTCATGTTACAATTTTTCAAATTTTTAATTGTGTAAGAATAACAAAAAGTCATTAATCATTGTTAATCATTGTCTCCCCGTCCCCTGCTCGGGCGGCAGTCTTCTACCACCCATATAAGTTTTAATGTAAGTAAATAACATACATTTCAATTAGAAGTTGGTCCTCCGACCAATCATGTAATAAGTAAAATAATAAACTTTAATTATATAACAGTATAATTAACCGTTGTTGCGGTGCTAATTAAATGTCCCCTCGTTAGGGCGGCAGTCAACCAACCACAAAGAAACTATTATTATTTAAATTATAGTAGCAAAATTCCATTTTAGTGCTTATTGAAGTGACAATTAAATATGCAATGACTTCTGACTTAACAGTGCCCTTACATTTTAAAATCACGAAATCATTATAAAGTATTTTATAAATCTTCGGAATAATAGGCTTATTTAATAATAAATTAGGTTGGACTAACATGGCTACCTTAAGGTGCACATAGGTCAGATAGGCTCATTCTCCTCACATGCCAATAAGACAATGCCTCGTTATGACCACCACAACAACTCCAATGTCGCTTCGACGAAGGGATATTAATTTCCTAATGCAACGTAAATTTAGCCTTTGCCACTTTTCTCTGAACGCGTTGCGTGTAGTTCGGTTCACTCTTCTTCGATTGGCTTGCCCAATTGCTGCGTTGCGTAGCAGCAACACGTACATATTCAGAAGTGTTTCAAGGTCCTTTTTTCAAGAAGAGCTCCGACATTCTATGCCTCGCGAGCTTATTTAATAATAAGTAAACCTTTACTTTTAAAACGGCTCTTTCAATCCACTTTTAATTGGAAGATTTAATTTATTTATTGTATGCTAAATGATGAGTTGTTCCGAATTAAGTTTGAAAATCAGTGTTTTTTTTACAATAACAAAATTTTAGAGAATGATGTGGTTACAAAAGTGTTCCCCCAATTAAAATATGTTTGTATTATTAAAAAATATTTATTGAGCGTGTGTGCGTGCATATTAACTTATAAAATGAATTTTACTTTAACAAAATATGAAATTTTTGCCTAAAATGAAATTAATTATATCCTTTATGTGTGACGTAGGTCATCAGTCTTATTTTTGTGTCATTATGGTAAAACTTTGAAAAATAATTTGTTTTTCTCTTTTTTTTATTTTTTTTTGGTTTTTTGCTCTTCACTTTTCAATATTATTTTTCTTATATTACAATGTTTGTGTGTTGTATAAGAAATTAAATTCAACCTAATTAGTTTGACAGATGGACACAGGAGATTTTAAATATAGAAAAAAAAATGATGAAGAATGTCCACACAACGTGTCTTCTAAAGAAATTTAATTAATTTACGTGAGTATTTATGAGGATAAAAGGAAAATGTTATATTTGAAAGATATTTGTGATTTATTTATTATATTTTATGTAAAGAATTATTAATCGTTTTTGTGTATTGTTGCCTAGAGCTTATCTATATTAAGTAATTTTTTACATGCAATTTATGGCTTGAATTACAAAATTAAATGATACTTTTATTGAATATTTTTATGAAAATATTATTTTGTTTAGTAAACGTAACAAGAGTAATACTACTGTGGTTTTCTTTGAATTATTTGAGGATTACTTTAAGCTCAGTATCTATATCGAAAATTTTTTGTATTTCGGAATATTTTATTAAAATTAGTGTGGCCACATTAATTGAGTAAAACTAATTCAAATAAACTCAATTGAAAATTATCCAATACTATTAAACATTATTATGGAAGAGATTATAGCGTGAGTGTAAGGGAAATTGGTGATCTCCCATTGAATCTGAGTGATATGCTATATCGACGACGCACTACTGATATCAGACACCGAAGATGTACTCCTTTGAAAAGCTACCTCAAAGTTTATTATGGTGATATTTACTAGTACAAAAAAATCAATGATGATATCCAAATATTCCCTTGAAGTCAAACTAACCTAGAGTTCAACATTCTCGGCTCTTTAGTAACATCAGCGAAAAACTTGAGCAAAGAAGTTAAAGTACAATCTGCTACAGCTTCCTTTATATCAGGATGTCTCCGAGACATTATCTGGAAGAATAATTGCCTGCGAATCGATAGTAAAATCCGAATTTACAAGACTTGTGTGAGACCAAATATATCATATCTTGAGTTGTTTTAATTACTCTCCTTCAGAAATGCTTTCTTATTTAATTAAAAAATTTAAATAATCTTATCGGGGCTAATTACACATTTGTGTAATTACACATTTCCGTGTTTCAATAATAACAGATTCGAAAAAATTCAAATTTTCCCCTTTTGTTAACATTGAAGCGCCTAAAAGTTTGCAATTTTTTATATTTTTCTATTTACTAAAGCTATAAAAATGTAAGTACATAGTTATTATGTTGATAAACGTTATATTCTATGTATGTATTTGTGTATCCATTTAAAAACTCTAATATATTGTTACGTTTATAAACAAAAAATATAGAAGAAATATTCGTCTATGAATGTCGTAAATATTGAAAGAAAATCCAATATAATATATTCTTGTTTTTTTTATTGTTGGTTTTGTTGTTGGTTCTGTTCTTCTGCTTGGTAGTTTGTTTGTTATCCTGTTCGTTGCAGAATCACTGAAGAAGATTAGAAGTTTTTGATTTTATGACTTTCAATGGTGGCTTTTTGTTTTAGAATTTTACATTTTTTTTGTATTTTCCACTACTTTAATATTGCATCGTTGCGATATACAACAAAATGTACACACATGAAATATCTAATCACATACACATATTATATGTATATATATAATTGTAAATATATTTTAATGCTTTTAGTTAGTATTTATATTCCGCATATGAAAGCGGTTAAAATAACATATAAATATAATATGAATGTGAAATAAATCCTCAGTTACTTTCAAATGAGTTCATTAAAAAGGCCTTCTAAAAAATTTTATTATTTTTCGGTGCAATAATTCTAGTTTGTGATAATATAATTGATAGAGTGCGGTACTCAGGGAAAGGGTGAATAAGAGTCAGCTTGAATCCGAAATAGACGTTATTTTAATATCATTTAACTCAATTTTAAAGCATCGAACAAGTGATGGAGTTTAATTATCTCGACTATTTAATAATATCAGCGAAAGGCCTGAGCAAAGAAGTTGAAATGTAACCTGACTTTTTACCAGTAAACCTCCCAGACATTATGTGGAAGAATATACGAATCGACAGTTAAATTTGAATTTGTAAGGTTTGTGCTATATCAGTTCTAATCTACGGTATAGAAACCCAAGTAGATACTAGCAAGACACTAAATAAAATTCAAGTTTTAAAAATGCAGTTAGTAAGAGCTATCGCTTGCTTTAAAATAGACAACCAAATGACAAATGAGAAGATTATGTGGCATCCAGAATATCAACAAATGAGGAAGAAAGGTGTGGCAGGTGCAAGGGAAGTTCGTATAAAATATAGTGAAAAATTATAAAAATATCTGACAGATAAAGGAATCAAAATTCTTGATGGGTGATGTGGAGAATATTCGAAAAACTGTTAGAGTTTAAAGAGTTTTGAAGGATGAATTTTTGATACCCTTACTTGTTCCAATACAAATCTAAGTTGAGAACCGCTTTATTTTAACGTGTTTTAAATTTTAATTTAATACACGTTACATACACACTCCATTTGTACTCATGTAACATATTTTGTTGTTCTCTAACTTTTTTGTCCTTTCTTATAAATTTTATTTTCTTAAGACTCATATAATGTATTCAATGTGTACTTTTATTTTGATTTTTTACTATAGTAACAACATATCCTTTTTATGTCCTCATATATAATATGATTTCGTGCTACCAGACTGCCAAAAAATCTGAAATAAAGAAAAGTGGAGTAAAAAGTGGGAACTATTCGTTTACTACTTCGAATACAACAAAACAGGTATGGAGTGGAGGATTAGATTAACTAGTCTCTACACTACAACGTACATTTTTATTCACAATACATTCTATTCTTGGCTGTTTTATTGCAATTTGTATTCGCATTTAATAAAAAATAAAAAAAAAGGAAGTAAATGGCAAATAAGAATTTTTTTTTTTGCACAAAAACAAAACGGAAAGGATAATAAAATACAAAGAAGCATTTAAAAAATAAAGTTTATATTATTTTCCATATTTCACATATGTTTGTATTTTGATAATACTGTAAGTATAAATAATAAAGATTCAGAGAAGTTTTTTTCATATTGTTAAGATAAAAAAAAAACAAAAATCGAAAATTATGCGTCTCTATATGCACATTCATACGAACGCGCTCTTACCGAACACACTTATTTATAATAGCGTTATTCTTTGTATAATTTTTTATTGTGTTTTTGCTTTCTCTTCCATTGCTACATATTTTCTTCTTCATTTTTTTTTTGCCATTTTACTTTATTTTATTACATCCTTTGGGAATCGTTTCGCTTTCCACCATGAATGAAATGAAAATATGAACTTTTTTTTTGATTATTTAAAAAAGAATATCTACTTAAATAGACCAAATAAATTTTTTTTAGGGGAAAAGATATTTGCAATAAATTTATAAAAAGAAAGAAAATTGCAAATTTAAAATAATATTTCAAAAGTTTATATTCAACGTTTTATAAAATAATAATTGACAATATTTTATGAAATATACAAATAGGAGAACAACAGCGGGAGAGCTTGTAGCCGAAATATGTCCAATATTTAAAAAAAACACAGTGTAAACGTACACCAAACACTTTAAAAACACACAACATTCATCAAACACTTTACAATCACACATGAAACATTTCGTATGATGGTGTATTTGTTTGATGATTTCTTTTTTAATTTTAAGGTAACTGAATTTTTTCTCTGAAACTAGTCTTTTTCCGTAGTTCATACTATTAATGTCAATATAGAACAATATTGGCAAACCACCTTCTAAAGTCAGATTAATGCAGAATTTTGAATGCGAGTATTCTGACATCTCTCAAATGACTTATTCATTTTACTAGATTCTTTTTAGGAAAGCCTGATCCACCATACTTGCAAAGACTATTGACTGATTTTTATAAATAATGCTGAAATATTTTAGAGATGTTTTTAAAATTATGGAAATCAATTTTATTTAGTATTAATGCTCTTTTCAATTTTTACAAAAAAACAGAACTATTTTTGATTGAGCCTAATTATTATCATCTTTTTTACTGAGTTATTTAAGCGTGATTAAATTTTGAAACCAGCTGCGATTTTATTCTTCATCTTTATTATTAAATCAAAATTAATGACCCCTCATTTTACTCTTCTTCTTCTTCTTCTATTTTTGCAGCATTTCAAAGAAATCTTAAATCTTCAATCTCTCTTATTACTCGACGAATAATGTTCTTTTTTCGATGAAAATAAAAATCAAACTAACTTAAAATTTTTTTTTTTATCCAGGTGTAAACGTAATAAATCTTCAAAAAAAAATTAATTTTCTTTTTATTATTATTATTATAATTTGCAAAAAAAAAAAGTAAATCCTTTAGAATCCTAAAAGAAAACAAAATAATAGAGTAAAAAAAAACAATAGCGAGAAAAAAATTGTAATAAAATAAAAAAAAAATTTTATCCTGAGAATGACTTTACAAAAAATCACAATAACATAAAATATTTACAAATATGTACATAGTCATGTGTGTACACACATTAAAGTAAAAAAAATAAAGGATAAAGGATAATAAAAGCAAATTTTTATGACTAAATGATTTGTTTATTTGCTCCTTTTATATTTTATTTACACACATATGTATGTGTAATTGTACACACCCTGTTAATATATTTAAATACATTTCGCTTACATATTGTTGTTTGATAACAACATTAGCATTCAAAATTGTTCCTCCTTTCTTATTTTCGCATTAAAAAATGGCAACCGAGATAATAGGAAAACAATTGCAAAAAAAAATAAAAAAAAATAAAACTAAAAAACAAAATTATAAAAAAAAAACCTACATTAAACTTCAAAAGGATTTCAAATATAATATATTTTAAGTCCTTAAAATGGCTTTTTAAAATCCCTTAACAAGTTTGCGTTTTAACATTTTCATGAATACTTTATACACTTACATACTAGCTATATGTGTGTGTTGTATTTGCACGCATTCCAAAAACAAAGAAAAAATTTTTACTTTTTTGCTATTTTTTATCGAAAATTTAAAATAAAAATAAAAAATGAAGTTTTATATAAAAACTCTTTTATTTACTTTTACACTCATGTCGTCTATACGGGGCTCACTTTCAACTTAAGGAAATCTTAAATTGTAATATTTTTAAATTGAATATTTTTTAAGTTATGGGCTATTCGAATAATTTTTTATTTTATAAAATAGGCATCCGAGACTTCAGCAGATAAAATCTTCTTTTGAATTGATATGATATGACGTGATGTAACGTTTACCATGTTCAAAGCCCATAATTTTTTTGTTTCCTTATATGTTTTGGGAGTATAAGTCTTGGTATCTTCATCTCGCTCTATTTTTTTTCTATTTGCTTAACATAACCTTATATTATATCTGATTTTTATAGCTTTTACTTTAGGGATGTTCATTCTATCGATAATGTTGGTGAGTTTTCTTAGAGTGTATCCAATCCATCCCAGCTTCTTCTGCCAATTTGTCTACCCATAGATTCCACGCTTGTTATTGTCCAGAAGTCTTTGACTCCTCTATATGTTTGCCGGAATGGTCGGCATATTATTCTGAATATTCTCGACGGAAGCCTAGTTTCGTTATCGTACAACAGAACCGATTTTACCCAAGACCAGAATTAATGTACTGTTCGACCTGTGATGTCATATTAACTCCGCTTATCTCTTCCAGTGGCCTTCTTATACGTTATGTTACGTTATGTTACGTATGTGGCGAATTTTATCAGCACCTCGAACATACAGGTCTTTTGTGCATCCCCGCGGCAGATCATGTGAGCTCAAGATTCAGGCTTCCGATATATTTTAACAGGCCCGCCATGTACAACGATTAACGAGAATCCTAGTCCAAGGCCACGAGCAATCTTTATCTAGAGCGGGCCAAGATATCACACTCAAATAGGATATAAGTGGAGTTCTCCATGCTCCGATCGCAGAATTTACATCGGTGCGTATTTGATCTGTCAATTTTTTGTAAATATGAGTTAAAGAGGCCATGTCCACGCTCAGACCAGGCCCGATTAAGGAGGAATTTGCCTCTAACTTCGCCAGATAATCGGCCCCCTCATTTTCTGGTATTCCTGTATGGCCAGGAACCCACATAAGAGTAACTTTGTTATTCACACTAAGTTTTTCCACATTGTTGAAGCAATTCCAGACTACCTTCGAGTTAAAAATTGATGACTTCAGTGCCGCCAAAGCAACTTGGCTGTCGGAAACTATAAAGATGGAACATTTCCGTGAAACGCCGTGCAAGCACCGCATAGCACATGCCTTAATGGCGAAGATCTCCGCCTGAAAAACGGAGGAAGCTTCGCACAAAGGCCGCGATCGCCTTTAGAGCCATTCGCGTTCCACACAGTCGCTTGAGCTGGTAAAGACGCTATAATTGCCTCGACGGATTCTCTTTCAGGTAATATTACCTGAAAGTTCCTCTCGCATTTTATTGTCTTAATTAAGGAGTCTGACGCCTCCAGGAGCTCCCCATCCAATCCAACTTCCTCCAGGATGCAGTTGAGACCCGTTGTGCCGCGTCCCAAATATTTTGAAAGTCTCAGTCTTGCAGCCCTGGCCACCGCAACGCCACCAAAATGCAAATGCAAGGAAACAAGTCCCAGCATCCTCTCAAGTACTGTCGTCGCCGAGTTCCTCAGGGCATTAGTGACTCCCTGATAAGCCAGCCTTTCTATTCTGTTAAGGACAATTTGGGTCACCATACAAAAGCAGCATACGTTACCATTGGCCGTACCACAGTCTTCCCACCAGTCACACAGTCACACCACCAGTTGGGGACTGAACCCCAGGTCCTCCCGAATAAGGATTTGCAGGCAAAGCAGGCCTTGATAGCCTTGGTCTCTACCTACTTGAAGTGTGGGTTCCACGTTAGACGCCTGTCCAACATCATCCCCAAAAATTTCACATTCCAGCCATCAGGACAGGAACGCCGCCCGATTTTGGTGCATGGAAGGTCACGCTCCTCTTGTTGCCGAAAAGTACACACTTTACGTTTTGCGAATTCACATTTAAATTCGCGCCCTTACACCAGTCTTTAACTTCAGCCTGAGGAAGTTGAGTGCCCTCCGAAACTGTAGTCACGAAATTGTCCTAGACCATCATGAACAGGTCGTCAGCATACCTAATGAATCCGAATCCTGATCGCTCTAGTTACCAAATCGATTCTTCTACCCCTGAGCATGCCAGTGGTCCATCCAATAATAGAGGAGCGGATGCCCCTGGACGTCATCGCTTGCTCAATGTCCCCAAAACTGCTGCTGCCGAAAGCACCCGAAATATCTATGAAAGTACCCGTTTGTATTTTCTCATAGCGCAACGTACTTTCAAAATTTTTGACAATCTCATGAAGAGCGACGTCCGTGGATTTTCCGGCCTGATAGGCAAGTTGACCGGGATGTATTGGATATGCAACGATGTGTTTCTCCTGAGTACTAAAGCTAACACCTTCCCCTTAGGTTTTAGTAGGAAAGATATCAAATTGTTAGGTCTGTATGATCCAGCCTGGGCTGCGTCTCCTTTTCCCGCTTTCGGAACGTACTCTAGGCTCAGACTTGCCCTGAACATATTTGTTTTGTCGCAGAAGAATATTCAGTGCCCCTTGCAGAAAAGCTGGCTATACCCCAACGCCACCGGGACTCTTGTAGGGACCAAACGAATTAATTGCCCAGTCTACCCCCCTTCAGTGAAAAAAGTTTTTGCGACCTTGTAGGTGCGCGCTTGGTATAATGATTCCTGCGCACCAGCCCAGTCACGATCGTTTAGAGAGCTGCAGCCAGGAGAGTGTGTTTTCACCATGAACTCCAGGGTTTCCGCACAGGTAGCCGGGAAGCCTTATATACTTATGCAAAGGAGCCTTGCTCTTTTAGGGCTTTCGAAAGTAGCCGAAACACCGTCATCGCTCACCGTAGAGGTAGATGTCACGTCAAGTTTTCTCGGAGGAGTTGTCTGGGTTTTTAGGTCCAGACAACAAAGGTTTGGCTACAGTGGAGACAAGTTTGCCTCTGTTCTCCTTGACCGTTTGGGTCTTTTTTAGGGTCGTTGATCCGACCTCCGTAGAGGTTGTCGGTTTTAAGGTTATGTTTTCATTATCCGTAGAGGATGCTTGTCTGGTTCCCTTAGAATACGTACAGGACTTCGATACATGACTTGCGCCATTAGCCGTCTTATTCTTTCGCCTGAAGATGATAATGAATAGACTGAAATTTAGTTCACACTAAATTTTTGAAGCTTCACAAGCTCCGAAGTTTTTTAGTCAACGGAGATGATGACCTGGAGAAAATTTTCTTTCTGCCTTTCCGAAAAGGATTCTTAGATCAGATGCGAACGATCTTATCGTTACCTTCTTTTATGCTTTGAGCGGGTTGAGCAAGAGTATCCCGTTCCCTGATGATTTTTAGCTTGGTATCTTCCCCGATGTTGATAGTGTGAACAACGCTACCAAGCCAAGTTGATGTCTCAGCTGGACCTCGGTCAATTTCTTTTAAGGACATTGTTCCTCGGCCTTAACAATATTCGTAAAAGGTGGATTGGAACCGATTTTCGACGGCTCTAACGCCATAGGAACAGTGTTTTCACTTTTTCTATCCCATTTTGGGGGGTTACTTTTGGAGAGCTGTCATCTGACCTACCCCGTTTAGATTTGTGTTTTAGAGCCTCTTGAGCTCTGTCGACAATTTTTAATTCAGCCAGTTCGGTCTGAAGGTGTTTTAGACGCCTCTTCGCTGCTCGATTTAGGGACTTCTGAACCCGGAGATCACAAAGTCTAGTTGTCGAGACAGGTTTTATGTCGCTGTCGGTCGTTTTTCCTCGTCCTGTCGGTCGAGACTCGTTCTGTCTTTCGATAGCACGAAGTGTGTTTAAGCATGAAGGCCCTGGAACAGGGGAACCCGAAGGTTGCCCCTTATTAGATAATGTTTTATAGTCTGAAGTCTCTGGAATTTAACCCGAAGGTAGCTCGTTGTTCGGTTCTGGTGTGTTCAAAGGAGCACCTGCCTTAAGATTTTGCTTTTTTTATCCATACACTGTAGGAATTGAAATGAGGAAAGACGGTTGACCACGGCAGTGCCTCATACCGTGATACGGCATTTATTTAGAGCGGAGGGCGCCCGGTATCCGGAGTTCCGTGCTAGCGACCAAGTATTGACCCCCTTGGCCATAAAGCCCTCAGCGCACGTGTCTCACCTTGGCTTGGGGCTGGTACCTATTAGAGACTTATTAGAGATTGGTTATTGCCGGTACTCTAAGTCCATGGGAATTTCTTCGCTTTCACACCGGAAGCAGCTCTAATTGAGCCCCTTCATCACGACAAAGTGGATTCCCGAAGAAGGAGAGCGATCTTCTTAACTTGTTTTTATGTATCAAATTTTAACAATGATTTATAAGAAATGTCTAGATTGCGTAATCTCAAATAAACCAAAGGCACATTAATCCCTTCCTTTAAAAATTCTTGATATTTCTATATATGCATTTAGTATTCATTCCTCTTAAAGAATGAAACAAAAAAAATTAATAAAAAATTAATAAGAACATAAAAGAAGTAATAAATTTGCAACATTCAATTTAAAATTAAATTTATTTTTACTTATTCAAACTTACTTATACTTACTTAAATAATATTTTCCCCGACATTAAAAAATTTTTACACCCTTTTTACCACTTTCAAAAAAAATATTTGAAAGGACTAAAATTTTATTTGCACAAAAAACACAAAATTTCAAAGCAACAATCAATTTTCGATTTTATGTGCAAGTTAATAGAGAGTGTTCGTTTGTTTGTTGTAATAATTTTTGTGTACATTTACCCCCATTGTATACTTTTCTAAAAGAAAAATGTTATGTGCTAGGTACTTCAAAAGGATAATGTCATAAAAGAGAAAAGGCTATATTACGTATTTTCAAAAAATACACACTCGCAAACGCACATGAACATATGAACAATAAAGAGAACAGAAAAGAAAAATTAAATCAATTTACCCCTGCTGATTATTGCGTGTAATTGAAGATGATTGCCCAATGTCATCAACATCGTTATACCTATACAGCATGACTTGTTATTTAACTGTTACACAAGTTACTTGTATATTATAATTTTTATGCATGCATATTGCTTTTAAAAATTTTTAATTTTACTGGTTTTGCTTTTACAACAACTTAAAAAGTAAGTTTTGCCTGTGTGCATTGGTTCTCTTTTGAAAAGGGTACAATTTTTGGTATTAAAAAGAATTCTAATAATGTGTGCATATTAAACAATTGTTTGGACACAATGATTGAATCACCACTCAATGTTTTTTTTTTAATAAAAATTTCCCAATTTGGCTTATTTTATTTACATTATTCGTTTTTTCTTGTGTTTGTTCAACTACTTAACGCTATAAATTAAAATTAGAGGAGTCAACTTTCAATGAACAAAAAAAAAACGAATACTTTATTGAGATTTAAAATTATAAAAGATTAAAATCACCAGTTTTAACATTGAATTACTTGAATTGCACGAATCTTTATAAAAAAGAAAAATTTGTTGGTTAGTTCAAGAGAAATTTCATTTTAAAGTTTTCAAATATAAAATGTAATCGGAGTAAAGTTTATGAAGTATTAATAATATAAGGGATTCGATTGAAGCACATTTCGATTATTCAACAACAGTTTTCAAAATGAAAATCTAAAAAGTTATGAATTCATCGTATTTGGAAGCCTTAATCTTTAAAAATTTAAAAAGAAGTTAATGAATGCCATTTTTAGAATAATATTGGGTATAAGTACATTGTCATTTGTTAAGCATCACAGATTAGCGATTCTGTAAGATACGCGCCCACAATCGATCTTCCAACAAGCTTATGAAGCTTAAATAATGTATGATAATTGATAGGTTTAGGTTTACTTTGGAGTTTAATCTAAAAATTAGCAACATTGCTTTAAAAATTTACTCTATTATCGAAAAAAATATTTCAGATTTTGCTTTACTCAATAAAGCATCACTAATTTTTCTGAACTGACACTCTTATTAGCGAATTCTGACTGGACCAACTTAAAAAACTTTTCAAGGTGGAAAGCTAGAGTGATATTGATCGGCTTTTGTAGAAAAAGATCATTTATTTTGTGAATGCAGTTCTGTAGCTCAAACTGGACTTAAACACTAAAATCCAAAAAAAAACATAGTATTTAATAGATTTTAAGTGAATGAATATATAATTTTATTTTCAAGTGTTGTCGGACTTACAAATTTAAATTAATAACATTAAGCACATTTATACTTTTATTAATAAAATAATTCATCTTACAAGGATTATTCATGTATTGTACTATTAAAATTATTATAAAATCTGGGAGAAAAAGATAAAACTTATAAAAAAAATAGCCTTTAAGAATCCTGTTTTGTTATTCTTTTTAAATCATGCGATAAAATTACAATTTTTTTCTTATTCCTCTTTACTCTATTATGTGTAAACAAAGACAAAAACAATAAACAAACAAACAAAGAGAAATTTATCGCATGAAATAAATTTGTAATAAAAAATTAAATTTAATCGACAAATGTCCTCGAACAGAAATTCTTTATACTTGTATTTATTTCACTTTAATATCCTTAATTTTATAGTACTCGTATACAATACACCCAAATATCTTGACATATAAATATATTTAATAAATAATTATTATATATTTACAATATTATATTGTATGTGTGTTCGTTTGTATTATAGTTGAATTCAATTTAATCCTTTGATTGAGTGTTTATATGCATGACATGATTTTCAATTGTGTAATTTTTTATGAGATATCCTTTATATAGCGATTTATTACAATTTTTTGGTAGTACGAAAAGTAAAAACCATTTATGAGAAATAAATTAGTAAAAAAGGACAATTCTTATATAGGGTGTTATAATGTACTTAAAAAAGGACTTTTCTATATTATAAATTTGTATATTATAGTATAATATGTGGACGACAATAACAATAAATAAAAAAAAAAAACAAATTTAACGTTATAAGAAAAACAAACAAAAATTATTTTATTCCATTTTTTTATACCCTGCACCTCGTATATCCCCATGCAGGGGTATATCAACTTTGATACGGAGTTTGCAGCCACTTCAAGGAGTTCTTTACGGTATGAACACATATAACGGTACATATATTGTAGATTTCAAGGGAACCGAGTGGGACAGGAGTAACCCCCCCACCGCAGCCATTCTTGACTTATTGTAGCCTCCCCATGCTCCCATCTATAATATCCCCGTCCCAACCACAAAGCCGGAGATATCCCTAAGGGAGTTGGAAAACAGTCTCCGAACACTTAGGGACCCATGTCCAAGACAATTGCGGCGCCGAACAGCCAGTGCCGGACAGTCGCAGAGAATGTGCACGGCGGTCTCATCGTCACCTCCACAAAATCTGCACAGGGGGAGCCCGACTTCCCCAGCTTATGCAGGTGGAACTTCACTGGGCAGTGCTCCGTGAAGAAATTCGCAATAGTGCGAATCCGGCTCCAGCTCATCCCCAGCAACTCTGCGGTGAATCCGCTGGAGTACGCCGAAAGAAACACCTTCGTATGACGGCACCCTTTTGTGTCCCGGCAGTGACGGCCGCATTCCGCCGCAGGCAGGCAGGCAAGCCTGGCCCCCACGGCGGAAAAAGGCAGACCGCAGAAAGACATCTGGGGCTGCACAAAGTCAGCCCCAGATCCCCTCCGCGGCAGCCCATTGGCAATTTGGTTTCCCGCATGGCCACTGTGGCCCGGCACCCAAATGAGCGTGGCTCTGTTCTCCGATGCCAATTCCACAAGTGCAGCAAGGCAGCCCCAGACAAGCTTGGATGTAACCTGAGCTGAACGAAGCGTCAGCAGTGCAGCTATGCTGTCCGAGAACACACAGATGGTGCGGTTTCTATACCCCCTTTCCAATTGATTCTCAGACAGACCTCTATTGCATGTATCTCGGCCTGGAACACCGTGCAATACGGGTCAAGAGTTGCATATATACGCGTGTATACGGGCGGACACCGTATATACCTGAACCCACACCCGACTCCGTCTTGGACCAGTCCGCATACCACACGCTCGAACCCGACTCAAGTACCGGGCCACCCCGATCCCACGTCCATCGATCGGGAAACAGAACTCTGTACTAGTGGTCGAAGTTGTACCGCGGCAGGTATCCGACATGGTTATTCTTAGAATCGGATCGCTCTCAATAAAGTCTCTGTGAGTCCTGTGGGAACAGTGTGTATTCGTATATATTTTCGCCCAATGTAAAATTCTGCATTGCTTTTGATATGTTCGTCCGTTCGTCCACGATAACTGAAAAATGAATAACACAAACGCCATCAAAAATCCGAAAGATGTTTCTTTTCTGCCAAGGACTAGGTGCCTATTGTAATTGGACAAACTCGGATAACGGGTTCGGGTAGCTGCCATATAACTCCAAAAACTAAGTTTAAATATTCGCAAAAATACTAAAGTTAGATTTATAAAACTTGGCAGGAACGTGTCAAATTATAGGTCAGACTGAATTTGAATTTAATGGTTATAGGTCATAACCATTTTCATGGAATATCTTGACATGTTCGAGTAACTGTTTTTTCTAAACACCTCAAAAACAAGTTATCATACTCAGATTGTCAAAGTGCAGGGTATAATTCAGTGGTTTTAGAGCGACTGAAACGTTTTTACTTGTTGTCTCTTTTAATTCTTGTTGTCCTTTAGGGCATTAAATAATTTTATTATTGTCCTTTTTATTTGATTTTTTTTTTGTTAATCAAATTTAATGTTTTAAATTGCCTCTTATTTGTAAATATGAATATCTTTTATTTACTTTTCAATTCATTTAAATAAGTGTTCTTTTTTTTTTTTCAAAAAAAAAATTTGAAAATTTATTTGAAATTTTAAAAACCAAGAATGCAGTTGTCCTTCTATTCAGTTGTTATTAGTTATTATATCAGTTGTGATATTTTACAATAGTGTTTTTCTTTTTGCCGCAGGGATCTCAGGCCCCCAGATCCTTCTCTCTCGATCTAAAAAATCTTTTGTAATTTTTATACCCACCTATCTTAGCACTATATCTAGGTCTCTGACGAATTACGGTATAGCAGCCATTTCAAATCGCAAGACTTCCATCGGGGTCATAAGGCCCCTTTACACAATAAATGCTCCACCGTTTACAATTGTGTTTAGTGGAAGAAATAATGAAATTATGTCCGTTTCGAACATGTCCATGATTGCAATATCAACTTCATTCAATTGTGAAATTTGAAATGATAACTATTCACTCCTCAATTTCCTGTTTGGGAATAATTTGATTGAATTCATATTGAAAATCGCAGAATATTATTTAGAATTTAAAAAATAATGTGATTTTTTCAAAATGTAATATTATTTCTGCACTTAATATTTTAACAGCCCTTAGTTTAATTGAATTGTTCGTTCTTCAAATCTTTCACATATTCATTGACCTGTTTTTGAATCTAAAATAAAAAAAATAGAAATTATTTATACATAAAAAAAAAATTCTTGAAAACAAGAAAATTAATAATATTTAGAAATTTAACAGAAAATGGTTTTTAAATAATGGATAATAATCCTAAGATGATATGCAAGGATAAAAATAATTTTTTTGTTCTTTTTGCTGTTTTAATGTACTTAGTATTCATATAGATAAAATTATAATTTGTCTTAGGAAAATCCTAATCTATTAAAAAGTAAGGGGTTTTAAATAATACTTATTGTAAGACCAAACTTTGATTTTAATTTTAAAATATGAAAAAAACCAATTTTAAGAATTTTAAGCAACAAAATGGTGAACCATTATGGGCTCAACTCAATCTAATTGAAAATCCTTTTTCGAAATTTTATTTTGAAATGCGTTTTGTGGCTACAATATAGATTTGCAGATTTTTGTAGATTTTTCAAGGGCAGGAGTATCTTCAGGACCGCCGCAGCCACTCGCGACTTATTATAGCCTCCCTACGCCCTTCCTACAATATCCCTGTTCGCAGTATGAAACCGGAGACATCCCAAAGGATGAAGGCAGACTACAGAAAGGCAGCGGCTGCACAAAGTCAGCCCCAGATCCCCTCCGTGCCAATCCATTGGCAACTTCGTTGCCCGCATGTCTACAGTAGCCAGGCATCTAGATAAACGATACTCTGTTTACCGATGCCAATTCCACAAGCGCAGTGAGACAGATCCAGACCAGCCTGGATGTAACCTTGGCCGACTGAAGGGCCAGCAATGCCACCCTGCTGTCTGAAAACACATAAATGGTACGGTTTTTATATCCCCCTTCCAAACTAACTCTAAGAAAGACCTTTATTGCATGTATTTCGGTCTAAAACACTGTGTAATACGGGTCCAGGCTCACATATATACGCGTGTCCAGGCGGATACCGTACACAACCGAACCAACCCACACGCTTGAGCTCGACTCAAGTACCGGGCCGCTAAGCTCCCACATCCTTCAATCGGGAAGCAGAACCCTGTACCTGCAGTCGAAATTGTACCTCGCTCTCGATTGCAGATCGCTCTCAAAAAAATCTCTGTGAGTCCTGTGGATTAATTTCCGCCCCACCTCGTCCTTGCCGGAGAAAAGTCGGTAAGACATTGGCCGAGCCTGCTTCACCATATGGAGATGCAGTGGTGGCAATCCAACCATTACCTCCAATGAAGCGGTGGGAGCCGTTCGCATAGCTCCGATCACTCCCCAGCAGGCCAGCTTCTGAAGCTTTTCCAGCTTGGCCCGCACACTCACTTGTTGGGCCTTTCTGCACCACACGCTCGACGCGTAATTGACAATGGGCCTATCCAGGAGCGCTTATAGCTACAATGCCATCCTACGACTGATGCCTCCGGCCCCACCGATGATTTAACCCAACGCATCTGCACCACCGTACTACAACACGTAAATTTTGCTATAGAGGGTCAGAAATAGTGCTCTCAACTTTGCCGCGTGTGACGAAAGTCACATCGTCGGCATAGCCCCAGACAACCGCCCGAAGCCCCTGAGTGCAGCGATTAGAACATCCACCAAAATGGACCACAGAACCCCCGCTAGACTCTGCAGAGCGAGTGTAGAAGACTTTCCTGATTGATAGGCATACTGAGACTCATGATAGGCATACTGAGACTTACTGGTTCCCTGTGCGTCGTTCCTTTCAATAAAAAAAAAAGGCAAGGCTGATGGGACCAAAAGACTTTGGGTGTTTGCTTGGTCGCTTACCTGCCTTCAGAATATACGGCATGCTCTGGGGATGTAACCCCATGCATAGCTGATACGAAAACTTTCCAACTACGCCCCAGCGATATATTGGAAACCCCTCTGCAAAAACACAGGTAACATCCCGTCAGCAGCTGGAAATTTGAAGGTCTACGACAACACTGCCTACATAATCCTGCTGATTGTGAAGACCGTACGGGACCGTTGCCAATCATCTCTCCTGCCCCTGGTTCAATGACCGCATCCGAGTAATTCCGAAGAACTTCCGGCTCAGGACAGTGCGTTGAGCCCATCAATTCCAACGTCTGCTTTCAGTTCTCCATCATAGAGCCATAAGGCCTTTCCATGAGCCCCAGCTCGCTAGCATACTTTTTGGAAAGCACCCTGTGAAGACGCGTGCTGCTGACGAGTTCATCTATGCCCTTGCATAGACACAGAACGCCCTCTCTGAACTTCTTTTTGTTTTCCTTATTTCCTTATTGTATATCGTGAATGAGTCATTTTATTATTGTATATCGTGAAAGGGTGATGTCAAGAACCTCTTCCCTAATTGCATTTATGAATGTCGGCCTATCGCCCTCATTCATAATCGTTAATTTATTACTAATTATAAATTCAAGTAGGGTCTCATCTCTTTTATTTATATAACTGCTTTCCCAGACGGTGTGGTGAGCATTGGCATCACTTCCTATTATCAGCTGAAAGTTCTCACTTACACAGAAGTCCACTAGTTCCTTCAATTGTTCGCCTGAATGCTCACAGTCACCCGGGAGATAGGATGAGCATACAACAAACTCTGTCCAACCCCCGGGGGATCTCACTTTCACCATCGAAGCTACCTGATCCTTGGAACAGTAATCTGGAATGGGAAGATATGTTAGTCGTTTACTAAACAAAATGCAGACCCTGGGCCTACCCGCAATTGTATTTTCATACAAGAGCTCACTTGTTAGGCCCTTAACCTGATCCTTGCAACCGACGGTTGTTTTACCCTTTGGGACATAGGTAACACAGATGTGCTGTCTGAGAACGTTATCGCCATCTAGCACAGCTTTGTTACAGCCGTTAAGGTTTATTCCTGCTGCATGCATTATTGTTGTTGCAAGGGACGGATATCCATCCTTCCCTTTGCGACGACGCAGTAAATTGGGGATGCAAGTCAGGAACCATGTCCATTTCGTCCATAATGGCTACTTTTATTTTCCCCATCTAGACGTCGGATAGCCTCTCATTGGGGTGCAAACCATGAGCAATAGCTACATTGATTTGCACCACTGCATACTTGTAAGAGGTCTTTTTAGGGCTCTGTTGAGAAATGTTTCCAGGGACCTTTTTCTGAGCATTGCCCTTCATCAACCTCTTCTTCGAAAATCCTGCTTCCGGGTTTTACTCTCTGACCTTTTCCTCTTCTGGGGATGGTTGTAACAATCGTTTCGCAGACCCTCAGCTTTTCCAGTCTTTTATCTTCGTATATAGGCCTGCTCATTGTGAAAAACGTACGGGACCGTGGCCAGTCATCTCTCCTGCACCAAGATGATCCTGGTTCAATGACCGCACCCGCGTGATTCTGAAGAACTTCCGGCTCAGGAAAATGCGTTGAGACCATCAATTCCAACGTCTGATTTCCGTTCTCCGTCATGGAGTGACCGTTCCATGAGGCTCAGCCCGCTAGCATACTTTTTGGAAAGCACCCTGTGAAGACGCGCACGGCTGAGGAGTTGATTTATGCCCTTGCAAACGCCCTCTCTGAGCTTCTTTTCGCTTTCCTTATTTCATTATTGTATATCGTGAATGAGTCTTTATACTCCCACCATCAACCCGAGGCCTTGGCCCCATTGAAGAGCTTTCTGGTCCTCTGTCTAAGCCTCGAACGGACACCTCCTATTCCTCCGCCTATCCACCGTTGTTCTGACAGAAGCAGGGATTGAATCAACCCCCTCTATGAAGAGAATTTCGGATTGAGTTCAATCTGTGGACTGAGGCACCCGATACGTTTCTTCTGTCAGCCCCCCGAACACCAGGATATCAAACCTAATCTGTCTTTGGTCAGACATAGATGTCTTATTTGAGACATGAAATCCATCAATTCTATTACTGATAAACTCAGTGCAAAGGGTGATGTCAAGAACCTCTTCCCTAATTGCATTTATGAATGTCGGCCTATCGCCCTCATTCATAATCGTTAATTTATTACTAATTATAAATTCAAGTAGGGTCTCATCTCTTTTATTTATATAACTGCTTTCCCAGACGGTGTGGTGAGCATTGGCATCACTTCCTATTATCAGCTGAAAGTTCTCACTTACACAGAAGTCCACTAGTTCCTTCCATTGTTCGCCTGAATGCTCACAGTCACCCAGGAGATAGGATGAGCATACAACAAAATCAGTCCAACCCTCGGGGGATCTCACTTTCACCATCGCAGCTACCTGATCCTTGGAACAGTAATCTGGAATGGGAAGATATGCTAGTCGTTTACTAAACAAAATGCAGACCCTGGGCCTACCCGCAATTGTATTTTCATACAAGAGCTCACTTGTTAGGCCCTTAACCTGATCCTTGCAACCGACGGTTGTTTCACCCTTTGAGACATAGGTAGCACAGATGTGCTGTCTGGGAACGTTATCGCCATCTAGCACAGCTTTGTTACAGTCGTCAAGGTTTATTCCTGCTGCAGACAGTGGTAATCCAATCCCGCGTGTCATTGTTGTTGCAAGGGACGAATATTCATCCGTCCCTTTGCGACGACGCGGTAAACTGGGGATACAAGTCAGGAATCTTGTTCATTTTGTCCATGATGGCTACTCTTATTTTTCCCATCTAGACGTCGGATAACCTTTCATTGGGGTGCAAACCATGAACAATAGCTACTTTGATTTGCACCACTGCATCTCTGGTAAGAGGTCTTTTTTGGGCTCTGTTGAGAAATGTTTCCAGGGACCTTTTTCTGAGCATTGCCCTCCATCAACCTCTTCTTCGAAGGTCCTGCGTCCGGAGTGTTACTCTCTGACCTTTCCCCTCTTCACCGATCATGGTATTACCGGCCACTTCATTGTTGTCCTTGTTATGCTTGTTGTTTTTTTTGTCTTTTTTGTGCTTGTTTTAGCTATTGTCGTTGTTGTTCCTCTTATCGTTGTTGTCTTTTTTGTTGTTTTTTGTTTCTTCATTCATTGTGGTCCCACGAGAAGCGCGGGAAATACGGTCACCCATGGCAGAGCCCGGATGGAGGCAAAGGACTGGCTCCTGGTATCCAGAATTCGCATATTAACGACTAAGCCACACAGTCATCAGCATATTCTGTTCCACCTTGACTTGGGACGCCTGTTGTTAGCTGATGTATAGATATCAAGGTGAAGTTTACAAAGCAAGAGATTCGCCGCGAGTTATGACCACCACACGAATGTAACTTTGCTCATTTGAATCACCTTTCTATCCTTCGCCATCGCCAGGACGCACCACTTGGAGGTGACAGTACGATTTTGAGCCCCTGGTTAAAAAATAAAAAACAGAGGGTTTTAAATGAAAT
Organism: Condylostylus longicornis; assembly: GCF_029603195.1. Lineage (NCBI taxonomy): Eukaryota > Metazoa > Arthropoda > Insecta > Diptera > Dolichopodidae > Condylostylus > Condylostylus longicornis. The sequence continues at coordinate 1,650,621 of NW_026577974.1, forward strand.
TTTTAAAAATAAATAGACTAAATTCTTAACTATGCTAACTAACTGCTGAAAATACTCACACATTTTACATAAAATTATGTAAATCTTGTATAATTTTAACAAAACCTAAAGAATAGCATATGTTTCCTCATTGTTGTTCTTGTTACTTTAATAAACTGCATCCAATATTAATACAAAACTAATTTACAGGGTTTAGTATTATTTTAATAAGTTTTATTAAACCTTTTTTATTTTTAAACGGCATGGAAACCAAAATGTGCACTATTAAATGACCAATTATAACCATGAAAAAATCCATGTTTCCTTATCAAATTAATTTGTTTTTTTTTCAGCAAATTGCTTCTAGCACTCTCTAGTACACCTTTAACATTAATTGATAAAATTACTTTAAATTAGTTTTCGTGTTAAAATGTGCATTATAATAATAATTATTTTATTATTACACTACATTTTAATAAACAATATTATTTAAAATGTAATTTCTCTAATAATTTATTCCATAAGTATTGTAAAATATTCATTGAATTCGTGATGTAGGCAATTAACTTTTAAAATATTCCCTAATTTTTAAAAAATTTTTTATACATTATTGCTGTCGATACAAAAATTACAATTTATAACTTTATTTGCAACCAGAATATTTTTTCTTATGTTTGTAAGCTTTAACTTTTCTTTTAAACGTTAAATATTTTTTTTCAAGAACAACATTTTTCGCGTGAACATTTTTATTTTTCGTTATCGTCTTTGTGTAGCAACTTTTTTTCATCTTTGCCACCCTTTAACCTTATCTGCCTGCACCTTCTGCCAAATATGAGGTTTTACTTTTTTCCTTTTGGTAATATTATTGTTTAACTTTATTTTTTTTACATATTATTTTGTTGTCGTCTTCTTTAACAAATAAATCATCACCATTCTAAAAACAAAAAAAATATATTTATAAATTATTATGTACGTACATATATTAATATTATATATGTAATAATAATTTATTGCAATCTTATTTATTGAATGAATATTTTATAATGTTCATATCGTGTACTTTCATCGTCTTCTTTTAATATTCCATTATTCATTATATTATTAAATAGAATACGAAATTAAAAATTACTGCGAGTTTTGATGTTATTATAAATAAACATAACAAAATTCAACGAATCGTATCGAATTCAAGTAATTTGAATAATAATAAATAAAAATAATAACAGTAACTAATAAATAAAATATAACATTTTTTGTACCGCTTGTGTAATAACAGTATAGAAAATTTAATAGTAAACGAACTAACTACTAAATTAAATAGTTTAATATTTGATATAAGCCCTCTTGAGTGGTAACAACAGCTGAATCGAGTATGTGATTTGTCAAAATTTGTATTGCGTATGTATATTTCACTTAGTTCCGTAACTATGAACAACTGCTGAAAAAAAACATAATTATATTATAAACTTCATTTATTAAAAATGTTAAAAATTGACACAAAAGGGGGTTTAATGACTTCTACAGGGGTTTAATGAATTTGTTTAATAAGCCTTTTTCAAAACCGCACATGATATTTTTCCGAATTTAGAGCTTCTACAATACGAATACGAACGAAAACTGTCCCGAGTTATAAAGAAACTGTCCCGGGAAAAATTCTATTAAGTAAGTTTTTGAAATACAACAAAATAATATTTAAAAATCGAATTTGAAATAGAAAATTCGGAAGTATAGTTCTTCAATCAGAATGAATTCGGAAGCATAACTCATTCGATCTAAATAAATTTGATAATAATTCAATCGGAAATTTTTCGAATTTGTTCAAAAATTGGAAATCAATCGAATATATGATTGCTAAAATAAAACAATGACAATAATTAGCTGCATTTAAAAAAGACAGCCAAACATTTTATTGTCAAATTAAAAAAAAACAAAATTTTTGTGATAACATTTCTTTTCAAATTAAAATCAAATAGTGGAATAGAAATGTTATTGTTATATTAAAAATACAAATGAATTATGACTATGACATGATATTTTCTATATCTCATTCCAATAAAACTGATGAATTATTACATTGTATTCAAAAATAAAATGAAAGAAAGACAGAAGAAAATAATGAAAAAAAAAAAAAACGAGAGCTGTATACGAAAGAACGTTAACGCATAATAATAACAAGATAAATTTTGCAAAAAGAATTGCGTGTGAATGACTCAATAATAAATTATTATGATTATTATGAATAATATAATAAGGAACTCTCTGTGATGTACAAGTACAAGCATATTACTATAAATTATAATACAGAAATAACAAATTAGTGACAAAATAAAATAAAACTAAATAACAATAATTACGTAAAAAAAATTGGAACCCCTAAAATTGTTAAAACATCTATCATAAAAACCTAAAAGCAATATTAATGTCATTATACGAGTACACAAGTATGAATATGAAATTACAAAAGTACGTTTCCATGGGCTGAGAATTTAGTACAAATTTTTATTTTGATCTCTATAACATACATATATATATTTATTATCTTTATGTACCTAACATTTACAATTAATAGTTATTTATGGAATAAATTATATTTTACACCAGAAAATCAACTTAATTATGTCAAAAAAATAAATTATTTATTTAATGTGATTCTCTTTAGTAAAATATTAGAGAGTTAAAATAAATTAATAAAATAGAACTCCGTTTTTTAACGGTAATCGGATTCTAAATAAAAATGTTTTCTTTCAGTTTTATAAATCTGATTTAAACGTTTGAATAACTCTTCCAAATTTAAAATCAAAAATTAGATAAATTACCAACAAATTGTTTAAAACTTAAGGATCAACTAAAAAACCTCTCATTTTGTATGCAATCTCTTTTCTCGTTAGGCTAGGTTCAAATGAGAGAGCGTCGAAAATCAAATGCATAATATGTAATGCGATTTTCAAGTGAGAAGAACCTTTTTCGTATTCGAATTAGCATCGACATTTTTTCATGACATAATGAGAGAAAAATCAAGAATATCGAGATAAAGAAATGAGTAATATTATTAAAAAAAAGAGAATTTATGATAACGACAAAGAAATGTGATTTGAGAAATGAAGTAGGGCTAGCTTATGTATTGAAATTTATAATTTATAATATAATTTATGATAAAATTTATAATAAACGAATTTCACATAACTCTCACGAATTTCAATATATTTTTTTCATTAATTTCACACTTAACATATATGGAATTTAAATTTTTTTGTGTCAAACGTATTGTTAAGAATTTTAGATATAAATTTTTGAAATATTTGTTTTAACAGATAAACCACGAATTAGTTTACCTAATGATTACGTTTTCGAATAAATACTATATACATACATACATTCATATATGACTTCTTAACAATATTCCATTTATTCATGGTTTGAACTTTCGCATATTCATACATCTTTTTAAATTTATGAGTTTTCGTTGATTTCATTTGATTATTTTATTATTCCGTATAGCGTTTATATTGCCTTCTTTTCTGGTTTATAATAATTCGTTGCTCTCTCACTCTCTCTTTAAATGTATATAAAATATGATTTTTTTTTCTTTGTAAAGAAAAGAACTACAAAGCTAATAATTCATTGAAAATTAAAATAAATAATGATTTATTGAATTATTTATTGTTTCGAAAACCAGAAAACCAAAAAAAACAAAAACAAAAGTGTATTGTTAACATGTTATATGCTTGTATTTACGTATGAATGTATGTTATGCAAACAAATTCGTACCCCAAAATTTATATAAACTTAAATACTGTCCTAGATTTACAAAAAAAAGAGAGGACCCCTCTGAATGTTAGTACTATAATAAAGCAAAAGTGAAACGCCGTCTTCTATACTTTATTGAAGTGTAATATAGAATAAGGGAACTGGAGAGTTTTGGAGGGAACTGTGAATGTGAGCACTATAACAAAATGAAAGATCACCTTCTATACTTTACTGCGATGTAATTTAGTCGAAGCAGAATCCAGAGATTTAGAATGAATAGTGAGAACTACAAATTTCTACTAAAAGAACTTTGGAGGAGTAATATTATAGATAAAATTGAATAACGGTTTGGGTCGTATTTTTTGTGATATATTAAACACAACAATACCAGGCAACAAAATATTGAAGGGAGATCTAGCCGCATTTAAGTGTATATTCTCACTTCAAACTCTGTAAGAGATCCCACAAATTTTTCGATGTGAACAAAGCCAATAGGTGCCTTCCGAAATTCACTGGGTAAATTCCATGGATAAATAATTTCGAACATAGTGATTACTAGAGATTACACAATCAAGGAAACTTTTGTTTACCCAACTACATTTTTTCTGTCTGCGAGTACCTTTTAAGACACGTTATTTTATAGATCCATCATTCTTTTATTAGCATATACTCGCAAGTGTGCAAAATAAAAAAAACAAAAAAACTTTCTGCCAAATATAAAAATAAATAATAGAAAATTGATTTTTTATTTAAGAATTGCAATTATTTTTGATATTTAATTTTTCTTTTTTCATTTTTATTCACAATACTAATAATAATAATAATATTGTGAACTAAAGCAAGTAACTAGTGAATTCTGATGGGACATTATAAAAAATTTTTTTTTTGTATTTTTTAACTTAACATTTTAGTTTTTTGTTTCATTTATAATAAAAAGCAATAAATTTTACTTTTAACTTTTTTATTTCAATACTTGCCAATATTTTTTTTTTGCATGCATGCATGCTTTGCCAATTCAAAAAGAATATTTATATGTATATACGTTAGTAAAAATGTTAGAATAAAATAAATATTATAAATAAAATAGAGAAAACTGAACATGGAAATGATGGTTGAATGGAAAAAAAATGGAGAAAAATATGGGTAGGTAACCCCATTATTTACTTTGGTTGTATAAGAAAACTGTTGTAACAATAAAGAGATGGTGATATTAATATTTAATAATTTTATAACAATAGGTAAATATAAGAATAATGGTTAGAATTTGCAATAAAAATAGACATACTCGTAAATATAAAATTTATATTGTTTGTATGTAAATAACAATGTGTACATGCTTATATTTTTATAAATAATTTATTGTACCCCTGATTCAATTAAGTGTATACTAAAAATTCAATACAAATTGATTTAAGGGAAAAGAAATTGCTTTAAAAAAAAACCAAAAAAATTGTAAAAATATGAAGAAAGAAATGACAGCTTTTTTGAATTATTGAATAAAAAATGGTGTAAATAAGGATAGTTTTTTTTTTGTTTTTTAGAATTGTTTTGTGTGTGCGAATGCAATGAAAAAATATTATTATTATAAATTAAATTTGATAGAGAACAAATATTAGTTTTCGATATTGTGGGAAATTTATTTCGCTAAAGTCTACTACATATATATATTTTTTTTTAGATGTCAACTACTATTTCTAAAACAATTAATTTTGCAAAATTTCGAAAATAATTTCAAATATTTCATCAATAATATCTTTAATATTTGAATACTCGTAAATTTTTTTTTTCTACTTGAGAGGAGTATAGTTCCGATGCATGATTATCGTAGACAACCATGTCTCTTGAGTGTTTTTTATTTTGTTGATGTTTAATATTGGATATTATGGAAATATGGTAATCAGCCAAAATTAATTTTTTATTTTATATACTCGTATAATTTATATTAAGTTATGTAATAATAAATATTATTTTTGTAGTGACTGACCGGAATCGAAACACTCGTAATTGCCGACATGAAATTCTTTTCCGACCGTTGCATTATGATAAGCGGTTGGCTTCTCCATTTTTTTTTCAACAAACACATTTAGAAATTGTGAAATATTTAGCTTGTCTTCACTTATATCCATCGCTATCTAAAAGATCTATGCAAGAGACTGAGCTCTCGTGCCTGAATCCAGTGCCTTGCATAGAGCACCTTCTCAGGACCTACACTTCTGATGAAGACAAAAAACTTTACCGGGAAAATATCTCCTAACGATATACCCACCAGTGAGGGGCAAAGCAAACTGTTCCTTCTCTTATGGATCTCTTTTACATCAGATAGTTAAAAGAACCAGTGCATTTTCTCATATATTTCTGAAAAATCCTAAATTCTACTACATTTTTCTTCAATTTATCAATTCAATTTTTGAAAAATCTTTATAATTGTTAATCTAATCTTACTATTTTTTCTTTTTATTTGAATTTTTGAATAAATTATAATAAAATAATCACATAATTTCAAAACTGGAATATACTTTGTTCGACAAAAAGTCAAAGTTTAAAACCTTGTTAAAATTTTTGTGACAGTTCCTCTTTTTTTATATAAATTCCTTTAAAAAATATTGTTATATTCAAAATAAAATGTAAAATATGCAGAAAAAAAAATCATAAAATATTCTGATAAAGGCTAATAAAATTCTTTTAAAATAGTGTTAAAATGTCAAATTCTAGAGCACAAAATGTCATTTATAGAAAAAACACAAAATACAAAAAAATTAAGTAAAATTACTTGTTTTTTTTTATTTGTTGTTTTCCATGTTAAAACAACCCTTTTTTAGGAAAAATACAATTGAAATCTTCTCTATCTTCAGAGCTCTTTCCATTTTCTTTTTGTTTTATGTTGTTAACGTTCTTGTTATTAGGTAGAAGTTCTAGTCTGCAATTTTGTTGAGCTTAAAGTAGACATCTTTTTACATTTTTTGTACATATTTTTCTGCCTCTTGACAGCTTTATTTTGCCCTTTTCGTTTTGAAACAAAAAACAGCAAAAAAGGATTCCTTTTCAATTTTCTTTTTACATAATTTTTGTATTTCGTATTTTTCTTCAATTATTATTATTATACTCTTATAATGTAATCTTATTGCATTGGACACTACACGACACAAAAGTGACATATCAATGTGGTAATTGAAAATGACAGTTTTTGTCCAATTCTTCTTTGATTTTTTATGTTTATGGTTTGTTATTCATTTATATTTTTTGGAGCATAAAATTTTAACACTAAGTTATGCAGAGAATGAGAGCTTTTATAATATAAATACATATGTATATGAGAATGCTTACAGCATTAAAGGTTGGTTAACTCTGAGGTACCTGAAGAGCATACTTTTTAATTAATGAAGTATGAATTGTTGAATGCAATTTGTAAATGGCTTTTGTTAAAGACCTGTTGGGTTATGAGGCACATGTACTTACAAATAATATATAGTAAATAAAAAATGTAGTTATTTGCAAAAAATATGAGGAAGGTGTGTATTATTTTTATTTTGACAATAGTTTTTAACCGAAAATTCTCAAATAATTAATTTTGAGCTCACGAGTGGAGGGAAAACTTCATTATACCCCAAAAATTATTTTCAAACACAATTACATATAAAAATGAAATTATGTAGGTAGCTGTATTTTTAATACAAGTAGAAATAAACGTTTCTTTTATTGCATGTTAACATAATTTCAATGAAAATTGTGTTAACTTAAGTCAAGCAAAATTTAACAAAAGTTAAGTAATTTTAAGAACAGGGCATTTCAAATTTTTTTTCAAAATTTAAATAGAGTCATCATTTCTTTTCACATTGTTATTATACGAATTATATTTTGGAAATTGTAACAAGAATAAGACAAAAAGATGTGTTTTGAAACATTATCCCTACCACAATTTTGATTTCCATATTTAAGCACCGTGTAAGTGTCCCGGCTCTGATATCAGTTTGATGGATTGGGGGAGTTCTTGGGTACGTACGTCTCTGGCCTGCTGAACTTTGTCAATGAATTTGGATGGATTTAGCGGGGAAAGGTTTGTCCTGGAGGAATGCCGACGGACTTTCTATTGCCGTAGTGCCGTGTGGCAGCTTTGAGTTTTTTGAGTTTCTCTGACTAAACTAAACTAAATATGGAATCTTCCAATATTTCTTCAATGAAAAACATTATTTCTTCAATGATGTAGGAAACTACTGTGTTGAATTAGAGAAATTGCAAATGTTAATCGATTTTTTTATTCAATCACATATGTATTTAAATTTAATTTTGAGATATTTAATTTTCCGAAAGCATTAGGAACACTCAAAATTACTGGACGAATTTTTAAAATTAACATGCCTTCTCAATTGAATTTTATGAAAAATGTGCTACAGTTCTTCTTTTTTTGTTTTCTTCGTGGTTCAAGATCGGGCGGCAATTCGAGATTTCAGACACAAATGGCATCAACTTGAATTCAAGTCTTCCATTAATCCTTCTTCGAAATACAAGTTTTTTTTGTGCCCTTATACTCCTAATCTCTCACGCTATTGTATATATATGTACACACATTATACCTATGCATGTATATAAAAGATCTACTACGCTGTTAAAAAAAATGTAACAGTAAAAAAACAGAATGAAAGTATCATGCAGAGATAGCAATGCAAAAATATATAGATTGTAATTGTTAACAGAGTAGTAAAAAAAACAAATTTTCATATTATGAAAAAAAAAGTAGAAAAGGAAAAATAAAAATCGAAATACTCATTTGACATTTCAATAAAGAAACAAAAAAAATTTTTTTTCTTGTCTTTTATCCTTTCATAAACTCAATATTTTTATATCTCACTTCCGTCCTTTATTATCAATCTCAATATCTGTTGTTGAACTTTACAAAAAAAAATTGATGATAAAAATTGCCTCCAACTATGACGACGACAACGATTACAACAATGATAATGATGTTACTGTTATTATTGTTGTTGAAAAGGACAAGCCAGGACAAAATATAATATTTTTTTTTGCTACTTTTTCTTGTTAAAAGTTCAAAAGCGAAATGAAATGACCGGAAAATTAAAAAAAAAAATAACAATTAAAATAGCAAATATGTATAATTTTACTTAATTCTATATTTTTTCAGAATATCGACATATTGGGTGTGTGCGTATGTAGTAGTACACATCTACACATGCCATACCAATTTTCTTGTAAATCCTGCTTTTCAAAATAATGAAACTCAAGTAAAAAGTAGAAAAAGGGATAACTAACTTCTTTACCTTTCGAAATATTGCAGATTTTCCGAAAAGGTAGAGGAAACTTCAAAACATATTTCATGAAAGCAGGGAGATTCGATTCCTTCATGTATCTCGAGCTTAACGAGTATTGGGAGGTGCTGCAGGATATACGATGGGCGGAACGATATACTAACTTTTTTGTTATTAAAAACTAGTAGAACATAATTACAAACATTCTGGAAGATTATTGCTATATATTTTCATTTTTATATGTACTTTTTGCTATTAATTTATTAATTTTCCACAGAATTATAAACTCAAATTTAAAATGATAGCTATTAAGAACAGATTTACGAATTTAATTGCAATTTGATGAAATCAATTTTGTTTTTTGAGATGTTATGCATGTCATCACTTATTTATATACATTTTGAATACGTAATATTGAAAAATTTTCTTCATTTTTCATACTAACTTCAAATACGATATAAATAAAAGTGTATTTATGTATAGAACCATTAAAAATTTAACAAGCAACCAAAAAAAGCGAAAAAAAGAAATTTCAAGTATATTGTTGATAATATGAACAGGTAGATACTTTAACAATAGATTAAACAAAAATCATATAATACTTGTAATATGCTGAGTCTTGTTACATTTAATGTGTAGAGGGAAAAGAAGAAAAACAGCGGAATGACAGGTCTAGAAATGAGCTTCTTGAAAATTAATTTACTGATATCGCAATTTTTTTTTTGTGTAACATCACTCAATTTCAGATTTTTTTATTTTGTGAAATTATTATTATTATTGTTAAAATATAATAAATTATCCTTTACCGCTCCCTAAATAAAATAAATACTTACACATACTAATACATCGAAAAAATGTTTTTTTTTTTTTGTAATTTATTTTATGTGAAATATGATAAACACCTATATTTTATGTGTTCATGAACACATTCATGCTCATACGAAATATCCTATATTTAAGCATATATCTAATAATCAGGCTATATTATACCTACATACATGCAAACATAAACATATTATAGCGATCAAAATGAGTTATGAGTTAAAATTATTTCGACTATCATGCTGTCATAACTTTCTATGTGATGGCGTTGTTAAGGTTATTTTTCATATATTTTTTGTTTTTTATTATAAATTTAATTTTTTTTTCACTTTTATTCAATATACTGTTATAATTTGTGAAACGAGAGAAAATGAGAGAGATTTGAGAAGAGAAGGTAGAAGAGGATTAAATTCTAAATCCTAATATATCAACTGGTGTCAGACGTCAGTTAAATAAAATACTCCCAGTCAGAAAAAGTAAAAAACAAAAGACAAAAAAAATTAAAGAATATTTGAGAAAATTTTATAAAAGATGAAAAGAGATGGAATGATAAATTAAGATGAAATATACCCATTGCTATCGTCCGTCATGTCAGTCTGATTATGAATGAATATGTTTGCCTACAAAATAATTTATGGCGCATATTTACATTTATATGTATAGTTTTACAATGTATTAAACAGCTCATATTATAATAATATAATAAAAATAAGTGAGGTAGAGAAATGAAACACTAACAACAAACAACACAAAAACAAATATGTAAAAAATACGGAGAAAGGAAAACAGAAAGAAAATGTTGTAATAAATTTACTGAAATATGAGAAAAAGATTTATGCGTTTCAATGGAAGTGATGATGGGTTTTATTATTTTTCATTCCTTTTTAAGTCTCTGATGATTGTTAAAAAGGATCCTATGCTATGCTAAGAGAAGCTTCCTAAAAGTTTTTTTCCAAAAAAGGAAAAATTTTATCTTATTTTATTTTTTTGCAAATCATTTTTTGCTTTTTTTTCATTTCATAAAAAGTATATTTATTTTATTAACAACTTGCAAAAAATAAATTACGCTTATGATATGCACAAAACTTTCAAATATACATAAATAAGGTAATGACAGTAGCAAAATAACACTTACTAAAAGTGTGCAATATTTTTAATTCGGAGATCATGACTGGTAAATGATGGGCTTTATCTTTTTTGGTTTTAAATGAATAAGCAATCATTAATTAATCGTTCAAAATTTGAGAAAAAAGTGGACAAGACGGTACAACAAAAGAAAACAAAAAATCCGATATTTATGCAATTTTTTTCCATTTTTAGATTTTTTTTTTATGAAAATGCTTGTGACGCAAGTCAGTTAGAATTGAGATTTCTGTTGATTGCGGACATTACCGTGAACATTTGTGAGGTAAAACATAGGCAGTTTTATTTATTTTGCGCTGACCGCAGATGGAAAGCTTATATGCGACGGAATAAAGAAAATGTGGTCGAAAAGGGACTTTAAAAAACCGGACGAGGAGCCGATGATGCCACGAGACAGGATAGCCAGTCTGAGCGCGATCTACACGAGGCACTGACCATTAGAGGAGCATGTGGTTAGTCTGGAATTGCACTATAACACATCCATGTCGCACCTCCTAGAGATAGACGAGAAGGAGATCCTTTTTAAGTATCTCTGTATGGATCAGGTTCTAGTTCAGACTAGTCATGTGGGTCTAGACAGACCTATATCGATATCACTATCGATATTAGAAGGATCTAAAAATAACAGGGTTGTTTGGATAGGCAACCTGTAATAATTCGAGTAGAATGTTCAATGAACCTAAACGGTGGTCGTAAAGCGGTACAATTGCCAACAACCACATATATTTGGTGGGCAACCTTGCATAATCAAAGTATTACTATTATATTATATTGAAAATTTCCGTAACAATATATCAGAAGGCAATTACACGTACGTAATAACGATGCATGTCTGCCAACTTTTGTGAAAACTTTCCTAAATTATTATGCATTTTTGGGTGTAAGATCTTTAGTATTAAACAAAAATGTCCAAGTGGAACTTTTCAGCTTTTAAACTAAAAAGTAATCGGAAGATTTCAAATGTTGTCAATTTGATTACACCTTGGAATTAGTATTTAAAAACCACTAAAGACATAAAAAAGAGTTTGAACCCGATAGGGTACCCATTTTGTTCTTCAAAACATTTTAATTTAACAACCAAATCTATAACTTGAGTTTTTAACACATGTCAAATGCCAGAAGAACGTAAAAGAATAATATTTTCCCATATTTGACACACCAACACAAAGATGGATGATATAAAATTTCATTTATTTTGTTTTCTTCGAAATTAATCACAGTCACACACAAAAACATTCCATCTATGTCAAGGTTCATCATCATTTTTTCTTCTATAAAAAAAGGAAAAAATAAAAATGATATACAATTTTTTTCGTTCTTATATATTTTTTTTTGCTATTCTACTTTTAGTGCTTTATTATTTTTGATCCTGATATATTTTTATACTTGTTTAACAAAAAATAAGGATAACAAATGTGTAGAATGTATGAATATTTGTTCCCTAAAGTTAGGTGGCATCTTTATTATTATTATTTTTCTTTTTTTGTTATTACTATTTTTTTCTTGCCTCCTAACTGATTGTTTTATTTGACAGGATAATATCGATAAACACAAAAACATTCACTTTTATATTCTAAGGCTTAATGTTGATGGTGTTGTTTTTGGTTTTTTCAGTATATTATATTTATATTTTAAGTGAAATGTGACATATTGAATACACGGTGATTTTTAATTTATAATAAAAATATTTATATAACCGAAACACTTTGTGAGTCTCCATGTATTTTATGTATTTTTAATAAACTGTTAAAGCTACGAATTATTACTAGCTTCTACAGCAAAATGTGTCTTAGGTTGAATGGAGACCAAAATAACAAATTTCTCGAAAATCACTTTTTACTAGTTTTGCTATTCATTGAACGCTCTATTTCCATTGTTTTGTCATTTCAACAAGCATTACAGGAAGGCGTGCGACTTGCTTTGCGACTCTCAAAGGACAAAACGTATTTTAGGAGAGCTCATTGATTGAACTTCATTATGGGCATTCGATGGTTTTAGAGAAAATGAATGTTTAAAAAACGATTCCCCGGACAATTGTTGGCGCACCTGGTGAAGGCAGCGCCAGCATCGCCGTTCCCTTCTCTTACTTTGAAAATCCTGACGACTGATGTCTGTTGGAATGCTTTTGCTTTTGAACCAGTCTTTTAATTTTTGCCATTTAAATCATCACTGGACGGTTTGAGAAAGTAGTTAAAACAAAACTTATCGTTTTGTAGAGATGTTGCAATCAAAAACTTTTAAGTGACGCTGTATTAGATTGACATGAATGTAAATCATTTTGATTGAAATACATATAAGAATGAAAATTTATACCCTTCTTGTCAGTTGCCATATATTTTATTTTCTTTTTCAGTCTATCCTTTTACAATGAACACATACATCTTACCACCCAATATTACTGACATACAAATTAGGGAACGGCGAGAGGAATGAGAGAGACAGAGAAAAACAAAACAAATATCTGACTGCTTCAATCTTATTATTGTTTTTTTTTTCATTTTATTTTTGTTGCTCTCACAATGATATTAATATCTTGAATTTAATTCATGTTTGTTTGTTTATTTGTTGATTATAACGTATAAAGTGAGATGAGAACAAATTTACTGCAATCAATCATAATGTCATTAATTTTCTTTTCACTTCATTTTCCTCCTTTTTTTCTTTCAAATTTTTTTTCTGTTTTTCTTTTTGTTTTACTTGTTTTCGATCTCGTTTAAGTTTTCGACATTTTGTTGAGAGATTGATGCGAAATTAGGGCTGTACTGAAGGTTGAACACAAGTTGTTTTTAATTCTTTTATTTTTATTTTTTCTCATTTTTTTTATATATTTCTATATTTTGACATTTTGTAGAAAGAAAAAAACATAAAGAATTGAAAAGAAAGAGAAAGATTGAGTGGCAAAAATATAATAAAAACACAACAAAAAATTATTGTGCTTTGAGAATATTTGTGCGTAAATTGTCATTTTCTCATGGAAATATTTATTTAGAATAAGAATAATTTGTTGGCTTTCAAAAAAAAATAGGAAATTATTTATAACAATATTTATAAGCGACTATGTCGCTTAAATTTAAACGAAAACAAACAACGGTACATAAATGAAAAATTGTTGTCCTTGTTATTTCTCCGAGATTTTGGTACCAAAAATTTTCAAATCCATTTACTGTCAGCTATCTTTTTTTCTTTATTTATTTACTATAATATATCATTGTGAATAACGGTATAAAAATAAGAATGAATAGTTAAATTGACAGTAGAATGACAGGAGATTGTTTTGAAAATTGTTATACAAGGATACTATTATACTAATAATAATATGTACGAGTACATATGTATATAAACACGGAAATAGGATTATATAAAAATATGTCCGAAATAATTAAATAAAATATAAAGAACCGAAAACAATATCATAAAGATGGGATCAAATTCTGATCTTGAATTCATAAATTAAAACGAATGAAACAAAAAAAAAATAAAAAAAGAGAAATATTGAAGAGAAAAAAAGAATAAGAAAAATGAGAAGAAAATCAGAAAGAGAATGGAAAATTAAGGAGAATAAGGAAAGAAAGGAATATAAAAACCGAAAAGGATAGTCAATTTAATGGTCAGGTGGTCTGAATGTCAATTATTTACTGATGTTTAATATTTTTTATTTTGAGAATTATTGATGATTCTTTTTGCTGTATGAAATACCAAAGTATAAGAGAGAAAATGAACTTTTGACATATTATCTTGATTAATAACAAACAAAATAAAAAAAAACTTAAGTGAAACAGCTTCACAATTTAAAAATGTTTTTTGTTCATTTCTTCCCTTCATCCATATTTACATAAATTGATTTTATTATGGAATTATTTTCAAAAGGAAAGAGACCATTAGGTATGAAAATAGCGTGGAAAAAAAAAATATGAAAAATAAATTCAAATCAATCTTTTTATAATTACCTTCGGATCAAAATAAAATTAATGATAACAATCAATCATATTTTTTTATGGGTGTTCAAATATGCCTTCCATTACATCTTTTATTATTTTTTATTTTTGAATACCTTGAGTATTCAGTCGGAAATTCTTTGAAAATTCTTCTTTTTGACAGTTCTTTTTTATATAATTTTTTGTTTTTGACTTTTCCGAATTTTGTTTTTCCTTAATTATGCATTACAAAAAATAATAATTTTAACCCTTTTCGGTACAAAATTTGCTTCAATTTGACTACAATTTTTTATGCGGGAAATTTTTTTTGTCTGAAATTTTGATGTGTTTCTCAACAAAGATCTTACAAATCAATTTTTGTTTTAAATTGAATAGTGAGAAATGTATTAGAATTTTGTATGGACGTACAAAAGGCTTCTACGTCAGAAATGAAGTTCGACATTCTAAGTAACTCATACACGATTGTTTTAATGATATTTAAATAAAAAATAACGGCAAGGCAACCAAATCAACAAGAATAAAAATCGGGGAATTAAAGATAAGGAAATAATCATATAGTAACAGGGACATAAATTTTTTGTTCGTTCAATCGACTACAATATTCACAAGTATTTTTTTTCCGATGTAAAGGGTTAAATCTACATTTTGAGTTTTAAAATTAAGTAATCATTTCTAAAAAATTAGAGTCCTTGAGAGTTTATTAGCACCCATTCTAAAATACTTATGTATATACTTTTTTTTTAAATTGAAAGATTTTTTACTTTTAATAAAATAAATTTTTGAATATAATTAACACAATGGTGTCCGCTAGTTTTTCATAATATTCATTCGCAACAATATTGTAATGATCGAAAGTATAATTCCGGCAGCTCAATTCAATAGAGTTATAATCAAATTGGATTTGATTATATTTTTTTTCTCTTTTCAAAAGAAGTGATTGGGCGGTGAAAATTTTTTGTTTTTTTTTTTTTTTGGAAGGCATAACCCATATCAATTTTTCTATTATAAGATTATTAATCAAATTAAAAAGAAGATTAATAAATTAAAAAAAAAATAAAAAATAAAGTTTTTGTTAATAAAGAGTTGAAAAATTTGACATAATATGTCAAACTTAGAGTATACCTATTTTTCTTCATTAAAATTGAAATGAACTAATAAGAAAAAAGAGAGAAATAATTGTTTCTCATAATATTTTTTTTTTCTACGGCATACTGTGTGATGGAATATGTGGAGATTTATTAGAATTGATTATAATCAGGTGTGAGGTCATAATTGAATTGATTTTATTCGGAAATTAAATGATTAATGAGTCTTCATTTTTAATTCTATATTTGATTTATCATGCATACATTAAAGTGTAATTAATTATGTTAGTGATATGTTTTGGTTTTGTTTTTCATTCTGTTATGATGACAGCTGCAAGATGAATTCGAATTGGTTTATAACACGTCTACAACTGCAATTTAGTACAATAGTTTAAGATTCATTAAGTAAACGAAGAAGGTATATGATTTTTTTTTTTCAAAATTAGTGACTGTCTTAAGTCATTTTTAACATCTTGATTAAATATATTGAAAACTTGTAGTGTAGAAAATGAGAACTATGAGTATGGATAAATAAACATAAAAGTCAAAAATCATCACTTTTGTATATAAATTCGAATATTACACAAAATTGCTCAAAATAATTAAGTACAAATCAATACAACCTTTACGGAATTGATTACCTAGTCACAGACTAAGTAAGGTAAATGATTGTCGTGATTCATCTCCAGATAAGAACTGAAACTAAAGTACAATCAATTTTTTCATAAACATTTCGTTAAATAACTCGCACATTTACTTACACCCATTTTATCAATCAACTTTTCATTTTCCAAATTATTCGACTTACATGCTATTTGAGAACAATTAATATAATTTGAATCCTATTAATTAACCAACTAACTGTACATACTAGAAAATATCAAAAATCATTATTTAATATGGTTAATCAAAATGGTATTGTTTTTCATATTGCCTTTGATTCATTAATTATGAATAATCCCCAGACAACTTATTTAATTTTTAATATTTTATACATATACGTTATACATATACAAAATCAAATAAATAATCCACTCGAACATCAATTCGAAATTATTTGTTTCTACAATATCTTTTAAATGTCCCTTTTTCAATATTTATAATTAACTTTCAACATGATAAATCACAAAATAAAATTAAATAACAATATATAAATTCATTTATACCGAGTATCACTTCATTAATCATATATTAACATGATACTTACATATTTCAGTACACACAACCATCACATAGCATATATAAACTAAGAAGAATATATGCTTTAAATCACATATATCAAACAAACAGACAAAAAAAACAAATCTAAATAAATTTATATTCTCTTGATCCTTGGATCCCTTTTTTCATTTTTCTCTCTCCAAAAACCTTTCAAATATACAATTCATACAAATTTATTTTGTAAAGTAAATTAATAAATTAAATTTTGACCAGCTTATTTAATATTGTATATCTACTATGTAGTTTTAGTAGCGCATATATGCGTATGTACATGGTACTAACGATAATAAATTAGAAAGTTGTCTCATTACACAACTAAAGAAAAAATATTGCAAGTATTAATAAAAAAAATAAAAAACATGTTATAGAAATAAAGGACGAAAAGTAACAAATCTTATATGATAAATTAATAACTAACCAGAGAAATTGTATCTAAGTAGAACGAAATTGAAGAAGAAAAGAGAATGAAGTATATAGTAGAGGGAGAAAAGAGAAAAGCCACCTCTAATTTATCTTCAACATTTAATAGACATTGGTATTTGGATATCCCGATAACATATGTCTTCATTAAATTATAATATCCTTTTTTTGTTATTGTATTTTGTTGTATTCATTTTCATGATCACATCCTCATCAACATATTTGACACGGTGTACTATTATATTTTTATATATATAACATGGAGAAATTAAACACATACACGGAAAATAATTTTATGTAGAAGAGTGAAACTCAGAATAACGTCACTTGTCTTCAAAAGAAAGGAAATAATGTGTGACATGATACAGTTCACAGCAGAAATTGTCTTTGACTTACTTGTTTGGAATTGTTCTTGGAAGTGGTAAGTAACTAATTTTTAATTATAAATAAGTTTTCAAAAGCACAATATAACACAGCGCAGGGTTAATGTACAGAGCAAGGGCGGACCATTAACCCTTCTTGAAATAGTGTTATTTGCTCGATAGGAGAAAAAATTTGTTGCAACCACTCTCATAATTCGGTCAAGAAATTAGCATTTCATGTAGCTTGAAATCTTAAGCAATTACATTGAACTGAACTTCATAACGACTCGACATAAAAAAAGATATAAAATAAATTTTTGAAGTTTTTCAGGAAATGGTAGACTAGATGTCACCTACCAAATTTCAAAGTGATATGTAAATAAAGTTATTAACATATTCTTTGATAGGGAAATGACATTCCGGACGCTTTACGAAAATAAGTTAATTTAGTTTGCGGGTTCCTGCAAAAGTTAATAGAACTTGGCATGAAGAGTAAGATCATTCTATTGAGATTCCCTATTAACCGAATCGAGGAAGCAGACATTCTCGCTTCTGAAGTCTGTGACAGTGAAGAGATTTTTCGTGTTTGATCTTTTTTGTTGTCTGTCAAGATATTAGGTAAACGCAGGGTAATCAAAAACATATTGTTATTTAACCAGAGACAGGTAAGAATCTTTATTAAAAATCTGTTATATAGAAGTCTAGCTAAAATATTATTGAACTGTGTGAATAGGGGTAATATTCTTAATAACATTTTCGATTATTGAATTTAAATTATTACTTTATACATTTAGCTTCAAAATAAATAAATTCAATTCTTTACTAAGCAAAAAATTTTCACCCTATATTCTCGTGGGTTTCGTGATAAAATAAATTTTCTTTCCATACATAAAATAAATATATTTCATGGCATGTTGTGTTGATATACGTGAGAATGAGATGTAAAATATCATATAAACCAGAGGCGACCAAAAATACCAAAAATATCCTTAAAAAATGTTTTTTTGAGTTTCATAAGAAAAACATTAGAACAAAAAAGAAAAAAAAATCTCTAAATTAATTACACGCTTTTTCTTCTTTATATACCAATGCAAGGACCAAAATGCTGTCTCAGTTCGTTATTCTTATATTTCTTCTGTTTAAGAGCATATAATTATAAATACAAAAACAACATAAAGAAATATATTATAATTGTACAAACATACAATTGTAAGGATATAAGTATGTACAAAAATATGTAGAGAAATATTTTTGGCTCTGAATTTCATAGAGAAAAATGAGAATATAATGAAAAGTTATCTTTTAGACCATTTAACCTTTTAACATTTCTAACAATATCAATAAATTATCTGAATCATTTACTAACATTTAACATTGTAAAGATATATAAGACAATTTTAATATATAAACACTAAAGATTTCATACTATAGAAAGAGGACATGGAAATAACAAAATAACACCATAGTACTCGTATCCTTAAAATAATTTACAAAATAAATAAAATATATATACCAATAATAAGGATATAAAATACCACATTGCTGGTTTTTAAATAAAAAAAAAAAACAAAAATTACAAAAAAAAAAAACAAAGAAAAAGAGGAAAAGAAAAGGAAATTGTCCTTGTCTGTTTAAAGATTTTTCACTTGAATAACGGAAATACACAGTAGTGTAAAATGAAATTGTTTTGTTGAGCTTTATTTCGGTCGACCATTTTTCTTCTGTTTTTTCTTTTCTTGTCTTCTTCTTTGACTTTCTATATTTTGTCTTTTGACTTATTTAAATATTTTTTTCTTTTGTTTTTTTTTTATAAAGAATTTTGTGCTTTATAAGGAATTTTATTTAAAACAAAAACAAGATTTTTATTATGATAATTTTATGCCATAGTGTTTAAAGAATATTTTATTTATTCAATGCAAATAAATAAAACTGAATTAAGATTTATATTTAAGAAAAAAAGGATATCGTTTGAAAATTTATTATGTTAGAAAATTAATAAATTATTTATGAGAAAGTTACAATGAAAATTTTCCCAAAGGAAATTAAGTTAGTAAAAACTTGTGAGAACTGTTTATAAAAGAGATTTAGGATTTATTCGAAGAAAAACGAAAGAATTAATCAAAAATTATTTATTGTTAACCAGAATACATCCTTTGGCAAGGAAATTGAATCTTCAAGAAATAATTAATTATTGTAACTGAATAATGGAAAAGAAACTGAATTGATCATAGCCCCGTAATGATTAGAAAATGGTAGGTACTTTCACAAAACGAAGGTTTTGTGAAAGTACCTACCATTTCAATTTGCAAAGGTCATGAATTCCAATAACTTTTTGATGCGAGCTTCATGAGTTTCAATTTTTGTTGCTAACACAGGCCATTGGATTTCTCCTTTCTTCACCCTGCATTCGAACACAGTTTTATTTATTTTATTTATTTATTTGTTTCAAATAAGGCCCCGGAGATAATTCTCATAGTAAGTCTTAATATGTCTTAAATTAATTTTTGCTTTTTTTTCTCCGTCTTTAAGCGATTTATTTATTAGTATTGAAATTTGTTGCATACGTTTTTATTGCAAGATTTCAACATTTTTGAAGACATATTGTAAACATCATTATTAATTTTTCTTTTAAAACTTTTCCATTATTAACCCAAACAAACGAAATTTTTCCTTGTTAATATCATTTGCTTTTTTATATATGTAACTAAAGTGTTTCGTTTAACATTCATTCATAAAAATAGATTGTTTGCTATTATCATTAAGAATCATACCTGAATCTGGAGGTATACGAGGTAGTAAGAATTGCTTTATTTGAATTGCTTTATTTAAATGACTGTCATTTGCAAATGACAGGTATTAACGTGAATTATTGACGTGGTCATCAAATAATGACGTTCTAGAAAAGTACCTTATAAATCCGGCACAAAATAATTTCATCCGCGTTAAACACATAGAATTTTTTTTTAATCATTTAAATAGATAAATATTTTCTAATAGAAAGCGATATGGAAAATATTTCATGTGACTATCACCTTAGAAGTCTCTTAATTCAATTTAATTTATGAGATGTTTTAAAAGTCGATATTTCCGTCATAATTTTCCCTTTATACAATTTTTCTATTTTGTTTTTTTAAATACTTATTAAGCTTAGATTTATACAATGATATTATGATTAACGGGTAGTATAGTGATAGTGATAAATAGAAACTGAAAAAATGATTTATATTTCAATAAATACCTAATAACAAGAAATTCTTAACATCTTTCCACATCATTTCATATACAATACATTAACAAATTAAGTCTGATAACGATAATAAATTATCCTTAATTTTCAGTTTTCTTTCCTTTTTGGTTTTTCTTATCTTTTGTCTTGTGTCTTGGTCTTTTGTTGTTGTTGTCTTTTTCTAGAAAAATCAATTATTAATGTTTTCTATTAACTGTATAAGTATATTAATGTTAAGAAAAGATTATTTTAGTGCCAAGAGAATAAAAGTAATTTGTTTTGTAACAGATTTATTTTTTCTAAAGAAAAATGATTTTAAGAAACGATTAAAAAGGATAGTCTGAACTGATACTATATAATATATCATTGAAAAAAGGACAAAGATGAAGGAAAACACGGGTTAATAGAAGAATGCTAAGAATATTTTAAATAATCAAGAGTTGTTGTTTATTAACTCGACTTATCTTTGGAATTAAAAAAATATAAAGATCATACAATGAGGCATTCGTTATTGAATAAGAGAGATTGAAATTTCATAGTGAATTTGAATATAATTAATTAACACTAAGAGTCCACGTCTTTAAATTTTGTAAAGTGACTAGGCAAATTTCACATTAATGTTAGCAATTTCGTCGCCGCATGGCCACTGTGGCCCGTGCCCCAAATGAGCGTGACTTTGTTCTCCGATGCCAATTCCACAAGTGCAGCAAGGCAGCCACAGACCAGCTTGGATACAACCAGAGCTGAATGAAGCGCCAACAGTGCAGCCCTACTGTCCAAGAACACATAGATGGTGCTGTTTCTATACCCCCTTTCTAAATTGATTCTCAGCCAAATCTCTATTGCATGTATTACGGCTTGGAACACCGTGCAATACGGGCCAAGGGTTGCATATATACGCGTGTCCGGGCGAACACCGTATACACCCGAACCCACACCCGACTCGGTCTTGGACCCGGCCGCATACCACACGCTCGAACCCGACCTAAGTACCGGACCCCCCCGATCCCACGTCCATCGATCGGGAAACAGAACCCTGTACCTGTGGTCGAAGTTGTACCGCGGCAGACAGGTATCCGACATGGTTATTCTTAGAATCGGATCGCTCTCAATGAAGTCTCTGTGAGTCCTGTGGGCCAACTTTAGCCCTGTCCCGTCCTCGCCAGAGAGAAGTCGGTAAGTCACTAGCCGAGCTTCCTTCAATATATGGAACTGCAGTGGCGGCAATCCGATCATCACCTCCAATGCAGCGGTGGGAGTCGTCCGCATTGCCCCGGTCACTCCCAGGCAGGCCAGCCCATGTAGCTTTTCCAGCTTGGCCCGCACACCCGCCTGCTGAGCCTTACGGCACCATACAATCGACGCATAGGTGACGATGGGCCTAGCAAGGGCCGTATATAGCCACAGTGCTATTCTGGGACTAATTCCCCAGGTCCCCTCGATGACGCTCTTCCGGGTCCACAAGGCCGCCGTAGCTCTCCCGATAACTCTATCTATATGGGTATTCCAAGAGAGACGATCATCCAGGGTTACCCCCAGATACTTCACCTCTCTAGAGTAACTAATACGTTCACCAAACAGAATTGGGCTCGTTAATCTATCCCTGCTTCTGCGTCTGGTGAAGGCGACCAAAGTACTTTGCTTGGATTTATATTTAACCCAACGTCTTCGCACCACCTTTCCACGACACGTAAATTTTGCTGTAGAAGATCAGAAATAGTGCTCTCAAATTTTCGCCGTACAACGAAGGCCACAACGTCAGCGCAACCCCTTACACGAGCCCCGGAGCCCCTGAGAGCAGCGATTAGATCACCCACTACAATGGACCACAGGAGGGGCGAAAGAACCCCGCCCTGCGGACACCCTTTTGCAGCGGAGATGATGATTATATCGTCAGCTATGGTGGACTTAATAATCCTATCCTGTAGCATCCGATTAACCCATCTGCTCGTTGTCGCATCAATCCCTCGTTTGTGCAACGACTCACAGATGACATGATATGGGGTGTTGTCAAAAGCTCCCTCTATATCAAGGAAGCAGCCACTTACCACCTCCAGTGAGTTTTCAAGGACCCCCAACAGACTCTGCAGAGCGAGTACAGTAGACCTTCCCGACTGAAAGGCGTAGTGAGACTCATGCAAGGGATTGCTTCCCAGTGCGTCGTCCCGTAAAAACCTATCAATCACTTTTTCCATTGCTTTTAATAAAAACGAAGTAAGGCTGATGGGACGGAAAGACCTTGGGTGGTTACTTGGTCGATTATCGGCCTTCGGAATATACGTCACTTTAGCCGCCCTCCATGCCTGAGGGATGTAACCACACATATAGCTGCCACGTAAAATTTTCAACAGTGTTCTAGCGATATGTTGGAAACCCCTCTGCAAAAACCTGGAGATTTGAAGGGCCTGAAAGAGAAAACAGCCCATCTAATCCTGCCCTTCGTGAAGACCAAACGGGATCGTTGCCAGTCATCTCTCCTGGGCCAGGATGCCCTCAGTTCAATGACCGCATTTGAGTGATTTAGAAGAATCTCCGAGTCTGGAAAGTGCGTTGACGCCATAAGCTCCAACGTCTGCTTTCCGTTCTCAGTCATGGAGCCATCAGGCCGTTCTATTAGGTTCAACTCGCTAGCTTACTTTTTGGAAAGCACCCTGTGAAGACGCGCACTGTTGGAGAGTTCATCAATGTCCTTGCAGAACGCTCTCCAAGAAATTCTCTTCGCTTTCCTAATTTCTTTATTGTATTTCGTGAGTGAGTTTTTATACTCTTCCCACAAGCCCAACGCCTTATCCTTGAAAAGCTTTCTGGTCTTTAGTTTAAGCCTTGAAAGCCCTTCATTCCACCACGGGCACTTCCTATTGCTCCGCCTCGGCTTAGCGCAGCAGCCCCCATAGTAGGCACTAGTAATAGCCGCCGTCAGGGCCTCGCTGGCCAGTTCGATATCCATCACCGTTCTGACAGAAGCAGGAATGGATCCAATCCCATCTATGAGGATCGTTTCGAATTGACTCCAATCTGTGGATTGGGGCATCCGAACCATTCCTTCTGGCAGGCCCCCGGAGACCATGATATCAAACCTAATCTGCCTATGATCGGACATGGATGTCTCATTTGAAACATGCCATCCCCTAACCACACTGCCGATAAACTCAGTGCAGAGGGAGATGTCAAGGACCTCTTCCCTAACTGCATTTATGAATGTCGGTCTATTGCCCTCATTCATAACCATTAATTTATTGCTATATATAAATTCAAGTAGGCACTCACCTCTTTTGTTTATATTACTGATTCCCCAGTGTGGTGGGCATTGGTATCACTTCCTATTATCAGTTGGAAATTCCTCCTTCCACAAAAGTCCACTAGATCTTTCAGTTATTCGTCTGGGTGGGCACAGTCTCCCGGGAGGTAGGATGAGCACACAATAAACTCTGTCAGCAATCTGGGATGGGAAAATACGTTAACCTTTTACTAAACAAAATGCAAGCACCAGGCCTGCCTCTAATTGTATTATCATACGATAGCTCACCTGTTAGGTCCTTAACCTGATCCTTCACTATGTAAGGCTCTTGAATAAGGCGATATCGGGGTGATCCTTCATAAATCTATGGGCTAGAACATCAGTAGATTGTAAGTTCCTTGTTGTAAGTCAGCAGACGTTTGAGTTGATTGTTCAGCGGGAAAAAGCATCTAGAGTCATGTTAATCAGCTCCTTCATTTGTTCCAAATGACAATTATCTGCAAATAAGAAATTTTCGCAATAAATGTATATTTTAGACCATGCTACACTTATTTTCTTATTCAGAGTTGTTGGTAAGTTTTAATATTTGTTTATTTATTAAGATCTTGTTCAGAAGTCAAGTAACGTAGAGGAGGTTAACGTATCGTATAAATGGCTCGACCCGAGAGATGTCCAACAATATATTAAGAATCATGTTTTTTCCTGGAATGAAATATTTCATCGGAATTTTTCCCGAGAAGAAGAGGACCTTTCGAGTCTGTTAAAATCTTGTTAGATATATTTCAGACGGCCCCTTACAGACAATGTGGCTTTTGCTCAAAATCTAGACAATTTTCTTTTACTTTCACCGACCAAATTATTAGATTTGTCCTCACATTTTCTATACTATAGATTAGTTTACGTATATTGCAAATACCAACTTGTTGTATATTGTAATTATTTTATTACTTATTGGAAAGTGAAAGCTATAAAATCACCAAAAAAAACGCGAATAACAGAAAGATGGAAAGGACCTAATTTAAACATAAGTATTCAGCCACTTTCAAAATAATAAGATTTTAATAATTCCCATGAATTACAATAAAAACATTTTATGCTTTTTTTTGTACCTTATGAACATTTTGATATTCCGATTAATAAAACAATAATTTTAAGATTCGATGAAAAAGGTTTATACATATATGCACATAACTGCATATAACTTTGAATTTATACTTGTAATGGTGGCCGATATACTCGTATCATGACTAAATAATTTATATACGAACAACCTGTAATTATTTTTTTTAACGCAAGTAACAAATTCTTCATGTTTTTTAATTTTTTATATCTATACATACATTGTTATATTATTATCATCTCCTCTTCTTTAACGTGCCTACCCCTCCTCTATTTTATTCCGATAAATTTTATAATTTTTAAACTTTATCGATTATAACATTAAATCATCTTCTTTAAAACATTTATTTTAAATATAATAATTTATAAATACATTATTATTAATAAATCATTTTTTATTACATTTAATTCTATATACATACATACATTTATAAGAACATAAAATTCATGCAAGAATATACGATTATATCAGTTTGTGTGTATATAAGCAAGTAGATCCTGTTTCTCGTATATATCATGTCTGATGGCTCATAAAACATAAAACTGAATTGACTATTATTATTGGCTTCTCATTTAATCAATAATCGAATATAAATTATTATCGATACGATATTTTATGATTATAATACCAACTCGTATTATTTCTCTGCTGCTTTAAATTTATAATATATACGATACATAAAAATATCATTTCGTTAAAGTAATTTTTCATTTTTATTTCATTCTATATTGAATATTGCACTGATACATTACTATATACATACTTATACGTTCATGTATGAGTACAGTAACAACATCGATATGCAATATGTACATTAATAGAGGATTCGTGCCAAAAGAGAAGCTCTAGGAATTTATATTTTCCCTTATATAGGATATTATATACTGTAAAATTGAATGAATAAACTATTCAGTTTAAAAAATAAGTTATTCCATCTTACAATAGATCTTTGCAATCTAATACATTAGAATCAATTTTGTTGAAGCGTTTTGTTCTTTTGCGAATTCAAAATCGAGTTCGAACCGACTTACATGTTATGTACATAACGTATATTGATCGACTAAGATTGAACTCTTAACCTGAAACATTAGCATGTTAAGTGTCTTTTATGACAAGAGTTCCACTTTCTTACGTAGACGAGCCTTTACAAGTTTTTATTGAAATATAATTGATCGTTCCGCCATTATTTATTGCCAGGAGTAATGGTACGTCTTCACACGTACCAGGCATTTTCCACTGATTTCTGATATTTCGAAATCAGTTAATATTAATTTTACATATAGAAAGAGATTTCTAAAATCCAGCTTACAAGCAGCAAGCAGTTAAAATCGCAAGGGTGATTTGGAAAATAATACGAATATGTACGAACGTGTTGAGAATGCCCAGTAGTCTCCTGATGAGACTCTGCCGACTCACAGGTCACATTAGGATATTGGGTTTGAAAGGCGAATGCACTTGCAGGTTCTGTGGGGAAATGGAGAAGACTTCGATGGCCCTTCTTAGAGAGTGTGGTGCGTTGATCCTCAGCAGTAGGAAGTCTCTGAGTGGTTGCGTCCTCGCAGTAAGAGAGCTGCAAGAAGTTGATGCTCACAAGATACTCGAATTTGTCAGAAGAATATCTCTCGAGGAAGCGATTTAGGCGTGCTAGATGGAAAACGGGTGCACAATAGATTCACTAGATATTAGATCATCAGATTAGATAATCTAATCTAATCTACTCGTATATTAAATTTAATCTTTAAACACATATATATAATTTATTGTAATAGGCAGTTATTTGTAATACCAAGTAAATTCATGTACATGCGTGTATTACATATATATGAATTGTAACATGTACGGTTTTTCCTATTTTTTATCCCATAACTTTAATATTTTTCAAAAAATTTCCTCATAAGATATGTATTAGGCCAATTATCTGGATAAACCACATGTTATAAATTTTTCAGTTAATAAATTTTCTAAAACATGCCATCATTTGCCCTTCCCAAAAATATATACGTAAATCTTATTTCACTTTCATGACGTCTTTAAAAAAGGAAATTATGTTCCATTTCGTCTTTTTTGACCATAAAAAAAAATTTGCCGACTGAAAGTTTTACTAAAAAAAATTGCACCACATAGTGAAGATATTTTCCTTATAAATATTCAATAAATCATCAAAAAAAGAAAAATAAAATAAAAAGATAGATAGAAGAGGCGAAACAGAAAACGGAATAATAAAAACAAGGAAACCCCAAGCTTAACGAGCACCAGAAGAATTATTGCCTTGTAAACAATGGAAAAATTGGTCATGTGAAAATAATTTTCACTATATTTCGGTTAAATAACATTTTTCACTAATCATTCAAATCGATTATGGCCATTGTTATATCTTTACAACGGTTTTTTTTGTGCGGTAATGTTTTCGATTTTTTATTTGCAATAATAAGGCTTTGTGAATTACATAAAATATGCATTTCTTTAAGATCAAATTGTTTCTTTTTTAAGTCATTATAAATACCTATTATTCTTTAATCAAATTCTTTATAAAACTCTAACTTTTTAGAAGTCTTAGATTTGGTTTGGTTTTTAGAAATTTTAGCTAAAAACGCCTTTAGGACTGGTTTTTGCTTTCTTAAAAAAATTATGAAACATTTACTCTATAAATCGGTCTGAACAACTCTACTGAAACATGTGTATGGCCCACTAATGAAAGAAACATGAGTAGTTACTTGCAAAGACCACAGTTCTAAGGTCTTTGTCAAAGTTCTCAATCTGCTCAAAGTACCCAAAGACACTGTACCTTATATCATGAGTTTAATCTGGCTTTTGGGAAATACAGATAAAAGCATAAAATTTGAAACAGTAAAATTGTAAAATATTTATATTTCGGTATCCGTGGTGTTTGCTTCGTGCGTGGTGCTGACTGAAATTATTGGTCTTCAGGCGGTGCTTTATTCTACTTAAAAATAGAATACAAAAAAATATTTTTGAGCACAATACAAAAACAAAGTTAGCTTGCCAACAATCGAACAACTCTTTATTGAACAGCGGGGGCTGCATAAATGCAACTGTGTATGTTTATTCGCTGGTATCGCACTAAAGCATGAGCCAATTATTAACTTATACAAAATATAATGACAAAATCAATACTTATACAAAATATCAACACTTATACAAAATATAATAACAAAATCTAGATAGCTGATTTTTCATATATTTCCAATTTAATTCGGCATTAT
This sequence comes from Condylostylus longicornis, assembly GCF_029603195.1. Lineage (NCBI taxonomy): Eukaryota > Metazoa > Arthropoda > Insecta > Diptera > Dolichopodidae > Condylostylus > Condylostylus longicornis. The sequence continues at coordinate 1,679,404 of NW_026577974.1, forward strand.
ATTTTTCAGAGCCGTTTACCAGGTGGTTACTATATTAACTGGTAATACTGACGTGATAATTATGAAGGCTAATATCGATATTAAAATAATAACAAAGAAAATATGAAAATATCGTTCATATATTTAATATTTAAAATATTTTCCACAGATAACACTACAAAATCAAAATCTGAGCTCAAAATATTTTGTTTTTTCAATTATATAAGCTTTTACGTACCTATTTGTTTATGGACCATACTAGATTGTATAGTCGTGTAATCCCTTAAAGGCAATAAAATCAAATAAAATGTAATTACTCAGTTTATTTTCTCATTTTATTCTTCCCTATTACATCTTTAAAAAAATATTTTATATATAAGTAAACAGTATAAATCTTTTTTATTGCTTTGTTAGTAAACTTATTCTTTCTAGGACAACCGAAAAAAAAGAAAAGCAAGAAAAAGGGTTATTATTACCAAAAAATTTTGAATGTTTCGAATTAAAATTAAAAGAATTATTTGGGGCGAATTATTAAATGGGCTGTTTATATTCTTAAGTTGAAAAATATTTAATTAAAAGGGTAAAAAAGGATTATAATTCGCATATAAATTTTATGAGAAAATTTTTGTATTAATGTTTCATACAGGGTTAAAGTTTAACCGGAAATTAAATATTAAAGAAAACGTTGCTTCCACACCACAAAGATTTAAACCCATATTGTAGCATAAAGTAGGCATGTATAACATAGAAAAAAAATTTGCAAAGGAAGCAATAACTTTTATTTATGAGCCATAGATTACATTAAAATTTATTGATCCAATATATAAGATATTGAAAGGGAGTAGTAATTCAAATAATATAATGCAAAATATAGAGACCTTAAAAATCCAAAACAATTAGAACAAAAATAACACGTGTCAAATATCGTTTGACAATGTTAATTATGTAAAAAATGTTACTTAAATAAAACGTTCGACAAAAAGTGAAAAGTGAATAACTTGCCTTATTTAAGATTTGGATCCCTATAACCAATTCGATTTAGTTGTTTTTATATAAGCACTACAATTTACTATTGACAAATTTCATATTAGAAATTATTATCCGTTCATTATCCGCTTTGTAATAAGAATTTTTGTACTCAATATTATACACTATTTTTAAGTTTATTTGTATCTGAAGAATACTGATATTTAGTAATTATTTACTCAATTTTCACCATTGAATTCTAGAATTAAATTAAATTCAATCGCAAAATAAATTTCTCAGAATTAAATCGATTTCTTACATTCTTCCAACATGTTCTTGTGTTTTATTCATATCATTATATGTGATTTTATTTATCATATTTCATTCAAATTTTTTAAATCCGTTAACTCTATTCTGTTCACCCCTCAAATAATTTTGTATTAAAGATTTTATATTGTATGTAAGGCTGGTGATGCAAAGATTTTTCATTAAACAAACTTATTTTTTATTCCTTTTCGAGCTTTAATTCATTTAAAATCACATTTTGTTATGACATTTCGCTTTTGTACTTCTTTTCTGTTATTGTGTTTTGTTTTATGCTTTCATGACATTTCAGCAACATATGTTGTCTACTCCATTAATATGTTAATCATTCATTATTTTTCAACCAGCAATCAAAAAACTTAAAATTATAAAAAATTTTACCTATTTAGTTGGTAGACAAGGTACAGTAGAACGAACCCATCTGCATAAAAAATTATTTACTTTAATTAAACCGATAAATTATTTTGCTTTGGAAAATTGAAATCGGCTTTCTTTAAAATATAAAAATCAGATCAAGAACAAAAAATTAACGGTAAAAAAAAATGAAATGGTTTTCAACAACTGCCTGCCATTTGTATTTTTTTTATTCGTTTTTACATTTTGTTCACTTAAAAAATAACAATTTTGTAAAATATGAATATTTTTTCTTGTTCTTTTTGAAATTTAATCTGGGTAATTTGAGAAAATATATGCCATAAATCGCAACATATCAACCTCAACACATACCGAAAATAACAAATGAAAAATTTATTTGTAACTCTTAACATTTCGAATAGTATACGTTCGCGTATCACTTGTCTGACATTTCACCGCGTTTAAGCAAAAAAAAAAGTGCGTGTATATGCACAACAAATAATAATTTCAGAGAACAATAAAAAAAAAATAAAAAAAAAGGAACATAAAATACAGTACAAGAAATATGAATACTCGTATTTATAGATGACTTCATATTGGTAAAATGTGAAACGCATCGTACTTGTATACACAAACACATATTATATACGAATCTGTTGTAAACGAAGCAATAAATAAATTGAATTGAAATGAAAACAGCGTTGAAAATTTATAACACCCGATTTTTATGTTTTCATTTGCATAAGATGGTTAACAAAAAACGAAATTGGTAAAATTTTATTTATTTCTGCTCCTCATCGCACCATTCGTTTTACGCTTTTCCGGTACTCTGTGGTAGCTGTTAATCTCTGCTCTTTAGAAATAATTTACAAAAAACTTTGTGGATTTCGTATGCAAATTCTTCATGAATTCTACATGCGTATATTTAAATTGAAAATTTTTTATTCCAAATTTTTGAATATCTTCATAAATCAGAAATCAGATCCTAAACACAAAAACAATTACAACGAACAAATATACAAATAATATAAAGAATTTTATAATAAAATATTTTAATTTAACCTAATTTATTTAATAAACATATACGAGTACAAATTTATGTTATACTAATAAATCTCAAAGCAATACATTATATGTATGTATGTAAATATTGAAATTCAAGATAAATTTGCTTTATTTTTAAGTAAAATACGAGTATTAAAATTTCTACAAACCATTGACAGAATTAAAATTTTTATGTCATAAAAAAAAAGTTTATTTTAATTTCCGCAACAAAAGTGTTCTTACACAAAGATTATTTGAATTTTAAATTCAAAAAAAGAAAGGTGAGTGACAAATAGATGGCGCTCTCAATTGTTCGCAAAAAAAATATTTTTACTTTTTAAATTTACGGAAATCAATTTACAGCTTTGCCTATTCCCTCTAATTTAAAGATTTTTTCAAATATCTCCAAAGATACGGCTTAAATCGTATATGACCGGATTTCATCAAATTAACCGATGTTAATTTGGTTATAGCACGGGTCCTTTAGCTGAAGGGCTTCAAGTTTAAACACTGTTCAGGTGACAGTAAAAATTATACTTAATAGATATTACATTGCTTGATATGCAATATAATCAAATATAAAATTAAGTATAAAAGTAATTGTCCATTTTTAAACATAATATTCAAAATTCAATAAGTATTAACAAAAATAAAAATCAATATTAATCACCTTCAATATTTAATAGAAAGAAAAAGCTGCGGCACAGTGGTCACCGTTTAGTTAACACAATGACTTGTGAAACTGATGCTTGGCTATTTTTCTTCTAAGTGGGGTAAAGAAAAAGAAAGACCGGATTTCGAAAATTGTTTTAATAGATGGCACTATCCTTTCAAATATCTGTTAAATAGTGCTCATACAGATTTCTGTTACACATATATCACTAGATTCTGAAGAACTTTGCGAAGTTACACCATGGATCAATTGCTTTAATATATTGATCATTATTGATGAATATTTTATATACTTTCGATTTCTTATATTCTCCAGCTAATAGAACTTATCAAAAAAGGATGATTAACAGTAAACTTTACCTACATATAAACTTAAAGTTCCGATTTTGTCCAAACTAATTAATTTAAGGAACTAACTCAAACATATTTATTTAATTATATAAGCAGCTTTAATAATATTTATCATCAAAGTAGTTTAATGGAACACACAAACTTTACCATATTCCACTACATATGCACGTATACAATTTTTAAAAGCCTTGTTTTATTAAATATTTTATAGTGAAACAACAACAATAAGAGCTGTTTTTTGTTTTTTTTTCTCAATTGATTCCTTTTTACATCAATTAAACGTGTACCCCATTTTTCAATAGAGTAAATTATTTTCAAAAGCAGAATAATAATGAAATAAAGCACCAAAAAAAACAAAAGCACAAAAAGAACATAAAATCTTTACAACACAAAATAATTAATATAAAAAACTAAAATTTATTAAAAGTCAAACACATAAAAAAATTAAATTATCCTTTTTGTAAGAGTAAAAATAATGTACTAAAAACAAGAAAAACAAAAAAAACACTTACAAAATAAAAAAGGGAGAGCATGTTATTTGGTTTTTGTACTTCGTACTAGTACAAAACTCGCATTGTGAGACAAAGTGATATGCGTATTTTATGTAAAAAAGAAAAGAAAAATGAAGTGAGCAAAAGCAATATTCATTGAAATGAAAGTACAAAGTGATTTACAGCACCAAGCTGCATTGTTGAAAAAAACAAACGAAAAAAATAAAAATTGTTTTTTATGGTTTTTAACTGCGCCTCAACAATACTTATACATAGAATCCCTTCACAAAATCCCAATTACACCAAAAAAGAAATTGAGAAAAATTAAAAGGATTGAAAAATTAAATGCAGAATACACAAATACAATGCAAAATTTTTTATGGAACCAGCAAAAATATTCTCCAGCTTGATGTTAAGAGAAATAAAATTAATAATTTTCCTTTTTTTTTCTTATTTATAAGTCAAAAAAGTAATATAATGGCAATTCATACAGTTTTGGTTAAGAAAATTTCCAAACCAAAACGAATTGTTCTCGAGTGTGGTTTAAACGTTGTAAAGAACAAATAGAGGAATATGAAAAGAAAAATAATAAAAGCAAAGGCAAAATAAAAAAGAAGGCAAATTTTCTTATTTTAATTTTATTTTATTTTTTTTTTTCAAAAAAAAATAATTTATGAATATCGCCTTTTAATGCATTATTTAGTCAATGATTTACGACAAGTCTTTGTAATAATTTAATACATTCGTTTAGGATGCAAATTAATAAAAATGAAAATTTATTTTTTTTCCTTTTTTTTATTAAGAATTTATTTACTTTTTGTTTTCTCCTTGTTTGCATTTCTTCCTTATTTATTTTTTTGGGAATGCACTAAAGGTATTGTAAATATCATGCTAGGTTTCTATAATCTTGAAACGAATTGCATGAATTTATGACGTTTAGGATGCATTTGAAAAACTCCTTTTCATATCGAGGAAATAAGTTATTATGGCAACTTTAGGATATATTTTAGGTATAAGATACGGCTACGGTAAGATTTATCACCATGCTCGCATGTCTAATAACAAGGACATAAAAATTTGTCTATTTTGAAATTCAAAGTTATTTTTGAATATAATAGTCAAATGTTTTTGTACCTATTCGACTTATCAGAGAACTTTACAAACTTAACAAAGAAAATTTTGAGTTCATTTTACTTCACTGATAATGAAAACAATATTTTAATTAGAATTATGATTGGAATTCATTACTGTATGGGAAATTTGAAAAGAGAAAATGTGTCGGTATTCAGTGTTATAGGGTCATAGTGTTATTGGTCAAATTTAATACTACACTGACGTCTATTACAAAAATATGAGTTTAACTTTGAAAAACAGTTCAATTTTAATGAAACAAGGGAGTATTTTCAATAGTCAGTGATATTCGTTAGGACTCTTTTTATCTTCAAGTTGACTTGAGCAACTATTTTTACCTTTTTTTATTTTATTTAAAAGATTTATTTTTGCATAAATTTTAACTGCAAAGCAAAATATAATATGTCGAATTCAGTATTGCTCTTCCCCTTTTTCCGTTCATAAATTAATTCGATGTGAAACAGAAATCTTTCGAAAATTATAAAAAAACATAAAATAATATAGGAATAATAGCAGAACGATTTATTATTGCTATTATTAAGATTCTTGCCATTGTTGTTGTTGATTTAATTCTAAAAAAAAAACATAAAGGAGCAGAAAGAGCTTTACAAAAGTTAAAAAAACATTAAGTTTTTTTTTCATTCATTTTTAAATGAAAATATTATTTATGATGCATGAAAAATTATTTTTTAATATCTCTTATTTGCTTATACATATATAAAGAAAATTAAAATTGTAATAATAATTTGAATTTTTGTAGTTTTTTGGATAGTTCATAATATGTAAAGATAATTTATTAGTCCAGAAACATTTAGGGTAAACTGCTAATGAGTAATGAATTTAAATTAATCTTATAAAGAGAAGTGTAATAAAAATTTTGAAATAAGAAATGATTAATAAAAGCAAGAAATGATTATAAAGTTTAAAATTATACAAAATTCTATAAATTATAATTAAGTTATATATTGAATGCTATCCTATGATCAAGTAAAATGAAAACATAGTAAAGCAATTAATTATTGTCATTGGGTATACTTACATATGGACGTAAAATAGTTTTCTTCAAAAATTGCCAAATATTACTGGCAAATCTTTCTAGATTACTACATTCTGCTTCTTGTTATTAGAAAACCGTTTTTTCACCGTTATTTCAAAATCCACAGTCATCACAGGGTACTAAAATATAATATGTAACAGTATGTTGTCAAAATAGTCAACTTAAAATATTTACATTTCTATAATGAATTCGTACGGTAAAAACATTGTTTAAAAAGATTTAAAAATAGCTTTTCATTAATCCAGATTACCATTTGCGCTGCATGGTTTCAATATTTTTCGTACAATTATATTAATATATGTATGAATGTGTGTATTTTAATGGAATTGACTTCATTTTTGCTTGTATTTTCATGATCACTTATTTTTTAATTTTATTAAATATTTAAGCCGAAAATATTGAATAAATCAAAAAACAACCATTTGCTGCAAAACCCGTAGTGTACACTAGTTTTTATACAAGGTTTCGATATTATCATCCAAAGTTGAGACAATAATATCGAAATATAAGTATTATATTAAATTTTAAGTAATTTATTCGATAGTCATTATTTCGATATAACGACATAACGATATCATCTTAGTCGATATTTGCCGATTTATTTCGTCACAAAATTTTCTCTTCCATACAGCATCGCGGAAAATCGAGATTTTTCTCCAAAATGAAAGATTTTTGTCATACTTTTTGTGCAAAATTTCAAAATAAGATTTTAAAATTTCTAATGCTGCTAAATTTTTTCAAAATAAGAATTGCATTTTTCCAAAGTACACAAACAACCGTTTTAACCAAAAGGTCAATTATATAGGCAACACATGACAACGCTATTTCCAGGGTGTAAATATTTGATATTCTGCGCTGCAATTAATTCTATTTTAATTGAGTTGCCGCATTAATTAAATGCGCCTACGGCTTATGACATTATATATCGTTATTGATATCTGAATTGGTTCGAACTGAAATCGTGATATTTTTTTTTTTAATTTAACTCAAAAACCTCGAAGGGTTTGTGAAGATTATTTTGATCGAATCTTCAAAATGAAGAATTTATTTTAAAGAAATAAAGATATTATTGGGCTAATCTATTTGTTTGCTGAAAAGGGTAAGAGGAGAATAGAAAAAATTCCATTATTTTTGTAGAATATCAGTGTATAAGTACTTCCTCGCATCATATAAATTCTTCTATGCTTTCAATTTATTAAGATTTTTTTTTTCAAATTATGAATTTTAATAATGTCACTATTTATGCGTATGCACGTACTAAATTATTATGCTCTCCTTTGAGTGAAAAATATTAAAATTTTCAAAAGATTTATTCTATTTGCCCTTTTCATTTCACTCGCGCATAAAATTTTTTTTCAGCTCTCATTAAGAATAATATGAAAAACAAAAAATAGAAACACAAGACTACACCGAAAATATATTACAACATGTCATTATGAATTAGTGTCAACTGTCAAAAAATGTAATTGGCAATATTTTTTCATCACAACAAAACACTTGAAACAGTACATATTATTATGTATATATAGCAATACTTATACATTATACATAAATAAGCATAGAGGGGACCATTTTCGTGTCGTTTCTTATTTTATAACGACTGACAGTTTTATTATAAAAAATTTTTTTCCTTCTTTTTTTTCTTATTATATTACAATTGCTTTGCTGCTGTTGTTTTAATGTCAATATTAATAATTTTTTAAATCTGATTTGCCTTTTAAATGAGATCTCTTTACGGAATTACTATCATTATTTTATTATTAACTCTTATATTATATCACGTGTACATTATTGCTTGTATAAATAAATACGTACGTATAGATACATACCTATACATGTGACATGTTCACATTGAAATAAGTACATAAATGTGGATATGTCACTTAAAATATAATTTCATTTCTTTATGAAATGAAGTTGTTGGAAAATAAATGTTTTTGGACTTTAAATTTATAATATTTTTTGATTCCTTTTGAAGCAACAAACAGACCGATAGAATTATTTTTAAATATCGTATATGTATATTGCATAAATACATATTTGCAAACTATGATATGGAGTTATTCTCTATATGGCTAATGGCTATATTCGTTAGCGCATGTACGCTATGGAAACACGTGTAATATTAAAACAGAAAAGAAGAGAGGAAAAACTTGAAAGGTGCAGCTAAAAATCACGTTTTAATTTTTGAAGGTGTCAACATACCGATTGTGAAATCGATTGTGTAACTTTTATTACATACCGATTGCGTAACTTTTATTAAGAAACCAAATATACTGAAAATTTTGTTCTGAGGAAGAATGCATTTTATTAGACTGGAATTGCTTCCTTCTATGGTGTTATAATTAATCATAATGTTCTATAATTCTATATGTATAATGTACTATATGTACATTATGATTAATCATATTATTTTTATTTACGTTAATAAAGTTTTCTAGAATCAAGAGAATTTTGAATTTGTTGACACCTTTCAATTCCAATAGAGAAATGTTTAACCAAAATTATCATACTCAGTCTTAGAATATACTTGCGACTTTTATTCCACATAAGGAAAACATACTTCCCGTTCATAAAATTATTGTGAAATCTAAAGTACTGCAAATAAAAAGTAACTATTAACTTTAATTTGAGCTCAAAGGAATTAAATGTCAGTTGCTGTCATTATTGTTAAGTTGTTCGATTTTCCAATGCGTAGAAACGAGTAAAATAAAATACAAAAAAAAAAACATAATTTTAACTGTTTAAAATTTTAATCAGGGGTGTGTTCACATTTTCGTTTTGTGTTTGTCAGTATGACATTTGATATTATTATGCATCAAAAGTGATATTTCTGTTATTTTGTTTATGTTGTTTTTTATTTTGCGAATGGATTACAGACATTTTATGTCGGATAAATGTCATTGTCTGTTTTGTAATGACAGTTTGACAATAAAAAAAGAAAGTATATATGTATTTTTTTTAAAGTCAGACCTGTAGTAATCGTATTTTTTGAAAAGTGTTCTTACCTTGATATAGTACTGAACGTGTACACTCACATTATTTATTGGGTATTCAAAGAAAAAAAAAATTCAATTTAAATCTAATAAAAACGACTTTGATGTTCCGTTTTTGTTATTGCTTTCATGTCTTCTTTCTTATATTTAAATTCTATATCCGATTTAAGTGACGGCTTATTTCGTAAAATACTGTGTATGTAAATAAGTATGTTCAAAATTGGGCTCGGGGTGTTTAATTTCTAAAATTAAATAAAGAATAGCATGCAGATTTAAATATTAAAATATACAAAAATAAAAGAAAAAATTTAAAAGAGAATAAATTTAAGTTTTTAAGGACATTTTAAATTTCTAAAATGTATGTATATGTGCACAACAGAATGAGTAAAACTTCTTACATCATCACGAAGTCTGCGAATTGAGTTAAAAAAAAAACTGTGATTTCTTTATTTTTAGGGTGCTAATTTTCATTTTGTTTTTCTTAGACTTCTTTCATATTTGTTTTGGACTCATGGGTTAGTTTTCATTTAAAGGTGATAATGATTGTTTAAAAATATGATAATTATATGTAAATGACAGTAAAATTACCAGTTATTATTATATTTTCAAAGTTTTTTGTTCAATATGTTGCTGACAGTTTTTCATTTAAGATGAAAGAAAGTGAACGAGGAAAACAAAGTCTTATATGTAAGTTTATGATTAAAAATATTCATAAGCATGCTTCTGTATACATCGGTAATATTCTCATACTTTATATGAGTAGCACACTCATGAACATTGTGTTCTTATTAGGAACTTTTTTAATTATAATGCAGCTCTTAAGTAAAAGTTTGTTATTTTACCAGTATATTTTTTCATTCTAGGGTAAAATAAGAAAAAGAATAAGAAAATTTTTGTAGATTATTTTGACATTTGACAAACTTATACTGATTTAGTTATTATATATGTACATATTCAACTGTGGTAATGTAAAATGTAAGCATGCAGGTTTAGATCGTAAAATAATTTATATTTTACAAAATAAAATTTAATAATCAAAATTGTTTCAACAATATTTTCCCTTACCATATTTTTAACTCTTTTTATTAGCTTCAAATATTTAAAAATAAAATTTTTAATTGAAAATTGCACCCTCCCTAAAAATGAAAACGATTTCGATATCAATAAAAAATTTCGATTTTACGATCGAAAAAGTAAAAGATTTGTTCTGCTCTTTTATTAAAATTTCTACTAGTCTACTCTATAAATCATTCTGATAATGGCTAAGATTTTTATTCCTTTAATAAAAAAGAAATATATATCCTTTACTTTCAGTGTTAAAAATTCAAATGGTGTCTTATAATAGAATCTTAAATCTCTTATTATTAGAAATGGCTTTATTTTTATGAAATCTCAATTTTTAAATCTAATACTTAAAATTCTTATTTTTTTGTGAAACAATAAAGTTTAAACGGTATAATAAAAATTGTGCCATTAAAAGTCAAGTCCATTAAAAATAAAACCTACTTTAAATTTTTAAAATAAAAAAAAATCGATCATAAAAATTTGGTGTTGATTTGTATAAATTAAGAAGAATATGAGAATAAAAAAGAAAATCAAAAGTATTAATCAAGAAATCGCCATTAATAATAAATTTTTAAATTTTCAACAAGAAAAAAAAATTTATTAAGTTGTGGGTAAGTGACACATTTATAACCTATTAAATTCTTAAATTATATGTACAAGAAAAAAAACCAAAGAACAGAACGATTTCGAATCCTTAATTGTAAATTTTATTATCGATTAATAAAATATTAGTTTCCCTTTTTTGATAATTTATTTCCCCATAGATTTAATCGGGTATAATGCTTAAATTTCTCAAAATTTTCAATTTTGATCCTTTTAGATCATTAATCTTTTTGAATATAAGTAAGATGTTCATTAGAATTTTATGTACATTTTTACATAAAAAGATTCGGATTCAGTTTGATAAATATGTAAATTAATTATGTCATTCAGGCTCGGCGATTATGATATAGAATCCGAAATCGTTTTGTTGCTTTACTAAAATTAAAAATTCTTAAAAAATTTAGAATGAATTGAAGAGTGCAACAATTATTTTAAAAGTCTCATTTTCTATAATATTCATATTCTTCTTTTAGTCTCATTTTCTATAAGCCTCATATTCTATAGTATCGTATAAAAATTTGCTATAATGCTATAATATGGCACAAATATTAATATTTTCTGTAAAATTAGAAAATATTAATATTTGTGCCATACAAACAACTAAATATTAAAAAACCTCTTTTAAAAATTTAGAGCGATATTAGTAGCTTTTACTAAATGCAAAAAAAGAAATAACTAAGAAAAACCACTTCAAACAACAAAGTTATATTCGACTAAGTATTTTGTTATTTTTTATTAGTGTTTCGCTACATTATACAACCATGTTTCGGAAATTAAGTTGGGTCTCGCATATCTTATATAATTATAAGTAAATATTTTATATACATAACTTGCTCATGTTATATAATATGCACTCACAGGTGCATTTTATATTAAAATTTCTTCCAAATGGCTGCCTTGAGTCTAAACATACCTTCACATGTCAAAGTTTTCTTAATTAAATTATGTTAGTTTTATCGTTTAAATTTATGTGAATGCACAATGCACATATTGTGAGCAAGTATCTTTGTATACGAAAGCATAAGACAATATATTTGTCATATAATTATGATTAGGAGCAAATTTGGATATTCGACACCAAACGAAACGGGTAAGGTATTTATGGTTATAAAATGTTTTTCCTTCTTGTATAATAAAGATTACATTTCACTATAATTTAGTCCTAATACAGTTTTTCCTTTCTTTGGACAGTTTTAATTTAGAAGAATACGAGTATGTATGTGCATTTATCTCAAAAAGTAAATTGCAATAAAATATGGCTTCATCCTACATAAGCGTTAATACCAACCCGATGTACTAACACATAAATGTATTTGGTGCGGATGATAGTGTGTACATATCTATAAATATAGACAAAGGACCAAAACTAAAAATCATTTAATAGTTTTCTTGTTAAGTTAATGGACACATTTTGTTAGCACTGGTTAATTTATAGTGTTCTTGTCACCTACTACCCGCTGTGAAACTGTCATTTCAAAAAAATAATAAAAGAAAAAAAATACTCGTAAAACAGAAGACAATTGAAGAAGGACCAGAAATAGTAGAAAAAAAATAAGAAATATGACATTTATTTTGAATGTATAACCAAGTACAGGATGTTCTGGAAGTTGTCGTGGTAACATATGTCTTTGATTCTTGTGGGCGGAGTTAAAAATTTACAATATTCGATTTTAAGTGAAATAGGAAATTAACTTCAATTCTGTCTTTCTAAAGGATTCAGCTCTAGATAGCCGCTCTTAATGGACTTTTTGTTTAATTGAGGAGTAATCCTTCAAGAGAAGAGATGAGGTGAGATTCTGCTACAAATCTAGACGGAAATTTAAGAGTAGTTTGAAAACAAGATTTTTAATTTTTGTATTAATTGCATAACCGAGGCTATCAATTTACAATCACTCGAGAATGTAGACAATTCGGGTAATCTCTCTCGACAAAGTGCAGTCATATATTGCTCATTAGTCTTTTTTTAGGCAACTAATACGATTTTTTAAATAATAACAGAAAATTTTTAATGTGTCCAATCGGTATGTGACACTTGGTATTTATAATTGATTTAAAATAAAAAAATTATAAGAAAACACAACAGAATGCTCTTCATGCCTTTTATTTTGCCTATGTATAAGATTTTATATCTGATTTTATAAATGAATTTCGAAAATTTATGAGTATGGTGATGAAGTTAACATTCCATAAATAATTATCAACATTGGTATGAGGTCCATATGTATATTTGTATATGTACAAAATATAAAATATATAAAGAAAATAAAATATGTCCAGAAAAATCATTTGCTTACCTTATTTAAATTCTAATACTCGTAGTAGTTCTAATGTTTTACTTATGTTGACCTGTCTTGTAATTTATAAAAGTTAAAATGTCATGTTCAATATGTTGTTTTCTCTCCGAACACAACCTTAATTCTTGAATTATTGCTGTCGTTTTAATAAATACAAATACATCTGGTATTTTTTTAAGTTAAAAATTTTGTTTTCTCTTTTCGGGATTTCTTAAATGAATGGGCACTTTTGAAATTTATAAATTTTGGGTGATGGTTGGATTTACTATGGCTGGTGGTAATGTTTTTTTGTTTGTTTTATTTTTATATTTTATTTACCTTAAATATAAACGATCAACTAATAATAACACACGAATTTGGTATTACGTGTTCAGAGGAATATTTAATTTTTGTGGTTGATAAATATTTTATTTTTCTTAAGACGTTCAATAGGAGAGGAGAGACCTTTTTTTAGAGGTTTTTAAAGCATTATTGTAATATAGATTTGTATTAATTTCTTCATTTTTTTCTTTTTCCGGAAAACGAATAAAGAGATCAGAATTTTACAAAATATAAGAAAATATAAAAATAAGACGAAAAATTTATTTGACATATGACAATTTAATTATAAAATTTTTTGGTCAATTTCAATGTAATGAAAAATAACGTACATAAATATTTTTGATACTTACAAAGCTAAATTCTGGCAGGCATCCCTCTCTCTCTCTCTCTCTCTACCTTTACCAAAATAATATTATAATCAACTTTTTTTTTTGTCTACAAGAAGTTATTAAAATTGCCACCATGTCAAAATTATAGACCACTACTGTGCGTAGCCTTTTTTATACATATGTGTGTATAGAATCCCTCTGTGTCATTCCTATTTCAATAATAAAAAATAAATTTTTAAGATTTTTTGAAAAAGATTTTTGATTCTGATAACAAGATATATATTGTATATGAAAATTATTGTATTTAAAGAAAGAAAGTGCTTAGTTAAGCACACAAACTACCGATTGCGCACCATCTTTTTGATATTCTTATATAATGATAGAGGGAAAAAATTATAAATATGTATAATTATGAGATTTTTATTTTTTTATTTACGGTCATTATTTATGATTTGTGATAAGTTTAAAAATTCTCTCAACAGGTCGAACTTAATACAAATGCTAATCCATCCAGTCATTATTTTATTTTGATTTTCTCGATATTGAAACAAAAATGTTAAAAGTGGGGTTATATTTTTTTTTGGCGGGTACTCATGTCGACTTGTTGTCTGGTAACAAAATAGAATTGGACTTGTTAAAGCGTATAAGGGGAATATGGATATATATATACATATTACTTTAAAATGTCTGGTCTCGAATATATTAACTACAAATTTTATTGAGTAATGCTTTCCTTTACTTTAGTTTTGAATAGTTATTGTAATTTTTTAAATTTTCTAATTTCATTAGTAAACTTTGAACAAAAATTTTTAGAACTTAAATAACTAGAATTTGTAGATCACAATATTATTACCTATAACTGAAGAATTGCAAATTACTTAACCGTCGGGAAAGTTACGCAGTCAATTCTTAATTTTTTCTTTCATTTAAAATTTTCTTACTGTAGTTTTTCTCATTTTACTCATTTTTTTCATATAAGTATTTCTAACATCAGGGGTCTGATTGGAAATTAATAGCTGTAGGGGTTCCAATGTCTTTAAGTTAAATTAAAATTAATTATAATTCTTTACAGGTATACTTACTTATATGTATATAAATAACATATTAACAATTTAAAATTAATATTATGGTAATTTGAATAAAAATTGGTAATTTCTGTAACTTTATAATACAATATAAATTGGTTAGAAAAACTAATTCTTTAATTTTCTTTTTGTTTATGGATAGTTTGACATTCATTGAATATTTCAACAATTTAAGAAAATTTATAAAGTTGTTATTGCCGAATGTTGGGCACTCATTAACAACAACACCACTTTTTTTTTATTAATTGTAAATATAAGCTGCTGAAGGCGATGTTAAGTTGTAGCCATGTAGGTTTTCTTGAATATCGTATACGATAGTGTTTTTTAGTATATGGCATATTGTACAGTATTATAAGTATATGTATATGTACATAGAATTAATGCGTAGTATTTGATCACAACATGAATTCAAGTAATTAAAGAATTTCTTGTATATACGTAGTTGGTTAATTTGATGATATGATAAGATTAGAAAAAAAAAGGAGAATTTATATCTATTTCTCAATCATTTTTGGATAATTTTTACTTTTTTCATGCTTGCATAATATTTTACAAATAAAGAAAAAATATTTTTTTAAATTTTTGTATGAGCTTCGGAAAGTGCTTATTTTAAATTTAAAGTTATTAGTTTAATATTAAGCGTAAAGTGTAAATTGTGTTTAAATTTATTCATTGAAATATTTCTTATGTTGGTATCACTCATATTTTGAAATTAATTTTGGACAAGTTCTAGGTTACTTTTAAAATTTGAACCAAATCAAATAAATATTTCATAGAATCTCAAATTTAGCTTTTAAACATCTTTAAGTTTACTTACTTAAAATTTTGGATATCAAAAACCCGGATGCTCATGTGCTGAAAATTAAAGCTAGGCTCACTGGAATTCAATGCCCTACGCGGCTCAAACGGGCTAAATGTCGTAAAGGTGCACTTTGGGAGACTGCGTCAAGTCCTATGATTTAACTTATGTTTAAATAATTACTTTTGAGTTAATTTAAAATGTTGGAAAACTTTTTTTAAACTAAAATTTGCCAAGTTCTTTTGTCTTGTTCCTTTTGAGTTTTCGTTTAGTTTGTTAAAGTACAGTTGAATAGCTAATTTGTTCATTATTTCATTTTAAAATGATTTATTTACTTTAAGATTTTAATTTTAATAGTTAACTCCTTTAAAAAAAACATTGCTACAATTATTGCAAATTATTTGATATTGAGAAACAAAATTGCAAATAAATAAAATTAAAAGATTTATAGTTAACGATATAAACTATACAAAAAAAATATTTTTGAATATTTTTTATTCCATACAACAATTTATTTCTTTTAGTTTTGTGGCAGTAACATGCGATCATTGGTATAGAGATAAGTGTCTCAATAAAATGATTGTAAAAGCAGTAAGGTTTATTTAATATTATTAACTATTGATGATATAGTGTAAGACAGACTTATTCCTCAAATTTAGTGGCAGGTAGCGTAATTCAGATAATGTTTATAATTTGTAAATAATTTCTACAGTTACTACTCGTATATGAACTAGATACAAAACGATTTTCAATGCCTAAGATATTACCAGGTACACCGTATACCGTATACAATAAGCTATAATATTATGATCTTTTATCATTGGCCTAATGTACTATGTAATAACAAAATCATATTGTTACACGGGAACTAAAATAATATCCAATGTATTATATTGTTCTTCTTTATTATTTAATCCAATCAATGCAGTTAACATCTTAATAATAGTTATGAATTACAACATAACAATTCTTGTATACAATCAATACCTTAAGAGAATGTTATAAACAACGGTTAAGTTTACCTTGGTTAATAATTTATTATTGTCGATTTTATTACAAGTGGAAATTGTTAAACAATAATTGTAAAAGAGAAATATTTGTAATTCTTTTTTTTTGTAACAATGTCTGCGCAGGAAAAATAGAACCAGAAAAAAAAAGATAAGCTAACCAGACAATATAGCACACTTTAACTTGTATAACTATGTGGGTACTATGTATGTATGAAAAGTAAAATACTATGCAAGAAGTTAGTTTTGTAACAACAATAAACCATTGATATAAGGTTAATAATATTGCAAATTCTTATGTATTATAATACAAAATATGATGATTATGATAATCGTGATGACGCTTATTTTGCGATGATTTCTCGCGAATGATTAAAAAAGGCAAAATTAACCATTCAACTTTTTTTTTCACAATCTTAAAAATTTCAAATTTTCATTCAATGGTTTTTAAATTTTAAAATTGTAAAGAAAAATCTTTTATACGTAAATTATTATGACATTTTGAGCTATGGTTTTGTGTGAATATTTTCTGTGTGAAAGAAACAAAAAGTTTAACAACACATATAAAAAGTTTACATTGTTATTTTTAAGTTTAAATGCACTTTAGTACACCTAAACTTTAAATTAATTTATTATTAGGTGGCATTATTTTAAAAAATAATGTTCGAAATTTAGGCAGAAAGCTTGAAGTTATAATTAACACTTTGAATTTATAAAATAATAACGTACATAAATTTATAAATGGATAGCTACGAATGCATAGCATGTACCCACAGTACCTGCTCAAGAGCAACTCTCCTAATAAACTAGAGCCCGGAAGAAGAGTGTGAGAGTGAAGCCCCCAGTATTTCCCTTCTACAAATGAGAGCACCACGTTCTCTCAGCAGCTGTACTGGTTTCTCCTAGTCTTCCCAACAGAATTTACAAGTGCCTCCTCTTTTCTCCTAATTTTGTATTAGAAAAATGTTTAAGCTGATGCGCCATGTCAAAAATTATTAAAACACTTAACGTAATGTACGAAATTATCAAGTTTCGTGATTTTAAGATTAGAATAGTAAGCCGGAAAGTACATTCGAATCGGAACAATACCATATCAAGTAATTTCTTTATATGACATTTTATAGTTTTAGATTTTCATTAAATAACAGAGTCATGTAGAAGCAAGTAAAGGTGTACGTATTGTACAAAAAATTTCAAACAAAATAGTGAAGCTATTTCTTTTTGTAACTTTAGTACAAACGCCATCGGCATTTTATTCCATTTAACTAATGAAGTAAAATAAAGATTAACTGACAATAAAGCCTTTGCATACCATTATGATTCTTTTTTGTATTTTTAAATCGAACAATAGAAAATTTTCAAAAGAGCTGAAAAAAAAATTACCAACAATAATCCTTTATTATTAACGCAAATACCTACATATATTTAATCTTTACTCAGGTTCAAATGTTCATGCAGAAACCTTCAAATTCAAATTCTTGTATAGCAATTGAAATTTTCTTTTAAGAAAAGGCAATTCATATAGATGTTTAGTTTCATGATTGCGGCTTTATTGCAAATTTTGTGGTTTTCCTGTCTTGTAGTTTTTCTGTATACAGAAAGCATTAATATGTCATTCTATTAAAAACGATAGTTCAACAAAGTTAAATTAAGTAGTTAAGTTTTTCTTATATTTACTACAATAAATATTAAATGTATACAAAAAAAAAATAAATAACTATTATTAATAACATTTATTTTATTTTTTTATTTTTAAAGAAATAGAATTAATGTCGAATTTAAAAGAAAACGAGAAAAACACAATATTAAGAGATAGAAAGGCGTTTAAAAGCACGTTTTTAACATTAACATTAATAATTCGTTTTTTCTCATTTTATTTTCTACAGCAATTGAATTAAAAAAATAAAATTGTAATTTTTCAATTACAATAATAATAATAATAATACTCGTAGTAAACGCTTATTTATACAGACAAAGTTAAAAAAAAAATTAGACAAAATAAATCTAAAATTTTGTGGTTAAATAGGTATCTACATGAAAATAAACAATTAATGAGACTCGATTACAATTATTGTTATATATTGAGTTTTTTAAATATAAATGGTGCCAATACTAACAAATTGAGTTTTTGTCATGGACTTCACAAAATAAAATCAGAATTAGCTGTAAATTGAACTTCTACTCGTACATATGGTTTTGCTCTTACACAGATCGAGTCATTGATGTACCCCCATTAAAATCCTTACTACGCTTTTCACTTTTCGAAGATTCACTTTCTGAAGAAAAGCCAGGGGCTTATCGCGGATTCAGCTCCATGAATTTTTCTTGGCGCATAGAATTAGATACAAGCAGTGGAAATCTCTTTTTAACCAAAGTAAGACACTACTTCACTCTATGCGGAAACTTCTCCTCCTCTTTTAAATAGAAAAAACAACCTCTGGTTCAGTGCTCAGTAGCAACAACTCTTACAAATACCTAAGCCACAACGACATCGATTCCGGATCATTTGTCGAAATCAACTAAAATACTTAATCTTTGATTGAGTTTTGTGCATTCAATTCCGGTCATTGAAGCCACAAAGTCAAATTCAATTAGTTCAATAAGCTTATGTTTTAAAATAAGACGTAATGTTATAAAAGTAGCATAAAAATTGTAATCACATTTATAATTTTTTATAGTGATTTATAAAATATTGATTAATCACCTGTTGAAATTGTATAAAATTTAATCTACCATTTAGGTTAAAATTTCACGTATTCATGTGTAATTTCTAGGGAAGTAGTGCATGTGTACCTGTAAGTTTAGAAGAAAAATGTTTTAACTTTTATATGTTGAATGTAAAAATTAAGTTGTTGATGAATTAATTACTAGCTGTTAAATGAATAATAACATAGGAGAAAGATTTTGAAATGAATAATTATTTTTTAAATTTAAACGCTTTTAAACTGATCATAATTTTGGGTTAATATAAAATGAAGAATTACCATTTGTCATAAAAGGTAAATTATTACAGCATTAAATGTCATATATTGCATTCTATAAACAGGGTCGTTCCTTAATATTACATTTTATATTTTAAAACTGTTTATGGACACCTATTATTATAATTTAATTTGAAATATGAGCACATACACATACAACAAAATTAAAGTTTGTTCGTATATAAGTATGTACGAGTACATACATTAAAATAAAATTGATGTAGGTATGCAATGCAATTTAAAGTTTTGATATTGACTAGTTAAGATTTATTATTCATTAGTTTAAATTATTTATAAATTAAAAGTTGTGAAATTTACCGCTCTGATGAACTTGAGCAACTTTTGGGGTCCGATTCCAGGGTGGTTGATCTCGCCATGGAGAGATGAGTTAACCCCCTACTTGCCAGTGCATTAGTTCTTTTCTATTTTGTTTATTTTCAGGTCCACATGGCCGGGCACTCGGCATAGAGTGCCCTTATGGTGTTTGCCTAATTCCCTGAATTTCTCAAGACAACTCCACACAGCCGCAGAGGATATCCTATGGAGGATATCTTTCGGTATGGATCCAGAGCTCCGATAAGAATTTAAGTATTAAGCCCCTAAATTACGCTATAGTGAAGCTGAAAACCAACAATATTTCATATACGAGTACAAACGTTAAAGCTGAATGATCAGAACATTTGATGTAATTTTTAAAATATTCTTCTCTGTCTCAAAAAAAATCCATCCAATTTCGGGTTTTTGTAGAATACCATCCTTTAAATCTTTTTATTTCACAAGCATTTTCAGTAAAGTTTACAAAATAATTGAGGAGCTACATTATTATTGTTAAGAAAATAAAATCATTATTGCTTTGAAAAAGGCAACATTGTAGTTATTTTAAAGACATAACAAATTCTAAAAGTATTCTCATTGTGATATTTCCGAATTAATTTTTTTTCAAGACATTTTACTCTTCATTTTTAATAGGAAAAACATATGTACATAACTAAATAAATATAAAAATGTGTATAGAGAAGAATATCTTCATTAAAATTCCATTCTATAATTTGACATTTCCTTGAAAATTGTCACAATAATTCGTTTTCAAAATCACAACATATAAATTAGAAAAATTAAACTTTAATTATTTTTACCATCAGCACATAATTTACTTTTAAAAGTGTCAGAATTTATTAGACCATATACCCTTTTTTTCTGTCTTTATTAAATTTTTACATTAAAAAAAATATTCTGCTCTCTTCGTTTTATTTAGTTCGAAAATGACAAAATAAATCACTTAAATGTCATCAATTAGTCACATTATTGTATGTCATGAGCACAATAAGAACAATAGCAGCAATAAGATAAAAAAAACACATATGTACATTCATAAGACAGCAGTGCTGTTTTCTTGAGTGTATCAATTTTTTTTCCACACTATGAAAGCCACTGTTTAAAAATGCTACAAATAACAAAAAAAATATTTTTTTTAGATTAAAAATGACAAAATTAATTGTCAACAACTGTTTTCTTTCAAATCTAATTAAACAAAATGTATTCAAGGATAATATATGAAAAAAAAGAATAGCAAAATAAAAATTTGTGTAATTAATCAAAAAATTTTAAGTTGTCATGCAATAGAAAACAAGAAAATGCGATATAGAATAGTTTGTCGCATTCTTAATGCGCCCCAAATTACACCCCTTTTGCAGTAAATGTGGTTGCTTGCTAACAAAAATTTTGTGTATTATATAATGTGGAGCTATGAAATTCTCCAATATAAATAGTTATTAATGTTGAGTTAAGACAAAATTTAGTCAAATTAATAAAGAAGCAACAAAAAAATTTCGCAATGGAGTGCCGAAATGAAAACCATTCAAAATCTCATTTCCTTAATTTTTTTGTTTTATTTCATCAATTTTTGTTTCGCTTTGTTTACAATCCATTAAATTTTCTTATGTCTTCTTCGTATTTTAGAGAAATTAAAAAAAATTATATATACATACTATATAAATCTTAATAAATTGTCAGGAATTTTACTTTGTATATGCTTTTGATTTGGTTATTAACAATGTCATGACAGGAAAATTAAAAAGAAATTAAAAATTTAAATTTTTAGTGCCATAGTATTTTAAAATTCAAAATAAGTTCTAAATGAAATTAGTATTTTAATAAATTTTTAAAATCAAATTAATAAATGTGTATGTACTTTTTAAATCTAACATTTTTTAAAGACTTATGGGGCGAACAGCTTTCCCGTCGCGCATCAATTGACGGAGTTTTATAACATCCATAACATGCTAAAATAATTATTATATTGCATTACTACGTTAGTTACATTAGTTGCAAGATGTTACCAATCTTGAAAAATATATACCTGTTGGTTATCATTAATGTATGAAAAAACTGGAACTGAATTATTGAAAACACTTTCAGTTTAGCTTGTTGATTGAAAAATTCACAAATTTTTGCTTTGCATCAATCAATTGATTGCAAAATTCCACTACAAATCTACTAGTCACTATTTTATTTCTTTCTAATTTATTTTGTTGGTATAATAAACATTATAATGGGCTTTCTCATCACCGAAAAATTAAATTGAAAATTCTTCTTTTTATATTTTTATGTCAATGTCAATGAAGTTGAGTTAATATAACGAGTACAATATTTACGTACCAACGCAGATTATACTCATATACTCATTTCTACATATCTAAATACACGAAGAATAAGAAATGAAAAATATTAAAAACAAAAAATAAAATGACACCAAGCTGAAAAGACACTTAAAAGACAAAACATATCGCTTGGCGTTTTTCCTTCACATTTTGTTTTTTAATTTGATATGTTGATATTTTATTCTTAACATATTTATGGGTTAAATTCTATAGGTATACATGATATATATATGCAACAATTGGTATGATACAAAATGGTGGGTTATATGTATATTTGTATATGTTATATGTATGTTTTTGGTAATATATATATTTGTCGGTACGTGCATCGCTCAAAATTCTATTCTATAATATCAATTTGAATTTCAAAAGTAAAAAAAAGCAGCATTCATACATATTTCCATTAGAATATACATATACATAAGGACACATATTAAAAAAATCGGTTGACAGAGGACTAAATGAAATCAACATTATATAAGAAAAATGTTTTAAAATGTTCAAAGTATTAACGATTATAGCTGCAAGCAACAAAACAAACTACTAAAAAAAACAACAGTTCAAAAGAAACAACAATTGCGACAACGGCTAACAAACAAAATAACTTAAAAAGAAATCAACAAAATTAATGTCAACATTTTAAAAATGTTTATTTGCCACTTAAAATTAGAAAAAGATTTGAAATAATCACTTCTAATTTAATTTATTATTATCTACGTATTTCTTGTTGATTCTTTTTTTTTTTTGATTCTTACATATTTCAGGGGTTCTTGAATGAAGTTAAAGTTTTTTTTCTTTTTGTCAAAGAAAAAAAGCATTGAATTTTAAATGAATTAGTCTGGAAGTGTAGAGAGTTTTAAATTTCAATGAAAAATTTGTAAGTATGTAAATATATAAATGTTATACAAATGCACATATTTGTCTTTTTATATAGTACTTGTTACCATGTCAGTTTTATGTTTAGTATTGGAGCGTTATGCATAAAACAGTGAAATTTAAGAAATTTTTATTTATAGCATGAAAAAATATATGTATATCAACTTTTCCGTTCTTCAGGTGCCATGATTTCGTTTTTCTGTAATGTAGTTTTTCCGTTGTGCAGACGCCAAGCTTTAATTTTTTCCGAAAAATATTGATTTTTTTTCCAACATGTTGTATAAGTTCATTATATATATTTTTTAACTTCTAAGGAAACTCTTTCCTACAGGCGCACTTACAAATGTAGATAGCTCGGAGCTGATTTTCAAATCAATATCACTTTTATTTTAAATATATGACCTCAAATTTCAATCCCGATAATTTGTAATGGAATTAAAAATTATCGATTTTGGAAGGAACTTGGGCGAGGGTTGGTTCTCTGCATTGCACAAATATTGTTTACACTCATTGTTTCCACAATACGTCAAAATTCATTTCAACTGGAAGGTCTTGTTTATTCTTCGACATTAAAAATCTCATGGAACATTAAAAAATGATCGTTGTATTGTGATTTGTTTCACATTTTTATAGCACAGATACTTCTGTGACGTATTCATATTTATTTTTTGGCCTCTCCTGTTTGTATCGTCTCGTTATATACGAGTATGTATACATGTATATATTTTCGATATTTATATACTATTCAGCGTATAATGTGTATCTAAAAAAGTATGTATATTTGTTTACGAACTTGTGAGTTCAATAGTTTTTGCTTGCATAGGTTAAATTGAAATGACAACAACAACTATTATAAAATTTTTTAGTCTTCTCTTGTTTTTTTCTTTATTTTTTGAGACTCACATTTTGATGATATAATATTAACAACTTTTCATGAGCCGCGGAAACACTTAAAGACCACGAAATTGATTTTTTTTCTTTTTCAAAATTATTATAGGCAGACTGTAGGAGCAAAGAAAAACACAAATATTGGAAAATAAATTTATAGTTTCTTTCTTGTTATTTCTAAGTTTTTTTTGTTTTTAAATTTGTTTTTAATTTGTTGACAAATTTATTGGTTTTTAAAATGGTTTTTATATTATGATTATTCTTGTTGTTGTTGGTGCTGGTGCTCTGAGTACTGTTATTAATGTTGTTGTGATCGTTTTCATGACTATTACCATTAAATAAATTGTATTTTTTCACTCTTTTTTTCGTATTATTATAAGATTGCCAGATTTGATTTTTCCTTGGCAATACAATGCCGTAGTTAGTAGACCGGTAAGTTAACAAAATTCAAAAAAATATATTGTAAAAACGTGCATACATTTAGGGATCCTAGCAATTTTTTTATGATTTTATACACAATTGAACCAAATAGTTAACAGTCAGCTGGCAAGTAACAAAGATTGAGAATGTTCGATTGTTCAAAATCACGATTAACTTCTATATAATTTTTGTGGGACATTCTTTGACCAACCTAGCAGAACATGCAAAAAAATCCGACTTGGAGAGACGGGAATTGCGAAACCAACAATAGATATCGATTGTATTAAAAACGAGAGAATTTTCTTCTCGCTCCGTGAGTGCATGTTTGGTAACTTTTGTTATTTCATATTTACATTATTTTCGAAGATGTAGGGTAGGAGATTTTCAATTAAAATGTCAGAAATAAATTTTTAAACTTTTATGTGTAATTAAATTAGATTTATTCTTTTAATATAAATTAATTTTTCAGGTGTTATGGTTTATATTTTACATAGTAATAATAATTAATTTTAGTTTTTTTTGAGAGAACGAGAAAAAAAATATAAAAAAAATTCTTTGATCTTTCCCAATTTAAGAAAATCGTACATTTATATTTTGTTATGTGCATTTAAAAATGTTAAATTTTCTATTTAAAACTCATACATATTTCTTTTTTGGATTTGAAAGTCTAGTAATTTAATTTTTGGTATTTACATGCAAAAATTCTGTATGTATCTTATAAACAGTATAACCCTAGTTATAGAAACTTTTTTCTCCTATAAACCCTTTACAAATTTTCTTCCGTCGATCATATGAAATTTGAAATTCTAATTCAATACAACTGTTGCCGCCCATAATATTTGTGAGTAAGTTTTGCTCATATTAGTGTGATAGTTATAACGATAATTTTGTCATTAATCTATTTGATTATTATAATGATTTTATCTATACTCAGTTGTTATACAATTTTGAACTAACGTGAATTAATCAAATACCAAAATAGTATTCAACATTGTTACTTTTTTTTTTAATGCTTACCATAGTTTTAATATTCCAGGATTTTCTAGAAAATTTTTTTTATACCTACTTTACTAAGTTTATATTTAGCACAATTCTATAAAATTGTTGCAAATGTTGACATGCGACATTAATTTATGATCCTGTTGAACACTACAAAAAAACACAAAAAAAAATGTTTTAATATACAATATTGCGAATTTAAATGAAAAATTGTGGCTTACAAATATAGCATTAAGCACATTCAAAAATATGTACAAATACAAACAACTATATTATTTAAAAAGAAAAAAACAAGACAAAACCCCGAAATAAGAGATTAGGTTATGAACTATGGTGTCAGAAAATGCAAATAAAGGTGTGAAATTTTTATTATACTTGTACAGCAATCGCAAAATACATAACATATTTTGTACAAACTGTATGATATGCACATTCTACTTGTATGTAAGTATGTAGACACATATCTAATATTTAGATACATCAATATATGAAATGCCGTCTGATTTCGCGTAGTATGAAATGAAGTACAATATATATATATATATATATTATATGTATATGTACATGCAATAATGTATATATGGTAAATAATATTATGTTATAGGTTAGATAATGTCATTTAAAATTTATATATTATAAAAATTATTGTAGGTAATAAAACAACTGTAAAATATCATAAATTTTAATAAGAAAATAATAAATATTAGTATATCTACTGCATACATTCATAATATATGTATATAAAAAAACCAGAATAAAAAATAGTAAAAACAAGTTAAATATTTTTAAGTATTATGACATTTATACTAAAATTTATAATATGAATATAAAAAATATATGAACATATACAAAATACATTTTATTTGATTTAACAATTGTTTTTTTAATTTTATTATTATTTTTTTTATAGTAGGTAGAATATTGGTACTATACAGAAGATTTAAATTTAAGCTGCATGAATTATAAATTAAAAATTATATTACCCTCTTATATATTGTAGTATTATTACATTTTTATTGTATGGATTGTTGTACCTAACTCCTAAATTGTATATTATAGTGCAATAAATGGGTATAATAAAAAAATATAATATATGACTAGTGTGTGAGTACATAAGGTATTTAAGTTATTTAAAATAAAAATTATTTTAATATACATACATCATTTATCAGGACGTGGAAAAATTCTTATCTTTAACATTAATACTTCGTACAATATGGTAGTAAAGTACTTGATTCTTTTATATGTACAATTATGAGTTTTTTATTCAATACACAAATTAAAATTTAATGAATCATACCATATAGCATCAGCCATTGAAAGCATATTAATGACATCTGTGTTGATATGATGTGCACAGTTAACTTCAAAACTTCCTGCAAATTAAAACTGCGATTTTTCCTGTTCAAAATTCTTTTGTATTATAATTTTCAGCTGAACTGTATGCGATAGGGAATATAGAAATTGCACTATTTATGTGCTTTCAGACATCAAAGAGGCGTTGTTGGTTTTCCAATCGGCTTCGATCACATCCAAATTGGTTTGGAGTTATAGTGGAACTCGTTTCAACAGACACAGTTGCTTTGAGTACTAGGGTACGGTGGACACAAGGGCAACTCGATTGCTGAAGAGTTTGCATGGTGAAATCTGGGATTCTCTTTCTTCGCCCTGTCTCTTTTGTGGATTGTCAATGTGTGCCATTAGGGGCAGACGTTACGTTTTGCTTGAGGGAAATTTCGCTGGAGGCTACTGAGAAATGTCATCATGGGAAGCTGCTCCTTCCATCTTGTTCAAGCAAGTTCTCTACGGAGCTGCTGTGAATGGATTGAAATGGGGTTCGTGCTATTTATAACTTTCTCACTGATCATTTTGCATTTTTCACTAAGCATATCCGACTCTCTTATCTGCCGGCACGATGATAAGGCGATCATAGATATTCTGTGTAACTGATCTCATCTGGTCGTTGATTGCAAGAAGGTTTGGCCGGAGTTTTCTCAGTGTCGGGGACCCCATGTTCAACTCCCTAAGGGACATCTCTAAGTTTTTACGTGAGGCTAGGGTAATATAAATGGGAAGAATTTTCATTTTACATTCATTTTGTGGATATTTTTAAACAATCATTTCTTGTTTTTCTAAAATCGCTGAAGAAAAACTTTACCTTGTTGTCGAAATATAAATGTTTAATTATTTTAGAAGGCACAATTTTAGGGAAAAAATGTTAAATCCAATTTCCTCACGGAAACAATTAATTAAAAAATGATTGTGTGTAATTGTGCCTTCTCTATTCTCTAGAAATTCATAAATCTTAAATTATCTAGAAAATTTAATTTGTCTTTATTAATTAAAAACCTTATTTTATTTGTGTATTTTCAATTTGTAGTTTTTGACATCTTAAAAAAAAATACATCTATGTATGTAGTTACACAACATTTTTTATTAACAATCATTCGAAAAAAAAATTCCCACTTCAAAATGTCATTCAGCTGTCAAAAGTTAAGCTCTATTAAATCATTTAAAAAAATTTTTTTTTGTTTGAACTACAAAATCAAAATACAAAGGTAAAATATCCCGAAAACTAACAATCATCACCTTGACTTTGAAATTTTAACCTTAAGTTGATTAAGAAGAAGAACGAAATACAAAATCATTCAAGATGCTTCATTATCTAAATAATCTTTGAATTTAATAAAAAAATAAGACATCAAATCTTTGTTATCGTTTTAATATCACAAAACTCTATTATTTAATAATATCTATTATTTAATATTATCAAAAACATAAAAGTTATTCAACCCAAAGCATTGTTTGAATGTTTTTAACTATTCATATGCGGTTGCATAGCATTAATTTGCTTTTTGTTTTGTTTTAAGTTGAATTTTAAAATTTAAATAAAAAATATTAATTATGGTGCTAATGTTTTAACTTAGTAGGGTAACAATTTTAAAGAAAGGTATTATGTTATGACTGCTACTGTCGCGCTAATAAATTTTTATTTTCTGATCTTTTATGGTATGCGGCTAACATTTTATCTACCCAGGTATACCTACCTTTATTTTTCAAAAAAGAATAAAATAATTAATATGGCAGCCAGTGCTAAAAAAGTTCTCACAATTATTATTAAAAGAAAATGTCGAGGAGAAAAGAAAGAAAAAATTAAAACAAAAATTAGAAGAAAATAATGCTTCAACTGTAAAATTAATGACCGAAATTAATGGTAACACTGAATGTCTCATTTACATTAAATGTTCGCGGATCGCGATTACATTAATAAATTAAATCAATTTATTTTTAATGTTTTTCTTTTTTTTTGTTTTCTCAAAAATATTTCATTAAAATTTTTTTTTTTTTTTTTTGGCGGCGAATGAATTGAAAATATCAATGAAATTAGTACTTTTTTTTTATAAAATTCTATAAGATAGTTAAAAGTCCGTCATTTTGTATGTCGTATTATTTGTATAGGCTATTATAGTTGACATTAAGTCCAAGCTTATATTAGGGCACCAGTATTAAAAGAATTGGCGCCCCAATGTATTCATTTGACACATTATGTGTACGTCTTATAGTTGAAAATAAATCGAAGTTTATATTTGGGTGCCAGTATTGTCAGAATTGACGTCCTACTATATTTATTTTTTATTCACGTTTATTACACTTTGAAAAGTGAATTATTCAAGGTTTAAAATTCATTAAATATTTAATAGTACTATCAACATACAAATTTATAATTAAAATATTGAAATTTATTGAATAAATTTTATTAAACTTAAATATGCATAAATTTCAGTGTTTATTTCGAATTATACGTCTATATGTGTATAGACTAAGAACTTATTTAAACACAAGGCTTTTTCTTTAAACCACTGCTAACATGTCTTTTAACTCCTCCAACTTTAATTGCCGGAAGTCTATTTTATTAACACTGCCCATTCAATATAAGAATGTTCTTTTAAATTTTTTTACACATTAATATTATAAGTACACGATTATAATGAATTGCTTTATTAAAATGAAAAAATTATCTATACATTTTAATATACAAGGTCTCTGAAAAGAAACAATCACAAAAATTGTTTTATTTCACTTTGATTTTCCATTTAGATTAATTTGTTAAATATTAATAATTTTTCTCTTGAAAAAATTTCTGAAATTCCTTTAGGTATTCTTCTTCTTCCACTGCATTACAGTCCTCTGTGGACCAAAGCTTCCTTCACTATCCTCTTCCAATTGTCTCGATCTTGTGCAGATGTTGTGTAGTTATTTATGTTCAATATTTTTAAATCTTCGACTACTGAATCTAACCACCTCAATCTAGGCCTGCCTCTAGCTCTAGTTCCGTGATCTTTTCTCTGCAATATTGTTTTGACCTTACTGCTTTCATTCATACGGATTACATGGCCCAGCCATCTTATCCTTTGCGATTTTACATATCTTGTAATTGTTTCAAATTTCATCATTTCTTCCAGCTCATGGTTGTATCTTATTCTGAAAGTTCCGTCCTCATTTCTCGTTGGTCCAAAAATCTTTCTCAATATTTTTCTTTCGAAAGTAGCTAACAGGTTCCAATCAGACATTTTAACGGTCCAACATTCGCATCCATAAGCAAGTACAGGTCTAATTAAAGTCTTGTATATTTGTAATTTACTATTTCTCGAGAGTAACCTAGATTTCATCAGCTTCAGGTTCATGTAATAACATTTGTTAGCTGCATTTATTCTCTCTTTGATAGCATTTGTAAAATCGTTTGTACTTGAAAAAACAACACCTAAGTACTTGAAATCTTGTACATTTTCAAACTCATAGCTTCCGATTTCTAAATTTCGAGAATTTCTTGAAGATCTGGTTTTGATGAAGTACTTTGTTTTTTCTTCATTTATGTTGAGGCCGATTTCTTTGGTATTTTTAACTAGTCTTGTGAAGATCTCCTTTATTTGCCTTTCATTTCTGGCGACAATAGCTATATCATCTGCGTAAGCACAAATTTGAAACGATTTTGTAAAAATACTTCCTCCATGATCGATTTCCCGGATGGCATAATGAAGCATCAGATTGAATATTAGGGAAGAGAGCGCATCCCCCTGTTTCACACCGCATTCTATATTGAAAGGGGCCGTTAACTTTCCTTGGATTAAAACTTTTGCACTATTATTTTTCAAAGTCATGCATGTCAGTCTTATTAATTTTTCGGGGATACCTAATCTCTGCATCACTCCAAAAATCCTTTCTCTATGAATGCTATCGAACGCCCGTTGGAAATCAACAAAAAGACAGTGAACCTCTTTCGAATATTCGTTGAACTTTTCAAATATTTGGCTTAAAATGAAGCATTGATTTGTGGTTGATTTATTCTTTCGAAAACCACATTGGTATTCTATTAAAATTTCTTCGGCTACATCGTTAATACGAACATACAGAATATTCGTAAAAATTTTATATGCTGTATTCAGTAGAGTAATTCCTCGATAATTTTTACAGTCTCTCTTGTCGCCCTTTTTATGTACAGGAAATATTATGCTATTATTCCATGTGTTTGGAAGATTTTCGTGTCTCCAAATCAATAGAATAAGCTCGTTTATTTTCTCATGCAGCCCCTGTCCGCCATATTTCAATAGCTCCGCTGTTATGGAATCTTCTCCACCTGCCTTGTTGTTTCTAAGCCTACTAATCGCGATTTTTGTCTCTTCTATTGTTGGTTCTTCAATTGTATTTTCAACGCTGCATAGTGCTTCAAAATTTTCGTTAGATTCAGTTCTATTTGTATTTTTAAACAAATCATTGAAATGTTCTTTCCATCTCTCTAAAATTTTTCCTTCGTCAACTAAAACTTTATTTTCATTATTTTTGCATACATTTAACCGTGGCTGATATGGGGTAGATTGATATTTTATATCTCTATAAAAATCCCTTATGTGGTTCCTAGAGTTTTGCTCAATTTTTTCGATTTTTGCGTTAAGTGACTCTCTCTTCTTCCTTCTTATAACTTTCTTTGCTTCTTTTCTTATGTAATTATATTCTAAACGATTACTTCTTGTTCCTCTACTTATATATTTTTTCCAGGCCTCATGTTTTAAATCATTAATATTCCTGCAATCGTTATCGTACCATTCATTTCCACTTCTTTTTGGTTGACGGCCTATTACATCAATTGCTGCCCCCTTGATGGTTTCTTCTAGCATCTTCCAACTATTTGAGATGTTTTGGTTTAAAACTCCTTTAGGTATATTAAATCTTAAAAATGAAATTAAATTTATTTGAATTAAACATGGAAAATAAAAAAAAAAATTAACATTTTTCTAAAATATTTTGTTAGCAAAAATAAATATTTAATAAAATTTATTAAATAAATTTGATTCAAAACTTAAATGATTTTTTTTGTAGCACCATAAAATAAAAACAAAATAAAAAAAAATAACTTCATAAAATCGAGGACTTCAACGGATCATAAATTTTAGAATATTATGGTGTAGATTTGGGTAGACAAAATTCGGAAAAAAAAACCTATTACAAAAACTCGGATATATTTTTTTTTTCTTGATTCTTTACTAAATTTATGAGTTAAAATTTAAATAAAATTGCAATAAAAATTATGAGATTTTCAAATATTTAGAGCGATAAATGCATTTTCATTCCGAAAAAATATGTGAATTGTGAATGTTATTCGTTAACATTTTTTTTTTTCTTTCCTGCTTAAACTTTTAATTTTTTTAGAAAAATTATTTTTTTTAGCAAAACGCTACAATTAGTGTAAGTCATTAATATTTTTTTTTTAATTTATAGTAGTAAGAAATATGTTTATAGTATGTTTTATATGTTTATAGTATATTTATTATAGTTTATAGTATATACACCTATGTTTATAGTATATTAAAACATTTCATAAATAAATAAATTAAATTAATATAAATTATGGCTGTAGTTTTGATAAGTTTGCTTCATTATTAAATTATTATTAAATAAGTGTCTATTGTCTTCAGTTTAACACAATAATTTATTAAAATGATTCATGAATGTAAAAGGAAGACATTAATTATTTTTGAAAGTGAAGTATTTTTTGTTAAAGCCCATTATTTTTTTTTATATTTTAAAAGGAAATTATATTTAAATTCTATTCAAAATTTTCAAAGTAATTAAGAAATTTTTTTTATCATTTTATTGATTTTATTTTAAGATTTTTATTATTTTGAAACTGATTCTGCTGATGTTGGTTTATGCAAGATAAAATTATTTCCTTGTTTTTCATTAACATTATAATTAAAGCACATTCCTGTAAACAAGTATGTATAACAATACGACATCATATAGGAAATCACTTATTTAGGTCAAGTTTGTGTATTATGCTTCCTTTGCCCGAGTAACGTATATAAGTTTCTATTAGTGACCATTTTTCAAGACCATTTGCATTTTAAACTGTAAAAAGTAATGTAGAGAATTTCTTTTTACTTATTTTTCGAAAATTTAGAAAACCCCTGTTGCCGACACTATGAAATGTTTTGTGTTATAATTGAATCTGTAGAGGTTCTTTTGAATTAGCCTCTACCTCTCTATTTCATTCATTTGAAATTTGGACAATATTTTTTTTTTAATTTACTCAGTGATTCTCTAGTTAGCCTTCTGCATCTGGGAGGGGGCCAAACTACGGACTATCCCTTGGGCCGATGTTGTCAGGTCTCGGAGGCCGAGGGTACCCAAACCCTACGTCGCAGTGGAGAAGGTCCTCAGGCTACTGATTGCACAGAATCGGGAGTTTGGGGCTGAGGATTGGACTGCGATTAGGGAGGAGCCTCGGAAGGAGATTGGACAACACTTTCTTCTGAGCATAAATAGAAATTTGGTGCCTTATATCAAGAAAAATGGTGGATTGATGAGGTTCGGCCCGTCCAAGGTGATGCTAAGTTTTTTTTGAGGGGGGGCAGGGGGGTGGGCGATTCGGGTGATGGAGATAATATAAGTCAACCTCCATCATAGTTGGAATGACTGGCGATCAGGTGCGGCACATGAGCACTAATGGCATCCACGTTGTGCTCATTCAGGAGCCTCCTGGAAGGAGGAGGATACGGGGAGTGAGACTTAAGGACTATGTCCTATACTACAAAGTCGGAGTAAGTAGACAAAGATCTTGTATTTTAGCTAGGAAGAAACTAAAACTTTTTCTTTTAGATCACTTTAGTGACGACTTTAGTGAGGTGGGAGAGGAAGAAGAACGATTTCCTCTTCTTGTGATCTCATGTTATATGTGACACGATGGGATGTGGAGACACGATGTGCTGCTTGGGTTCGATGCGATTACGCACTATACTCCGTGGGGAAGCTTGGATGTTAATCAGCGAGGTGAGTCATTAGTATATTTTCTTAGTGGTTTTATATCTTCTTAGTGGTCTTTGTGTATGTAATAGGGGTATCGGAGGAGTCTTCCATTATTAGGATAAATGTGCAACTGCAGGTGGAGGCACCATTTAGCAACTCCTAAACGACAAATTGGGATGGGTACTCGGCGGCCCTGGAATCTTCCATGGCCGGAACGGTACAAAAACTGATAAGAAGGGGTAAATCGATTGACAGTGCGGTTAAGTGTCTGAGTGCGGCTATGCGGGGGCTTCGAGGCCAATTGCCCCATTAGCCGTCCTGCAAAGTGTAATAGACCACCGTGGTGGTGTAGCGAGATTGGTGACCAGGAGGAAGATAAGGAGATTACATAATTTAGCGAAGCGGGGTAGCAACCCATCCATGTGGGATGAATATAAAAAGGAACTGATGGCATTTAAATACACAATAAGGAAGGCCAAGCAGAGGTCTTGGATTAACTATTGCGCGGGCAATTATCGGGGGAGTCCTGGTACCCGGTTTTTGTAAAAAGCGATTATGGTACTTGGGTTGGCTCTAGTATAGAAACGCTGGAGGAGCTGATGGGGGTTCACTTTCCGGGATCAATTCCCAAGAGATCCGGCAGAGCTAAAGTCAGAGGGGTCGCGAGGTGAGGAACGGAGGTCCTACGCGTTTTGGGTAAAGAAATTTCTACGAAGTAGAGGATACGGTGGGCTTTTAATCCTTTTGGCCCCTCCAAGTCTCCGGGAACGGATGTGGTGCGGCCTATTATGCTTGCGGAGGGCACCGGGAGTTATCATAGATTGGTTGGTGGTTATCTTTCATAGCTGCCTGTATATGGGGTATGTTCCTAGAGAATGGAGAGAGGTGAGGACGGTTTTTGTGCCGAAGCCTGGTAGTAATGGTCATGTCAGTGCGAGGGATTTCCGACCAATCAGCTTATCGTCCTTCATGCTGGGGTAGAGGTTAGTGGAAAAATATATAAGTAAATGAGCGGCATGCCTACAGAAGAGGGAAGAACTGTGGAGACGGCGTTGCACGCGGTGGTCACACAGGTGGAGGTGTCTCTAGAGGAGTATGTTTTGCCTGGTTGGATGTTGATAGTGCTTTCAATAATGTGAAGGTTGAAGCTACTTCCGTTTCGTAAGGGCTTTTGAGAAGGTAGAGGAAGGTATAATTAGATGGATAGAGCAAATGCTTACTACGACGGTGGTAGTGGCTGAGTGGGGCTCAAGTAATGTGAGGATGTTTTCGGTGAGAGGCACCAAAACTGCCTATGCGGATGATGTGGCAATCCTGGTCTCGGGTATGTATCCGGAAGTACTGAGTGCGATAATGCCGACTGGATGGCTGGGCGCAGGGATGCTTTCTTTGTGTGAACCCCGCAAAAACGGAGGTGGTATTGCTTACGAGGAAAAGGAAGGTGTTCAGGTTTACCTAGCGTGATTATGGATACTAAGCTGGTGTGGAGAGCAAACATAGAGGATAGGGTAAGGAGGCCAACCGATGCGTTTTTTTCCTGCAAGGGGCGGCTGGTAGGTGTTGGGGAGTGAGTCCTCGGCTAGCCTACTGGTTGTATGAGTATGTGGTTAGGCATATGCTGACGTTTGGAGCATTGGTGTGGTGGTCAGTGGTGCCTCGTGATAGGGAGTGGAGGAAGTTGAGAGGGTGCAGTGTATAGTGTTTGTTGGGGTGACTGGTGCGTTGAGTACTGCACCTACTATGGGTTTGGAAAGCGGTGTCTGGGAGGAGTGCCTTGAGGCTACAAGCGTGAGGTATACTGAAAACCAGGAAATACACACACGGTAGAATTCTGGGAGAATATGAAATGCACCTACGGATGGTACGGGGGCGGGGGTCTTCTCCGAGAAGTTGGGGATACGGTTATCGATTGGGCTGCCTAATGCCGTGGGGCTTTTCAGGCAGTAATTTTGGCAAAACCGGTGAGAAGATGCGAGCTGGAAATATTTGTGGATAGTAGGGCGGCGATTGAAGTCCTCGCGTCCTATTCGGTTGGATCGGCTTTGTTGGGTCGATGCAGGAGGGTACTTGGGGCACTTTGCAATATGTGCAGGCTCACTGTGTGCTGAGTTCCCGGCCATTACGGGATAATGAGATGGCAGATCGTCTTGGGAGTTCTGGGGCGGGCGGGGGTTTGACATTGTGGATGGGTTGGGGTGTCTGCCGCTAGGAGCGTATCTTGACGTTATAGGTGGTGAGTGTAGGAGGAGGAGTGGCGTCTTGTGGGCGGAGGCATGTGAAGCGTGACCTAGACAATGTGGACTATCAGGGACAAAAGGAGGACGAGGTTACTGTTAACTTATAGTAGGGGTGATCTCAGCGCACTGGTAGGGGTGCTGATGGGTCATTGTGTTTTGGGGAAAATGGCCAGGAGGCTTGGAGTCGTTACGAAGGATATATATCGTGGATGTCGAGATATGGTGGAGGTGGGGGATGTGGAGCATGTTGTCTGTGCCTGTCCGTTTTTAATATGGAAGAGAAAACGTGTCTTGACGGCTTATTTTTATGATGGCCTGGCGGACCTATCCGAGGTGTCTCTCGCGCGGCGTTTGGGGTTCGCCAGGGAGCTTGGTTAGTTTGGTTAGGGGGTCTGGTCGGTCGGATTGCATAGAGGTTGTTGGGTGTTGGTTTTGGGGGTTGCCGATGGGCCATTTTGTTGGCCTAGTGCATGGGCTTTACGCGGGTGTACGGGTGGGGCCCTCTCTTAAAATACTACTATTACCACTTAATATGTGCTTCAGAATAAGTACAAATAAAAATAATTTTGCCATTTCTACGGCAACCGCGCAGAAGGAAAAAAGTGCTTTGTCTAAAACAGTATGCTCATTGCTTGTATAACTATCCACGACGCTGAACTCATGATGGTTCATAGGTCTTGCGGAATAATGCTTTTTAAAATGGTAGTGTAATATTTCTTTCAATTTTATTTTTGTAGGCAACTCTGAATAATTTCTAATTCCAGAAGCTTAATGTCGCATTTCAAAGCATCAAGTGAATTATTTTTCTTTTCTTAATAAAAATTGTAAAAAGAAATAAATGTTTGTGCATTTCAAATATAAAAAAGGCTTACTATTAAAATTTAGAATATTTCTTTATTTAAATTTTATCTTACTCTTATTATACCCTGCACTTCGTGAAGGGTATATTAACTTTGGTATGGAGTTTGTAACTACTTGAAGGAGTCATCTGCGGTATGGACATATATATATATTCTTGCTCAGCGTAAAATTCTGCGTTGATTTAGACATGTCCGTCCGTCCGTCCGTCCGTCCGTCCGATCGCACGATAACTCAAATACGAATAATGCAATCGACACCAAACTTTCACAAGTTGTTTCTTTTGTGCCAAGGACGAACCCTATTGTTATTGGACCAATTCGGACAACGGGTTCGGGGAGCTGCCATACAACTCAAAGAGTTTATTTTAATTATTTCAAAAACTAATAAAGGTACAAATACAAAATTTTGTATACATGTGTCCAATTACATTCTACATATGCTCTAAAAATTTTAATGAGATAGCTGCACCGGTTCGGGTGGCTGCCATACAACTCCAAAAGCAAATTTTTTATATTCGGCAAAATAATAAAGTCAGATTCATGAAACTTGGCAGTCGCGTGTCCAATTATAGGTCAAAAATATTTCTGAAGTTTTGGTGGAATTGCTTGACAGGTTCGAGCAGCTCCCATACAAGTCCAAAAGCTTATTTTAAATATTTGGAAAAATAATAAAGTCAGATTCATGAAACTTGGCAGTTGTGTGTCCAATTATAGGTCAAAGATATTTCTGAAGTTTTGGTGGAATTGCTTGACAGGTTCGAGTGGCTCCCATACAAGTCCAAAAGCTTATTTTAAATATTTGGAAACGTAATAAAGTTAGATTCTTGAAACTTGGCAGTTGTGTGTCCAATTATAGATCAGATATATTAGCGAAGTTTTAGTGGAATTGCTTGGCAGGTTCGAGTACCTGCCATACAACTCCAAAAGCTAATTTTAAATATTTGGAAAAATAATAAAGTCAAATTCATGAAACTTGGCAGTTGTGTGTCCAATTACAGATCAGATATATTTGCGAAGTTTTAGTGGAATTACTTGGCAGGTTCGGGTACCTGCCATACAACTTCAAAAGCTAATTTTAAATATTTGGAAAAATAATAAAGACAGATTCAAGAAACTTGGCAGATGTGTGTCCAATTATAGCTCAAAGATATTTCTGAAGTTTTGGTGGAATTGCTTGACAGATTCGAGTGTCTCCCATACAAGTCCAAAAGCTTATTTTAAATATTTGGAAAAGTAATAAAGTTAGATTCATGAAACTTGGCAGTTGTGTGTCCAATTATAGATTAGATATATTAGCGAAGTTTTAGTGGAATTGCTTGGCAGGTTCGGGTACCTGCCATACAACTCCAAAAACTAATTTTAAATATTTGGATAAATAATAAAGTCAGATTCACGAAATTTGTGTGTTCAGTTATAGATCAGACATATCCGTGAAGTTTCTATAGAATGGTTTCACAGGTTTGAGTAATTGCTATACAACAATGAAAGGTGCAGGGTATAATTCAATCGGTTCATACCGACTGAAACGTTTTTACTTGTTCTTATTTCCTTTATTATTAAAATGACATCTCATTTTTAACGCTGGATAATGCTGTTTCTCTGGTTTTCTTTTAAATACTATAATCTGACCATCTGTTTTGTTTTCTTGGTTTTTTTTTATTTGATCGCGACTGATAAATTTTCATTTTTTACCCGTATTGTATTTCTTTTGATTTTGTTTTTCTCTTATTTTTAATATTTTTCAAAAAATATCTTTTTGACAGCTCACATAAAAATTCTTTAGTTACTTAAATACACGCGTTTTGGAATAATAACACTATCCCAGCGCCACAGGTATTAAATTAAGGAAGAAAAAAGAAAAATTATTAATAACATCCAAATTACTGTGACGGTGACCATTAGTCATGATCAGCACCAACAATAACAAAAATTAG
Source organism: Condylostylus longicornis (assembly GCF_029603195.1). Lineage (NCBI taxonomy): Eukaryota > Metazoa > Arthropoda > Insecta > Diptera > Dolichopodidae > Condylostylus > Condylostylus longicornis. Next base: position 1,718,428 of record NW_026577974.1, read on the forward strand.
TTGCAAAAAGAAGAAGAAAAGAAAAAAAAGAAACAAAAAATAATATTGTTTTTAATAATATTTCAATTAATGCTTGTGTTTAAACAACAAACAGCAGCAAACGACAAAGCTAAAAAAATTAAAATGACAAAATTGAAGAATTAAATTAATGATGTTAAAAATTTTTGTTGTTAAATTTAATTTTTAACGTGTGGTGGCTTGATAACGCTCAAACACATACGCACATTGCTTGAATGGTTTTTTTTAATGTTTGAAGAAAATTCTCAAGCTTCTGGATTTATATTCGAATTTTTTAATTTTATAGTGTTTTATATTTTTTCACTTTTTGTACAATAATTTTTTTGTTTAAAAAAATTTATATAAGACCTGTGTGGGTTTGTCAAATATATTTGACAAATATATATATTAATTTTCGATTTTTTTTATAAAATTTTGAAATCTGTCAGAATTTTTGGCATTTCAACGTTTTAAAAAATAGAAAAAAATTTTATAATTAAGTTGAAATGTTTTTTTTTTTGGAAATTTCGTCTTGTTGTATGTACCGACGTTGTGCTGACATTTGTGGGCATTAGTTTATTTTACATGTTTGTTTAAACTTTTCATTATAGAAATAAGACTATGGGAAATTATTCCATAAAGATATGACTGAAGCTCTTAATTTTTGAATTTTCGAAATTTCATTTTAGATCGCACGCATCAGACAACGTTAAACCACGCAGAATGGAAGCATCCTTCCTTTTAGTCAATAAGAAACAATTTACTAAGTAACACTCAAATTATTATAATACTACATACTACAACTAAAATTGTATTAAATATGATGATCATATCCATAGATCATAACATGTTATGTGAAGCTCAGTTTTACATTACATTGGAATAATTGCTACATAATATCAGTTTTGAACAACTACTTACTCCTAAATTGTTGAAAAAAACTAAGATAATTAAATCTATTTGATAATTAATTCAGAGTTAAATTACAAAATTTCAATTAAAAAACAAAAAATGAAAACAAAAACCTATTATGAGACCATTTTTTTTTTTTTCAATTTTTAAATTAAAAATCATTCTACTTGCTTTTAAAATGTTTGCAGATATAAATTGTGTAGTTACAATGTGCGTTCATTTTACTTCATCATAATAATTTTCAAATTAATTTTATCTACAACAATTCATCTCATTCTCTTTTTTTCGTTTTTCTTTTATAATTTTCTCTTACATTGTACTACTTTTGCTTTATTTTCATTATGAAACGCTCATTCATTCTGGTATTATTGTATAATTAATTACCACCCATTATCATATTTTGGTCATCAATCAATCAAAATGGAAGTATAAAAGCATTAAAAAAGTTTTTTATCTTTTTTTTGCTTTAATACACTAACAAATAAAAAAATAAAATAAAAAAGAGCAGTCAAAAATAGTGTCATTCTTTAGGCTTTAATATAATATTTTGCTTTCATAATTAATTTTAGCATGTCTAGTGAATTTATGATTATTCAACTGTCATAAATTAATTCAAAAAAAACAGCTGTAGAGAGATTTATTTCTATATTTAAAAAGCAACGCAGAATACCTACCTCTTTTTTTTCTCGTTTATTGGTAAGTGCATTGAAATTTTTATGCATTTAATGTGTCACATTTGGTATTCAATCTTTTATTTAAAAAAAAAAGGAAATAAATTAGATTGAAAACATTTTTAGACATTTTAATACCTTGAAATTTAAAAATGGGTTTTGAGAACTATTAAAATGTATCATAAATTTAATCTTGATATGCGGGTAATAAAATTTTTAATAACATTTTAATATCATAGAATATAAATCATTTTAAATAGTTTGACAATTTGCCGTTATTTGAGCTGCAAGGCAATGTGTAGGTGAAGGTTCTTTTAATTGAAAAAAAGAAATTGATTTGAATCCCTTGTTAAATAACTGGAAAGAGATTAAAAAAAAAAGCTGACCAGTAACAAGATATACTTACGAAAAGAAGCATTTTGTTCCCACAATTATAACAATTGAAGAGGTAAGTGGATAAAGGGGTTAACTAACATTTTGACGAAAATCGAAAAGAAACATTATTAAATTTCATACATTTTCAACTGTGATTACTCTTATAGCTAGAAACTTATTGAAGACAGTGCACAAAGAAAAAATTAATAGTTTTACAATTTGTTAATGAAAAAATGTGTTCAGATACAAATGTAAGTTAACCCCTTTGTCCACTTACCTCTTCAATTAGAAGTGAGAGAACGAAAATAGTCTTTGAAGAGTCAACTTTTTGCAAATTTCTAAGGTAGTATGAGATTGCAAGGTAATATGAGAGTAGAATTTAATTTCAATATTCATTTCTTCTGCATGAGAGAAGATGACGGTTAAATTAGCTAGATTTGATTTTCGGGATGCATTCGGCTTTCAAAACGAATAATTCTGTGGACTTTTGTGTAAACAAGAATATTTGTAAAGTTTAATTATGAATATTCAAACATTAGAGTTTGCGAATTCAAATTAATAACAAAATTGAAAAAGAAGCAGTAAAATTAATTAATTTCAATAGATATAATATAAAATTAATTAATTATTCAACATGATTAGACCTTGAACTAATTAATTAATTGAATTGTATTTTTCGATGGCGAAAATATAAACTACATATTTATAATAAAAATATTTCAAACAAAAATTAAAAAAAAAATCAGGAAATTGTTTGTGATGTTGCTAAAGCTTGGATACGGTCATAAATTTTAATTTTTTGGAAGTTTTTGGAAAGTTAAGAAATTCATAAGAAGCTGAAAAATAGTCAGAAAAAAGTTATTTAAACTAGAGCTGTCAAGTCAAGTGTTACAACTTGTCAGTTTTTTTTCTTACTAACTCGCTTGCTTTTGCCTTTGATATTTATCTTACATTATGTTAACACCACGTCCAAATGAATAAAATAGATCAAAATCTTATATTACTATATAGACATTCATAAAAACAAGAACACTTATAGTTTTTAAAAATTGATAGCATCATATAAAATACGTAATCGATCTCATAACGTTACCAGTGTTTGTTTTATTTTAAACTTTTCCTTTTCTTCTTTTTGAGTGAAAAAGAGACAAAAATTAATATTTATGTGTAACCATTAGGAATTATTTTCACGGCCTTCTAAAATTGTATTTTCGTTGATAACATTCAAATTAAAATTTAAAGAGGAACAGAAGTAGAGTTCTGGAGGGCAAAAATTTCTAAAAAGATTTTAGATCTATTTCAATACGTTTCTTCTGTTATTGTGAGAGCAATTCTCTCATCTTTGTTTTCACGAATGCCCATGTGCAGCGGTACATTGTGCAATAGACAGAATAGTACCTTCGATAGACCTTTTGCTGATTTAGAGCGAGCTGGATGACAGATTCTTTTAATCAATACATCTACGGTAGATGACATCATATTCTTATCAGTATAGCTCAAAAGGCTTACTCTAATTTGGGTAACTTTATAAATATTTTGGAATATCAATAGCTTAAGATCCATTTTGTTTTAAATTCAACAACTACCATAGGGTCAACATGCTTACTTCATCTTTTCTTCTGTTTTCTTTCTCTGTTTTTACTTTATTTTGTCTTCTTTGTTTTTGGGTTTATGCTGACACATAAAAGTAATTGTATCATAGGAATAGAAAGTTTAGTCTATTGTTTTTTTGGTTTCATTTCTAATGTTCTGTCTTAAATCTCTGAAGAGCCCTTTCCATGTGATATATCGCTAGAATCTCTAACAAAGATGTTAAAAATATAAGAAATTAAATACTTAATTTTTTTTCTATCTTATGTAAACTACACACAATTTGTTTTAACTTTAATGTTGGAATTGAATTGAAAGATTCTTTTGAGATTTTATTCAAAAGATATTGTTTAATATTTTTTTTTCTTACTTTCATATTTTAAGGTTATTTTTGTAATGTCCTTTGGAGCTTGTTTTTTATTTTTTTGAACAGTTTTTTATTTTTATTACAATTTTTATGCTTTTCATGCAAAATAGTCCAAAAAAGAGATTTTTTTATAAAATAATAAATTGGACTTTTGGAAACTAATAAAACTTCGTATATCTAAGATCTCTTGTTCAAAAAAAAAAAAAAACAAATTGGAGAGGGAAAAATGAATTTAAGTGCAAATTTTGCAATTTAAGGAATTTTTTTGTTTAGAAGCAGGGGAAGTTTTGTATGAAAAATTAAAATTTTTTCCCTTAAAGATAACTATTAAAATTTATATAAGTTCTTCGTTATAGAGTAAATGTTTTTGTACTAGTTTACCGAGACAGTGACAAAAATTCGCTACTAATTACGCATAGTATATTGTGGAGTAAAATTTAGTAAAGGGCAAAACAATGTTGAGTGCAATGCATCGATTCTTCAAGTTCCTGAAGGGTCTTGTGTTCAAAGTTCTTTGTTGTGTTATACTTACAACAAGCAATCATACCAATTTTTTAACGAGAACGTGTTAGGATTACGGAATAAAAGCGCTTTTGATATACTCACGTAGTTAGGGGCGATCTAACTAACTCATGATGTGGGTGTCGTTCTTAAAACCGGTTGAAGAACTGTTTTTTATATCACTTGCATTAATTATATATGTACCCTTAATTTTTTTGGGCTGTTGTCACTCTTCCCTCACATTTAAGCTCGTTCCTATATAAAATACGGAATACTAAATACAGAAAAAAGGCTCCATTTCCTCTAAAAAAAAATGCTGAGTTCAAAAATAAAAATAAATTATTTATAATAATTTATACGTAAATGTATGTGCATATTATGTATATTTATGTTTCCTACATATTTATATTTACTGCAAAATAAGTATATTGCCATACCGTTGTTATTAGTGCTTAAAGTCGGCCATAAATTTTCAACATGAATGTGTAAATTATAAGTACGAGCAATTATTTTAACTCTACTTAACAAATTACCATGCCACATATGGGGTATAAATTACAAACTACCTCGTTTATTTTAACGTTTTATGGCAGCAAAAAAATATATATATAATATAAAAAAAACAAGAAAACAAAAGATAAAACTGACAGAAAAAAAAGCAGTAATAACGGGCTAAAATAATGGCAACAAAAAGCAGCAAAATAAAAATTAAACATAATAAATATCATATATATATTAAACGCGCACACATATGCCTAAATATTTACATATACTTACACATAAAAAGTAAATATTCATATGAGTAATAAAAGAGGAAAAACTTATACTAAAAGTAACTCGCTTTATATTTTCGAGTATTGTAGAATGATTTGTTAATGTTAAAAAAGAAAAACAAAGAAGAGAATTAACCAAAAAAAAAACAAAAAAAAAAACTGGAAAAGAAAATCCAAAAATGAGAAGAAAAAAGAATTTAGTTGAATGAGAAAATTTTAGGATATTTAGGAAAACTTGAATTTACTTACTTTAATTAAGAATTTACGGTGAATGCCAAGGTAGTTAGTAATGTTTTTTCCGTTTGTTTCTCTTTATAATCGAATCTGCAAAAGCAGTGCCAGTTATGTCGGTTGTGGCTAGTGAAAAAAACAACTGACACATACACCTCTGTTGCTAAACTTATTTGTTCATTCCTTCTCCGCTTTAATGGGCCAGGAATGTTAGTCTTAGACAGCTTCAATCAAAGACAGTAATTCTTTTACTGCTACGCGTATAAAATAGGTAACCGTTCCCCCTTAATATTTTCATGTAGCAGCCACAAAAAAGATCAGGGCCTGCAAAAAATGTCTCCGCGGCACGCTTGGCAAAAATGTCTGTTCCCTCGTGTCAAACTATTATCACATAAGCCTTGATTTACGATAGGGTGACTTTATTTTTCTTATTTAGTTTCACTTACTTTAGCAGACATTCATAAATCAGACTTGGTCTAGTTTGGAAGAAATCAAGGGACTTCAAAGTGTTGAACGAAATTCAAATTTTATAATACTCTTAAATTTGTTAGATGAAAAAGACCAAAAGTAAAATTATAAAGCGATCCCATTAAAAGTAAGAACAAAACGATTTTCACAGTTAAGAAGTTTTAATACCAATTTTGTTTAAAGCTTACTTTCATTTTATTACTACATAACGGGTTTTTGTTTTGCTGTTGTTTTTACATTTTTATATTTTGTTGAACATTTTATGAAGTACATTTTGAAATGCTATTATTGTCAGTTCATAGAACTTCAAATTTCTTGTGAAAACACTTTTGGTTTTATTTCATTTGTTTATACTCGTATATAGTGTAGTGAATATAGAAATGGTAAATTACACCGATTATAGCAATTAAAAAATTAAATATAATTGAACATAATCATAACTTTGCCAGATATTAAACACGACAAGTAGACAACATAATGAATTAACGTTAAATAATGAAAAATAAAGCTAAAGTGAAAAGCAAATTTTCTATGATAATGATTATATAACAGAAGACATTAAGAAGTATTTTATTATTATTGATGAAGACAATTTATTGTATTCTACGCAAATTAATTTTTTTCATTTGTATGGACAGCATTAGACAAATAGAAGACTAATACGCAATCCGTCACACTATAGCTATAAACATTCTTTTTTGTTAAAAGCAGATAATATTTTACCGAATACACACAAAAGCAGTACAAAGTCGCCAAGTTGAGAGTCCCTTAAAAGTAAAGCCTTTTTTAAATATACCGACAAACTCGCTAAAAATCCTTCTTCAAAGGATTGTGTACTATACAAAACCTAGAACAGCAATGCTGTGATCTCCTCTGTTAAGATACCTTTTAACTCCTTTTGGCTATTTAAATACTATAGTTTCACGGGATTTCGGTATGCCTCTATTCTTTCACTCTAGTGTACAAAAATTAAAATATTTTTAATTACCGCTCTTGATACCTTGATATCGCATATGTGGTTAAGCGGAGCTTATTTATTATCAAAATGTAAACAATTTTTTGTTGAAACCTATAAATTGTATAGAAATTCACGTCTTATATAAAATTGTTTGTCCGCGACACATCCAGTAATAAATCTATCATCAGCATTATGGCAGAATCTTATTAGTTATTTTTATACCAAAAAAAATTTAATAAAGAAACAAAGAAAAAAACATCCTACTTATCCTTATTTGGTTAATTTGAAATCGGAAACAGAACACAAAATAAACCTTAAAACCAATTTTCGTTTTTACACAAAAGTAATTTATCTTTACTAGCAATTAAGGTTGGAATCATTCTAAATACTCAAAAAAGAAACAACAAAAAAAAGTAAAACTATTTTCAAAGTCAGTTATGGTTACTTTACGTTCTTGTTTTTCTCCCCACATATCCAAAAGTAATTTATCGTATATGAATGTGAAAAAGCAAAAATATCATTGCAGATATAAGAAATCTCTTGTGTTTCAACGTGATTTTCACTTTATTTGTGTACCTATAAAAAAATACTCGAAAGTGTTCTTGTGTACATCCACGTTAACTGTATAAAACATTTCATATGGCACGAAAACGTAAATATCAATTCATCCCAAAGAATATATTTATCTACCTATCTACTTATATTCACAAATAGAACAAATGAATGGAATTTGTAAGCAGTAGTAAACACAGAGAATGAGAGAAATAAAGAGAGGGAGACAAAGCGAGAAAGGTAGAGAGGGTGAACGAAGAGAAGAGTGAAACCACAATTTCAGTTTACACAAAGCTTTGAGAAATAAAATAAAACGGAAAAATAAATAAAATCATTAACAGCAACAATAACAGGAATAACAGCAATATCATACGGATAACACTACCATATGCTATATGGAATAATATCAAAGTTGAAAAAAGATGAAAGGAAAAAAATTATCCTGTAAATATCACAGTTGGGTATATTAATTTGGCTTTTCTGCCTTTTAAGTTAACAGACTTGACTTTATTTATTTATTGAACATGTTCTTGACAGGCTTGACTGCTTTATGGATCGCCATCAATTTATCAATAATTCTTCTTTCCATGATTTCATTTTGTTTTCTATCTCTTTTCATTTCATTTTATATTGATTTTCTCTTTCGATCATTTATTTTATTGTACAATGTATACTCATACATTTTTTTTCCGAATATTTCTTATTTTTGCTGACAATACGAGTATAACAAAATTTTAGATTAAATTGTATATATGTACTTATATAAGTAAAACACCATTAGGCCCCGTTCTTCGATCTCTTTTCTATCATATACTAGAAGGTACAATAAGTATAATCTGTATTATTATAGTGTACGTTTTTATTTTCAATAAACACCATTTTAAGTTTTCTTTATATGCTCCGCTTTATTTTATATAGAAGTCCGTGTACTTACACATTTTCAGGGGGTTATTGTAAAGCTACAGTTTATTTTTTGTTTGTTTAATAATAAATATTCAGTTATTTTTATATGTATGTAGGCATGGGTAGAGTCAGATAATTCTTCTAAAATAAAATATAAAATGAGAAGACAGGCTAAATGAAAAGTTGTATGAATTTTCTGATTAAATACAGAACAGTGCAGCAGCACTTTTATAACTATAATTTTCGATTGATGTTTTAAATGTAATCTTCAATTATTGTTCTGTTCTTGCTGTTGTTAATATTTTCATTAGAGATTGAAAGATATTTTTGTTAAATGCCGCAAAAGTAATCACCATATGCCAATATTACTAACAGCATGACTTCTTCAATTCCATTTAAAATTTTTCTGATTGTTTTCTTACATGTTCATATGTTTTCTTATATATTTTATTGTTTTGTAGGTAATTTTGTCGGTTTTAAATGATTCATGATTCGATTAGATTGATTTTTTGTTTTGAATTTGAAAAGTGATTTGAATTTTGTTGAAAGATTTAATATTTTGCGTTGAAATATTAATAGGTGTTTCAGTTTGCTTTGTTCGGTAAATAAATTTTTGCAACTTTCGACAGTTCGGCTACCCAAAATGTATATGGGATTTATTTCTAGAAGAGAAATAGTCAAATTATTTAAAAATTACAAAGGAAATATGCGTAAATTATATCTCATTTTCATATGAGAGTTATCGGTATAATATCAAATCAATTGTGACAAAGTTAGCATACCTCTAGGCGTTTTACTCAAATTTTTCAAAATTTACAGCTGTTACAAAACAGTTATTGCTTCAATATGGCAAACTACTGTAATAAATTATTACTTATCAATTTTAAATGTTTTTCAAAATGAAAAAACGAAAGAAAGTAAATTAGGAAACACTAAAATTATGTTGTTAACTTTCAACTACATATACAAACCATAAATCTTAACTTTCAATGCTTACCGAGTATATTCGGTAAATTCGGTAAAGAAATGAAACCGAAAACTAAAATAATAAATGAATGAACATAGTTAACCGCTGAACAAAGTTATTTAAACATGAAATTTTTTTATCAAATGGAAAACATTTTCCGACCATTTTTTTTAAAAGGACATTATTTCGAATACACAACACTTCAGTCTTTAGATTGAACAAAAATAACAAATTATAAATAGCATAGTTAAATTCATGATAATTGTTTGTACAAATTATTTATACAAATGTTTTGTTATTACTTTTATTTCTTTTATTTTCAAGATATTCAATCTTCAATAGTTGATAGTCGATAAATTGTATGTCTTGTAAATGGTGAAAGTAAATTATTTACACCGGATTGCTTAGATCCTTATTGAAGGAAATGAAGTAAAGGTTGCAAATAGATTCGAAACTTTGTTTTCATGGTGTAAATGAGAATTAATTTTCACTTAAAATTGTTGTCTATGAGCATAAATTTTTGCAATAATTGATTGATTTAATTTTAAGGAAGGAAGTATGATAAGAATATTTGCTCTATTTAGTATTTTAGTAATAAATTACTAAATAGTAGGAGTAATGGGTCAGCCCATTTCCAAATTAATAAAAAGAGTTGCATACTTTAAACTTTTAGGTTTAAATACAAAAAGCCGTAAAATATGTAAATATGTGATTTACAATTATTTTAAATATGTAAATATGTAATAGAAAGTTTTGGACGAATATTGCTTTTTTAATTTGGACATAAAAAATATCAAATACTCTAAAAAAATAGCAAATTTTCACCTTATTATTTATGCATATTTAATATTTTATCACCTTTAATTTACAAATACATACATACATATATTATATGTATAAGTAAATCATAAATCTTGTCATAGTTTATGAATAATTTATTTTTCCATAGAATGCTATATAGCTATACAACCATATAAAAAAATGTATTATGAAAAGACATTATTTTTACATTTTATTACAAATTAAACCAAAAAGATGTAATCTTGTGCTTACAAAAAAAGTCCCATTTCTAGGATAAATAAAAGAACACCTTTTATATTATACTTGGTTTTTAATAATAAATTCACTCATTCACCTATATGTTATACATATGACTTTTAATATATTTTACCAATATTTTTGAAATTGTATATGAGGAGAATGTGTTGAATATTGGAATATATGCTTGTATAAAAACGTATGATATTGCAAAATATTTTAACTTTAGAGGTTGTAAAAAGAGGGTATTTTAAGATTTTTCTAAAGTTGCGTCACATATAAGAAATAGATTATTAGATTTGAATTTTAGATATAAATTAGGGAATGCTTGGGAGGAATGGGAAAGGATCAATCATAGGAAGAATTGCTCAAATCGTCCAAATTTGAGGCTATTAGATTGGGCATTGCCTCTCGAAAGTGCGTTTAAAAAGCATGGCCAAGACAGAGGGCGAGGTCTGCCGTCTCTACCAGAAGGAGAACGATGCCAGGCGGTGCCTCGTGATGCTTCGAAATGAGTTTTGTGACAACGATGGAATTCTCGCAATTTGAGGTGGCACTGAAATTCATGAGGTCAGTGACCTAAATGTAGCGCAAGTGCAGGTGGGAATATGAATCATAAAAAATCCCATAGGGCCCGACAATTAGTTTTCTTACGCACTATTGCGAACTGAAGTGCCATACACAAGTTGGGATTGATTATGAATCATTTGTGCTAGTAGAAAGAATATATTTAGTTGCGATATTTTAAATAATTTTAAAAATAATGTATTTTTAAAACAGTCTACTTTTAGGGGAAATAATTTTTTAATGACATATATTTATTATACGTAAAGTAAATACAATGTTAAAAAATAAAATCTTATTTATGTATAACGCGGAAGATTAACCACATATAGTGTATTTTATTGTTTAACTCACACCCATCCATATATAAATATGATATGCAGATATACATAATTATTTAAATACAAAATTCAAGTAAAAGGAAAATAAGAAAAATAAAACTAAATTAAAGAAAAAATCTCATAAAATTACTTTTATTAGCTCTCCAAAGTAATAATTTTAATGACATATAAAAAATAAAAAGTGAGAGAAATTCTAACTAATAATTTAGTCTATTTTCCACATGGTCTCATTTCGGCTAACAATATTTCTGTTACACACATACATATACATTAATTATACATCTATGTACAAGTTTTTATGTATTTTAGAGTATATTATATATAAGAAATATTGTTATAAAATTCACCCCTGCCTAAAAATTGTTTTTTTTTTTTTTTTTTATAAATCTTATATGTGATACCACAAAATAGTACTTGTGCCGGTGTCATAGACTACTTTTATGCTCATATGTATGTGTAATACAAACAGTATCTGTATATCCTACAGTATATTACCATTTATAAGAGTAGGTAATAAAAATAAAAAAAAACCAAAAACTTTTTTTTTCTCTTTTGTTTCATTTAAAACAGATTTTTTTTTATATTATAAGTGTCGTTATTATGATTTTCCTTTTTAATATTTTCACACCCTGTGATAAGAGTAAATGAGTTTTTTTTGTTTGTTTATCGTATATAGTATTGTGCTCCGTTTTTACAGTTAAAATATTTCGTGTTTACCCATTAATAAACTTTAATGTTGTACCTCTTAAATATTTTAATACTTAACTGTTACACAATGTATGTATGTTACATTGTTATGTGCTTAAAATATATTTATATTATGTAAGTAAATAATATTGTGTCCTTATAAATGCCTTGTATACGTATGTAAGTATTCGGTTATAAAGTTATTATGACATGGTATGCCATAAATACCATACCAAAAATAAATAAAAGAATTTCAAGTGAATTGCGGCGGTTATGCTATAAATATACTTACATTTAATAGAAAATATAAATATACATTAAAACTGAATGTCTGTGTATGTACTTAGGTGATATAGTTGAATGTATGTATATGTGTATGCTAACAATATGGAGTTATATGTCATAACATTAAATATATTTTATAGCAAACAGTCGTCTCATTTATTGTTTTCCTTTATTTTTATTACTAACATGTAATTTTATACTCGTACAATGATTTTTCCTTATTTCTTCTCGGCTTCCTTTATTATTTTTTTTTTAATTTCTTATTTTCTTGATTTAAAGTATATATACTTAAATAATTATTTGCAATACGTATAACGCTACTTTCTCCTTAGTGCTAGCCAAAAAGGATAAACGAAATTAAGTTTAGCCAATTTCCCTTGTGCAAGAGTAAAAAAAATGGTTATTAAGGATATTTTTTAACTGTATTATTAATAGTTTTTCCCATTTATTATTTAACTATTTCAACTTTGCCTATATTAATTTTTCAAATATGTTACACTTGTCATCTTCTGAATACTCGTTTTGTAGGAATATTAACGCATTATATGAAAACACAGATAACAAATAAAAAATTATTTTCTTTTGGTGTCATATTGCTTCTAATTAGTTTCTAGATGAAATCATTGTGAGTTTCCATTTTTTTAAACCAATTTTTTGGAACATCGTTGGCAGTGAAATGTGAGTTTTGGCAAAAATTGCACAATTTCTGAGAGAACCCAATAAGAAGTTTTCAGTCAATTTATCTTTTTTTCTTGTTTTCCTTACTTAAAATATTTATAACGCAATTCACTTACATTATATTTATAAACCCATTAATCTCCAGAGAAGGATATTTAATTTTATTTTATCCTGTTAATAATATCGTTCTAATAAATTTTGTTGTCACAGATAAATTTCTTAATACATAAATACATATATGTAGAGAAATTGATTGAAATAGAAAAATGGAAATTGTTATTCGAATTTATTGATTTTTCTATGAGGATGCTTGTTATATAGAGTAGATTCGATAAGTTATTTGTTAAAAATGGAATATATGATAATGACGTGCTGACTTTTACGGTAGTCACAAGTGAAAATATTATAGAACTAATTCCTTCTTCTGTATTTTGATTTGAAGAATATTGAATATAAAAATTATTTGTTTTACAAAATCATACTTTTAAGTGTTCTGACATTGAAAATGTCATTATGACCAATATTAATTCACAATATTAAAATTTAAAAATATGAGTCATCTGTGGCTTTCAAATATAATATGGCTGTAATGTGTCTATAGTAAATGATGGGGTGTGTATGACAGTACTAATACAAGTTCTTCATGATTACATTTAGGTTCTGACTTACACAATAAGTTTAAAATTTCTATCGAAAACTTAAAACCTATATATTTACTCGAAAAATTACACTTTGCTTGCATATTTTATATAAACAAAGTCTTCAATTCATTATAACATGTAAATTTTCGAATAATTTAATTTCGAATATTTCTTGTGCTTTTCCTTTATTTTAAATTCTTTTTTTTTAATGATAATGGACAGAAATTATTCTTTAAAATGAATGAGTTTTTATTTTTCGCTTTGTAATTCCCATAGTTTTTCCTATTATTTTGGCTTTCTTTTGAAGTTCTATTGTGGAAACTTTTGTATATTGAAAAACATAAATTTCAATAAGCATGAATGAGAAATTTTTTGCATAAAATTTTTTTTTCTTACATAAAAAACCAATAAGTGCAATAATAAAAGAAAATATAATTTTCTTTACATGGAACGTACATATACATACATATGTACATATTTTCTTATGTGTGCGTATGTGAGTCAGTTTGCAAGTGCAGAAGATATATAAATAAATGAATGCTTTGCATTTGAAGAATTTTACACTTTTTTTTTCGTTTCCATAACATTCACTCATTCATTTCTTTTGAGGAATATGTCTTGTGAGTATTGGTCATTTACGAAGATTGTTTAATAAGTTGTGTAAACTCTTGTAATTAAGTGACAATTCGCAACTAATTGAAAATTTACAAAAATTTAAGTGAAGGTTTGCTCGCCACACATTACAAATGAATAAAAATTCTAGAAAATAAAAACATAAATAAAGTATAATTTGAATTGTCTGAATTCGAAGAAGAATCTGTCAGAGTACGTAGCAAATATTTTTTTGCCATACTGTAGTTGTTTACAGAAGCGCTATCTACAAATAAAAAAAATAAATGCAAAAACATTACAACAAGAAATATTTTTAACCCGTCCTTAAATTTATTTTTATTCTATTTCTATTCCCATTTTATTTATAACAATATTTAGGAATAATTTGAAATAGTAATAATTAAGCAGGGCTCCATTTTCTTCCAGTATACCCATATGAGTACAAATTAAATACAACAATTTATTCTAACTAATTTAGAATTATTTTTAAATTTGATACAATAATTGGTTTTTGACTTGCTTAAAGAAACAATTTAATTCATTAAAAATTTAGCAAATTTTTCAACCCATCTACTTCTTGTAATATGTGATTTACCTATATAGTATTTTTTATTCAAATGGTGCATACATGTGTCCATACACGCAACATCATTGGATAATCAAATATAATATACTATACTTATACTCGTATGTATAGCATAGAATGATTGTACAATAAATTATGAAAAAGTCAGCAAAAAATGTAATAAATGAAGCAATTACAATTCAACTACTTCTACTTTATCAATCCTTTTGGCAGCCAATATAACAGCTGAATTTGTATAAGTAAAATATATACGCTACTATATATCACTGTGTGTAGTAGTTGCTATGTATATAAAATGTTATACAAATGATAAATAAAACTAAAATAAATTTAATGGAAATTATATAATAGAATAATAAAATTTAGTGCGGAACAACGAAAAAATAAGTTAAAACTTTTGTTATTTTTCAAATAAATTTTAAGAAAAAAAAAACTCAAGTTTTTTATTTAAAATTGCATTTTAACTTGTATTTTTCTTTATATTTTTGACACTGTGATATTTTCAACACCCACCCTAATACTATACAGTCCCACCCTAATAGTATACAATATATTTTGACATTCGGCACCAATTTGAAAAGTTAAAAAATTACCCTATTTTATTTTTATAATAAATTTTTACCAAGACAAAAGCCCTAAGGAAAAGAAAAAAAATTGTAAAAATATGCAAGTAAATGTACAAATTTACAAACAAGCTTAAGTAGCTGTATGTGTGTACTTACTTACAAACACTAGTTGTCCTATAAAAGAACTTAAGTGTTCTTTTAAGAAAATATTAACCTATTACTCTTCAGTATATATACAGACACACACACATTTATTATTGTAATATTATGGTAAAGATGGTAGAGTAAAGACAGTCCAAAGTCGATTTATTCCTCAGTTTTTCTTTTTATAATTTCCTTTAAAATGAGTTTTAAAATTAATGCATGCACATATCTATCTACTCGTATACAATATTTTAATGTAAAGAATATTGTGTGAAAAATTATATGATGTTGTAAATCTTTTTAAGCCTGCAGCAGCAAAAGCAAAATAAACATTATGTTCATAATATGCAAATGTATATGTGATTATATATAAAGGTTCTGTACAATTTAAACTGTTTACTACGTACATGCATGCATGCATATGAAACAAATATAATATGGAAACCTTAAATATATGGGTACAATTTTTATTAGTTAAAAAAAAATTATTACCGACACAAAAGACGAACTACTAGTACTTAGCATAAATATTCACAAAGTTCCAGTTTTGTGGTGAAAATTATTATTTTTTTTCAATATTTCAACGATTTTCTAACAATATTTTCCTACATATACGAGTATATAATTAAGTAGTAGACCTACAATGCAATGAAAATTTTCTGTTTATTATAGCGGCTATCCTCTTCACTTCGTAAATAGTTACTCTGAAAATTATTTGAAATCATAGTATTATCAGCATACACGTACTCAGAAATCTCCAAAATGTATTGATTGATGATTGTTCACATTGAACAAACTAGATTTAAAATTAAACCGTAATCCATCTTCTGTTTTTTTGTGGTAAACGTCCGACTAAAACGCTTTTTTAAAGGTTTTTAGTGTTATCGGAATTGACTTACTGCAGCTCTTGAGCCTAGGTGTTATCGCTTCCGATAAACTTTCTCTTTCGAGGGTATAAGGTGTATATTCTTCAAGAAGGTGTTTTGAGATTCTTCCCTTCTAAGTGCAATTTCCTCAGGTATTTGCAAGTTTTCTTAAATCGTGCTGGTTATTATCTAGAAAATATTTATTCATCCAAGAAAAATTGTTAAAAGAGATAGATGACTGGTTTTTTAAATCATTATTTATTTTATATAATGTATATATTTATGTACGAAAATTGTAAGTATGAAATAAAATATTTATTGTATTCTTTTGATTCTTCCTTTATAACTTCTTGCGAAAAACAATAAATTACAATTTCGTGCCATAATGATAAAGTGCTTATGAACTGAAAAAAAATATTTTTCTTCTCTTTTCAAATTAATTATCCTTATTCATACATATTTTTAGAGTTAGAAATATTATTACAAAATTTAATGATAGACAAAATAATAAATATTTCTAAAGTTTAACTTATATAAATTGTTTGATGATTGATCATCAATCACACTATGGAAATATTTCGATAAGAAATAGGTCACTTGTTAACATTTAGACTTACCGATTGACAAATAGACATACAAAAACAATATTAAAAAAAATAGTTTATGAAATAATTCAGACCATTATTAATTACCGGTACTAAAGTAGACATTAAGTTTCAATCTAGCATTAAAAATTTGAAAGTAAAATTGGCTTCAGCTGACCTCTGTACAAACTGTGGTGAAATTATATCAAGTTAACCATATTCAAAATAATCAATTGTAATAAATGTTGCAGTGTGCAGAAAAAAACATGAATTTTCAATTCTGAAACCTGCCTAGCTTTCCGGACTACACTACGATGATGTTGCCTGCCTTTTTCTATTTTATTCACTTTTGCGTTTTTCGGAGCGATAATATTTTCGTATTCAGCCAGAAATTAAAATATCGATACCCTTCACGTGAAAATTTCTTAATAAAATCTAATTATCTTAATTTTCTAACTAAATTATATTTTAATAATTATTTTGAAAGTCAAAATAAGGTTCAATAAACTTTGCCTTAGGAATAAAAAAATTTTCCTTTAAAATTCAAATTATTTTATTCAAATTATTATTATGGACTTTTAACACTTAAAATTTTTGGTAAACAAGTAAAATTAAAATCAAAAGTTTCTTATTAAAATCTGACAAAATAAAAATTAAGATTGGAATATCAATTTATTTATGAATAAACAATTCAAAATAAAAAAAATATTAACGAATAAAAGAAAAAACAATAAAAACATTTGATTTCAATCAAAACATGTCAAATTTAATCAAAATCACACATACCTCCCCAAATTATCATGACAATATATCATGAGCATTTGACAATAATAAAACAACAAGAAACATCACAGCAAAAAAAAGCATTCAACCATATTTTTCTCTTTTGTCTGCTTTTCAAACCCTTCGTTGTGAAATATACTCTTATAGTACGGTATGTGCCTGTCTGGCTATGTGTAGAGAAATCTAGAAAATAAAATAAAAATTAAGTACTTGTCATTGTCAATTGTCATTACCAAACAAAATACGAGTAATCAAAAATTTCCCATATGATAAAATTTTTATTTTTTTTTTTTGTTATTTTTTTTATTAATATTTTTATGCAGGGTGAAAACCAAATTGCTGCTCATTTAATTTTATTAACTATTTTTTTTTGGAATCTTTTCATGTTACTTAATTTTGAAAATATACAGGTCAAAAAGTCACCGTGAAATTTTAAATTGCATTGTGTATAAATGTTCAACAAACCGAACGGTTGAATACTTTTCAAAACAAAAATAAAATGTTCTATGAATGAATCAAAATATTGAAATACCAAGTTTTAAACGCGCCTCAAAAGGTCACATTCTTTTTATTTCTCGAAAAGAATAAAGTTGTCGATTTCGGTTCACTTTAAAATGTGTGATTACTTTTGTCACACTGTGTACAAACCAAAAATAAATAATTGCAGAAATTAAAAACATAAAAAACAAACAAAAAATATCTAAAAAAATGTCTGAGTATATTTTATAATAACTTGATGTCAATCAACCACAATGAGGAATGAATCGATTCATTGTTATTATTATACGTATAAATATTTTAAATGCGTGTGTGTATTGTATGTACCGACTTGATATCCACCTACTTACCTACCTACCTAACCTTCCCATTTAACTTAATATTCCGTTATTGTGAAACAATTTCAATTTGGAAAAATTTGTTGTTTTTCTTTTAATTGTTGCTCAAAATATTTGATATCAAATTTTTTGCCTTTCCCTTTGTATGTTTTTGGTGTCTCGGTTTCGTTCACTTCAATACGAGGGTCACTATTTATATTTCGGGTCCTGGCAATACTAGTGCTGCCAGGTGCAATCTGACACTTCCATTGGAAAGTTTGACATTTTTTAGGACAACTTCACTCAGAACGTTTTGTCATTCGAGCGCGAATTGTTTTGTTTACAGTGACTTGAAAAATTCATCTCGGTCAAAAAATGGAATTGTCCCGTGAAAATTTTCGTGCGATCGATGGTTTCCGGCAAATCGTTTTGCCGGAAACCATCGATGCTGTGCGCGAAATGATAATGATGGACCGGCATGTGACATACTGTGAGATTGAGGCATCCTTGGGCATTAGTTCCACCAGCGTACATAAGATATTGCATGAACATCTTGCCGTGAAAAAGGTGTGTTGTCGATGGATCCCAAAAAATTTGACGATTGCACAAAAGAAGGCTCGTGTCGATTGGAGCAAAGAAATGTTGAAAAAATTCAATCGCGGTGCGTCAAAAGACGTTTATAAGATAGTCACAGGTGATGAATCATGGATCTATGCATATGAGCCCGAAACGAAACAGCAATCGACCGTATGGGTGTTCCAAGACGAGCCAACTCCAACAAAAGTTGTTCGTGGAAGAAGCACATCGAAGCAAATGATCGCGTTTTTTTTTTGGTATAACCGGTCATGTGTCCACAGTACCTTTAGTGGAACGTAGGACGGTCAATTCTGAATGGTACACCACCATCTGTTTGCCGAAAGTTTTCGAAGAAATAAGGAAAACAAACAAGCGCCGGCGAATCATTCTTCATCATGACAATGCAAGCTCTCACAAATCAGCTGAAACAATGGACTATTTGAGCACTCAAAATGTCGAATTGATGGGTCATCCGCCGTACAGTCCTGATTTAGCACCCAATGACTTCTTCTTATTCCCTCACATCAAAAAAAAAATACGTGGACAACGATTTTCAACACCTGAAGAAGCAGTCGATGCGTTCAAAAACCATGTTTTGGAGGTGTCTCAATCGGAGTGGAAAAAGTGCTACGAAAATTGGTTTCAGCGCATGCAAAAGTGTATTGATCTTCATGGGGAATATTTTGAAAAACAATAAAACCATTTCAAATGATAAATGTTTGTTTTTTATTGCTAGACCCGAAATATAAATAGTGACCCTCGTATGTACCAATTGAAAAAATGTTATTTTGTTTTCTTCTCTATATTGCCATTATCAATTTGAAATTGACCGCAATAATTTTCCAAAAACCTCTTCAATCATTTTATAAAAGTTAAAACTAAAAAAAATTGGTTTATAAAAATATCACTAATACGAGTAATATTACGGAGCAAGTTTGTGAAATACACATGTATATTAGGGGAACGCAGAGGGGAAGCGAAAAACATTTGTTCAATATCAATTGAAAACAATAATAATGAGAGTTAAGATAACAGTTCAATTTTGAAAAAAAAAACAATCGAACTACAGTTATTTTCCGTCTGCAAATCGAGAAAATAGAAAACATGCAAGCATATTTATGATTATTTCATCTGACCTCAAGATAATTATTAATATAACAGTTTTATTTCAATTAATGGAAAACATCATTCAGTTAAGAGATTGACCAATTTTTCTGTGTTGTGGAGCGGAGTTTTAAGAGCTTTAATTATTCAATCAATTGTGGTGATGACGAGAGTGACAGAATACTATCATCTGATCACATAATTAAAAATTTCCCTTTGCGAAAAACATTATTACAAAAGAAAGACAAAATTAATAACACCAATGTCATAAATAAATGTCATAAAGGTGAAAATTTTAAAAACACAAGTCAATAATGTTGAAAGTGGTCACAATAATATCCCAAATGTTTATTATCAAAATATTGTTAAATATTGGTTAGAGTTATAAATTTTTTTTTCAAAAAAAATTTAAAGATTTGAAGAGCCCTCTACATATTTGATTATTAAAGATAAGCTATTATGTAGATTCAATAATAATTCAATCACTTTTAATTGACTATTTTTCTAACAATGAAATCAATTTTTTTAAGATGATAGCTATGAAATTATGCTATTGGATAAAATATATGTAAAATTTATTACGAAAGGTACTTATACATAATAGAAACGAATCTATTTATATAAATGATTTTTTGTAAAATATCCATATTCAAATATTTACAAAATGCTTAAATAATGAAATTTTGAAATTAATTAAGAAAACTATTCTTTATTGAGTCCTTATTGATAATTGGTAATAAATTTATTATGTGACTGACTTTTGAATTAAAGCAGCTAAGCTATGGAAAATACGAAAGTTTTAAATAACTTCTTAAAACGTAACTAAAGGAGATGTACAGTATCTTCAATATGAGAAATAACCACTTTATGTGAAAAATTTTGGAAATCTTTAAATGAATTTTCTGGCTGGATCATAGGAGATATGAGGTTTTTAAGCTAATTCTTAGAAAGCTCTTCTTGAAAAGCATGATACTACTTGCGAAATACTGAAGAGCCTTTCAAAATATTTTCTGGCTAAGCCACGAAAGATATGAAGGTTTAACTAAATTTATGAAAACTATAACACAACTTAAACAATTTCAAATTCCGCAACAAAATTTTTTGCAGTTTGGAAGGTTTAACTTAGAGGCCAGAGAGAACATTCTTTAAGGTTTTTGAAATATACATACTTATAGTTCAAATCATCTTCATTACGAAATATAATATCAGCAATATTACTGCTTTAATATTGTCCTCAGTTACAATTTTTTTAAAAGCTAAATTTTCTATTACTAATATTTTGCCATGTAATTGTTTGCAATCATTCGATTCTTAAGGAAACCAATCATATACTACAGGGAATTTCAAGAACAAATTCCAAGATAATGTCATAAATTTCTAAATAAAAAGTTCCTACTTAATTTGCTGGAATATATGTACTTAGTTCCCGCACAAATATATTTTAAATTTTTCAAATAGAGTACATGATAGTTCAATTAATAGTACAATTATCTCTTATATTTACATTTCAATTATACTTGAACTTACTAATGTTTTGTTACTAAGAATTAGTTGGAAATACTTATAAAAAACTAACTGGAAAAATTAAAAAGTGAAAATAGAATAAATAAGTATACGACTAAACCCATACATTGGTTCATGTGCAAAGAATTCTAGAAAAACACTTCAGAAATAAAGCGGTCATCTTGAGAAAATAAAATATACAGGGGTAAAAACATGAACAACACAATTATTATAATATAAGTAATGCTCTCGAAAAAATCAATCATTCAAGACTTTAATAATTATAGAAATTTAATTAATTTTTATTTTTTATTTAATCTTAAGAATTTAAGTATTCAAATTGAAACTTAATATGAGTGTCTACTTAAAATTTATATATTAAAATTATAATGAAATAAAATTAAAAATTTCCGTCTTTGATTAATTGTTAGAATATATACTTGACACCTTAACTCTGATTTAAAAAATATAATAAAAAAATTTTTATGTCAAATTTGGTTAAGTCTATTTGAACTTATGGTGTCAAAAATCAATAAAAGTATAAGTAAATCTCTGAATAAAGTTCAAAATAGACCGACAGAATGTTTCTTACAATTTCACCGGCAATGATATAACGTTGAATAATAATCAACCGCTCATTATAAATTTATCAAAATTATAAAATTTAAATTTACTTAACCCTTACATGGATTTTTTTAATGCCAGTTAAAACCTTTCAATTAATATTGATCTGGAATAAGACTTCTTTCATTACTTTTTTAGTCAAATATAATGCACTTATGATTTATAACCATGTTTATAAAAGAAAATTTGCCGATTGTTAGTTAAGGCGTCTTCCAATAGTTGACGTAATAGCCTACTATATCATTGTGGTTACTTCATTTGTACAATAACATTTGTGTATAGCAATTATTCAATCCCAGCAAGATATTCGAATTTATAACGAGATTTCATTTATAACCTAACCACAACGACATCATTTCAAATTTTAACAAATTTTAAATCACTGATTTTTTGAAATATTTAAAAAGTGCCGCCTAATACTCAAGCCGCCTTAAAAATTTAATACTTTAATACTTTAGCACTTTTCAAAATAAAACAACAAAATATCATTTAAACCACAAGAAAAAAAAGTATTCTAAAGAATGACACAGTGCCATTTCTTATCAATCTAATTTATCTATCATAATTAAATAGTAAATTAAACATAAAAATAAAAGCAGTAAATAAAAAAATCACCTTCAATATTATAGGCAAATGTCATCTGTATATTAAAATGTAATTACCTTTCATTTAAATTATTTATGATTTAGCCGAAATTTTTACCGTTAGTAATTCAATGAAAAATAACTACTTTAATAATGAACATTATTATGAATTAATAGTGTAATATAAATAATGTTGCATACATGTAATTTAAAAATGCTTTTCTTTACAATAATATTTATTGTTATTACAATAATAATAACTACTTTTACTATATGAGGGAACAATTTATCGACAAACTTAATTAATAATCTAATTTAATTCCATCTCAATTGCGTTTATAATAATAATAATAAAAATTATAGTAATTATTATTACTTTTATTATTCATGATTAATATTATTATTACTATTATTATTATAATAATAATAATAAGAGTAATACGTTATATACGCTAATGGGTTATACCGTTTGTATACATACATCCAAATGCAGATCTCCCTCCACTTTTAGTTTTCTCTATAATTCAGCATAAAAGTATATGTGTACATGGCAATAATAATTATTTAAAAATAAAGCTATATAGTGATTAATGGTTTCCGTGTTAATTAGTGCTAATAAATCACATTAAAAATCATGGTTAAGTAATCTTGACAATTTAATCGCTTGTATTTCTTTTGCTTTTTTTATATTTATTTCTTTTTATTCTTAAACTTTTCCTCTTGTTTATAATTTGAAATGCAAAAATATTGTAATAATGAAAAAGAAAAAAAAGAAGAAAAGTAAATAAAATATCCATAACTTTTATACATACTTACTTACAGAACATTAATTGGAAAATATTCAAATATTTTCTAAATGAGTTTTAATTCAAATAATTTGACAACATAAATTAATTTTTTCTTAATGAATTATAAAAATATTGATAATAATTTTGATTTTTGGTATATAAGCAAACTGAATTTCCTACTCATCAACCTCAATTTTACACGCAATACTAATGTGATGTCATTTTTCAGATGGTAGAAACACGATTTGTTGCGATTAATAGATAATATGAAAAAAAATTACTTCCAATAGTGTTGGGCATAATATTGGGCATATCTTAGTAAAAGGGTAAGAAAATCTGTGGGCTGGGCGAATCAGATTGAATAGCTTGTTTATTGTTGGGGAAACATATTCACTTTCTTTCAATTTCGAAGTTTTGTCAAGGTTATCTGGGGGCAGCTTATGTGCCCCTAGAAGGGGGTCAGGACTTCATAATATGTTCGGCCTACTTTGATGGAAATGCCTCCTGATGTTGGAAAGCAGGTAGTATTTAGCTGTGATGCTAACGCACATCATACTATCTGAGGAAGCACGGATACAAATGCTAGAGGTGAGTCTTTATTTGATTTCCTTATTAGTAGCAATCTTAGTGTGGGTAAAGTAGGCCCACTTTAGTAAATAGAATTAAAGAAATAGTATTGGACCTTACACTGCTCTCGCCCTTTTTAGGTGATAAGATAGTATATTGGCATGTCTCATGTGAAATATCCTTATCACAGGTGTATTGAGTTCCAGGTATTTGCTGGGTACCAGGAACTCAGGCAGCTGGCAAATTGCTACCGAGTTAATAAAAGTATGAACTGATCTGCGTAAAGGGAAGACCTGAAGGAACTTCTGGGCTTGATGGTGGCGCGTTTTAAGACTGCTAGTGATCGTCACACAGCAGTTGTGTTGGGTGATGATGGGCTCCGTTGAGTGTAGTTGTCCTCTACGGACAAAACGCATCAATAGGAAGGTTCCTTTTACACAACACAACTTAAAATACAACGCCTGAGAATTGGCAACGCTATAAGACGCTCTAAGAAGGCCTTCTACAGGAACTTCTGCGAGGGTATTGAAAAAATGCCTGCGGTGACAAGGATTCATCGTATTTTGTATAAATCTATTAATGAAGTGGGGCTCCTTATGGGATCGGATGGGGGGTAAAGACCAGGAAGGAAACGCTTCAGCTCTTGCTTGAAATGCGCTTCCCTAGTTCGGAGGTAGTCCCCATCCATGATGGCTCGGGTTGTTTTGACGTTGACATGACTTAGGCCATAGGAGACCAGTGAACGCTGATTAATAAAATTGTTAGCTATGAAGTGGTTAGATGGGCTATATGATGGATGAAGTCCTTCATGTCACCTGTTGGGGACGCGATCTTTCCTGCCTTGCTACATCAAGGCGAGGATTGTGTCGGCCCCATCCTCACAAGGCTTTTTAGGGCCAATCTTTTGTTTGATTGTCCCGCGTACATGGTCCAGTGTACTAGTGACTTTCATTCCCAAGGCCGGTATGGGGATGCTTAGTAATCCGAAATCATTGAGAGCGATCACTCTGTCGTCATTTATTATCAAAACGTAAGGAAAAATTGTGAAGAGGTCCATTATAGAAACATTACTTATTGAATCTTACCTTCAAAATCGAAATGTCATAATGACTCAATTATGAATTGGTGTGTGAATGGATCTTGCGCATGCTTGAGAGCGGAGCTGTGCAGGTAACCCTCGGCGACACGCGGGTTGTGGCTAGGACCTCCAGTGGTTGTCTTTTCATCGTTCATCTGGTTCCTGGTGGTTGATGGCTTGCTGCGTCGTTTGCATGATCACGGCTTTGTGAGGGATATGCGGACGATTTGGTCATTGTAATCCTTGGAAAACATGGGGGAGTGCTGTCGGATATGCTTCAGACGGCTAGCAATATAGTCCATAGTGTAATGGCAACGACACCGATAGCTGCAACTGAGGCTCTGTTAAACTTGCCTTGAAGTTAGAGCACAGGCTGGTATAGCGGCGCAAACGATTGTTGGTCTTGATAATCGGAGATATAGTGGGTTGCCGCACCATCCAGCCTTGTGGGAGGCCTTGGTACACTCTGGCTAATCTTGTATGCCCTTAAACGAGTGTGAGCTAAGATTTAACTTCGACAGGCCCGTTAGGGCGTGGGAATGACTGCAGGGGGTTTTTTGAGTGGGAATGTCTACAGGGGATAGTGGTAAAAGAAATAACTACTGTAGGGGTAACTTGGTAAAAGGAATAAGTTTACTCTATTGTGGGTCCGGGCGCAAGTGGGCCTTTATGGCAAAACCACCAAAGAGGTGGTTTTTGTCGGTCCCGAGTCTTTCTGTGGGCTGTCGAGTTGTCATATGAAGGCGAATGGGGCGGAACGCATGGGCCGCCTCAAACAGGAGTGTTGGAATAGGGCATCGGGAATAAGCAGACGACGCTCTTTATTCCTGGTCCGTCTCTCAGAAGGTTTAAGGAACTGTTGGAGTATAGAGGGGGGAGGTCAAGCTGGTGGTTTTCCTCCTCACTGGACCATGCAGATATGGATATCATTTACAAAAATTGGGACAATCTGAGGACAGTTTGTGTAGATTCTGCCATGATGAAGATGAGACTACTGAGCATATTATCTACTTTTGTGAAGCACTGGCCAGGAGGCGATGTGTTCACTTTGGGGATTATGTGGTAGCACTCTCGGACTTGTGGGAAGTGGCTTGTTATAAATGGCGGGATGTTACAATTAGTCTTTAAGGTTGCAGTGACCTGGTCTGAGGTTGACTTCTGCCAATCTACAATCTATCTACGTATCTATATATTGGGAATAATTTAACATAAACTTAAATATAATTCGTAAAAGCGTTTGTAATAAAATTTATCAAGAACTAGTTCAAAAGTTTCGTCGAGTGCAGAATAATTATTCGAATGGTATTTGTTTTTCCAATGATAGAGTTCCGCAAGGTGCAATATTAGCTGCATTAAGTTTTCTCTTACATATAAATGATATTAAATTGAGTGTCTAGTCTTGTAAAATAATCCTGTTTATGATTCTTGATTCAATTCAACACTACACGAATTGTAGTAAAATGAATATCGATTATGATAACTTATTTTCTTGGTTATGGATGAAGAACCTAAATTTGAACTATGAAACTAAATGTGTGGTAATAAATGATAGAACACAAAATTTATTCAACGCCATAATTGAGCCAGTTCACTTAACTATTTTTGTATTATAATATTACAACATTATAAGCTTGTCAACGATCTATTGTCACAGTAGCTAAAAAGATTTCTGAAAATATACAACCCTCGAAATAATTCGGTCATTTTAAAAGTATGAAATCTTTGTTTAAAAAAATTCATTCTTATTATCAATTATTTTTGAACTTTTGTGCATTGATGTGTACCTATTATACTTATTTATAAATATTTCATTCTTAATTTCATAGCATGATAAAAAAAATTAAAATAAATGTTTAAAATATCAAAAAAAAACATTTAACAAAATATTTATGAAATTTATTAAAAAATTAAGAAGAAATATTCAAACTTGCATATTTACATTAAAGCAATTTGTATGCAATATATATTCAAAAAAAAAATGAAAAAAATAAAGCATTATTCTTCCTCATTTAATATAATTTATTGGTCAAACCTTTCAAAACACTTTACATCAGCAAAATTGCCAAAAAAAATTTTATACAAAGTATACGTTAAAAATTGAAAACCATGCCAAGAAAAATACAATATTTTTGAGTATATGAAAAATATACGGCAAAGATTTTTGATATCTTTTCGTCTCCCATATTTCATTTCACGGTCCTATAATTATAAAATTGAATCTAAAAGCATAAATCACTTTTACCTATACTACAATAAATCTTTCTTTTAATGTTTGAATTTTTCTTATTTCGTTTTTTTTAATTCAACAAATCACCTAAAAAAAAACTTAATTATTTTCTTGTAATAAAATTTTTTAATGAAAATTCATAAATTAGGACTGTATGTATGTGCAAGTAAAAGTGTATAAAAAGTAACCAAACCCTTTAGAATTTTTTTTAACAATCACCAAAACAATAAATTTAAAAATAATTTCAATAAAAATCTGATTTATAACAAAAAAAATGCATAAACAATTTCCGAAACTACATTAGCGCTACAACTACATAACTTATATTTTATGCACAAATTGCATAACTTTGGGGCTTATTAAAAACTTATTTTAATACACTCTATTAAACCAATAATCTTGTATCTAAGAGAATTTCCATATTTTTAGTTACATGCAAAATTTTTTCGGAAAGCAAAATCTATTTCATTTTCAAATCATCGAATTCATGTGATGGGATGGTTACCTTAATGCATGCCGCATATACCACAATTAATTGCCGTTTTTAAAATCAACTTCAAATAAATTTGCAGTACATTAAATCTTATAACTCAGAGAATTGCATTATCTACATATAAATAAAATACGAGTATAATATGTATAGGACAATATATCAGCACACGAAACTCTTAATTTTAAAAGTAAAAAAAAGTATAAAAAATAAAAAAAAACATCTCTCAAACGAATTACCATCAAGACGTCAAATGTCTTTCTGTTTAAAATTTTTATTGCATTCTGTCTATACTTCGATTTTATTTTTATACTATGATATTTGCGTATTCAATACTTTATGTAAGTATATTTATGTAGGTAGAGTAATAACATATATTGGCAACAAAAACAAATATACGAAAATGAATATTTTATGCAAAGTCATAGCAAATATTTCGCAATCATTCACCGCTTCATACAACATAATGACAATTTCAATTTTTAAATCATTAATTAATGTCAATTCAATTGCACCCTGTCACTTTAAAATATCAAAGTTAAATAAAAATATATTATCCAAAAACATACATACGTATGCATTAATGTAGTTACATACATACTAATGTACATGTAAAGTAATTTGTGAGTAAATTTAAGCATATGTCTTTTACGTATTGTTATAACATTGTGTATGTGTAAATGTGTGTACACATTTTATTTATATGTTAATTTTTTAAAAGAAAATGTCAAGTGATAGAATTGATTTTTTTTATGTTTTCCCCCCTTTTTTACACGTTTGTTATAGCAGTTGTGAACAATATTATTAAAAGTATAAAAATGGCATAACAAAATGACAACGACAACACAAATAAAATATACAAAAATAAAAAAGAACAGTAAATAATAGCAATGAGAATCACCACAAAATGTCATTAAAAATTACAATTACAATTGGCTATTTAGCAATAAAAATTAATGAATTGTAATTATTAACCATTTGAACGAAATTAAAAGAAAAAATAGTAAGAAAAAGGTAAATGTAAAAAAACCAATACTTAAAAGTAAAAATGATTTTTTTTGTGACGGTTTAAAAAAAAGGCGCGAAAAACGTACTTTTGAGTCAGTCAGTACCCTTTAAAATAATGTAATTAAAAAGAATTAGGTATTTAAATAAATAAATTTTGAATTTTCTACGATATAAAATAAACTTTATTCATTTTAAGAGAAAATCGGAGAAAATTTAATATCGAAGAAATTAATTTATGGTTTTTGTTTGTTTAGACTTTTTCTAAATAATATAACATATGAACACTCGTAATTTTAAAAATAAGGTAATATATTGATTTTTCTCTGTCAAAGTAAAAGTACAACTAGATGATAATAAACAAGAAATCGCTGGCGCCCCTGGACAACAACACAATTATGGTTTATCCTGTATAATCATGAGAGTGTACAAAACGGACAAGAAGGGTGTAGGGAGAGGGCTCAGGAGCAGGTCTAGAGATGAACAACAATACTAGAATCAGCAGTAGATATGTTTACTCAGTATGCACTGTCATCACAAGCTGACACTCTGGCTAGAACGCATCTGACAGACATCGATGTTATGAATTTAGATCTGAAGGTTATAAATACACCACTTAAATACATTTTTACGATATAATAGAAAATAGATTAGTTAATAAATAGATTGTTACAATATAATTATGATAAATTTGAATAAAAACTAAACTGAACTAAACCGAACACTGGTCTGGCTGCTAATCGAAAAGTATTGGAAGAGCATCTTTTTTCTGACCATTGTAATATAGAATTTGAATTTTTTGCTAAGCAATTATCAAAACTGAGAGACTGTAACAGTCCGCCGTGAAACACGCAGTAGCGGTCCGACAGACATCTGATTAAACATAGCCTGGAGAATCGGAGGACAACTTTAGGAATCGGAAAGAGTTTAGAAAAACTCAAAGGTTCGCCTGGAAAGAGTTATGTGTCAGAATAAACGGACTGCAGAAGTCTCGAATATCAAGCCAGAAACAACTTCAATCTTCGAATTTACAATTTGCTGTGCACCTTCTTCAAGTTCGGAAGGAAGTTGCTCAGGTCAACCATTCTTGCGCATCTTACGCGAAGTGGTCTCAGAGCTAAGCTGTATTTTTCGCAGCTTTGAATCGTTTACGTCAGCAGATCCTGATTATATA
Organism: Condylostylus longicornis; assembly: GCF_029603195.1. Lineage (NCBI taxonomy): Eukaryota > Metazoa > Arthropoda > Insecta > Diptera > Dolichopodidae > Condylostylus > Condylostylus longicornis. The sequence goes on from NW_026577974.1 coordinate 1,748,603, forward strand.
GTGCCGGTAAAACTACAAAATGCGGCGGAAGTTATTTTTGACCAACATTCTAACTTGACCAACATTCCAAGAATTTGATATATTGATAAGATGGTTTTCATTCCTTAGATTGGGAGAAGCTCTCATAGCTGTTCAAAGGAACATAGACCTATCAGTGTAATATCATTTGTACTGAAATCCTTGACTAAATCAAATTAATATTGAAAGAAAATTCCAACATGTCGTTTTTAAAATATAACTGAAATTGGAGTTAAAATGAGAAAAAAAAATGAAAAATACTTGAACACCTCGTCGTGACGTTTTCCGTTTTTTAATTTTTTTATTTTGTTTTGAATATTTTTAAACATTACATTTTTTTTATTTTCAACACCGTATTTTTTTTTTGCACTTCAAACGCTTGACATTTTCCTGATTTGTTCTCAGTTAGTTTTTGTGACTAAAAGGTACATAAGCATAGCAGATCACAAATTTTAAGCACATTACGAGAGTATGTACGAAATTCTCACATACTTGTGTAGGCACATGAATGCATTGATATTTTAAATATACTCGGTCATATTTATACATAATATGTATACACTTTATTTATACTCATGTAAATTTAATATATGTGTGAAGATATATTGTACTGAAGGTATATGCCAACTAAACACCATTAAATTTAACATAAAGACAAAATAACTAAAAAATAAAATGAAGAACTGAACAAAAAAGAAAAAATACTCTTTTATATAGGATTGACGGGGTGACATGGACAACTTGACAACTGTGGCAGGTTGATTATTTGTGATTTATAGTGGCAGATCAGTAATTTTTGCTTTTATGCCGTATTATTTGTTTTTATATATACACAAATAAACATGTGCACTTTAAGTATTTTAATCTATATCACTTATTATGTTTATAATATTTCTCTATACACTTGCATATACACATTCACTATGCTGCGTAAAATCCATGTGTGAATGTCTGTTTAACTGTGTGTTAAAACTGAATTTAAACAAATTATAAAATTGTGATGTTCATGCCTTAATTTCCTGACATTTTAGTATTCATGTGTTAATGGTATTGTTAAAAGAAAGCTGATACTTTTTCAATAATTCTACCTATGGAAGTATTCTTAAAAAACCAAAAAAGAAAAACAAAAAATATGGTGCGGGTTTTTTTTTAATTTTCAAGGAACAAAGGGAGGGCTATAAGTTTTACTTGTGATCTCTTCCTTTTCTGTTTTTCTTGATTCAGTGTATTTTGCTGTTATATAAACACGGAAAAATAATAATTGTATCATTGATTGAATTGGATCATTGATGACAAGTGAAAATCCAAAGAGAAATAGCAAAGCGGCTCAACAATGTTGGTCTTGATTAACGGAGCCAGAGTAAGCACTTTTTTCATTTGTATAATTCAATATTCTTTATTTCAATGATATAATTGGACAAGTTGCTCGTTGCGGTTTGTTAGGCTTCATTAATAAGCTCTTTTTAATAAGAAATAGAACTAAGTTTTAAAAATGGTATTTATATTGATAATTAATGAAAAGGTTTACGTTGTACATTATTCTTTGATGATGCCTCCGAAATTTTTCAATTTTTTGCTTTACAGTTTGATTTTTGAGATAGTTGTCTTGCTACCACTTAGTTTCTTAACGCATTTTGTAACTTAGTTTCTTAACGCAAATATTGTAAATATATTTTTGTCAGTTAAGGACTTCCTTAACTAACGCGTACTAAAATTTTATAGTTGAGGGGAATAAAAATATTATATTTTTTCGATATTCTTGATGTATTCCTATACAAATTTTATTTAGATTAAGTTTTAGTTTCTTATTGAGTATGTGGTACGTGTTTGCAAAACAAAAATTTCAAAAATCTTGTTGAGAAATTGTCAAGAATTTCTAGATTGATAGACAATTTTTTTCTTTCATTTACATTCTTTGTGTTTTTTTCTCTTTTCTGTTCCTTTCATACAAAAATAACTTTGTGGTGAAAAGGTATGCAAAGAAATTAGTAAAATATTTTACAATTTTACTTCGAATTAAAAAAAAAACTACATATTTTTTTTTTGAAATTTCATTTAGTTGAGAATTAAGAAATAGATTTTCTCGCAATTACAAAAAATATTTTTCGATTATATTCATTATTCTATATAGTAAAAAGTGATGAATTTAAAATAAAACAATAACACAAAAAGGTAATGTGAGGCGCCCATGTTAATTTGGACATTTTAATTTGATTTTTTAAATTGGAATTTCAAATATTTAGAAATCACCTCATTTGTTACCTCATCGGTAGCTGATATAGTAATTTTAATATTATGGACGTTTTAGATTAAGATATAGAAATGTATTTGTGTTATATTATATAGAATTAAAATGAGTTTATGTGTTTGATGTTGTTTTGGTTATTTTGTAGTCAAGTATTTTGAATGAAAATTTTAATTTAACACACACAATTCTATACCAATTGATTGAAAAAATAGAAAACAAAAAATTTTAATTTGAAATACCTTTTGCATAACTTGACATAAATAAAATTCAAACAAAAAAAATAATTGACATTTAAATGTGAATTTCAGTAAAGTGTTTGTGAAAATTTTAAATTACTGCAACTAAGTATAAAGTTTTTTCGCCCTGTGTTCTTTAAAATTCTTGTGAACTCATACTCATATAATAATGACATAAAATATTGATATAAAACTTTAACGTATTGTATACTTCAACTGATAACGATGCATCATTAATCTGGAAGAATTACTTTGAAAATATTCAAAATATACCATTATCATTATAAAAACAAACTATTGTGTATTAATAAACCTTCAAAAGAATACAGATTTATTTTTGAAGAGAAAACGGAAATTCATACTTATATCATTACACATTTTATTTTTAATATTGCCTATCATTTTACAGAAAACATATAAAAAACCAAAACCAAAAAAAAATTGTGACTTCCATGTAATTCTAATTTTAGGCTCATTGATATTGTATGTGATTAATAAAGACGTCAGCCGAAGCAATAATAAAATGTCACAAAAAGAAAAAAAGATTCAAAAAATGAAACCAATCTTTAAAATTCTTAAAAACACATCAAAAAGTTCATTAGTCTACACCAAAAACGAATAAAACAAATCATAAAGAAATATTTTGAGAATCGCTTTGTATGATTGATACATCCGCTTCCAATTCCTTAGATATACTTAGAAAGGTATCCAAAATATGAGAACATAGAAAAGTCCAACTATAATGTAGGAATGATATGCGAGAAAAATAAAATTTATAAAAGAATTATAACAATAATAATAATAATATTTTAGGGTTATTATGGATCCATTCACCATCTATACAGCATCAAACAAACATATTTATAAACAAATTGCTTACAGATAAAAATTAAGAACTATAGGAAAATTAATAATATTAGAGTGAAATAAAGAAATCAACAAAACTCAAAATCATATACTTATGTAAGTATAATTTTGGTTGGCATCTGTTACCTATCAAATACACCATGATTATCGCTTAAATTTCACTTATCATCTTTCAAGTATATTTTTTTGTTCAATAAACCAATCTTCTTCATAGACACACAATGTAATTTTCTTAACATTTTCCATATAAAAAATAATTTTTAACCGATTGACACAAGAAAAATGTTCTGAAAAATTTTGATTTTTGAGCAAAAAGAGAAAAAAGCCGCTTTCATTTCTTTCTTCGGTTCTTCGACTTCTGATAAATTTATTACTGTAATTTATTCCATCCCATCTTAATTTTTCTTTGTTTTGTTTTCTACACCACATATACACATATTATACGTATAGAAGCTAACTCGTTGGTCTTTTAACGTGCATTCATTAATATATAAAATGAAAGAAAATGAAACGTGAATTAATTCATTATTATTAATTTCATTCGATAAATTAAATGAACATCAAAATATAGGATGAAAATATCAAATTAAAACATTAAAATGAAACCATAAATATTTTCAAAGTAAAACGAGTGTTTAAGTGTATACAAATTAAAAGGTTGTTCAATAAGACAAGCAATTTGAGTTGGAATAGAATTCAAAAGATAATGAAAATAAGTTATTTGTCCTTGATTCATGCTGCTGATCTCAATGGAATACATAGAACACTAATCTTCTTACAGCTTATGCACTATGTATAGAAAATGGTGCTACTGTAGCTCAAACAGAATCGGAACGTTCAATTGAATGCAATGTATGAGCCGTGAGTATATGTGAGGGTCTCCCACATGCTATTGGAAAGAAAAGCTCGCTTTTAAATTTTCGAAAATGAAACAAGTTTATTTGTCGAAAATAATAATCTCTTGGTCTTCGATACATTTACTCAGATTACGATACATTACAATAGTATAAAAAGTATAAAATAATCTTCTATTACAAGCATCATTAAAGAGTAATCAAACTAAAAGACTGTGGATGCATTTGCATTTATTTTCTACAAATTACTTGATTTTTATTGAAAGCCCTACTATTTCTTGCAGTAGAAATAAATTTCAACAAAGATTCAAAAAAAAATCTGGTTTATATTAGAAATTATTGTTCAAAAATATTATGGTAAATATCGGATCATTATCAAAGAAAAAGTAATTAATGACGTGAAATGTTAACATGTGGTTATGGTTTAAAAAATATATTTTTACTTTTTTTACTTGGAAAAGCCTTATGTAATTTATATTGCGGGTACGCGAAATACAGTAAATTTTTTCGGAAAATTTTAATAAAAGCAATAACATTGTCAGGGTTTTCATTTGCCAATCAGTAACAAATTTTTAACAAATGATTGCTTATTGGTAAATTTTTTTTTTAATGATGTAATTATCGGTTATGAGATGAACACTTAATGAAATTGCTCTTCGTAAGTAATCTTCCAAGCACTTTCGGAAAGTTATTTATCATAATTTTCATTCATCATTTCTTCTAATTAAACAAAATTTGAACTCGAAGAGAGTAAGCCGACGAAACGTTCATTGATCTGTTATGGGAAAGAATTTTCATCTCTTACAAAAATCTGTACATTCGTTCATCTTTCTAGTGGTTATACCTTTATAGAAGCTCAAGCTTAACAAACAATATTAACTATGCGTACACTTTTAAAATATGCTATTTAGTACCGTTTTTGAATCAAAATTAGAAGTAGATTTGTGAATCCCTCTAAAGTAATCTGCACATACAGACATAGCTACCATGTACAAATATTTCAATAATTAATGGACTTACCTTTTTCAAATGCCATATGATCAATTTATAGTAAGATAACACAAATATCTGATCACAAATTTTCATTTATTCTGCGTTCATTCTTCTAATTCAACCAAACAACTTAATTCAACATTCAATTTAACAATATTTATTGTCTGATTATTATTTTCAATCTTTTCAGTTTTTACTCCTTTTCAATTTTTATTTTACATCTTGTAAACCATTATTATTGTTACTATTATTATTTTTGTATATTCTACATGTTGAAATTCTGAAAATTTTTCATTTTCTCAAAATATATACAAATGTTGACTGTCCAACAATATCGCCTCAATGAGATGATCATCATGATTTCTTACAATAAAAAGAAACCACCAATATAACAAAACTTAAAAAAAAGTAATCAACATTATCATAAGAACAGTCAAAAAAAAAAAACGAAATACATAAGAAGAACCGCTTTCATTAATATAATCAACAAGAGTTGCTGTTGCGGTTAACTTATAGCTGCGATACATGTCGTTGATATTATGATGTTATTTAATTCTTGTTGTTTAACATGATGCAGTGGTTTTCTATCTTGTTGGAGCATCATCATTATCAATATCTCGTTGTTGTGTCGTCCGAGAGAATATATTAAACAACCAGACGGAAAAAAAGAAGTTAAAAAATGAAAAAAATAACAAGAAAAAAAAAAGAAGAAAAATAAAATAAATAAATTACATTTCTTGGTATTTAACAAGACAACGAGAGCACAATATAATAACGAACGACAACAACGATTGGAGTACATGCAACAACAATAACAAAATAACATCATAAATAAAAATAATAAGAGTAAAAAAAAAATATGAAAAATTAAAGATGTCAAAAAATGAAAGCAAACCAATTTTTCATTTTAAATGGACCGAAATCCTTGTTGCATGTTGTCGGATAATCATTTAAAATATTGTACATATATCTTCTCTTATTGTTTCCTATATAAAAGTATGTTGTTTACATATATTTACATATATTTTATTATTATGCATTATTTTTGTGTTCTGTAAAGTTGATCGTGATGAAAACCGTCATAATGTGATAAAAGCATATAAATAAATATCAAGTCGAAAACTGAGAAGGAAATACCATCTACATAAATAAGAGACGGTCATACCTATATAAAAGTATTTATAGGTATAAATTAATGTACATAATTTGTTTATTTATAATTTTAAAGTATAAAATATAACATGTTGTTATTAAAAACTTCCTATCATACGATAAATTATTTTGTATTTTATTAAAGTTGCTTTTACATGCATCTACAAAATGTAGGTACTGTAAAAATTTTACGGTCTAAAAAAATTTGTAATTTCTTTTTATTAATATATGTATATACATACTATAACATAATTAATTTTAAAAACTAGAGTATTACCATTTAGAGGCATTATAATTACCAACAATTGGTAGCCAATTTATTAATGTTAAAATCATTTAATTATAATTTATAAAATATTTTGTACATGAAACGTCCATTATACTCTGTCTTTATCTTTGGCGTCGTTTTAGTTAGTCCACGTTGCGTCGTCCTATAAATAAGTTTCTTTTTTCTAAGACGCTGGTCAGAAGGACTTCTCAATATATTTTACTTTTCTTTTCCCAGTAATCATTCAAAATCCTACTGAAATCCAATTCAATTTTCACAATCCTTAAAATATTATTGCAGAATACATAATTTACTTTTAAAATGTAAATTTATAAAATATGAAAAAATATTTTCTTTCTTCACGATTTTCACGTACGTTATTAATGACATAATCGTAAGTTTGTATGTAAATATAAAGAATTTATTCTTTTGTAAATAAATAATAATAAGCTTCATGTTTAAAAATATAGTTTTCTTCTTTTCTCTTTGATCAATAATATCAGTGATCAATATTGACGGCTGAACAAAAACATGTTCATTTCTTTCAATTTAATTTCAATTTTCATTTCAGTGATTTTGTAAATTTTATAATATTGATTTGACAAGTTGGCGCAATACAATATACAACTACACATCTATAAATTTTCAATGAAAGAAGTCAAAAAATCAATAAGCATTTTTAAATTCTGATATGGCGTTGTTTTTTCTTCATTTTATTATTTTAAATATAAAAACTGAAATAAAAAATTGAAAATTTTATCATACAAAATCTGAATGACAATTATTTATAAATTATTTACGTGATGTTGTGAGCAGACACAGGTTTGCAGAAATATTTTTAAACAAGTTTCTGTTGCAAAAATCATTAAAGATTCAATTATAGTGAAATGTAAATACAAAATCTGCTTTTAATTCAATTCTTCAGTAACACTAATTCGTTGTATTTCTTAACTTAAGTTAAACTCCTACATAGGCTTTCTTCCAATTAATATTCTGGGGAAGCAGATTGCGGTAGGGTAGGCTGTTCGCCTTACGATTGCATCATAGTGGTTCGGCGGCCTTGTTATGTACGCGACCATATTGGAAACTACTGTCCTTAAGTAAAACGTGGGAGGATGAACGCAGCATATAGGACTGTTCTATATAGTATATAAGACTTGTACACGAATGCACTCAAGCTGGATGATGGTTATGTGAAATGATTTTACTCCAAAGAACTTGGTGTGGTGATCCCTTTTCGTTTTCCAGACCACTGTAGCTTCTTTGACGCGGAAGTAGTCATAGTAAACAAGGTTTTGAAATGGCCGACGGGCAAATTTCATGCAGATTTCATGCAGATGTATCAACATTGTCAAGTCATTTAGTCAGAGATATGGAAGTTGGAAGCATAGATGTCTAGAGTAGTCCGGTGATTGCAGATCATTTCTGAACGAGATGGTGCGTCGTCCTAGATTGACCTGATTTGTCAAGGAAATTGTAGGACCTATGAGCTCGCAAGGTGTGTAATCCTCGAAGCATGTGCAAGCTCTTGCTACGCAATGGGGCAATGGAGAAAACTAACAGCAGATGGGAAAATGGAACAACATTCGGCGAGATGATAATTTTGGCACAAGTAGATCTGCTACGCGTGGCGGGTCTGATGTTTCTTCCTCGGAGTGACACTGGAGCTATGTTAGGGATCAAAACTGATTGGCAAACACGTCAGAAACATGGGATTCCCGGCCAACGATATCTACAGGAGCTTCTGGGGTGGGCAGGGGCGAGACTCATGTCCGGCTTTGGCACTTGCAAGATGAAGGTTTCTTGGCTCGAATTCCATTTTGCGAGCTGCAGACTTAGCAAATATATTCTAGGGATTTAAACCGGTTTATAAAGGACCTAAGCTGGTTTAAGTGAGGGTGGGAATATAAAAATCCGGCGATATCAGAACGGGCCTAACTGTATCCTTAGATAGACGCGAAAACCTAACCTGATCTAATCTATTCATTAAAATGTAACTATAAGAACATTAAGATAAAAATTACATACTATTGATGTTATAATATTATGTGCTGGTGATTCGTTTAATATTCATGTTAGCAATGATAAATTTTAACATTAGCGCCAGTTATTCGTCTAGCATTTTATATTTATTTTTCTTACATTGATGGAATCAAAAATAAAATATATGCACACATGCATATAAACTGAAAGCTAGTAATTAACCATTTATTGTTGAATTTTTTCCTAAAAGGATGTTTTTTGTATTTGCATGGCATTTAGACAGTTAAAAGCAGCCATTATTAAAAGATGAAAGAAGTAAGCGACACTTCTGCTCTTATCTCTTTTACATAACAATCACATTTTTTTGTACTGACAAAGAATTTTATACATAAAAATATGGCACTTTTGTACAGCATTTAGTTTTTCTTAAATAAACTTGTGACACATAAAGTGTAAATAAAATATTTTGTATTCAATAGAAAAAAATGACATAAGAGTGATAGTTAATTATTTTTTTTATACCCGTGCGAACGTATGTTCGAAGGGTATACTAAATTTGCCTTACCGTTCGTAACGCTGAGAAATAATGCCCTGAGATATAAGATCAAGTGTATGTTAAGTTGCCATACAACTTCAAATTTATTGGGTATATCTCAGAAACTATAAAAGCTGTGGTATTGAAATTTCACACAAACGAATATATTAGTGGGGCCAATGTTTCTGATAAAAGTCGTTGAAATTACTTGACTCCTTCTGGTACCTGCCAAACAACTTCAAAAGTTATTTGGCTATATCTCAGAAACTATAAAAGCTATGATATTGAAATTTCACACAAGCGAATATATTAGTAGGGCCAATGTGTTTGATAAAATTCGTTAAAATTGCTTGGCTCTTTGTGGTAGCTGCCATACAACTTCAATAGTAGTTTGGCACACAGTATTTTGAAAAACGCAGCACTGAAATTTTGCATAATTTAATATGGTAATACGGCAACTTAAAGTCATAATCTGTCCAATAGTCGGTTATGGCACATTTATTCGCACTTAGGATAACAAATCGGAAAGCAGATGTTCGAGCTTATGGTGTCAACGCACTTTCCTGACTCGGAGATTATTCGGAATCACTCAAATGCGGTCATTGAACCGAGGCCATCCTGGCCCAGGAGGTTTGACTGGCAACCATCCCGTCTAGTCTTCACGATGGGCAAGATTAGATGGGCTGTTTTCTCTTTCAGGCCCTTCAAATCTCCAGGTGATGACGGGATTTATCCTGCATTTTTGCAGAGGGGTTTCCAACATATCGCCAGAGCATTGTTGGAAATTTTTCGTGCCAGCTATGCGTGGGGCTACATCCCTCAGGCATGGAGGGTGGCTAAAGTGACGTATATTCCGAAGGTGGGTAAGCGACCAAGCAACCACCCAAGGTTTTTCCGTCTAATCAGCCTTACTTCTTTTCTATTGAAAGCAATGGAAAAAGTGATTGATAGATTTATACGGGATGATGCACTGGGAAACAATTCCTTGCATGAATCTCAGTACGCCTATCAGTCGGGAAGGTCTACTGTACTCGCTCTGCAGAGTCTGTTGGGAGTCCTTGAAAACTCACTGGAGGTGCGGGAGGTGGCAGTTTGCTGCTTCCTTGTCCTATTCCTGATCTTCTACAGCAAAATTTACGTGTTGTGGAAAGGTGGTGCAAGGGCGTTGAGTTAAATATAAATCCAAACAAGAGCACTTTGGTCGCCTTCACCAGACGCAGAAGCAGGGATAAATTAACGAGCCCAATTCTGTTTGGTGAACGTATTAGTTACTCTAGGGAGGCGAAGTATCTGGGAGTAACCCTGGATGATCGCCTCTCTTGGAATACTCATATAGATAGAGTTATCGGGAGAGCTACGGCGGCCTTGTGGACGTGTAGGAGCTTCATCGGGGGGACCTGGGGAATTAGTCCCAGAATAGCACTGTAGCTATATACGGCCCTTGCTAGGCCCATCGTCACCTATGCGTCGATTGCAGGCCAAGCTGAAAAAGCTACAGAGGCTGGCCTGCCTGGGAGTGACTGGGGCAATGCAGACGGCTCCATTGGAGGTGATGATCGGATTGCCGCCACTGCACCTCCATATATTGAAGGAAGCTCGGCTAGTGACTAAACGACTTCTCTCTGGCGAGGACGGGGCAGGGCTAAAGTTGGCCCACAGAACTCACAACACAGAGCAATCCGATTCTAAGAATAACCATGTCGGATACCTGTCTGCCGTGGTACAACTTCGACCACAAGTACAGGGTTCTGTATAGAAACCGCACCATCTATGTGTTCTCGGATAGCAGGGCTGCACTGCTGGCGCTTCGTTCAGCTCAGGTTATATCCAAGCTGGTCTGGAGCTGCCTTGCTGCACTTATAGAATTGGCATCGAAGAACAGAGTGACCCTCATTTGGGTGCCGGGCCATAGTGGCCATGGGCTGGCGCGGAGGGGATCTGGGGCTGACTTTGTGCAGACGCTGCCTTTCTGCGATCTGCCTTCTTCCGCCGTGGAGGCCAGGCTTGCCGCCAGTCACTGGCGGGACATGAAAGGGTGCCGTCTTGCGAAAGTGTTCCTTTCGGCGTGCTCCAGCGGATTCACCGCAGAGTTGCTGGGGATGAGCAGGAGCCGGGTTCGCACTATTGCGAATTTCTTCACGGGGCACTTCCCAGAGAAGTACCAGCATAGGCTGAGGAAGTCGGGCTCCCCCCTGTGCAGATTTCGTGGGGGTGGCGATGAGGCCGCCGTGCACATTTTCTACGACTGTCCGGCACTGGCTGTTCGGCGCCCTAGTTGTCTTGGACATGGGTCCCTAAGTGTTCGGGAACTATTGTCCAACTCCCTTAGGGATATCGCCGGCTTTGTGTTTGGGACGGGAATACTATAGACGGGGGAGTGGGGGGGGCTACAATAAGTCAAAAATAGCTGCGGTGGCTTGGGGGGTTACTCCTGTCCCACTCGGTTCCCTTAGAATCTACTAGGATAACAAATTCGCACGGTCAACTCTATTTTTTCTTGTTTAACATATAAGTTGAATGTTTGCAAATGGTAGATGTACTGCAATTGGTAGACATATACTCGTATCTTATATTGCTTAACGGTTGCTATATTAATTTTGGCATAAGTTTTATTAATTACTTACGAGTAATAATTTTGTCATATTACGTATTCTTGAAAAGTACGAGAGATCTCCAATGTTATATTATGTGCATGTAATTGAAAATTGACTAAATCCGCTTTAGTGTCAAATATATTGAAAATCTTCAAAATTTTCGCGTACTTCCGTGAGTACTTAGATGTTTTTGGCCACATGAAACAAAAAAAGTTTTCAGATTAATATTTCTTGAATTTTGTGTTACATGTATACAAAATGATTTTGAATTCCTAAACTGTAAGTACTTGTGGATAAGAATAGAAAAATTAAGTATACTTGCAGAGAGCAATAAATTTTATTTTGGCCCGAACAATTTGCTAAAAAGAAAACAGATTTTGTTTTTCCAGCAACTAATTTTGGTGTTGAAAATTTCCAAGTTTTTCCAAACGAAAATCAACGCACACACATACACTTAAAACTTTTAGTGTAGCCATAGTATAGAACACAAAACAGAAGATCGGGAAACAAAAAATAAAACTTCTTATTTCTTTTGCTTAATTTTTATTTTATTCTTTTTTTTTAATATAAAAATGTCAACGTTAACATTAGCGGCTGTTGTGACAGTAGTTGGCAGCTTGGAAAATTTTTTTTGTTATTTTATTATTTTTCTCCACTTTTATTTCTTACTATTTTGTTCATTGCAATGCAGCAGCACTGGTGTACTTCCTTATTATTTTTATTGTGTTTTTCGTAACACAAAAAAATAAAGAACAACAAATTAAAAAAAAGAGAAAACAAAATTTTATTCCTTTACTTGATTTCTTGCCTTCTTACTTTTGGTGTTTTAATAAATTTTACCATCTCTCATCACAATGCAACACATCATGTGTGTACATTGCAACGTGCTTGTGTATATATGAGTACGAGTACATATATATGTACTTATACAATTTTACTTTAAATTTTTGTAAATTCCTATTGCATGTTTAATGTGTCGGCATAAACACACATATTTGTACTGTTATGCTATTTACTTTTTGTAATAAATAAAATTCGTGACTCTGAGTTTGATTATAGCACACATACATATGTATATACCAATATTTATAATATATTTTCAGTCTCTACTGCATATACTATACTGGTATGTACTACATAGTTGTTAGTATACCATGATGTGTAAAATGACGTAGCTATAGCTTTCGGATAAATATGTTGTACATATCGTCTAGTTATGTACAACATATTTATGTATATAAAAGCTTCATTCTTTAGTAGGAATTAACTACATATTTATATAAAGGGCTGCCATTATGGAGGAAGAGAATGAAATGTAAAGGACTAGATTAAAGGATATGAGGCCAAGATTAAGAGACATACATATATAAGTATTGTATTTATTATATAACGCGTCATATATTATGTAATTTGGATATGTGTTTGTAAAAATTACATTATATTAAGTATATGTTGGAGTGTGTGTGTTTGCAATAACAACAAAATTCAGATTAATGTATTTTTTCATTTTTTTCTATACATAACAAAAAAAAGGGATGACATTGCCGTATGTTGGTTGTCAAAATGCCAACGTATAACAAAGTGAAATCGTAATATAAGAGAACAGCCCTACGAATATAAATATAATATGCACATGCAATACTTTTAGTTCTTATATTAATATGCATTTTATTTTTTAAATATTTTATATACTTATATCTATATTTTTTATTTTTTTCATGAAAAATGTAAAAAACAATAAAAATTTTTGTTTTCTGTTTTCTTCAAATGTATTTATGTACTTTGCGTATGTAATACTTGTAACCGGGATCTGAAAAGGATACTCAAAAAATTTAATATTACTATAAGGTTTATACATAAATAAAGTGCTTAATCAAGCGTCTTAAAGCGTACCTCGAGAAGTTTACAGTTTATATGCTTAAATATACTCGAATTTAGGTCAAAATATAGATGGCGCTTTAACGCGTAATGATTAAATATATTGCACATCTCATCCCTTCAATGAATGAGATTCAAAATAAATAAACAAATTTCAAAAGTGACGAAAAACTTGTTACATTCCAGCATGATTATATTCCAGCAGAGAACAAAGTGTATTTGCTTGCTTTTATTTTATTGACTGAAAACATAGGTGCACTTTTCTTGCAGAATACGTCTAAACATTCAACATATTTCGAATAAATAATCCAGTTGATGATTTCAGAATAATACAAATAAAATTAAATTAATTTTCATAGCCTTAAACATAATTTCAACTTTATAATACTCAGAATAAAAATAAAAATTGCATTACAATTTTGCTTTCTTCTACCTTCTACCTACTAACCTTTCTACTCTCGGGAGTGCATTTTATTTTCTGTTCAAGAAGTAAAACTGACATTTGCTGTCAACATGCCAGTATTACAAAATATTTTAATATATAAGTAAAAAAAAGAAAACGGAATAAAATAAAAAACAGATAAACAAAAATTGCATTTCACGAAAAATGGAAAAGACTTTGAAAAGAAAGAACAAAATTCAGAATAAAAAAATAAAAGAGAAAACAATAATTTTTTGTTGCATGAAATATTTTTCATATTTTATGCATTTTAAAAAAGGATAAATGTGAAATTTAGAAAAAAAATAAGAAAATAAACGCAAAAAAAATTAGAAAAAAAAGCACAGAAAAAGAAATTTTGTCAATTTACATAAAAATAAAAGCGAAATTTAATAAAAAAAAGCACGTATGTATGAGGAAGAAAGAGAGAAAACAAACTTATTGTGATGTGTGGGGTATGTCGGGCGAAAATGTGATTTTGAGGGCTTTTTAATAATATATTTATTTTTAATACGTATTTGTCCAATTTATTAGATTTGCGATAAACGCAGGACGCATCACGGCTCAAGAACGGAGGCTATATTTTCAGAAATACTCTCCTTCCTCTCTTGTATTAAATTAAATGTATTATATTAAATAATGAAATAGCAACATCTTTAGATCATATTAGTTTACATAACTTGTATAAGAGCAACCGCAAGTGACTGATGGTATCACAAACATAAAATTCACATCAATAACAAGCGTTTCCTTTTCGATAAAAAGCCTTCTTCATATATCCTCTTTTTCTTCATTTTTTGTTTATAAAATATTGCAATCAGCAAAATAATGGTATGCACTGAATATATAAAAACGTATAAAAGGAAAAAAAAAATTCAAAAAGGAAGTATGGAACATCAAAAATAGAACGTGAACGAAAAAATTTAAAAAGAGTAATGTTACTTCGTTTTTTTTTTCAAAATAGAAAGAGAAAAAATAAAATAGTAAAATTCTCTTATATATTTTATAGCAGCAATGCTGTCAAATTAGCATGTTAATATATTAAATTTTTCAACACCTTGTCTTATACAATGAGATATGGAAAAAAACCTTACTATAAATTTTGCAAATTTGAAATATTATGTATAATGTGTGCATATATACATAAATTTGATAAAGGTGAAAAGATGTAAGAAAAGTGTCAAAAAATTGCAATTAAAATTTATGATAAGTGAAACAATGAATTCAAAGTTAAATATATATGCGAAAGTAAACAGAAACATCCAGTTCGAGATCTATTTAAATCAAAGAAGTTAAAAATATTATTATCCATAATTTGGCTAAAAGGAACACTTAAAGATTTTCTTTACTTAATAGTTTTCCATATTAAGAGTCCCACATACAATTTTGTTTGCTTAAAAGCTATTTCCTTGATGAATATAAACAATAATATTTTGTATAAACAACAACCTCACAAAATCAAGAAAAATTAATTTTTGGGAAAAATTTACAATAATACGCACAAATAAAATTATTGTAATTACACAAATTAAATAATATCGACCCCGAAAAATATGCAATTTTACGTTTACTACATATAAAAGCATTTTTGTCTATAAAATAAAGCTTTTCAAAATGCTAATAATAGGTATATGTATTTTGTACATATAGAAATAGAAATTAAACACCATCCATTTTAAGACAGAA
This sequence comes from Condylostylus longicornis, assembly GCF_029603195.1. Lineage (NCBI taxonomy): Eukaryota > Metazoa > Arthropoda > Insecta > Diptera > Dolichopodidae > Condylostylus > Condylostylus longicornis. The sequence continues at coordinate 1,764,354 of NW_026577974.1, forward strand.
AATAACATTAACATTAATTATAAATACGAAAAAATTAGAACTTTAAAACCAAACTCAATCAAATATGAAATAATATTGAAGACAAATATCAAGAATGAATTTTTATATTTTATGAATTTGATCTTGAAACAAAACATATGTAAGCATGTATAGATTTTTCAAATTAGTTCTAAAATCAAACACTTAACAACACGTTCTACACAGTAATACAACATGTTTGATTATATGATTAAAAGCAATTATTTTAGAAATCGTAAATCACTAAAATATTCAATGTGAGTAAAATTTATAAAAATAAAAATTTGATATTATCAATTTTTGTTTGACAAGGCTATAAATTAATTTAAAATTCATATAATAAAATTCAAAAAATTTACATATGTTTGTACATGTATTTTTTATTCAATTTTAACACGGAATCTTAAAAACAAAAAAAAAACATAATATTATTTATAAACAACGTCATTTTAATTTGTTTTGAAAAACTAAATTGTATTCAATTATTTCCAATATTTCAATATCACACCCAATAAATTCAATTCAATTTGATTTGATTAAAAATTTATTGCTTTTCGAACAAAAATTAACTATTTATTTTGTTTGATGTATGAACGTATTATTATTTACACACATATGTGTGTGTGTTTTAAATAATTTTAATTATTATTGCCAACAATTTTTAATAAAACTTCACTTAAAATATTTCAATTTATGTTTTCAATTTCAATGTTAAAATGTTTTATTTGAATAAAACAGTAGTATAGTAATAATGCTAATTTATTAATTGAACTATTCATCTATTCTGATAAAATACTCAGCTAATTTTCTATTGTAGTAACATCGCTAACAGTCAAAATATCAATTTAAATTACATGTAAAATGGAAAATATTTTACACAATAATAAATATGTATGTACCTACTTATATCTACATTTACACAAAATTTATATAAAAAAAAGAAACATATGTATAGGTTATATAGACAAAGCAGGAATTAAAAATATAATGAACTTACGGGCCGTTACGTTTAATATTATGAACTTACGCTGGAAAACGGAAAATTAATAAGGTTTTAAGGTTTTCATGAAGGGAGGGAGGGATGGTAGCGGCTTCAACGATGCCACCAATAGAAGCTAATAACTAAGCCAATAGAAAAGTCCATCAGCATCCCTCCACAACATATTTCTCCATGCTTAATCCATTCAAGTCCCTCGAAAAAGTTCAGTTGAACACACACAGGCGTCACAGAGAGCTCCTCCAACCCATCAAGAAAATATCCTCCCAAAAAGAATTTTCTTTTCCATATCCGAGCGGGGCAATCGCATATCTCGACACCTCAGACAAGCATCCGACGAGGAAATGCCCAGTTTTCTTGTTATCTATCCCAATAAACAGTGTCCCGTCAAAATACTAACCGCAATACTGCTATCTCTCCTGCTCATTGTTAGTAGATTTCTTGTTCTTGTTCCATTCCTCTTGGACAACTGGATCTCTTAATATTTTTCTTATATTGCGCTGTAGTTTGGTTAAAACTAGGTACATGTGCTATTTTCATAACTTGTTACATATATGACCAAATTTTTAGCATACGTACATTATAAAAAACAGGAGTAAAGTGAGAAATATTGTTCTTATTATCTTTGTTGATACATCAACAATGTCGTAATTTTCGCAATTATCACGGTATACAACATCAGTTTGATGATCATATCTATATGTAATACACTGTGCTCTTTGTATTCGTTATTCTGTAAAATGAATTAAGGTAAAACGAAATGTTTAAATGCAGTGCACATGGTAGCAAAAGGTTTGCTTGTACATGCATGATATAACATCAATCTTGTTATATTACTTAAATTAATATCTATTAATATTTTAACTTTAATATTTTCATATTCGTAATAATTTTGTAAGGTTTCAAAAAATCAACATTTCCAAACATAGAAAATCGTATATATTGTAAATGTCATGCGACTTTAAACGATAACCTCTTTTTATTTTTTTAATATTTAATAATAATGAAAAATTGAAAAATGAAAATTGTCATAAATTTTAATATAATTTTCATGCAAACACGATAATTTTGTTCAATCAAGTCAAGTCATTTCTCTTAATAAAATATGAAGTTATAAATGTCATCATTATATCATGACAGCACAATAAAATATCAAAAGAAAAGCAAAAAATTAAAAATAAGAAAATGGAATGAAATGAAAAACGTAAAACTGTCAATTGACTTTTAAAGTAACACGCCAACAACGAAACAATAATTTTTTTTTAAGTTGAACAATGTTTGTTCCCAACAAATTAACAACAGCATGAACAATAAATGGAAAAAACAAATAAAAACTATGAAATGTAAATAAGAAAATAAAAACAAAGAAAAACAAAATCTAAATAGCAAAAAAAATAGTTAACATTAAAAGAGTTGCAAGAAAAAAAAAAACATGAAAACGAATAGAAACCTGAAAAATTCTATAGAGAAATAAAATAAATTTTTTGTAAATCATTTTATATGTTCGCCATATTATACAATAAATGAAAGTGGGGTAAGTTAGGTTGTCAAGTTAAACACAAATAAATACATGAAAAATCATTATTATTATTTTCCCCATTTCCCTTTTGCTTCCCTTTTTATACTTAACAATAAATTTTATTAAATAGATTTGGAGTGTCTGTCATATTAAAGTATGTTTGTGTACCTATTTTTGTTCGATTTAAATTAGAAGGCAGCACTAATTTGAGATATTAGGAACTTTGATTTTCGATATTTAATGCTAAATTGTACACCTAGACTACTTAGGTTCGTTGTGGTACCGCCGCAACCTTCAAAGCAGCGATATCCTCCTATATATATCACATCCCTTATGCTCAGGTTCTCCTTTCCAGGTAGAATCCCAAAGGTTGTGCAATTTCTCGCAAACTCGTCCGCCTTACAATTCCCATGCCATTAGGATTCGTCAGTAGCTTAATTAAAGCGTTCATGTAGAATATGAATGAAAGATGGTATGAAAAAAACTTCTTTAAGAGAAAAAGAGAAATATAATTGCAATATAAAATTTTAGTCCATCTACGGGTTTAAGTCCTTTGACGCTAAAAGTAATAACTGCCTAAATTATCTTTTAATAACAGCAAAATATGTCATTATTTCCATTAATAAATTAATAAATGTGCGACATAGTCATTATGTGTTGTCGTGAGGAAATTAAACGAAACGAAAAAAAAATATTTGAATACTATTTTCCTTTATTAATTGATCAAAATCGCCGAAAAAAAAAAACAAAAATTCTGAACTATACACATACGTACTTACATACTATACATGACACTTGGTATTTTGACTATTCAACGTAATACAAAACAAGAGATCTATATGCCTTCAACCAGTATTTTTCAACCATGTCATAAAATAAAAAGGGTCCACGTATACTGCTAACACAATATACAATTACTCAACAATTACGAAAAAAAACAACAAATTATTAATTTTTTATATTAATTTTACCATTTAACAACTACAAAAGATCTAAAAAATAAAAACAAGAACAAAAAGAACAAGAGTGCTTCAACTTTAACCCGAATCAAGTTTAAAAAAAAAGTTAATAAATAGCGTTAAGTGCCGACAATATTTCTTTCTTTTTTTGTTTTTGTTTCCCTATATAAATCATGTCAATATTGTAATATGAAATGTACTTGATCATATAGGGCTGTCTGAGAGTTCATTTTTTTAGTATGCAATTGAAAATAACGAAATGAAAATTAAATAGGATTGTTAAAGAGAGAAAGAAAGAAAGGGAGGAAAATTATTATTTTCTTTTAATTTGAATTTTTTTGAAAAAAAAAGTAAAACAAATAATTTTTTGATTAATAATGATGGTGACATTTAATATCGTCGAAATGAGCTTTTGATATAAATCAGTGACAACTGAATGACAAAAATATAGGTAAATATGTGTATGGGAAATATTTGTCATGAAAATATGTACATGTGAAGATATTGCTGAAATTGACAAAAACAAAAATCAGGCAAGCAGAATGTTTGTACAACAATTACGTTTCTATGAATTCTGCGCTAAAACACGTTTTAAAATTAAATTTTTTAGAAGCGTGGAGTAATTATAATTCTATTGTCATTAAATCTGTTGTCACTGCCGTCAGGTTTCATTATTTGGTGAGGGCAGTTTTCGTTGTGTCTGCCAAAACTGAAGGTGACTTAATTTGGATGTATAATCAAACGTAGCTCTTTCACTTTTGCCATTTTTGATGTTATATAAGGAGCAGAAATAGGTCTCAATAAGCAGAGGGAAAAAAATCATAATAATAAGGCAAGATGATGCAATAAAGTTATGCGGCATATAATAGAAAAAGCTTGAGAAAGTTCTTCAGGGTTTGTTTGCAGTATAGATTGAAGATTTATACAACCGGAGTAACAATGTTCTCTGATCGAGTATAAAATTTATGGGGGGCCACCTCTAAGACTGAGCATGGCCTACAATATCGGCTTGAGATGCACTCTTCTGGAGACTGCGCCGTCCTGACAGCAAAGGGTCCCAGGTCGTTTTCAAGGTTCAGTCTAATGATATGCTCCAGCCTACATTGCAGTGTTGCAGTCAGTTTTTTTGTTTAACTTTAATCATCAAATAAACAAAACCGTAGACAAAAAGTCATGGAATACTTTGATTAAACATAATGATGTGAACTCTTTTTTTCGCTGTTTTGTCAATTAGATCTCCGGCGACATCGACAAAAATATTAATAATAATAATACATTCTCATTTATTTTAATTCAATGGATATCACCACCAGTATCACATTTTTTTTTGTTTTTTATGTTGTCTCCTTTTGTACTCTCACGACAGTTGACCGTTTAAATTTTTTTTTCCATTTGATATCAAAAACAAAATGAGAATAAAAAAAAAACTATCTTTTTATTCCATTATGGAAAAATAAAACCGAAAACCAAAAAGAATAAAAGAAAAACATCGCTTTGATTAAAATGTCACATTTCTTCATTTATTTTGACAGGTTTGTGACGATAATCATTGTTTAGTGTATTTTTGTGAATATTATGACATACATATATGTTATTACATATACCATATTGGATACATCTATGAATTGATAATGATGAATTTATTTACGTGAATATAATAAAAATTTATTTTAGTTTGTACGTTTTATAGTTTTGGTTTTTGCCGTTATTATATTGTTTTTGTCTTGTCACATTTCATAAATTCATTTTACTGCCATTTATGACAATTTTTCTTATTAATGCTATGACATTTGTTCTTTGGTATGTCATAAAGTACATAATAGGTATTTATATATTTTTTTGCTACAATGTATGACATTATTGAATTGTAGTTCGTTAAAAAGATCCCCCTCCCCTCTTGTTTTTCATATATTTTACTGGTTTTTCTGTTTTTATGTATGTATATTGTGTTGGTTTTATAGTTTAAATTGTAAATTCTAAATTCATTGTTAAAATCTTCTTCATTCCTTTTCCTTTAGTTCTTTTTGTTTTGTCAGTTTATAATGATTATTTCGTTACAATGAGTGATTTTAACAGAAAACCTTATAAATTGGGGGCTCAATTTGATTTTCTTTTTATACACCTTTTGTATTCCTACACAGTTTTCAATATTTTCGTCTTCTTCCTCATATATTCTTTTTTAAACCTGTCCATTTGGTCTTAATTGTGCACGCTATTATTTGTTATGTTTGTTGTACGAATTGCCTCTGGGTACACTTATTCAACGTCGACAACATCCTTTCCATTTTACTTTACATATATTGTAATTTTTGTACAACACATAGCCTTATACAAAAAATAGTTTTTAACTCTTTAGTATTTCAAAGCAAAAAATTTTCATAAATTTTTTTTGTTTCTGTTTTTGTTTCTCCATTTTCATTTTCTGTTCACATTGATATTGCAATTGAGACAAGCAGAATAATCCCAAGGAAAAAAAACAGCAAAGTAATAAATAAACGAATTATACACTAAACCACAGACATTTAACTAAAGTGACCGCCGACAGTCAATTTAAATGTTAAGATTAAAATCCATATACAAAATAATGAAGAATAAAAAACAGATAAAAAGGAAAAACGTCAAAAAATAAAAATGCCAGTTATAACTTTGAATTACCATACATTTTGGTAAAGACAACAATATTTTTTTTTATTTTCAATGGCTTTGATTTGAACTTGAAAAAAATAAAAATCTTTTTAATATAAATTTTGGGCTGCAATATGAAATCGAAATAGTAGAAGAAATTATCAAAGTGTGTGTGTATGACCAAATTAAAATATCTGCGGCAGCAGACCTTAACTATATACTTAAAGATGAAATAAATTGCAAAAGTAAATAAAGCAGAACACCAGTCAAATCACAAGAAAAAAAAACAAATAAAATGCTGTAATAGCAAAACAAAGATGAAACTGGAACCAAATGAAAAGACCAAGGATATTCTTACTTTACTTTTTTTCTTCTTTTTGTTTTCTTTTGAAATAAAGATTGAGTGATATACCGCACGACCGCACTACTATAATTATTGTGTCACTCAAATTAAGTCCAAATCATCATATATATAACAGAATGACTTGAAGAACAATGTTTTATTTTTTGTTATACCAGGTACTTGTTCACATTATTTTATAGAATGTGGGAATATATTTTATGATAAATATACTTATGTACAGATGAATAATATACATTATGGCAATTTTTGTTTACTTTTCATAACAGAAGTTTTGCTTGAGAGTGTACATCCATGTGCATTGTATGTTTGCATGTTTATTTGTGGAAGATTATTCAATAGGAGTTTAAGTATGCTAAATCGTCAGCTTTCTAACCTTATCAGCAAAATTACGACAAAGGCAGGCAATCACAAAGTTTCCACGGCATGTCATTGTCAAAACGGTTTTCAAACGGTCAGAATACATATGATATCACTTCATTTATGTTAGTGCTTTTGATCCAAAATAGTAAGCATTTGCATAAATTAGGGTGACGAGTCATAAGTTTTTAGAAAAGTAGAGTTAATCATAAATTGTTTTGAACCATTTTTATAAATTTCAAAAGGTGAGTGAAAGTTCCATTATATGGCTTGAAAGCCTCCATAGTTCACCACTTTTGAAGTGGCAAAAAACAAATTTATAGAAGATAAGTCAACTTACAGGTTTATGTTTATATTAAATGGAAATGGACAAGCTTATAAAAAGTTGTCTAATATTGTAAACAAAAAATATCATCATTCTTATTGAAAGTGCTCCCACCCCACTGAAGGAGAAAATACTTTTACTGTAAGACTAAGAAGATTCCAAAGACTAATAATACCTAGATTTTATATGGAGTGATTCGGTTGCGATATGGCCGAAAAACAAAGCAAAAATAAAAGGGACGATTTAAGAGTTAATTTCGAATAAATGAGGATATACGTGTAAATTATGTATGCTCAAAACCCACCGAGGATTTCGGAGTCGATTATGTTATTTACATAGTAAATAACATAAAAGTCACATAGCCACTTTTATCGGAAAACCATATTAATCGTAAATTATGCACTACAATTGCATTTATGTGATAATTTTTGTATAAATCTGATATTTTTTAGCAATTCAGTCATTTCAAAAGGAACAGTTTTTTTTCCTGCTTATTATCTCTTGTAATATTAACATTTATTCCCTCATTTTGGTGGTGGTGATAACGATGATGATTAAAACGATATAAAATTTATTTAATATATGTCATTATAATGCTATGTTGCAAGCGAAAAGTGAAAACTTGAAAACAAAAATTTGTTTTAGTTATGAAAGAGAAACAAAAAATAATGTTTTGAAGTTGCATTCAAGTGATTTATATGATAGCATGATTAAATGTTTGTGTAATAATGTAAATATAAATAACATAAGTAGATAAAAATCCTAAAAATTATAGGGCGAATATTCATTAAGGCAGGTCAAATAGTTTTCGAATAACAAAAACCTGAAACTATTTATACAAAAAACGGTTTTGGTTACATTTAAGACGATATAATTTTGATGTTTTTCTTAACCGGAGACAATAATTGTTAAAATCTGGGGTCAATTAACTTTACATAACTGAAATGCTTTGATGCGTTTATAACTCCTTACAATTATTTAGTATCGTCAGCTAACCGTAAAGCTGTTAATAATATCAAAAACAAATATTTATAAAATTAATTGCAATAAAATAATCACGTTAAAATTTAAAGTAAACACTTTAAATCAATCAATACCATTAAAATTATAATCATTATTAAAATATACTAATACCATTAGAATAATAATCAACCAAAATCATTTCACACTTAATAAAATTATGTGCAATACACAAAATATCTACTTATATTACAAAAAGGAAAATTTAAATTACAACTAATTTAACAATTTCAATAAATTAACTATTATAATAACAATAACAATAATGATAATAAATCAACAAGTAGCTATTAAATACGCCATTAAACAATTTATTACACAGTTTAAAAATTTTTTAACGACATATTATATATAAAATACTATAGCATATTGTGTAAACACTTTATTAATATAAAAACATACACATATTTATACATAAAAATTTAAATTTTTTTTAAAATATAAAACAAAATTAATATAAACATTGAGATTTCAAACACTATTCGGCGAAGGTTTCATAAAAATTAAAACATTTCAAAATATTCTTACCGATACCCGACTTTAATACACACTCTGCAATATACGAGTATCTGTATATACGTACATATGTACATATCATATAATTTTATAAATTATAATTCGTTATTTGTATGTGCACACTCATCTATGTATAAAAAATAATAAATTGATATGTATGTGCACAAGTGTTTGCACAAAATAATAATGTAAGCACATAAATTTTCAATTTCTGTCTTAAGCAATGAATAAAAAAATATAAATTATAAATAAAAACAAAAAGTAATTTTTTCCAAAGACGCGACATGAAAATAATCCACAACTCAAAGCTTTCAACCTGTCATATTCAATCTGTGATAAATACTTATTCATCCGCTAATGTTTAATACCAAAATTAGAAAGCCTTCTTTTCATAACATCACGTCAGTAGATGTCAGTTTTGATCATATTATAAATGAGAATTATAAAATATACCCAAACATGCGCGTATATGTGTACGTAGATACATATTTATTATGATATAACATATGTATAAATTTTACTTTGGCATTTTTATTGGTATTCATACTGGGTGATTGATTTTCAGCTACGGTTACGAATAACAAGGGAAATACATGTAGGATAATAATTTAGGGAATCATCACACGGTATGCGAAATGTCGCATTGACATGCTGAGATAATATTAATAATAAGAGTTAGAATGTGCAAGAACACTATTTTGCAGTCGGACTTCGAATTCGGTTGACCGGCAATAGTTTTGAGATTATTTTGAATACAATACCCAAGTTTTTTACCGACTTAAAGGTATCAACTTAAAGAGATGAACTTAACAGCCTACAGCAAGGAGATCCACAGGGCTAAGCGCAGAAGCTTTAGATCATTTTGCGGGAGCATAGCGGAGACGCCGGCGGCTGCATAGGTCCCTGGCTGGCGACAGGGTGCCAGTGACTGCTTCTTTAAGGAGGCCGGATGGCGGCTGCACGGAGAACGAAGAGAAAGGGGTTCTTCTCCTCCTGGAGGCGCTTTTCCCCGGCAGTACTCCGTGTGTCGGATCCGTGGCGTGGGAATGCAGGATACCACGTCCTGAGGATTGGCAGAGGGTTGCATTCATAACTACGGAGGAAAGGATAAGGTGGGCTGTTGGCACTTTCCAGCCTCTCAAGGCGCCGGGAGTGGATGGGATTTCACTAGCACTTCTGCAACGGCGGCTGGAGCCAATTATGCCTTTCTTAATAAGAATAATTAGGAGTAGCTTGGCTCTCGGATACATTCCCGAATCCTGGGTAGCTAGGGTCGTCTTTATTCCCAAAGTGGGAAGGAGGGACATGGTGCCCAAGTCATTCAGATTAATTAGCGTCACATCGTTCTTATTGAAGGCGATGGAGAAAATAGTTGATAATTATGTTCGGGCGGGGTGCTGGCGAGGAGGCCGCTGAGCGATGTCCAATATGGATGTCCAATATGTTGGCTACGAGAGTTGCAGAGACTGCTCTGGGACAGAGCACCCCAAGGATGCGCGTGGCCAGGGGATGCCCACAGGATGGAGTTCTGTCTCCGCTAGAGTTTGATGGTGAGCCTTTTCGTCAGGGAATTGGTGTCCTGGCTTATGCCAATGATATTGTCATCATTGCTAGAGGTAAGTTTAAGGGAACTCTTTGTGATATAGTCCAAAGGGGATTACGGGTGGTCCGGGCCTGGTGTGATACTGTAGGCCTCTAGGAGTGAGAGATCGAGGTCGTCTTGTTGAGGAGGTTCCGCTCCTATCGATACTTCGGGACGACATGGTAAAGAGGTACAGCTTCGAGAAAAGTTTTGCCTAGTTACTGAGTAACAGAAGGGACTGGGAGCGTGACTTTTCAGGTCGCCCAACGAGAACACACGTTATCAGATGGTACGCAGATGGGTTAAATACCAATATTGGGAGAGGCGTGGGGGTATTTGGGGCAAGAACCAAATTCTTCGAACCTATGGGAACTTTTCCGAGTGTGTTTCGGGTTAAGTTGCACGGCGTTGAAATGTGCGTGCGGTTCAGCTTGGAATGGGGATAATGACTATGTCGGATAGCCGAGCTGCAATCGGAGCGCTGAAGTCGTTTTCAGTATCCTCCGCGGCAGTATGGGGCTGTCTTGAGAAGCTCAATGAGTTGGGCAGATACAACCGGCTCACACTGTGTTGGGTGCCGGGTCATGTGGGCGTGGAAGGAAATGAAGCCGCTGATGCGCTTGCAGATTCTGTGGGGAGTATGGAAAGACCTCGGTGCACCTCCTGCGGAAGTGTGATGCTCTTGCTCATAAGTTGCTTGAGTTCATCAGGAGGGTGGGTCACGAGGGTGTGTTGTATCACAATACGCACAATACATCCTTATACGGTCGCGGAGCATTGTTGCCCCCGTTGTACAAATCTATAAATCTGCAAATCTAAAGAGATCAACTTCTTTCTACTTTAAAAAATTTACTCTATTTCTTTATCCATGAAACTGTAGGTCAAATTTGGATGTTTGAACAGTATAGTTTTGCAAAAAAACCCTGCAATTATAACTAATTCAAACCTACGTGAATTCCGAACCTTACGTTCCTCATGTTTCGAATTTATAACTTGTTTTTAACTACGGGGATTCTGAACCGTATGGATCATATCATATTCTATTGATGTCATATACGTGAGCATATTGCAGACGAAAACAATTTGAAAACAATATTTTAAAGAGTGCATATTTAATCGAAAATATATCTATCTTTATGTTCACCATTGTTATCATCATGTTAATCGGGTATGAAAATTTATATTGATGTTAATATATGTCCATAAGTATGTGTGTGGAGCACATACAACATTTTAATGCTGCGTCTTTCAAAAATATATCTAATCTGTCTATCACATTGCAATAAACTTCAACTTAAAGTTTTTAATATTTTTTATTATTTTTCCTTTTTTAATTTTTTCTTGCTATCTTTTTGGAATTTTTCTCGCTTGTGCTGCTTACTTAATGTCATGACGTATCTATCCAGCCATCTATTGTAATTTTAATTCTTTAACAGAGAAGAAACAATAAAAAAGAAAGATTATCTTGAGTTTTCTTTTTTTTTAATTTTTTTTTTTTGGTTTTGCTTTTAATTCTGTTTTCTGTTACAAATATGACAGGCACCCTGTTATTAGGTGTTCCTGTTTTGTAATTTAACTTTTTTATCGTAAACTTTCGGATCATCGTAAAAACGGATGATTCTTGCTACAATAGGATGTATAAAATTGTACTGAATATAAAATTCTATATTTAAAGTACTAATATTACAAATCTACGTCAAGTTTTCCTAGGGCGTTCGGATCTTCTTGAATGTTGTAGATTCGAAGCTCATTATAGCAATATTATTATTGAGTTTTCTTATAGTGTGTCCCATCCATCTCTTTCAATTACTTTTTTCTTATTTGTCTGATAGGTAGGTCTACCAAACAATGCTCTTGCTTTCTTCATTCGTTATTTATATATGCCTGGGCCCCGCCGTTAGCTATTATGAAGGTGTCCAAGTAACAGAAGCTGTTGTTGAATTCTATTTGTTGGCTATTGAGTTCCAGACTATCTGTGCTAGTAGAGTTTATTTTCATTGTCCTAGTTGTGCTTATTTCTAGATTAACGTGTATGTCAGACACTGTTCAAGGCATATTAATTTGCCGCATGTGCTATATATTATTACAAATCTATTTTCACATACTATTACAAATCTTTTTGCAAACTTGTAACAGTCTAAGAATGTTTAATAACGAATCTGTTAAAAAATCAAATCGTTTTACAAATCAAAAAAAATACATACATACATATACATGTTATAAATTTTGTATACCTTTATTTTAACTGACATTTATACTTTATTTAACAAAATTATTTTTCAATCTTTTAGAACATATCGTTAAGTAGTTATGGTAGAGAAATAGATATTAAGCTTATATTTTTTTCTATTAGATCTACTCTGCTGGTGGTATTTTATTTCAGCAATTTTTGTATTATTTTTATGTCTGCATTTTTGCTATTTGCTACTCTACTAGTACATAAATCTATCTTAATATTTACTTGAAATAAATTCAAACTCAAAAAAAACATAAAAATAAATTTTCGCCCTAGATTATAAAACTGACACATCATTCCATTCATCATGAAAGCCTAACAAAAACTGCAAAAAAAAAAAAACAAGAATAGAAACAAGAAAAGCTTTAAAAGAAATAGACCCCAGCTGTGTTATATGATGGCATTATAAAATAAAAAATATATTATAGCATTTAAACAAAAATAAAAAATAGAAGAACGAAAAATAAAATAACATATTAAGAGCCGCCTGCCGCCGAACCACCTTCACCCGTAATTTTTTTGACTGACAATGACTTAATAAATTATGATTGATGGCAGATGGATAGATTATATGGCAACTAATCAACTTTATATCTACTTCCCCCCTTTTTTATTCAACTCTCTCTCTCTTTCTCTCTATGTATGTTGTCTTTAAATTCTTCAATATTATTATTATTATTTTTTATAATGGATTGGATAGGTTCACATCATATTGGATAATAATGATATTGAAAAAAATTTTATAAAGAATGAAAACGAAAAAGTAATAATAGAAATAATATGTATTTATGTACTAGTACGCGTATGTTTGATTGTTTTAAAGAGTAATGCGATGATTATTGAGAACGGACATAAGAAAATAAAATATAAAAAATTTTATTAAAGTCATGACATGACTGCCTGTAGTTTTGTTAAAATCATCAAGTCTCATTTTATGGTAAAATAGATAAAAAAAATTACAAACAAAAAAAAAATCACTTTGATGACGGTAACTAATTTTGATTTTAACATCAACAAATTAGTAAAAAACTTAGATGAATTGAGGTTACCAGTTCCAAATATTTTTGAATTTGAACAAAGGTTAAAAATATTGAAAACGAATTAAGTAGTCAATGGATTGATTGAATTGAAAACAAGATTTCGTAAAAATTGATTTTAAAAAGAGCATAAAACCCTTAGATAAAAACGGAATCGAATTTTATTAATGGAGGGTCCGGCATGGTTTTTGATGCTGTAATTTTTGCTTCTTTCCTTTACCACACGCATAAAAGTGCCTTTTGGCTTAGTCGAAAATATGATTTGAATCTGCAATGAAAGGTCTGCTTTGTAATACCAACTGTACAATATACATTACTTCCAAAGAATCTGATAATTCCAAAGGATTAGATTTATCCTTTATCACACGCCGACGCATTCTGTAACCTTCCCTTCTTCGTAAATTTCTCTCTTCATTTGCATAAAATAAATCTTCAGAACGGAATAATCCATTTTTTTTGTTTTCTATTCGACAATTATAAAAACTTATTCGGCAATTGTAATTTGTAATGCTAACTTTAAGCAATATCAACTAATTGTGATACCGCCGCCTCCAACTTAGCATTTTGTATTCAATATTTTGCTCATCTGGTAACTTTCAATCTTATTAAAAATGATTTACCATAAATATTATAATAAATACTCCTTTTTTGTTTTTTTAAGATAAATTTTCAAGTAAAATTGATGAGCTATCGGACCGTCATAACTGAAAACTTTAAAATTCTTTATAGTCACTATTTTCAATAAAATTTAAATAATAAAAAAATAATAAAAAAAAAAAATTTGAAATAAATGAAGTGTAAAAGTATAAAGAGATTAAAAATATTGAAGGCTTATTTTAAATCACGCTGCTAAATTGGTAATTGAATATATGTGCTCACATAATTAAAATGTTTATAATCTTTCATACGTGAATAGAATATTAGAAATAATTAGAAAAAATTATTATTCCCTTTATGCTCAGGTATGTTTGTCAATATTTTGTATTAAATTTCTATTTTCTTATTTTGAATTTGAAGTTTTTTTCCTAGTCTTCATATAAGAATAATTAAAGATTTTAATCCTTTTTTGGAGGAGACAAAATATTTGTCGCCATGTTCTGAATATGGAGGTTCTATACAACGCATGTTGTAGTTTGAGTAAAAAAATATTTAAATATTGTATTACTAGTATTATAAAATGGCACCAAATTTTATCTTAATTATAGCCCATAAATTTTCCTTTTTTTATTAACATGCCACCAAATAAATTTTAATAATAGATATTTTGTAATTCTAATCCAGCTTAGAATTTATTTGACAATTTATTAAATATTTACATTGAATTCTTTAAATTCTATATAATTTTTTTTATTCTTTAATTAAACTTTGAGTTTTTTTCTTTTTTGAAATTCCACAAAGAAAGGCTCACATGCTTTAAATAAATATCAGAAATCCTTAGCAATCAATGTGTTTAAGTATATTAATTTTTATAATCTTATCGAAAATTTTTGTGTCAATAAAAAGGTAAAGAAAAGGTAAAAAAATTAAAAATAGTTTTTTAAAACCCTGCTTAGGAGGGTTCTTTAAAAATAATATTATAAATGAAGGAAAAAATTAATATGAAAAATAAACATGGGAACCCTATTTAAAAGTCAAAGTAAATATTTGATTGCCACTTCAATTGATACCTTGAATTTCAGTGTTTTAATCATTTACTTAATTTTTTTATTTTTTCAAAACCACTCATCATACATTATTTACATTCACTTCATTTCAATTTTAACTTTTCTTTTTTTTTACTTTTCAATCAACCATTATCATCAACAACTATGAGCCAAAAACCCCTTTCATAATATTTTTTTTAGTACAAACATAGCATGTAGGTACACAGACCGATAAAACAAATTAATTTCATATTATACGAACAGTAAAATTATTTTTATTATAACACGAATTTTGAGGTTTTTTTTTAATATACATATATTAGTACAACCATTTAGTGTAGCAAAATAAACTTAATAGTAAACCGTATACGTACAAAATACTGACGAATACAAGTTAATTTCGTCAGTTGATCATACTTCCCATGACATCCGTTACCCACAACAAGTTTATAAATCACCCTTATAATTATAAAAACATACGAAAAGATGCTATACAACTCTACGACATGAAGCGACCTTCAGTCTAAAAGCTGATCCGACAAATCCATACCACGAAAAACAAAACGAAGGAAATGCATCTGTACAGTCCAATTCGATCTAAATCGACATTATGAACAAAAGATCGGACCTGCCATTCGTACTGTAAAACAGATCCCACAAAAGAACCATAAAGATATTTCACCAAAAGATCATGCACTTCTTACAAAATGCCGAACCCTTTACCAACGAGAGCAAACGTTTTCTTTTACTCGCTCTTATCGTGACATATTAAGTAAATTTTTCTTTGTTGATAAATATCAGCATCAAAGCACTATTTATTGTTTCTATTTATATTGCAAAGTTTTGTTGTAGAACCATTCTTCTGTTTATATTACGAGATCTTTAAACCGCTGAGTCTACTTAAATAAGTTTTACTGTAAATTTTTGCTTGTTTATTTTAACATAAAAGAAAAAAAAGCAGAAAATCAATTCCTATAATTCACTATTATCGCTATTTTATCTTGTCAGTTTAAGTAAAAAGTACACACATAAGATATAGAAAAAAAGCAGAGAAAAAAATTCGTCGCGCCATTGCTGTCATTTTTATATTGTTGAACGTTTGTCAATATTTTGTTTAGGTACAAAACAGTAGCAACAACATATCAGTCAAGTCCAGTCAACAGAAAAATTTCGTTGTTCTTTTTTTCTTCTCTTGGATTTTATTTGATATTTTTTTAATTTTTTAAATTTTTTATTCCTTTATTTACGCGCGTTTAAATTGTGGGCTTAATGCAGAAATAAAACAGAAACGAAAAAGAAAACATAACGCCAGTTGTTGTCGTTTTCAGTTTTCAATAGTGATGATAATCAATATTGAGTAATAATCACTAATTTTTGACTGTTCCCTTTTTTTGTAATGTTTGATAGTTGTGTCAATAAGGTTATTACTTATTACGAATGATTAATAAGAGTTTGTCGACAATGATCTTAATCCACGAAGCGAATTTCACATTTTCAACTAAAATGAAAAGTGGTTCACAACTTTTTTTCTGAATTCTATAAAGAACTTTAATCCTGAAAATACATGTGTGAAATTGGAAAGCTGGAAACAGAAGATTGTTAAATGGGTATTTAAATTTGGTTGGTCCCACAAACGACCATCCAAGTGTTCAATTGTTTAGGAAAATGTATCTTGTTTCTGAATTTGATTCGGTTCCTTTTAAGCAATTTAACAGCCGAAGGAGTGATTTTTTATTTTATTTTTTTTTATAAAATATATTTAACGTCGTTTAACGAACTGTGAAGTGGAAACATATTCTAGATCGAGTCATAACCAAAGACTAAAATAAATAATGGAACTTCCTTTTCATTTATTTGAAAAAATATATTTTGCAAATCTGCAGTTTGACCAGCACACTCCTAGATTTTATAAAAGTTAGGTATATACGAGTATAATATATCAATGATATTACTGAGTGCAAAATTAATGTGTATTTAAATTTTCTATTTTATAAATTAAACAAATTTAATAAAAAATTTTCTGTTATTGTTAATTTACTTTTAATTTTTGATATCCTGTTGGTTATTTTTAAATTTTTAATCAACAGATAACTCTCACCTTCCGCTCCTTAATGCAATAATTCTTCAATAAAATTTGATATCATACATAAAATCATATAAAACCAAATCTCATAATATCAAAACTATTAAAACAATATGTATGTGCAATAAGGTATGTATGGTTGTAACACGATAGTTGTAACGAAAATTTTTACGTTTATAAAATAAAAATTAATAAAAATTATTACACGCAGTAAAAATATTACATTGGACCTTGCCTGTCTCATGTTAAAATGCCAAATCTTTAAAAAAAAGGCAAAACTATAAAAAAAATTTATTTCATTGAATATCAAATTTTCAATTATGTCATAACTTGTGAAAATTAACTTTTCAAAATTTAATGCACAACAAATATAAATTCGTTAAATTATTAAAATGTTAAATTTTTTTGTTTTTAATATTTTTCAAAAATTATATTTCTACACATACTTACATTGAATGTACAACAATATAGGTGTGTATATTGCGTTTGCGTTATTTATAAATTATGAACAAACTATAATTTATGACATTTATGGAGAAAAACGAAAAATTTTGTTTCTTTTCAAGAATTAAAGATTAAATTAACGTATTCCAGTGCATAAATATTAGTATGTATGTGTATGTTAACAATTATTATCAACCTCAACCGCACATATCATAAATTCCATTAATAACTTTTTATGGCATATGTGATGGCTAACCATCAATTTATTGTACAAAATGCTATATAGTAAAAAAAAAACAAAGCAAAATAGAACGAGACGGAGCATTGTAGTTGCCAGTGCTAACTAAAGGACTTCACTGTAATCACACGAAAACGAATTTAAATATGGCAGGGTTTTATACCTTATGTTAGGTTGCCATTGGCTTCTGTAAGGAAATGAAGCCGACTTCGATGTATCTTCTCGGTGAGTGTGAAATTTTGATTCATAGCAGTCTATTAGGTGGTTACTTTCTCGCGGTAAGAGAGCTGCGAGAAGTCGTTCCTTGCCTTATACTCGAATTTGTCAGAAGAATAAGTCTCGATGGACCGGTTCAGGCATGATAGGGGCAAGAGTGATCGCAATAAAGTCATCTCTTGGATTGCAAGGCATTACTAAACCATATCTATACTAATCGAATCTAATCTAATGTATGGAAAATGATCTTCCTTTCAAACTAAAACAAATAATTACACTTGCTTGTACTTGTATTAAACAAGAGAGCTTGTATAAAGTCATACCCTGTTTTGCCATTAACCCAGCTTTAGATTACAAAATGTTTTCATTTGACTTCTCTAAATATGATAAAACTTAAACGCCGAACTAAGAAAACGATGATAAATACCGCTTTAAATATATGTAGATCACTCCGCAAATGTAACCATAAATTTTTGATACCATTCTGTTTGATAATAATTGATGTTTCTGCAATCAATGTAACAGAAAAACGACGAAAAAAATAAAAGAAAAAGAGAAAATTTGTATAAATTGAATGAAAAGGCAAATAAAAATTAAGTGTGTATTTACATTTTGAACATATAGCCATTGATTGCAGATAAAAATTAAAAAAAAAAAATGAAATAAAATTATTACATGTGAAAAATAATTTACGATTGTAATAAACTCGCTCTGCCAACTAATCTTGTCAATACAGGCATTTATTATTAAATATTTATTGATAAAATAAAAAAAAGAAAGAGAACGCTCAAAAATATTTGCAATTTTCCTGCATTTTTTATTAATCTTTATTTTATTTATTTTTCTCTTTTGCACAGTAAATAAATTTACGATTAAATAACTCGGAGCGACTTCATTCATAACAGTAAAAACATTTTATACATTCTTGTGTTATGCCGAAAAATGATTATACACAAAAAGTTTTACTTTGTCTCTTTTTATACTTACATTTTCATGGCACGATTTTCATAGAAGTGAAAAAATGGAAATATATCTGAACATTATATCGTCAAAGGAAGCGGATGGGCAAAAAAAACATTTCTTATTTTAGTTACACCACCAAATCGTTATATTTTGAGAATTAAAAAGCATCGAATACGTTAACTGTCACAAAGTATAGGAAATTGGTAAAGCGATTTCGAATGGAGGGAAATAAAAAAAAAAAATAGAATAATACTTGACTCCTAATTGATACTTCAATGTGGTGTAAGAAGTCATTTGAGAAGTTATTGTGTAGGAGCCGTGAGAGAAAACATTCTTAGTTGACTGCGACCTCCAAATTTATAGATAGCTAAGGATTGCCATATCGCCACTTTGCTGATCGTATCGCAAACCCTTTTAAAATCTACGAAAGTAATATACAGTAGTAGATTCCATTTCATTAACTGTTCTGTGATTATATAAGTGTGTTAGGCTGGTCAATGCAGCCCAGTCCCTCCTAAATCTGGCCCGTTTATCTTTAAGGTCTGCTTTAATTTTACTCAATTCTGTATATCAAAGTGTATTATAAACGCAAGTACCTTTATAACTGCATTCAGTATTGTTATTATCCTCCAGTTCTTGCATTGCATTAAGTCTTCCGTTTTTCTAACCTTTATTATAATGTCCTTATTCCAGCAGACCGATATTTATTCTGTTTACCAGATTCTGTTATTTGTTAGATTCATTTTTCGAAAGTTCTATTGAGGCTTATTTTTAGCCACCTGCTCCTTTTATTTTGTTGTTTTCGAGTTTATGTATGGCATCTATTGTATTCCTTTTGCTTTGCGGATTTCAGATGACTCTTGTGTTCTGAATATAATTAGTGGCTGGGTATGATGGATCACTTAACTAGAAATGTTAGAATAATATGTGCAACACTGTAGGTGTGGTACTAATTTTGGAAGTAATGCTGAATACTTAGAATATCAGACAAATTCAAATAGAATTCAAACAAAAATAAAAATGTGTTTAAAAAAGATCTAATTTTAATCGATTTACGTTAAGCATAAATAATTTTCAAAAGATCAAAACTTCATAGCTGTAATACTTTAACTACCATTTTACTTACCATTTAAAAAACAAAAATAAATGTTGTGCAAAATACTCGTATCATGTAATAAAATTTTGAAAATTATTATAATAACAATAACCCCAGTGATTTTAGATTAAGTCTTAAATTTTAATGTACAAATGTATTTTTGGATGTATATATCCCAAAACGTATAAAAGTAAGAAATTCGATTAAAGAAAATATCAAAAGCACAACAATGCAATTTTGCACGCAGATAACCACTTTTTGTCGTGCTTCTTTCCAATTTCTACCACTTCTTTTTACCGGTAAAAATTAATTTATTGCACCATGGAACAGTAAAAAATTTCAATTTATTAATTTTTAATAATCTTATAACAGAGATAAAGATTGCGTTGGCTGTAAGTTGTTTTTCTTTATGGTCTGCGGATACTTTTAAAGCGAATATATGAATATACTTAGTAACCACACTATCAACTATAGATCGCTTAATAAAACAATTTTAATAGCTTTGTTTTTTGTAATAAAATTTAAAATTTTTTTTTTTTTGGTTTAAGCTAAGGATTTTCAAAAAAAATTCGAAGCCAACGATTTTGTATTATAAGTATTATTATTTATTGTCCGGAGGTTGAAAGAAGATGTAGAGACCAAAGAACAGTTTAAAGTAACGAAGAAGAAAATTGTATAGCGAAGCGTTGTAGGGTATTGAAGAAGTTTTGTTATTTTGCAATTTTTTTTTATTTCAGATCGTTATACAAAGATTTCTTCGTATGGTTGCATTTTATATAATGCTAAACTTAAACATACCAGCAAACAAGGAATAAATGTATATAAATATTAAAATTTGTGGACAGTATTGCCTTATATACTGTCCATAAAATTAAAAAATTATGAAAAATTAAAGAAAAATCTTAACAAATTACTTCTATTAACCTAAGGGTCAAAATTTTTATGAAATAATCATTTAGAAAATTGGTGGTTTTACAAAAAAAAATATTGCATGATTACCAAATTATTATTGGAGGAGGAAGAAAAAAATTTTCCATTCAATTTTATTTTGTAATCTGGTCAGTAAAACCGAATTTTGTAACTTATTGTAATATTGCCATGATGTTATGTACAGCGTAATTAATCCAAATTAAGTTATTTTCTGAGCTTTACTTAAAAAATTTATTTCCATTAAATTTTCAAATATTGTTCAGAAATTTTAAAACAAAATTGAAATTTTAGAATTTTTAATGCTATGACATTAGTAAAGAATTTTAAATAAATTACACCTTAAAAATATTATGTCTTTTGGTATTTTACACCAAAATACAATTGGACCTTACAATATTAATTGTCTAATTATTAAAATGAAAGAAATTTAGTATTTGTATAAATAACTAGTCTATTTGAAAATAATTCTAATTAGATTGCGTTATTATTTATGACTTTACCTATTTTCATCCTAAATTTATGCAATATTTTACAATCGAAATATGCTTTGTTCAAGGATCACTTCGTTTATCATTTCAATTAAATTTTAAAAAAACAAATTCAAAATTCTCACATTTGGAAGCTTTTTCTCGATAACTAATAGTCAGATATAATTGACTGTAGAAACAAAAATATATCAAGATCAACAGATATATCGATTAGCTTTAAAACAATTGTCTAAACTTCATGCTGTATGACTCAAAAATTATTAGCATTAATTTGTATGAAATAAAAATTTGAAACCAGTTTTTTTTCAACAGGCTGTAGATCGAAAACGAATATATAACCCCCCAACCTTTGGTACGCTTTTTTGTTAGAAATTGATCAGGGAATCATGATCCTTGAAATTATTTGGAATTTTTTGCAAAATGTCTTGTATAACTTATCATTAATAATGTAATATTATGTGATATTCATCTATAAACAGTAATATTTTTAAATTAACCAACAACTTAATTAATTTATCGGAAATTTAACTTTTAAACACAAAAAATAAAAATATATCATAAAAATTATTTATAAATAGCTTTGTATGTAAGTTAAAAGTTTTGTACTTTCATTTAAAATAATATTATCCATTCTTTTAACAAGTTAAAAATACTACTTTGTATACTTTAAAAATTTCACCGCCAACCATTTGAAAATTTATGCTATTTCCGTTTTTTCTTTGTGTGTTGAATAACTTACATTTATCCGGGAAATTTTCATGTTGGTATAGTCAGGAGCAGTTTCAGAGCACTAAAATGTCTCATTAGGGAATATTCAAAAAGGGATCAGCAGAGTTCCACAGGTTAAAGAAACAGCTTTATAAATAAAATGCAGGTCTCTGATTTCGTGTGTAATGAGTGTAAACAGAGATTTTTAGGCTCAGGGTATTTGGAATTTTTCGAGTATTTTCCATTGTAAATAAAATGGGCGGAATTATAGTAAAATAGAATTTGAAATTAAAAATTAGTGCTGCAACTATTTTTCAAATTGATTTGTACAATAGGTAAAACTTTGTTATGTAGGACATTGTGGATCATTTATTACTCAAAATATATGACTGGAAATATAAATATCTTAAAATACTAACATTTAATTATAAAATTTATTATAACAGTTACAAAGCAAATTATTTTAACCAAACCATCATTTTTCTCTTTCCATAATAACTTAACCAACTTTATTAAACTTTTTTTTCCTGTTTTTTAACTGAAAACTCTCCACTATTTAGAGATTAATGTATAATTTAAAACACATTTTCCTCCTGTCTGCACAAAATAAATTCAATCTGACAGGAAACATAATTTATAATATGCTTTCCTGAAATAAATCGACCTCATTAATTTAATCTCAAAAAATATACTCAAAAAAAAAAAAACCGAAAATAAGACCGACCAATATACCAAGTTTATATTTATATACTTACATAATTATGTATGTACCTTTCTAATGAATTATAAATATATGTATAGCGAATCATATATCATTTATTTGTACCTACAATGTTTAATGGCGGCATTACAAACTCATAAAATACAGAACTCTTCTTCTTATTTTCATATGCATAATGTTAGGTACATGTATATACCGTGTAATACAACAAGATGCAAAAGTAGAAAAAGAGCAAAAAGTGCAGAAATTACAAAAAAAAAAAATTACATTCACTCTCGTGATAACCTTTTTTTTTATCCAAAGAGTATCATCATTTTCAACCTTAAAGTGTGTTGATATTATCCTTGTATATTATGTACGTATACATATGGACTCAATATATTATAATATTTAGATAATTGTACAAACGTACAAAGTATTCTATATATAGATAACAATTCTGGTTAATATACACTTAGTGTTCAACCCATCCCATATCCTCCAAATTCTAAATTTATTATTAAAATCCATACAACCATATCATATCATTTATATATGGAGAGTTGATAACATAAACGACCTGATGATGCCTCTTTGAAAAGGAATGAATATTATTTTTTATATTAAAAAAAATGTAGAATGTTGTGTGTAGAAGTGTAAAGTAACCATTTCTTCTACTTATTTTACCGCATATATACATGCAGTAAACATATGAGTATAAAGTGCTATGGTGTAGAAGAATTATACAACGAAATGCAATAATATGACATTCATTAATAAACTTTATATTAAGGAAAATATTTTATACTTATAACGGGTCATTTTTTACCCTTTCATTTTCCACAATTTTAATACGTATTGCCACTTGACATATGATTCTTTAGAATTGTCAACGTTGAATTCATTCAGTCGGTTTTTCCATCATTAAAAATAGTTTGGTGAGTGTTTAATTCCATGTTTTCGATCTCTTATGTAATGCTGTTTTGACGTGTCCAAATTCCTTTCCTTGATAATTTTAATGATTGAAGCTTTCAAATGCTATACAGAATATACACTTGTTAGTATTTCAGCTCAAAATATGGGAAAAAAGGAGGTCAAAATTGTCAATTAATTGGAGTTCGGCTCTAATAATGAGATATGATGAAAAAATCACCCATTGTTATAGATGAATACATTCCATGTGTGTGTACATATGTGTTTATGTTTGAATTTGTGTAAATTCAGTTTGTGTATTGATATGGATATGTCGATGCTGCTTTACTTTAATTCCTATGTCGCATTCTCTAAAATATTGGATGTATAATGTAAACGTAGGTATAATACATTTCTGATCACCTTTCCATTGGGCTGAGTACTAACTACATTCATTCGAAAAAACAAACGAGAAGAAAAAAATATTTAAACCAAAGAGTAGCACTTTTTTTTCCTCCTCTTTTCCAACTCTTTTCTTTTTATTTCTACTCTTTAAATTAATGAAGAAATTAAAAAATTAAAGAAATAAAAATAAAATAAGATATTAAGCAAAAAAAAAAAGAAACAGAAATGTTAAAAGATATTAATTCTCTCTCGCTGCTGCTAATGTCGGCGAAATTTCTTTGATGTTTTTTTTTTTCACGAAGGAGAAAAAAAATTATCTTTAAGCTTTTTGGTTTTTTTTTCAAGAAGCCCAGAGAATACGTACAACAATTTTATACTTTAGAAAAGCACCATTTAAGAAAATGTGCACAGTGCAAGCATGAAATTGATCACGAAAAAGAAACAATAAGAATTTAAAACACGAAACATAAAAGAGGTACCAGGGGCAACGAGTATAAATGAGTATCCGTATGGGAATGGAGAGTTGAGAACGTGTTGTTCGATATATGAGAATTTGTCCTCATTTCAAACTATTTTAGTTTAATAGTGCATTTTTCTGATATGACTTTCGATAAAATTCAAAATAAAGTAAGGTCGAAAATATTAATCTTGAATAAGTAAGATCAAAACCAATCGTATTAATAACTGTTATTTGAACGTTCTTTTTGGAAATTCTTCAAAAGGAAAAGATTTTTTTATAAGATTTCCCAACCGCCTCCAGGTCAGTGTTTCCAAAAATAAAAAAAAAAAATGCTCACTCCTCTCATATTTACCATGGCAAAATCTACAAAAATGATCCTCAGATTGTCCAAATTTGTACAAGTGATAACCCAGGAATGAAAACCTTCCGACATCTCATTCGTTCCTCAAACTTTCATGACAATTCGACAGTTCACAGGAACGAAAGCTTTAAGGATTAGTGCATTGAAGTTCAAATATGTATAGCTACAACTGCGGTTTAGTTTCCTCACCGCAATAAATCTAAGAGAAATCATTAAACTTAGGACCTATGGAATTCGCTAATAGAATTATGTATTAATTTGTATTTGTCAATGTACAAGATTTCTCATTATTTCTCTTCCTTGAAATACTCTCCCTGTTGTCATTAGGTAGCAAACTGATGAGTGCTGGAGAGTTGTTCCAACATTATTTTTTCGATTCGCAATATTTTGTGTGTTTGTCATATTTTATTTATCATTAATTATTTATTTCAACTCTTTTGTTATCAATAAATTATTAAAATTTCATTCATTTAGTCTACCGATCTCATAAAATTCATAATGATATTTAAAATAATTAAAATAATTAAAATTATACTATTAAAAAATACGAAAACCAGTTGAATAAATAAAAAATGTGTTATTTTAATTTGACATGCCAGATATGTGTATATACATTTTTATAAAGCTTATAATAAAGTTTAAACTAAGTAGTTTAAAATTAATTTTATTTTAATTTTATATATATATATATATATACATGTACATAATTATATAAAAATTATTAAGAGCATTTTAAAAATTTCAATTTTATTACCAATTTTATAATTATGTCTCTGTCATAACTGTTGCAATAATTAACTTACTTAACATCAGAAGCTGGCTTTTTTTCTCCACTATAAATAACTATAGTATATGTATATTATGTATGTGCAATGTATATAAGAAATTAAAATACATAATATTAAAAGTCATTATTATTTTAGTTTTAAAACATAAAATGCCACTTAAATGCACTTTAAAAGTCACATTATTACAGTTAAAAAATTAAACTGCATTATATATGAATATGTATATGCATACATACACGTGTTACATTTACATTGAATCCTAAATTATGGTAAGCCATTAATAATCATTTCCTCTTTTTATCATTTTTTAATTCAACTGTGATAATCAACCTTTAAAGCGTATAATAATGTCAAAAATTTGTAATTATTTCAGTAAAAAAATGCATTTAATAACCACTACTAAAAAATTTAATTTAATGAATTCATTATACACTTAAATTTTATTTATCCATAAACCTCTTTAATACAATTTGTATACATTCCCATAATATATATATACACACGCACACACTCATGCATATTTTAATATGAAGTGAATGTGTAATGAATGCTTCTGACAAAATTACACATATTATTTTTTTTTAGTTTTGAATATTTAAAAAAAAAAGCAATGGTAGTGACAATTTTTAAATTTAAAAAAAAAATTTTATGTGAAAGAAGTAAGAAGAGGTCATGAAAGATGCAAGAGGGTTCTCAAAAAAAAAACCTTGGTTTCAACTATAATTATAATTGAAACCAATTTACCTGTCTTTTATATTTTTTTTAGACAGTTTTTAATGGGGTCCTCTTCTTATTACCATGTAGAATGCAATGAATTTTATAAGACAAATCGCGCAAAGTGTTGTGTATACCAAACGACTACTTATATGCAAATATTAAAATGCATTTTTTATTTAAACAAAACTTGCAAAAAATGAAAACAAAAAAGACCCAGCGGACAGCTGCAAATTAATAAAGAAATGTAATGACCACAATATTTTCCTCATTTTTAAATATTAAAACTTACAAATATGATAAGAAGAGGAGAAAAAATATTCATTCATTCATTTGCATTATATTTTAATAGTTTGTACTCAAGAATAAATAAAAGAGCAGTCATTTATGCCAAATACAAAATTATACACAACAAAATTATATTTCTCGATTGGTTAATGAGGCTAATTTGAGGTCCAAATTAGCTTATAAATTGAAGTGATTAAGAAGAACGACATTGATCACATTGCATTGTTTTGAACTTTTTCCGTGATTTGCTTTCATGTGGTTAATATAATTAAAGAAGTGAAAATCAATTCTATTGTTGAAAAGAACCCGTTATTTATTAATGCAACAAACATTAAGTATTAATTATTAATACAACAAACCTATTTGATAATAGTAGTAGGATGCGTTCCTATTTCTACATAGAAAATGGAACGCATTAAAGACAGACAGGTACAAAAAACAACGACAGGCATCCGTTGTAGTGACTCCTAGTATTTTGGCCAGTTTCCCCCAAGAGAAAACGGAAGGTCCCCATCAGTTTGTTGAGATCAGCTATTCCGTAACCCAACAACGCCCTCGTTTTTCACCCTTTCAAGGCCCCAGCACTCTGGCTCCGTCCACAAACCTTATTTATGAGATCGATGAGTACCTACAGCGACAGACAGTCTGTTACCTCATTTTCCCGTATCTTGCTGTGACATGAAACACAACAAACGGTCACCGCTACTATTCGATTACTGCAATATTTAGCAAATCTCTTAACAAATCGAGAATATAAAAGAAAGTGTTCAATGTAATCAAAACTTGTATTTAAATATTAAATTGAGTAGATCTTTAAATATATGACACATAAAAAGAGTCATAATAATAAAATTTATGAAAATATGAGCGATTTTTATAATCTTTTTCATTTATTTTTACTTAATTTTTGATTTTTACAATTTTTTTTTGTAAATTACTATGTAGTATGTGCATATGAGCTTTTAGAGCTCGTATAAAATAAATGCGCCTTAAGGTTAGTAATAATTTAAAATTTTATTAGTTTATGTTTTTCATTAGAATATGTGTGCTATTAACAATATATTTAATGTGTCAAAATAAAAATTAAAATGAAGCAAAAGTACAATTTAAATTTCAAGAAAAGTTTTAAAAAATAAAGTGATAATTTTTATTTAAAAAATAAAAATTATAATTTAGTTTACTTTCATGAATTTGTATATGTCGGCTTAATTTTTATTCTGAAAAATTTAATATTTTATTAATTAAAAACTTTATTAAGGGTGATTATTTCAAGCTCCATTCCCAGGTTATTGTAGTAGAGGAAGAACAGCGGAAAATTTCTAAATAATTCAAATCTGGTCGGTTTAGTGTTGCATGTTTATTGAAAAAGAAAAAGATGAGGGTAAGCCAAAACTTTTGTTCTTATAACTGGGAATAACTTTCTTTTATTACTCTAGAGAATGAATTTTCATTGGAAAGGTCATATGTACGAAGATACCATCTTAGATTTGGATCTTAATTTGAAGAATTTTTTTATGCTCATAGTTCTTTGATTTTTCAAATATAATATCTTTTGATTATCTTGTACAATATGGTTACACTAAATGACTTCATAACAAAATTCAACTCCTTTTCATTATTATATTTACAATTTTTTGGAAATAAATTTTTGTTTAAAACTCAATCAAAATAGTAGCCCTTTAAGCAAGTAAAAATTGAATGAAATTTTCGTGTTAACTTTGATTAGTTCATAATAATTTTTATATTAACTTGATTCGAACCGGTAAAATAATGAATTATTTAAGCATTCTACACATACATAGCTTTCACATTTAAAATATGAAAAATATATTTTTAGGTTAATGCCTTAATTTGTAGTTACAATAATCGTTATTACAAGAATCACAAAACAAGAAAAAAAATCGATATAAATACGGTATATACCCGCTGATCTTCTCACTTATGAAATTATTTTACACAATTTAAGACATTAATATTATTCCTTTACGAGCCGAAACGAATAAAGTAAAAAATTCCAAATCTTAAAATGATAAATAATTCAAATTTGTATAAATTATCTCGTTAAATTTTTCAAAAAAAAAAAAAAGACTTAAGAGTCCTAAAAAAAATCTTAAAATTAATGAGCTCAAGATAACCTTTAGTCATTCAATTTATGTTTTTTAGCGTTTTTGTTTTTTTTTTCAACACAAAAATTTTTCTTTTCTTTTCCTTCTGTTCCAACATTTTTGCCTTTTTCAATTCGATTCTTACCTCAATAATGTACCTAAAAACCAAAAAAAAAGAATCATATTGTATGGAAGACCAAAAAAATACTAATAAATAAAATTTAAGACTGTGTTATAAAAATAATTTACCATCATCAGCCACCATAGCATCAACGCTTACAATACAGCAAACAACACTGAAATCAGACCCATAATTTAAGAAAAAATGAGAATCATTTATTAAAAACTTGCGTTAAAAAGTTATTTATTGACCAGTCAACTCGATTTGAATTTATGAAAGACCTGTCCGAAATTTAATTCTTATCTGAGAAACAAAAAACAAGAATACAATTTTTTTTTTTTTTTGAAAAACTAATAATAGTACTATAATTCCGGTTAATATTAAGGTATTCAGTTGTAATAAATAATAAAAGGTCACAACATGCTGTAATATTCAAATTGAAATTGTACAACTATGATATTTTTCTGAATTTCGTTTCTGATCTTAAACATCAAAGGCTACTAAATTGCTAAATTAAAGGAATGAGCGTTCGACAGGCTATGTCTGAGTTATCATTATTTTTGTGTGGAAAGTGATATTACAATTCGGGCAGGAGGAACAGTAAGCCAACTAAATTTTATTGCACTCCTCTTATATGTATATGAGCAAATTAAAATCTGCACGTATATTTTAAAATCTGCGACTTCAAATTCACAGTTGTGTTAGAAACATTTCCCTTATACCAAAAGGAATAACGTTGTCGTAATCCCTTGTCGTAATGTAGAGCTATAAAAGAAATTCAAATAGTTTATAACAATCCTATGTGAATGTATGTTTTTATATGAAAAACCTTAACTTTATGAAAAGGCTTTAAAAAAATCACCATGATAAAAAATGATTCGTTGCCCAATTTTAAAATTTTAATAATAAAAATCAAAGATCGACTGCTTAAAATTAATAATAAAATTGGGCGCCGCCGACAGACAACTTTACAACATTAAATTTATTATTAATCAGCCGGTATTAAAATAAATTTTGTATAGGAATTGAAGAAAAGTATGGCTTCATTCAAAATTTATTTGTTCATATACGTTTACACGTTCATAATTACCGTACCTTTCAAATATATAAACCCATACAGATAAAATAAATATAAAAGGTAGGTTTTAATTCCAAAGAGAAGAAAATTTAATATTATTTAAGGAAGCTGATGAAAAAATTCAGTTGCATTCTATGACTTCAATTTATCATTTCAATTTTATTGAAGGCAACAACAAAAAAAAACAAAAAATTTACATATAAGCTGAGTTTAATCATTTTGAAGAAGAGCTTAAAAATTCATTTTGAATGCTTTCTTATATTATACAAGAGACTTGGAATTTTTCTCTTCTCTTTTTTTCTCATTTTTCAATTCAAATTCATTAATTTTGAAAAGATATAAAAATATAATTAATTGTGAGTGGTGGTGTGTGTGTTCGTGTGTGTATTGTGATTTCTTTTATCAATTTTATTTATTACTTATGGTCAAGATTGAGAAAGAACAACATAAGCTATTTATAATGTAATCACGACTTTTTTGCTCTTTAAGAATAACGTAGCGCGTCGGTAAAATTTCAAAGAAGATTTTTCGTTTCTTAGTTGTTGTTTTTTTTGTTTATCAGCTGTGGTCTGAGTGTAAGGGAATTAAAAGTTTTTTACCTTCAAATATCTTTTTTTTTCTTGACAAATTTTAAGTATGCTGTAAAAATGTCGGCAATTAAAAGTTAAAATATGTTTGTATATGATCAAGTTTTGTAACAAGAAACAATAATAAGAGAGGAAATTAATTATTAGTATTTTGAAAACTATGCTCTTTTATACATACTTACATTTGTAGAAAAGAAAATATTGAAATATTTTGGGATGGAATATTATAAAAGAAAACTGCCGAATCGGACGAATAATTCATTTTAATCGTAATTTAAAATTGATTGTCATTTAATAATGATAAAAGAGTTTGTATAGTTGGTATTTTACATTTTTACGATTTTAAAATATTAATAAATAATCATCATTAGTAAATATGTAGCGGTTATTATTATAGCTAAAATAATAATTACTTTTGTCATAAAATCGAATTTTCACAGCATCTCTACGAATACTGCTACCTCTTCTAAATTCTTATTATAAAAGCAATGTGCTTCCATTTTTACTCTATCATTATTGGTGGAACAATTAAGTGGTGTGTTCAACTTATAGACATATACTGGATGATAGATTTGATATGGAACCAGGACAGTGCTGCAGAAATGGAGAATTTCGTTCAGATTGAGTTGTTGTATTTCACAAGAAATTAGTTGAAATACAAACTGTATGATCTATCACATCATCAGTTAAACGCCTATATGCACAGAGCACAATTAAACATTTCTTTAATTAAATCAATTGCAATAAAGGTTTAGTACTAGAAACTGATGTGATGGTTTCTCAATGGTCAAATGTGTTCTCTTTAAAATTTAAATTATCTTAGATAATAATTACACTAAATTTTTACATTATAGGTATATAACAAAGAGTAAATCATTTGCACCCTTTAAATACAGTTTTTGTTTGTTGAAAACTTCATATTGCTCTTGCGAAAAGGGCTATTGTAACTTTATGTGTAAAATATGAAAAGGGAGAAACAAAAAATTCTTTAATATTATTTTTTTATTATTTTGTATTTTGTCTTCTATATTTTTTTATATTTTTTTGTAAAATGATTTATTTTGCACGAAAGCATAAATTTTCTGACCATCATGAGAACTTGTTATAAAAACCCTCTAGCTAAACGGATTATGATTTATGACTTTGATTTATAATAAAATAAAAATTTCAGGAACATCTTTTTCTTTCATTTTTTCCTATCTAAAATTTTAGGAAAGAGTAAAGGAATTAAATATATAGAAATACTAACTACCATTTTTTTTTTAAATAAAGGATTACACAAGTTTGCACCAAAGCACAAAACAAAAAAAAAAAACAAAAGAAAAAATAAAATTTCATAATTTTTTCTTTGAAAAATGACTTTCTGGCAATATAGAACTGGTATAGAACTTTTATAAAATTTTATAGGGAAAATAAGAACTTGATAACAATTTTGTACCACAATCTGAGTAATATAAAAAACAATCTGCACAAAAAAAAGGTTATTGCAAAAAAACAAAAAACCTTAAAGCTGAATATAGTTAACCTTTTTGTCTTGTTCATATTTCTAAAGTTTTATTTTGGATTTAAAATGTTTTTGGTAGCAAAAGAGAAAAGATAGATTGAAAAAAACAGAGGGTCCAATTAAATAACAATTGAAAATTTGAATGAATTTAGATTCAAAGATTACAAAATACCTTTATTATAATTTATTTCATTATTGTTATAACATCCTTATTGAATTAATTTATAATATTATATATTATATTATGAATATTTCATTATAAATCATGATACGTTATCTGATTTTCAATTCAAAGGGAAATTTTTAATATAATTTATTACTTTAAAACATTTGAATATAGAAATAGAAGAGGAAGAAGGATGGAAATTTACTTAAAAAAATATTATATGCATGTGAGAAAAAATGTGATAGATGGATATAGTTGATCAATTCAACTCTGTGACATAAATTTTGAAAATTATCAAAATTTTCAATTTGTGAATGAATGATCCTCATCTAAATTCGAGATGATTTGAAGGTGTGTCCTCTTTCGAATCTCTTTTAAATGAAGCATATTCCATTTACGCGTTTTATATCGCTTCATGAATTTCATCAGTGAGACAAGTAAGACTAAGACAATTCGGAGTTCGACTTCTAAAATGATGTAGTATATGTTAAAAACCACGGTTCGTTTACGTATAGAAGTACTTCCGATAGCTTTGTCTTTCTGATAAAATTTGATATTTTGTCTGTTTGGGACGTTAACATCAATAAATTGGAGGCAAATCCCCATTTTTCTCAACCTTTACTCGTAAACTAATCACACTTTTTGATATTTACACCAACATGATTTTTTCAATTAATATTTTATAACATCTGAATCAACATTATTAAGTGACTAACATTTTTAAAATTAATGAATAAATATAATAATTATGATGGATCTCATTTATTGAACACCATTATTGTTTTTTCAATCTTTCAATACAGAAATTGCCTAATTATTTGATGAAAAAGATAAAAAATAAATAGTTTTATTACCTCCGAATTCATTTACTAAAGAAAACGTGTCTAAATTTTGATTGTTTAAATTTCAAAGCATATATGTACATATGTAAATAAAAAACAAAAAAATCGAACAGGCATTTAAATTTAATGGCATCTAAACAAATCTATTATATATTTAAAATAGCGGTAATAAATAAAATTCTTCAAATAAAAATTTTTATATTTTTTGAGTGTAAAGAATGAAAGAGAAAACAAAACGAAAACAATGTTACGCTATTATTGATTAAAATCTTCATTCTTTTTTTTGATAATTAAAATTTATAAAAACTATTACTCATTTTCAGTTGATTTCCGAAAAGATTATGAAAAATATTTTCATTAATTTCACTTTGTCGGTCCGTTTGTCTAGAAACTTTAAAAATAAAAAGGTGATTTGCCCATGTATCCACCTTTGTGTTCCAATCGTGTTTTTTATTATTACTATGTCAATATGATTGTTCGCCTGGTTGTTATATGCTTCATGTAGTCAGGTGGAGGAAAACATTCCAAATGACGGCCGAGGAAGGAAGTTTTGGTAGATTCAGGTTACGCTGGTACTGCTTTGAACAATAGATAGACTGACAGAATAAAAGTCCAGGGTGAGCGGAGATCGAATGGTATACTTATAAATTCAAAATTGGAGACCGGGTTAGATCAGAAGTCTTTAGGTTGAGAGCACACTTCAAAAACAAAACAATAACATATTTTTAGATAATCAGGCGACAATTCTTGGCTATAGTCAGATCGATGCTAACATAAAAATAAGACGGTTGAGCATATATTCTCTATTTGTTTAGACATTTGGAGAGTTGGAGAGAATAAAATACTAAAACATGTACTAGTTTTCAATTCTCGTTAAAGAGTCTTGCCACGCATTTCAAAATAAATAGCGAAGTGTCAAAAAATTATAACTATCAAAACTCTAAAATATATTTTTCTGTTTTTCTTTGAATTTTCAATGTTAACAAAACATTAAAACTATTGTCTTTCTTAAATTATATTTTGCGATCAGTTTGCACTGTCTCATTACCACCTAGTTATAATGATTTTCTATTCAATTTTACTAAAATTAATTATTAAATTTATATGCGGTCTAGGTTTGTTCATTTCATGAATATATAAGCAATTTAAAATACATGAAGCAATGAATTAAAATCACAATGGTGCACTACCCTGCTGATCACGTTAATTTATTATAATCAGATTGAATGATTAAAATAACAAAAAAAAACAAATGTTTGTTGAATTTTAAATAAAAATTAGCACAAAACTTTCTCAAAATATTCAAAAATATTAAAAAATTTTATCAAAAAATAAAAATCTTAAATTTTGTTTTATAACATTTTTTTTTTATTTCTTTTCTTTTTGTTAATTTTATTTGAAATTTATTTGAAAAATAAAAAAAATATGTAGAACAATCCCATTAAATAAATATATGACCATTTGAAATAGCCATATTCAATAAAATTTATTACCTCCTCGTTTAGACGCTTTAATAATTCATAATAAATTTTAATTTTAATTTTTATTTTTAAGTGGAGTTGTGCGCGTCGAAATTACGCACCTACATTCATTAAATGAAATTTAGAAATCGTTAGGGAATGAACTACGAAAGTACAGGCATAAAAGAATAAGTAGCAAGTAATAAATTTCTACTGATATCGTTACGTTCCTAAATTCTCCAATTAACTGGGTAATTATGCCAAAAATATTGAGATCCGCTAGGTAAAATTTCTGTTACTTCTCTTACCACTGGTACTTCTCTTAAGCAGCATTTTAGCAACACTTTATTCAATAAAAGAGCAGCATTTTAGCAACACCTTAGCTCTTATATATCATAAACTTCCTCCTTGAAATAATTATTAGAAATAAAAATTTGTTATCGAATAATTTAAATATTTTGTATAAACTCTTTCAACAAAGATATTATAGATCAAAAAAAAATTCAAAGATTATGGAAACTTAATAAATATACAAAATAAAAGAAAAAATAAATTTATTGAAAAATTGTTAATAATAAAAATGTTTTCATAAGAAATTAATAAAGAAAAACTAATATTAAATTAAAAATGCTAAATTTATAAAGAAAAGAAACGACATCAACACACGCAAATTACTATTCAAACCAAATTCAGAAAATAAACAACCAGATGACAAAAGTATTTGTTAAACACACAAAAATAAAATTGAAAAAAAAAATTTTAAAATTATAAAAAAGAAAAAGTAAAATGACAGAAGAAATGTACATATTTGTTTGGAGAATTTCGGTTGACATACAGATTGCCTAATATTTTGAAATATACGTTCTACTGAATAGGTTAGCGCCATTAATGATTGCACATTAAGAATATGAAGTTTGAAGTACAAAGTTTATATGTTTACATGATTAAAAAATGACATTTCATTTTATATAAATGTATAAACAAGACTAGGCAGTTTTAAAAAATAATGCCGAACTAAACCTTGATCTTATATTCTTTCGATGAAGTGGTTTCGTTCCATGTTTAAGTCATCCACTTTAAGGTTTGATCTCCGCCGGGCCACCGCAGTCAATCGTGATTTAGTATAACCTAGCCACGCTTCTCCCTATAATACCTCTGTTCCAAGTATAAAGCTAGAGATATCCCCAGCTTAAATATTCCGTTGCCGTAAAAGACAAAAGAAGGAACTGCTCATGCAAAATCTGTACAAGGGGAAACTAATTTTTCCCACCATAATATGCAGATTATACTTTTCTGGTTAGTGAGAAAAATTCGTAATTACACAAACCCGGTTTCTATCCAGCCCACCACCCGAAGAAATACCTTCGTCAATCCGCCCTTTCACGGCAGCTCATCATTAACTTCGTGAGGACTGCTATGCTCAAATGAGCGTGATTCTGTCTGTCGATGCCAATTACACTAGTGATCCAGATCAACCTATAAGGTAACCTATTGTCTGGTTATTATAAAGAGATAAAAATGGAAGACAAAGCACTGAACGTTCAACCGTTTAAAATTAACACTGTCTTTTGTGGCTTTTATATTAATATGTTTGTGAGTCATAAATCAATTTTAGGAAAATTATACGTGAACATTATAATTTAAATAAATGTAATTTTTATTTACACACATGAACATCAACACATTTATAAATATGTGTCTACATTTCTCAAGTCGTATATACCCTACTGACAAAATATAAAAACATCGACAATGGTGACAATTTTCTTCTCTGGAAAAAATTCCATGTGAGTTTAATTTTTTTTAATAATATCTTCTTTATATTTAGTGATAACATCCACTAAATGCTAATAAATTTGGACATTTAACAGCATGAAATTAACATTAAAGAAAAAAAACAATAAACAATAAAAAAAAATCGAAAAATTAAAATAATAAAAAAAAAAAGTCAATAAACAACAAATCACCCAAAAACTGAACGGTTCAAATTGAAAATCCAGCTTAAAAAGTCAAAATTTATGACTTCTGATGACTGTAAAAATTTTAAATACTTAAAATTGAAAAAAAAAAATTTATATGTTTTTTTTTTGTTAGACATACGTACATACATATATCAGTTTTTGATATTCCGAATTGCAAAGCTACATATGTACATACATACACATATATTATCGAAATAATAAATTTCCATATCAAATTTCAACAAATTTATTCATTTTTTTTTTTGTCATTTTTGGTTTTGAGGAAATAAAAGTAAAGCGTTATGTATGACAGAAAAAGTGAATATGACAGTATGTGTCAAAATTTATTTTGAATTTGTGGAGGAATAAATTCTTTTGTATTTTTCTCATTCTTTTTTTGTCTTTTACGTGACTGGGTTAATTCGAAACTATTTTTTAAGTAACTAATTAGCTATTGAATTATTCAATTTTTACTTTGGTTTGAAATAAATGAATATATGAGAAAAAAAAAAAAAAATTTGTCTAAACACATTTGGCGAACACAATGGTCTGATATGGGTTCCGGGACATTTTTCAACACATAAGATAAGGTTTCAAGTTGAAATTGTGTCCGAAAATTCTCGAAAATCATGCAGTGGTTATTGAAAGTACATAATTTAAAGTAGAATATTTATATCAACATCAAGAGAAAATTGTTTTCGAAAAAATTTGAATCTTTTGGAAAATTATTATGTATTTTGTTTTTTTTTTAATCCCACAGCCCGGAATGTATCCGTTATTATTAGTTTTCAATTATTTTTTGTTCTTAACTCTAGATTTTTGTTTCTTGATAAAAATATACTTACTCAAAATTAGAAGTGCTCGGCATCTTGACTCTTGAAAATGTGACTTCGTAAATAAAACGAGAATTCTGCTATGAGAGTTCCGCATGACCATTTACTATTGTTTATGAAACTTTCTGTTAATCGTACCAATATTAATCGATTTATTTTGGAAACTAAATTTTAAAATTTATATAAAAATAATAAAACATCAATAAATTTTACAATTTTTTTAACAAAACTCTTTTAAATTATTCAATAAATTTTATTTATTTTCAATTCATTTATTATTATTTTTTTTGTTAAGATTAATAATCATCATAAATTTTATTAATATTACAAAAGTATCAAATTAAAAAATATATTTTATAAAAAAAAAAGACAATAATAATATTAAATATAAATTTAAAAATTTTTTTTAAACATAAAAATCGTGAAAAAAACCATAATAAAAGCAAAAATGCTAAAAGCCAGAATTTAAGCGAGTTGAAATTTTGCTTGTTTTTTGTCAACTCATTGAATTTTGCATCTAATTAACACACTTTAATGTTTTGTTTAAAAAATGTCCACTCTTTTTTATGAATACAAACACGACAATACTCACATTTACTTGCCTGTAAATGAAATATGGAGGCTTTGATATTGGACAACAATTAATTTTCTTCTACACAACAGCCAAATTGATATTAAAACAAGTTAGTTAAACTAATAATAGCAATAATTAATCGTCATGGTGTATTTTATTTGAAATTATAATAATAAATGGTTATTTATTTATTATGAATATCAGATTAAAATGTCTATACATTGAATAAAATTAAAATTTAGTACCTTTTTATATGTATGTGAAAAAATGAATAAAAAATTGTTAGAAAAGCTGTCAATAATAGTAGAAGAAAATAAATTATTAAAAAAAATTTTATAATAAATGTAGAGATTTTATTTAAAGATTATTATTTTTTGATTTATAAGTCAAATTATGGTGTTTTGTATTTCAATATATTTTGGCGTTGTTGTTTTTTTTTCATTATTATTCAATTTTTCAATTTTATAATGGGCTTTTTTTTGTATATATATATACAATAAAAAATGTATTATGCATGGCAAAAATATATTGAATTATTTTGATTTATAACTTTAAAATTGAGGATAAATTTTTTTTTTTAAATATAAATGTTTTTTGCTTTAATTTATAGTTAAAATCTGTTAAGATTTTTAAAATAAAAGGTGATTTTTATATTTTACATTTCCGAATCGTCTTAACCTGGTTACGCCATTTTATATATGAAAAACGGTTTCAAATAATTTATATTTGTAACAAATGTTTTAATTAATTGGATTTTTTAATATATCGATTGACCGTCGCAAAAGTCCGATTCAACCTCATCAGATTATTCTTTTTAAAAATACGTGAAATTTCCTGTTTATAACAGTCATTCGGCGTTCATTGCAGCTCTTGGAAAAGAATGTGGAACACATATACCGTTAGTTTTGTTGATGTTCCGACTGAAAATTATGATATATGCTCTAAATCTTGCAATAATTTAGATGGGATAAGACAAAAAAGGATTATGTGTGGAGAAAAACTGGAAACTGGCTCTTGATAGAGACTGGCATACTGGTAAGAATGTGATCGATATAATGGAATTTCTATAAAATTTACTGAGAACTTGAGCCGTTTGTTTCATTAAATATAAATGACCTATTATGAACCTATTCGGAGTCGGACAAAGCATAAATTTAATCATATTTTGTGTATGTAACCGTAATTTATCCACTGGTTCTTTGATCCTTCTGTAAATTTTTTTGAAGATATTTTTGAAAATGATTTCTTAAGGGATAATTTGTGAATGCGATCCTAATAGCTGAGTGTTACCTATTGACATGTGATCTTAGTTCAATTTTCCCAAGTAAACTGGGGTATTACTTAAGTTTTCTTTACCGTCTCTATCAATAATTGTTAAATATACGGAATTATGCTATAACAGTAGACACCAATGACTGGTTATCAAACAAAATAAAAATAACATGCGCAAAATTTTAAAATGTTCCTAAGTTTTTCATAACATTCAAAAATGAATTGCATAAAAAATCACCCATTATATTATGCCTAAACTATATATCTACCTACCTACATAAGTTAAATCTGTAGTATAAAATAGTTAATTGATATAATAATAATTGAATTTGACTTTGGAAATGAATTTATTTATAGGTACCATTCATAAAATTTTTGCTAAGGTTAAATTGTTTGAAATACATAATATATAAATTAAATACACATTAATATAAAATAAAAATATCGTAAATAAGTAATGGTATACAATTAATCAGTTAACAATTTTTTTTTTAAGTAGTTCACTTTTTATTTAAAATTAGTTTTTATTTCAAATAAAGTTTATAATTCAATCGGCCGCATCAAATTCCATTCGAAAAACTTGATACTATAACGTAATATATAATTTTTTTTCTTTATTTTTCAGAACAATATGTATATAACGGTAACATAATAGTTGGAATTACATCGCTGTGGCATAAAGTTTCAAATTACACAAATTACTATACCATTCCAGTGCACTATTGACGAAAACAGTAAATTGTACACATTTATCGGATTCGCTAGTACTAAGAAAACGAATCCCCATTGAAAAAAAAGACTTAGACCTAACTGCACTTTCTGTTGGATCGAGTTAAGATGTACAGCGCGAACTTTTGTCTGACATCGATACAAAATGTGTTTCAACATGTGCAGATCTTCGAGATTGACTTTGCGATTGACCTTAAACGGCGCAGCGAAGAGCCACCTTCTTCGTACGGGTC
Organism: Condylostylus longicornis; assembly: GCF_029603195.1. Lineage (NCBI taxonomy): Eukaryota > Metazoa > Arthropoda > Insecta > Diptera > Dolichopodidae > Condylostylus > Condylostylus longicornis. Next base: position 1,804,811 of record NW_026577974.1, read on the forward strand.
TGCCTTGCGACAAAGCCCTCGAACAGGCTAAGTTAAAATTTCCGACAGAGGTCAAGAGGCTCTAAAACATAAATCTAAACAGAGCAGATCAAATGACAGCTCTCCAAAAAGCAACCCCCCAAAAAGGGATAGAAAAAGTGGAAACTGTTCCTGTGGCGTCGGAGCCTTTGAAAACCGGCTCCAATCCATCCTTTACCGATATTGCTAATGCCATAAATTTAGTCATAACGGAGGAACAATATCTTCAAAAGAAATTGCAGCCGGTTAATGGCGCAAGTCATGTAGCGCTATCCTTTACAGACTCTAAGGGAGCCAGACCATCATCCTATACGGATGATGGAAACACGACCTTAAAGCTGCCAACTTCTACGGAGGTCGGCCCATGACCCTAAAAGAGACCCACATCTCCGCTGTAGCCAAACCTTCGTTGTCTGGACCTGAAAACCTAGTCAGCTCCTCCGACAAAACCTTGACGGTTTCTCTTGATGGGGTCGAGACTGATGCGGCATCTACTTTTACGGTGAGCGATGACGGCATCTCGGCTAAGGCCTCGTCTGCGAGCAGTTGTGTAGATCCGAGCTCAATGGCGGTGGCTGCTCCGGGTTCTTCGTGGCCTAAAACCAAAAAACCGTCCAAAATGTATGGCCTGGGCGAAGGTCATGATTATACGGCCAATGGTAATGTCTGTTGCTTTTGTTTGGTGGTCCAAGACACGGCAGGCGGGGGCCCAAAATGTCCTTAACAGGATACAAAGATTGGCCTGTCTAGGTGCCACTGGTGCCTGGAGGATCTCGCCGACAACTGCGCCTGAGAGTAGCGTTGCGGCCAGGGCTGCAAGACTGGGACTCTCAGAATATAAAGGACGTGGCTCGACGGGCCATAGCTCCATCCTGGAGAAAGTTGAATTGGGTGGAGAACTCCTGTTGAATTGGATGGAGGCATCGGACTTAATCAAGACGATTAAATACGAGAGGAACTTTCAGGTAATAATACCTGAAAGGGAATCCGTCAAGAAAATTATAGCCGCTTTATCGGCTCAGGCGTGTGGTACACGAATGGCTCTAAAGGGGATCGCGGCACGGGTTCTGGTATATACGGCCGCAACTATAGATTCTACCTATGCTCCATCTTTATAGTTTCCGACAGCCAGGTTGCTTTGACAGTACTGAAACCATCAACTCTTAACTCGAAACTAGTCTGGAGCTGCTTCAATAATATGGAAAAGCTGAGTGGGAGTAATAAAGTCACTCCTAGTCATACAGAAAGAAATGAGGAGGCCGATTATCTGGCGAAGTTGAAAACTTCTTTAGTCGACGGATCGCAGGCGTTCCTGACATTGTAGGACGGAGCCGCTCTTCACTGAGGATTTCATCGTGGTTTGTCACTGGACATGGGGCCTTTAACTCATATTTACAAAAAATTTGGCAGATAAAGTACGCAGCGATGTACTCCACTCATGTTCTATTTGAAAATGATGACTTGGCCCGCTCTAGATCAGATTTCTCGGAGCCTTGGACTTGGATTCTCATGAATCGTTGTGCATTGCGGACCTGTTAAAATTTATCGGAAGCCTTAATCTTGAGTTCCTATATCTATACGTCAGCCCTATATCTATACGTCAGCTGATGACAGGCGTCTCAAATCAAGGTGAAACAGCATATGCCGATGACTGCGTGGCTAAGGGGGAGCTTAGTCGTTAACATGTGGACTCTGGATACTAGGCGCCCTCCAGTTTAAACGAGCCTTCCCATGGTATGCCGGGCTCTGCCATGGGTGACTTTACTTTCCCGCGCTATTCGTGGGACCAAAAATGGAGAACATAAACAATAACAACAAAAACAGCAACAACAAGAACAACAACTGTGACAAACACAACAACTGCAACAACAACAACAACAATAACAACAGTGACAATTACAACAACAACAACAATACTAAGGACAACATTAATACAAACCCAGTTAGTGCTCAAGGGTCTTCGGAACCAGCTTCTCTCGACTGACGCAGAAGAGGAACTCCTTCTCACGCCAGTAGAGGAAAAGACGGCGCCTCCAATGGAGACGGATAATCAGGATCCTCTTGGACCTATTATCCAACAAACTGAGGAGGACCTGAAAAGGTTGGACGTCAGGGGAAGAAAACAATATTTCTCTGGTGCATCCAAGCGGCGTATCGCGGCTTATATCAGGGATGGCATATCCCCAGAGGCAGCTCGCAGATATGAGAAGGAAAGGTTAGAAAAGCTGAGGGCCTGCGGATCGGGTGTTGTGGCCGACCATCCCCAGAAGAGGGAAAGGTAGGAAAGCAACACCCCTGATGCAGGGCCCTCAAAAAAGAGGTCGATGAAGGGCAATGTTGAGGAAAAGGTCCCTGGGAACATTCCTCAACAAAACCCGAAAATGACTTCTTATCGGAATGCAGTAGCACAGGTCAAGGTGGCCATCACTCATAGACTGCATCCAGAGGAAAGGCTATCCGAAGTTCAGATGGGGAAAATCAAAGTAGCCATCATGGATGAAATGGATAAAGTTGTGGACTCTCATTCATAATTCACTGCAGCGTTGCAAAGGGACGGTTGGATATCCGTAACATGCAACAATCAAAACACCAGGGAGTGGATAACCAGTGTCTGCAGGAAGATAAAGCCTTGGGACAGTTGCAACGTCGTGGTGCTGGATGGCGACGACATGCCCAAACAGCATGTCTGCGTCACCTACGTACCAAAGGACAAGACAACCGTCATTCTCTCCAGGGACAAATTTCTAAGTAGGATAGGGAAGCAAAATCCCAGCCTCAGGATGAGTTCCTGGAAGGTGCTGAGGATGGATAAGGAAAAGGACGGGGCCTGCTCCATCACCTTTTCCGTGGATGATTCCGGATTGGAAGATCTACGGAAAGCGGAGTTCCGACTTTTCCTGAATTTCTTCCGTGTTACCGTTCGGGTTAAAGGCAGAAAATCCTCTCAAGGTGCTGGCGGCAGGGCAGGACAAAATAAAAAACCAATGCCCACCGCGACAACGACGAGCACTTCAGGCCAACCAACAGAGCCAAAACTCATTGGAAAGTCTGAAGTCGCTCCGAAAATGGCGGCAAGGGAAACGGAAGGACCATCGACTAGCACGCCAAATACAAGCGTCCCGGGTGAACCAAAAGGGCTCAAGCCCATTGGGAAGCCCGGAACTGCTTCGGTATTTGCTGTTGGAGGGGCTAGCGTGGCACCTGGGACGGCAAAAGAGACTGTGGCAGGGCAGGTGCCCACCAAGGCTCATGTAAAGCCTTCGTCTAAAGGGCCAAAGCCCATAGACAAGAGCCGGAGGAAATGATATGGCTGTGAGGTGCATCCAAATAAATCTACAGCATGCTAGGGCATCTACTGATGTTCTAGCTCATAGATTTATGAAGGATCACCTCGATACTGCCCTTATCCAAGAGCTTTACATAGTGAAGGATCAGGTTAAGGGCCTAACAGGTGAGCTATTGTATGATAATACAATTGGGGGCAGGCCTAGGGCTTGCATTTTGTTTAGTAAAAGGCTAACGTATTTTCCCATTCCAGATTACTGTTCTAAGGATCAGGTAGCTACGTTGGTGAAAGGTGAAGTCCTCCGGGGGCTGGACAGTGTTCATTGTGTGCTCATCCTACCTCCCGGGGGAGCAACTGAGGGATCTAGTGGACTTTTGTGGAAAGAGAAACTTCCAACTTATAATAGGAAGTGATGCCAATGCCCACCACACCGTCTGGGGAAGCAGCAATATAAACAAAAGAGGTGAGTGCCTACTTGAATTTATATATAGCAATAAATTAATGGTTATTAATGAGGGCAATAGGCCGACATTCATAAATGCAATTAGGGAAGAGGTCCTTGACATCACCCTTTGCACTGAATTTATTGGCAGTAGGGTTGGTGGATGGCATGTCTCAAATGAGACATCCATGTCCGATCATAGGCAGATTAGGTTTTTTTATCATGGTCTCCGGGGGCCTGGCAGAAGAAATGTATCGAGTACCCCAATCCGCAGATTGGAGTCAATTCGAAACAGCCCTCATGGATGGGATTGGATCCGTTTCTGCTTCTGTCAGAACGGTGATGGATATCGAACTGGCCAGCGAGGCTCTGACGGCGGCTATTACTAATGCCTACCATGGAGCTGCCGCGCTAAGCCGAGGCGGAGCAATAAGAAGTGCCCGTGGTGGAATGAAGAGCTTTCAAGGCTTAGACTAAAGACCAGAAAGCTATTCAATAAGGCCAAGGCGTCGGGTTCGTGGAAGCGTATAAAGACTCACTCACAAAATACAATAAAGAAATTAGGAAAGCGAAGAGAATCTCGTGGAGGGCGTTCTGCAAGGGCATTGATGAACTCTCCAGCAGTGCGCGTCTTCACAGGGTGCTTTCCAAAAAGTATGCTAGCGGGTTGGGCCTAATGGAACGGCCTGATGGCTCCATGACTGAGAACGGAAAGCAGACGTTGGAGCTTATGGCGTCAACGCACTTTCCTGAATCGGAGATTCTTCTAAATCACTCAAATGCGGTCATTGAACCGAGGGCATCCTGGCCCAGGAGGGATGACTGGCAACGATCCCGTCTAGTCTTCACGATGGGCAGCATTAGATGGGCTGTTTTCTCTTTCAGGCCCTTCAAATCTCCAGGTGATGACGGGATATATCCTGCATTTTTGCAGAGGGGTTTCCAACATATCGCCAGAGCACTGTTGGAAATTTTTCGTGCCAGCTATGCGTGGGGTTACATCCCTCAGGCATGGACGGTGGCTAAAGTGACGTATATTCCGAAGATGGGTAAGCGACCAAGCAACCACCCAAGGTCTTTCCGTCTAATCAGCCTTACTTCTTTTCTATTGAAAGCAATGGAAAAAGTGATTGATAGATTTATACGGGACGATGCACTGGGAAACAATTCCTTGCATGAATCTCAGTACACCTATCAGTCGGGAAGGTCTACTGTACTCGCTCTGCAGAGTCTGGTGGGGGTCCTTGAAAACTCACTGGAGGTGCGGGAGGTGGCAGTTTGCTGCTTCCTTGATATAGAGGGAGCTTTTGACAACACCCCATATCATGTCATCTGTGAGTCGTTGCACAAACGAGGGATTGATGCGACAACGAGCAGATGGGTTAATCGGATGCTACAGGATAGGATTATTAAGTCCACCATAGCTGAAGATACACTCTTCATCTCCGCTGCAAAAGGTTTTTTTGCCCCTCCTGTGGTTCATTGTAGTGGATGATCTAATCGCTGCTCTCGGAGGCTCCGAGGCACGTGTCAGGGGTTGCGCTGACGTTGTGGCCTTCGTTGTACGGCGAAAATTTGAGAGCACTATTTCTGATTTTCTACAGCAAAATTTACGTGTCGTGGAAGGGTGGTGCGAAGACGTTCGGTTAAATATAAATCCAAGCAAAGTACTTTGGTCGCCTTCACCAGACGCAGAAGCAGGGATAGATTAACGAGCCCAATTCTGTTTGGTGAACGTATTAGTTACTGTAGGAAGGTGAAGTATCTGGGGGTAACTCTGGATGATGGTCTCTCTTGGAATACCCATATAGATAGAATTATCGGGAGAGCTACAGCGGCCTTGTGGACCTGTAGGAGCGTCACCGGGGGGACCTGGGGAATTAGTCGCAGAATAGCACTGTGGCTCTATACGGCCTTTGCTAGGTCTATCGTCACCTATGCGTCGATTGTATGGTGCCACAGGCACCAGCTCGCACAGGCGGAGGTGCGAGCCAAGCTGGAAAAGCTACAGAGGCTGGCCTGCCTGGGAGTGACCGGGGTAATGCGGACGGCTCCCGCTGCATTGGAGGTGATGATCGGATTACCGCCACTGCACCTCCATATATTCCAAGGAAGCTCGACTAATGACTTACCGACTTCTCTCTGGCGAGGACGGGGCAGGACTAAGGTTGGCCCAAAGAACTCATAGAGACTTCATTGAGAGCGATCCGATTCTAAGAATAACCATGTCGACTACAGGTACAGGGTTCTGTTTCCCGATCGGTGGACATGGGATTGGGGTGGCCCGGTATTTTAGTCGGGTTCGAGCGTGTGGTATGCGGATGGGTCCAAAACGGAGTCGGGTGTGGGTTTGGGCGTATACGGTGGGCTCGGACACGCGTGTATATGCAACCCTTAACCCGTATTACACAGTGTTCCAAGCCGAAATACATGCAATAGAGATCTGTCTGAGAATCAATTTAGAAAGGGGGTATAGAAATAGCACCATCTATGTGTTCTCGGACAGCAGGGTTGCACTGTTGGCGCTTCGTTTAGCTCAAGTTACATCCAAGCTGGTCTGGAGCTGCCTTGCTGCACTTAGGGAATTGGCATCGGAGAACAGAGTGACGCTCATTTGGGTGCCCGGCCATAGTGGCCATGCGGGCAACGAAGTTGCGGATGGGCTGGCGCGGAGGGGATCTGGGTTGACTTTGTGCAGCCGCTGCTTTTCTGCGATCTGCCTTCTTCCGCCGTGGGGGTCAGGCTTGCCGGCCTGCTCGCGGCGGAGTCGCTGGCGGGACACGAAAGGGTGCCGTAATGCGAAAGTGTTTCTTTCGGCGTGCTCCAGCGGATTCACCGCAGAGTTGCTGGGGATGAGCAGGAGCCGGGTTCGCACTATTGCGAATTTCTTCACGGGGTACTGCCCAGTGAAGTACCACCTGCATAGGCTGGGGAAGTCGGGCTCCCCCCTGTGCAGATTTTGTGGTGGTGGCGATGAGACCGCCGTGCACATTCTCTGCGACTGTCCGGCACTGGCTGTTCGGCGCCGCAATTGTCTTGGACATGGGACCCTAAGTGTTCGGGAACTATTGTCCAACTCCCTTAGGGGTATCTCTGGCTTTGTGTTTGGGACGGGGATATAATAGACGGGAGAGTGGGAGGGGCTACAATAAGTCTAAAATGTCTGCGGTGGCTTGGGGGGTTACTCCTGTCCCATTCGGTTCCCTTAGAATCTACGAATCCACGAATCTAATCTTGAGTTCTAATGATATGACGCAGGGATTCACAAAAGAACTGTATGGTCGAGGTGCTGATTAAATTCGGCCCATACATAACATAACATAAGAAAAAAACAAGCGGGCTTTAACCAGAATCGTAGCAAATCGTTAACAAATGCCTCAAAATCATATGTAGAATATTCGGGCCAAGAAGAATTAAAATCATGAAATATGGCTATTGAGAAAACAACATCCAATAGAGATACAAATATGGAGAAAATGAAGATGGATTGGCCACATTCTAAGACTCCCAATTACATCTGTTGCTCGTGAAGTTCTGGTATGGAGGCGTCAAGGTCGAAGAAATGTGGGAAGATCACAAGAGACTTGGAAAAGAATGCACAAAGAAATAGAACAAACAGGCAAAATATGGACACGTTTAAAGAGACTGGCACAGAACAGAGAAAACTGGTGAGGCTATGTTGAAGCCCTATATTCTCTAGGGGAACAATAAGGATATAAAAATAAATTAAAAGTATAGTGTACTATAAATAATTTATAGTACACTATACTTTTAATTTAATATTCACATAAATTTTATCAATTACATTAATAAATTTAAATAGATTTATTATTGTGTACACGGTTCCGGGCTTTCAAATGACTCTACTTCAGAAAAATTATACACGACAAAAAAAACATAATAAATGTCAACCCCAAAAACTCATGTAGATTTTTACCTTTATATAACTAAGGATTGTGAACACATGCTCACATAGGTACACACTTACATAAATGTAGGTATTTACATATGTTTGTAAAACTAGATATGCCGCGCCGCATACATAAAATATAGTAAATATTAATTCAATTTTAATTATCCTTAAGTACAATTCTTGAAAGTTTATTTTGTATTGTTCTTTTCTATTTCTTAGCATAACTACCGTTTGGATCTTTCCATTTTGATTTTATTTCTTTTTTTGTTTTGGCATGTTCAAAAACCCAAAAATTTCGGTTATTCATTTGTTTTTAATCTCTTTTATTCTACCTTTATATTACTGTTATTTTCCAACTCTTTTCTTCATTTGTATAGCGGATTCCCTTACTACTTTGTATGGTAGTTTTTATTGTTTTAAGATTTAACCACACTCTAACCTTTTCAGAAAATCTTTCATTCTAATTCATCTCCTCCTCTGTGTCTTTAGGGTCGTGTAATACTTAAGATATAGGTATAGCTATGGATTAAATAGTTAAAAGCAGTATGCATTTATTTTTGTGTGATTAGGACAGTCTTTGGTGAAAATTTTTTAACCGTTAGCGACTATTTAAATTTTATCCAGTGATTTTCAAAATTTTTCAGGGTTTAATTTTTTTTTTTTAGGAATTCTTTTCACATGTTTCCAATATTTATTTCAACATGTTTTTATAATTACTATTTTAAGAAAAAATAGAGTTTAATATTTTTATATCCGCTATCGTACGTATTATTACTTCCCGTATCGGTTCAAGTTAAAAAAAACTATTTAGTCCGCTTCAGGTACTTTTAAACAAGGTGTTAACCTGTTTTTTTTTTGTGGAGAATGAAAATTTTCCTTAATTACGTTTTTTTCTAGTCTCCGCATTCAAATTCTGCTCTATGTAATTATAAAAACAATTCCGAAAATGTAATTTACTCATATAATATCCAAGTACACCTTTTACGTAAGAATATTTACACTAACTTTTATAAAATTTAGACATAGAGTCATAAATAAATAGTGAAATAAAATTTATTACTGCATAGAATTTTATTGCAATTTTTTCGGCAACATCTGCACATACATATAAATTCACATAGTATAGGATATAATATGAAGTGAAAATAATAATTTATTAAAACTGTCTTTATATATCGTTTCAGTTTTCATTTATGGAAGAAGATCTTCTTCAACAATCTGGTTTTGTGATATATAAAATCATAAATAAATAACACAGGGTCATTCAAAGTTGACGAATATTTTCAAAATTGTTAATCAGCAGAACACTCTAAGATGAATTTTCTATCAATCAATCAAAGGCAGGATTTGGGTTTACTCTTTTAAATGTGTATATTCTCGGATATAGAATTTCGGCAATAATAGATGCAGTTCGAGTATGTATTTTGAAAGTATCTATGATATTGAAAAGGAAGCGCATATCGGAACCATCTTTTCTTTGACGAATATCTATCAAAAATTCTTTCGGAATGTTAGGATCAGGACGAGAAGTTTTTTTCATTCAGCGTCAATATTGAGCGTAAAACCAAAATTTCTCATTTGGCAATTAATGAGCGTTAAGCTAAAATTTAATTGGCAATAGGTAATTTTTTTTACTTTATTCTTGTACTAATCCATTACAATTTTTGTATATTTGTAGGTTTCAATTCAAGATTCAAAATATTCTAACCCACTCTATTTGTCGAACCTTTTACAAAACTGAAATTTTAGTCAGTTAAGTATGATAAGATTTGTGGATTTTGATAATGTTGAATATTTTCCTTGATTTTTTTTTTTTATATTTCTTGCCTTCATAAGTAAAGCTTCTACATTTTAAATCACTTTCGTTCTATGCTTTCTTCACATAAATTTAACGTTTAATTCTAAAAAAAAAAGAGAAAAATGAGAAAAAATGAATGCTATTTTGCTCATAAATATTTTCTCTCTCATTCTTAATCTCGTTTTACCCACTTATATTATTTTTCTCTCTCATCCTTTCACAAGGAATATTTATTTTGCTTTAGATTACATTTTTATTATAATTTAGCACACCATATTTGTTACATTACACTAAAGTTTTAGTTTATGGTTAACTGATATAAAAGTTCTTTCACATGTCATACTAAATTTTGGAAAAGAATAAAAAACCAGTTAGATGAAAATTATGTTATTTTTTCTACTATTTTGGTTCCTCCTTATTTTTTTTTATTCGTTTTTCAGGATTAAAATATTATTTTAATTGCTTTTGGGATTTCTATTTTGCAACAAAAGAAAAAAAAAATGGAAGATTTGTTTTTGTTTTATGATGCAAAAAGACATAAATAGAAGATTTTCATGTGGTACTACTGTGGTTCTTACTTCCTTTTGCTCTTCCTTTACTTATTTTCATTTACATCTATTTTGTAGTATGAATGAAAGCAGTAAATTTTTCTAGATATTTTCTAATAAATTTCCTAAAATAAAGAAAGAGAGGAAGAAAAAACATTTGAGCATTTTCAAATAAATAATTCATTTTGTCGTTAAATTGTCGCAAGGATTAAGCAAATATACTTGTATACGTTATATGCATAGAACTAAAATGAAAAATATATTGAAAGAGAATGAAGATTATAAGAAAAATATTGTTAAAAATATTAAATGGAAGTTCTCTAAAGGATTTTATAATATATTAAGTTGAAAAGATTAACAACTTACTTATAACGGTAAATATATTTTCTAAAATTTAGGATTTTCTGAAAATATTTCGTAATATTTTTCATATTAGTTTAATAACTAGATAGTATTGAATTGTAATTTGAAAAAAAAAAATAATTCATCTTTCTGTAATCATTTCCGGTGGATTGGGGAGTAGAAATACACATGGTGGGCATGCATGTGGTACGAGTACACCAAAATCCGAACAAAATCCAAGTATGTTTGATCCTGAATCGACGGTTTCCCGGTCTGCGTCTGATCATAATGAAACGCGACCTAGCTTGGGTTAATAAATGTATATAGTTAAACAATATGAAATGTGTAATAATGCGAATATAAATGCAGTAGGGATATTTACTAAAGTTTCGGTATAGGCCGTGGCTGTGGGCAAAGACTTGGCAAAATTAATGAACCAGTTGTACAAGAAACAAAGGGTCACAAGGTTTTCTTTTTAATATTTGTTATGAACTGCCGAGCTCATTTAGGGCCAAAATCAAGAATTTCCTTGTAAATTCCGTTATATTTCAAGTTTTTGAAAATCAAATAATAATTTATTTTATTTTGTTAGCATTTTTCAAAGTAATTCAAATTTTTTTTAAATAATTCCCAAAATTATTTAGTTTTTCACTGACTATTCTTATAATCTTACTGAATACTTAAGAATTCTATTCTTTAAGCTGAGCATATCTCAATTATTTATGCATAACTAAAAAAATCTGACTACATACATTGATAATATTGGCTTTTGTATGCTTTATCATTCAAGATATAAAAAATTAACTTCGAATTTTTTAATCCCAATTTCAATAAAATTTTATTTCTTTTGTGCTCATAATTATTTTTTTTCATTTATAATGCAAATTTTAATGTGCTTATACGTTTTATAATTTTTTTTTTATAATTTATGATTTATTGTTAAGTAGTAGTCAATGCTACTGACAGGAGAAGATTTTCAAGCTAAATAAAATTGTATAAGAAAGGCAACTTTATTTACACACATTATTGTACAAAACATAAACGAATTTTGAAAAAAAAGATTAAATAAAAAAATATAAACCCCACGATGACGTGACTGCTATCATATATTGAATGGACACAATCTGTACGAAAATTCAATGGGATTCAAGTTGCATTTGAACGAAAAATTAAATTTTTCTCTCGTTTTTTAAGTATTATTGAATTTCATGCCGTAAAACAGCAATGAATAGCGCAATATTCACAATTTTAATGGAGACATTTTGTCATTTTAAATGAAAACAAAAAAAAAAATTAAAAATATCAAAACAGAATGTAAAATTAAATTGAACATTTAATGCTAAAAATGAAGAAAATAAATTAAAAAATTTTTTTTTCCTCTTATGCACACATAATGGCCCCTCATTTGCTACCCTATTAAATCGAGACATTGATAAAATTAAATGAAAGAAAAAAAAAGTAAAAGGTCAAACCATAACACGAGACGAAGAATATTTGAATCTCAACAAATTTCTATTGAATGCAAGGTTTATTATAAAAATATGCTTTTGAAGTGCTCTTAATAAAAAATACACACAATTATGGAAACTTGTATAAGGAAGAATTTTTTTATAAAATTTATTTTGTATAGCTACTTTGGTTCTTTTTTATTAAAAATTGTGTAATTGATTAGGTTTCATGTGTTTTCCCGTTTTTTTTTTTGTTGTGACCTCTCGGTGAGAAGGAAGTTTATCCTTCGTTGTTTGCAAGCACTTTTCGGGTGATATAAAAACGACATTACTAATGAAACTGACAATATTGCATATTGAATGCTTCCTAATTTTTTTTTTTAAGTGGCCATTTCAATTTGCATAAAGCTATTGTAATTTTTTTCTGATTATCATCCTCTTTTAATTTCGATGACACCATATTTATTCTGTTGTGTGAATATATTTTTGTTTTTTGTATTGGATGGTGGATATTTATAGCGGTGCAAACAGATAATAGAAATGATAACCCTGCATGTATACCGTCCACATAATAATTTTAATTACTTTGGATATTTTTAAATTAAGTCGGTGTTTTGAAAGGAAGCTGATATTCTATAATCTATGGTATTCTATCTCAATTAGAGGACGGAAAGAAAAGTATTTGAATTTAAAATAACGTTTGTTGGTGACTTGTATCAGAGGAAAATTATGCAAATTTAACCTACTTCTGCATTTTGGTATGCAAGAACAATAAAATAAATAAACTGATCAGTGGCTACCATTGATAATATCGATATATGTTAAGCATATGTCAGATAGTACAGTAAATAGGTAATATAAAATGAAGGTATAGGTTATAAAATGCAAGTTCTTTCTTCATACTTAAGCACGGATATGGCAATATTAGTTACTGATCAATATAACAATAGTTAAACATATTATTTGTTTCATTATTGAAAAAATACTGTCTATTAGAGAAAGTTTTTATCAACAAACCCTTAACATACAAAAATTCCAGCCCTACAAAACCACATAATTTTATTTAATTCAAAACTTTTATTCTACAGAAATAAAAACATAGAATCAAAAAAAATTCAAAATCGTCTGAACTTTATAAATCTTAATTTATCAATGATAAAGATGAAATGAAGTTAAAAATAAGAATTACAAGTTTTTTTTTTTTTGGTTCTTGCTTTATAGTTAAGAAAATAACAATATGAAAATTTTTGTTTTTCTCACATATTCATAAATTTTATGCAAAAAAAATTAATGGAGAAATGAAAAAACCGAAAAAATTTTCCGTAAAATAAAATTTAAAACAGACAAACACTAATATATTTTAAGTTTCTAAATTCACTGGAAAGCATAATAAATTTTCCTTTTTCTAATATATATGTAGGTACACATATTTTAAAGAATAGCAAAGAGAGTGAAAGAGGGGCCGGCGACAAATACGGACTGTAACGTACAATGAATAAGATGACAATGATTATATGAATCCATTTAACTCTAAGTTGTCTTCAAAAATCATATAAACCAGGGGGCAATAAATTTTATCAATTTTTTTTTCCTTTCTTATACTTTTTCCCATCCATTTTTCACTTTGTTTTATGAACACATCACTTTACTTACGTTGCTATACGTAAGTATAGCGTACTAGTATTTTTTTTTTTTTTTTGAATTGCTCATGTTTACTTAAAAATGAACCAAAAAATCTACCCATCGTTATTATTTGTTTGTTGATTTTAACATTTTCATGTTATTCATTTACCACCTCTTTAGAATATCTTTAAAATAAAATAAATATAAGTGAAAACAGGATATAAAAATGGAGAATTTACAAGGATATCATTTTTTATATTTCCTTATGTTTTTATACATAAGAAAATCGTTTTTTCTTTCAGAGAGAGCATTGAATAACGAAATATAACCGTACATACTTACAATATAACTCTTATAATATAATTGTGTTCATTTGTTCATCAGGGTATTGTCGTAATATGACGAGTTGAGAGTTCATAGTTATTTGAGTTTTCCTTAAGTTATAATATTATAAAGTCTGAGGCGTTCCTTTTTCTTCCTTATTCTTTAATTTAATGTTTTCATTTTTCATTTACAATTTTGTTTTTTTTTGTATTCTCTGAAAGGTTCAATAAATTTAGCACCCATGAATGAAAATTTATTATGTTTTAATATTATTTTAGGAGTGGGGGTGGGGAGAGTTGTGTTACAATAACGACTCACCTTCATCCAGATGGGTTCAAAATAAAGTAAAATGAATTTTCTGGAAAGCAAGGGAGGAAAAATAAGAAAAAAATTATTTCTTTTAATATTATAATAACACTTTGGAATACTAGGGTTAATATGAAAAATTTATTTTCATAAACAAAAACAAAAAACAGAGAAGAAAATATAAGTTCTCTATTTTTTTTTTGCTCTCTTTTTTTTTTTTTGGTAATTCACTTTCCAAAGTTCAACCAGATGGGGCCGAAATTTTGCACCAAAAGTAAAAGAAGTATGAGTTTTTTCTCTTGTTATTCTGTAGAATGAAAATTAGAAAAGAAAATAAAATATATGTGCCTCGTTTGTTAAAAAATAAATCGTTTTAAAGTGAAAGAGAAGTAAAAATGATAAATAGAAAGAAAAAAAACAAAAAATAAAATAAAATAGATCTTTTAAATAAATCAAAAAGAGAAAGGTGCAAATAATTTAGATCTAAGGGAAAAAATTTTTAAATAAAATCTAAGATGGTGTTAAGCCATCAGATTTTTAACCTGAATTTCATTACAGTGGTTGCGACAGTGGTTGACATACGTTTTATTCCCCTTGCCAATAAGCTTTATTTCATTTTTTGCTGAATGAAACGTATGCCAACCATTGATACAAAAATCTTCGTATAAACGAAGATATTCAATGGGATTCGGATGACGTTTTATTTTTCTCATTAAACAAAATGCACGGACGTTTACACACAAATTTTCATCCGACTTTAATTAAAAAAAGCAAAGTAAATGAACAATTTAAAGTTTTCTCTAATAAATTTTCGAAAAACACTATAAACTTTTTAATAATTTTTTCGAGCTTTTAAACAATAATGCTCTCGCTACTCCTGGTTTTATGCAATTTTTTTTCTTAATTTTTTTTTTCAAATGAAAATATGTATTTGTTTCAATGTGTGTAATATTTTAAATTAATAATTTTTAACTTTAAATTTCTAAGCCCGTTATCTCGTTAAAGAAAATAAATAAAATTATAAATAGGAACTAAGTTCTAAGAATAAAATGCTCCTAACCCCATAATATCTACTTTAATTTATTTTAACTACTGTTTTACTTGAATTGCGTTGACAACAATTTATTGTTTACGTCGTTGAGATTTATTGGTTGATATTTTTATTAAAAAACAACCGAATACATACATAAGAAAAGAGAAAGAAAAAAACAGAAACTAAAAAATCAAAAATATTGTCATATATTTTTCAATATTCTAAAAAAAAAAAATGAAAAAAAAATGAAAATCGTCTTTTATAGTCAGCGAAGTCAGGTTAGTTGTTGTATTATTTGCTCCCAAAACAACCCACACGCCAATGTTTGACAATAATTTTTGGCTTCAGGCACTTCTACTTGTCATTCTGTTATTCTTGCTTTTCTATTTTCCTGTGTTTTGTTTTGTGTTTTTTTTCAAAAATCCCATGTGTGATCTTTGAGAGAGAAAATAAGTATAAAAGAAATTGGTTAAAATAAAATGTAATTCATTTGTTTATATGTATGTATGTGAAATAAAATAGAGAAAATAAATTGTTCCTGAGACACATAAATTATAAGTTAACAGAGAGAAGAAAAAAAAACTGAAAATATAGGATAAAAATATGAAATAGAAAAAAATAAGACTCAGTTTTCAAATACAGAACAGTCCTAATCCTAAATGACATATGTATGTACGTATATATATATATATATATATATATATATATATATGTATACGTTACATAAAAGATGATGTGTGAAGTAAACATAAAGTAGATAATAAAATATTAATTTAGTAAAGAAAATTTTATCCAATTTTTGCTCTTCTATATGGTTAATGTCAAAATAGCACCATGATTGTGTCAAAGGTTTTAATGTTTCTGACATGTATAAAAATTTATTTGCTATCATGGAAATAATATTAAAATATAAAAGTCTAGTCAGCATATTTTTTTAACACAATTTTTTTTTTTTAAATAAATTACTTAATTAACTGTGTAACATTTTTTTAATAATAGGAATACCTAGTGGAAATTCATCTTAGGTGCATATTATGCTCCAAGATTAGGATGTCACTTGGTTTGTGGTACAATGTAAATTGTTACGGAACCTACAGAATTATACAAAAAATACAATACAGTGTAGGAACTTTCCGTTCGATGTTGATTGAAAACATTACAAGGCTACTACAATGGTTTAACCGCAGGAAGTGCTCAACCTGGAAGACAAAAATTTGGCAATGCTTTCCAAGGTATAAACATATATGGGAGTGAAATGAAATATCAACAGTAGTAGCAAGTCTATTTGATTCAGCCAACTCAAGTTACTTTGAAAAATTTTGGTAGGTACATTGCAGATGAAATATATAAGAAAACTTTATAATTATATCATTTTGTTGTTGCAGGAATTTCAAGAATATTATTAAAGAAGACGGAACCTTAAATTACTTTATGCTAGTCTTACCGTTCTCCTCTTTTAAATACAAAAGTAAAACTTATTGAATTCGGAGTTATTTTCAAAATATCGTAGTACCAAAAACTTACCATTCTTCCCATAAAGTCAATTGGCAAGACTGAAGCTTTGTACAACTATTGTTGCAAGTTTTGTACAAATATGTACGCACATTAAATGGATGAGTTACAAAAACCAAAAAAAAAAAGGTGAAATTTTTATAATATTCTAAATGCGAATGTAATTTTGAATATTTAGGCTATTCTGTTTTATCTCAAAGTAACACGATAGTTAAGAATGGCTAGACAATAAGAAATATGACCAAATTTTTTTTTTTTTTGTTTTACAATACACAATGAACGCAAATCATAAATCTCCGGATGCAATAAAATATGAAACAAAAAAGAAGAAATGAATGGTTCTTTTTTTCGGTACAAAAGCGAAAAACCCATGATAAATAAAAACAAAATTTAATAAAAATATTGTTCACAATAAATCAAAAATGTACATTTATGTTCACATACAAATATACGTTATGTATGTACAAAGAAAAAACATGCTCAATCCATTCTACACAATCTTCATGTAGAACCAAATGCTTGTATTTGAATGAGACTTAGTTAAGAACGTAAATAGGTAGCACAAGAAAAACTAAAGATCATCGTTAACATTCAACAAAATACTGAAAAATATTAAGTATAACACAAAACTCCTGCCATCACCAAATAAGAAACTAAACCGCAAAAATATAAAAGTATTACAAGACCAACCAACAATATAAAAGTAGAAAAAAAAAAAAATTACTCTGTGAAGATGAAGAAAAATTACTTGAGAGATGATGGCATGACAGTTGCTGTTACTGATGCTTTATTACTGTGCTCTTTATAATATGCGAGTAAAAATGGAAAAAAAAGAAAATAAATAAACAAAAAACAGTAAAATTCAACGATCAAGTTGTAGATTTGAAGAGTATAAAGTACATGGTCACTTGTGTATAATTATGATAAATTGCTATAAACAAGAGAAGAATAATGATGATGATAACAATATTAAAACTTTTGGACAGCTACAAAAAAGATAAGAATAAAAAGTGGAAAAAAAATGAATGAATAAAAAAAGAAAAAGAAAACGGAAGATAAGATATAAAAATAAAAGAGAACGCAACAAATTCCATCAGTGCACAACAAACACACCACAAACAGAAAAAAAGCAAACCGAATAAAAATTTCAAAGCAAAAATTTTATTTATAAAGAGACCTTGCAATTTTTATACATAATAAAAGGTATGAAATTAAGAGTAGAATGTCTCTGGATGTTACAATACTAGACACACTAGCTTGTTTACTGTAAGTATATACATCCAAGATTTTAATTAAAAAATGTGCAATGACACTAGGAGAAGAGTTTATTTTACGAAACAGTAAACCTTTGGTATTGAAATTATTTTATGCGTTCTTGAACTTTCAAACAGTTGTTTATCTAATTCTCTCCTATCCAGGAAGCGCATTTTAGCTTGGAAGATTAAACTGTCAATTAATTTTTACATCCCTTACTCTCTGTAAATAAAATTTCATCTTACACTTACTCTCTGTAAATAAAATTTCGTTGTAATCCATAAGTACAATTGATATTGTGAATTTTACTCTGTGACTTCTCAAATGTTTACTTGTATTGAAGTTTAACTGCATTGTATTTAAATTTTGATAAGGGGCTTGCACAGTTTGTAATTGATCATAACGTATGTAAGTGCAAGCACACGATCATTAATTTGTTTTGTAAAATATTACTACAGAGTGATAATATAGTATGTACTCGTCTTTGTTCGCTTAGATTCATTTTTAATAGCACGAATTCCTCTCTTCCATAATTAATTGCATTATAGTTTGTGTTATAAACGAATTTTTTCATTTTGTATAATTTTATATAATATCAATTTGTTAATATCTTTAATTTAGGAAGAATATACCAACTACTAGGCAGTAATAATAACATCAAAAGAAATATTATACATGAAAATTAGCAATGAGATTTCAACAAAAATGATTTATTAGTGATATTCACGCATTTATGATGGTATTATGATATCTTTACCCATTAATTTTTTTTGTATTGTTTTGTTTTTGTGTCTTCATTCAATCCAATCTTAGTAATTTTTCATTTGAAATAAAATATTTTCTCTTAAATTCCTAACCTGACAAAGGTAAAGCACTTTTGTATGAGAATATGGTAAAAAAAAATTGTATTGTCCATCAATTTTAACTATTTTATTATTTATTTGTACATAATGCACATTTGTATGTAGTGGCTTACATACCTCATAAAGGAGACTGCATATTTATTATAGATGAGAGATTTTAATAATGAGATGAACGTGAAGATCATATCGAACGAATGAAAATAATTTACGATCTTCACAATTTGTTAAGATCTCTTTTTTTTCGGATAGAATATTAAAAATAATTTTTTCCGACATTTTAACACAAGGCTAAATATTAAAATCATAGAAAATTTGTCACTTTTACTTACATAATATGCCATATTTGTGTACATAATGTAATGTGGAAGAGTGGATGGAAATTGTATATTTTAAGCCCATAAGTATATTGTATATTAATAAAAATATTAATGAGTTACAAGTTGGCCATGTTAGTTGTACACTCGGCCGTGAATAATCAAATGGGTACTCTTTAATAAAATGTAAAAATATGTATGTAGAAAGCAGTAGCAGTTTGTATTAAAATTTATTTTAACATGTTTTTCCTCGTATTTTCCTGTTCAACTCATAAATTGTATAACAAAAGCGATATAATATGAAAATTTCATGTATGTAAGTATGCATGTATCATAAATACATAAATATTTTTTATTTAATAATTTCGTATTATTTATTATATTTGAAGATTAGAAAAGTTTTGACGGAATTTCATGAGTAGCAACGATCGTAATTTATTTTTGGTATTAAAAAATTTTTCAAGAATGAATTTTTCTTTTTATCTTTATATGAAAAAGGGAAACTAATTTTAATGAGGAAGGAAAATGTAATAAAAAAGCAAAAAAAATTATATGTGAGGAAACATGAAGGTAAAAATTGCCATTTTGAATGAATTAGAAAATTGGAAAAATTGTGTGAAAATGATGTCATGAACGAATAAACGTTAGTTTGTGTAAATTACTGCTTTGGTAAGTTATTGTGCTTAAATAAGCACAATACAGTTAGCTATGAATAATTTAAAAGTTTTTATTTAAATTTATTTAATAGCTATACTTAGTAGAACGGCTATAATGAATTCATCGAAATATTGAATTTTTAAAGCAGATTTGGTGAACAATTCTGGCTTCTTTCAAAAGATAAATTTTGACGTATGAGGTATGACAGAGTAATAAAGTAAATGTCATCTTCTGCTTTTCATTTCGGTATGTAAAATGTGAAATTTCCGCTAAGTTAAATGTGTTTATATGAATTTCTTTAAAAATTTTATGATTTTTGTGTTGCTTTTAAGGTTGCCTGAAGGAAATGCACTAATGTCTGACATTGTCGTATCCAATTTATAAACTGGCTGTATATGGTGTGTGCCCCGCCAGAATTATTTGCAAGATAGAATGGATTCTTGTTGATTTATTCAATTTGTGATAAATATTATCGCTTTGTTGCAATATCAATTCACAATATCAAAAGGTAAAATCGTGTTGTATTAATCCTCTTCGAATTAAATAAACACTTTCAAACCTTTACAAGCATATTACATATTCTCTTTAATTCAGTTTCCGATTACTTTGTACACTACTGAACTTTACATTTTATATTTTAACATTACAATTTTATAACAAGAAATTTGTAAAGAATTCTTTTGCGCTTCATAAAAAGCAATTACCCGTATAATCCTTGTCCGAAAGAAAAACAGTTTATTTATTACACATCATATTATATAATACTTAATATATTATTACTTTATTATAAACTGGCATTATCAAATCTACTATAAGTACACATTAAATATGGTAAAGCGGAGAAATTTCCAATACATACAGTAATAATGCTTTACATGTCATAAAAAGTAAAATATTAGAAAATTTTATCGCAATATGTGGTATTAGAAAAGAATAAGTCTATATATATATATTTTATTTAAAAAGAGGGCAACATCGTTAGATATCCTTAAAATAAATAATATATTTGTTTTTTTTTTTTTTATATTTTTAGAATTATGCACATTTTATGTTTTCAACGATTCAAGCTAAGGAACAACAACGAAGAGATAAATTCAAAAGGGGATTTTATAATTTTTTTTTTTTGTTCAAATAAAACCGAAAATTCATAAAATTGTTATTTGACTCTTATGTAGTGATGAGATCAAATAAATTATAATTTATATATGTATGTAGAATTTAAAGAAACAAAAAAAAAGGATAAAATTGTATACAATTTATTTTTGCACATTTTGAAGGGCACATATACATATATAAAAAATAAAAGGATATGTGATAATTTTAACGGTTCGGGTATTTTATTTATTTTTGCATTTTGCAATTTTTTTATATACCTACTTGTTTTTTTCACAAACAAAAGGACATAATTTATATTATAGCTTTATTTTTAGTAATGGAAATACATAAGATACATAGATTTTCCATTTATAATCCGAGCTAAATCACAAATTGATTAATTGTATATGTAATCAATGCATCGTATTAAACGTGTAAAAGAGTTGAGTATAAAAATTTCTTAAAATCCGGCATAATCTTAAAAATTTTTTGCGTTAGGTCACATTAATATTAATTTTGCTATTTGATTTAATCAGAATTTCTATATTTTTATATATCTTACTTACAAAGCATGTAATTTGTGTTTCCTAAATAACGTGCAGTGGCCTAAACCCATGTTGTCTAGTTCTCTATGCAAATAATTCTATTAATATTAGTTGAATTTTGAATGAAATAATTTCAATGGTTCAATTTGATTGTAGTTAAATGCATGTTACTAAAAAATTTTTCTTCATAATGGCATGAAAGCTATGTTGACATAGTCCTTTAATTATACAGACATTCTCCAGAAATTCAATATAAAACGTGTGTTGATATTCCATAGTTGCCGGATTCAACTATAAAATTTTTAATTTAATTTTAAAAATTGAAAATCGATGTTTTTATTACATTATAAAAGAAATCATAATTTTGAAGGTTATTCAATTATATTATTGAAACATGGTGTGCCTTTTCTTTTTTATTTAATAGGGTTGTTAGAAAATAAATGTGTTTTTTCTGTTTTCTCTAAAATTATGGTACTTTATAACATTATATATGCATGTTCATAAATTCTTAACCATAAAATTTTTATAACTGGCGCCCTTTATTTCTTTTATTTTAAAAAAAAAAACGTAAAATTAATAATTTATTACAAAATTTTTTAAATAAAAGTTGCCAATTTATAGATTTATTTTGTTAAAATGTCATACCATTCCTGTTCGAATTCCAAATATTTTTTTTATGGCCAAGGAGAAAAATAAACAAATATTTATGGAAATGGTGTGTCTTTTTACTTGAACAATATTACACGACACTAATAATTAAGATTTATGTGATTTGATCTGGTAACTGATTTAATTGCAATAAACTGCAAGGGTTTATATTATTAAAATTTAGCTTATTTCAGGATTAAAATAGAAATGTAAGAATAATATCGTAATTCAATTTAAAAAGAAAATTTTTAAACCATTTAAATAAATTATGGTATTTTTAAATTTGGGAAAAAGAAATGTGCAAAAATTTAAAATTTCATTGGGGGATTAACGTGCTTTAAACAAAATTGTGTTAATATTCGTGTATATGGCCATTTTAAAAGAACAACATAAAGAATTGGGACTTTTAAGTTTCAGATTTGTATTTGCCGACCGAATTTTAACTTGGGTTGTCTTTCATAACAGGTGTAACAGGGACAGTTTTTTTTTTAAAATTTGAGACATTTTGCTGCAATGAAGAATCGAATTCGAAAAAAAAACATCAATTTTTCGACTATCTATGAGATCATTTTTCACTTATGAAATATTCTAAAATATGCAATTTCCAACAGTTTCAATCAAATGGTAAACAAATTTATTTCTTTTGATATTTTTAATTCAAATCCAGTTAAATTAAGTGTAAAATATTTGCGTATTGCAAAAAAAGAAATAGGAGGAAATTTTAAATAATTTGAATGGCATACCAAATTGGATTATAAGTATACAAATACATTTCCTCTCTTGTTTTGTAAAGCAATAAATAACGTTTGCTAAATAAATAATGTACAAGATATAGAAAATCAAGCAACCCTTTACTTCATTCAATAACGTTCTTACTAGAGAAAAGAAGAACACATACAATAAAATTGATTTTTATGTTGTTAATGTTAAAAAAATTAGCATCTTTTCGCAATTAATTTTATAATCAACCATTGTCCGCCTTATAAATGGCCCCTAATAAATTTTCTGTTACACAATAAAGTTTCTAATTTGCGAATTTTTATTGTAATTTGTGATGCAAATTTTTCCTTTTTTTTTTTTTATAAGTTTAAGGTACAGAATGTTTTGAAAATATTTGTTTAATGAAAAGGTATTATGGATTTGAAAATGCTACTGGTTGGATGGTGATTTGATTAACAAATAAATTGCCGACAAATTTAAATACTGGGTTTAGCAAAAGAAGATCTTAGTCAAGTAGAAATGTGAGAATTTTAATTAAAGTATTTTTTTTACATAATAACATTGTATGATTAAGTTTGATAAATTTCAATAAAATTGTAATCACAGAATATATTTATTGTATCCTACAATTTCAGGTCGAAAATTGTGATAACCATCTGCTTAGATTGATGACCATTGCCAGTTTTGAAAACGATCTAAAGAAGAAATTGGAAATCGATATTCCGAGAGCTCGAAAACAGAAAAGATTCTATTCTTCAATTTTATTCTTATGAGTAATTACTGAAGCAGTTTATGCTGTAGAATTCAGGAGCATTGTGCAACTTGCATCAAAGGAAGAGTTCTGTTTATGGTGGTAATCCCATTTTTCTGTAAATATTTCTTTGTTCTTACAAAAAAAAAAAAATATAAACTACTATTAAATTTAACTGCAATTAGCATAAATTAGTTTTAAATTATTTTAAAGTCTATCTTCACAAGATATCAAAAATTTAGTGAAAGTTATTTATTTTTAAATGATCTTAAGGCAACAATTCCATCCAATTTTTACCACTTAACTGAATTTCATTGATATTATATACTTTAAACAAAGTGCTTTTTTTTATATTTTGTGCATTTATTATTCAAATAACCTGAGGAAAATATTATGTATTATAAAAAAAAAAAAAAAAATATAAGGAAAATGAAAATTTGCATAAAAAATTTTTCCCTTTACAAATTTTATCTCATATATTTATTCCTTAATATAGGTATACATAACTAGGCACTTATACATGGGTCATACTTATTGTATTTTGAAGAAAAAGCTAAAAATGAACATCTTGTTATCTTTTAAATATAACAAGTATAAAGAGGATGATACGCCTCTGATAATATTGCTGTTTTTACCCTAATTCAACTCACATTTTTAATAAGTTCATCCTATTCATTTTATTATTAAGTAGAGAAAAACCTTTTGATTTTATAGCCTTTTTCCTTTTAGTTATATGCATATTTATTTTCGTTGAAGGCATTATTTTTTTCTTTAAAGTTTTTCCTGTTTTTTTTTTTTATACTTATCATAAAAGTGGCCATACATAAAAGAAGAAAAAGAAAAGATTATCCAAAAAGATAATGAAATTTTCCAGCTCTTGTCTTGGTAAATCCTGTTAATTCACCTTTTTTTTTTACCTTATCTCGATCTTTTCTCTTCTTTTGTTTCCTATATCATTTTATTCGTTGCTTTTAAAATTTGTGTTTTTAGTCTATGGTCTATATTTATTTATACATCTTTTTAGTATAGTATATTTTATTTAGACTTTTTGTATAATTGCAGGGATCAGAGAAAGAATGACAAAATAGTACATGGTGGCCAAAATATACCTGAAAATTAAATACAGAACGGAGTGGTTTATCATTGGTGTTAAACAATTCTTTCTCAGTATACCAATATTGGAATCAATACGAAACGCCACTGTTAATATCATTATTTAAAATTATTTTAAAACCACAAAAAACAAGAATTCGGGGAGCAGTAAGGTGAAAATTTGAGAATCATATCCAATTTGAAAATGCTGTTGAATGGACCCGGTTTGTTTGTACACTGAAAATTAGTTACAGGAGCACAATAACAAGAATGTAAGAGTTACATGAACAAGATTTTAACTGTGAAGCTTATAGAGTCGCTTAGAGGAAGTTACCACCAGAACACATGATATTTATGACATTACATAAAGTCAAAACTACTAAATAGCTGTTCATTCTTGTTGCCGTTCTGAACCAAAAAAAGGAGTCTTAAGAGAGCCACCCTGTTTATTTAAAAAATTTTACAATAAGATTTGTAAAAACTTTTAATAAATTTATAAAACATGTTGATGATAAACAAAAAGGTGCAACAACAATATAATATTACAATCTTATATTAAAACCAACAAACAAATATTGGGCAAGACTGAAAAAAGAAGGTGACTAAGAAAGAAGAATTATTACCTAACGGACAATTAATCACATTTTTACATGACCAGGTGAATGAGTTTATAATATAATTAACAGTCGGCGGGATATTTTCACACTGTTATGATATCATAGTATTATGATTTAATTTAGTGTTTAGTAAACGACACACACGCAGATACATACATTAGGTTTTCATGTATATATATTTACTCTTAGAAAATACAATAACAATAAATCAAAATTAAATATTCAAATAGGTCCATTAAAATGTTTTAAGAGCACAAAGTATTAAAATCGGAAGTAGATAGTATTTGAACTTTTATTGGCAGTCATGAAAGTCATGTGGTTAAAGGAACACCCACTAAAAACGGGTTATGTGACTCTTGTCATCTTTCTTTTAATAAATAAATATCTCAATAGTTAAGACCGAGAGCACGACGGGAAATTAAAAATGTATTGCAAATATTCTATGTATGGTTCGGTATTCTTTGCGTATGCTTGTAAATATTCGCAAATATCAGGGGTTTCGACGTCTTAAGACCTCGGGAAAGCGCTTTTACTTCTGTATCGTAACTATATCGTAATACTTTCTATATCGTATAACCCATATTTGAGTCAGTCAAAAATTTTATATAAAACAATATTATTACTTATTGTGCTTTTAAAGATTCAGGCATTTTAAGTGTATGATTTTAAATCTTACATAATTGAAATTGGGCTAAATTTGATTTTAATTTACCTGATAAAGTTATCTTATGGATTCAAGAATTCAACAAATTTCTAATTCGTACACAAATCAACCCTATTTCCTATTTCTAATTTAATACTATAATATTAAATATATTACATTATTTAATATATGCAAAGATATTTTACATTTTAAAAAAGCTATAGATATTATTTATGATTTATTCTATATAGAAGCCATTAACGTATATATAAAAGAACACTAATACTACATTTAAATAATATTTACAGTGGAAAGACATGATTGTTTGCACCTTTTATTAACAAAAACCAAAAAAAACAAATAAGGTGAAGCATGGTCACAGCTTTTACTTAAATTTAACATTTATAACAAAAATCAGGGACTCTAAGTACTATGCTTTGTATATCGAAATACAAGAGTAGAATACATGTTTAAAAAATAGAAGTACAAAAAATTAAAATGACGATAATATCAGTAACAATGCTTTTCAATGCTTCTATGTTGAGTTTTTACAGTGATTTTTTAAATTTTCCTGTTAAAAAACTAAGTGCTGATTTTACAGATCACAGGTATTCAATTTGTAGGTAAAAACAAGTAAAAGAAAAAATAAATTTAAGAAATTTTCACGTTCACTCTTTTGTGCTTTTTTATTCCTTATATCTTTTTTCTTTTCGTTAAATCGCAATATATTTGGAATTAAAAGTTCGAAACATAAAATATCGCGAAAAAATTCACCGAAAAATTTTTAAATTACAATGGAAATATCTGGAAGAACCCTGTTGTTTCTTAATTTTGATTTACTTTAGTACTTTTCTGGATCAAGCTCTTTTCTGGATGCATTCATAAAATGTATAAAATTTCCGAACGAATTTTCAGAGAGAAATTTATTGATAAACACCCGATGCAAGTAATTTAACCATCTTTCCATTGCATAAGCACTACTTATTTCAGCTCTCAAAACAAAAGACGATTTGACATTTTGAAATCGCTTTAGTTTAGAATTTAAAATTTTAATTTGTGGTACATTTATTCATCCTACTTTGCTCCTGGGAGTAGAATAGGGCTGGTATATGATATCGTAGAGCAGATAACCATGAACCAGTTTCTTGGTCATTGAATTTTACTAGGCAGGTGACGATCCTACCGTAATTTTTGGTACATACTTTCTTGCAAATTGTGTAAGTGAACTTATTAGAAAATAACGTAATTATCCACTAATTGGCCTTTAAAACAGCCGGATTCTGTCTTTTCCTCTCTTCGTTTTGTTAATATCGCCTTTGAAGGCACTTTTATTATTAGCAATAGATTTGAATTTCAGATTCAGAAATCGTAAATGTAGAGATTCGTAAATAAAAAATTTCGATAAACTAACCAAACAACCAGTTCATTTTACACTGACATTATCTTTCAAATAAAATCGAATGGTATTGTTTTCTATATAAACTTAACATAAGTGGGTGGCAAACTAAACAAAAATTTTTTTTATAAATTTATTTTTATATGGTCGAATTGTATGGAAAAACGTGTTTTTAACAAGTTGATTTCAACAAAATAAAAAAAAAGCATTCGGTTTTTGTTTTTTGCTATAAAAATTCATCACGAATTTTCTCAGTTATGCAAATTTTCTTTTGAAAAACAAACAATAATAATAAGAAAACAAACTCTTCAGATAAAAATTTACAATTATATATAAAAAGAAAAAAGGGAAAATAAATGGAAACCAAAAGGTCGGGAACACAAGAAAAGAAAGTCGAAAGCTGTTTAAAACTGAAATAAGGAACTAAATATAAATCATTAGTATTGGAAACTTTCTCATATCATACGGAACTTATTGTTGACTTTAGAGATGAAGGTGGACTGGGATGATTGTGTAGACAGCGGAAAGGTTAGCATCGGATTTTAGGATTTAGTAGAAATTTGGTTGGCCTGGAATGCCGAAAATATGGATACAATTGAAAAATGTGGTGTGTCTAGAATACAGCAAATATGTACAAAAAATTGGTGAATTTTGAAATTTTATCTGTCTGAAATGCATAAAATACAAAAAAAAATTGATAAATTTTGCAACTTCTGTTGGTCTGGAACGTAAAATATAATATAAAAATGAATAAATTTGGAGATTCTCTCTGTCTACGATGTTTGATGTAAAACATTTTATTGGTTAAAACCAGCAAGATGCAATTGTAATCCATTATTGTAACCCTGTAAGTTATTTTCCAAATGATCTTATTAATATAGCAAATTTACTAATAACATAATTTAAAGGAACGTCCAAATTATATCGCACCTAATAAAATATTCTTTATATACCTAATTCTTTCTTATCAAATTTTTACAATCCTCACATTCATCCCCAAAATTTTATTCCTTAATTCCACTCCTTTTTCTTCTCCTTTATCGTATTATTTTGTCCATATATTATGGATGTAGTTTATATATTTTCAACATTATCAAACACTGCTTAACACTTTTATACAAAAAAAAATTTTAATGGACTTTGTAATATGGTAATAATAATATAGAAATTTGTTGCCTCTATAAACGGGGTTTCTCCCTCATTTTAATAGGTTATGCATCCATTTATTCAATGTCATTTTGATATTGATCACATTATAATACATTTACTCTTTGATAAACAAGTATACAAACATTAAAGATTTTGATAAAAAAAATATAAAAAGTTATAAAAATATTTTTGTATGCGAATATAAAAATAAAATCGTATTTTTTTAATAACCATTTTCTCAGCCTATAGTTTATTGCCAGTCCAAAAAAAAAAAAAAAAAAAACGAAATTTTTATGACATATTTTTATTTTTATCTTACAAATAACGGTAATATGTGAGAAAAGAAATGCATAAATTGGTCCCCAGAGAATGATTTACCGTTACATGATAAAAACAGAATGGTAATAAAAATATTTGTATATTAAAGTGGTATAAACACTCTGAATTTTGGCCAGAACCAGTAAAAAAAAAAAAACATAAAGTCTAAGATAAAAATAGACATAAAAAATGAAAGTAAAAAAGAGTTGGGGGATTTTTATTTCAAATTTTAAGCCCATATCCATTTCCAGAAACAAAATTTAGATGCGTTTATTATTAGCAAAAAGCAAATTGACAGTTAAAGAGACTCAACTATAAAATTTCATTTTGACGTTGCTCGTAAGTCATAAAAAAATTTTACCCTTCTCCTTATTTACTCTTAGAAAATGCAATTTACAGTGAAATATGAAAATCTTAAGTGATGTTTTTGACACCCGAATGTTAACCTGCTTCCGTGAGGGTTTTCAAAGCGATTTTTCACATGAAATCCAAAAAAATTAATTGCAACAGTCGCAACTATAATTAATTTTAAAAAATAATTTATTAAAATTCCGATAATTTAAGATTAGTTTCAGTTTATACATAATTTGTGTCTTAACTATCTTCTATGTTATCCCCTCTCCTATTTAATTCATTAGTGTGTCATTTCTTTAAAATATTTCTTTTAAGAAGAAAATTGATTGAATAACTTTATTACAAAAATAAATTTTTTATTTTAAGGATTCTTATTACAAGAAGACTAAATTGGAAAAATATTGGAATGAATTGGAGGAAAAACAAAAATGTTTTTGGAAATCTGACGATATCATAACAGCTTTTAACCATACAACAGCACAATGATTAAAAAAAAGGAATAAAATCAAAAACGCAATGAAAAACCGATTTACAAAAGAAAAAAATCTGCAATAATGTTCATTGCATCCTTGAATTGTTTTGTTGTCTCTTATCTTGTAAAATTTTAAAATTTTCAACTTCTTTTCAGAAGAAAAAAATACATAAGAAAACATCATGTACTTACCTACCTACCTACCTACCACACATATCCTTTAAATTAGAAAACAACATTGTAACAACACAAGGATTAAAATTATCTACTTTGAAAAAAAAAAATAATAAAAGAAAAATTTTTTTTTCTGTACAATTTCTTGTCGTTATACGGTTTCATTTTATTATCCTTAATATTTTTAACAGAAATTCCCATTATCTTATATGTACATGAATAATATTTTATATTATACGTACATACATATAGGAATAGGATAGATGAGGATAAGGATACAGGATAAAAAATTCATTAAAAAACTTTTTTACTTTTTTTCTGTTCAAAATCAAGTTTACACATTTTTAGAGTCTAATAATAAAGGAATCCTATATAGACAAGGAAAACATAAAAAAAAATGAGCAGAAAACAATTTATCCGAGTATGGTAGAGAAAAAACAATGAACCAAATAACTCTAAGTATAGAATAAAGTAAAGTTATTTTGTGTAATCCTGTAAATTGGCCACATACTTAACTTTAACATAACCATAATGATGATATCACAATTTATATACATAAACGCACACATTATAAAGCATATTTAAGTTATAGTAAATACACAAGTTGGATACAAAATATGGGAACATGGTGTTTATATGTAAAACCCATTACACAAAATACTTAGCCGATAATAATTTAAATAATTTTTAAAATCAAATACGAATTGTCATATAAAATCCAAGTTAAAATTTAATTTTGTGAAAAGTTCGTTCTTTAATTGGGTCTAAAACAAATTTATTTAAACCGAAACATTGAGATTTTGCATTAAGAATTAAATTCGGAGCTAATAAACTCTTATTAAGGTAATTTTAGTTTGCAATTATATAGATACACAAATCTCATTCAGATATTTTTATTTATAAGGTCAAGGCTTTGGTGGTTTTTAAAGGTGCGGAATATATAGAAAGCAAACTGACGGAGGCGTTACATCGAACCTGTTGAACATACTTGGAAAATTTTACTGTATGTACAGAGCTGCTTTTTGTTCTGCATAAAGGGAAATAAGAAAACAACAAGGTTAATGATTAGTCGAAAAATGACACACAGCTCTTTCAATATAAGACTGATCACTATATTTTCGACTGAAGCAATTTTTGGAATATCTAGGAAACAAGAAAAAGAGACACTAATATAATGTGCTATAATCTTTAGATTACATATAATCTAAGAAAAGTGAATGGAATGGAGGCGTTTTTATCGTTCAATTGTACATGTCTTAATTTATTAGTGTTTAGTGACATAGTTGGCGTGATTTTGTCCTTCGGATTCTCAAGATTTTCCGGTAATGAAAGACATTAACCTTCATCTGACTAATACAAAAACTACTGTGCCAAAAAAGGTTTCTATAAATTTTGTTTACTGGGACAATATAAGGTATTTTTGATTTTATATAATTTTCTTCTTTGTTTTTTTAGATTCATATTTTTACGTGGTATTTCTTTTGCTCGACGAACCATATTATGGATATGAAAACAATGTCGCCTGTGGTAATAATGATTTCATGATAATGATGATGGTTACAGTTAAAGTGGTAAACAGTTCAGTTGTACAATGCTTATAGTACACTTTTATATAGTAGACATGGAATTTGTAAGTAATATGATGGTTCCATAATGATGATTTTTTTTTTTTTTTTGTTTTTTAGTGGTATATGTTTGGGTTCATCCTCCTTATTTGTACAAGAGAAACTACTGAAATGATGCTAACAAAATGAGAAATTTTATTTACATTATAAAGATTATATATAGATATAAAAGATTATGCTATTAGGTTAACTTTTTAATATTCTTGCGGATATTCTATAATATTCTTGTAAAATATATGAGTACATATATGTATGTAACTTTGAATTATATAAGTGAAAATTCCTTATAGTTTCATATCCCTTATAAAAAAAAAAATTTTTGAAATTTTTTTATGTCTGAGGTTTTTAACAGATTATTTTCAATCTGATGAGCAACAAAATTATTTCTCTTCCTTGTCTCATTCTTTTTTGCACATTATTACACAAAAATCTATTATACTTCTATATTAAATAGAATTCTAAAATTATGGTAAAACAAAACAAAAAAAATACTGCATCTACATGCTTCTTGTGCTCGTTTTACAGGATTTTATTATGACATTGTAAGTTACTTATTTAAATATGTAAATATGTAACTTGAATGTTGTCATATTTAAATTGTATATATACTATACTATAATAAAGAGCAAAAATGAAGTCCTTGATAGTAATAAAAATTTTTGCTTTAGCGAAAGAAATGCGATTTTTTATAGATATATGAGATTTCGCTAAAAAGTGGCATGGCATGCAGCAGTGCTCTCCTACTTTTCTCCTATTTTTTATATGCTGCTATGCTTAAGAAAATAGGGTGAAGCATAAAATTGCGATACAATGAATAGAGGATAATAAGAAATAGAAGAGAAATTTCAGATTTTACCGGATTTTGTTTTATTTTGTTGAAAATTTTATCTAAAATGCATTATGCAAGCCAAGATCCTTACAAATATGCTTGTACTTGTATGCATTTTTAACAAGAGTTTTTTTTTTGATTTCAACAAAACTGTTTCACAATATATAAAAATTTGCTTTTTTGTTAAACACTACAATGTCTTTTCAGTTTTTAACATTCCATTTTGTAGTTTCCAACACAAAAAACGAAAAAAAAAATGAGAAATCCTCGGTAACAAAGACAAATAAACTGGAATTCCATTTAGTTTTTTTTGCTTTTGCTGTTTTTTGTTGATTTTTATAAAAAAAACGTGTTTTTTTTTTAATGTGCAACTCCTTGCTACATTTTAACTCTACTTGCTTTTTATTCTATATTTTCATGGTGTTTCTGAAAATTTTCACAAGCTTTTAAAACCATAGTTTGTGCGTTAATTTTTCTGAAATCCTGATATTTGTGTAGCATAATCGTGGTGGAAGGAGTAAAAATATTTTGAAAGAATTCATTCTCAAGGATATTTTGTGGCTGATGAAAGAAATAACACGTTCTAATGGTACTGATGTAGTTTTACAAAGGATTTATGCATTATTAAAAGTGTTGCATTAATTTTTTCTTTAAAAATATTTTAATTCCCGTTGAATGAGAATATAAGAATAACTTCAAATATTTTAATTGGTTTTAAAATGAAAATTTATTAAAGGTGTCATCCTAAATATATGCAATTTTTAAGGTAAATATTTTTAATATAAAATTTTGAATACTTTTATTAGTACGAGAAATTTTAAAACTTGTTTTATTCCAGTTAATGTTTTAGATAAACCATAATTGTTGAGTATGCTTGTTTCGGAACATCACCAAAAGTCTCTAAATATCAAAAAATAATGGATCAAATACTCGTAAATGTACTAAGATTTTCCTGTTCAATCTCTGATAAATGATGTGACCACAATTATTACATGAACCAAAATATTAAAAATTACTTTAATTTATTTAATATTAAATTTATTACAAAGTCATAAAATTCGCATCACGTCGTCTCATAACTTAATGCACATTGGAAGTGAGATAGCTCTAAATTATATTAAATCATACAAACATTCAAGCAAACAAATTTATTTCTATGTGGCCCTATATGTAGTTAATATAGTACTTTGGATCGTATATGATTTAATCTATATCTCTACCATTAATTTCAGAATATAGAATGCGGAGCGATAAAATACAAAATACATAAACTGAAAATTTTTATTCAAAATAAATGTGTTATTATATAAAACATGAGAATACATTCTTAACTGTATAATTGATGAAGATGATGATTAGGTGATTATTGAATTTTTGTATATAGAGAATAGAAGATGATATTGCATCATTAAAATATTACAAAAGTTGTAAGTAGAATATTAGAATTTAATATTGCAGGCATATTATTTATATAATGATTTTTTTTTTCAGTGTACGATGACATTTTTAAAGTGTTATATGGATAATATTTATGTACATAACATGAAAAATTGAAGTTGTTGAAACTGTGAATGTATGATGAAACAAATTTATGTCAGTGACTTAACAAATTTTATTATAATGTTGATTTTACTATGTAGGTTTATGTATGTTAAGAGTATTATTACAAATTTTTAAGGTATTGGTTGTCTTTGTACCATGCGTCATTTATATTTCTTTAATGAGCCACGGTAAGGATGAGATTACGTTATGTACGCTTGTCCTGAGGTCGGAATTATGATAATGCTGTACTAATGCGAAATTCAGTTTTATAATGCCAATTCCTGCCTTCTTTTCTCCAAAAAAGCAAAAATATATTGCACATATTTTACTTATATAGCCGAATCAATCGAGAATTATAGTTGAAGAACAATAGAATAGTGAATGAAACAAAAATTTTAATAAAAATAAATGAAACTGATTATTAATTCGTATTCTCTAAAGCGGACATGATCATATTATATTTTATTAAAAATCTTCAATTTTAAAAATCAACATTCTATGGCAATAATTTTACGTTCATAAATGAAAAATTCTTTATTTATATTTGTTGAAAACCTACTTACATAATTATAATAATAAAATAATTATACAATAAGAACGCGCTTTAACTCAATTAACCTCAATCATATAAAGCTAAAAACATTGTATTTATACAGTTTAAGCCTTATTATCATCTTTGATTTTCTTTTATTATAGCTCATAAATTTGAAATGTTGTTCTTTTTTTGTTTTTGCTTTTACATTTTAAATAAAATGTATGTAACTATATCGTGATTTCTTTTTATACCTTAAAGCAACATAAATCAAATAAAATTTATTCCGAATTTAATGATATGCCATCATTATTGTTGTTAATAAAAGAAAAAAAAAAAACAGGGGAGAAAATGTGCAAACATGTATTTTTGTTTTTAATATACAATGTTAAAACGCAACGAAATGCGAAATTAAAAATAAAAAACAATCTTTACTCAAAATCTTCTTCTTTTAAACTTGTATAAGGGAGTATTCTACAAGGTGCGCTACACGAACACATTTGCAAATAATAGAGGGTACAATCAAAAAAAAATTGTGAGATTCTCGAACGAGACAATTTCAGTTTTTATCGCGTTAGTGACGTGAAATTAATATGTAACTTAGTTATGAGTTAAAATACGTAATTAATTACTTAAAAAGTAATCGCCAAGCTTTTGGGTGTCTAATTAGGTGACCTCCAAGGAATATGTTAGATTGAACACTGTACAGATTTAAGATATTCGAGTGGAACTGCAGCTTGAGTAATTATTAGTAGTGTTTTTTGCTTTCTTCTTCAACGTACTAGATTGGGAGCATAAAGTACGCTTCCGAAACATACTCTTTTCAGTTTTCTGCAGTTATTCTATTGCCAAGATGATACCCTCCACAGACTACATTCTCGTGCGCGGGTACAGGTCTCACATTCCAACAGAAGGATAGAACACCAACAGAAGGAAAGATTGATAATCAATTTCTGAGGATCCTCAGTTGGACCTTCGTCATTCTTATTACGTTTCTGTAATATTTCTAAGCATATTCACTCAGAAGTTTTTTTTTGTATTGGTGGAATCCTCGAGGGCTTCTCTACATATGCGATTTCCTTCTTTCATTTTGTCTTCTGAACTGCTTCTTATTTTGTTTCGAGCTGGTTTTCTGTTCTCCTAGCAATTTATAGCTGGTTATTGTTCTCCGTTCATTGCTCCCTTTTGAGAAAATTCCTTCCCATAGAGTGTAAAAAAAGAGCTTCAATATGAACTTATGTACTTCTCTTTTTTTATGAATATAACTTAACGTTTTTTATGAATATTTGCTGGAACATCCTGTATACGAGCACAAACGTAAGCTGCTTATAATTTTACGGTGCAATGCGTAGCAGTAAACATTTTTTTTTTGAATTAATTCAGAAAAATTATTTTTTAATTCTTTCATTTTTTTTCTCTTTTTAATTTGCTTGTTAGTTTCTGAATTAATTTGTTTGTGAAATTTTCCAATTTTTTCGTGAAAAAAAATAAGAAAAGCCTTAAATCACAAAAATTGTACGCCTTTAAAATTAATTCACATAAAAATATTAAAAAAAGAAAAATAAAAAAAAGAAAACAAAACTTAAGTTTTATGCATCACAGCTGCATTAAAAAATGCAGCAAATTGCGGCCGCTTAAATAAGCTGTTAGTCAGTTGGGTGTCTTATTTGACGTTTTGTTGCGCTTTTAACTTTATTTTTTTTTTGACGTTTTTTGCTCTTATTGCTTCATGCTTTTTGTTTTTTTTTTATTGAAAAGTGCATAGCATTGGGCGTAAAATTAATTTAAATTTAAACAAAATAAAAATGTTAAAGAAAACTTTCATGAAAAAGAAAAAAAAAAGAAATAAAATGAAATGTTAACAAACTAATAAAAAGAAAATTGTAAATAAGTGTGATAAATTGTTCAAATAAAGTTTTTGTGTGTAAATAGAAAAATGTGCAAATAGTAAAGAGCGCATGTATTCGAGTAATTTTGGGATGGAATACGACTGAAGGTTTCTTTTATTCGAAAAGAAGAGAGAATACCTTGAAGAAATAAATGCATAGATGCTGCCGACTATTTGCAAAATTTGCTATCTCAATCTCTTTTCATTTACTCAAGAGAAAAAAAGCTGGAACCAATTAATAAAACTGGTTCATAAAGCTTTCGGCGATAATATTTCTTATTACAATCGGGAATTATTTATTATTGTTCTACTAATAAATGCAACAATTCCAAAAATAGCATACTGCAATTTATGAAATATTTAGGATAAGGCGCATGAGGACAAGACCTTGTACTTTCTTACAAATATTGCCAATTTAACTTTTGTATCAAACTCTTAATAAATAACTTTTCTTAGTTTTTGCGTAGCAAACATTTTTGCCGTATTTTAAAACAATTTTTTTTTATTCTTTTGTATATGTGGAAATTTACACTGACAATTAATTTATGGCATGTAACAGTAATAAAATAAGTTGTAACGAATAATGGTATATATATTTTTTTTATATAAATAATTGATGATTTTTAACATGAATTTGGAATTTATTATGTATAAGAAGAAATAAAAATTAACATTTTAATTAAAAAGAATAATTAATTAAAAAGAACAAATTATGAAAACTGCCTTGTAATATGTTGGACTATTTTAATTATGTTTCTGATGCGTTTTATAAATATTTAAAGAATATCTAAAAATTCAAAAATTTATTTAAGTTCTTATTCTCTTTTCAGTGTTTCATCTTGTTTATGCAGATTTTACCAATGTTACAAAGTATGTGAGTTACAAAATGTAATTTGGGATCAAAGAATGCTGTTTCTTTCTGTATGTTTGTACGTGTAAATAAATAATTAGCATGGAATATGGAATTTAAATGTCGCTGCCATCATCTGTCAAAATTGTTGAGTTCAATTTGCTTCAGGAGGGAAAATAAAGCAAATTCAGGGAATCTTCATATAAAAAATACGATGTCACAGAAGAGCATAATAATCCACAGACTTCCTGAAGATAGTTTGTTAACTATCTTCAGGAAGTCTGTTATAGTTTTATGATAGCAATAACATAATCTGATAAAATTTTTTAATAATAATTTCAAAATAAATAATTAAAAACAAATTAATTTGGAAAATTATAATCGACATCCTTAAACTTAATCTACGTAAAAATTATAAAATTTTTATCGTCATGATTTATTGAACAAAGCAAGTTTTTGACAAGGATATTCGTCATGACCCAGAAGTAGATTCTATTATGACGTCGCCTCGTTATGACGTCTATGTCCATAAATGGGTTAAGGTAATTTTCATTATCGCGTCCAAAATATAATTACAAAAAAAAAAAAAATTATTTTAATTAGGTTTACCATATTATGGAGGATGATGGTTTGCATTCGTTAATGAACGTCGAATATAAACAATATTAATAGTGTCGATAATAACCATATATTTTACAACCTAGATAATTTTTGTTAATAACATTTTCTTTTTCTTAAAAATAAAGAACAAGAAAACACAAATATTTTATTACTGATAACAGTCTCAGTTCCTTTCATATTTTTTCAGTTCTCTTCATAAAAAAAAATTTTTTTTTTTTTTAATAAAATTTATTTTTTATTTTCTGTTAAAAAATTTATTCCGAAAAGGAAGAATGTGCCATTAATATTTATTTATTTTATTTATTTTTCTTTATTGTTTTTATTATTCTTGTTCTTTTTGAATATTGTTTATGTTACTTGAAATGAAATATTGCGTGCTTTCCGGCGCTAAAATTATATATGTATAAAAATATGAAATTATGTAAATTGAATTTTTTTTTCTTTGATTTGATGTTATTGGGTATGGTTAGACGTTTGTATGCATGTAGTTTGAATCTGATGAACCATATTTTTTTGCAATGGTATAAATATAAATTAATTCTTAATTGACAATATTTATTTGAATCATTTAAGTTAATCTTGTTCATATTTTCAACAATGCAATATATCGTAGCCATTCATTAATTCTAGTCGCTTACTTCTTATTGGCTAAGGTTTGGTAAGTAAGGTTTGGTGTAAAAAATTATGGGTTATAATAAATATGTTCTTGTTTTCTGCTTTAAATTTTTCTATCTAATTCAACTACAAATTCTGAAATAAGATCTAATTGCATATATTTAGTTACCTTTCAAATTATTTTCAATCCTCTCGAGGGTTTGTTCATGGTTCTGGTTCATATTTTTTTAATTTTTTTTGTCTTAATTCGTTCTTTTGCTGTTCTACAGTTTTATTGAATAATTTTCGATGATCATCTTCATGATTTTCTGAATTCAATAAAGGAATTTCCATTTTTCTTGGTCTGTAATTATAATTGCATCAGTGTTCAATAACTCAATTAATTTCAAATTACCTTTGCTTAAAACTATTTCAAATTTCTCATCAAATTAATTAAATCTCTCACCTATAAAAGCTTCTTAAGCGCGTTATATTTAACTTTCAAATAATTAATATTATTTTCATAAATAGAAATATTTGAAAAAATATGATTGTCCCATGTTATAATCGTTAATAAAGTACATAAATTTTTTCCATATCCATTTTTAATGTGTTCTTCTTGCTGTTTCCCTTAAATAAAATTTAACATTATAAGTTATTTTTTTTTTTGGAGAAAAATTTTTTTAAAGAAAAATTTATTACCCAATGTTTCTTATCCTTTTCATTTCAAGTAGAGTTATTAAAATAATTCTTTGCCATAAAATTGTTTTTCCTTTTATATTTTTTAGTTATTTTTTTATTGCTGCTCTTGTTGCCATTCTTGTTGTTTATTACCTTTGCTACAACATTCTTTCATCAAAGCAAATTATTTTTTCTTGATTGTAAGAGGAAAATTATTATTTCCCTTTATATACCATTTTTCCATCCATTTTATAAAGTATTGTTTTATATTGTATATGGATAGTGTATAGCGTGCACATTATAATGGCTGTGGTTCCCTCATCTCGTGGTAAGTAACCATCTATCAATCTAGGGAAGTAAAACAAAAAAAAATAAAAACATTATTTTTTTTTTTATGTTTATTGTAAATTACTCACATTTTTTATATTTTTATTAGGGTCATAAGGTTTTTCTAACCAATTCATATTCATAATTTTACCATCCTTTTTCAACTAATTTTCTGTCTTTTTTATACGTTTTTCATACGTATACGAGTATATGGCTAGGCGACTTATGTATATGCCCTATTCCATTTTATAATATGTTCGGTTGCACGTATCCATGCGAATTAAATTTGCACAGTATGACACAAAATAATTCGGACACTTGTAAAATAAAAAGATTTATTTCTTAAAAATGTTAATAGGAACAAGTATTCCTAATTGAGTATTAAAAATTTTCGGAGCTTTTCATGTAAAGATTTTCTATAGTAAAGTATTTAGAATTTTCTTGTCTACACACAAGTTATTTGAATGTGTTTTTCCTTTTCAAAGAAAACCTTTTTTACATAAATGATTTGTCAATTGTTTTTAATGAAAAAATTCATTATATAATAACCTTAAACAAATATAAACAATAATAATTAACCAGTTAACTAATTTATAATAAACAGAATTTTTAAATTTCAATAAAACTTTTGAAAATATTTTGAACAAAAACACAAATTTTCGTGATTATAAAAAATTTTTGCCATATTAAAATCGAAAGAATAAATATTTAGAGAAGAAAAATCTGTTGATAATAATTAACCTCTAAAATAAATTTAATTGCTTAAAATATGACTGTTAATATTTTTGTTCTGGTCCCCAAATACACTAAGTTGCTAGTAGAATTTACAAGAAAATATATTTCTCGTATCTTTTTTCTCCCATATTATTAAAATACATAAGCAATATTTTGAAAGCACTTAAAGTTGTGGAAGGCATACTTTTCCAGATTAATATTTAGGAAAATCCTTTTTGTTGGAACGGGTCGGAACCCCAATACCACTTCTGATTTCGACTGATATCGTCATTTATATGAGAGATGTAGCATGTAGCCCTGGTAGCATCGAAAAGTCTCCTTTCCTTCTTACTAATAATTCCAAACGGCCCCAAGCGGCATATTCCTCAAATTTTTTTCATCTTACTATTGATTAGAATCCCGGAATTCTTTAGTGTTAAAAGAGTTTCGTAGTTAATTATTGCTCAAATATAAAATTAATATCATAAAATGCAATTACGGTAGAGATTCAAATTTTATAAAAATTAGCAACACTTGTATAAAATATAAAATATTTTCTAAAATCACTTAAAAAATATTTGTAGATTATTTTAACCAATCTATAAAATTTTTGCTAATATTATATCTAGTTAGAATTTATTATGAAAATATTCTATTTCAGATCTAATTTCTGCGTACTTGAAGTTAGAAATAAAATATTTCTTACTAAGAAAATTGTACAATAACAAATATTTGAACTTCACTTTTAAATTTATTTAAGTTTTTTTTAATCAAAATTTTACTAAAACATTTATTTTCTAGCATCTGTACAAATATCAAACAAATTGATTTATTTTTATTTTCTTCTGCTATAAAAGAGCCCAGAAATTATTTGAGTTTCTTATAAGTTCTCAATATTTAGGCGAAATTAAATCAGAATTTACAATGAAGAATTTAATTAGCTTATTAGCAGTTCTGTTCTTAGCATCAGTTGAAGCTTCAAAAAGTGATTTGAAAATAATAATTACATAATTAAAAAATATTTTTCTAAACAGTTTCTCTTTAATTTTTAGTTAATTTTTGCTATTATCCTGAATACGCCTATTACAGTGTAAAACCGGCTAATACTAAAGTTGAATACTGTACACATGTTGGTTATTCATTCTTTGCATTGAAACCAGATGGTACATGTTACTTGCTATATCCGGAAGAAGATAGTAAGTACATACACATGCATATGATATTTTTAATCATGTAATTAATTTGTTGACTTGCTGTAAAGTAAATTAATTTTATTACGTTTTTATTTAGATATTGTAAAAGAACTTATAGCAAGAAAAAGTGCAAGTACTAAAATATGTCCAGTAATTGGTGGCGGCGGTAGGTCAGATTCATTTGGAGCAGTTGCTTCTAATCCAGCCGCTCGTCAAAAATTAGTACAAACATGTGGCGCTTTAATGAGACAATATGGTTTTGACAATTGCTTCGATGTAGATTGGGAATTCCCACTTTCAAATGAACGTGATGCATTTATTTCATTATTGAAAGATATTAAAAGGTAAAGAAACTAGTAGAAATATTTTCAAAAATTGCATTACTTATTCAGTTTGTATATTATAGTGGTATGAACGGAGTCGAACTCTTTGCAGCTGTATCTGCTGGTGCATGGCAAGCAGATATATCATACAACGTTGCAGCTTTAGCTGCTACTGTGAACTATATAAATTTAATGACATACGATTATCATGGTGGTTGGGAATCTACAACTGGAATGAATTCAGCTTTGTCAGGACCACCTGGTGATGGCTTAAACGTTCAGGCATCAGTTCAATATTTCATTTCAAAAGGAGCTCCAGCAAATAAATTACTTATAGGAGTACCTTTCTATGAAAGATCATATACCCTTACGTCAGGTTCAACTTCTGTTGGTTCACCAAGTAGTGGTGGCAACCCAATTTTATATAACGAATTCTGTAAAGATAAATCATATTCAATAATACGTGATCCTGTGTATCAAGCTGCATATGCTGTTAAGGGTAACACATGGGTATCTATTGAAGACCCAATTAGTATTGCAGCAAAAGCAAAGTATGTAAATGAAAACGGATTAGCTGGAATAATAATCTGGTCATTGCAACAAGATGATACAACGGGAGCATGTGGAGGTGGTTCATGGCCACTTTTAACTGCCGTATACAATGGATTGAATGGGGGAAGTAGTCCAGCCCCAGGACCACGTCCACCAGCACCTGGACCTGCACCAGCACCAGCACCAGCACCAGCACCTGGACCTCCACCAGCACCAGCACCTGCTCCAGCACCGGCACCCGCCCCTGGTCCAGCTCCAGCACCCGGTCAACCGTTTAAATGCCCTCCGAATCATACAGGATACCAAGTAGACAATAACGATTGCACAAGTTATCATTATTGTTCTGGTGGTATAGATATGGGAACACAACATTGCCCTAATGGATTAAAATTCGTTTTATATCCAAATGGTAATTTTGATTGTGCAAGAAATTCTCCATATTGTTAAATATTGAAATTTCTATCTTGTATAAATTTTGTACTTTAGTAGTGGTGCAAAAAAATGTTTTTTTTTAAAAATAAAGTGTTTATTTACGAAAGAAAATTAGCCGGTTTGTAATTTACGAATTTTGTTTTACAAATAAATAAACTTGAAATTTGTATTACTTGTATTTTTGCACAGAATATTATAATAACGAAAATACTGATGTACAGCAATTACAATACTCTTATTACTTCTTTTTTCAATAAAGACTCCTTTTGAAAGAAAATTCATGTTTATACTTCCGTAGAACTTTCAGAAAATGAAATATTCTTAGGTTGAAAATTTCAATTTTTATTTATTTAGTCTGAGGCAAAAGTTTTATTTCAATATTTGTCTCAAAACAATATAAAGCGATTTAAGATAATAAAAATTGATATTTGCGTGAATACTTGACTTCTGTGTTGGTAAAATTTTTTATCCGAAAAAAAGTTTTTTCCCCGGACTATGTAAGAATGTAGAAATAATTCTCCTACTTGCTGATTTTGTGGATTTAAATAGGCAGTTAACAAACGTCATTCGAAAAAAAAAAATTTTACAAAAATAAAGGAACAATCATTCCCTTCCTTATTCTCCAGCTTATTGACGTTGCAATTTTATGCATTCACATTAATTACAATACTTGTGCCAAAATTGATTGAGGTTAATTAATAAAGCGTGGAAAATAATTTAA
Source organism: Condylostylus longicornis (assembly GCF_029603195.1). Classification (NCBI taxonomy): domain Eukaryota; kingdom Metazoa; phylum Arthropoda; class Insecta; order Diptera; family Dolichopodidae; genus Condylostylus; species Condylostylus longicornis. Next base: position 1,847,890 of record NW_026577974.1, read on the forward strand.
ATCTTTTATATTTAAAAATCGGTCACAGTTGTTTAAATACTAATTAGTTTATCAAAATGAAGTTATGCAGATACCTATATAAAGCATACCGGAATGCAAGTTATCAGTTATAGACAATCATCATGATGAAGGTTTTTTTGATTGCCATGTTCAGTTACATGTCATCATGTGAAGCACAAAGTAAGTTGGAACATACATAAATACAAGTAAATTAACATTTTAAGTTTGATTTTTGTTAAGGAATTTAAATATTTAATAATTAAATAATTTAAATACTTTTTACTTACACCTCATTTGTTTTTAAATTTAGTTAACTTTTGTTACTATCCCGATTATGCATCGAATGTAGTTCCACCGTCCCAAATTAAATCAGAATATTGTAGCCATATTGGTTATTCTTTTTTTGAAGTCGGATCAGATGGAACATGCTATCTTCTAAACCCTGGTTGGGAGAGTGGTCAGTTACTTAATGCTTAGAACTATTATCCGCAATTCAAATGTTTGATTAAGTAATAAGTTTTTAATGTACTGTATTTTAGGTATTATAAACGAACTTGTAGCTAGTAAGAGTCCTAATACTAAAGTTTGCCCTGTAATTGGTGGTAATGGTCGATCATGGACATTTAGTGCTGTTGCTTCAAATCCAGCAGCTAGATCTCAACTTGTTCAAACATGTAGCGCCTTAATGAATCAATATGGATTTGATAATTGCTTTAATGTCGATTGGGAATTTCCAGACACCAGCGATCGTGATGCGTTTGTTTCTTTGCTACAAGACATTAAGAAGTATGTGAACTCAAAAATTTTGCTAAAATTAAGTATACTTACATATGTTATGTAAATAATTGTTTTTTTTTTTTCTATTTCTCTTTAGCGGTATTGCGGGAGTTGAACTCTTTGTTGCAGTATCTGCGGGAATTTGGCAATCCGATATATCTTATAATATACCAGCAATTTCTTCAGTATGCGATTACATAAATTTAATGACATACGATTATCATGGTAGTTGGGAATCTGTTACAGGTATGAATGCTCCCTTAACAGGTCCACCTGGAGATCAGCTAAATATTGTGGCTACAGTTAATTATTACTTATCTAAAGGTGCTCCAGCTAATAAGTTAGTTGTTGGTATACCATTCTATGGCAGAACATTTTTCTTAATAACATCGAACACTAATGTCGGTGCACCAAGTTCTGGTGGCGATACCTTGGAATATTCCAATTTTTGTATAGATCCATCGTGGGTTGTAACACGTGATAATACATATCAAGTTCCATATGCCGTTAAAGGTAATACATGGTTATCGTTTGATGATGCAATAAGTATTGCCACAAAAACTCAATACGTGAATCAAAATGGCTTGGCTGGTACACTTATTTGGTCGTTACAACAGGATGATACAACTGGAGCGTGTGGTGGGGGTGAATGGCCACTTTTGACTGCTGTATATAACGGATTGCATTAGTGATAAAAATATAGGAATGTTTAATAATTTCCTATTTACACAGGTCGATTTATTTTCTTATAATAAGATTTTTCAACTAAAAATTTATAAAATTTGTTAAAAAAAAATTGTATTAAACTAAGGTTTCTAATTAAATTAATTTAATTTCTGTAAAATTTCTAAAACAATTTTGCAGTTACTCTAAATTGTCACATATTCTTGCAAAGCACACTGAAACATATGTTTCAAGTGTCAAAATTGATTGAAGTAAACAAAATGTACTTACATATATATATATAAATATAAAGTAATTTGATTTACTAAAACCAAATGCAACTGTTTAAACATTTTTGTACTATAAAAGCAGCAGATATAAAAGCAAGTGAGTTCAGATAACCAATTGCAGTATTAAAAACCCTTACAATAAATTCTTTGTTACTTTTTATTGTGTTACCAATTTATTAGTTCTGTTTTTCAATTAAAAGTGCTATTTTATTTAAGAAAAAAGTTTTGTTTCTAAATACAAATTGAAATTTTATTTTATTGAAAAATATTTTTTATACACCCCCTTTTGAATCAATAGTTCTCAATAATAAAACAGTAAATCTCAATTTTCATATTGATATTTAATAACGTTTTCGACTTATAAGCATTACCAAACTTCTACGAAATCAGAATTAAAAATTAATTGCATGTTCACACAAAAATTATAGTCATACGCCTAAACGTATGCAAAAAGTTCATAACATTTTCAGTAAAACTTCATTTGAAATTCACAAAAAAATTTAATACTTTACTAATTCCACGTAATAATTCTAATTTTAGTTTTAAAATTTAGGGTTTTAATAAAATTTCTGAAATACAAAACGATTTGACATGACACAAGACACATGGTAACATTATTTCTCAGACAAACATTAAAACAGACGCAAATATTCATTAGTGAAGAGTATATTATTGATAGATTTATTCATTTGTTTGAACAAAGACAAATAAAGCTACTGAAAATTTGGTAAATAAATTTATACAAATAAAATATTAACAATTTGTTTTAATACAAGTATTTAAACATAATTATTTACATACATATATTAAAAAAAATAAATATTTCCAAAAGAAATTCATAGCAATTATAATATTTTAATCGACTTTAACGACAATTTCATATTAAGAAATCAACTACGATTAACTGTCCTTACTAACAATGCGACCTTGAGAATTAAACCCTTATGCACATTATAAACTGACTTACGATATTATAAAACTGTGACAGATTTAGAATCACACTTAAACCAACAACGAGAAAGGACCTCTTTTTCTAAAATTTCATTCTTTTAAGATGTCTCACAAAATGATTTAAATAAAGAAATAAAGCAAAATGATTTAAATTATTTTCTTAAACAAGCAATCTTTCCATTTTGGCTGAATTAGAAGTAAAACATATGACGACGAGGTATTGCAATTTTTGATTTTGCCAATACATGGCAATGCTTTTTGCTCATAGGCATAAATATTATTAGCGCTTTCTATGGGTATAAGTTAAAAAAAATTAATTTTTCATTAACACCCTATCGATAACGTGCTTAATAAGTAACTTAGAAAGTACTAACGTATCTTAAGACGTAACAAAAGTTATTATTTTGAATAAAATCTCTAACAACTGTTCAAATAATTACATACGGAGTATTATGGGGAAAAATTAAACAAAAATTATCGTAAAACAAACCATGAAAATGTTAAAGCGGTCTCAAAAAATTTTTAGTCATAAAGTATAGTGCCCGAGAGCCGTTTCTCAAGACAGAACACTATTTCAAATACGGCTTGATTTTAAAATGAGATTCTTATTGTTGGTATTATTGGTGTTTGTAGTAGCGAATCTCGATGCATATAGTAAGTTGTAAAAAAAAATATTTAATAAAGAATATATTAGTGAAGCTAAAGTTTGTAAAAATAAAATCATAATTTTTTTATTTGAACTTTTACAGTTGTGAGACGTAAATTCACACCAGGAGAACCTTTTAAGTGCCCTCCCAATTTAACCGGATACCATGTAGATAATCAAAGATGTTCCGATTTTCATTATTGCTTATATGGTGAAGATACTGGTTTATCAACTTGCCCGCCAGGTAAAAAATTCAATAGATTACCCGATGGTACCGTTAATTGTGCAGAAAAATCAAGTGTATGTCCGTAAACAAAATAAGATCGAAAAATAATATGTTTCATTAATTTTAATAAATTATATTTTAATCAAATATCAGGTATTATAAAGTGTTTCTAACTATATTGTATATTATGTATTAATCACAAAAATGACTAAAATAAAAATTAATTATCATAATTGAATTAAAGTATTTATCCTATAAAATGTAGATTATAGAAAAAAGTTTTATAAACTATTTTTTGTCATTAAAGGTACGTATTTTTAGAGATTTACTCGGAGTTATCCGAAATTATGCATTTTGTTAATTTATTTATCGTCTAACACGTATCTTGCTACCATACAATTCAAATCATTTACTAATTAGAAAAAAATGTTTGTTTGCTGATCTACTAGTTTCATTCTAGCATGTCCAACGATTCCAAATTTGTACTTGAATATTTGATATATATATTAACAAAAATTGGGTCTTGTGATGGAAGATTTTTTCTAAGTACCGATCTTTTTAAAATTATTTGCGAATCAAACTGTTCTCTAGAACGTGTTTTTAAGAACTTCTTTTTTTCAAGAAACAAAAACTCTCTAAAATTATTCTTTATAACAATTCCTTGGCTTAGAACTTACTTAGTACTAAATATGTGTAGTATGTTTGGTAATAAAGTACTGCATATGCTGTCAAAAAAATTGTTTTTAATAATACAATACTATTTTTGTAGTTTGTTTTATAACTACAACTGCAACTTATGGTTATAAGCGTAACAACACAGTTTCGATTTTTTACTGCTGCGGAAACTATGTATTCACTTAATAAAAGTCATGTCGGATTTAAAGAATTTGAATAAGTTTCTTTTAAATTTTTTTATAATTTTAATGAAAAATTTAAATTTATATTTCAGTGAACTGGAAATAAAATATTTAATTTTGTGGTTTCTTTTTTGAGGCTTTAAAAAAAAATTTCACAATCTCAGAACTTTCACAAGTAAAACTTTACGTATGTAAGCGTGTACATAAATACTTCATGTTTTAATTTAAAATTATAAACTTAAGAATTAATTAAATTTTTTAATAATAGAAAATATAATACAAAAAATAATAGAAATAAATCGCAATATAATGGTCATACTATTAACAAGTAATAATGAGTAGTTGTAAAAAGGAAATTCATAATTCTAAACTTTAATTGAATCGCTATAATTGAATGGCAAATTAGGCATTGTTTTCTTTATGCTTATAAGAATTAAGATAACATGATATTGAAAACGGAATTTACTTTTACTCACAATGGCCGAATGGTAAGATAATTTTTTAATTAATATTTTATTATTAGATGAGAAGATAATGAAATAATTAAAGAAATAAATATTCGGGCTAAATATAGAATCTGTATGAGTACATTATCAATTTTAAACAATCTTATTATTCTTGAATGGGTCAACTACTTATAACTTGTGGAAAGATGTCTCATCCGATTTATGAATTTCTTTTAGCCAAAAAAATGCGCTATCCTTCGAAAATCTATATTTTCGAAGTTTATCACTTTAAGGAGACTCTTCAGAAATTAAATAATGAAACTAAAAAAATAGCCTATCTTTAATAAGAAAAATTTTTTACTCATTTAAAGGTAAGGTTTTCTTAATTTGAACTTAAACTCTTCTGGATCTGTATACTTTAAAAATCTTAATACTTCAGTGTGATCAAACTAATATTTTTCCTTTTTTATACAAAAAATTAATTGCGTTTGAAAATTTGTTTAATAAATATCAGTCATTTTTGGTAAATTTAAATATTGTTTTCAAAATTTATTTCAAAAAATTAAAAAATAATATAAAATACAAAACAGATCTAGAAATATAATTCATCTTAGCCATATAATATGAGGCCAAATATCTCTTATGTGATTGAACTTGAATACTATTTATACCTTTTTTGATATTACTGCATTGTCCTTGTAAAAATATTTCATGAAAGTAACCAAAGTTGTTAAATTATCGACTGTAATTGAGTTATAAAGTGCTACCCTAATACCACCAACAGTCATATGACCATTTAATTGTATCATTCCTTGGGTTTTTGCTTCCTCCAAAAATTTATTCTCTAAATCAACATTACCTTTTTTAGAACCAATTCGAAATGGCACAGTTGTATTTGATCGATATTGTTTATCTGCTATGCAGAAATAAAAATCTGAGAACTCATCAATTGCATCATAAAGAATTTTACGTTTTTGTTCATTAGTTGAACGCATCGCATTTATTCCACCCTGTTTTTTAATCCATTCTAGTATTCCATGAAAAATATATATGGAAAATATTGGTGGTGTATTGTAGTTCGAATTCCATTTTGACAAAACTTCAAAATTTAAAAATGATGGAGTCTTTAACATTGCATAACCAATAAGATCTTCTCTTACAATAGTTACTGTTACACCAGCTGTACCATTTCCTTTATGTACTGCAGCAAATACTACTCCAAATTTGGAAAAATCGATTTTTTTTGAAAAGAAATTGGATGACATATCACATACCAAGGGAATATTATTAGTACGTGGTATAAAATCGAATTCAACGCCATCAACAGTTTCATTATCACAATAGTATACAAAAGATGCATTGGGATCTAATTTCCATGTACTTTCTGGTGGAATTGTTGTATATGAACTGGTCTTTGGAACAACTAAAATTAAATTAAATGCAAAAATTAAATAAATTTATTAATAGAAATTTTCTATGAGCAATAACATTAAAGATATTTTAATTTTAGGAGTCTACAAACCAATTTATATATGTGAACAAACATAATTGACCAATGCATATTATATACAATTAAAACCTCATGAATTCTGATTTTTAAAACAAGTTTCTTGAATTGTAGGAACACGGTATGGGCGATTGTATAAGGAATTTATTGAATACGATACCAGTTTTTATATCATTCCAAATTTTAGTTTTAATTTGAATGATAAGTTTTCAAACCTTAACTATTTTTAAATATTCAACAGAATTTATCATAAATAACTGAAAGAGTCCACACAGCATACATACATCAGTTTTACGTAAAGTTTCTTTGTACACCTCAAAGCTCTTAAACATGGGAAACACATAAAATAGAATATTTCGAAACAAAAGCTTGCATGTTTGTTTTGTTTCAATCGTTCCAATACATAAACATTCATATATGTAGCTAAGCTAACTCAAAATTTATGTTTTCTTCTATTTGTGTAATATCAAATCTTACCGTAATTTACAATTCCAAAATTTTTGGCTTCTTCTGCTGCCCTTTGAGACCAAAAACCAGTTACGATATAATCTGCAATACCTGTTTTACCCATTAAATTTAGACAAACTCCTGAGAACATACCATTTCCACCTCCTTGAGTTAATAATATTTTGAAATTTTTTGGAATATCAAAAATTTCTCTTATATTATCTATTGTTGATTGATGTAGATCAATATATGGTTGACTACGATGAGAAATTTCTGTAATACTCATTCCAGTTCCATTGAAATCTAATAAATTTTTTTGAGTTTCAAGGAGAACTTCTTCGGGTATTTTAGCTGGACCAGTTCCAAAATTTATAACCATTTTAATATTTTCTTTTAGTTTCTTAGAAAAATTTGTTTAATATTTTATAGAAAGAGCAACAAAATGAACGAGTTGCAAGTAATGAAATCAACGAAATACTCTCAAAATGAAATTCTACTTGCTTTTATTGAAAAGCTTTTTCTTTTCTTTTTTTGTCATTACTCATTAGTATATAATTGTTTACCTTTCATATAAGCTTTTATGCTTTAATCACACTTTTCTGTGATAACAAAACAAAAGAATTATTATCAAAATTAAATTTTTTAATAATTTATTCATTCAATTCCCAAATTATGGCAAATAAAGTACCTACTTATATCCACCAACATTTCTAATTAAAGTCTGTGTTCATATACACTATATCTGTAGAAAGTTTAGAATACACATTTATGTGTAGAGCTTGCAGATCAGATAATATTTTGAAAATGTAAAGCTTTTCACCGCATTAATGATCCTAATAATTAAAAAATTTCCGAAAATCTTTTTTATTTTAACACATTGTGTCGTTATTGTTTAAGTGTAGGTTACTGGGAATTACTTTAGAGAGTTAGGAGTGTTATATAAAGTTAAATTGAATCCAAACCTTGTATTAAAATCATAAAGTTTTTTAAACCACAATGTTTTTACTATATTACAATGTGACTTATTATATAATCCGATTTTCGTATTCGGATTGGTACTTCCTTACCAGTTCTTTGAATACGAAAATCGTTTCACGAAAATCGAATTACATTGTAAGGGGACAAATGTCTTCTTTATTGGCTCAATATATTTCTACTTTTTTTATATTAAAAATATTTCCAACAACAAAAAATCCGCGGACGTACTTCTGTATTATGTTCGTATTTTAAAATATTTTGATTTTAATTGAATAATTTTTTCTTTGACTTTTGAAATAGAGAAAAAAAAATATGCTAAAATGGAAGGGGAGGAACGACATGAAATACATTTGTTTTGGTACAGAGTACTTGATATTTCGCTGCTTACAATTTATCAGTGTTATTGCACCCCATACAATTGTATAAAGAGCGCCAGTATGTTTTTTTAAATTACAAAAATGTTGCAAAATGCTAACGCCCAAAATCGTGATTAAGTTTCTATGAAATATTTAATGGTGTTTAATGAGAGTCGTAGAAGATTATGAAATTTAAAACAAGAGCTCTTGATATTTTTAAAAATTTTTGCAGAATCATAAATTTAAATGTACTTCAACCTATCAGAATAACTTAAAGTTCAAAACGCCTTCGTCTAGTGTGTATATTATGCATAATTGGTAAAAATAGAAATTTCAAATAATTGAAGGCAAGTAACATTGAAAAAAAGAGAGAAAAGGAGAGAGAGAAATTAGATAATTTAAATTCATTAAAATATTGACACTTAATCATGATTCTATTTTAAAATAACTGATGATTGACGAAACCGTTGTAAACTTGCAAGAAAAAATAAGTAACGTTCAAGTGATGTTGTTAAAAAAAGGGTATGTAATTCAATTTTTAATTTTGATTTTTTCGCAGTTACATTATTTCCAAAATTCTATTGTGCTCAAATATGTGTATATAAGAACTTGCGACAAAGCAAATTACATTAGCGCATGACAGTGTCAAATATGGAAAACAAAAAAATGAAATTCAAAGGTTTATGCCTTTACTATATTTTGATTTTGTATTTGTTTTTCTTGCTTTCGTAATCACATCTGTTAAATTAACAAGATATCGTAAAAAAGCTTTGGAAAAAATTGAGTCGATAATGTTGTTAGTTTTTTTTAGTAGATTTGGTTCTCGTTAATTTTCAAAAGCATTCAAAAGCTTGCTCATACGTTCACGTTACGAAATTATCGTTATCAAAGTTACTTAAATCGTTTAATTTGCAATTTCCAATACAAAAATAATAATATCGTAAAAACAAATCAAAGAATTAAATCACTAATTACAGCTTTTTCATTATAGATAGCGCTGTTTTCTTTTTTCTGGTAATTATCACACTGAAATCTAGGAAACTTATTGATATAGCTTATATTATTCACAACAGAATTTTTATAAATATTGTGATTCGAATCTTAGATAATTTTCTGTAGAGAATTTTCGGTTTGCTAGCGGTAAAATATTACTAAGCGTTAAATTATGCATTTAGTGTTAAAAAAAATTTAACAAAAATATTTTGAAAGAAGTATGGTACGAGATTTTGAGTTTTTAGGATTCACATTAAATTTATCATAGACATATCAAGGAGTGTTGAACGCATGTTTCATGAAATTTTTCATTTGGTTCAGTTAAAAAATATCATAATTCTCTTATAGGAACAATTACTAGTTTAGTTACTTTGAAAAAAATGAATAATGTAATACACGTTCAAACTTTTAAATATTAATTATTTACAGAAATTTAAGGTTATAATTATGTATGTATCTATATTAATATAAGTACATATGCATATAATTAAATACCAAAAGAATCACTAACTCATATAAATAACGTATTCTTACGCATTATATAAAAAAGACTTGTAGAAAAGATATGAAAGATGTCTGAATAACATCAACACCACAATGTAACAAGTCTAACTAACCATATTATGTAATATATTATCAAATAGCCATTCATATAATATCCATATTATCAAATAGCCATTCATATAATAAATTAATAAAATACTAAGGGAGTGAGTTCAAGTACGAGCACTTTTTAATCATATCACAAATACTCACCGTAATTGCAAAAAAAAAATATTAAAATGAAATTTCAATGGAATTCAACAATACAACGAAGTTAGGGCGAGAAAAAAATTGAGAAGACAAAGTTACAGGGATAAAATCCAAAAAATGTAATTAATAATTTGTTGCTGCAAAATACAAAAAGAAAAGAGAAAAAACAAAAAAAAAAACGGCAAAAACAAAAAGTAATCAAAACAAAATGAGCGCATAATCTTTAGTACTCGTAATTGTTTAGATTTCAATTCTTTTCAACTCAACTAGTTTTTTTTTATATGCTCAAACAAAATAAAATATTTTCAGAGAGATTTTCTTTTCCGTTTTCCTTTTCTCGCTATTTATTTCTTGTTCCGTTTTTTTAAATATAACATGTGCTCTTGTTGGTACGCATAATACGGCGTGTATCAGTACTTAGACAATTGGTATTCATAATTTATACTCACATATAAATAATATAAAACCACCATCACCAGCAGTACCACCTGTTGAGTAAAAATATAATTTTTTTTTACGTTTGTTTATATTTTCATTATAGTTTTTTTTTTTAATTTTTTAACCTTTTTTTCAATAAATTATTTATTTTTTCCGCCAGTATTCATACTTTTTTTTGTTTACACAGGAATAACTGTACATAGAGGGAGTCTAACATTAGAAATAAACAGGAAAATATAATTATTATTAGAGGATAGAGAGAAAATACTTGTATAAAGTATATAAAAATGGTAACATTCACCTGAAATCCTTTGTTTAATAATTTTTCAAGGATATTCGTAGAACAAAAATAGCTTTTATATAAAAACAAAAAATTGAAAACAACCTGCGAGGTGTGATATAGCAGAAAGAGTAACTAGAATATTTACCATTTAGGGAACGATCTTAACAATGTTTTTTAAAAAAATTTTACAAAAATAGAAAAAATTTAAAGTTTTCTTTAAATTTGAGTTTTATTATTTTATAATATTAAATTTAAAAAATGTTTGTATTTTTTATGACGATTGTGAATAGATTTTCTCAAACACTCGAAAGAAAAATAGACAATTTTAAATCAGTATCATACGAGAATTATATAAAAGGCTTATCGGCAACTAAAGGAACGAATTATTCGTAGTGAAAAGCAACAAGTCTTCTAAGGAACCGACTAAATAAATCCCTCGACCAAAAAAAAAAAACGATGGTCATGGAAAAAAAGCGATAGGGATAAAGCAATAGGGAACTAATTGCTGATCACTTGGAATTTTTTAACGAAATGAACTGAATTCTAGTTTTTGTTTAGTAGAAGATTTTGTTATGGATGAAAGGCTCTATTTGCACAAAAAGAAATTTGGCAATTGCAATCAGGTCGCTTAAATCCAATAGAGCTTCAAGTTTTGAATTTATTGCTACTGATATATTAGGAGAATTACCAAGAAGAGCTTTGACATTTTTGAAGAAAGTGATGAAAGCAACAGTGAACCTGAAATAAGTTCCTAGTGCTTGAAAAGTAGCGGAAGTTATTAACATAGGAAAACCGAGCCAAAGTCTTATAGAGCGATTTCTCTGCTATCAATGATATCAAAACTTTTTGAAAACTTGTTGTTAATAAGGCATTAAAAGAAAGGTAAATATGTTCGACAATATTTCTGGACGTGACCCAGACTGTTGATAAGGGTTCGCACGACACTTTATTATTTAAACTTAAGAAACTGATACCTTTGCAATTCGTAGAGTAACTTGAATCATATTTATCTGACAGGCTTTTCCGAATCAAACAGAACGACGAGTACTTTACGCTTAGTAAGGCGTAAAGTTTATGTGCTTTACACAAGCAATTTCCCTGATTTAGAGAGTGTAACTGCGGCTACATTTCTATATAAACACAGCAATATTAACAGTACGATCTAATGTTGAAAAATCGACAAAAAATTAAATGAAGCAACTAACAACATAAGTAAATGGACAAATAAATGGAAAATAAACCTAAATGAAACTAAATCTGTACTTGTAAATATCACAAACAAAAATTTAGCAAACCCACCTCAATTTAAATAATGCTAAAGTATAAATCCAAGACACAGCGAAATGTTTATAGGTATGATTTTGGATGTTAAGCTCAGATGGGAAAAACACGTACACAAGAAAAAAATTGAATTAGAAAACTAATATAGAGAGAATTAATGGCTCCTGGGTCGTAGATCCAGATTGGCAACATACAATATAAGGTGTTGATATATAAACAAATGATAAAGCCTATATGACCGTATGGCTTACAGTTATGGGGTTGTGCCAAGGAAACGTACATCAAATAAACACAAACTACTCCGAACAAGGTTCTTCCTACAAGGTTTGTAGACACAAAAACACGATAGAGCAACGCTAATGGGTAGTCAGTTTGTTTACAGTACAAATCTTGTTCACAGTATGCCGTTTGTTTTAGCAACGGCATATTATTTCTAATTTTTTTTAAAGGTAATTACATTATTGCCTTTATCATATTTTGTTAATTAATGTTATTCATTGCATTACTTTTCCAGCAAATATTAGATTCATGTTAATATAATGCACTTTTAATGAATTCACTCTTTGGAATACCTACATAAAATGTACATACATACATAAATATTTAGTTAAAAGTTTTACGCACCAAAATCTCAAATAAAATTTTAAAACATTTTTTATTAAATTAAGTTAAAAATAAATATAGTAATAATAAATTTATACATAATTTTACATTCCTTGTGTAAACGCAGGTAAATGCATCTGACAATTTAATAAATTTTACCATTATTATTATTTGAATAAAGGTTATTAGGCATTCAATGTAAAGGCATAGCTATCATTTCAAATTAAAATATTTTAACATAGGCTTTTAAATTTTAATATTATTCAATTAATTTATTTCATAAGCACTTTATTTCAGCATAATTATATATACTTACACGAAATTTTAAAATAGAATTGGTGATCCTATTTGTTTCTCTATTTGTATATTACAAAATGAGAAACAAATTTTGTGACCTACTACGCACATGCTCGTATTATGCTAAAAATTTTTATAAATATAATTTGTAACTGTTTTTAATAACATTTTATCCTGTAAATATACTCAATTTCCCTTACGAATTATAAAAATTTATACTTTGTATTCATGTAAAATGATTGAAGGCTACTTTAATATAAATGAATTGTTGTTTTCTTTTGTATTATACTTTTTAAATTACATTATTTTTGTATATTATGCATAAATATTTTGTTTTCTTTGTTTTTGCACACTTTTTGTATAATATGGACATTAAATTTTTGGATGAAATTCCCCTTGAATAACTTCCCAAAGGTCTATTATTTTATTATGAATCGACATTTTTTCAATAATTATTATTTTAGCGTATATATTTCCGGTATAAAAAAGCATGTTATTTTTAACTTTTATTGTTTGATGAAATTTTTTCCTAAATGAAAGAATATTTTTTTTTAAATGCGCTATGATGCGTGATGAGAAGAGAGAAATATATTTTTGCAGGCATAATTTTGATCGGAAAAACTCTCAGGTTTGAACTAGGCCAGATACTCTCGGTGGTAGTTTGTTAAATTCAAATTAGTTTAAAAGCTGATTTTGCCTCTAACTGATATGGTTTTTGTGAGAGATTTCCCTATGTTAGAAATTTCTTGACCTCACAAGTTCGAAAAAGTGCTTTTTTTTAACAATTTATTGTACTTAAACACCAATAATTCTTTGCTCTTTACCTAAATCTCCAAGGCAAAGGTAACATTATTTAAAAAAAAGTTTTAAAGTTTTTTTTAAAAGAAAAATGTTCAAATTCATTGTGAAATTAGAATTCAAATAATCGAAGTGTAAGCTCCACTTTCTGTTGATAAACTTTTGAATTACCAAATTAGCAACATGACAAGTTACGTTAATTAGTAAACTAATAAAATGGAAGTCCGGGGTAATGATAGTGAATAAAAAATAGGTCGGAGGCATTCATGAACACATGCATGCCACCATTATAAATGGATTAACTTTACTGATATATACGTACTTTTTGAATATTATATATATAAAAGTGCCTACCTGTTGTGAGAGTTAAAAATGTTGTTATAAAATGATTTCGGATGATTGTTGCTTAATAAAATGTTTCGTGCTGATGAAACTGCGTTTTCATAATATTTGCATTTATGAGAAAGTACCACCACGGGCACACTAATTTTAATACTAAGAAGGTTAAAAAGAAAAGGTTATGTTTTATGTTATTCACATGTTAATCATAAAATTTAATCTTGTAATAATATTATTTTTTTTCTGTTTAAAATGAATTCCTTTTCCATTTTTTTTTACCGTTATAGTCGTCCTTTTTGGTATAATTTTCTTTATTCCGTGTTTTATTTCAAATGAGGATTAAATTTTTTTCCTCTAGAAGAGTTTTAAATTTCAAAAAAATTTTGTTTTTGTATGAATGTGTGTATGTTTATTAAATAAAGCTTAGACTGTTATGTAGATAAAGTCCTTTTTATGTTAGTATTAATAAATAAAAAAATAATATCGTTATTTTTACTGTGCTTTTCCTACTTTCATTTTAAAAATAATTTAAAGTTTTATGCTGAAGCTCACCAGTTATGGCATGTACATTTACCTTTAATTCATTTTAAAATTCTTCATTTAATTTTTTTCTTTCTACTTCTGAGATTCACAAGCCGAGTGCGATGGAAATTTTTTTAAGGTTTATTTATTCATTCATAAATGTTGTAGAAAATATTTTGAACCTTTTGAATGGCGACAGCAAAAAAGTTCGTCAATTTATGTGGTAAATAGTTATAAAGGTTTTAAAGACATTTTTTAATGTAAATTTAAAGAATCCTATTAAAGGCGAACCTGTGAGTTTGCGATATTGCCATACCCCTTTGAGTCGCCGACCACCGAATTAAAGTGTAAAATGAAGAGACGGATGAGTTGGCTGGGTTTGGCTCAGCCATGGACCTTTCCGGATCAAGTGAAATAAGTTGAGGAAAATGACTCAACCCTACGTGATCAGTCTGACCTTGGAGCCGGACTTGGAATGTGGGGCAGAGTAGGCGTTATGAAGTTGGACGAGATATCGAAGATTGGAAGAGGATTTAGGTAGATTCCACAAAAGAACCGGGTGGCTTAAATAGTCTTCCTCCTAAATCGTAAATTAAATTATCGTCTGGTGGTCATGGGGTAATAAGACGGCACATTTGTGATAGTTGATGTTCTATAAGCCGCCGCGTGCGTCCACGTCATTCTAATAACCAATAGTGTGATATGGGTATTCCATTTACTTTGTGATAGCATCAACTTCTGTATCTTATTAGACTCCACCTACAATCTAAAAAAATAATTTATTTTCTCTTAGTTTTATTTTTTGATTTAAAGTTAATTGCTGGTGGTAAATTGTGGAAGGTTAGGTACATAATGGATACAAATTCTTAAAGTAAGTTATTTTTTAAATTCAATTTCAAAACATGAAAATATCCTTTTGCATGTCCATAGTAAATAATATACTTGTAAACATTATGCTACTCCTATACCACATCCTTAATATAACAAAAATTCCAGTATTTTTGTGTGTTGAACTGCAAAAGGATAATTATCATAATATACATAAAAAATGCTTAAAATTATAAGGTAAATCGTATATTTAATTGAAATAAAAAATTCTAATATTAAATGAAATAACTTAATTTTGGGTTCAGTATAAATTTATTTAAAGCACTTAGTCACGTTTTAACGTTTAAGGCATGTTTCAATTAGATCAGGCCTATGTTCGTCCGCTCTTTCTCAGTATGGAAAGAGCCACACGGAATGACTTCTCAGATTTTTACCTAACATCTCCAGATATGGTAAGGCTACCTTAGCTTCCAGAACAGCGAGGTGCCCTACCAATGGGCAAATCATCTGCAACATCAGTTTATCCATCACCAAAGATCATATAAGCGTTGAGAGATCTCTACCCTGAGGGCATTATTTGGAAGTTTTTGCATATACATTTCTGGCCTTAACCGTCACACGAACAACGCCTATTCTTAGCATGTGTGTTTTCCACCTTAATACCGTGCTTTCAAAGTTTTTCTTCCAAATGTATGAAGGCCGGAAGAGCAATTCTTTCGTTTCTTTGAGACTACTACTTTTTTGGAGATGCTAAATAATGCAATATCGGTAAACTTTCGTAATCGACTTACAATTCTTTTCTTACAATTTTTTGCATACAGATTGCGGCATAGTGATCAGTTCTTCCTCAGAAAACGTTATATATGTTCTGAGATGCATACCATAAACCAAAATGCAAGTTCAAAAATATTTCTAATACAATGCATGTCGTATTCGGAAAGATATTCCCAATATATTATAAAAATTTTGATTTAAATAATTTTTTGCATATTTTAAGTTAAATTAAATGAGCCGATATTCTTTATTATAATGAAATCAAATTATTTCCCTTGAAATATTCATGGTTCACTGATAGCCAATTTTCGTATACTTGAACTTGCTTATAAATATAGTCAAATTATAATTTATTATTGAATTTAAAGTAAAATGTAAAGAGTTGATAAAAAAAAGAGTAGAAGAAAAGGATTATTGCAAAGGATATTGAAATTAACTTCGTGGATTTGAAAATTTTCAATTTCATTCTCTATTTTTACTACTTTTTACTGCTTCCATTACCATCAACTTGTTGTATTTTTCTCAATATTTTTTTTTTCTTGGAATAAGAATAAAAAAAAACTGAAAAATGAATTTCTAATATCCTATGGTTCATAAATTTTATCGATTTGATCCTTGAATATTATTAGTTATTTTTCAATAAGAGATGACAATATTACTCTTACACAATCATGAACTATAATATGTATATGTCTGCATGTGGATATTTTTAATAACTGTTGCTATAGGTAGCTTAAGTACTTAAGGTTAAAACTTCTATTTACTCTTCATTGAATTTATATGGATAAATAAGTAGAAAAGTAAGTGGTAAATTGAAGAATTGGGTTACAAAAGTAATTACAGGTAGTTTTAAAGCATAATTGCTATTCACAGTTATAGTAATAGTTAATCATATGACGAGAAATATGTGAAATATACATAATATGTATAATTAGATTTCAATCTCTTAAGATTTAATTAATATTCGTCTTTTACTAGAAGGTTAGTACTAAATGTAAATCACGTGGAAAAGAATTATTTTTGTTACCCAATCAAACACTGACGGGCAGGTATGGAATTTGGCTCTCTCGTCACGAGCTTTTTATACTCTTAAAGTTATGCTCAATAAGTAAATATCTTACAGTCCTTAAATGTTGAAAAAGACTAATACAGTTATCATGGGGTACGGGGGTGTTTGGGTGGTTTTAATAAAAATTTAATATTTTGGCGCATGAAATTTCAATCTATGCGGGAAAATCAATTCAAGTAGTTTGGTTAGTGGAGACTATTGGCTTTAGTTCGGAAAGCTTGTAATGATGGTGTAGACATTGATCTTGGTGTGGACATTAAAATTTGAATAAGCCTATGTGTTTCGATGTATTTAGAATTCGAAATTCCATAAATTTTTATTTATATTTTAAAAATTATTAGTTTTTATATTCTAAATTGAATTGTTTCTGTTAAACACAAAAAAAACAAAGAAACGTCGGTAAAGTTCATTATACGGTTTAAAAGGCATATAAAGATCAAATTAATAAACTGAGGCTCTTCACAGTGAGTGAATCACTGAAATTAACATTTTTTTTTCTGTATGAATTTAATTTTAAATGTGGAATACAAGTAGCTATTTTTATTTCCTCATATTTTTTATAAAACTTTAATAAAGGATAATATTATTATACTTTGGATTAACAATTTCTTTTTTCTGAAACTACAAAATAAAAGAGTTGAAATTCTCTTTAATTTGAATTATTTGCCTTAAAAAAAATGAAGTCATTAGAAAAAATTCTCTCTATATATATTTTTTCCTTTCATTTAAATGTCAGTCATAATTCATTATTTTCATTTTTTTTAAGTATATTACCCCCTTAATTTTATCTCTTTCTCCCCGTTCTCCTATCTCTATATATGATTATATCCCTTACAAATTAAATTATAACAAAAGACAAAAAAAAAATATTTTTTTTCCTTTTAAAAGATTTAAAAAAAAAATATTCGTTGAAATAGATTTTTGTCTGCATAATATGGAAATGTTAAAGTTGTAAAATCTAAAAAAAAAATAGAAAATTAAAAGAGTAAACCAAATTTCTCTTAATAGATCGTTAATAAAGGACATCTTTCAGTCCTTAGGAAAAATTTCAAAATGAAAAAAAAATATAAAATTCTTCTGTTAAAATAAAATAATTTTAAGCTCAACCTCTTTCCGACGCACGTTCCTCTCTCTTCAATAAATTCTTATACAAAAATAAAACCCTCCTTTTTCAGATTCATGCCTCACTCCTCCCTCTACAATGATTTCTCCTTATCAAAAGGCAGAATACAATTTTGCTTTCATATTAAATAAAAATTTAAAGCAGTTTTAGCACAAAAACAAAAAAAAAAAATTTTAATTTACTATGACCATAGACAATGAATGAAAAGGGAGTCCTTCTCCCATATTACTCTTATATAAACAAACAAGCAAAAAAAAATATAATAAATTTTTATTTTTAAAATAGCCAGAAAGTAACAAGGATAATAAACTAGAAATAGTTATTCTATTATATAATAAACTTTCATAACTTACATAAGATAACTTAAATAATTACTCACTAAATGGTCTCTAATTTTCCATTAGAACCGAAATAAGCAAAAACAAAAGAAGAAAAACGAAAATATAAATAAAAAAATAACCAAAAATGAAAAAAGAAAAATTTCTGTTTTGCCTACATGCATGCCACAATATTATCATCAACATCATCATAGTAATCATTACTATTATATGACCATCATAACAATCATTATCATCATAATTATTTCTCTTATCATAATTATCAAAATATGTGTGTATGGAAATTGTCTGGAATAAAAATACGAAAAAAGAACATTTTTTAAGCTCTTCCATATTTTAGAACTTATTGTAAAAGAGTTGTCTTGAATAATAATAGGATAAGAGTTACAATCCATACTACATGGAAGATTGAGTTGTTAACTGTAACATCCACATTTTCAGGTGACCGTTCGTAATGCTAAGAAAGAATGGTTTACTTATTTATGTATAAGCCTTGTTCAGTGCGTTTATTTTGAGATCCTATCACATAATCGGTTCAAATAGCTCCAAAAATAATTTTATACTTGTAGATAATAGATTACTGAAGAAGATATGGGCAAAGAAATTACCCTTTCCGATCATCGGAGCCAGCTATGGCTTATTTTAGCCATATCCCACTCATATCAGCCGGTCTTATGTATATACCCGGAGATATCTTTCAGGGAGTTTGACATGAGCTCCACAACACTCAGAAAAAGCCGCCCAAAACATCGGCACCTATTGATAGCTAGAGGAAATTGATGCTTAGATCGCCATTCCAACAATATTTACTTGTTCTTAAGATGATATTGTTTAACATTCAATAATACCGTATTACGAATTAAAGTAGAATTTTGTAATAGCCTTCAAGTATGCCTTAGTCGTTCAACTTCGTTCGTACAATATAATGGTTGCATAAATGATAAGTATTAAAATATATATATGTAGATATAATTTTTTAGTATAAGAAATCCTTTTAAAAGCAAAAAGGTTTTTGTCCAGCAGAATGTATATGGATGTACGCTTCATGTAATATTATTGACATAATTTTGAAATTTTAAACTAACATAATCATAACATTAACTCATAACGTGTAAATGTTGCCGTATATGTTATGTACGTATATTTAAATAAATTTTGAAAGATAAGTTGAAAGAAGACAAAATATTTTTGATACTTAATTGGTTACTTTTTTTTGAGCATATTTTAAGCATTTTTTATTCAATTCTTATTGTGGAAAAATTATAAGAGTATTTTAAGTTTTGTCAGGATATCTAATTTTAATGTACAACGTAACACATCATTCGAATATATATTTTGCTGGAGACTCGAACCATTATAAATAAGGAAACAAAGAGTAGGTGGGAGACGCTTTAGGATGGCTTCCACATATACGGGACGACTAAAGCGCTCCGAAGAAGGAGGAGAAGAACAGCAGTTCAATTAGCCCCGAGCAGGAAGAACATCAATAATGCAGTTGGAACATTGACGGTACAATATCCCTTGCGTAATGTGGTCTAAGAGACCATGAGGTTTTGCATATTCGAAAATCTTCGGTCGTTGTCAGAATATTGAGGTGGTGCAGGAAGTATGCTATGTGCTTTCTGACAAGATTAACAATTTTATTTTAAGCATATTTGGCTTTCGTATTCCATCACTTGGTTTCATATTTTTAAAGATTTAAATTTAAAGAAGCCTATAATTTTAAAGAGGCTTTTTCCCTTTCCGAGGGGATCATTGTGAATTGCATTGTGTAGGTTGCTGAATTTAATAATGAAATTTAAAAATAACAACCTACTGTTTTTGTTCTCACGTACGTTCATTGTGTAATGAAATATATATTATTTCATTTGTATAACAATTATAAATAAAACAGAAAAATTCACAATATATACTTATTATATTGTTTAAGTAAGCATGTGTGTAACATGTACAAATATGCCTTTATACAAAAATTATAAATTGAATATTTTTAAATTTACAGTCACACTTTTATCATTTTATCCTGCGGCGTGTAACAGTGAGAGTGCTAAAAATAACTGAATATTGTAGTGAAAATAAAAGTAAAAGAAAAGGATATTTAAAATGTTTCACTTTATAGTTGTTCGTGTGTGTGCGTCAAAGAGTATAAAAAGTGAAAAAATTATTAATATTTTTTGTTTTAAATTTTGTAAATTAAATTGAGAAAATTACGTCGAAAGTGAATTTTATTACTTTGTTTCCTTTGGTTGAATATTAAATTTATTTTTAATTTACACATTTTCTTTAAAGTGATTAAATTTTCAGCATTAATTTTTAAGTAGTAGGAAGTGCTTTATTTGTAGACAAAAGCGTTACAATTTAAACACTCTGTATTTAAAAATATGAAAACATTTAATATGAAATTTCTTATTAGAGATTAAAATTGATTATTTACGATTTGAAAAACATTTGGTGTGTAAAAAATAAAGAGGGACAAAAAAATAATATCGAAGAACTTATTTTTTATAGGGTAACATTTTAATTTATGTTTAGAAACCCTCTTAAAAGTCTTGTAAATGTATTGTAAAAAATTTATTGTTTTTGTTATTTATTAAAATAAGTTATAAAACAAAATAATATGAATGATATTTTATGAAGAATGTTACAAGGAGGTAAAGAAATAATCTATTATATTATGGCGCGAGTGAAAGAACTTATATAAATTCGCTTATAACAACTACTCGAACCCAGTCACCTTCATGATCGTAAGCTAATTCGGCTTCCACAAGGTACTCGTTAGCTAGAAAAATTCCAGATCGCGAATGGACGAGGGAGATATAAATAATATATCATTGTCCGTGCGATCACTTTGATATTGCCTTCAGAAAAGGGGCCCGATTCGGCCGTCACCCGTTTCGTTGAATATTTGATTAGAATGAAATGTAACAATTCCTCCAGAGCTTGTGTGGTGGTCAAGCGGATCATTTCTGTCTTTTGGATTTTGCTTATCAGTTTTACATTGACGATCGTGTTCAGTGTACTTAAACGATGTTCATTAATACGGGTCCCCAGAAACACCCATATAATATTTTTCCATTGACAGGACATATTTATTTACATAATAGAAGGTGCAATAATGTCCCTCTCTTTTTCACAAAAAACAAAATGGTTTAAAAAATATCTGTGAGAACATGCGGCAAGTTTAATCCTTAGTGACTATGATCGCAGTAAGAGGAAAACTTTTAATTTAGTTATTTTCGGATCTATCTACCTTTTGATTAAATATATAAATGTACATTTTTTTGTGTTTAAATGTAATAATAACATTCGAATACATAATCGTAACTTTATAAAAAAAATATTGAATAAATTGTATTTAAATTTTATTTTAAAATTTGGAACACGTTTACATCATATTCCACTTATACATACTGGAAATGAACCCACACTGAAATAAATATACGTATATGATGCAATACGTAGCACCGTCAATCGGATGTTTTACAATCCAATTTACCTATGAAATATTCAAGGATGCAACAAATTTTACTGTTTAATTTTATTCCATTTTTTATTCTTACGTATTGTTATTGCAATTCTGAAAACAAAACCAAATGAATTCCTTATCTTGCATTATACATTTAAATTTTTTTTTATATATGGAAGTAATTTTTATTGGTGAGTCTTTTATTGCTTTATGGAAGAACAGGTGTTCGTTCCATTTACCATTTTTGTATTTTGAATTTTATTTTGTATTGATAAATAAGTTACTTTAAAAAAAAAGACAAGAATGTTTAATTTTTATTCATTTAAAACTTTAATCTAATTTTTATTGAAGTTTTGGTGTCAACTACGGATTTTTTTATAGACATGTACATCTAATTGAGTTAAATAAAATTTAAATTCATGTAACATTTCCTCTTTAACCTTCAAAATTTCAATATTCAATTATGATATTTAAAATTAAATATCATGTGCAGAATATGAATTGTCAAATATCATCATGTATCAAGTATTCTTACTTTTTGTCCTAACACTAATTTATTTATTTATTTATTCAATGTCTAAAGAGAATCACATAATATACTGATTCTCATTCTAAGACTATATAATGTCAAATTATAATATGTCAAACAGAAACACTAATATTAAATATAATTATGACATAACTGAATGACATACAATCAGTACAATACTGAGACTGAAACAATAAACATAATTGAGAATAATAAAAACGGGATTATTACGAGTATTTGATAGCAAATATCACATTTTGTAAACAATAAGTTGTTGTAGGAGAGAGAAATAAAATTACTTCAATATTTTTGAGTTTTTTTGAGTAAAACTTAAAATAAAATTTCTCAAATTAATAAAAATATTTTTTTTTTGTGGTAATCTTTGATATTTTTTTTTATTTTTGTTTTTTTATGGATAACATTATCATTTTTTTTTATACAATTTTTAACTCAATTTTTCATCATTTTTTAATGTTTTTTTATAATTTTTTGTTTTTTTTTTTTTTATTTACATAATACAAAACATGTCATTTTTTTTTAATTTTCATATTTATTATAAATTAATTTGTTTTTATTTCTTTTTTTTCAATTTTTTTTATTTTTTTGCTTTGATTAGGTACTAAAATTCCTGATTAATCTTTTGTTTTTCTCTTTATTTTTTTCATTTTTACAATTTTTATGATTAAAATAAATTTTTCATAAATTTAATTATTAAAGTTTTTCGTAAGATTTTATTTTCTAAATAATTTTCTAATAAAAACAAAATTAAATTAAATTGTTGTTGAACAATTTTTAAATAAAAACAATTGCTTTGAATTTGTCTTCTTTTAATTTTGATTCAATCTCAAATCTTAATTAATATTTTTTCGTTTTTTTTTTTGGTTTCACTTTAATTTTAAATTTGAATTTAAATATAAATATATATAGGAATTAATTGATATTTTTGATAATTAATTAATTATTAATTGATAAAATTAGTCAACTAATTTAATAACTAATGATATAGAAAATCTTATTCGTAATAAATTTTTTTTTAATAATAATTTTTTTTTGTAAAATATGAAGTCAAATGTTTTCAGTCATTAAAAAATTTTCAATGATATTATAAAATCTATATAATTTAAATGTTTTTTTTTACATAAAAATATTAAAAAAGAAATTAAAATTTAGAAAAATACATATTAGAAAAACTTTAGTCAAATAGAACTATTAATTTTTGAAATAATTGGTACAAAATACAATAATAATGAAAACTATTATTATTTGATAATAGTTTTCTAAGCTATTATTATTTAATTTGAAACAGAAATGGGTGACCTGGGAAATATTTAAGTATATTGTAGAATTTTTTATGTCAAAAAGAAAAAAATTGATTTGTCTTATATCCAAATTCCTTATAATTTAGTAATTTTTGAGTGGAAACACAAGAAGAAAATGTCAGGATAAATTTTTAACTCAAATTATTCAATTATATTTTTCTTATTAGGAAAAAACTATTTGTAACTAACCACTTTTAAGTGAAATTTTCTGACACTTTAGGAATATTATAAAATTTTGCATACCTTCAAGGCGTGGGAAAATTTATTTAACAATAGTTTACTTAAAATATAAACAAGTAGCAGTTTTTTTTTGTTCTAGTCAATAAAAAAATTT
Source organism: Condylostylus longicornis (assembly GCF_029603195.1). Taxonomy (NCBI): domain Eukaryota; kingdom Metazoa; phylum Arthropoda; class Insecta; order Diptera; family Dolichopodidae; genus Condylostylus; species Condylostylus longicornis. The sequence continues at coordinate 1,872,121 of NW_026577974.1, forward strand.
GTTATTAAAAAAAATTTTAACAATATTTTAATTTTCAATTTTATAGGCCTGTAGAAATTTAATAAATTTATTAAACAAAATTTTATTTGAAATTATTTTAGAACCGTTATGTTTTCAGGACTCTGAATAACAATGTAATGGCAGATTTTTGAGAATTTTTCAGTTGTTTAACGGTATAAGAAAATTTTTTTTTCTCTCGTTTTGTTTTCCTTATTTATTATTTTTTAAAATATCAAATTTAATATTTGTTTTTTTTTTCTGTGTGTACTTGACATTCTTGATATTACTACAATAAATAACTGTAATTTTTTGAAATTCAAATACGTTTGTGTATTTTTAACAGAAATTTATTTTTTTGAAATTTTTTACTGGATTCCATGTAGTTTTAAGCTCTGTTCTGTTTTTTTTTTTTTAAATATTTTTAAAGCTTAAATTTTATTCTTAAATATAATACAAATTGTTCACGTTCCTTTGGACATAATAGATTATTTTTTGTTTTAATTTTTTAGAATGGATTTATAAATTTCATGATTTTTGTAAAATTTGAATTTGTAAAAATTTTCTTAATTATCAAACAAAAAATTTGATTTGATAACTATTTAAACCTTTTATAAAACTTTGAAACATTTTAGAATACTGTAAATCTTTTATTTTTTGCCATTTCTTCTTAATTTTAAATTTAACTGATTTATTATGTAATTCTATACGAAAATAATGGTATGTTATCTAATTAAACATTGTACACTCTATACGAGCAGACCTTGCTCTTCAGAGAAATAAATAAATAAATAAATAAATAAAAAATAAATAAACTATAACTGAAGCTAGGAAATCATCATTTTAAGTTTTCATTCAGAAAAATTATAGTGTTATTGATCTGAGTGGGATTCCAATGGATTTGAGAATGAAATGATAGATTTCACCTGATTGCACTCATCAGCCTTACTTCTTTTCTATTGAAAGCAATGGAAAAAGTGATTGATAGATTTATACGGGACGATGCACTGGGAAGCAATCCCTTGCATAAATCTCAGTACGTCATCAGTCGGGAAGAAACTCACTGGAGGTGCGGGAGGTGGCAGTTGGTTGCTTCCTTGATATAGAGGGAGCTTTTGATAACACTCCATATCATGTCTTCTGTGAGTCGTTGCACAAATGAGGGATGGATGCGACAACGAGCAGATGGGTTAATCGGATGCTTAAGGATAGGATTATTAAGTCCACCATAGCTAAAGATACACTCTTCATCTCCGCTGCAAAAGGGTTTCCGCAGGGCGGGGTTCTTTTGCCCCTCCTGTGGTTCATTGTAGTGGATGATCTAATCGCTGCTCTCGGAGGCTCCGAGGCACGTGTCAGGGGTTACGCTGACGATGTGGCCTTCGTTGTAGGGCGAAAATTTGAGAGCACTATTTCTGATCTTCTACAGCAAAATTTACGTGTCGTGGAAAGGTGGTGCGAAGACGTTAGGTTAAATATAAATCCAAGCAAAGTACTTTGGTCGCCTTCACCAGACGCAGAAGCAGAGATAGATTAACGAGCCCAATCCTGTTTGGTGAACGTATTAGTTGCTCTAGAGAGGTGAAGTATCTGAGGGTAACCCTGGATAATTGTCTCTCCCGTAATGCCCATATAGATAGAGTTATCGTGAGGGCTACGGCGGCCTTGTGGACGTGTAGGGGCTTCTTCGGTAGGACCTGGGGGTCAGTCGCAGGACAACACTGTGGCTATATACGGCCCTTGTTTGCCGTAAGGCTCATCAAGTGGGTGTGCGGGCCAAGCTGGCAAAGCTACAGAGGCTGGCCTGCCTGGGAGTGACCGGGGCAATGCGGACGACTCATACCGCTGCATTGGAGGTGATGATCGGGTTGCCGCCTCTGCACCTCTATATATTGAAGGAAGCTCGGCTAATGACTTACTGACTTCTCTCTGACGAGGACAGGGCGGGGCTAAAGTTGGCCCACGGGACTCACAGAGACTTCATTGAGAGCGATCCGATTTCAAGAATAACCATGTCGGATGCCTGTCTGCCGCGGTACAACTTCGACGCAAGTACAGGGTTCTGTTGTCCAATCGATGGACATGGGATCGGGGTGGCCCGCTACTTGAGTCGGGTTCGAGCGTGTGGTATGCAGACGGGTTCAAGACGCAGTCTGGTGTGGGTTCGAGTGTATACGGCGTCAGCCGGAGACGCGTATATATGCAACCCTTGACCCGTATTGCACAGTGTTCCAAGCCGAAATACATACAATAGAGACCTGTTCTGAGAATCAATTTATAAAGGGGGTATAAAAACCGCACCATCTATCGTGTTCTCGGTCACCAGGGCTGCACTGTCGGCGCTTCATTCAGCTCAGGTTACATCCAAGCTGGTCTGGGGCTGCCTTGCTGCCTTGTGGAATTGGCATCGGAGAACAGTGTCACACTCATTTAGGTGCCGGGCCACAGTGGCCATGCGGATAACGAAATTGCCGATTGGCCCTTCTTCCGCCGTTGGGGCCAGGTTTGCCTGACTGCTCGCGGCAGAATGCAGTCTTCACTGGCGGGACACGAAAGGGTGCCGTTATGCGAAGATGTTTCTTTCAGCGTGCTCCAGCAGATTCACCGCAGAGTTGCTGGGGATGAGCGGGAGCCAGGTTCGCACTATTGCGAATTTCTTCACGGGGCACTGCCCAGTGAAGTACCACCTGCATAGGCTGGGGAAGTCTGGCTGCCCCCTGTGCAGATTTTCTGGGGGCGGTGATGAGACCGCCATGCACATTCTCTGCGACTGTCCGGCAATAGCTGTTCGGCGCCGCAAATGTCACATAATTGCTTTAGTTTTATTTAAAGCTAGAATGTTGAATTATAACTGGAATTGATTAAATAAACTCATTTAATTACTACATTTAGGTGAATATTTTAATTTTAGAAATTCACCACTATATAAGTTTCTAATCGGAACAGTAATATAGAAAAAAATTCTTTAAGTGTGTGTATTATTCGCGGTCAAATTCAAATTTTATAGACAGAAAAAAAAACAGAAAAAATTTAAATCCATCCTAAAAGTATGCTTATAATTCCTAAATATTTTTTTAATTCAGTACATACTAAATCTAAAAATTAATTTTTTTTTTGTTTTTTTTTGTTTTATATTTTTATGATAATAAATATTTAATTTTTATTTTATCGATTACTCTCTCATATGTAATTTGCATGATTTTTTTTTACTCTCAAATTTTTAATTTAGTTTTTAACTTATTAATATTTTTTTTGGTAATTATAGATTTTATTTGCAATATTAATTAGTATTTACCTCATATCGTATTTATTTATTTTTTTATTTTTTTCTACTTTTTGTTTTTTGTTCATTATTTCACAATATTTTCTAATTTTTAATATTTACAACTTTTATTTTCATTATTCAAAAATATATTTATATTTTTTTAATTTATTTTTTTTATTATATTTAATTATTTATAATCTAGATTTTATAAAAACTAAAAAAATATAAAAAAAAACTTAAAAAAAAAGTCGGAATTTTTATTTTTTTTTTTTTTTGGTTCAAAATTCTAATATCATAATAAATTTCATTTGAAATATTAATGAAATAAAATTGGTTTTTGCTTTTTTGTGGAAATTTATAAAACTATGCATTTCACACCATATTATCTTTTAAGGGACAGTATGGGTATATAATGGGTCGGTATGTGTTTTTTCACTGTGTGAGATAAAAATATTTAAAAACATTCTGTACCTATACAGGTTTGTGGTTGTGAATATTATAGTAGAAAACCAGAATAGTAAAAATTATTGTTTGTTCAAAATCAACTGTTATATAGTATGTATATAAATTTAATAACTGATTTGCGCTAAGAAACAATTAAAGTTGTGGTTAAACAAATTATGTTTAGCATAAAGGTGTAAATTGTTTGAATCTGAAACATATAATTGAAATATGATTTCAGTATTTTTTAGAGAATCATATTCAAGAACGAAAACTGTAATTAAATTTGGAACGATAAAGTGATTGTTACATGCGATTGTTACTCAGCGGCTACTCAACAATTGATAGCTACAACTGATACCAAACAGATTTTTATTTGTTAATTCGTAATTAATATTGTGACCTCGGATCAGAAGACAATGATAATGAGTCCATACAATTTTAATTCTTTAAAAACTATAATTTTTAGAAAATTAAATTAAAATTTACAATATTTTCTTTAAAAAAGGTATAAGGGCGTTAATGGTTTAATTAAAAATTTTTTTTACATTTTAACTAATATTTTTTTTCATTATAATAAACGTCATTATTATTTAATAATTAATTTCAATAAATTTTTTTATTCCTTTTTAACATAATGCACTAGTATACATTATTAATTAATTTTTAATTTTATATAAATATATTTTTCTTGTGTGTGTGTGTGATTTTTTTAAATTATGATTTAATTTTATTTTTATTTTAATTATTATTATAATTATTATTTATATAATATTATATAAAAATTATCCTACAGTAATAAATGATAATTAATTTCAAAATATAATGTACCTAGTGTTGTTAATAAATTTATAATAATAAATTGTCCTGTATCAATTTTCACTAAATCCGATGACGTTGATTTATTTTGATTTTCGGTTAATGAATCTGCTTCCCGTTGTATTGAATTTTTTGATGGATGATAATCACTTCGATGATTATTATTATCTGGATCTGTAAATACAAATAAGAGAGAGAATTTTTATATATAATTGAATTGGAAATAAATTGGACGTCCATGTACATAAAATGTAGGTAATTATTAAATGTCATGTGTATGTTTGGGCAGGTGTATATTATTTATACTACAATATACATGTAAATGTCATAGATCAAATGGAATATGGTGTGGCTGTCGAGGCTGTTTATTTGAGTACTCATTGTAACAAAGTGTAACGGGATCTATTTTTTATTTGTTGTTTTTTTTTTTAAAATAGCAAAAGATTACTTTTTGCTTGCAAAGACATAAGAAAAGATATATTTGGGGGAAAGCCTGAATTATGAAGACACTTCAGTAAAACTTGGGAGAGTGTGATATTCTCGTTCATAGGAGAAGAGAAATACTGGCGGATTTGAGATTGTTCTGTGAGTGCTTCTCCTCCCACTTAGAATTGCGCTCAATAAATTGTTATACGCGGTTGCGGTGCTCTGTTGCTTAGATTGAACAAATCTATTAGAAAAATCTACAACCCTGGATGATCGCCTTTGTCTATATGAGTATTTGATCGATGATTCAAATATTCATATAGACAAAGCCATCACCTACCACAGCCTTATGAACGTGTAGGAGTTTTGTTCAAAGGGTTTGGGGGATCTATAATTGTAATTGGAAAAGGATTTATAGATTTTGATTTGTGCATGAATTTCGTTCAATATGTGACAAATAAATTTGTTGAATTTAATCGTAATTTTAAAGAAAACACTGATTATTCATTAACACTTTCTCAAAGGGATTACTATAAGACAAAATCTCAGTGCGGCGATGGAAGTATAATAAAAATTTGATCGTAAATGACATGATATGCCTGACCTAAATATTTTGAATAAAATGAAAAAGTTTTTCATATTAAAAATAGAAAAAAAATTTTCTAAATCGGAAATTTAGGTTTTCAAATTTGTTTTTTTGTGATTTTTGTTGGCGAATGAAACACATATGAAAAAAAAAAATTGCTTTTTTTTAACAATCTTTCATTGCGACATGAACCTGATAAATTGTTTTGTGTCAAAGTTCGTTATCATTTAAATTGAAAACTTACTATCTATCTATGTAAAGCACAGTGATAATATGAACAGTTAAAAGATTTAAATTGCCAATACATCAACATAGAATTTATTTTTTTTTACGGTATAAATAATCCTAACATGTTCGTACAATATAAAACATGACGTACGGGTACATTTGTATAAGTGTATAAGGTTGTGTAGCTCTGTATGTTATAAGGATAAGTTTTTTGTGTGTGACTCCTGTAGTGTAGAGATAAGCATTTTCTATACTGATATGCAATTTTGTACATAATTTTTTTGTTTTGTATGTATATGACGATATTGGAGTGATGGTAACTAAAAAAAGCCGACTTAAAAAATATGACAAAACTTTCAAAGTAACAAAAAAAGATTTTAAAGTTTTTTTCGTTCTTCTGTTATCTTTTTGCAGTGTCAAAATTTTTTTATTTTTTGTCCTTTTCCCTCATATGTAAGAATAAATGACATTTTGAATAATAACATGTTGTTTGTATAGAAAAATTCTATATACTCCTACATACATATATATATAAAAGGCAAAAAGTCCTACTTTGAAAAGTAAAAGTTTCTATTTTGTCATCGGAAATTGAAAAACGAGAAAAACAAAAATAGAAAAAGAAAATTGAAAAATAGAAAAAGAAAAAAGACAAATTTATTTTTTCCACTGCTTTTCGCTTGCATAGCGCTTTTCATTTCTATACTCAATATAATGAACGCAATTTTCATTACAGTGTACACACGGCAAGAAATTTTAGAGCGTATTATGAATTTGCCCTTCGCATTTTTTGGATGGTTTTAATGATTGACATACAAAGATTTAGATGGAATCTTCCTACAAAGCCTAGTGTTGACTAAAATTTTTGGAAAATTCAATTTTGAAATTGCTTTGGGAATTTTTTAACGTACAATATTAAATTTTACTCATTCATTCTTGAAAATTTCTAAAAAGCATTATTTTTTGAAGTAAGGACGATCAATAAGAAGGGCATAGACCTGGGAGTAAATTCGAAGACTGAAAAATTGAGAAGTAGTTTCTCCGAATGGGTATCAGGGTAAGCAGAGAAACATTCCGATAAATCTCCGAGGGCGACTTGCCGATATATCTCCGAGGGCAACATTGTATTATTTTGGCCACCCAATACCAGAGGAAATTATTACAAATATGTAGAGTTGAGTATTTGACATTTGTCAGACTAGTATCCCATAGTTGTTTAAATCATGAAAATTTTCTTGTATTTTTTTTAATAAACTTTGCTCTGGACATTGTATAATTCGATCTTTGATTTTAAATTTGTTTTTTGTATTCATATTTACATTTTACACCTATAACTCAAAATTGGCACCCAAGTTCTCAGATTTTATATTAAAATTATAATGCTTCGCAAGAGTTTTAAAATAAGTGAATGTTCTAAGATTATAAGTTCCTAAGTTATGGAATATGCAATACCAGAAATTTTAGAGGTTAAATCGAAATCGGTTTGAAGATCATTAGATTTTTCACAATTTTGGAATCTTGGATATTTTTGTCTGTAATCCAAAAAAAATCCATGGTTCAATTCGGCGAATCCTAAAGTCATAATTTTAAAGTTTTCTTGGGGAATCTAAATAAGGTTTTCTGATGGCATAAAATGAAATTGATAAACTAAGTCTCAACCTTGAAAACCTTACAACCTTAAAAACTAGGTGTTTTTTTTCATTGTTCAAAAAAAAAGCTATAATCTCGAGCTAAAAGAAATCTTTAATCCACACTTACTCTTGACCGTGCAATCATGCCATTATCAAATTGAATTTCGGATTTTTACAGTAACATTTGTATTTAATATAAAACGATGACATTTTCCATCATTTGTAGAGCCTCTATTGTGTGTTTCAAAAGAAAACAAAACAAGAAAAATTAAAAGAAAAAAAGCGAAAAGTTTTTAATCTCGTTGATAAATCATTACTACTTTTCTTGTTTCCAAATGTTTCAATTTTCCATATACAAATATGCATACGTACATATCGCAATCACGGACAGATACACAAAATATTTTGAGTTCAAAACTTTTACTGAATATTTTTGTTAAAAGTACAGTGACAGACATTCTAATATTGAGCTGAAGGCAGTACAATAAAAAAAAATATAAACCAGCATTTTATGATTCTTCTGGTGATGAGACTTTCATCTTTTTTTTCTCGTTCTTCGTTTGCTGCATTGTCATGCTGTATGAGAAATCCAAATGGGTAGACTTAAAGTTTTACAATATTAATTTATTTTTTTTTCTCTTCTTTTTTAAATCAGATTTTGTTTAAATTTTTCAATAGACATTAAAATTACATTATTTTCAGTATTAAGAACATTATTGGTTACTGTAAGTAGGCGCTCATAAATGAAATGTTGAATTTTGTTATACAATATGAGGAATCTATACAAGACATATACAAGAGAGATTCAATGTTAATTTTTAAATGCAAATGTATAAAGGCTTTGTACACTATTTCAATTATTTACCAATGAAATGATTTAAGAAAATGATTTTCCCCCCAATCTATTATCCAAGAGTCTTTAGGCAATGCAATCTCTTTGACATTGTTACATTAATTTAATGAAGCACTTAATGCAGTAATAAGTAAAGTACCTTTGGTAATTAAATTGTATTGAATTTGTATTAAAAAGGAAAATGATTTTTCATGTACCTGTATGTAAGTACAGTTATTCTTAAGTATTCAGGTATCCGTATTAAAATTCAATTGAATAAACACAACAGTATATGGACATGGAGTTGTTTTCAAATTGACATTATAGAGATTAGATTAAAGATTTTGATACAATAAGGAGAATGAGAGTAAGGAAATTTCTATTTCGAAATAATTCCATCAAATTTTCAATATTCTGTGAATAATTTACATAAACATTATTACAGGCGTTGAAGATTCGTTAAGATTTTCCATTAATAAATTAATTTTTGTCCAGGAACGCATATTGGACAAAATAACTAAAAGAAAAAATTTTTATCTATGACTATAAAAAGGAAAGTAGAAAACGGAATTAACTTGATCATAGTTTTTTGCCAATAATTTTGTCATCCGCTTTCTGTTTCCTTATTTGTTGCTTCTACACATTTATCGTTCTCGTTTGTGAACTTCTCCACATTTATTGGGACTGTAACAGTCAATCAACTCCCCTCATTTTCAAATAGTTTATAAATGGTTTTTGACCAAATTTCGGTGAACAAAGTTCCCTTTAATTGTGAAAGTTTATTGAAAGCTTTCAATTTCCTCATTAACTTACTGATGTTGATTATCGTCTGATGGATAAGGAAGGAATGAACCTTAGAAAGTATGATTTTATGTTGCGCAGTGTTGTGAAAATCCAGTGATTTTGCTCTTCCTTTTCTTACCTCGTCCAATTTAATCATATGATGCTTTTCGTCACTGATTGTAACTTGTGTTTCACCTTTCTCCGCCTTGGTACTGTTTTCTCTTTAATACAATACTGAATGTTTCATCTAACCAACTAACTGATAGTATTTTATAACGGAATAACCCGTTCATAAATCAACAATGAATTCAAATTGGGAGTCTTTTCTACCAAATCTTTTCTATGGTATCAAGATGGCATATTATAGTTATGAATAAAGCATATTTAATAGCTAAAAATTTCATGAGTCAGACCATTTAGTCAATATTTTTTTGTACATAATTATTGTTATAAAAAGTTTATTTGTTTGAATAGTAAACACTTTTTCATGTTCAGTTTATTTTGGCGTAGTGATTAATAGCAATGTTAAAATATTGAAGATGAAGATTCTTTGCCTTTTTTTTTTCAAAAAAAAATTTTATTTTTATGTAATTACCAAGAATAAAGAAAAGTTTTATTTTATGATCCTTAAACAATATTAAATTTAGAAGTGCTTCTATACATTATTTCAATATTTCACAAGCAGAAATTGAGTTTTTATATTTCGTCTTAAAAAAGAAAAAAATTTAATGTTATATTTACAACACAACCCTTACTATAATCTATTATTTAAAACTTCCACATGCCATAAAGCTATTCATGCTGTAATAAAAAATAAACAAAAAATTGTTCATTGCTTCATGTATTCTTTTATTCTAAAACAATAATTTGTTTGTACTCTATTTGATGTTATTTTGTTATCCTTAATCAGGGGAAGGATATGTGACTTTATCTATAATAAAGACATAATAAAAGAAAATTGTCCGAAGTATTCGTGTATGGACATTTGGGACTCGATACCATATTTACCCAAGTTTAAGGCAGAAATGTATAAAGTTAATATACAAATCTTGAATTCTTTGAAAATACCCAATTTCTGTGCTAATACTTTCCCCATTCTTATTGAATATATAAAAACAGGATTCGTATCCTATAGACAAGGTAGATTATTAAAATATTTCAGCTTTATGAAACGAAACTGACCATAAATTTTAATTCGGTATTTTTTCAAATAAAACTCATGCGTAGCGATTTCGTTAATAATATTCGCAGGACTAGTACGAAGTAACTCTAATTACAGACACTCCCGAACTATTATAATAGACAAATGATCTTAACTTATCACTCAATTTTAATACTATGCCGCTCTTATTGAAACTGTACACTGAACTTATAAAAATTCCTCAAATATCAATTTTAAATTTTATAGAAATTAAGTGATTATTAAAATCTATTAATAGTAATTTATCTTAGCTCATATTAAAGGGTATTTATTAAAAAAAAAAGTTTTCCAAGACAAAATTGAAACTTTTGAAAATTTAGTAATAAAATAGAAGTTCTTTCAAGTAAAGAAAATTATAAATTAAATATAAGAGTACATACATGTGTTCTAATGTATTTGCTCTACGTACAAATATATTATATTCTCCACATATACATACACACATAGTTATATAAACTCATAATGAAAAAATTAAAAGCAAAGAATATCAAGTTTAAAGAAGAGCTTGTTTCCTCATCACCAACAATTTCTAAGAAAAATATGAAAATATCGATTGCATTTTCGAAAAATATAAAATAGAAAATTATTTTTATCTTCAAATAAATTTTGCTGTATTATATTTTTGTTCTTAATACAATATTACCATTGCTTTTCATTTTAATAGTTTGTTAACAAGAAGAGGAATCATAAATAAAAATGAAGAGAAAGTATAAACAGGACATATTTTTCATAATGTATATTCAATTAATCAGGGGTGTAATCGAAGGGTTGATATTAAAAAACTTTAATCGAAAGCACGTGCCGAGGTATGCAGCAGTTTCTCATGAATTGCCTCTACATCCGGGCTATCTAGTCTGTTCACACTAGCACAAAACTGCCTAAATTTGGCGAAAAGGCCGAAATGGTGGGTAGTAAGATCCACCAAGCAAAAACAAAGTCACTGCGCATCATAGACAGCTTTGTATTCGACTGGAGCCTCTTGTGTATTCGACAAAGGATATTACTAATTTCAACAAACTTGTTGGTATAGAGGGAAGGGGGACAGATGAGGACATCGAAAATAGAGTTAAGATCAAACAAGAATGAAATTTGGGAGATTTCGGAAGAGCTAGAAATCGGCATACTTAACCAGTTCAACGAATTTTAGTATATTAAGCTGTGTTAAGTTTGCTTCGTCATATAAGAGTGAGACCAGACTTGTGCTTGCAAGTTTATTGTAACGTGCATTGGTCCAGACAACCTTCATTTGTACTAAATGATACTAGCGGATGTTCAGGCTGAATACACCCCTGTACTTTTTATTTAGCTGATGCATACATTTTCAAGAACTTTCAATACACAAAAAAAAAAGGAATAATTTTTAAAGACAAGCAAAGAAAACAAAAACAACAAAGAGAAAAGAAAAATAAACAAAAAAGAAAATTTTTATAAAATAAACGGCAAAACTTACTTTTATCTCGTATCGCATCCTGTAAATTCCAGTGGCTTGATGTAGCATAAATGTTATTTTTTGTTGTACTATTATGTGAATCAGTTAACCGCATCCTCTGAGAACGATTATTGATTTCTGTAGAAGAAAGTAAAATTGTATATATATATATATATAAAATCTAGAGTTGAAAATGAAAATATATAGAAAAACTTAAGATGATGAAAAGAGAAAACTGTTTATACGCCAAGTTCGTATATACAAAAGAATAATGGGAACATAGAAATTTAAATAAAGACATTAAAATATCGTACAGGGGTTGTGATGAATAAGGGGTCAATCGATAAGTAATACAAAATGAAGTTAAGTATTTTTGTACTTTAAGAGACTTCCAGTTTCTAGTGATCCCTACCGTGAACCACGATTTTGTTGTAGATTTTAAAAATATTTTATTGAAGAAATAGTTGTAGGATGAAGCAAAAGCAATAAATTTGAATGATTTTCATTTTAGTGTTAGGTTGAATCTTGATATGTATTGCTAGTGTAATTCACCGAAGACATTTTAATTTTTGATTTCAGATCTCGGAGCTTTCACAATGTAATGAATAATTCCAAGTCTAACATTATGAGGCTAGAACACGTTATTATTAACTATATTCACGAACTGGTTACTAATTTTGTAAAGCGACAAAAATGTTTTAAATTTCTCTTGCATCGTGGTAATATTTACATCTTTGTACCATAAATATTTTTCTTAAAAAAAGAAAATTGATGCTATTCATGAGAAATCAACCAAAAAGTCCGTCGAATTTAAAGGAATAAGCAAACTATAAATAAATAAATTACACATAATAAATATATTTTCCAATTGAAATTTATAAATAACTTTCCGGAGATGCGATTTGAATGTGTAAGAGTTAAAAAAAATTTATTACTTCCTTAGGAGTGCTTCGATCGTAATGAAAAAATGCATTTTTATATGAATTCGATGTAAAGTAAAAAAAAAAATTTGTATAAAAATAAATATTATTTAGAAGCAGAGAAGGAGGTATGGTGGGGATAGAGGAGTTATGGGAGTTGTGGTCGGGGACGAAAATTCAACGAAAAAATTTAGATTTATGATGTTTTTTAAAAGTAAACAGTTATTTGATTATAATTTTTTTTGTGCTCAAAGCCAGCACAATTTTTCACTGAAAAGCAATATTGAATTTTCATATATAAATAAAAATTATTTTTCTGGTATGCGTCACAAATGACGTGAATAATGTTTGAAAAAAGTAAGGTTGGACCATTAAAGGTTGGAATAGTTTTTCTCTAATAAATACTAAATAATTCAAATATATTTGATTTTCATTTTTAATTTACATATTAAAGTGCTATTAATAAAATAATCTTATTTAATTAGAATAAAAGATGTACTGAAGAATTGAAAAATTTCATTAAAATTTCATTTTATGTCTGTGGATTTATGCCCACAAATTAGAACTAATTGTTTACGTAGATTTTACCGAGGAAAGGAAGGCACAGCAAAACATATTCTGTTTAATTTGCCGAGTTTTGGTTCACAAGCCTGTATCTATGTATAGAAATTCTATTCTTTCAGACTTATGGAACGTGCCAAATCTATTGCTTGGAAGTCTCATCTTTTAGGTTAGCTCTCACAATTCTGTTTTGTTTTTCCTACCTCACCCGCCTACCACGGGAGCTGCCGCGCTAAGTCGAGGCGGAGCAATAGGAAGTACCCGTGGTGGAATGAAGAGCTTTCAAGGCTTAGACCAGAGACCAGAAAGCTATTCAATAAGGTCAAGGCGTCCGGTTCGTGGGAAGAGTATAAAGACTCACTCACAAAATACAATAACGAAATTAGGAAAGCGAAGAAGATCTCGTGGAGGGCGTTCTGCATTGATGAACTCTCCAGCAGTGCGCGTCTTCACAGGGTGCTTTCCAAAAAGTATGCTAGCGGGTTGGGCCTAATGGAACGTCCTGATGGCTCCATGACTGAGAACGGATAGCAGACGTTGGAGCTTATGACATCAACGCACTTTTCTGACTCGAAGATTCTTCGGAATCACTCAAATGCGGTCATTGAATCGAGGGAATCCTGGCCCAGGAGGGATGACTGGCAACGATCCCGTCTAGTCTTCACGATGGGCAGGATTAGATGGGCTGTTTTCTCTTTCAGGCCCTTCAAATTTCCAGGTGATGACGAGATATATCCTGCATTTTTGCAAAGGGGTTTCCAACATATCGCTAGAGCACAGTTGGAAATTTTTCGTGCCAGCTATGCGTGGGGTTACATCCCTCAGGCATGGAGGGTGGCTAAAGTGACGTATATTCCGAAGGTGGGTAAGCGACCAAACAACCACCCAAGGTCTTTCCGTCCAATCAGCCTTACTTCTTTTCTATTGAAAGCAATTGAAAAACTGATTGATAGATTTATACGGGACGATGCACTGGGAAGCAATCCCTTGCATGAATCTCTGTACGCCTATCGGTCGGGAAGGTCTACTGTACTCGCTCTGCAGAGTCTGGTGGGAGTCCTCGAAAACTCATTGGAGCTGCGGGGTGTGGCAGTTGGCTGCTTCCTTGATATAGAGGGAGCTTTTGACAACACCCCATATCATGTAATCTGTGAGTCGATGCACAAACGAGGGATTGATGCGACGACTAGCAGATGGGTTAATCGGATGTTACAGGATAGAATTATTAAGTACTCATAGCTGACGATATACTCTTCATCTCCGCTGCAAAAGGATGTCCGCAGGGCGGGGTTCTTTCGCCCTTCCTGTGGTCCCTTGTAGTGGATGATCTAATCGCTGCTCTCAGGAGCTCCGTGGCGCGTGTCTGGGGATATGCCGCCGATGTAGCTTTCGTCGTGCGAGGAAAATTTGAGAGCACTATTTCTGATCTTCTACAGCAAAATTTACGTGTTGTGGAAAGGTGGTGCAAAGGCGTTGAGTTAAATATAAATCCAAGCAAGAGCACTTTAGTCGCCTTCACCAGACGCAGAAGCAGGGATAGATTAACGAGCCCGATTCTGTTTGGTGAACGTATTAGTTACTCGAGGGAGGTGAAGTATCTGAGGGTAACCCTGGATGATCGTCTCTCTTGGAATACCCATATAGATAGAGTTATCGGGAGGGCTACGGCGGCCTTGTGGACGTGTAGGATCTTCATCGGGGGGACCTGGGGAATTAGTCCCAGAATAGCATTGTTGCTATATACGGCCCTTGCTAGGCCCATCGTCACCTATGCGTCGATTGTATGGTGCCGTAAAGCTCAGCAGACGGGTGTGCGGGCCAAGCTGGAAAAGCTACAGAGGCTGGCCTGCTTGGGAGTGACCGGGGCAATGCGGACTGCTCCCACCGCTGCATTGAAGGTGATGATCGGATTGCCGCCCTCGGCTAGTGACTTATCGACTTCTCTCTGGCGAGGACGGGGCAGGGCTAAAGTTGGCCACAAAACTCACAGAGACTTCATTGAGAGCGATCCGATTCTAAGAATAACCATGTCGGATACCTGTCTGCCACGGTACAACTTCGACCACAAGTACAGGGTTCTGTTTCACGATTGATGGACGTGGGATCGGGGTGGTCTGGTACTTAGGTCGGGTTCGAGCGTGTGGTGTACGGACGGGTCCAAAACGGAGTCGGGTGTGGGTTCGGGCGCCGCCCGGACACACGTGTATATGCAACCCTTGACCCATATTGCACAGTGTTCCAGGCCGAAATACATGCAATAGAGATCTGTCTGAGAATCAATTTGGAAAGGGGGTATAAAAACCGCAACATCTATGTGTTCTCAGACAGCAGGTCTGCGCTGCTGGCGCTTCGTTCAACTCAGGTTACATCCAAGCTGGTCTGGAGCTGCCTTGCTGCACTTATGGAGTTGGCATCGGAGAACAGAGTGATGCTCATTTGGGTGCCGCGCCATAGTGGCCATGCGGGCAACGAAGTTGCCGATGACTTTGCGCAGCCGCTGCTTTTCTGCGGTCTACCTTCTTCCGCCGTGGGGGCCAGGCTTGCCTGCCTGCTCTCGGCGGAATGCGGCCGTCACTGGCGGGACACGAAAGGGTGCCGTCATACGAAAGTGTTTTTTTCGGCGTGCTCCAGCGGATTCACCGCAGAGTTGCTGGGGATGAGCAGGAGCCGGGTTCCCACTATTGCGAATTTCTTCACGGGGCACTGCCCAGTAAAATACCACCTGCATAGGCTGGGGAGTCGGGCTCCCCCCTGTGCAGATTTTGTGGGGGTGGCGATGAGACCGCCGTGCATATTCTCTACGACTGTCCGGCACTGGCTCTTCGGCGCCGCAATTGTCTTGGACATGGGTCACTAAGTGTTCGGGAACTGTTGTCCAACTCCCTTAGGGATAACTCCGGCTTTGGGATTGGGAAGGAGATATTATAGACGGGAGAGTGGGGGGGCTACAATAAGTCAGAGATGGCTGCGGTGGCTTGGGAGGTTACTCCTGTCCCACTCGGTTCCCTTAGAACCTACAATCCACAATCCTACCTCACCCGTAGAAGGAGTATAGGGCTGGTATATGATATCGTAGCAGTTTCATGAGCCATTGGAAAATTTAACTAGCTTGTCGAGTTGTCACGATTTATTCCTCCTTGACACATGTACTTTAACAATAGGCTAGGTTAGCTTGAAGCCGCCCCCGAAGGGTGAGAGGGTAACAATGACCCGTCAAAACCCCTGTTTATGCATCGATATTCCCTCCCCGCGGAAATATTAGATCCTTTGTGCGATGGTAGTTTCAAGAATGGCGTCTTGTGAATACTCTCGTATAATGCCGAGGTTGGTACTATATCTCGCGAGCTCGTTCGCATTACAGGAATCCAATTTTGTCTAAGAACGCAAAACAAGTTGATCTCCAATTGCCGTGTCATCTACTTTTAAAATAAGCTTGATAAAATTTGTTTTGACACTGAAATTACAAATGAAATTTGATTTTAACATTTTTAATCGTGGATCACTTTTAATAAAAACGCTTTTGAACAGAAATAAAGTTGGGTCAAACCAATGGTTTGTATTGTAGCACTTTTCCCTTAAACAAGTGAAAATACTGCTTTTAAAAACAGTCCATGTATATCCACCACACTATTAAAATTATTTTCATTTATAAACGAAACTATTTCTAGGATTGCATATATTTAGGATGAACCATTTATGCAGTCTTTGAAATAAAGCAAAATTTAATATAAACAGGGGTTAACATAATGCTCGATTTTAAGGGTTA
Organism: Condylostylus longicornis; assembly: GCF_029603195.1. Classification (NCBI taxonomy): domain Eukaryota; kingdom Metazoa; phylum Arthropoda; class Insecta; order Diptera; family Dolichopodidae; genus Condylostylus; species Condylostylus longicornis. The sequence goes on from NW_026577974.1 coordinate 1,889,003, forward strand.
ATTGTGTGAGTTAAGAAAAATAATTATATTTTTTAATTTCATGGAATTTACTGTTAACTTTTTGCGTTTATAGAAATTTGAAAAAACTTGCGGTTTCAGAAATATAAGGTGTCAAAAATGCATATTTCACAAATTTCAAGAGGCCATAACTTGAGAGGGGGTGGAGATGGAAAAAAATTTTCTTCTAACGAAATGAACTACTTATTAATGTCTAAAAGCTCCTAAAATTTCAAGCTTCTACAGGCTGGGGTCTAGAAGAAAAACGACATGAAAAATTTGGAAAAAAAGGACTTTAGATAACGGTAAATTTGAACGGCCATTTTGTTTTTCTAAAGTTTAACTATAGTATACCGCGGTAGGGGAAGCAAGTCACTGCCCTTCTGCGTTTGCAAAATTTCAAAAATGCTTATGGTTTCGTTGCAACAAATAGTTAAAATAGGCCATTTTTAGTGCTTTGGGGGGGTATAACTTCTAGAGGGGGGGAGATAGGTAAAAATTTTGTTCTACGAAAATAAGTTTCTAGTAAAGATCTATGTACGTATTAAATTTCAGCTTTCTATCTTTAAGAATGTAGAAGTTTTGTAAACAGACACACGGACGGACGGACGGACGGACGGACGGACAGACGGACGGACGGACGGACGGACGGACGGACGGACGGACGGACGGACGGACAGAGTGAAACTAATAAGCACTTTTTTTCAAAAAATTTTTGGAAAAGTGCTAAAAAAGGAAGTAATATTACTAAATTTCCTGCAAAAAAATAAAAAATGAAAATGATTACAAAGTGCAACAACTTAGAGTCCTTAAATTTCATACATAATATTGCTTGTATGCTTAACATTTTAATTAATTTTCCACAAAACTGTTTCGTTTTTTTACAACAAAAGCAAACAAATCGTAATGAAAAACTATAAACAAAAAATAAGGAGTACAAAAAAAATTTAATAATATCCTTGTAATAAATTTTTTTACTCCTTTTTCGAGCAAGAACAAGAAGAAAAAAAACAATCCCTCTTCCCTCTTTTATTGTTTTTTACTTTTTACACATTTTCCATTCATGTATTTTCCATTCCATAACATTTTTTATTTTTAATTTTTCCGGTTTTTGAAAATTTAAAACTTTTCAAACATTTTACGTACATAGACGCATACGTAAATTACATAACTCGTGTGTATATATATACAAAATGTATAGAGCATACAATACCACAGTATATAATATTAGGTTTCATGTAATGAGTTTTTCAATTAAATTAAGCAGAAATTCAAAACTTGGAACTTTAGAAACTTGATACATACATTTATTGGCATTAATTATCAGTTTGTAGAATCCGAATGGCCGATCTATTTGCCGATTCGCACTCCATGCGCGTATCCTCATGTTTGTTATAAGAATTTGTGGGATTTTAATGTAGTATATTCCAGAATAAATGGTTAAACAGGCGGATAGAAAAAGACAGACCCGAGTAGTAATAAGCAGACACAAAAGAGAAGTAATAAGCAAAAGAATGAATAAATATTGTTAACCTAACAATTTCATAAAAAATTGCATATTTCTAGGACAAAAACAATGATAGTACTATACAATATTTTGTACTTATTGAATAATTCTTTAGTATTCGTAACACTTAATAGTGGAAAAAAAATTCTAAATATCCTAGAAACAACATAAGCAAAAATATGAAAAAATACCGTAAAATCGAAATATTCCGAGTATTAAAAGTAATAATCTACTTTTATGTAAGAATACAAAAAAAAAATAAAACAAGACTAGCATAAAAAACATAAAATTTTTCTCTCTCTCTTCCTTTCTCCTTCCATAAATCTATTTTTTTCACTTATACCGATTTTATCACTACCGCACTGTTCGTGCTATTATTATATTACCCTCTTTCTTCCTCTCTATCCTTCCAGCGCTTTTATATTCTCACTGGTTTCTTTAAAACAATCATGTGTTCAAGACATAAAGTAACAAAAATAACAGTTTCACCGTTTACGCAATAACAGTAACTTATTTGCTTTTTTTTAATAATCTTTTTGAAATTGCCAATAATTTATAATTTATATTTACTTTGTTTAAATGTTATTTGGGAAACGCCTCAATATATGCAATTTTTTCTTAAATGAGAATTCACTGTGTGATATTTGAAATTTCATAATTGTTTTCATTTTCTGCAGGGAATTTTACGAATTTTGTTTTTGTGTCTAAATCTCAAGTGTTGTCTCTCTACTATATGAGAAATCATATTTTCAGTGAAATTAGAGCAAGTTTTTCATCAAAGAGGTTTAAGAGTTTAATTTCTGGAATATTCAATTTAAGAAATAGTTTAATAATGATTTTTCAGTAATTAGTAAAAATAATTAAAGGAGAGATGAAGGAATTTTTTTTTCAAAATGTTAACAGTCTCACTATTGTGTCTTGGAACTTATTGAGTGAGTACTATATGGCTCCCACTCTCTTGTTCTATTTTTCGTAAATTCAACTAAAATATCAAATTTCTGTACGATTGTTTAGAGTAAACCGACAGTATAACGATTGGCAACAGTTGATTACTTCAAATATTCAATATTTCAATTAACATTTAACACAACTTCGAGGAAGAATGCAAAATATTAAAGAATTTAGAAATTGCATGTCTAGCGAATGAACAATAATTTTTTAGCAAATTAACAAGAAAAATTTAAATACTAAAGAATAAGCAAAATAAATAATCTTGATTAATTTAGAAAACGCGAACTAAAACTTTATAAAAAAAAAAGGTTGGCATAAAAAAAGAAGGATAAAAGAATTTTATACAACAATAATAAAAGACCAGAAAGGAAGAAAATACAATCTACAACAAGTTTAAAATTCAGAAGCAAAAAAAAAATTGAAATTTAAACATGATTTTTTTTTTAAAGCAATGCTGTCTAATAGCCACTGGAACCCATTATATGAATATAAAATATCGCCTTAAAATATGCAATATAGTAAGAATAACAAAATTTTAACAAATAAAAACTGTAATATATCTGTAGCTGTAATCTGAACCCTTTCTTTAAAAACTATTCACTATCACATATAAGAGAAAAGTTTCCTTTCACAACAACATTTTAAAAAATACGTAATAGGAAAAACAAAACAGGATAATAAACGGTAAAAAATATTATATTCATCGTTCTATATTATTATACTTTTTTTTTTTCAAAATTGTTATATACACATTGTTATAAACAATATTTTAAGGTCATATATTACTTTTTAAAGGTCATAATTATTTATGTCATGTTTATTTATAATGCATTCATGCATTTAAGACCGACGATCTTATAACAAAAGTTTTAAAATATAGAAATTTATACTCATATATAATGTGGGAATACAAAAAGAATAGGAAAAACATAGAATGACTTGCAAAAAGAAAAATATATACGTAGCTACTCGTATATACATTATACTTTCATATTTTGTAGATCGGTTGAAATAATGCGGGGTTAAACACATAACAAATTCATAAAGCAGATCCAATGTGACCATCATTGTTGTGTATTTAATAAAATAATGCAGACATTAACATTTTATATATTATTATTACTTCTATACTGTAAAGCAAACATATCGTGTACAATAGGGGCGGCTGTACGCAACATATATACATGGAAATTTTCATTGTTCAATGTTAACAGTTTTAATGTTTTATTAAGGTCCTTTAAGAAAAACAAAAACAAAAAAATATTTTTTTATGAATTGTGTTATTTTTGTTATGGTGTTTCTCTAGTTTGTTTTTTTTTTCTAAAATACTTTGTATGTAGGCACCCTTACCTTTTCTATTTGGTAATTTTTCCAATATAACTTTTATTTTATCCATTGCAACTGTTGTTGTCGAAGTTGTTGTAGTTGTTGTTTTTTGTGGTATATCTGGAATTTATAAAAGAAAAAAATTGAAAAAACCAAATAATAAATAAAATTTTAAAATTTAGAATAAAAATTCTCTTGATTGAATTTTCTCTCACATTTAAAGAAATTTTTTAGTATTTTTAAGAGAGGCGCGTAAGCAGATTACTGTAGTTACTGCCAATATAAAAAAACCTCTAAAACTTTTGTCATATTGTTGAAGTAGCAAATTATTTAAGAATTCCCATTAAACTTAAAATTTGTGCTTATTTTCATTTCCGGATTAAAATACAATAAATAGAAAGCTACATAATTTTTCGATATTACAGTTTGGAAAGCTTAAACACGGCGAGTAAAATGAAGAGTTTTAAGTGGAATTTAATAATCGATTTCAAGTCATTTGCCTACTCTTTCTTTTATGTTCTGTGGTGCTTTGTATCTGTCTGCCTACTCTACTCTCGATTTCGAAAATAAATATTTAAACTTCATTGTGGTGGAAAAATTGAAAATTTTTATATTCTTTCGAATACTTTAATAAATTTTTCAAAATTTAAAATTGCAAGTAAAATTTGTTCTTATATAATTATGTACGAAAATATTCAACTAACTATCTATGTACAGGCCCGGTTCTGACTTATTCGACGTCTGAGTGCGAGACTAGTGGAAAAGTTAAATCTTTAAATTGAACTTTTAACATTATAGATACAATGTGATCAAAGTTATTTCGACTGTAAAGAAATGTTTGGAAAACACGTACTTTTATGTTTTCAATGGCGTCCCTATTTTCCACTGCCCTTTTCAAATGCTTATTTTGCATATATGGTAGATCCAGCACTGTCTGTATATATACATAGTATATACGTACAATATTATTATTGTTTATGTTCTCTTTCAATATTATTGAACAATATGCAAAATAATATGCAAATTGTCGAACTATACATTTACGAAAAAAAAAAATTAAACAAACAATAATTATTATTATTTGAATTCAATATTCATATTGGATTTATATAATAAAATTTGTTATTTTAATTCCATTATTTTGGTATATAAATTGAAGAAAATTGAGAAAATATTAAATTAAATTTTAAATTTTTAATATTTTAATAATTGCAATAAAGTGTTTTTTTTTTTGCTACATTATTGAATATTATTTAATATTCTTGTAATTCATATATGGAATAACTGGGAATTTAAAATTAATTTTTTTGAAAATAAATTTGAGAAATTTATTGTTAAGGGATCTTGTGTCTATATGGAAGACCTTTGATATTTTTTTTGATATATTTATGAATTACTTATGTTACTGTCCGTTTCTTGCGACTATATCGGAGGAATAAATACTCCTACACTAGATTATAATATGATATTTATGACATTAAGGAATTAAATCAGTAATTAAAGTTTATTTATTAAAAATTTTTTAGATAAATTTAAATTTTATATTTAATATTTTAAGTCATAAATAGCAATTTTTATTCCTAATATTTTAGAAAAGCATTATTTTTTTTGTGAAAAAAGTTGCGATTGATTTCTTTCGCAGCACAGCATAATTGAGTATTAAAAAGGAAAAATGGCTTTTTTTGAATGTTTGATATTAACGGTAAATGCCATGACATCAAAAATTGTGATTATTTTTTTTAATAGATACAATTAACCCTTGTATTCGAGCATTATGTTAACATCTCTTTCAATTATTTTCTTTGTTTCCTCCTAAATGTATGCAATCTTTTGGAAAAATTTTCTTATTTGAATGAAAGTAAATTAATGTAGTAGAATGGTTTTAAAAGCAGTATTTTTGCTTGTTGAAGGGAAAAGGGTCAGTTTACGAACCACTGGTTCGACTTAACTTTATTTTTATTATTATCTAATTATTAATAATAATTATCATTATAATTTTATAAAAATATTATATCATGTTACTATAATTATGTAATTAGGTAGTATTTTTATGCGCCTAATTAAAATTTTATATTGATTATATTAGTTAAAATGTAAATAATACGTGTATTTTCATAAATAAATTAACATAAATGTATTTAATATGCATGAATATACACATACATATTCATATGTAGGTGTTGGTATACATTTGCATATAAACAGAAAATTTATTTAATTATTCTTCTTATATTTTAATTATTAATGAAATAATTATGAATAAATTTAATATAAATTGTTCTGACTACAGACAATTTCAATTGTTTTGATAAAGGTTTAATTCTTTCAATCATTAAAAAAACAAACTGAGTTTAATTTCAGGAATTTCAATTCTCCAATTTTCAACTGACGATAATTATTTGCATGTAAATGCAATCTTCAATGGTATAAGAGCACAGATTTAGAGAGTATTTGAAAATAAAATCTGTTTTGGATGAATGTTTAACTGTTAAGGAAATGAAAGAAGAACTGTTAGAGTCGCTAACTTTTAAGGTTTTCTGAACGCTGCCTTTGGAATTTAAAATTAATATATATGGTTTGGTTTAGAATTAAAAATGTGAATAATTTACTTTGAATATAAAAATCACATATCTGACGATTGTTATTTTTAATTAGTGTATTTTAAGCAAACGGTTCTTCTTTATTACTCCTGATAATAATTGGATTAAAGTATGTGCACAGGAGTAATTTCAATAATATATTTGCTAACTTAAGTTATAAATTTCTTTAATTTTTAAATTAAACCTATTTGCTTGTATCATTTATACCAGAAAAGAATCTCTAAGTTTTAGAGAAGCTTTACATTCCATGTTCTGTTCATAACTTACAATAGTAATAAAATGTGAAAAAAATTTAAATTAGAATGCAAACCTTCTTTAACTAATTTGCATAGATATGAAACAATATTAGTAATTGCATAGAGAATTGCAATTTTCAGAGTTTCTCATTTAATTTTAATGTTTTTTTTTTGAATATAATAATCTTTTTACATACTTAATACTAAAGGGATAGTTGAATCTATTCAAGGATTATAGCATTGTTAAAATAGAAAATATTTTCATGACATTTTCATTTCAAATTAGAACAAAATTTAATCGTATTTAGTTTAAACAATCTTTACTTATAACGTACTATATAGGTAATTTTATTTTATTTTATTTTTTATTTAAATCCAAATTTTAATGAATTCTTACGATATAATTTGATGGCACCATCTGTTTCACCCAATGAATTTTTAGCTAAACATTTATACGTTCCAAAATCACTAAAACGAACATCCTTAATTGTTAATCTCATTGTTACCTTATATATTTTATCGATTAGATCCGGTTGAAAACGTTCACCTGCAAAAATAATAATTTTAAGTACAATCCTTTTTATTATAGAATTCGAAATAAAATTTTTAAATAATACAAAAGGAACACAAGAAAAAAAAAAAAACAAAAAAAAAAAGAAAGAAATATTTAAAATTTACAAAAAAAAAAAAAAAAAAATTCCGAAAAAAAGAAAATTTTATTCACGTGTACTTTTAATATGAAAAAATTGCTTTTAAATCCTTTTATATTATCCTTATATGAATTTTCTTTAAATATTCCCGTACCAACCATAGCATAATAAACCAAAATATTATACGAATATGAGATGCAATTGCAATGGAATATGATTATTTTCACATTCCAGTTATAATGCCAGTTTTTAAAATGAAATTCAGGAGAAATATTGATTCTTGGTGCGGTTAAATTAATGTCCTAGTGCGTGATTTGATGTTACAAAGGAAATCTTATTCTGCTTTTGATAAGGAAACTTTATTAAATAAAAATTCAGGCTCAATTCATGAGTGAATAAGAGTTTTATGTAGTGATTTGAAAATTCTTACTAATTTGTCTTAAACTTTTAAAATAATAATCGCTCTTTACTTGTCACATAACTAATATCGAATTAAAGAAATTCAAGCAGACAAGTGTAAAGAAGTTTAGTTTACGAGTCCAGGACTGTTCGCAATGGAAAATTAAATCAGCCCATATACAAAAGAATGGGCGTTAGACAAGGTTATTCAACGTAGTCTTGGATGAAATAATAAAATAGGACTCAACAGTATCCAAAAGAACAGGGTTAGGAATAAATGGTCAGCTGAAAAGCCTTGAATACGCAAACGATGTCACTCTGTTTGTGAAATTATACAATGACATGCAGGAAAAAATAGATCTTTTAAATAAAGAAGGCGGAGTAGTTAGACTACAAGTTAACGTAGTAAAGACAAAGTCACTTAGAATTAACAGCAAAAATAGTGAGCAGTTCAAGATTAACAGAAATCCAATTGAGGATGTTATAGATTCAGCTAGCTTAGTAGTATACGAGTGGAGGGACTGAAGAGAACATATATAATAAAATTAGATTGGGTAGATTGGCTTTCGGGAGAATTTGAGCAACATGGAGGTCATTACCCCTGGCAAGAGCCCAGAAATAGGATTCTTCAATTCTTGCATCAAAGCAGTTCTTCTATATGGTATAGAAACCTGACACTCAAACCAGGAAAACATCAACAAGGGCCAGGTATTCATCAATAGGCGTTTACGCGTTATATGTAAGATTTTCTGGTTTAGAAGAATTAGTAACTCTGACCGTGGGCACTAGCTAACGAAAAGCCACCAGAAGCAATTACCCGACAAGCCCTAGAATGGAACCCATAAGGAAAATGGATGGTGGGAAAACCGCGAGCAACATGGCGAAGAACAAAAGAAAAAAAGATCAAGGATAGTGGTAAAAAATGGGCATAAGTAAGACTACTAGCAAACAAAAAAGTATGGTAGAGTGGATATGCTCCCAAAGGGAGTAAAAGAAGAATGAAAAAAATGTTTTAGTTTATAATTATTGTAATTGTTGATACCTTTCGAACTTCTCCAATTTCAAATTGATTTCTAACACTTTAATGGCTTTCAATTAAACGCATTTATTTCTAGTGCAGTACCAATTTTCCAATGACAAGTACCTCAAAGTTCCTATGATCAGAATTTCTTCATGCATCGCTCACAAAAAAACAAAAAAAAAACATTGCAGAAGATATTATAAAAATTTGTCCTTTGTAGAGAATACAAATTGAATATATGTACATGTAGTTCTTTTCGCTTTACAACTTTGAGCACATTGGATAATAAGGATTTTATACTAAAAGGACGTTGAAAAAAAAGTAAAAAATAATGGTAAAATTTCGAAGTTTAAAAAAAAAAATAAAAAAAACACAAAAATTAAAATAATTCAGAATTGAAACTTTGTCATTTTTCTATTATCCTTTTACTTTTCGTCCTTTTTTCTATATTATTATCTTCTTATTCGATTAAAATGAATTGCTTTTGAGTTTTCGGTTACCAAAATGAATATTTTATTCTTTTATTTATTTATTTTTTTTTTTTGACAATTTTCCTATTTTAATTTTTACTTAATTTTCATTTTGTTTCATTCACTTTTTTTCGATTTTTAAATAAAATTTATTGTGTACAATAGTAAAGATAAAGGACATTTAAATGTAATGTTAATATAAGAGGTATACTCGTATAATATTGACACGTAATATAAAGGATCAGATCCTTTTATTGTGCTTTAATTTATTTTCACATTTTTTCTTTGCAATACACAAGCGTTTATAACAGAATAAATTTTAATCTCTTGGAAAAAAAGGGTCCCATGGTGTATTTACGCTCATAGATATAAAATTTGGTGTTTTTGTTTTGTTTTTGTTTGTTAATTATTGGTGGACCGAATCGCATGCTATTATCCATTTATATATTATGTCAAAGTGATTGTTTGTGATACAGAATATGAGTTTTTAGTATGTATGAATGAAATAAGTACATGTGTACCTATACTTTACATTTTGTTGTAATTTCAAGGGTAATCTTTGGAATAATTCGGTTGCGTTAGTTGTTGTACTATCAGTATTTGCATAATTAAAAGTAATACTTGCATAGTTTACAAAAACTTATTTATATTATTAATTTGCCGCGACCCAAAAGGTGGATATAATAATGCACCGCGACCCAAGAGGCGGATATATTGCGCCCTCTTTTCACCTATAACGCCTTATGTGCTCCCTTGAGACCTATCAAAACAAAAATCTAGAGACTTCCTTCTGTTGTGGATCAACGTTCCACATTCATCAAGAAGGTTCATCGAGTATCTCCTCTAGTGCCCTTGCCTTTCAGGTACAACCTCTCATGTGACTACCGATTCGGCGATATCTGGTAAGTAGACCCTTGAGTATTTGTACTTGGTCTCCATCCATTTGTATCATTTCGCTATATTGTTCTGCCTTAGTCCATAATGAACTCTCCATAACCACGATCTTGCCTCTTCTACCTCTGTTCTCAGTTCCACATGGATCCCCCGGGGCTAAATTTTACAATCCCCCGTGGCTTATGGTTCCGCTGCCATAAGGGGAACTTCTTACTATAGCTGAATTGCTGAAAATGTTCTGCTATATATCTTTCTATATTTTTGTTTACGAGTGCGTTCTTGACCTTTCTTTAATTTTTCTTTATAATATGACACAACCTTTTTGGATTATTAATTATCAAGTTTTGATAATTTTCCGATTTATTTTCAGGATGGGTTCAAATAATAGCTAACTAGAATCTTATAAATTATTTTAATTAAATTCAATTTGAAAAAACTTACCTGGAACAATAATTGTATCATTTTTCATCCAATAATTTATTGATTTGGGAAATGCTTCCGATTGACATTCTAATATTATTGTTTGTCCGATAGCAGCTCCAACTAATTGATTTGGTATTGTAATCATTGGTGGAACTATATTTGTGCAAAAAATATATATATATATATAAATAAAAATTAGATTAAAAAACCAAAAAAAAAAAATAGTAAAAACAAAATAATATTAATGGATAAAATTAATGCAGACAATGAAGAAAATTGTGTGCGATAAGTATAAGAGAAAAATTGAATAAAACTCCGAAAAACATTAAATAAAACGAAAAGAAAATCTTAATTATAAGGTATCTTTAAATAAAAGTACTTTGAGTTTATTTTGGTTACGGATTAACAGTACATAACAACTGCAATAACTTTTAATTTGTTTGTACAAGTCCCATTTTGTAATAATTTGGAGGAATTGTAGTAGTTTTGGTGTATTTAAAAGAAAATTTATTTAAGCTTTATGAATTGGCCTCAAATTTGTTTTTGGCTTATTACCTTATGTTGCATCAATTTTAGTTAATGATAGAGTATAGATTCTTAAATCTTTATTGTGTTAAAACTCATTGTGACCGGATCTTGTCGCCCAGACTCGAAGGGAAATATTAATTTTTTGTTTTGACAAATTACCCTTAGCAAGATGAATGATTTTTTGGCACAAATGAAATATTACTGGGCTCGTCTATGTCATTTAAAAAATAGGCAAAAACAAAAAGGAATTTATGCAAAATTTTAATGGTATTTATTCACATAAATACCTTATATGTGACATAAGCTTTGTACATATGTATGTATAAATGTATAAATGCAGGCAATTCAAATACATTTTCATTTAATGTGACATAATGTACTTACGTATAAGTAAGTGTATATGTGGATAAATTTATATTTTTTGAATATTTTCATTTATAATTGTAAATGAACGAATGAATTTAAAGAAAGAAAATGTAAAAGGATGAATTGAAAAACAAAAAAATTAAATTTTCTCTTTTTGTTTTTAATTTTTTTGTTTTTTCAATGTTAATTAGGTCACTGTATACAAGAAGAGAAGAAAAAAAAATTGGTATTCTGACGATAAAATTTTATTGCATACAGGTATATTCTACGTACATATATACGAAAATAAATGAAAATACCATATACTTGTGTGTGATAGTGTATGAATGAGTGCAAAAATGAAATTGAGTTCAGTTGAATATTCTATTTAAATAAAATTATAAAAATTTCAGTTAATAAGGTAACTGAACTTCATTTATCGATGCGAACAGCATAAAAGGAATTAAGTGTTTGTGAAAAAATGTTTTTTTTCATCCTTTTATTCGCTCTCTTTTACTTCTCCCTTTTAACTATTTACCTCCATATTTTATCGTCAGAGTTTCGTGCAGTAAGGAGGGAACTGTGATCGTACAAAAATTTGCATGCCAATACAAATAGAAATACATTTTTTCATCAGGCAGAAACATAAATAAATTATTTTAATCCACTTTCGGTCTTTCTGTATTATTTTCGGCCTTTCGACCTTTTTTTCGGGCTTTAGTATCTCGATTTCGGCTTATCCGACTTGGATAAAAATTCATATTTGAGCAAAATATGCATAGCTGTATTAAAAAACCAAGTTTTGAGTGCAATGGATATCTTTTTATAAGAAAAAAACATAAATAAAATATTTCAGCGAAATTTCGGACTTTCTGCCTTATTTTCGGCCTTTCGCTTTTTTGCGGCCTTTAGTATCTCAATTTGGGCTTATCCGACTTGTATAAAAATTTATATTTGAATTAAATGTGTATAGCTGCATTAAAAAACCAAGCTTGGAGTATATAAGATACCTTTTTTCATAAGAGAGAAACGTAAGTAAAATATATCAGCAAAATTTCGGACTTTCGGTCTTTTTTGCGGCCTTTAGTATTTTAATTTGGGCTTATCCGATTTGTATAAAAAATCATATTTGAACTAAATGTGCATAGCTGCATTAAAAAACCAAGTTTCTAGTATATTGCATAAATTTCGGCCTTTATTTCAGTTTCTTATATCTCAATTTTGGCTGATCTGATTTGGATAAAAAATCATATTTGAGCTATTGGATTCATTTTGGTGTAGTTTTTGTGTAATATTTTACATTTTTGTTATATCTGTGAGAAAACTTAATGGATTCGCAAGATTAATTCAAAAATTTGTTAGTAAATATTTGAATGTCATTTTGGAAGTACAAATGACGTTGATCATGTGCTGGCCCCAACAAATTGTTTCTATATTATATTCTGTGTAACATACTCTTGTATTCGTTTTTATTGAGTTTACATTATTTTTGTCTTAATTAACAATGAATCTGTGGTAATTCTTTATACACTCTGATAGAAAAAGCTTGAGCTGGCAAAATTTTTTTGTTTTAATATAATTATTTTCAATTATTATTTTCTCTTTCTTCTCTCATCTTGTTATTGATCTTTGATTTTTTTTTTGTATTATTTATTATTATGCTCTTGAATCCTTTTTATTAAAAAAGAATTTTTTTTTTGTATTTTAAGCGTATTATTTAAATGTGTAGAAGAAAATTGTGTGAATTTTATATTAAAACATAATTAGGAAAGGTTATGGTTTATAACGTACATATGTGAGTGAATTGATAGTAATACTTGTATTAACTGCGTATAATGAAATGGAGAATTTATGTTATTCTGTCAGCTTGTTAATTGGTCTTTAAGATTTATTACGAGTATTTTAATTTTCATAATAATAATGATATGGAATATATGAATAATTAAATTTTTTGCTATATAAAATCGGCAAAAAAGAAATTATTGATAAAAGTGTTAAAACTTTGAGAGTTCGAGATCTCTGAGAGTTTTAGAAAATAAGGGAGGGTTGAAGACTTAACCTATAGGATAACATCTGTGAGTTTACTATCTTAATGATCCAAAAATTTTTTTGATATAGTTTTCGTTTGCTAATTTTTTTATTTAGCGATCGTAACTTCTCCAAAATACGAAACAACCCATTGATGTGTTCTGGAACATTGTTATCGGAATAGTTATCAAATTTGTTTGAATGATATTTAAGGCCTGATCGAACTAAAGTAGCTTGTTTTAATATTGAATTGATTTCAATGGTTTATTCTAACTTGCATGATAGCCTTTTTAAGTTCGATTCAACTTCAGTGTACTTTGTTCCAAGTTGTTCGATTGCAGGTTTTATAATGTTTAATTTAAAAAAATATTGAAGAATAACGTAAAAATTAAATAAAATATTCAAATATTTTTGAAAACATTTCAAACAAAGCACTATAACATGTTCTTTTAAAATTGAAATCGAAATAATAGCCATTTTCTATACCATAGTGTGCAATTAATTACACATGACATCTTCCCATAACATTATGTGCATACAAACTGTTATAAGTTGAAATGTTCTAGTCCTATAAAATTCTCTAATCATTTTGAAAATTCAAAAAAAAATATATAAAAATTTTTTCATATTACTTTTATTTTTGAATTTTTCTATATCTCATTATGTGCCATTGCATTTTACGAGATTTAATTTTATTTTTAGCCCCCATTCTATCAACAAAATTTTTGTTTTTATTAATACAATGTACGATAATTCAATTTTCAGAAAATGTCATTTTCACCATTCATTGAATTTTTAATTTAAAAATAGATAGTAAAAATATACGAAATTGATTTTATATGTTGAACTTCTACATGTTTATAGAAGAAACAATTTTAAATATTTTTCAAAAATTTAAAATATTTTATTATCCCTTTGGCATGTACAAATTTAAATAAAAGTACATTGGACACACCATAAATTTCTGCATGAATATGTTTTTTAAAAAATAAACTCTAAATATAAAATTTAAATTTATTTGGATTAGTAGTAGTAGTAGTAAGAGGACCCGGCTGGTCATCAACGAAAAGCGCATGTACTAGGCCAACAAAAACGTTCTTTGGCGACCCTGAAGTTAACACCCGGCAATGCTCATGTAATACAAATCACAAAAATCATTTACCGGAACCAATTAAATCCTTGGTCGCGCCAAAACCTTTTTTGGCGGACCCTCTTTGTTATCATGTAAAAAGCCCTAGGATGCGCTCCCACTTAAACATTAGAGACGGACAAACACAAAGAACATGTTTCACATCGTCCACTTTATTTTCCCCAATGCCGCTTCAGTACACCCACCTGAGCTCTATCTTATCTCAAAAACGCCTTCGTCCTCTTCTCATCCCTATTTTGCACGTGTCAGCCCCATCCGCAAGACCTTCTCCCTTCTTTTAGTTTCCTCATCTGAATTAAATTCTTTTTAGTTTCAGTATTTGCATTGGCAATTCAATGTTTTTGATAAAAAAATTGTAATAGATATCATTGAAAAAATCTGAATTTCTTTCCAAAAATTTCCAAGAGATCATATACGGAAGTAACAATTTATCAACAATCCTCTTTTCACAATGCATTCTATGGAAATTAAATTTTCTTTCATGAAATGGAGTACTAATAAGTTTTCCTAATTCTAAAATGGACTTTTTTTTCTCTACTTCTTATTTGAAAAACTGATGAGATCATAATAACAGGAGTATAGATAATTGTTTGTAATTTTAAATAAATTCAAATATAAAATCAAATGCCTTACAGGCTTATAATTTCTAGGTTCTTTATTCTTGTTTTGAAACATATTTGATATCTCAGATATTGCCCATAATATTTCTTTTCCTCTTACACCTTATACCATTGATATAATTTCTATGAATAAATGTTAGTATACAAGTGTATTTAGAAATCAAGCATAATGTACAATGATCCCTATATATCTATTTATTAGATATAATTCAAAAGAGATTTATAAAATCATACTGAATAATAAAAAAAAAACAAAAATAAAGAAAAAAATTACAAAGTATTAATCAAACCTTTAATTATACTCACAATGAACTTTCAGCATAACTCTTTTACTAACTGAAGGTGGTATACCATTGCTTGCAATACATAAATATGCTCCCATATTTAATCGACTTACTCTAGAGATATTTAGTGTTGATCCATCATAGCTTATAACTGTAAATGAAAAAATATCATTATTAGGTACTCATCAGATCAAAATTTATGTACATACATAAAATTATATAATAACCATGTGTATGTATGTAGATATAATATATAACGTTCTGTATGCTCTACGTTGATGTTTGTAAAAGTAAAATATTGTGTGGTATAAAATTTCTATCGTTTACAGAGTAATCGTAGTTACTTTTTCTTGTAATTGAAAATTATTTCATTATTTACTGTACAATTAGAATTTGATAGCATTATAAAAAAATATGTGAGTAAGTCTTTAGAAATGTCAATTTAAAAATTATTAAAATTTTCTCGTAATAAATTAAATTCTGGAAAAAATACATATTTTTGGCCCAATTGACCAAATAAATTAACCTTAATACATATAGGTTCTCATTGAATTCAGTTCTGCATAAATTTTATTAAATTAAAAATTGTTTTCGATCTGAACCTGAGACACGTCGTCGATCTTTGAATACGAAAAACGAAAATTGATTAACATACCTACACGGAGTTGAGATATCAAATATGGCATACAAAGTTTCGATTGGCGGTTATTAACAAGGTCTATGTTTATTAAGTCTTGTAAAATTAGTTTTAATTTTATTTTTAGTTTCCAAATACACTATGACTCATATTTAAGCAAAGATAGCTCAAGGCTCAAAGTTAATTGCTCATGCCCAATATGTATCCTTTAAATCCTTAGAATGTTTATTTAATTCTTGTCATTGAAATGGTTTCATCTAAATGTCTACGCTACCGGTGGATTTCCCTGGCATTAACAAAAAGGTTAACAAAAATATTTAAGTAAGCTTAGGATTAAAAGTATAAATAAAGAAAATGAACAAACTTATTAGATAATATATAGTTTGTATTTGTTAAATTAGTCTGAAACCATCAGTAATATAAGAGATGAAAACAAAATTTCGCGAAATTTGATTAATTCTTTTTTTAATATCGCTAAAAATAACCAAATCACAACAAAGATAGTTCTATCTATTTCATAGATACGTATAAAAAATAAGCAATATATGTATACTAAAGAACAATATTGTGCCATAGCTTATTCAGAACATATGTATAGTGGAATGCAATATGAAGAGTATTTCCCATTTAATCAGAATAACTTTCATTATGCGTTGAATGAACGATATTCTTTATGTTGATGCCAATTTAAAATTGAAAGTAAAGCAGCAAAAAAACAAAAAATCAAATCAAAAAAAGAAGACATCAATGACAGCAATTCAGTATCATCAATCAGAAATTTAATATTAGCATCATCAAAACCTAGTATCAATAAAATCAAAAGCAGCAGTTCACTTCATCTACCCATAGAACTCATTTAAAGAACATCGCAGCAACAGTATATACCGACAAAATAACAACAACATTTTGTTGAATGAACACTATGTGCATTCGTTATAAATTTTATGTAAAATGGTTCAACAAAATCTAGAATACTGAAGATAAATTGAACACATAAAATGAAAAATAATATATAGCAGTAATCATAAGCGCAACAAAAGTTGATAGAACACATATATACATTGAATACATCAATGTGTTCATAGAACACATGCTTACATAAATAGGTACCTACTATGTTGGGCTGTTGCCTTTGTACTTCAGTGTACTGTTCTAATAGTAGAAGTGGAAATCGTAATTTTCTAACATGCTTTAGAGATTCGTTTGGTTGTTTATATTGAATCGTCAAAGAACATCAAATGGCAAATTGTAAGGATTAAAATTATTCTTTTTCGCTTGCTCTTTCTTTTGAATATTTCACATTTCACTATTACAATCACATTGGCACATTGCTCGTTTGTATACAACCATATTTAATATATAAAATTTATGTTGCATTTCTGTCTGCTATATATAACAAGAATTCATAAATTGCGTATACGTACGAAGGTACAATGTAATTTTCTGTACATGCATGAATGATATTTACTATAAGTATGAATGTAGAATTTGTAGGGAATAGTGAACACTGCTTAAAATATTATGTTTTGCATACTTTTAGTATAATATATTTTGCTAATAATGATCGTTAAGCCGATTAAGGGAGAGATGTCATGGCTGATCACTTTTGATTTCACTAATATTTCTCCTGGAAAGGTAACCACAAAGCGATAAGGATAAAATAATAAAAATTTGGAAGAGTATTTAATAACGCATAGAAAGCTGCTATCCGGCGTTTGGAATTAGAGACCTACAAGTATTATTTCAGATTTATAACGACGTTTCTCAAAGAAATTAAACAGGACACTGAAGAAGTTTTAACGCACAAAGCGTTTTCTTTTCTACCCTAAATGAGGACACTATGAACGTGGCACAAATGCTATGCCGCCTTGACCTTTTAGACACCACGACAAATATCCAGAACTCTTTATAAAATATTTATATACATAGTATATAAATATTTAATAAACAGTGCCCCGTTAAAATATCAACCGCTGCAATGACATCTCTTCCGTTTAAGCAAACCTCATGCTCTTTCCAGGTCTCTCTCCAGTCTAGTAGCTTTCTTTGACTGTACCTCTAATGATGCTCAACTCCCATAATGGTGGTCGTTCTTCTTATTTCCTTTGACGTTGTTGTGCTTCGGAATTAAGCATATTGTTAAGATTTTCTTTTTATACTTCTTTACAATTCAACAAGTGGATGGGAGTCGATATATTTCAACCTATCAGATTTTGATTGTTTTAATGCTCTTTGTTGTTGGGAAAGCCCCTTATTGAGGAAGTACCTTAATCGGCCGAATGAAAAATATTTCAAAAATAAACTCCTTCCATTAGTCTTGAACAACATTTGTTATATCAGTTGACGATAAAATTGTTCCATGCTACATCATGATATGTATTTATGACCATGACCTATTAATCTCATATATTGTGAATCCAATTTGCAAAATCTATGTGCTTCTTACAATTTTTTTTTATCTATCTAAATTTTTGAATTTTTTTTTTTGCTTTTCTTTCGGGTAGACATTTTTCCCTTTTATATTCAAAATAGTTTGTTTTTATTATTTTATTCAAATAATAAAAATAGTCAGATGTCAACTTAGATTCAAATTTTACGAACACAAAATGTTTTATTGCTGGTTGAACACTTAGATAAGTGTTTGTGAAATAAAATTTTTATTACAGGTTGTGTTACGTGTGTATATGCATAACTAAAGTGTGTTTAATATAATTCTGCACTAATATTCATCCAACACACAAACAATACAACAAGCTAGACAACGGCGTTATGACAGAAAGACTTAAACGAACAAGACCTTTCGATTTAACACATAATACCAATTTCCTTATGGAAGGTATTTAATTCCTATACTGAAAAACTAAGTTAGCGCAGAGGTAATAGTTTGTCTGAAAACAACAATAACAACAGTGACAATTATAACAACAACAACAATACTAAGGACAACATACAACCACTTAGTGCTCAAGGGTCTTTGGAACCAGAGCTTCTCTTGACTGACACAGAGGAGGAACTCCTTCTCACGCCAGTAGAGGAAAAGGCGGCGCCTCCGATGGAGACGGATAATCAGGATCCTCTTGGACCTATTATCCAAAAAACTGAGGAGGACCTGAAAAGGTTGGACATCAGGGGAAAAAAACAATATTTCTCTGGTGCATCCAAGCGGCATGATCATGGGTTAAAGGAAGAAAATCCTCTCAAGGTGTTGGCGGCAGGGCAGGACAAAATAAAAAACCAGTGCCCACCGCGACAACGACGAGCACTTCAGGCCAACCAAAAGAGCCAAAACTCATTGGAAAGTCTGAAGTCGCTCCGAAAATGGCGGCAAGGGAAACGGAAGGATCATCGACCAGCACGTCAAATGCAAGCGTCCCGGGGGAACCAAACGGGCTCAAGCCCATTGGGAAGCCCGGAACTGCTTTGGTATTTGCTGTTGGAGGGGCTAGCGTGGCACCTGGGACGGCAAAAGAGGCTGTGGCAGGGCAGGCGCCCACCAAGATGTGTAAAAAGGCGGAGGTAAGGCTCATGTAAAGCCTTTGTCTAAAGGGCCAAAGCCCATAGACAAGAACCGGAGGAAATAATATGGCGGTGAGGTGCATCCAAATAAATCTACAGCATGCTAGGGCATCTACTGATGTTCTAGCTCGTAGATTTATGAAGGGTCACCTCGATATCGCCCTTATCCAAGAGCCTTGCATAGTGAAGGATCAGGTTAAGGGCCTAACAGGTGAGCTATTGTATGATAATACAACTCGGGGCAGGCCTAGGGCTTGCATTTTGTTTAGTAAAAGGCTAACGTATTTTCCCATTCCAGATTACTGTTCTAAGAATCAGGCAGCTGCGTTGGTGAAGGTGAAATCTTGCGGGGGCTGGACAGAGTTCATTGTGTGCTCATTCTACCTCCCGGGGGACTGTACCCACCCGGACGAGCAACTGAAGGTTCTAGTGGACTTTTGTGGAAGGAGGAACTTCCAACTTATAATAGGAAGCGATGCCAATGCCCACCACACCGTCTGAGGAAGCAGCAATATAAACAAAAGAGGTGAGTGCCTACTTGAATTTATATATAGCAATAAATTAATGATTATGAATGAGGGCAATAGGCCGACATTCATAAATGCAATTAGGGAAGAGGTCCTTGACATCACCCTTTGCACTGAATTTATCGGTAGTAGGGTTGGTGGATGGCATGTCTCAAATGAGACATCCATGTCCGATCATAGGCAGATTAGGTTTGATATCGTGGTCTCCGGGGGCCTGGCAGAAGAAATTTATCGGGTTCCCCAATCCACAGATTGGAGTCAATTCGAAACGCTCCTCATGGATGGGATTGGATCCGTTCCTGCTTCTGTCAGAACGGTGATGGATATCGAACTGGCCAGCGAGGCCCTGATGGCGGCTATTACTAATGCCTATCACGGGAGCTGCCGTGCTAAGCCGAGGCGGAGCAATAGGAAGTGCTCGTGGTGGAAGAGCTTTCAAGGCTTAGACTAAAGACCAGAAAGCTATTTAATAAGGCCAAGGCGTCGGGTTCGTGGGAAGAGTATAAGGACTCACTCACAAAATACAATAAAGAAATTAGGAAAGCGAAAAGAATCTCGTGGAGGGCGTTCTGCAAGGGCATTGATGAACTCCCCAGCAGTGCGCGTCTTCACAGGGTGCTTCCCAAAAAGTATGCTAGCGGGTTGGGCCTAATGGAACGTCCTGATGGCTCCATGACTGAGAACGGAAAGCAGACGTTGGAGCTTATGGCGTCAACGCACTTTCCTGACTCGGAGTTTCTTCAGAATCACTCAAATGCAGTCATCGAACCGAGGGCATCCTGGCCCAGGAGGGATGACTGGCAACGATCCCGTCTAGTCTTCACGATGGGCAGGATTAGATGGGCTGTTTTCTCTTTCAGGCCATTCAAATCTCCAGGTGATGACCTGATATATCCTGCATTTTTGCAGAGGGGTTTCCAACATATCACTAGAGCACTGTTGGAAATTTTTCGTGCCAGCTATGCGTGGGGTTACATCCCTCAGGCATGGAGGGTGGCTAAAGTTACGTATACTCCGAAGGTGGGTAAACGACCAAGCAACCACCCAAGGTCTTTCCGTCCAATCAGCCTTACTTCTTTTCTATTGAAGGTAATGGAAAAAGTGATTGATAAATTTGTACGGGACGGTGCACTGGGAAGTAATCTCTTGCATGAATATCAGTACGCCTATCAGTTGGGAAGGTCTACTGTACTCGCTCTGCAGAGTCTGGTGGGGGTCCTTGAAAACTCACTGGAGTTGCGGGAGGTAAGTCAAGGGAGGCAGTTGGCTGCTTCCTTGATATAGAGGGAGCTTTTGACAACACCCCATATCATGTCATCTGTGAGTCGTTGCACAAACGAGGGATTGATGCGACGACTAGCAGATGGGTTAATCGGATGCTTAAGGATAGGATTATTAAGTCCACCATAGCTGACGATATACTCTTTATCTCCACTGCAAAAGGATGTCCGCAGGGCGGGGTTCTTTCGCCCCTCCTGTGGTCCAGTGTAGTGGATGATCTAATCGCTGCTCTCAGGGGCTCCGGGGCGCGTATCTGGAGATACACCAATGATGTGGCCTTTGTCGTGCGGGGAAAATTTGAGAGCACTATTTCTGATCTTCTACAGCAAAATTTACGTGCTGTGGAAAGCTGGTGCAAAGGCGTTGAGTTAAATATAAATCCAAGCAAGAGCACTTTGGTCGCCTTCACCAGACGCAGAAGCAGGGACAGATTAACGAGCCCAATTCTGTTTGGTGAACGTATTAGTTACTGTAGGGAGCTGAAGTATCTGGGGGTAACCCTGGATGATCGTCTCTCTTGGAATACCCATATCAATAGAGTTATCGGGAGAGCTACGGCGGCCTTGTGGACGTGTAGGAGCTTCATCGGGGGGACCTGGGGAATTAGTCCCAGAATAGCACTGTGACTATATACGGCCCTTGCTAGGCCCATCGTCACCTATGCGTCGATTGTATGGTGCCGTAAGGCTCAGCAGGCGGGTGTGCGGGCCAAGCTGGAAAAGCTACAGAGGCTGGCCTGCTTGGGAGTGACCGGGGCGATGCGGACGGCTCCCACCGCTGCATTGGAGGTGATGATCGGATTGCCGCCACTGCACCTCCATATATTGAAGGAAGCTCGGCTGGTGACTTACCTACTTCTCTCTGGCGAGGACGGCGCAGGGCTAAAGTTGGCCCACAGAGACTTCATTGAGAGCGATCCGATTCTAAGAATAACCATGTCAAATACCTGTTTGCCGCGGTACAACTTCGAGCACAGGTACAAGGTTCTGTTTCCCGATCGATGAGCGTGGGACCGGGGTGGTCCGGTACTTAGGTCGGGTTCGAGCGTGTGGTATGCGGACGGGTCCAAAACGGAGTCCGGTGTGTGACCTTGACCCGTATTGCACAGTGTTCCAGACCGAAATACATGCAATAGAGATCTGTCTGAGAATCAATTTGGAAAGGGGGTATAGAAACCGCACCATCTATGTGTTCTCAGACAGTAAGGCCATAGTGGTCATGCGGGCAACGAAGTTGCCGATGAGTTGGCGCGGAGGGGATCTGGGGCTGCCTTTATGCAGCCGCTGCCTTTCTGCGGCTTGCCTGCCTACTCGCGGCGGAATGCGGCCGTCACTGGCGGGACACGAAAGGGTGCCGCCTTGCGAAAGTGTTTCTTCAGACGTGCTCGCCGCGGAGTTGCTGGGGATGAGCAGGAGCCGGGTTCGCACTATTGCGATTTTCTTCACGGGGTGAAGTACCACCTGCATAGGCTGGTGAAGTCGGGCTTCCCCCTGTGCAGATTTTGTAGGGGTAGCGATGAGACCGCCGTGCACATTCTCTGCGACTGTCCGGCATTGGCTGTTCGGTGTATTAAAGTCATTTTCGGTCTTTTCTGATTTTTACGATTCTCTTAAATTTAACAAATAAATTTATTATCTTTATTTAATTATAAATAATAAATAATAAATAATAATAAATTTATTATTTTTAATTATATTAATTTTTTTTCTTTTTTGCTTCTACATAGAAAATAATTCCAATTTTTTTGCGTTTTCTTAAATCGGAATTTCATTGTGAATTGTAATTCTTGTGAAAACGTTTCCCTTTTGTTAAAAGTTATTCTTTGAAATAAACTGGTTATAAATTTAAATTATTTTTCTTATTGTTCTGTGCGCTTGAATCGTATCAACGAATCCTACTGCATCCCATCAAATTTTTGATCGTTTTTGCATGCTTTTTGCAATTTTTTCTCCTTCTTTTTAAAAATGTGTTCTGTTTCTTTTTATTACAAAAATAATTTATACAAAAATGTAGCACCACATTTTCCAGTTTTTTTATGTTCACTTCTCTTGAATATTTTTGTTATATCCAGAATGTTATAAATTTCAGTTACTAGTTAAGTAAGTTAAAATTTTTAGTTTTTAAATATTTTTATTGGTAACGTTTGTCTTTCTATTCAACAACTTGGAATGCTGTAAATATGTATGCTGAAATGTTGAATATTGTAGAATGCAGTGTAGGCTGATGTGTTTAAAGTGCACGTTACCAACAAAATCGTGAACAAATAAAGAGCGCAGTGAACTGTGAAGGTTATTGTTGAATCCATTTGGTTAATAAAATTCTCTTCTTTTTCGAAATGGTAATAAATAGCTTACCATAAGGCACACAATAAGAGACATGGTTTTGAAATCTATTATTAAAATATTGATGATCTAGAAGGTATATATTACAGTCCAGTTTAAATTGCAAAGTTCTTCCTAAATTCTTTCTTAAAATTTATTTATTATAACTTTTTTTTTAATATATAACAGTTTAATATTAATACTGTTATACTGGTGTACTACATTTCATATTAAATATTTTGGTAAAATTGCATATCTTTAGGGGCTTTAAAAATTTTTTATGTACTTACTTTGGAAATACCAATAACTAAAATATCAATTGCGTTTATTATTTTAACGATAAGAATTCTGTTCTAAATTTATTTAAAATTAAATTTTTTTGTTAGTTTTGTTCCACAATAAAAAATGCAATATAATAGAAAACTTATAAAAGCGAAAAGAGATGTGTGCGCGAAAGAAGTATAGAGAGAAATATAAATTTTCTGTTTTTATAATGCTGCACAAGGATTATATTTCAACTACATGAAAAGGAGTTGTTATTTTGTGTGCACCATAATGCTAACATGTCGTATAAGTAAAATATATATGGCGGTTTTTAAGTGTATGTATACTATATATGCATATTGTGTATAATACGATGTTTATAAAATATTTTTCTTACCATCTAATCCCTTACCATCTTTTGATTCACCATGTAGTGAAATTGGTTCTCCACCTTCACGTCTCCATGTTATTGTTGGCGGTGGTGATCCAGTTGCAGCACAATGTAATGTAACATTACCACCTTCACGTACAACCATATCAGTGCTAGTTGAATCATCTAAGATATCAGGTGGTACTGAAAGAAAAAGTAATATAAAAAATATCGTGAAATAATATAGAAGAAAAGAAATGAAAATTTATAATGTATTTGTGTAATTGTACATGTATAGATTTTTTTGTTTTCTTTTCCTTAAAAAAATAAGAAAGAAACTGTTATAAATGAGCAAATATATTGTAGTATAAGAGTAAAGAAGAAATTTAAATGGTTTCAGGTTGAATATGAGCTGCAAAAAAATGCATAAATTGAGGTGAAATAAAAAAACTACAAGAAAAATGAAAAATATTAGAGCTTGAATGAGTAACCATAGCTATACTCGAAAAATTTCATTTTACACAGTTATAGCTACTATATTTTAACTTAAAATTGTGTGACATTTAATACCTTGAAGCAATTTAAAATAAAAAAAAATATATTGGGAAAAAATTAAACTATTTTTTAGAAAATGAATAAATATTCAGAGAATGCAATGTGTTGAACAATTTTTTTTTCCCTGTTGTATAAATGAATTTCAATAATTTATAATTATTATTGTTAAAAAAAGAATTAATAATGACTTTAATTTACGTGGGATGCTTGTAAACATCTGTGATTTTTCATACTTAAATCTAAAGTGATTTACTATGATTAATATCGAATTTGTTAATTTTGATTTTTGTTTAATTAATGTGATGTTTGAGAGACAAGGTTTAACACTATTTTCAAAAAATTTAAAAGAATCGTCATAGGCAACAACTCATTCAAATTCACTCTAAAGTTAAATCAAAGGTTTTTGTTTGCCTGAAAGGTTTTGTCTTTTAATTATGACCAGAAGGAATTTAAGAATATTATAGGTTTTGGAAAGAATCAGATGAGAATTCTCTGCGAAGGATTAGAAGACCGCAGTGCAGTTTCTGGGGGATTGTGATTTTCTCGCTCGCAGGAGGAGGAAAATAAACGGGGATTTGCTCGCATGGCGGTGTTCCGGGTCTCATAAGATGGTCGTGCTCTTCAGGAGGGTTGCGCTCGAGCGTGTGTTGTAGGGCATCTGCGCACTCAGAGGGTGTGCAATCGATCCTTATTACGGAGTCACGATGCACTGAGATACCTTTATTTTATTTTTTCTATCATATTTCGAAAATTTTCTAAAAAGCCTAAAAAATGGGTCGGAAAAATTAACAGCTTTCATTGCTGGAATTACCCGTAGTTTCAAAAATTTTACAATATTTTCTTTTCCTGTAATATTTTGAGACATATTCCTGCTTCTTCCAATAATCAAAAATAATTTTGTTTTGTTCAAAAGAATATTGGTTCGTAACAAGTTTTGTAATTTTAATGTTTATCCAAAATATGGATGACATTTTACTCTTTTGGTCCTTTGAATTCCTTTAAATATTTTCTTTTTATCTTAAAAATTTTTGAAAAGGAACATCCAAAAATTAAAGAAAAAATAAAAAGAATTCCAAAATAAATTTTTAATATTATTTTTTTTCTTTTTTTCAAACCAGATAATCTGATAAAAAATCCACTAAAGTAATTTCAAGAAATGAATATTGGGTAAAAAGGAAATAAATAAATTTTTTTTTTCCAAAAATCAACATGTCGAAAAATTTCAAATCATTAGGCACATAAACACATATGTACATGCATAAAAAAACGTTCTATATATCAAGGTACGCTTATAAGTTTAAAAGGAAGAAAATAAAGACATTTTTACCTTGACATAAAAGAAAGGCAAATATGTAAATAAGAGTAAAAACAAACGAAATAAATCATATGGAAAAAAAGAAGAAATGGAAGACCAATAAAAAAAATCTTAAATTCGGAGTTTACAGGACTTTTGGTTTTTCGTTCTTTTTGTTTTAAAAATTTATGGAAATAAACCAATAATGCGGTCTGAGATTCAATTTACCTAATAAAATCAACAAAATTCCATAAAATTGAAAATGAGAATTATAAAGCTAAAATACAGATTTTTCTCTCCCTATCCGATTGCATTTCTAATATTTTTTCCCAAGCACAAAAAGTTAACTGAGGGCTACGGTGTGTTTTCTTAAATTGTATTGATGCTTCGTGTAGAATTGCTAACAGCTAATCTTTTTTTTTCTCTCGTACCATTATTCTTGTTTTTTTAAGATTTTTGCTTGAAAAATTTCATGAAATGTTTACAGATATGGCTGCTACCATACCATTTAAAATAGCTTTCAATATAAAAAAGAAAAAAATTAAACATGACGAATTACCAGGATAAAATTAAAATGAAAGAAATTAAAGAAGTTTTTGTTAGCCTGTCAAAATTCAGCTCAAAAGCCTTTGTTTCTAATATGGGTCTCTTGACGAGGCACTTTAGGCCTTGTAAAACAACTAAGATAACTGAGTTTAGGGACAGACGGGTCTTGCAGGTACTGTGATAAAGGAGATGAGGCCTCGTTGCAACATCTTAATAAGTGTGGAGTGTTGATCCATAAGATAAAGGACAGTGGACCATCACTGGTGGGCACGTCGTTGAGGGATATTTTCCTGGAAAGCGAGGGGGAGGGTAGCAATGGATCTTTTAGCTTGCGGTGCTTGATTGTCCTCAGCTACAATCTATAAGTACTAGTATCCTTTGGAGAATTGTAAAAATTTGGAGTTCGGAAAGAAAACGTTATTTACATTCGCCATTTCGAATGATTTGACGGCATCTGGAGATCTTATGGTCATCTTCCTAGTTGTCTTTATACTAAAGGCATTGCTGCATCAGAACAACCAACAGCAGACCCAGATCACCCCTACAGTGTATTAGTAATAACTCTGTTTGCACAGTTAGAGACCCAAACTTCTTTTTTCTTGTTTATTACATTTTTAAAGTTCTTCACTTTACGTTTCTCTTCCACTCTTATTTTATAATAACATCTATCGGTTTTGCCTCGAATAAGAAAGAAATACTGTCAAGTACACTGTTAGCTAATGTTAAGCAGTTACACGCTAGGTCTGAGATGTTTGTTTGAATATTTTGTTTTCCATCCACGTTTCGGAATATTGAATATTAGTGCAAGTGCTTGAGTTGCGAATAAAAATAAAGTTTATTAAAAACTTTTTAATATTATTTACAATATCAATTTCATTTTAATTTCTTAGAAAATTAAGATCATAATAAAAAATATTATAATAA
This sequence comes from Condylostylus longicornis, assembly GCF_029603195.1. Classification (NCBI taxonomy): domain Eukaryota; kingdom Metazoa; phylum Arthropoda; class Insecta; order Diptera; family Dolichopodidae; genus Condylostylus; species Condylostylus longicornis. The sequence continues at coordinate 1,916,667 of NW_026577974.1, forward strand.
ATAAAATTTGCAATTTAATTCCATAGAGTATTTTTAACACCAGAAAAGAAACTACACAAAAATTGTTGTAAACTTTTTAATAAAATAAAATTTCAGGTATTGGTACAAAGTTATTATTTTTAACCATAAAACTTGCAACAAGCAAAAAAACTGTAATTTAAGACCCAAAAAAGAAATTTTTTACATATAAATTTGATTATACTGTCTAGCCAATTGTACACTTAAATGTTATAGAAGTTAATAAAAGTGAAAATCTTAATAGAAAAATTTAAGAAAAGTATAAAAATACTCAAAAATAGTAAAAGAAAACACAAATGGGAGTCAACCGATGTCACCTGCAAAAAAAAACAAAAAACCGATTTAGAACCATTCACATATTATCCTAATAATACAGTTATATTATCCATCAAAAGAAAAAAAAAACAAATATGTAGGTATTACAAGAAAAAAAAAGAAAAAAAAAATTGGATTACAAAGCCTTAATATCTGACCGGGTCAATGTGTCGAACAATAATAAAAACAGACATATTGTTTGTTCCTTGAAATAAAAAAAAATATTTTTTTTTCTAAATTTTTTCATTTCAGCCCGCATTATATTGTTGTATTTAATATACAAAGGTATTTGTACAAATACAAATACATAGAAGTGTTAGAAATTTAAAAAAATATTATTACTCGCTATGATCTTTGGTGGAGTCAAGCACGTGCGTCAAAAAAGGTTTATTCTGGAAATTGAATTGCAGATAAGTAGTTCAAGCAGCTAATTTGCAAATCTGTGATAACAAGCGCTTTAAGTTATTACAATATTAATAATGATTTTTAAGTGCAGACTAACATAGGCCAGCATATTACTAGAGAAAATATATTGACCATTAAAACAAGGCAAGTATGTTTCTCATCAACATCAGAATCCAAAAGCGAACACCAACTAACAGTTATTCTTCAAAAAAGCATGGATGCAGCAGTGTTTGCTAATATTTTATAATTTTGCAATGGCTTATAGACAAGTCCGTATTCACTTGTCAACACTATGAAAATGAACTTATACTTTTTGTAGGAAAAATTGTAGATATCATTCTCCTCCTCTTTAAATTTCACTAAAGCAAAATCGACTCTATGATTCGTAGCAAATAAGTCAGGAACTTCACCTCTAATTTTCAAATTTAATATTACGTATTTACATTTTGCCTGTTCGGCGAGGCCTGTCACAAATTACTTTTCTGTTTTTTATTTGTCGATTTTTGCATAGGATTCTGATTTAAGGATGAAATCCGAAAGGACTTAGAAACCTTTTTCACTGTTTTTTCGTTTTCTATCGTTTGTCTTTTGTACATAAACATTTTTTTTTAAATTTTACATAAGGTCCCGACAGAACACTGATAATTTTTGACCTTTTTTTTTCAAAATTTTGAATTTTTTTCCTTTCACATTTTTTTTTGTAGAGTATTCCTTATTATTATTTCAAATGATGTCGTAACTACTTTGGGACAACCTTTTATCAAAAACGAAAAAAAAGGATAAATTTAAAAATGGAATTTCAGTTTTTTTTTGTCCATCTCGGATTCACTCTTCCTTCGTATTTTTGTATTATCATACCCGATTTTTTTTTGAAGCAAATCCCTTACCAGATTTTCGTGTTTTTTTTTTTCTTTTGAATTGTTAAAGAGAGGGAGAACAGAAAAGGTTCATTTACAAAATTGCTTCTTATTTTGTTACGACAACAAAACGATTTTCTTAGAAGAAATAAAAATCAAATTGATGGCATAACTTTACTTTATATACCCAATATTACAGTTACAAAAAAAAAAAAGAAAAAAAACTGCATATTACCATTGCTGCTTTGTTGACTTACTGTTTCTATGATTTTTTGATTCTTTGAGGACGACAATATTGTTAAATGAGGGAAAGAAAAATTTAAAAATTTTCATTTTTGTTTTTACTTTTTTTTGGTTGAGATTCGACAGATGACAGAAAAGGATAAATATTGGATATTAAACAAAAGAAGAAAATTTTGAAAATTTGTTTAGCTTGAACCTCAATAGAGCTTGAAAAATAGAAACGAAAAACAAAATATATTATGAATATAAAAGTTGTTCTTTGATTTCAATGAAAGTGATGGACAATTATTCCCAGAGTGAAAGACACGAGAGAGAGAGAAAATCAAACTTCAATAAAAAAAAATCAGTTTTTTTTTTCTCATTGCATCCCCATTTTTTGTTTTTCAAATATTTTTTTTTTAAATTTTAAATTCAATTGAGATTTTAAAATAGAACGATTCAAGTTAAACCTAAAGGGGTTAAAATTTTAATAAAAATTTTGGAGAGGGAGAGAGAAAAATTAAAAAAAGGAGAAACGTATAGAAGTGAAATATAATTTCCTTTGCTTTTTTAACATTTAAATTAATTATTGCGAATTTTTTTTTTGGTCGAAAATTTTTTTATTTTGCAAAAAACAAAAAGTTCTAATTAAAAATTCCCCAAAATACTATAGAAGCGTTGGTACATAAATTTAAAATTTTGCATTTTTTTAGAATTTTTATTATACAACATACAAGTATATGTATTTCGAAGGCTCTCATCACGTTTGTGTTGAGAAGATTATTGAGAAAAATGTTCGCAACTTCTATCAATTCTGTTAATGAGAGAAGAAAAAACAGCGCGTAGTGACTCTGAAATAGTTATGTCATGCTGGACAGCGCACCGCACCCAACATAAAGGATCTATTGTGTACTCCTCACTAGGTATGGAACATGTCCCTACAACACCCCCTCGAGACTATTAATACCTCAACAACTATCCATTAAGAAAGCAGGGAACAGTCCACATTTAATTAACACAATATTTGTAAGCCTATATACTATTGATCCGATTTATATTCTCATTTTTATATAACTCTATAAAACTATTTTATTTAAATAACTTTAAAAATATTCCCAAATATTTAAAAAACAAATTTTAATAGTTTGGCAGGCTAATATATTAATATGAAAACGAACATCTGTCGGCAACTATCGCAATGTTCCAGTTTAAAATTAATGTTTTTTACAGTTTCATGAATATGAATAAATGATCAATTTCTTTTATCCCGTTCTAACTTAGATTATTTGCAATGAATACGCTATATGTGTCAATATATTTTTTTTTGTAACTGTTTGTTCTTACGTATACATATGTATATAGGCACAAATTCATATTTTTATATTTTTCTAACATTGCTCCTTTTGCTTTACCCTGTATTACCAAGAGATTTCCAACTTTGAAAAGACCAAATTTTCAAAAATAAAATTATAATATACGAGATGTACAATGAAAAAAATACCAACAATTTTTATTTTATAAATATCTCCTTCCTTTTCTATGTTATGCCGTCATCGTTTGTAAATTTAAAAAAGAAGAAAGAAACAGAGTAACAGAGATAAAGTAATAAAAGTTCATATAACTTCTTTCTCTCTCTTTTTTTATAGATTTTTAATGCAATATGAGAAAATCTCTAGCGAATAGAAAACGTAAAGACATAAAGCAAAAAATTTTGCGTTCTCAAAAATAAATATAAAAAAATCTTACAATCAAAAACAAAATTATAAAGTTAAAAATTTTGGAGTCGCTAAAAAAACTCCTAAAACAAAAGTAAAGTTGTTTAAAAAAAGTAAAGTTAGGAAAAATAAATGAATAAAAAGTTTATATTTGTATAAAATGCTCACTGTATTTGCAATTTCATAAATAATAAACATCAGTGACGTGCAAACTTTTTCACGTTGTGACCTAGATAACTGTTTGCCGTTTTCAACACAAATTTCGATTAAAAAGTTTATGACTCAGAAATAGGCGCATCGTGTACATTTAAAAATTAAAAAATCAAAATGTCAACTAAACATACAATCATCGAAATTATTTTAAAAGATCGCTCTTGGGAGTTGTTTACACTCAATTTTTAGTGGGTGGTATTCCGATCCTTTTTAGGAGACCCTTTAAGCCGATCCATGATTTATATTCTTGGATGTAATGTAGTCCAGACAGAACTTTCCAAAACTTCATAACTTGGAAATTATCAGTTTTTAGAAATTCGACTGTGCAATTATGCAGGTTCGGCTACCATAATGGAAGTCTGCGCAGTGGATTTCGTGATGCCAGTCTGTTCCTAAAACCAACACAGAATTTGGTGTAATTTTGAAGCTAGAAAGAATAAGAAGATCAGACCAGCTTTCGAAGGGCGAAAAATTATTTTCCTATGAAAAAATTTCAGCCGCATTTTAAATGTGTACGAAGATTCTCTTAGTTTTTGTTACTTACAAGAAAACAGCTGCGTCTCTTCCGGTTGATTGTCAATCTTTCGTTACAGTCAATCGTCCATGGGAACGCTTTTTACTAGTATAAATCTATTCTACGAAAAATAAATCTGTTTAGTAACTACGAATCTGTTTAGTAAGTACATGTAGTCATATTCATGTCATCAACATTTGCATTTCAGGGTTATGCATAAGTTAAGCATTATACATAACCTAATTTGTGTATGCAAAAATATATCATTTGTAAGGGCTTTTACTATTTGCTATAACAGTTTGCATTTTAACATAAGTATTCTGCAGAAACTCGAAACATTTTGAATTACCGGAAACAATAAATGGTCAAATTAAATTTTATAAACTAATTCAGTACACAACTTTTTATACAACAAAAATTTACAAAACTCTAGCTACGAATGTAAATCAATGCAAATAAGTGTGTATATCAGGAATTCAGGTCATAATATTTTTGAATTTATTAAAATTTTTTTGTCTGATAGGAAATGATATTTTGTCTACCATTATAATTTTTGTATTGCAATAATATTTTATAATGTTCATTTCCTGTTTCAAAAAACATTAAAATGCAACACAAAACTGCATAAATTCATAAATATTGATTTGTTTATATTATTTTAGTCAAAATTATTTATGAATGATCCCCACTAGAATAGGCAATAGCTTAAAGGAATATAAATTTGTTATGAGTGTTTTGATTGGTGATATCATTTTTTTTTTAATTTTAATAAACTAAAATTTAAAAGTTTTTTTTCAGTAGCTTTGCAAAATTTGGAATTTATATTAAAGGGAATAAAACTAGTGTTGTTTTATTTTATTAATTAAGCGGTTTTAAAAATTTTCTCTCAGTTTTCAAGGAATGTATTAAGGAATTTAAAATCTTAATGTACAAGACTTACTGGTGTCCCAAACTTCAAGAAAATTCAACTAAATTCTAGCAGAGCTGACAAAATTCTTCCTAAAGTCAGATTGGTCTAAAATTATGGACATTCATGCCTTGCTTTCCTAAAGTTTTTCTGCATGAATAGAATCTAGCTTATGCTCTAAAATACACTTTGCAATGTCTTTATGATGATCTAAACAGAATATAAGGGCCAAAAACAAAACAACTGAGTAAGTGTTAAATGTAGCTTCTTGAATATTTCAATTTCTTACAAACTATTTTCTAGTGATTTAGCTATTAGCTGCCGAAATAGTTGAGTGCATAACAATTTGTTTTTCATATTACGAAATATTACACGAAAACAATTTTTACCATACAAGAATTGGTTTTGTAGACATTTCAATAGCTTTATTATTGTTGCTTCGAAAAGAACAGAAAAAACAATATTTTAAAAGGCTTCCCAAGAGAAACTATATTGATAGAAAATTCATATAAGAGTATGCGAACTTTATTCCATTAAGCATGATAAAAAATTAGTTTTGGAAATGAAATCAATTTTTCTTTATAGTTTACCTCCATCATTTATTCTTTTGATTATTTTAAGGAGTTGGGGGTATTCGGTATTAATAATGAAAAAACAACACTGTATGTTGTGGGATAATAACATGGTAGTATCGTATTCCAATGAACATAGAGAAAATAACTTTCCTCTTCCTGGAGGAGTACATTACATCATTTATTAAAATACATATTTACATAATATATATATGTAAATTTATAAATGCACATAACGTATGCATATCTATATACACACGGCAATAGAGGTATAAAGAAAGTTTTTCTCCAAAAATATTTTTTTTTTTTGAAGGAAATTGCTATGAAAAAGGTTCTCAAGCGTATGATAAATCAATAAATTTATTGATTGATTAAAGAGTTTAAAGGAAGTTTCATTATAGTTTTCAATATCGTTACATTGAGATTTATTTTTTTTTTTGAAAATAATTTTAAAGAAAATTAAAAAAGAAAATTTCCAATGTTTTTCGGGGGAAAAAAATGGTTTCAACTAAATTTGTAGAAAGGTGATGGAAAGAATAGTTTGTAAACTAATATTTATTATGTAAATATTTGCGAAATTAAAAAGTCAATCTTGGGTGTATACTTTTAGCACATTTTCGGCAACACTGTAAAATAAACTATTTTATAAGCTACATTCTGCCCTTCGTTTTTACAAATGACTCGAAAGTTTTTACACCAAAGGTGTAAAGGGGACCGTTACGGTAACATTTTAAACGTCAATCACCTTTGCATTATTCCAATAAAAAAAACGTGAAAAGAAAAGTAGATAATCACATAAGAACAATTAAATTGCTAGTGGAGCTACTTTATGGTGATCGGCTTGTGTAATAAGCGGTCAAATCTATTGAAATAGTTTTATATCGAATGATGATTGTTCGAAAGAGAAGGTTCGAACATGGAAAGAATATTTAGGAGTTGGTTCACCCTAGGGTATGTTTCCGAGTTCTGGTCATTGCCCTGATTAGTCTTATACACAAAATAGAAATGGGACTATTAAGGTTGAAATCATTCAAGCCAATCACCTTCACATCATTCTAATTTAAAATGGTGGCGATGAAAATGGTAGAAAAAATAGTAAATAATCACATAAGAACGACGGTTTTTCTGGGGACACTACTTTGTGGTGATCAGTTTGTGTAACAAGCGATCAGATCTGCTAAAACCGTTTTATGTTGACTGACGACTGTTCGAAGAAGGAAGCTTGAATATGGAAAAGTTTCTTCAATAGAAGGAACTGAAGGAGTGACGTTAATTCGTCATATGTTAATTTACATAATTTCTCTCTAGGAAATATGCTATGAGTGACCGTCATAAATGGAATAGTGCAAATGAAATTTTATTTTTCAAAATGGTTTTACTTGCTTGAAAGAATTATGCTACTTAACAAACCTTCTTATTTAACAAAACCTATTATAAATGCTTCAGCGTTGAAATTATTCAAACGTTCAAAAATATGATGAGAAAAAAGTTTTCATGACAGACGTCAAAAAACTTTAATTTTTTCCCTAATCTATAGAGTCCAATATAAATGCTCATATTACAGTTTACGATTAATGTTATATAACTTTGCAAAAAACAACGACAAATCTTAAAATCTCAACGATTTCTTTCATTTAGAATTGTTATTTAAATATATATTTTTGCTATAAGTTATTTTTCGGTACATAATTCTGTATGTTGAATTCGGTACATAATTATTCTGTATGTTGATCTCTATATAATTTAAGCCAAATTAAAACCATTCGTACTATATTAACTAATATATGTATGTATATTGAAAAGACAACTTACCAACAACATTTAAATAACCAACTTGACTTTTCATTGGATCCGTATTAATTTGACACATATACCATCCTTTATCTGATTCTTTGACATCACGAATTCTTAAAATCCATGCACGTTTCTCAGCATGAGTGATACTCATTCGATGATTTTTTGTAATTACGTGATGTTGAATTGTTAATACTGTTTGTGTATCAACACGAAGCCACGCAATCTGTAAATTAATAATGATGAGTAAAATATTATTTATGAGTAATGAAGGTAGGTAGATATATAGTATGTATGTAGGTAGGCCTATTTACATTATATATCGGAAAATAAAAACATTGTTAAAGTAAAAAGTAATAACATGTAATATAAATAGAAAATACGAAAGTAAATAATAAAAAAAAAGTAATGCGTATAGGCTTTAATAGACATTACACGAGTATTAAAATTAAAGAAAAACGAGAGAAGAAAAGGTTACATTTGCAACAATATCTGAATTTTTAAATGACAGCATCACCACTTCCACAAACATTAATGATATCGAGAGTAAACTGAGAATATTAAAAAAATTTTTCGTCAATTCAACCTCTTAAGACAAGGTTATGTGAATGGTATATAATTGAATTCATTGAATATTTTTTGAAAATTTTTTAGAGGCTTTCCTTGACATCTCTACCGAAATTTAAAAATATCGTCTAATACGAATAAAATTTCTTGAAATACAACATTTCAAGTAAATTCGTTGTATGCATATAATATGTTCAAAAAACTTTTTATATGTAAAGCATCGCTCAATAATTGCGTTAGTGTGTGAACGATTGAACCAACTTTTGTGAATTGAAAAATAATGGAAAAATCAGAATTTTGTGTGCTCATTAAGCATTCCTTTTTGATGGGAAAAAATATAGTGCAGACCAAACAATGGCTTGATAAGTATTATTTGGACTCCGCTTCATCGAGGCAAATGGTTGAAAAGTGGTTTGCTGACTTTAAATGTGGTCGCCCAAATTCGGCAGTTACTGAGAAAACATCAAAAAAATCCAGGAGCAGAGATTTGGATCAAATGATGAGGTCATCGTCGAAGCTGAGGCATATTTTGAAAGAAAAAATAAATCGTTCTACAAACATGGTATCGAAAAGTTAGAGAAGCGCTGGAATGTCTGTATCGCCTTAAAAGGAGATTATGTTGATGAATAGAATCAAATTATGTCAAAATGTTGTTGTTTTATTAGCCATTCTACAGACTTATTGAGCGATGCATACTATATCCCAACCAAGAAATCATAAGTATCTTAAACTCAACTCCAGAAAAAGTTCGATGAGTATAGATGAGAAAATAACCCTGATGATTGATAAAATATCTTATATTTTTACAAAAAACGGTTTTAAATATGCCAGTCCTAAAACAATAAACAATTTTTTTGAAAATTTTTTTTTGCATAAACTTTCTAAATTCTACTTAGTCTATGTATTCCCTCCTCCCCCTATCACCACCTTGCTAAAATAATATTTTTCTAATTCAAAAAACAAATTCAAATTTTTAAAGTTTTCTTAAATTTCAAAAAAAAAATAAAGATGTCGCTTTAAAACTTTCTTAAAGTCTTCTAAACGTTGCCATTAAATATTAACACATTAAAATTGTTAACAAAAAAATTCATTACCAGTATTTTCAAGTAAAATTAGGTGGGAGAAAAAACAAAAATCAAAAATTTTTTATACCTTTAAGGATTCAATCACAACCTGATGTTGTTTTTCATATTATAAAAAAAGTATAACGAAATGAATAAATTAATGAAGACGCCAACGGAATAATGTTAAGTAGTTTTACAGTTAAAATGAGAAAAAAAAAACAAATAAAATTTGTATTTTGACAAAATTATTTAAAAATGTCACTAAGTTAAATAAACATTCTAAATATTAAATATTTGAGAATGTAGAGGGTGGTTTCGTGTAAATCGATCAGTTATATGTGGGTTAGGTGTGAGTAAGGTGTGGGCAATGAGTACCAGAATAGAAAATAAGAAATAGACCTAGAATTTTCACTCTTTTGTTATTCGCCTTGAAATATTTGTCTACCTACTTATTTAGTAAATTGGATGACTTTAACTTTTTATAATTTCTTCTTTTATTACAACAGTTTCATAACAGTCGCTCATAATATTGTGAATATAGAACACAATTTTGAACAGTTACAAAATTACAAACTTATTTAAGAACAAAATATTAAAATTCTGCAAATGATATTCAAAATCACCTTATATAGCATGACAATACATAAAGACACATACATAGAAGAACATATACAAAGAGAAAATTAAAACAAAAGACCTTTAGATAAGCTCCACAGTAAGTGAGTAAAAGAATTTTTCCAAAGTGAATCTAAAAATATTTCTTCTTTTTTTTTTTTTTTGCTTTTTATTTTAAATATTGACAATAAACATCTCAAACCAATTTCACTGGATCCGTATAACAAAAAAAAGAAGAGAGAAGTATACGTCGAACATGAAATCTCATTAACACATGCCACGCTTTAAGACAAAGACCCTTAAAAATATATCATTGTTTAAGGATAATAGAAGCATTATGAGAAGAAATTTTGTTTTGTTTGGATAGTGAAGTTTGTTAAAAGATTAAAATTTGCATAAAGAAAATTTTATAATAAGCGGAAAAATATAAAATGAGACAGAAGAATTTTTTGACACAGTTAAATAACAGCATAACGGGTAAATTTTCATTGGAATCATAGTAAAAATTTAAAATGTGCGCACAGTTTGTATTCTATATTGTGTTTTTATAATATTTATAAAATGAAGATGACTTTTCATATACTTAATTTCATTAGCGCTCGAAGTAAATTATTGTTATGTCAATATTTAAGGATTCCATTTTATTTTTTATACATTTCTTACGTTTGTTTATTTGTCCCTTACGTGTTTTTCGGATCTAACAGTTGAATTCAATAAATTAATTCTTTAAAAAAGTTTTCCATATTAAATATTTTAAGAAAATTTTTCTTACATTCCTCCATTTCTTCAATAAATAAAAGAATATTGATGCAATATCCCAAGAATGTTTAATTTTGCCGGGCGTTATTTACGTAAATTAAAACTTAAGACTTTACTCCTGGTTAATGCAAGGCGTGTTAAGAACATCATGTTGAATTATTATAAAAAATACGATTGAGAAGGGTAACGTCAGGTATAAGACGTTAGACTTCCATTATTTTTGTATTACTCAATCATATATTTAAGGCAAGAGGGGATAGGTTTTAAAAAATTTTTTCTTTCAATTATCAAAGAGTGTTTCCAAGGAAAGTGTAGATTTATGAATGAGTTTATGGTAAGGTATTAAATTCAGAGCCGTAGTGATCAAATTCAGAGCCGTAATTCAGAGCTCCTTTGGGGTTATTGTCGAAGTTGAAAATTTAAAAAAAATATTTTCCGTAACATAAGAGGGCGGATATTACGGTTCGACTTTACCTTCCGTTACTATGAAAAACTTAATAAAACGGGTAATAAATTACGAAACTATAGATTTCTATCACATATTGCCGAATTATGCGACTTTTGCTAGTTTTTCTATGGAAAATAAAATCAACCTCTCTCCCTTTCACTCAAATTTTCATATATAGGTAAAATTTCGTAAGGAGCAACAAATAATTCTCAGGAAGTTTATTTTAAATTTCTACTATATAAAAAAGACAATTTTATATTTTTTAAAGATTTCCAGGAACATATTCTCGAAAAAATTCAAATACTTGGAGCTTAATTTTAAAATATAAAATAACAGAAACAATAAATGCTTGTTGATGTCAAAATTTAATGCTATAAAAATAATTCTAGGATTTCAATATTTTTTTCTTTAAATTATTTTCAGATCAAAATTTAATTTAAGTATATGTAGTTTTATTTGTATTCAAATAGAAATACTTGAAGGGTACATACATATGTATGTATGTAGATATAGGGAACTGAAATTGGCTATGATTTTAACCAAATAACATGCACTTTTGAATTGCAAACCCCTGAAAAGAATAACAAATCGAGAATTTTTAATATTGAATAAGTGTTTGTTTTTTATATATGCATAAATTGCAGTTTTCCTTTTTTAAAATTAAATAATATTATTGGAAATTTCAAAATAGAATATTGATATTTTATCAATAATTTCAAATAATATTTGTTTTCAAAATTTCAATTTCATTTTTCAAGAAAATTGAAATGCCTTCAGATGCTTTAGTAAATATAAATAACAATTTTGTAAGTTTTCCATATTAAAAAGTAGAGAAGCTTTCTTTGAAGTAGATATTATTTAACATTGAAACTACTAACGTGCATTCAAATTATTTGATTTGTAGTATGTAAATGGATATTAAGGTTGTGCTGCATTATAATAAATTAAATGTTGTGATCTTCTATATAGGAAAATAAAATTCTTTTTACCTTGTATGTCTGTAAATTTTCAACAACACACTGTAAGACTGCTTCTCTGCCAACTGGTACCGTAACATTCTGTAATGGTTCACCAAATTTTGGAAGATCTGTGAAAAAAAAAATTAAATCGATTGTTAATATTTTAGTTATACCAATTTCTCATCTGAAAATTTATAGTTTTTCTTAAACTAAAATTATTGTTATTAAATTGAACGCTATAGTTCAGTAAACAAAATTGGCATAAAAAAGCTAACCAATGCGTTACCCAAGCACATTGCTTTTCTATAACAATCTCATTTTATAAAATCATCGATTATATATAGAATTTCATCTAAAGGATGTAGACCAATATCCTAATAGCAGGTAAATACGAATATTCTAAAATTATTGTCGATTCTTTCCTTCAATTTCATAAAATGCGCTGCACATGGAACAACTATACAATAAGTGACCTAAATAATAACTTTGAACAATAAACAAAAAATTTTGAATATTAATAATAATGGAAAAATTCAATTGTTTTTTAATAAAATAAAATAATGAAAAAATTTGAATAGAGGGGAAAACAAGAAAAACAATAATATTTAATGGACCATGAAAATTTTCCCTTTCAACAATTTTCCCTCACCTGAATAAATATACAAGTGTTCTAACTTTGAATGCAAAAAAAAAATTGAATAAAATAATAGAATTAATAAAAAAAATGTTAAAATAAAAGCAAGAATTTTAAATAAAATAATAGAAATTTCACTAATAAGAAAGAGGGTTAAGAAACTTAAAAAAAGCTAAAATTTCTGGATTTTGCGGTGGTAACACTTCTGGAATTGAACTGGAAGCAATAATAAAAAATTTTGCAGAATCCATGTGAGAAGATTAAACAAGATATGTTATTTAATGCAGTAGGGAGGATTTAGAACTTTAACAGAAATTAGTGACATAGATATTGTACATTAGATAACCCGATATTAGTTCAGTTTTTTATACAGGAATTTCGTGAAAAAGAGAGACACAGAGAGAGAGACAGATTTTGTTAAAAATAAACAAAATGTTATTCCCTCACAAATTGTTTGTTAAATAAAGGTAATTTTGGTGAAAATTTGGCAAATAATTTGTCTGAGAGTCAGTTTGGAAATGGGGTATAAAAACCGTACTTATGTGTTCTCAGACAGTAAGGCGGCATTGTTGGTGCTTTAGTCGCCCCAGATTACATACAGGCTGGTCTGGAGCTACCTTACTGCACTTGTGGAATTGGCATCGGTAAACAGAGTAACGCTTATTTGGGTGCCTGGCAACAGTGGACATGCAGCTGCCGATGAGTTGTCGCGGAGGGAAGCTGAAGCTGACTTTGTGCAGCTGCTCCTTTTCTGTGGTCTGTTTTCTTCCGCCGTTGGAGCTAGGCTCGCCAGCCTGCCCGCGGTGGAATGCGGCCTTCATTGGAGGGACACGAAAGGGTGCCATCAGGCGAAGATGTTTCTTCCAACATGCTCGGGGTAGTTCATCGTCGAATTGTTGAGGACGGGCATTAGCCTGGTTCGCGATATTGCGAATTTGTTCACGGACCATTGCCCGGTAAGGTATCGCGTGCAGAGGCTGGGGAAATTAAGCTCTTCCCAAGATAGATTTTGCGGGAACAGTGATGAAACTACCGTACACATTCTTTGCGACTGCCCGGTACTGGTTGTCCGATGGCGCAATTGTTTTGGACAGGGTTTCCTAAGCGTTCGGGAACTGCTGTCCAACTCCCTAAGAGATGTCATGCTTGGAACGGTGGCATTATAGGCGAGGCGTGGGGAGGCAGGGTCGCGAATGGCTGCGGTGACCCGGGATATGCTCCTTCCCCACTACGTTCCCTTCGAAATCTACAATGTAATAAAGTTTTTTCGATGTTAAAAAAACCTTTGATTCGGTTGATAGGAATATACTTCTTATAGAATCCTATACGAACATGGTTTCAAGGGTAATGAGTATAGTTGGTTCAGAAGCTATATATCCGTCAGGCAGCAATACTGAATGAGATGACTTAAAGAGTAATGTATATTGTAACAATTATGGTGTGATTCAAGGAATTTCTATTTATTAAGATTCAACACTTTTTTCTGTATATATTAGTAGTTTACTGAATATTAAGCTTTATGGTAAACCATTCATATACGCGATTTCATGATAATCTACAAAGGAGTTAATTACAGTGTACTTGAAAAAGAAATAACATTAGATTTATGTATGCTTACAGAATGGAAATTAAAACATAAACTAACAACAAATGCAGAAAAAACGAAATACGTAATATCCAAACGAGATTCCTGTAGACCTTGGAAATTAATATTGATGAAAATTTAAATTAGCGAACAGATAGATTATTGGGCAGCTTAAGAAAGGCTGAAGAGCAGGCGGAATTTTCAGTTGTACTGGTTGCAAAATTGCAAAGAGCACGATACTTTCCTTGTATTAGGGCACATTTCATGACTCTCTTACATATGCAATTATTCAGATTTAGGAAATAGATGTACAATTATATTAAGACCATCAATATAAAATATAATAAGTCAAGACCATCAATAAAATTGATTCACTAAACCTATTACCTTTAAATATTCTAATCAAAAATAAGTTAGCTACTCAAGCACATACCAACTATAAATTAAGTTACACGATTAAAATTAGACGACGAGCCTTTTACTCAAATTATTGGCCTTCTTACTATAAGCTATATACATGATTAATTCTATTGAATATAACAACCTTTGAATTTATTTCTTAATTTAAAGGAAAAACGAAAATTTAATGTAAATAAAAGCGACAACAATAATACTTGTCTATGAAATTTTTTTTCCCACTTTGTTTTCTCTATTTTAATCAGTTTTTATTAAAAATCGTGCGAAATGTAATTAGTGTTGCCGTAGAAATACCAAAAATCTTAAGAAAATGTTTGTGAAAATGACAGGATGACAGAAGGACAGAGCAAATGACAGAAGCCTATTTAATTTAAATGTGTTGGGAGTCAAACAACTTTGAAAATATTTAAGGAATGGCACTGGCATGCAGCTCCAAAAAAAATCTTTACCATACGTTGAAATATTTTTGAATACAATAGAAATAACTTCACCATTTGCAAAAGACGATAAAAAAAGAGAGAGTCAATAAGAAATAGATTCATACAAATACAAAATGACTTCAATGAAAAAGAAACTAAAAGGTTTTATAAAAAGTGTAAACAAGAAAGACGAGCCTTTCAGCCTAAATTGACGAATATAAAAAATAAAAATGGAATAATGTTGTCTGAAGAAATGGAAATATTAAACAGATGGGAAGAATATTTTAAGGACATGCTAAACCCAAATGATGATGATGAAATAAACATAGAACACACAAATAATATACCTGAAGTGCAAGCTCTAAATAAAATTGAAGAACCATCTTATGAAAATATTATTAGCGCAATACAAAAACTTAAAAATAATAAATCATCCGGACAAGATAGTATCACTGCAGAAATTATAATATCAGCCGATGACACACTATATAGAAGAATATATAAAATTATCATTAAAATATGGAATGATGAACAGATACCCAGTGAATGGAATATTGGTATAATTTTACCAATGCATAAAAAAGGGGCTAAAACGGACTGTTCAAATTATAGAGGAATAACGCTATTAAATACTGCTTATAAGATATTAGCAAAGGTAATTGCCGAAAAATTGACAATCTACGCAGAGCAAATAATCCCAGACTATCAATGCGGTTTCCGGCCAAACAAATCAACCATTGACCAAATATTTAGTATAAGACAAACAAGGGAAAAGTGCGCTGAATTTAACATGGACTTGCATATGCTATTTATAGATTTTAAACAAGCTTTTGACTCGGTAAAACGTGGTATAATAGAAAATATTTTTGACGAATTGAGAATACCTAAAAAACTGACGAATTTAATAATGGTGACACTGCATAAAGCAAAAGTTTTGGTACAAAAATCTTGTACAAATATATTTGACATCACATCTGGAGTTAAACAAGGAGACGAAATATCAACCATCATATTTAACCTGACCTTACACTACGCGCTCAAGGACCTACATATCGAAGGTAATATATTTACGAGGCCCTACCAGATTTATGCTTACGCTGATGATATCGCCATAATGTCAAGAAGTAAACGTGATTTAATTGAAATATTTACAAGGCTTGATCAACAGACTCGAAGAATTGGATTGAAAATAAATGAAAATAAAACAAAGTACATGATAGTATCGAGATCAAATACAAGAAGAGTGGCGCAAAATATTACTATTAATGACTATTAATGACTACAATTTCGAAGGTGTGAATAATTTTATATATCTGGGTGCACAAATAAATTCAAATAATGATATCCACAAAGACATAAAGCATAAAATATTGACGGCCAATAGAGCATACTATACAATTTCTCATCTATTGGGATCAAGATTACTATCAAGACAATGTAAATTACAGATATATAAAACAATCCTGAGACCAATTCTAAGTTATAGTTCCGAAACTTGGACATTATCACAAAGTGATATAAATGGTCTAAGAGTTTTTGAACGAAAAATGTTGCGAAAAATATTTGGGCCGAAAAGAAACGAAAATGACGAATACGAAATTAGAACGAACCAGGAACTGATGGAATTAATTGGCAATGAGGACATTATTGGATATATAAAATCCCAAAGACTGCGCTGGGCGGGGCACTTATTCAGAATGAACTCTGATAGAGCTCCAAAAAGAATTTATGACGCAAGGTCCCTACTCAACAGATCTAGGGGCAGACCGAGGTTAAAATTGAAAGACGATGTGATAAACGATTTAAACAAATTACAAGTTAACAACCTAAATAACGCAGTAACGGACCGAGCAGAATGGAGGCGGATAGTCAATCAAGCTAAGGCTCACATCGGGCTGTAAAGCTACTAAAGAAGAAGAAGATTTGCAAAATTAGGTTCTCAATTCTATAAATTCGTTTGAATATTATTACGGTGGAGTGAACTCTACTCGTTCTCTCCTGTTTTTGTTTTACCAATTCTGATGGAGGCAACCCTAAAGACTAATAAGCTTTTCTTTTATGATTACTTCTTTTCTATCAAAATTTCATTTCCTTTGATTTCTGAATGTTGTTATCGTTTGCTTTATCCAATTTTCTTTGATTAAATTGAAAAAAGGAGAAAAAATAAGAATCAGCGTCAAAAAAGTGGTTGTTATACAGTTAAAAAAAGTTTTTACCGTTATAAAATTTTCTGTTTATTGATTTATAAAGGTATTTTTCCTTACATTACATTGCTGATAGGAACAGAAGCAGAAATAACACAGTTATCAGTAGGATGTTATGTATAGGTGTAGTTGTAAAAGGGAAAGTTCAAAAGTTTTCTTTGATCTTTGGAAAAAATAAAACAGGAAAAAAAACACTGAAAAAAAAATAGTTAAGGTGTAAAAAAATATTTATTCAAAATACTGTCACTTTTTTTCGGCATTATTTGAGGCCATATTGTTGTCATTTCAGCACTTTGTCATAACATTTGATATGGCTCTACCGAAAAAGGAAGAATAATATTTGAGACTTGAAAAGGGATTTGATTAGCGATGATAGTGTCGAGTTCAGAGCTCTCTAAGCTATCTCTGTCTATTTTCCCACTTGGCGGGGTTAAAACAATCTAAAAAGGCATATTTGTTTATAAGTATTCTTGAAATTTCCTAATTTTTATTTCATTTATGAAATGTACATATTTCGATATTGAGATTTAGACTCCTACATCTTTTCACCTTCCTCTTTGTTTTGTGTCAATGCAAATTTATAACAAAACCTTTAGTAAATATTTTACCAGAGATGGTTTCCCATACATCGTGATCACAAAGATTGAAATAATATAAATTGAGGGCATTAAGAAATCCATAGCAATCGTATAAAGACGTTTTCAATCCTATAAAATATCGTTTAACGTGGTGGTATTCGAACAAAAATTTTAAGTAGCAAAATGGATCGCCGGAGTACCCAATGACTTTTGCATCAATATTTCGCCGATTCAAATATATTTTTCTTTATATTTTTATCTCACAATTTTTTTTACATTTATGAATAATAAGAATGTATACGAGCAATTATGTATTATGTATTACACATGGGATTCTGTGTATTACATAAATTCATATGTGGCAATCAGCATGTTAAAAAAAATCATCTAAATTACGATTACTATTACAATATTTTAAAAGTTTATTAAACTGTCTTGTATATTTTTTAACAGTAACTGTAAAGTATTTATGTTTTGATATGAAAATATTTCAGGTACATTATTATAATCGCATCATATAGTAGAATTTCGTATATAATCGTAGCTATTCGTAACTATATTTTCGTAAATACTTAGGTAGTAATGTAACATTGTACTTACTTGGGTAATCAAGTAGGTAAATTTAAATTGTATATAACAATTTACATAAATACACACAATGTATGAATGGATGTGTTTTATGTATTAGGTATGTACATGTGGATATGTACGTATGCATATAAATAAATGGAAATATTAAAATATAAAATCCCAGCGGGACGCATGTTTTAATGAAATTTCAACTTCTTTTGTTTTTTCTTCTTCTGTTTTTTTTTTTGTATATATAAGAGTTGAATGTGTGTGTTTGTTTTTTTTCTTAATTTAATTCTATCTTTAATGTCGAAAGGATGTCTGGCATATTTCAAATAGAAAAACAAAAAAAAATTTAAGAAAAACAGGAAAACTGGATTTTTACAAGATTTTCAATATTTTTTTTTTTCTTCCTTTTTTTTTGTCTTTGTTTTCCATTTCTGATTTTCCACCAATCTTTCTTTTGTTTCATTTTTTACAAGTTCTTGATCATGGTTTTATATTTTGTGAATGAATGTATGATTTTCAAAAAAAAAAACAAAAAAAACAAAAAATTCAAATAGAAATTTTGAAAGAGAAGAGAGAATTTTCCATGCTGTGACAATTTTTGTTTTTCCATTTTCTAATTTTCTATTTTTTGTTTTTTTTTTGCTCCTTTTGATGAAAATTTTGATAGGAAAATAAAGAAGCAATGATTAAAAAATTTGGTTTAGAATGTTTGTTTTTTTTTTTTGTTTGTTCCAGAATGCAGAGTTTTTTTCTCCTCTGTGTTTTTTTTTGTAGCAACTTTGAGGTAAATTTAAAGTTGAAATGTGGTATTTTTATTAAATTGAATTTTGTGTAGTTTTTTGCAAAATACCTTTAGACTTTTTCAAGAGAAATTATGAGAAAAAGGAAAGGGGATTTTAAAAGGGGGTTCTGTGTGGCCAAAAGTTTAGTTTAAATTTTTCATATTTTGTTAATGTTAAAATTTTTAATAAATTGGGAAAAATTTTAATAAATTGTTTTAAAATGCAAAATGACGAAAAAAAATCAATTAAACTTTGTGTAATACTTTTTAAAAAAGTTTTTGCCTTTTAACTTCTAAAAATTCTAAAGGGAAAATAAGGTGTGATCTTGGGTATGCAGTGACTGAAATGCATAAATATTCGTAATATTAGTAAAAATTGTGTATTATTTAAGATTCTCAAAAGAGGAGATCAATTTTTTAGAGTGAAAAATTGAAAAAAAAAAACTAAGTCCGAAAACGCAATGAAAAATTGTTCCGGAACGCGTGATTAAAAAGAGCTGGTTTAGGATCACAATACACAATAGTTCAATATTGAGAATTAAATTTGGACTGTTTGTTCCTGTGTTTGTGTTTGTTGTTGATAGTGGATCATCATAGAGTAACCAAACACCGCGACCGTAGAAGTATATCTTTTGTGCGCCCAATAAATTGTAATTCCTGAAGCGTTCTCTTAAGACATATTCCTCTGATAAATGTGAGTACCTGATGGGAGATGTTTACTTGCGGTTCTTTTGATAAGAGGTGGTAATTAATCCTTTTCCCGCTTCTCTAGATAAATGTTCTAAACTCACCGGGAAGGTTCACCGAAGTCTCTACCGTTTTCACACAAAAATTTCAAGCACCTCGCCCTCCAGTCCAAACTTTCTCAATTTACTTCATGCTTTCAACGTTAGATATATTTTATTTCTAATGAAGCACAATTTGTCACTACATCTCCTGCTTTGTAAGAGAAACAAAAACTGTGAAATTCTAAACATTTTTAAGTTTCAACTACATATTATATAAAATATTCTTACCTTTTTCTGGAATTGAATTTATTATCACATCCTCTCGAATATCCTCTAATTGTTCTTCTCTAACATTATCTTCATTATTATCTCGATATTCTGAAAAATACAAAAAAAACCACATTTATAAAATTAATTACTAAAAAAATTCTTCAATTTAATTGAAAATATGAGTGCATGTGTGTGAGAATGTCTGTGTTTTAGACTGCCAAATCATAAAAATTTTAAATAATTTTATTTTTTATATTTCTTTTTTTTTTTATTTCTATAATTGAAAATTTCAATAATAGCTTTATCAAATCAAATATATAGATAAAAGGAAATTTTTATAAATAGAAAAATTTTTAATTAAAGTAAAATTGTATAGAAAAGATCATGTCGGAAAACGTTATTTTGTGAAATGAGCATATAACGGTAAATGAGAACTTGATATTAGTGTGTGTGCACGGTTCTATAATACCACGTTAATTTTATAAATAAATTTTATTTAGTGTGTGTTGTTTTTGAAAGAAATTTGTTCGTGTACTTTATTAAAAATTCGATGAGACTTGAGATTGAGAATTTGTGTTATCACAGCTGTATTTTGGGCTAAATTCTGGGTATTATAAACATTTGTGCTTGTTTGTCACCTCTAACGAACTCTGTTTACTTTTATTATTGATACTGACAGTTTTAGATTTTCAATTGAATTTCATCATACTTAGTTTAATATTTCTTATAAGTAAAGCTTAAAATTTTAGTTTAATAAAGCAAAAATTACGAATTTTGCATTGGAGAATTACCCATGTTATTGAAAATTGTACGACTGCGGTAAAGAAAATTTCAGTTCTTATGACATTTTTATCATCCCTGTTACTCTTATAATATTAAGTTTAATATTGTTTCCAGTAATCCAGAATTTCTTCAAATATTCAAGGACATTCTCAGGAGGAAAAAGGAAAAATAAAAACTCAATTTCAGTGAAGGTTATAAAAATTAAATCACTCGTCAAAATGAAATCATTTAACAAGTTTATTTACACAACGTGTTGCATGTAATATTCTCGTACCCATAAAATCCATACTCTTTACTTTTTCAATTACCTATCACCTTTTTTATCCGGCAACAAAAAAGAAAAAAATATTTCACCATATTTCACAAAAATTACTTTCGAACATTTACCGTAGGCAATATTATAAAAGAGTTTAACCTTCATCGATTTTTTTCTAATTAAAATTGATGAAAAATAAAAAAAAAATTGTTGATTTTTGGCCATGAACCTTAATTATAAATTAAAGGTTAAAAAATTTTTTGTTTTATAATTGACGTCACAAATTAACGATTTTGCCTTTATCGTCATTATTGAACGAAATATTTTTTACTAATATAAAAATTTGGTTATTAGCAAAAATCTAAAGCGGAAATTTTCATTAATGGCAAAAAAAGCGATCCTTTGCTGAAAAGTAATTGAATTTATACAAATCAGTGCAATTTTCAATCCAATAAACAAGAGAATCAAAATGAATTCAGAAATCTTTTATATACCAAAAAAACATTGCCATTGTTAGGTACAAAGTTTCTTTTAATGAAATGCATATCTGAAAAATTGTAATAAATACACAATAAATTTAAATTTTTCGCAATCTTTTGAATTAAATTACAACAATAAATGGTTTGAAAAAAATAAAATAAAAGATTTTTTCTTTATAAATCCTCGACTGATCTTATTCTGCCTTCAGACACACAAATTAAATAAAAAATATTTAAATATGAATAAAAAATATACAAACACACAGCATGCAATCTAACAATGCAATTTTCAATCCGACATATTGAAAATAAATGAAAAAAAAGAAAAAATCAATTATTTGCATTCTTATTTCATTTTTTTCCTTTAATATTTTTTATTCAAGATAACCCTCTTGTCGTGTTGAATAGAAACTGACTTAACCTTTTTCTGAACAAAAATAAAAAAATTTTAAATTAAAAACTGTAACGTTAAATAGTCCGAATGGTAAGAGAGAAAATGGTTTTCTTATACTATCTTGCCCTGTAGTCAATTTTTCTACTCATCATGTCCGAAGAATCTTTTACTTAATTAGGTACTTTCCACATGATGAATAGAAAAACTGAATATACACAGAGAATGAGCTTAGTTCCTCATTTCAGCTAAGCTCATTCTCTGTGTGTTCTCTCTCAGACTGTCCGACAGTGAATTGAGCATTTTCTCTCCCAAGTGTCCGACTATGAGATCGAATATCATATTTTTTTAAAGCAAAATATACGATTGTGGCATTAAGTTGGAGTAAATTTAGTCTAATAGTAAGACATAGTTATTTTATAGACTAAATTTTGAAATACTTGAGTGATATTTCATTTTTCAAGATTCTGGTAGTAATTTGAAAGTAAGGATATTTTCCTCTTCGTACAGTTAGAATACTCTCAGGTTTTATTTAAAACCGCTCTGTTACCCTAACCTATCTGGTTCACAAACCACAGTAACATTACGTTTCTCTATATAACAACTTCACGAGGCTAAAAAGCCATTATTATTCCATAAAAAAAACTCGTCCCCGACATCCTAAATACAAAATTAACTTCTTTTTTTTTTTTTTATATATTTTTTTCACACTTGTGTTTCTTCTATCTTTTACCGTTTCCCTATGTACAAGTACGTTCTCTTTATATTAAGTATAAATCATTTTTGACAACAAATGGTCTTGGGTTCCGATAACTGGTTACTTTTTGTAAAATTTGTAAAATTGTCGATATATTTTAGGGAGGATTTTATTTTTTATTACAGGACAATGAAAAACGGTTCAAATAATAAAATAAAAATAAATAAGATGACATTAAAAGTACTTAGATAAAAGAAAATTTCAAAAAATTAAAATAAATCCCTTGGTGAATGAGTTCTGGTCGAAAGGAATCGAAAAAAAAAAAGTTGTTGTGAAACAAAGTGGAAAAATTAAAATAAATAGAGATGAATTTTTGGGAAGAAGAGATTTTTGAATTTTTTTTTTTTTTTTTTTTTTTTGGAATTTTTGGTTGGGTTTTAGTTTTCGTTTTTAGATTATACAATTTTACAAATAATCATATACAAAATAGACAACAAACGAATAAATTTAATTCATATTAAATTTTATTTGAATAAATTGTTTTCATCGTTTGACTTTAAAATCGATTTAGATTGAAGAAAAACGGAAATTTTCTTGTACAAAAAGGAAAATTGCAAGAAAAACTCAAAAAAACTCAAAAAAAATCGTCAAAGAAAAAAAAAAATTTTTTTACACAAATTATTTCAATATTGTTATAGAAAAACTTTAATTCAACAAGGGATATGATTTCTTTCTTCGTGTATTTTTAAGTTGTCCAAAAATTTTGAAAATTTAGAGTAATTTGAACATAGGAATTTTATATATTTGATTGGGGAAATTGTCCCTAATCAAATAGCCCGATAAACTTTTCGCAATTCGATCTAAAGGGTCTAGAAATGGAACCGAGACATATTAAGCGTTCAGCATGTTACAATGCTATTATCAAAGATTTTCAGCCCACTAGGAAACAACTACGCTCCGATTGAAATAGATGCTCTAGCGTCTCATCCTTTTTTGAGATAACGTTCAGTGTAGCCTCTCGTAATCCGTACTTTGAACAGTTTTGATCAAAATATTACTAAGTTTCATTCTTAATTGTAGTGTGATATTATTACTTGATGTAAGCAAAATAAAAAACATTGTTCCACTTAAGAGATAAGCATGTCATTTTAAACAAATTAAAAACAACCATTACTGTTTACTATCTCTATACAATTTCTCTATATGAAACAGAAGTCTGCTCTTTTTTGTTTCTTTCATAAGTGTGATTTTAAAAGCCAAACTTAATAATTGTTATTTTCAAAAATATTTAAAAGAAATTTTTATTTTTATTATAGTAATACAATATAGAAACAAAAAAGAGAATGAGAAATAAATGATCTGAGAGAAAATTAAATTTTGAAATTGTTAAAATTTTTTCTCCAATAATCATAAAAGTATTCATTCAACCACAATAATCTTGTTTTATACTTGTTAAAATGCACTCTATTGTGTATAAATCGACTTGTATAACAAGTCTAATTTATTTTCCATAATAATATAACAACATTATCTTATATATAGTTAGAGAAACAACAATTTTCTCAAAATATAAATATAGAATACTTTTATAATATATTAATATTTACTATTAAAAATAAATAACACATAAAATTATTTAAATTAAACATTTTGTAATACAAAATTTAACAATATTATAAATTTATATGCGTATACATGTGTAGTATGTTATGTTAAACATAATATTATAAGTAACAAATAATTTTAGTCTATTATTCTCATTAATTTACTCACATATTTATATTATGACCTACAACCATAAAGTGTAAAGTAGGATAAGGCTTTTATTAAAATAGAATCTTCAAATGTGAATTTTCAATTGTTTTACTAAAAATTTAAAAGCGATTACATAATAATAGTATACAGAAAACGAGTTATAAACTTTAAATCTTATGTTTGTTACCTACGTATTCATAGTACTAGATGAACAATATTGAAAAAAAAATAGAGAATTAGGATCTTTGACCTAGTAATAGTAAGAGAAAGCAATAAATACTTATGTTACATTAGAAATGTCATAGGTTATAACTATTAAATTTGTATATAATGTGTATGAGTGCTAATGCACTTATATAAGGAATTTTACTTGCAATGGACTTTTTAATTTCTTAAAAAATATTTTAAAGGGAATATCAGAGATTAAAATTAAATATGCTATTATTTTTGGAAAATTTTTTATTATTTTAAAACTCAAACATATTATAATATATATTAAACTCATTTACATATTTAAAATGAGTTGAGGTTTGGTGCCTTCTTGTAATATCACACCAATTTTAAAATCCCTCTAATAATTAAATTAATGTAAAATAGCTAAAATTGAGTTCTACTTAACTCTTAATACAACTCACGCCTTGTATAGCATATTTTACGTAGCTTGTGAGCAAATTACGATTAAATTAGCCAACACTCCTAATTACAAAATGGTGGAAAATAAACAAATATTTTATTTGTTCCTAATTACAAAATGGTGGAAAATAAACAAATATTTTATTTGTTCTTTTCCACAAAGTTTGTGGCACAACTTCGAAAAAAAAAAACACATTTTTGATATCTCTCTTCTTTCAAAGTAGATTGAAACAATTTTCAAAACTTTAATATTTTTAAATTAAATAATTAAATATTTTTTTTTATATTTTTAAATAAAAACAATTATAATTCATTTGTTTTACTATAAATGAATAAATTTACATGAAAAGGAATTGATTTTGATCTGCAACTCATGAGATTTTCTTAATACAAAATACAGCAATAAAACAATTTCAATAAAAAAAACTCTTTTTATGAATATGCAGAGAAATAAGCATATTTATAGGCACTTGTATTTTATATATACAATATACATATAAATTTTCAACAATTTACTTTAAATATGCATATATTATATAAAAAATGTGTAATAAATAATTATGCAGTAGCCATATTTTTTAAAAGAATAAAATTTATTTTTCTCAATAAATTTAAAATATTCATTTGAGTAAGTACATGTACTTATGTAACAAATCTATGTATATATTTATATATATATATGTATATTTTAAAATATAATATATATTATTATATTATTTTAAATCCCCTTAATATCCTTATAATTCACTGTAATAAATAAAATACACCCACAATTACTATAATGTGAGTAAATGAGTATATACAGTGACGGGTTCAGGCATGTCGAGGCTGAAAAAGCTGCACCTTAATGCCTCAATAAAAAACAATATGAAAAGGTATAATTTTTCAATTGCCGCAGAGAAAATTAGGTTTCTTACAAAAAGAACTAAGACTTAGAAAGAAAACAATACCTTTTAAGCTTCAGGGTAAATCGAATCTTCCATCTTGCTTAAGAAATTTCTTTTCAGAGTTGCTGGAGATAAATTCGAAACCGGTTCGTGCTTCTTCACTGGGCATTTTCTGGTGAATTATCTCTTACACAAGCATCGGAAAATATCGGATTCCTTTTGTGCAGATTAATCTGGGACGATGAAGCTGGGATCTATGCACAAATATTTTGTGTGCATGTAGGTGAATTTCTTAAATTGTTAAATACTTTGTTGTTTGACCTAATTCATTAATCACATTGTTAAATACTTCGTTGTTTGACCGTCGTCGTTTTAGTCAGTATTTTTGCTGGTTCTTTCCAGGTTTTTCACATAGTTAATATGACCTCACTTACAAAGTATATAAATCTCATACGTTTTCTTTTAAATTATATACCTACATCTACCAAAATATTATATTCTTTTATATAAAATTTTTCATCAATTTTTTAATTTTTCACTTTAACTCTTATATACAATAATATACCTATGTTAGAATATGTAACATAACTCTAGTATGTAATGCACAATTTAAGAATTAAATTTATATTTTAACAAAATGTACATAAACTTTCTCACATATTTCTTATTTATGTGCACATACACACACACACATCCATAAATAAAACAAAATAAAATATAATATTTAGAATATAATATTTAAGTATAACAAAAATTGTAACACATATTATATAAATTTCTACAGTGTTATACTAACCTTCTTCACTGCCATACGATGAACAAGATGCATAATTTACAATTTGTCCGCAAATAAATAACAACAACGCCATTGTAAGCTGTTTAAATTTTTTGTAATCCAATTTTCTCATGATTATTCTTGAAGAAGTTTAGGGCGGAAATATTTCCGTAACAAAACAGCACAACACACAAAAAAGAAATGGAAACAAAACCAAAAAAAAAAAAAAAAGGAAAAAAATTCCGTAAAATGTTCCGTTTTTTTTTATTTAGTATGTTTTTTTTTTTTGGTTTGGTTTGCTTGTGTGTTTCTTTGTTTCTCTTTCCGCTTGTTTTTATTTACCGTTTCCTTACCATCACATAAATATTTATTTTTCTGTATTTGTTTCTCAAAATAAAAAAAAGAGATATTTATTTTTTCACTCTTATGCTCTTTTTTTTCTAATTTTATTCTTTAACTTATTTTCGACATTCTAGAATATTTTTTTTTAATTTATAATAGTTTCAAACTTTTTATAAGCAATTTTTTTGTTAAAATTCACCTTGTTGGTCTTCTCTTTTTTCATTTAAGAAATTTGTTTTCATTGTCATTTAAATTGAAATTTTCCACTTGTTTTATTCTTAATTTATTGCAAATAATTGAGAAAATCTTTTATAATTTTTGGTTGCATTTTTTAATCTTTGTTTATGTATATGTGTACCCATACATTCATACATATGGTGTGTTCTATAATGTGGTTAAAAAATACGCATTTAATTTAAAGTTTCCTGTTTTTCTTTCTTTTTTTTTTATAAAATTTAACTTTAATTTTGCTCTTTTAGTAATGTGGGATATTGGCAATTTAAAATTAACTTTTTTTTATTCTCTTGATAAAGTCACATTTTTTCTAGATTTGTTTTTGTTATTATAACGAACCTGTGTGCGTATGTGTTATTAATATAATTGAAAAAAAATTTTTTTTATATTAAATTTGGTTTTTTTTTTTAAATTTTTCAATTGAAAATTTTTTTTTTGACAATTAAAGGATTTCGATAACAAAATTATTTTTCATAGTTTCCATACAAATTTTTACAAATATTTAAAAAAAATAAAATAAAATGAAATAAAACAAAATTTTAAATTAATATTTAAAATTAAATTGATTGAATTAAAATAAATATTTTGGTATTAAATTGTAATATTAAATGAATGTTTTGTCAATAATGTGTCAAAATTTGTAAGAGAATATAGTCGTAAAGTTTTGCGCTTCATTTTTCCAAAAATTGTCACATTTATATGGTTTTATTTACAGATCTATAGATTTTCAAGAAAAAATGTCACTCTATACGTTTACTTCCTATGATGTTTTATTATAATATTGTGTCAGAAACTTCAACTGCAGAAAGTTGAGAACTTAATGTCAGAAAGTTCAAACCGTTTTTGATAAGAGTATGAATTTTTAAATTGTTAATTAATATTGCTTAATAATCACGCAAATGCGTTCTATTAAACTTTCGCAACTTTTAGATAGAGTTTATTTTAAAATCAATGGGACTTCATCTCCTGTCTACTAACTCTTTATGGGAACATTCTTAACATGTAACGGTGTTCTCTAAATTATTCTTTGTTATATAACGTATTCTACTTATATACAAGATAACAACTTGATTTTATACAAGCTATAAATAAAAATTGTATATAAAAAGGTCTGGTAAAAAATTATAGTTTCAGAAGAAGCACAGCTTCGGAGCGGATTATTAAAATATCTTTGTGCTGAATTGCAATATCTTCAATTTGTAAATACCTCCGTTAAAGTTAATCTAAGAATTCAGAAATAGAAGCTAGAGCATTTTAATTTTGAATTTTGTTTGTAACATTTAAAAGGCTAAAGAGATGACATTTGAAAAATTTATATGATGTCATTCAAAATGTAGACTTTTTGTAAGCAGACTGCCAAAGCAATCTGACAGTTGAATGAAAAAATTTATATGTTTAAAAAATCTTGCCA
This sequence comes from Condylostylus longicornis, assembly GCF_029603195.1. Lineage (NCBI taxonomy): Eukaryota > Metazoa > Arthropoda > Insecta > Diptera > Dolichopodidae > Condylostylus > Condylostylus longicornis. Next base: position 1,945,449 of record NW_026577974.1, read on the forward strand.
AAAACAATTTAAATCACGTACATAATCTCAAAAAAAATACATTAATTGTACAATTTAACGTTAACTATGAATATAATGATGATGAATTTAAAATAAATTTGTTATTAAAATTATTCAAAAAAAAAAGATTATGACGATCGCAAATATGTAATTTTCTTTTTTGCATCGTTTTCAAATATTTTCATATAAATAACTCAATAAATTAAATTGAAATCGGATTAGAGCGATTAAAATTGCAAAAAAAAAAATTCATATTTTCAATTTTATATGTGATTATTTTATTTAATTTAGATTCATCCGACAATATTTTGTTTGTTTTTTTTTTTTACTCTTATTATATTGGGAAATTATTTCAAAGCAAATCTGTTTGAATTTGTTTGCATTCATTGGCACTATGAATAATAATAACTGATTTGCTTAATATGTTGATTTTGGTGTATTACCCCGATTCGCCCTCCTCGAAAATGAGGTCCGGTAAATGAAAATATATTTTCATGAAAGTAGATGTTAAGTATCCACTTAAAACATGAAATCTTTAATCAAATATTTAGTTATGAAATGAACAAAATGGAATGGCTTAAACAATATTAAAATAAAAATGAATTATTTGTGGTGGATTTTAAATGAAAATTCCTGGTAAATGAAAGTTTTTGGTTTTATTTAGTATATTCGAACCGAAAAGTGCATTCTAAACTTCAAAATATTTTTTATCATAAATTTTTTTCATATATATAATCGGATCCTATAAAAACCCAATAAGCCATAAATTTTCGCGAATTTACCCTATTTTTCCTATTTTAGCCACAATAGGCATTTAAAATTTTTGAATAAACCCCCTAGTTTAGTTTATTTAGAGTGGGTAGGCGGTAGCCCCAACGCTTTCACGTAGCACTAGGCCAACAGAAAGCCCATCGCCGCCTCTCCACAGCACACCCACCCTTCTAAACCCTTGAAAAAGCTCAGCAGATCACTTACAGACACTTCTGAGAGCTCCTCCACTCCTTGGAACCGATATCCTCCAAAATAGCGTTCCGTCGCACTCGCACAGCACTAAGGTACGTCTTCCATCACTCCAAAATCTTGGCATCCCCGGCAAGTATCCGATGAGGACGCCTACTCTCCTAGCCATCTTTCCCAATATTCAGTGTCTCCTTTAAATTGTGACCCAATATATATCAGAAATGTGAAAACAAATAAGAACTCAATTCTTTAAAGAAAAATTCTCAATTTTTCGGAATAACTCGAATGCCATATTCAAATTCAAATATTTAATTTTAAGAAGTTATTAACAAAAATGTAATTAAATCTTAAATTAAATAACATTAAAGTTTCGAGATTTAAGAAAATTATTTTGCTTTTTAGAAATAAGTTCATAATAATACACACATACACGTTTTGCAATATTTTATAGTCCTTGCATAATGTTTTGCATAATTTTCTATTAAATCTTTAGATATGCAGACATTTGCAACATATACGCTTAATATCTAGAATTAAATTTACATACATATATAAATAAATGTATATAAATTATTCTAAATATTGTTTAATAAGCATTTTCAGAAAATTTTCTTTTAGAAATAAGATATCAAAAGTATATATACGATTCAAATAAAGAGCATATTCTACACAAGTGTAAAGGGGCTATATGATCATTATCTACAAAAAAAAATGTTAACATTTTATAATTTGATTTTGCGCTTCAATAAAATGAGTAATGTTGTTAAATTTTTCCGGTATATTAAATTTGGGAAAATCTTAAATAAATGCATTTTGTATATGACATTTTAGTATAACAATGTGGAAAATGTCTTGTATCATTATTATTATAAATTTTATTTACTAAGCATAATGTGATTTTAATTAATTTATTGTATTATTTTTCACTTGCACACACAAAAACACAACAATGTTATACTGACACAAAATTCCAAGAGCAGAACCTGAGTAATTCAAGAATAACAAATGAAACATAATATTATTAAATTACTTTTAGTAAATTTATGTTGTGCGTTTAGAACTTTGTGAGATTTGCTTTTGAAAATTTTTATAAAATCTTATTTATTTTAATTGTAGAATGGTGCATCTGCATGTTAAAATGATTGTAAACCAATATTGTTTAACGAAATTTCTTGCACTTTGTATTTTAACCTTTATATTAGATAAGTATGCAAAATTTAACAGAACACAACTGAAAAACGAAAAACTAGGTTGTTTTGTAGGTAAAAGAATTGTAGGCGAAGGGTTAAGAGATTGTAGTTGTTACGTCTTATGAGCTGAAAGCAATAAATGACCGATATTAACTAGTAATGAACCAGACACAAGAAATAACTTCAGTATTTGGGATTGTAGATTTCTGAAGAGAGATGGACATATAAATTCTTCCTCTCCAACTAATGAACCCGGCCTTGGTATACTTTAACCCCCCAATAATTATCCTACTTATACTGCTTGGAATATATGGAAATATTGAAGAAATCTTAAATTTTAAACAACTCTCCCAGAAGCAAATGAACAAAATTCAGTTTTTGTTAAGATTTCATTTTTGGGAAAAATTGTAGCTTTTAACCACCATATTTCTTTATAGTGTTTCGAGAATTCGAATACCTTATAAAAATTAAGAATATTCAAATTAAACTCACATTGTCATTACATGCAACTGTAAATTAATTAATTTATATTTTCTATTTAGAACAAATTCTAATTTACCCAATATTTTTAATGTCATACTCAACTACTTTTATTTTGACATAAAACCTTTCACTCTTTAAATAGAATAATTTAATTTTTTTACATAAAATAAAAAATTAGAAATTAAATTTTAATGATCACAAAGCCTTCTTTTACATCATTCTACCAACAAAATGTAAAAACAAGTACTAGAAATAATGGTAAAATAAACACGTTGCCTCCAATATACAAGACATAATTAAAATTCTGAAAACATTTTTTAAACCAAAAAAAAAAGCTTACCAATTTTTGCCTATCGTAGGTTGTCTTTAATGAAAACATTTTAATTGAATAAATAAATAACATTTTTTTTTTTGTTTTTCACGAAGCAAAATTTAAGGGACTAGAAAATTGTTACAAAAAAATTACATGAAAAATAACATTAACATTAACGCCAAAATATATGCAATTTAATTTAACCTTGTTCCATATTTTTTCGTTCAATATTTGAGATTTTTTCTCTGTTTTCTTTATTTTTTGAAAATTTTAAAGTATAATTTAATATTGCGTTGTGTATGTGTGCTAAAATAAGTAGGCATAGTCGTAATTTATTCTTTATATATATTTTCTTTATATTATAATATTACAATATTACATAATACTTTGTATATAAAATAGTACTCTGTTCGAAATTGAAAATTTTTCCCCCGATACCTTTAGTGGTAGACAGCATAAATGGTAAAATCGATAAAAGGTATTTAAAAAATGTGTGTTTCACAAAATACAACCGCTTATTGTACATACTATATTATTTTCAAAATTTATGTTACAAACATACCGGGCTATATTATATTATTACGTGCATTTGTATACAACTTAAATGTTAAATGAAGGGGCTCAATTAAATAAACAATAAAATAAATTCCCTTAATCCCATATATAATAAAATCCATTTACATTGTAGGAACCATAATTCTTGAATTTACGCATTTTATTATAAAAAAAAATCAATGATATTAAAATATCAATAAAACATTTTTTTTATCCTCTTTTATACCCTTTAGAAAATAAAATTCTTAAAAGAAAAAAATCAAGGGTATACATGGTTTTGTGGAATCGAAGCAAAAATAAAAATCAAATCCTGTTACTTTCCATAAGCAAAGTGAAAGCTATATACGAATTCTAATCTTACATTGTTAATTCTAATTATAACATAACCATCATTTTTTATTACCATAGCCTGTACCCTTATAATTTTAATCATTTAATACTATATTGATTATCTATATATACCAACTTCATTTACCGCAAAATTAAACAATCAAAGAAGAAAACAAGAGAAAAAAAAAGTAGCAATTATTTTTTAAGGATTTATTTTCATTAAGTGTAGAGCATTTAAATTTCACAGTTTTTCCATAAAATTAAGAACTAAAGGTGTTAATTCTCTTATACACATTTATATACAACAATTCACTCATGTTATTGTGTTTTCATATAGATACATATTATATGCAAATGATATTTCAAATTTGTTGTTAGGTTTGTGATTAGGTTTAGGTGTGGCTACGAAAAGAGGCAACTAAGAGATCAGGAGAACGAGAGCTAATATTAGAGTTAATAATGATTCTTAAAAATAAGTTGAAAAACGAACATCACAACCGCGATATCACGTCTATTGCTTAACGTCGATTATTAGTTTGAGCCCATATTCAAATAGCGACGGTGGATGTTGTTAAAGCGCATATATTTTAAGAAATTTTTTCGAATTGACTAAATTCTATTAATATGAATGTTGTGACCAAACTTGTCAAAATGACTACTCTCATTGGATATAAACCACAGTCGTCTTAATACTTTGTTCCATATTATTTTGAAAAATTGATGTTGTTTCCACCGCAGATTAGTCATCGTAGATTTTTGCTTTAATAAGCCGCGTTGAAAATTACTGATAAACGGAATTTTATTTGTCAATTGTTACTGTTTTCGATCAGAGTCAATTTGTATGCAAAATCTCTTAAATAAAAGAGGCATTATTTTGGTCACAATCTCATAAGAACATTTATCCCAGAGTTAGTGGAACCGTTTCACACCTTCTCAAATTCTCAATTGCTTTTCTCGTATTAATTTTCTAGTTTGCTTCATTATTCCTTTCACAGAGTAAATCAACAATATTAAAAAAAATCAAATAGAATAGAAATCAAGAAAGCGGAGCAAAAATGAAAAACCATTTATATTTGTGTGTGTGTAAGCCTTTAACATGTACCAAATACAACAATTTTTTTTTATCTCTTTCTCGCATATTTTTTTATTTAAAATTCCATTTAACCGATTCTGATCCTCCTATAATCACCACAAAATCCTATATAATCCACAAATGTCTTCATGCCTATCCGTGTATCATAATATGCAATGGGGCAGAGGAGGTATAAAAATTACATTATGAGAAAAAAATACATTAAAAAAAAAGAGAGAAACAAAAAAAAACAAAGTCAACAACAATAAACAAAAAAAATAACTGTGGGTTAAATACAAGTGCCGAGTGGATACAAAAAAGAAAAACAAGAAAATTAAAGAAAAAAAAAAACAAACGATGCCACCCTTTTTTGAAAAGTACACCCCTATTTTGGTTTCATTTCGTTGTTCTTTCCGATTATTTTGTTTCTTTATTCTATTATTATGAATGAATAAAATTTTGAAACTCAGTGTATATATAGTGTGAATCTCATTTAATCGGGACTTTCTTAATTTTCATTATCCTCTTTTATTTTCTAGTTTTCTTTATTTTCTGTTTCCATTTTTGTTTTGGTTTTTTTTTTTGGTATAATTTTAAATAATTTTAGAGTAAGAACATTTTCCTTAAATTGACTTTTCATCAATTTTGTCAGTTATGTGCAAAAGTTTTGTTTTATGCGTATAAATTGTACTTTGTAGCTATTGATCAACTTGTGATCTCTAATAGCCCGTTGTATTACCCTCACGAGTCCATGGCATCCTCTTGTAGCATTCGGTCAACTTCAAACCCTTTGACAATCTCGAATAACTTGCGAGGTTTAGCATACCGCAGGCTCAGGGCCAGAAGCGTTATGAATTTTCCTTCTCTCGTCAATTGGTGTTGACCGATCACATTGCAATTCTACTCTTTTCTATGCAAAACTCATAATGTGTGATGTACAAAACAAGATAATTCAATATAATTTTTAATTGTTAATACTTGGTGCTGACGGAATTTTAAAAGTGGTTTCTTAATTTAATATTCGCTTTTTATATACACTTTTTAAAATTTTTCCAAATGAGCTTTAACAACACCTTTTTTTTAATACGGATTCGTTTTCTTGTTATAGTTAAAATATTAATCTTGAAGTTTTTAGGATTTGTTAAGACCGACCCTATGCTGTTATTATGATGGTCTATGGTTTTTTTTTTATTTACATTTATTTTTGTTGAGGTTTTCTAGTAATTTGGTCTGTAGTTATATAGGTATGTAGATAATGTTAGTTTATATTTATTATGAAAATGAATCTATTAAAAAGTCAGTGACAAAGCTACTATGCGCTATTATAATGAAAATAATGAAAATAGAGAAGATTCTCTTTATGAAAAACTGAAAGTTCTATAGTGAATTTAAAGTGGATAATCAAGAAAAGCCGATAAAGGAATGTATGTATGTGCACATATATTAAGAGAAAATTGTAGGTACGTAAATTATTTTAAGAATACTAGAGTAGAAAAGTGAAGTGCGACGAGTACAGTATATGATAAAAATATAGAAAGAAAAAATTAAAATGAAAAAGATATGTGGAAAAAGGACAAGAAGAAAATGTAAAGGACTTTTCTGGCATTTTTTTTTTCTTTGTTTTATTGTTTTTGTACTTCAGCAGGAGTGTATGGTTTTCTTTTCTTCTTTTCCCTTACGAGTGTTATTTTTTTTGTTCTTTTGTTTTTTGGTTTTTGATTTTTATATTTTGTTTTTTTTTTCTCTTTTCTCTGTTGATGCCTTTTTGTGATTTTTCTTATTTCTTATGTTTAACTTACATGTAGCTCTGTCTCTTTTATACACACACAATGAATTTGATGTGTTTGTTTATGTTTTGTTATTTTGTTTTGTTATTTTGTTTGTTCTATGAAATGTGCTTATATGTCTTTATATTTTTTTTGTTTGTTTGCATTTTTCTTGTCTTATTTACTGTTTTTCATTATTATTTATTCAAATAGATTTGTTTGGGAAAGCTTTTTAGTGAATGTTTGTATATTTATGTATGTATATGTGTGTATTTAATTCTTAAAGTATATTATGTATAATAATTATACAGCAGCGTACTGGGAGCGTTTGTTTTACTTATATTGATTCTGCTTTTTTTTTGTTTTTGTTATTTAAAAAGAGAAAAAGAGACTATTCAGAAAGTACTTTGCAGCTCTTAATCTAACATTACGTCTTTATTTCTTCATCATCTTATGTATTCTTTTTGGTTCATCATCTTCTTAAAAAAGAAAACTTCTTAACTTTGTTGAATTGTATCATAGAGTCTACATACATGTCAACATACACACATAAAATACGTATAATATTATTATAGATAGAATCGAGAATGAAGTGTCATTTATATATAAATATTCATATATAATATGTTAGATTGAGTGTCACATATGATAATATAACAATGGTTTAATATGGTACCTCATCTCTAATATAGTACCTCATTTCTTTTATATAATAATAATAATAATATGTAAACTCAGAGGTGCTGTATACACAATGATAAATAATATAATATCATTGTTATTATTATTGTTGTTTGTTAAGTTTCTTCTACACTTTCTTCTTTTTGTTTAAGGATAAATTTAATATCCTTGAAACGTGTATATGTATATATAAATCATAAAAATACATTCAGTATCTAAAGTTTTGTATGTGGGATAAAAATAAGTTTTTCTTCTAATTTTCTTTAATATTAAGATTTTAAAAAGGTAAAATTTAATAAACACGTATAAGAAAAAATAATGATAATTGAATGCAACTGCACTAGAAGGACTTTGATTATTCAAAAAAGCTATTACTTTATTATCTATGCCGTTTATTACGTTGTAGAATTCAATGTTAATTATAATTGGAGGGATAGCAGCTATTGGCTAGGTACGACATAGTATGCGTTTGGGTTAAAATGAATCCAGCATAAGCATAAACATTCCGGACGGTATATTTTCGATGATTCAAATAGTTTAATATCGAAGTTTTACAACTGACAACTCCTATTCACTTAAAATTATTATTGTAATTATTACGGAATTATAGAGCAGACAAAAGGGGTTAGTAATTAAAAAATTTTTAAGATATTTTATTCTGACATACAGATAAGCAAAAACTGTTTCATTTCGAGTTCGTATAAATTTTTATAATGAGAGCTTAGACAGAAGAATGTAGATTGTATATTAGGACGTTGATGCATTGTCACCTTAAAAATTTCTTGTGTCCGAATCTCTTCCTCTTCACGAGCGCTCAGTGTCTTGCTTAAAGTTATTGCTGGTACCTACCCCCTCGAGACCCATATTTTGGTATATTCGAATAACTTTTTCGGGGGAATACCTCACAACGACATGCCCAACAGCGAGGGTCAACCTTAGCTTTGCCTGCTATTATGGATCAATGGTCGACACTCATTGAGAAGGAATATAGAGGTCAGTTTTCCTGTTGTACAGTATCTCCAAAACCCGTTAATCCTTAAGTTATCTTTGTGTATTTGCTTCTTAAACCTGCAGTATTCCGTCATGAAATCCGTGAGAATTCACGGATCACGAAAGAGTGAGTACAGAGTTAGAGTACGCTCATCTGTCCGATAATCAAATCAAATTGTGTGTATAAAATTTGATCTGGAAACAATGACTCTGATAAAAATGAAACATAGTTCTTAAATTCATAATGTCAATTCATAATTTTGCAAGAAAAAATATTCACTTATTCTAAGAAAATGTGTTTCCAAAAACACATTTTGAAAGAGGTGAAAAGGTAGAGATTATTCTACAAGAGGTGAAGCAGAACTTGAGTAGAAAACTGATCTTGGTTATGACAAAAAATTTATTCTAGTCAAATCCAATGGTGTTTAATGCAAATTGTGCTACTCTTACAAACCATTTTTATTACACTAACTAGCTAAAATTAATTTTACGTGTAATTATTGTAATTTAACTTTGGTATTTTAACATTTTCCCATTTAACTATAAAAACTATTCTAATATCTATAACTATAAGAACACATATGAAATTTTCTAACTACTTTCTTCCTCTATATTCACACTATTATTCTCTTCATCTCTCAATTCAAGATAAAAGGGGAACATAAAAAAATTAAATAAAAATAAAAAACAATTTTGAATATTTTTATCCTCAAAAAAAAAACATTTTTTTTTTTAGTATAGTTTGTTGCCTGTCGTTATTCCTCAGATGCCTTCTATGCTCTTATCTTAAGCATCATAGCAAAACAACAAAACATTTATGATGAGAGTAAAGAGGTTAGCTCCCCTCTCTTCTGCATCATTCTGACGTAACTGTATAAAATTTATATAAAATTATGTATAATGTGTTTCACATTAACTGTATATGAATGAGAATGTGGTTTAAATTTTAGATTTAAAGCACGTGATAGAAATAAATTTTCCACTTTATATTTTTAAGTTGAACATTTTTTTTGATAGTGAATTTTTTTTTTCTTAAAATGAAAAATTAAAAATATGATAAATGTATGAATGTTTGTATTCATGTATATATGTAAAATTGGATATATTTACATATATTTGTACATAATTAATATGTGCACATGCTATAATTCTTTTATATAAAAATAAATTTAACGGTATCTTTTTAAGGGCTGATTTTAAACCTATTCAGAGATAATCATAAAATATACAAAATTACAAATATAGCTGTGATCGCCGTATTGTGATGCATAGCTGTAAATAACGAACAGTTGGGATTCTTAGCTGGGTCACTAACATAAGTGACCCAGATCAAAACTCGTACAGTTTGAACTGTAACAGTTGATGTTTAAATAGACAGGGATAAGACAAAAGTTTTGATGTCGGCTTTGGATGGATGGTGTTATAATTCAAAATTAATTGAATATTGAAATGCTAGTGGAACAAATTTACTAATTTAATGGAAAATCATATAGTTTAGTAAAGATGAATCCTAGATTTAGAAGGCTTTGAGGTGAGGAATTGTAATAAAAAATCCGTCATTTTGGAAAGGAAATAGTTTATTTAGCTAAATGATTCTATTACTAATAGTATTCTTGACTACTTTCCTGTTATAACAAGCTTTAAAAAAACCGAATGCTGTTGTTCCAATTTCTTAACTGTAAAAATAATTATTATACATGTAATGTAACTCAGGAACGAGAAGAATCTAATATTGTGTAAAAATCAAAAAGTAAAGTCGAGATTCAAAGAAAACTAAAAAAAAACTAAATTCATATAAATAAAACATACAAAATAAAAAAAAGGAAAAGAGAAAACTAAATTTAGAGAGAAAATTTCGTAAAATTCTTAAGAATTTCTGTTAAAAATGCTTATGATGTTCGGTATATAGTGATGATGTTAGTGATTATTATGATAATGATTAAAAGAAAATCTTGCCTTTTGGGTTGGTTTTAATGTGATTAATCACCGACACTAAAATTTTACTGTAATGAGAGAAGATTTTTATTATACTCATTACTCCTATTTTGTGTACACTACACACATACACTAATGTATGAATGGCTTTGTTTTTCTTGTCTCTTACCCTGTTTCAAGTTTTCTTTTTTGAAAATGTGATTATTTTTTTTTTGTATTTTTTCTCTTTTGACTCCCTAACCGATTTCATCTTTATTTCGTGTATATGGGATGAGAACAGAGAGAATATCTATATTAGACTTGAAAAATACGTGTACAATTCAAAATACATTGTGTTATTATACAAAAAAATGTATGAATAGAATAAGAATGAATGATACCATTTGACTCTAATAATACTATACATGAACATGGGGTATATGAATGAGTCAAAAAGAAGAAGAAAAAGAAGGAGAAAAAAAATATATTTTTACATTTTTTATTGACGTAATTTGTTTTAGTACTTGACATTTAACACAGTTTTAAATGACCTGCAAATTAGATAATTTGAATCGATTTTTCTTTCTTTAGAACAAAAAAAATAAAATACAAATGAATATCATACTAAACCAAACACCGAAACAAAAAAAAAAAATCAAAAAAAGAGAGAAAAAAACTCTCAGGAGCAACCTATATTTTTTTTAAGGCGTAAATGCATACGTTTTTAGTTATTTTGTGTCCCGTATAGACATAAAAGGTGGAAAAGTGTCATTTAGTATAATAGGAATAACACTGTAATTGTTTGAAATAAGTAGGAGAATTATTTTGTATACACACGTACATACGTACATATGTTATGAACGAATGTGTAAAATGAATTTAGATATTTTTTTTAAGAGACGTGATTTTTTAACAAGATTTGTTTGTATATTATGTTAAATGAAATATTTGACATAATAGAGTGGGTGTATATTTAGATGATATAGATGTACGTAAATATCTTGTATGTCTGGCCGTCTGTCAGCAAAATATAAGAAATTGGAAAAAGAATTATTTGCATGAGTACCTAGACTAGGCGCGTGTGTGAGTATTTGCAAGTTATTCAAAATCGTATTATAGAAATTGTATTAATGAATAATATTGAAAAATTTTCTAGACGCATTAAAATAAAAATAGGGTTGAAAACTCTTTAAATCTTTAAAAAATTTTATGACAATAAATAAATGATTAATTTAAGAGAGAGAGAGAAAGTCGATGATAATTTTTATGTTTAATCAATTTCGAAAATCAAAAGTTAAATATATATTCGAATATTTTCGAAATCACGCAAGAATGCTATTTTTATATAAATATTCGAATATTATTTCAATCGCAAAAATCTTTTATGTATGATTTTCGAAAATATTCTAATATTTTTTGGATTTAGCAAAGAAGTATATTTAAAAATATTCGAATATTTTCGAAAATTCTGTATAAGTTTTTCGAAGACATTTGAATCATTTTGAAATTTTCTGTATAAACGAATTTCGAAAATTTTCGAATATTATCGAAATTTTCTAAGCATGAAAATATTGAAATAATTTCGGAATAAATAACAATGTCTAATATGAATTCTACAATTTAAAATAACTCATTTGTGCTGAATTGATGTAGATTCCGTTTTCTTTCGGAAGTTCAATAATTGTAATTTTTTTTTTTGTAAGACTTAAAAAATAATGAAAAGTTTTCTTTTTAAAAGTTAAAAGAAACAACTAGGAATGGAAAATTTTTCTTTTCCTTGTAAATTATTCTAACTTTAAATTTATTGGCAAAAAATGACAAGTAAAATGAAGATTTCCTAATTTGAGGTTTTCTACTTTTCTTCCTTTTTATTTTTGTTTTTCTGCTTAAGGGAATATTTTGGGGGTGTACTCAAAATGCACCTCTCATAGTAAAATTTTCTCTGCATCTTGGTGTATTTTCACTCTACATTCTTTATTATTTTATTTGTATATTTTGCGGTTCGACATTCATTTTCGAAATTCATTTTTAAATAAAAACTTAATTTTATATATGAAAAAATTTGCTTTTTTGTTCGAAAAGTGAAAAAATTCAGTAGACAAGGAAAAAAGACATAAATTTAAAAATAAATTATCACTCAAAATGAAATGGAGAAGAAAAAGTTTCTGTTTTTTTTTTTTTTTTTTTTGTATCCAACCTCTAATATCCTTCCGTCTTGATTTTTTCTTATACTATTTTATGCAAGCACTTCATTTAATTCAATTTCTATTTACATTATTGAAATTAAATTTAAAAATTGTTAAAGAAAAAAGGATATGCCAAGAAGAAGGCGCCATTACTTTTATTCAATTTTCGATTGAAAAGTACTTTTTTTTTTTATTTTTTAAAAAAGGGGGGGGGGGGAGAATATTTTTAAATGCAAAATAATAAAGATATCAATATTCAATAAATATTTGAATGCACATGTAGTAAAGACCATATAGATATTATATGAAAGTCCTATAAAATCTATGGCGAGGAACAAACTGTTGTGCCTTAGCAGTAGGTTGGGAAAGAATCTAGCTAAAACATCGAATAGATTGAGTTTTGTTTATGCCACCACCGAAGAAACGGCTCACGAAATAATTATCCGCTATAGAAATTCCATTATTTTAGTGTATTTTACACATGAAACGAGGAGTGATTATAAATACAGTCACTTGAACTGCTATTCAATTTCGTTACCTTTACCAAATATGTTCGAAATTGATAATCGTGTTGCAAAAATTCAAAGTGAATTGGAGTGAACCTTTTTTTTTTATGTAAGATTAATGTCCTGTTTTAAGAAATGTTCTCAAATTCAATAATATTTCAAATTGAACTTAGTGTTAACAATATTAAAAGATGTGCCCTCATAATATGTGTAGCAGAACAGCCGTTGTCACTTCAAAATACTAGTGGTTTCGTTGACTCTATTTTCAAATATTTAAAAATTATTTTAAATAAGTCAATTATTAATTATTTTTGTAAAACATATTTATTTTCAAAATGTATAAGTGAGTAGTTGCGCTTTATTGTTTAATTTTTGCTATATCTACGATAATAACAACAATTTATTAAGATCTTTCTTCTTATATACTTGAACTCTTTTCTATTATTTTTGTGTACTGTACAAAATAAAGCAGCTGCAATACAAGAAAAACAACCTGTGGTGGCAATAAACATTTATTTTTTTTTCAAAAGGATACTCAATATTTAAGTTAGAATGACACTGATACTTAACCTATATTTATATTTATCTTGAATCAATATTAGAAACTTTTCCATTTTCATACTCTTATTCTTTAGTTTTTATACATATAGGTACGTTTATTATGACCTAAGGCAATAGAAATTTTATTAAATAGGTCTTTCCTTCAGAAATTGGTAAACTACACAACACTCTTGTTTATTTTCTCTATTGCTTTACTCTTATAGTTCAAATATTTATGGAGTATGATGAAAAGAGGAGAGAGAGGTAAGAGAAATTGAATGAAATAAATTTTTCAAAAATTTTGAAACATTGAACTTTATCGGAAACTGAAGTTGACGTTTAAGTACTTTAGAAAAATAAAAATGTCAAATTTTGGTTTTTTTTTTTTTTGTAACTAACCAAAAAATTTTCAGTTTTCAATAAAGTTTTTATATATTTTTTAACTGAATACTTAATATATTTGTAAAGCAATCTATATTATTTTGAAAAATATTGAAGAGTGTGTTGTTGTTTGTGAAAATTGAGAGAATATTTCTGAGCATTTCTATATTATTACACCTATTCCTATATAGATAGAGTTCTAGTTTTTATGAGAAAAATTTTACGATAGACGCGTTCTTACATCATGTGCATTTGTTTGTGTTCATTTCGTCTATGATATTTTGTTGAAATTTCTAAATTGAAAAAAAATATATATGTACGTGTACATAATGTTTGTATATTCTATGTAATTGTACGTTAAATAGAAAAGTTCTATACAAATATGGTTAAAAAGAAAACTTATTGAAAAAATAAAAATTGTGTACCAATGCTACAATATCTATAAGAAAATTGTAAGTGTCCTCTTAAATATTTTACAAAAAGTATTAATTATTGATATTAATGACACTTTGACATTAGTAAATATTAACTGGGAGAGAAAAATCAGTGATAATTTCAATTCAAGCCATTAGATATAAAAATATTTTTGATGTGAACAGCATTTTTAATAAACAATACGTTGAATAAGAGAAAGTTAACAATATTAGTACGGGTAAAAATTTGTAAACAATTTTTGGTAGGAAGTGATTTTATTTAATTCCTAAGAAGAAATTTTCGGCACTTTAATTGACTGTGCTTATCAGTATAACCAGTTATACGATAGTAATCAGTTGAAAAAACTTTAAACACTAATAATTTTCGAAATCTTCCAACGCATTGTCTTATTAAACTAGAAGAGATACAGCGCATTTCCTGATCACCAGTTACTCACAGAATTCATCAATATATATCAAGAAGATATTAAGTTGTAGCAAAAATTTCTGTGCACATATTTGGAAAAATATTATTTAAAACTGTAAACGTGTTTTCTGACTAAACTTAGAGCGATTCTGCAAGTTCTTTTTTTGTGATTACTAGCAGTTTGTTCTGGCTTATCAAAACGAAAGCAAATTGTCAACAGGAACTGCAGAAAATGAAATTCAATACATCCGAGCATTATATCCCAAGTTTTTGTTCTCAGACATACTTATGCTGAAATAGTTTTAGAGGAACCCATCATACTTTCAGTTCATCAGTAAAAACCTAACAATATTAAATTATCTGTTATACAAGTGAGTTATTAATTAATTATTTATTAAATATTTTACGAATTTTTTAGAACTTAAGAAAAAAATTTATTTCATATATTCTTTACCTTTAAATCAATAAGTTTAATTACCTTTATTAATTTTCTGTAAAATTTACACGCATACATACATGTATTTGTATATCTGTTTCGAAAAGACAAAACCTTTTGAATCATACATAAATAAAAAAGGAACTACTGAATTATAAATCAATATGAAATATTAAATGTAGTAAAGTATGAAGGTATGTAAATGAAAATAAAAATCTTGTATGTATGTATGTAATATCACCATCTTCATATTGGTAAAATCAAATTTTATTAAAATTTAAATATTTTTTATATTCAAATTGAAAATGTTTCCAAAAAAATATGAAATCTCTTATTGCACATATAACAATAATCTGATATGATATAAACATAAGATTGAAAATTGGGAAATAATATCTATAAGGAATAATTTATTTGAATATCAAGCAGGAATCATCAGGAATAAAAGATTTAAAAATACCAACAACAATAATAACCAGAGCAAAGATGAAGATATTGTAACATTGTTGCCCTTATTTTACTATATGCATATTGTACATTGAACGTATTTTGAAAATTCAATGAATCAAAAAAACATGTCTGACAATAAGAAAATCGTACATGTTCATACACACATATATAAACTGATATTATTAAATATTGTGTACAATATGATTGCATTTTAATATTTAAGAAATTCAAATTCAAAATTATTCAAGTCGAAAAATCAAAAATTTTTTTTTTAGAATTTGAATAATTTGAGCCGGAAAATTCTTTAGTAATATCATTCTTTAAAGAAGTTAATGATAAAGATTTGGTTTTGACTTAACTTTGGAAATTGGACCCAAGATTACCATTTGGGTCTCATGTTATGAAGTAAACAATATAACGCAAGTTTATAGAATAAGTATGTTTTCATAAATTTTGCTTGATGAAAATGCAATGACCTGCTTAAATTAAATTTGAATCAAACATAGTGCAGTTGCAACATCAAACACAGATGTTATGTATCAAATTTTCTTTAAGATTTTTATTAAATCAAACAATGTCAGTAAACAATGTTTGATGGTGAAGACTCTGACAAACACAGTTCAGTTTTCCCATCAAACACAGATGTTGTACATCAGATTTTTTAAAAGTTTTTAATTGAATCAAACAAAGTTAATAAACAATGTTTGATGGCGGACATTCTGACTGTGACAAATGTACAAAGTTTTTACTTGAATCAAACACAGTTGATTCAATTCAGAATATTTGTTGGTCGAAGCGCTGACTAATAGCTACTATTATTATCTCTGAATGCTGATCAAAAATCGTTACATATTTTAATAACAACCATAATTTTATTGTATTTCACTATTACATTTTGTCACTTGTATGATTCTTTTTCTCTTTACCTGGGAATACAATTTTTTAATAAAAATACCGTATGAATATCAATTTTTCCTAACTGAATTTTAAGTAAATGTTACATAATATTCTAATATATATACAAATTATTTGTCAATACAATATGTATACAAAAATGTGTATTGGTGTGTTATTATTCTGTTACATATTATATACTATTCGATTATGATAATTCGAATATACATGTATGATTAGTTAGAGTGTTGTATAGCCAACACAAGTTGGTTGTGTGTATTTAATACAGAAATAGCTTGTATTGTATTTGATAAAATCTCTGTACAACTCTCTGATATTAAAAATATTTAGATTTTCTTATTCCCTTCTATTCTATTAACAATCTCCAATATTGTTTTTTAGTTTGAAATCACAATTACAATATTTGTTGATGGTATTCATACTTTTTAAAATGTTATTGATAAGTAATTGCGATTGTAGTTTTATTTTCACCATGCTTCGGATAAAATATAGAGCTATAGAATTGTAAAATAAGCTTTAACTTTAATAATATTATACCATTTGCACTCCTCAGGTCATATTTGACATCCAGTAAAGACTAGCGAGTGATTATTTTTGACAGTTTCTTTAAACTCATTTATATTTTTTCCTAGAACTTGTTTGGGGGTAATATTTAATAAAAATTTTGATAGACCACCTCTTGTATTAGATCCTTTTACTATTATTTTCTATTTTTTTTTTAAATTTTCATTTAATTGCCTCATATCTTTGCTTTCGTTTCTCACCATTGTTTAATTAGCAATAAAACAAATGTGCTTGTTAAAAATCAGTGAACAGTGTCCTACCTTTAAATTAAAATTCTAAGATAAATTGTAATAATTTGAGAATGGGAAAAAATTAAGAGTAATGTATTTTGAAACGTATGTAAACAAGGAATAAAAGTCAATCAAATATCACAATTTTCTTTTAATACAAATAGTATAAAATAAAACAAAGTTCTGCACAAGAAAATTCGAGTCTACGATTTCATCCATAGGATTAAGATGATAAATAAGTCATAGTATCAATTTTTTCTTTGAAAAATAGCATAATGCGGATCCTGTAGCTTTATTAAAGAAACTTTGTAAATTTCATGTTATTGTTTCGTTAGACTATTGTTTTATTTTGTCATGTACTCCGTCGCTTTTTTAGTATATTCAGCATTTTAGCTGAGATCTGAACTGTGGAGAATTTTGTAGCTGAGATCTGAATTGTGGGTAATTTTGTGGCTGAGATCTTAACTGGGGGTAATTACATGATTGAGATTTGAACTGTGGGTATATTGTAGTTCACAGTAGAAATTTAAAAAGTTTTTTGACAATAACTGCAGAATATTAATTTTATAAGTCTATGAAAGTGTTTCATGTTTAAATTATTTAGAGATTTACAATAACACTGAATATCCTTTGGTGCATAATTAGTTTTGTTGTCTTAACAATCTTCTAAAAATTAAGAGAATCTGGTAAATTATAACAAAATCTTACGTATATTTAATTTTTAAACATACTGTATTATCAAAAATATTCATTCAAATTTATCCATTACTAGATTTTAAGATTACAGAATTTGCACCTGAACTATCTACAATTTTATTTATTTTTTATTCAGATTTAGTCAATTAGTTTTTTACCTACTGTAAAGAATTTTACAGTATTTTTAAAATTCTGTTTTAGTATTAGTTCTAAATTTTAGTATTATAATTTGATTACAAAATATTTTGAAATAAAACAAAACTATATGATTTACTTATCGATTTCTTTTTCGTATCAAAAATAATTTTTGTTATTACTTACAATATTCTTTGATACAAAAAACTCAATAGAATTTACACCTGAGCATGATTGTATGAGCTGAAAGTGCATTGGGATTGTATCTTGAAATTATTTTAGTAAAAAATTAAATTAATAAATTTGTATATTGGTCAAATTATTTTTAAATTATTGAAATAAAAATGAGAAAGTTACAAAAAATTACTTAAGAATTAATTATTATTTCGACTATATTGTTTAATTGAGCAAATTGCTAGGATTTCCAAATAGGTGCCTTAATATTTTTGGTGATAAATTTAAGATTGATAATATTGTGAGTGAACAAATGTTGGATTACTTGGTATTAATACGAAATATCATTCAAACTGCTTTAATTAGATAATAATCAATAGCCTCTACCTAAAGCGTCAATTATCAGGCATTTCTTATAGCTATAGCCAACTCTTTTCTACTCTATTAAATGCCTGTCTTTCATTTCATAACTTTCAATAAAAATAAAAAGCGGAAAAAACGTTTTTGAGAAAGCAGCCGTGGAATGAATTGTAAAATTTTTAACATGCGGTCCAGTGTTCAGTGTGTTGAGATCACTTTGAATTCTCGTTCAAATACTAGATTCTCAAATCGAATTGCTGGTGCATTTAAGAAAAGAGAAATTTTTTAAAGAAAAAATCTTATCATTTTAATTAATTACAACTCTTTTCAAATTGATTGAATGCAGATCGAAGCATATATAAAATGAAGGTTAAAAATAAAAATTATTAATAAATTTCGCCATTATAATTTATATAGAACAATTGATTGAATCTTTAGTGTTATCATAAAAAATTAAAAACTAACTCTTGACATTATCTTATGAATAAATTCAAAAATGAAAAAAAAGAAACAATAGTTTTCCTTTCATAAACCTTTTAATTTTCCTCCTCATTATTTGTTTTGTCTTAACTGATTCAATTGTAACATTATGGCGTAGTTATATGAGAAAACCTTGCAATTACTACAAACATAATTTATATGGATTCAATGTAAAAAAACACTTAAGTATTATGTATGGAAAGTTCTGATTTTAATTAAAATTTGTTATACATATATAGGATTTCTTAAACCTTGAGATGAAATAGTTATATGTACGAGTATATAGCAATGACGTTAATGACTTACAAAATCTTTTTAAAATTTTTTCCTATTGTTAAAGAGTAAAAAAATTGAAATTTCATTGCGGTTTTAGTATTCCTTTCTATTTGAGCCCCTTGCTTTTTAATTCAATAAAATGATGATATTGTAAAATGAAAAAAAAATTATTGTTTTATGGGGGGAAAATGAAGGGAATACAAAGTTGCATTGTCTCAATGAATGCTATAAAATATAATGTGATTTTGATCCTTTGAATTGTATTTGAATATAATGAAATTAATAATCGTGTACGCAATGTAATTATGAGAATTGTGAAGAAGTATAAGAAGAATAGGCAAGAAATTTTAATAACAGAATGTAAAATTGAGCATTGAGGTGCAAAAATGTGGATTTGAAAACGTATGTGGATCAATATGATTGGCGCAACTTTAAAAATTTGTTAAAGAAGTCGGTCTTTTAAATTGCATGGAAATATATGCGATTAAGTCTAGCTTAAGTTTATGTTAATTGGAAAACTGATCTAACCTTCTCACTTTTCGTTCTGCATACTTTTTAATATTTTCCGATAAATTTTGAGAAAAATTCCGGTTGCACAAATTGCCTCTATAGGAATAATTTCTCTATGAAATTTTTCAAATTTTGTGAAACTAATTGCGAAGAATAACTTGATATTATGGCACTAACGAAAATTTAAATTTAAATAAAAACAATTTCCACAAATTCATTTATTTAAACACATAAACTGTAATAACATGATGAATGAAATTTTGAAAAATTAACAGATTCAATTTCTAAATATAATAAATTTAGTTTAGTCCTTTTCATTTCTAAATAAATTGAATTAATTAGAGAAGATTGAAGAGAATTCCTTTAACTCTTATACAAATTTAATTTTTATGTTTAATTATTCCATTTACATAAATAATTTTTTTGTTAAATTTAATTTAAAACATAATATGTACATTTATTAATGTATGTATACATATGTATAAGTTGTAATAAAGAATTTTACTCATCAAACTGAAAATATTTCAAAGCCACAACAATTTCCACAATTATGTAGAACATTTTTAATAAATATACACAATATATTCATATTTACATATTTGTAAGTATGTCATACATATATTTTTTTGGAAATTCTAAATTGCTAATTGCATAATTGATGAAAAATTTTCAGAAAATTATGGTATTTTACAGTGTGTTGTTAGAATGAAAAGAACAAGCTAAATGAACTAGATGAAATGCATGCAGTCATAAAGTGTGTTAAAAATTGTTTAAAAATATTATGGTTTAAAGGAAGGATAAAAGAAAAAGTTGATTGAATCAACTGACTTAAAATCGTTTTCAGATTTAAAAGCAGACCTATGAATCTCGCTGAATTGAATTGAAATTTTAAATTGTGGAATTCAAGTCCCCAAATATCTAAAACAAACTTTTATTAACAAATTGATTTCTCAAATTCTTCGGAATTTTGTTATTCAAGTAAATTTATTTAACACTTAGTAGGAATTTTCAATTAAATAGAAATAATTTTCACTGAATTAGAAATAATGGTGTTTTCACTTTTAAGAACACAATTTATTCACAGCTTGCATATTATGAAATTTAATTAATTAAAATATGAAATCTATTTGTAATTCAAATCTTTAAAATTTAAATTCTGGCAATTCAAATATTTCTAACGAAAATTTTTTATTTCAATCTTGTTTTATTTTCGCAATGAAAGCATTTTATTTATTTCATCATGAAAGGTTAGGTAAGGTCGACGCGGCTACCGCAAGGTATACATAGGCCAGTTAGGACCGTTGTTTTACCGCCGGATCCACAAGATCCACCTGCTTCACTCGAACCAGCCTGAGCTTTTCAGAAATTGGCCAAGGTCCCGAGCATATTCGCCAGATCCGCAGTACGCAAAAAAAAAAAATGACCCAAGGAATGTTCGCCTCCTCCTTGCCAAAGCCGGACATGAGCAAAGGATACGGGCCACCGCCTCTCCTTCCTTCTCGTCAGGGAAGCTCCTACAAAGATAATTCGCAGGTCGGCCAATCCTTCTGGCATGTTCGCCAATAAGACAAGGAGCCGTCATGACCCCTATCACAGATCAAATGTCTCTCCGGCGGAGAGACAACAGATCCAATGTCTCTCCGGCCGAGAGACAACAGATTACTGGCGCGACGCAGATCCTGTCTTGGATTCCATAGTTCTCTGGTTGAGTTGTAAGTAGTTCCGTTCGTCCATCTATGATTGGCTTACTCAACTGCCGCATTGTGTAGCAGTAGTCTGTACGTAGTCAGAGGCATCCTAAAATTCTCATTTTCAGATAGAACCCGAACCACTGTATGTGAGCTATTTTATAAATACATAGGTAGGTGATTTTTCCAATTTCCCAACAGGATTTTGAAATTTCTTGCTGATTTTACATTTAGATTTCTTAATAAATTTTTCCTCAAAATTTCAATTTCTTTTAATAATCAAAGTTTTTTTTTAGTAAGAACTTTTATTAGATTTTGCGGAAGAAAAATTTAAAAATACGACAAGCTAGTGAATATCTACTAAAGAAAGGGATTACCCTGAGTGATGGTCGTTGCTGTATATTACAGCTGATATCGGTTCCGAAAAGCTGATATCGTTTCCGAAAATAATCAAAGTGAATTTGCGTTCTGCTATATGACATTAATTTACCTTATTATGGTAAGCAATTTAAATATTTTACAAAATTACTAATACAATCGTGTTAGGGGAGTCATAAAAGTGGATACAAATAGTGTGTTTTACAATAGACAACGAAAATTAAACCATATAAATAGGTAACCACAGTTCTTTAAGGTGATCTAACCTTGATATCCTTCCACCCCGCACCGATTATCTATCTAACTGTAGTAACAACACATTTTCTCATATTTAAATGTTAATTAATTCATTAATGGTCCTTAATTTATCATTAAAACTAGCATAGATTTTTAAAATATCCTACTAAATCTTTTAAATATTGCCACAATACATGTTTTCCAGTAATAATCTTCTAGCTCTTTATTAAAATTACAAAATCTTAATAATAAAACAAATTATTATAGACAAGTCCATAAATTTTGAATTATTGTTGTTTTTCAAGAAAATTTTCATCTAGTCTGTTTTTGATTTTTTTTGTAATTTGTTTCACATACGTTTGTTTTTTTTTTTGTAATTTGGAATGAGTTTGAAAATTATAAAAAGGATTTTTGATTGCTAGTGGGCAAATTTTCAAAGTTCAAATTATTTACATTATAAATATAAATTGACAGAAATATACATATGTTATATACATATATGTATGTAGATATATTAATTTCCTAGATGATGATGAATTCAAGTGTGGGAGTGTGTTTCTTTTGGAATTACATAAAGGATATTGGTATAATAATCCAAAAAGAAATCAAAAACTGACCTAATTAATTGGAAATTTTTAAGGCAATGAACTTTAAAAATAAAACTGTTTTAATTTTCTTAATATTTTCTTGAATAACTAAAATGAAAACTTTTGTCCGATCCGGCGACAATATATGTATACGATTTTAGTGAAAGGAAAAACACATTTTTTTTAGCGAAGTTCATATTATAAAGAGGAAGAAACCGAACTTTAAAAATTCATTCTTTAATCATTCCGTAATAGTTTCTAATAGAATCTACTTAGATTTTTATCATTTTTACTATCAATCAGCTTAAAATTTCTATAAAAATTTTCAGTCTCTTTTAATACACCATTTCTTGTTCTTTTCTTGGAAATTTTCCAAAAAAATTTTTAATGCAATTTCTGTACAAAAGAGAACTGAACCATATAGAAGTAAGAAAAGAAAGTAAAAATGCACCGTCATTAGGAGGCTTATAAAAATGGGTGTATGTAAGTATATAATAATGAAAATATTTTTACTTATGTAAGTTAAGCTAATTCAAATAGTTTATACTAGACACAAAACACATACACAGGCATACAACGAAACATTGCTATAATATAGACTGGGTATAAAAGGCTTGTGAATAAAAGTTCTAAATTTTTAATAAGAAAAATAAGAAGAACAAATTATTCGGAAACCTAAAAATTAAAGCAACCCTCTTTGAAACTATTAAAATATCATCAAGGCAAAGAAAGAAAAACTAGATAGAAAATAAAGTTCCTATGTAGGTACTTAGTGAAAACTTTCTAATAATTTAGCTTTGGTCTTCTTTATTTCTGAAGGAATTTAAAGAAGTCAAAAAAAGAGAAAAAAAATCTAAGAGATTAAATGACTTAAAAAAAAGCCCTTTTTTTTTCTTCCAAGTTTTCCTTTTGTATATTGGAAAATGAAAAAAATTCTTGCAAATTTCTTTATCTGACATTTATTTTTATTAAAAAGTGAAATTATTCTTGTGACTCTTTTTTTTTTCTAAATATTAAAAAAAATTTGCATTATTAAAAAATTTAAGAAAAATTTTTTTGCATATTTTCTTTATATAAAATTTAAAAAATTAGACTAGTTAAAATTTATAAGACTTAGAATAAGAAAGTTTTTGACCTTTCAATTATTGAGAATACTAAATTAGAATACTAAGAGGGCGTACAATTTCAATGAGATTACTTTATTTTCTAGTCACTGGTTGCTAGTAAATAAAATTTGAGGGTACTGGAAGTACCTATAAGGGCTAAAAATTTGTTATTTAAAATGTAGAGGTTTATGTTAGAGCTAGTATGAGGAATTAGACTTGTTTCCAATCAGTCGGTAATTTGACGGTTCGAAGTTCAAAGCAATCATGAGACTAATTCAGTGTTTTGTTCTCATGTTTTCAAGCGAATGATGAATTTAAGTGCGGCCGCCGCAATAAAATTTGAAAGACGTGCTTTTATTTTTATGCTTTGATAGAAATCCGTCCAAATGGCTCTTTACAAACTTCTGTATAATATTCTTTGAAATAGAAAGAAAAAATTTTTGAACAATAATTTTCATCTCCTACAACATAATACCCTAGTATTATTTTTAAACTCTCTAAAATATCTTTCAAATTTAGTTTTCTGAAAATATATTCTGAAAAAACTAAAAATATTTTTCATATTCTCCAAAGATTTCAAAATTACATGCAACTACATCTTTCTGTTACGGCGTATAGATATTTAACTACGGTTTTTAATCAAATGTGAGTAAAACAGAATGATTGTCCTGTAGACTGTTATCTTGAATCAGTTTGGTTTTCAAATTTTTAACACAACTTTCTTCTGAAATGGCTGATGAAATGAATTTCTTTTGAAATGACAATTGAATTTCTCTTAATCTACCTCCGTCCTTCAACAATTACAACTCACAAAATCAGGAAAACTTGAATATTTTGCAATTCACTAAGCCGTTAAGTAGTGATAACGGTAAATCTTATAGGATTATTATTTTGATGGTTTTTTATTCTCTTTCATAAGAAGTGTCCAACAATGCATATTCTAAATTAAAGATTTTAAAATTAAAACTTACTAAGGGCTATTAATATTTACGTGCGTATTCGATCATGTTGCAAAATCATTTCTGACTACGAACAGCAGATCAAGAATTTCTATTTAATTTTAAAGTACTTAGCCATTTTAAAACTTATTGGTCTGATTCACTCCCTAGTTTTTTTTTTAATTTAAAATTTTGTTCATGAATAAAAATAAATTTGTTTTTTATATCAGAAAACTTAAATATATTGCTTTCAGCTACAAATTGGAGATGAAAACTTTCAAATATCAACAATTTTTATTTTAAAATCGAATCCAATTGAAGAAGAGAAAATGTCCGGTTTTAAGTTCAAAATAATTTTTTTTTCTTTCTCTCTATTTTTAAAAAAATTTAAAATTAACAATTTCAATTTTATATCTAGTTGTTTTTTCCCCAAAAGTAATGAACTTCATTAATAAATTTTCAATTTATAATACGGAATATTTTTTTAATAGAATAAATTTGTAAGAGAAAATTATGTTTAATAATTAAAGAATAATGTGAAAACTAAAAGAGGAAAAACTACAATAAAAATTAAAAATAAAAGGATAATAGAAAAAAATTCTTATTTGTTTGGTTTTACTTCTTGTTCTTCTGCTTTTCACATTTTAGTTCTGAAAAAAAAAATTCTTATAACCTCATTTTGAATTACTCATCGCGTAGCTTTCATTTTCTTTCTCAACTCTCTAGGAAAAGAAGAAAATTTTTTTTTAAATAATTATTTTTAATTTTTTATCTTTTTTTTTTTAAACTTAAGCTGTCAAAAGAAATTAAAAACAATTCTGTTGTATTTTAAATTAATTTGATACCCCATTTTTCTTTAATTTTTATTATTTTTTATTGTTATCCTTGTTTCGCTACAACTACAACAATGAAATTCCAAAAAAAAAAAAACAAAAAATTTTTTTTTTCTTTTCCATACGTTATAAAAATTTTCGTCATTCTTAGTTTGTGTAAAATAATTTTTTTCTCTTTTAGAAAATGTTGCTGCACGGTATATGGTATCCTAGAGGATAAAGTAAGAACAAGAAATAAAATATAAAAATAAACATAAAAATAAAAGAAGATACAAGAAACAAAAAAAAATCTGATGTGATCAGCACATAATCGATCAGCAATATAATATTGCCTAGACTAGTGAAAGTGATACAGGAGATTATGAAAACGTACTTTAAACACTTCCTTTCAATTTTAAGGAAGTTAGCAAGCCTTAAGCTAACATCCCGAGAAAAGTGTAAATTTGAGTCTCAGTACAATTTCGTTTTGTGTCATCCGAGTTCCCTGAAAAGTTCGGTTTAGTTTCGGTAACAACCAGTAATTTCGGTAATATTCGCCTTTAGTTTTAATATTAAGTATGGTAAAAGAAGTTAAATCGGCCCCCAATTTGGTTTTCGAGCCCCAATCTTTTCGAAAAATTCATTCTTTTATAATACTACAAATTTAAATATTAAAATTGTCTCTCAAAAAAGTCCAGTTCTCGAGGTCAAATATAACCCAAATGTTGATTAATCCATGTCATCCGAAGCCCAAATAAACTCTCATATAACATTTCATCAAAATCGGTTCAGTCCAACTTGAAATACACACATGCACACATTGACCGATAGACTGACATCTCTCTAAAAAAAGTTTATTACGTTTCCTTGGATAACTACGTTCTCACCGAAAACTTCGAGAATTGGTGCTATCACATAACCTTCCTTATTGTATGTTATGCATTTGGTAAAAAATAAGGAAAATCAAGCAAAAAATTAAAAAAATCCTTTGGCAAACTTTTCCATCAAATTCCATTTTATTCCCTCCAAAAAAATAGTTTTAAGGATATTATGGAAGACAAGAGCAACTAGCAAAAGCTTTATTCTATATTCTTATACTACAATTAATTAGGAAAGTACACACAAATGCCATAATACATATACATATACATATATAAAAATGATTTTTTTTTTATTATAATGTTTGTGTATGTAGATGAGTGTGTGTATGACAAAAGGATAACTTCATAATTAGACAACAAAAAAGTAATGCATGCAATTAAACATTCTTGTTCCTTTAAATTTTTGATAGCTTAGAGGAGGTGAAACTATATAAGGAAAATAAAGAATGAATTTGCATTTTTTTTTTTAATTTTTTTTTTGTTTGTGTAAATCTATTTAATTTTAGTGTTTTTATTATTCATTAGAGTAACAATCAAAAATATTCATTAAGTTCTACAAAATAAAATAAAAATATATGTAGCGACATCTGCATTTGAAATGCAGAAAGAATTATTTAAAATCTCGTCATTTTTGTGAGCGCTTTCTTTTGGGAAATATTTACAATTGTTTGGAACATGAGATTAAAACAGCGTGCGAGAGAGTTTTCGGAAAAAATTATTATGTAAACGCAATAATTATGAGTGACTTGGATCACCGATGGTTCTCTTGGGTTCCTAGCGGTGAGGGTTCGCATAGAACGGGGCCATCGTTTTCCTATTAATATTCATAAACTCTAGACGTTACCATAATTATACGAGATCTTTTAACTTTAATTGTAACATTAACAGTACAGCATACGCACCAATTTCGCTCTTAATAATTTCTAATTGCTATGGAACAGAATTCGACTACTGAAGCTAGTATAAGCTCAACTTTCATATCAAAGCTCTAATTATTGAATTATAAATCTCAATATTTCCAGGGATCCATGTGCCTTGAGTTGCATTGTATTCAATGTTAATTCTGTTAATACTATTATGACGAATAACAATTGCAATGAAGCTCTGTTTTAGACAATTTAAGCTCGTAAGTACTATCCCAGTTATTTTTACCTCTCTATTTAATTAAACTTAACAAATTATAAATTGTTGGGATGACTATTTCATGTGAAGAATTTCATGAACAACAAATCCTTATAGTTTTTTACTTTCACTTAAAAATTCAAAAACGACAAATGTCTATATGTATCGCTCAAAATCTACTATGATAACTATACACATACGGTATAACTAACTGAAAATTTAGTTTTTCTATAGAAGATAAATTGAATAATAAACTGAGAGTTTTAAACTTTTCAAATTGTTTAATTTAATTAAAAATGTCAGTTTTTTCATTTATTTCAATAAAAATATTTGAATAGTTAAAAAAATCTGTTGATAGAGAAATTTATGGTACAAAAAGTAAGAGTTTAATAATAATTTTATCATTTGTGCCCTATGAAATTAAACTTCTTCGACTTTTGGGAAAGTTATCCTTTGCAAATAAGGGCACATTGTCAAGTCAAACAATATTTCATGAGCTTAAAAGCGTCTCTACTTACTTAAATCTTACCCTTCCTAAACCATGAACAATAATCAATCATTTCACACTTTTTGGCAACGAAACTCGAAACTGTTCTTGTATATCTCAGTGAATAAACAAAAATATAAGAATACAGCGCAGCAAACATGGAATATTTCAGTTTAATATAGTGCCAAAAAATTGTGTGATCAAGAAAATATTCACACATCGGGAACAAGGAACAAAGGCAAGAGGAAGACTGAAAAGCAGGTGGCTAGATATGTTAGAAGCGGACCGCCATACCATGGGAGTGACGAATTATAACAAGCTAGCAATGGTTCAAACGAAATGGAACAAAATAGGAGGGGAAGCTTTGGCTCACAGTAACGCTAAGCAGGAAAAAGAATAATACAATGTGAATTCTGTGAGATCAAAGAAAAGCTTACAAAGTTGAGGTGAAAAACGTCTCCCGGTCCCATTAACTTTAACATTAAATTTGGTTTTCAATTTAATTGGTTAATTTTTATAATAATAGCTTGATTAAGGCACGTTTTTAATAATTTGTTGCTTGATTTAGATAGGGTTCTGATGTTACCACAGATCTGTCAACGTAAACGCTGTAATATTTAAGAAAACCCTGGCTTAATGATAAAGAAAATGTCCCATTTGATGTTTAAACTAATATAGATGGCAATACTGGCATATAATAGGGCTTCTTCACCCGTTAAACACAGCTGATTCAATGGTATCCTATCAGTTATTGAACGAACATAAAATCACCATGTTCATAATCAATTGTGAGTAAATTACATAGTATTTTCTGAGAACATTATTTCTCTTGTCATAATTTTAAATTAAATAATTTTTTTGTTTTAATTTTCGTCTAGACTTTGTTTCTATCGCAAATTTTGGAAGAAAAGTGTTTGTTGCTCTGCAATAATTGCATTGTTCATTAAGTTTAATTGTTAATTTTTATGAATGAATAAATTCCACAGCTGCATCATTTTTTTTTTGTTGTCTTTAATTTTCTGTAACAATTATGACGACCTCATTTCATGATGTCTTGTCCCATATAGTTAGATTATATAAAGCCGAACAATATTATTTCCTTGTAAAATAAACTTTTTCAATTGAGTTACTCTATAGTTAAATAATTTTACACAATTCTCAAAAGGGGAAACAAACTTGTTTAATAGAATTAAAATAACAAACAAATAAATTTAAATTTTAATATTTTAACTAAGTATGTACATTAGGGTGAACAAATCTATTTGCATGTATGAAAAGTAAATTATTTTTTTACATACATACATAAATTATTCCTTTGTAATATTAGTAGCAGTCTTACTGTGAATATTATAATATGAAAACTAACCACAAAATTTACATTAGAAAATGTAGAAGACATCAAAGAAACTAAGTGCATTTTAGAAACCGCAATAACTGTTAACCTTAAATGGCATTTTATGTATTACATTTCAGTTTTTATTCTGCTTTTTTGTTCCTTTCTTTGGTAAAGGCATTTTCTGAAGAATATTGTGTGGTTGTATTTACATATTTTATATATATTTCATGTTTTATTCTAACAAAATTTTTTCAGGAGGACATCAATATCATTGGTATATGAAAAATATTAAAAAATTTTCAGTCAGTTGAAAATTGCAAAGGTAATCAGTCGGTGTTGATTCTTTAGATCAGTCTAGTATCACGTATCTCATTATCTCATATGTTTTACTAGTTTATCTTAAGGATGATTACTAGTTTATCTTAAGGATCTATCGCAATATTTCGAAATAAAACTATGTCGATTTTAAAACATATAAAGAGTGCAATTTTCTGTTCTCCAAGAGGTACACAAAGTCTTTTGAACTAAAATACTTTGGCGATACTAATGAATTACAATTTCCGAAATTCTTTTTGATTCTCGAAGAATACGTCTTTGAAGTATATTTTTCTATGTCAGACTGATTAAGAGATTTAATATGAAAAAAGGAATCTTCAATATATCGGCAACATTAAGCCAAACGACCAACTATTAACCCAATCGTTATGTTAATTTAGGTTCTAACAACATCCTAGATTTCAATTAACAATTATTTAACGCTTATTTTAATACAATTTAACATAACAAAAAACAGTGAAGTACATGCCTCTCAGGTGATTCGGCCGAAAGGTTAAAATACGGCAAAATAATTCCAACCCTCCAATTGAGCCTTGCGATGCACATATAGAGTATTTTGTCTTCAAACTTAAAATATTACTCATACATATTTCCTCTCCATATGAGTAATTATCAAATACTCCGTATAATCAAGTTATTGTATAATATAAAAACTTTTTCAATGTCATCTTTAAAGTACTCTTATTATGATTATAGCCCTATTAATTATTTAAATCGTTTAAAATTTTATTGGTATATTAAAGTAATAAATTCTTTTTTTATATTTTCATTTTTATTTAAGAAAATATTTTGTTATTTAATAAAAATGAAAACATTACACATATTATATGTATAAACTCTTAAAAACACATTATTTTAAAAGGCATATCAGAAAAATGTTATAAAAACAGCAACAACAACCAAGAGACCACATCAAAACATCAAAAAAAAAAAGAGGAAAAAAAGAGAGATCTGATTTATAACTTTATTTTTTGTTATACAAAGTTGTATGAGTGTTATGTTATGTAAGTGTGCGTATATTTAGATATAAATTTTAACATTTATAATATATTTTTTCAATTCCCTCGTCTAAGCCCCCATCTCTTTTTTCCCGTTTCCTTTTCTGTTTCTGTATGCCTTATTTTACCCCCACTCTTACTCTATTGTTTTTATAACAAAATAAGAGGAAAATTTTTTCTTTATTTTTTTTTAATATTTCTGTTGGTTTTTCTGTTGTTTTTTTTCTGTTTTATGCTTTTTTTTATTTCTTTATCTTTAAAATGTATGTTTTGTCGTACATACTTTGCATCTACATAATATACTTATATAATAATGTGTAAATATTTGTATATGACATATGTATAACATAAAGTATGTAGGCTTCTTTTAAAATCTTTGAACTTCTTTCATTTAAACTTTAAACTTAATAAGGAGCAGCAATATACAATGTTGTATATATGCTCATACATATAAATATATATGTATAATATATTTTGTATTAAATTAATTAATGTTGTATAAAGTTAATAAGAAAAATGAAAACATAGCAAGTCAAAAAAAAAAAAAAAGAAAAAAAGCCGACCTGATTTTTTTAATCATCTCAGAGTAAAATAAACAATAACACTTTTTCTCCCTCCCCACTCCTATTTGTTTTTTCTTTCTCTGTTATTTTTCTTTGGTTTTTCTTCTTACGTCCTCTCCCCAATCTGTGTATTAATATACTTTCTGTTTCTATTAATGTACTTTTAACTTTATTATTTATTTTTTTTTTTCATTATTTTTTATGTAATTTATCAATTCGATCGACCTTAATTACTTATAATCAAAATTCATTTAAATAAAAAATTATATATAAAAAAAGAGAGAAAATTAACAAAGTAGTTTTCTACTTCATTATGAAATAAACTAGTATATTACAATGTATGGAACCCTTTTGTTTCATAAGTACCATTTAACTATAATATTTTAGTATTTAATACAATATACACACATATTAAATATAAAACAAGAACATATAAAATATTAGGTACCGTTTTATTTACCGTTATCATTATTATTAACGTAGTATTATAAATATTTTTATTTTGTATACATACATGCATACTAAAATAAATTTAGGTATTATTATTTTTTAATTTCACTTATAATCTCATTGATATCTTGAAAAAATGCAAAAGGAGTAAAAGAAATAAAATATAAGAAAAGAAACAATCACAACAACTAACAACAACAAAAACAACCGGCACGTCATTTTATTGTTATTATTATCGTTTTTTTTTTTGTAATAATAAACAAGAAAATATTTTTGTATAAGAAAATAATAAACGTTATATTAAAATATAAGAAACGCGTTATAAAGAATTCGAAAGAGAAAAAAAAAATAATAAAAAATTAACAGTAATTTTATAACGGGAACGTACTTAAAAATAAAAAAAATATAGGAACGTATAATAAAATAACGGTAAAAATATACACACAAAATAAATAAATGAATGAAAAACCACCACCAAAACAATTAAATTAAAAACCGAAGAATTGAAGGCAAAGCAATAAAATAAAAACAACAATAAAACCAAAAACAACAATGTTTTATTAAAAACACAATATGAAAGAGTATATGGAAAAAAAAAGAAACAAAATAGAAATATTAATGTTTTAGAATGAGAGAGAGGAGAAGTGACGGAGGCGGTGGTGATCAAAAATAAAGTAAAGTAACAGTAAAAAACAGTTTTCTGAAATGAAAAGAGTAAAAAAAATCAGAAAATGAAAAAAAAACAACATAAAATTGAATTTAAAGAAAAACAGTTATCCAACCATGTGATTGTGGTAACAAGAAATTAAAAAGAAAACCGTAATATTCTCCTTTTTTTCTCTTTCTTTTTAATTTTTTTCCTTGTTTTGATTTTTATTAATAAAATTTATGTTTTCTTTTTGTATAAATTTCTGTTAATTTTTATTTGTTTCTTTTTTTTTGCTTGTGCTAAAGGAGCGCCGTCAACCGTTTTTTTTTTACCTTTTAATTTTCCTTTTTTTCTTTTATTTTATTTTTTTTTTTTTGTTTAACACAAAATGACGAAAATGGTATTTAATAGAGATTTAATTTTCTTTTTTATTTATTTTTTTTTATTTATTTATTTATTTAATTATTACTTATTTACTTCATATTTTTATTGTATTTAAATATTTTCCTTTCATTTCATATTTGCATTTAATTTTCTTTAATATATTTTTTTTTATATATCACAAAAAAAAAAGATAAATATTAAAAACTTCAATATTCGAAATTTCTGAATGTAAAAAAAAAATTAATAAATAAATAACGGTGTTTTTTTTATTTCTCTTTCTCTCTTTTTGTTGGTGATTGTAGCGCGAATTCGACTTATTTTTATGATTTTAAAACAAATACTTTTTGCCCGAATATTTATAAATGCAATAAGTAAATTCCGTTATTTTTTAACTTATTTGGGATTTTTAATTTTTTTTTTGTATTTTTTCAATTTGCTATTTTTTTTTTGTTTTATTTTTTTTATGTACGTTAAAAATATCAAATAGCGCACCATGTAATTTTAAAATTAAAAAAAAAATAAATAGGTAGATTCTTTTTTTTTAATTTTTATTTTATTTTTATTTATATTTTTTATTTTTGTTTTTTTTTTTCTTGATATAAAAAAGACAACCACAACCGACAAATGTAAGGATAAAACTAAACTAATTTGTTTAAAACACGCACCGATTATATCCTTAGCAGAAATACAAAATTATTAAGTATTCACAATAAAATACTTATACTAACTACACATAGAATAGAAAAAATAACAAATAAAAATTTTTTTTTTACTGGTATATTTACAGTTATTATAATAGCATATACACAAACATACACAAATATATATATGATTAAAATATGAAGTTAAACGAATTTTAACGGTAGCATCAGCAGTAAAAGAGTTTAAAAGAATGAATAAAAAAACAAAAAACAAAAATATCCGAAAAATACACACATACGAAACGAAAGTGTCTATCATTCGCTTTTGCAGAATTAATAGAGAAATTGAAGTTTGTGGGAAGAACATGTATACCGAGTGAAATTGATTTCAGAAGAAGGCGAAAAATGAATTCGCTTTATTCAGAATAAAATGAAACCGAAAAGAACGAATCACAATTTAGAATTTTTTTTTGTGAATAAGAGCATTTCT
The DNA here is from genome assembly GCF_029603195.1 of Condylostylus longicornis. Lineage (NCBI taxonomy): Eukaryota > Metazoa > Arthropoda > Insecta > Diptera > Dolichopodidae > Condylostylus > Condylostylus longicornis. The sequence goes on from NW_026577974.1 coordinate 1,979,465, forward strand.
GCCAAAATTAATCTGTATAATATAGGAACCAAAAATTTTTTTTAAAATTGTAAACGAAATTGGACGAAACCGTGTTGCTGAATATTTAGCAGTATATTTTAACAGTATAATGTAAAAATTTTATTTTCGCCGTAAATTCTAATATTTCTGTTAAAGTTAATATGTAAATTTAGTAAAACTGATAAAATTTGAGTGTTTGTCGAAATAAAAGAGTTTGTCTATAATATAATTGAAATTTTGAAAAAAAATGTATTGCACCCAATTTAATAAGTTCAAATTAATAGATTGAAGTTTTCCGAAAAAATTTTAATTATAACTCGAAATAAATAATTTAAAGTTTTCCCAAAACTTGTATATTGGAATCGGCAATAATGTTAATACAGTCCTTCCATGTTTCATTAAAAAAAGAAGAGATAGAAAGGATAACTAAAAAATATTTAAGTGCATTATGAGTAACTAAACAATTGATTGAATATTCGGGAGTCTCACGTCACGGGCAACGGTTGCTTATTCTATCAGCTGTAGTCTGCAGTGCAGTTTCTCATTCAAAGCTTTCTCTTTTTATGTTACATTACTCTTTAATTAAACTAAATTTTGCAGAAACATGCAGAAAATATTTTTATGCAGGGCAAAATTTACTTCTCTCAATATATAATGCGAAATTCTCTCTCTATTTTTTTTTATTTGTTCCAGAAATTTTAAACATGCGCCTTTCCACATTTTAATATAACACTCAGTCATTCATACTCTACAATAATTTGTAAAATGCATAAAAATGTTAACAGAGAAATATTGTTGTTTGTTGTTGCTAAAAGTATTCTTGCAGCATTTTAAATGCAATAAAATTTTTTTATTGATGTAATGTAATACCGCAATTATGCCATTTTTTCGCTTTAATATCCTTACAATAACTGCAATAGTCGTTAATTAAATATTTAAAATATTTTTTTAAATGTATAAAAGTTAATTTATTTCATTTTTTTTATGAATGTGTAATGATGTGTTAAGTAAATATTTATTTTTCTTTCATTTTATATAATTGTATAATTCCTTTTATAAGAAAGAAAAAAAAGTAAAATTTAACTTTTGAGTATCTCGTCCTTTTAATGTGTGTATGTATGATTTTTAATTAAATTTAAACCAAGGTTTCGACAAAAATTTCCTGTGTAACATTTCAATCGTAGAATGAATTTAAAATTACTTTTGAATTTTTTTAAATAATATAGTTAATTTGAAAATATAAATTTATTTCAGAATTGTTTATGTTGACACTTTCACTTTTTTTCATCGAAAGAGAAAAAATGGAAAACCATAGTCATTTTGCATAAATAGCAATGCATTTTTTCATAACTAAGAAATATTATGCTAGAATTAAGTTTAATATGCCAAAATGTGACGTATTATGCTAGAATTAGGATAAAGTTTTGTATATTATGCTAAACTTGGACATATGAGATATTTTGTTAAAATTTGAATATTATGCTAGAATTTAGTATATGATGCTAGAAAATGGCACAATCTTCTAAAATTTGGCATAATTTGTTAGAATTTGATGCAATCTGCGTACTTTAGCACAATATGCTAGAATTTGGCATAATATGCTAGAATTTGGCAAAATATGCTACAATTTGGCATAAATACCTAAAATTTTAGAATTTATGCTAATTTTTAATATGTTATGCCAGTATTTAGCAAAATGTGCTAAAATATTGTATAATAATATATTTGGCAAAATGTGCTAGACTTTAAGGCATAATGTTAGACTCTGGCATATTTTGCTAAAATTTGGCATATTACGTTAGAATGTAGCATAATAAACTAGAATTTAGCATAATCTGCTATATTTTATATTATTCTTATTCCTGAGTGCAATTGATTGTAACAGGAATATTCCAAAAATTAAAGAATTTATTTAGGACTTTAAGGCTATTAAAATTATAATAATTACACACATTTAAACCAATAAGTATAATTAGTTTAATAAGTTAAAAATGAAAATTTTTACTTCCGTACCAAGCAATTCCTAAAAAAAGTTTTTATTTTTTTAAAGTGTCATCAAAATCAGGTTCTTAAACTTTTTACAATTAATTTTGTTTTTTCATCTTTTTCGTTTTTTTTTTGTAAAAATTTATTAATTTTACCAAATTTCAAAAAATCTTCTTCAAACACTTAGTATTTGTATGTCGTATATGTGTTGTAGTTATAAAAATAATAAATTTTCTCAAAACATAGAGAAAAAAACAAGAAAATAATCATCTTTTCCCTTATATCCTTTCACATATATAGAAAATCCTTCTTGGTTTTAACTTTATACTGTAATTTTATTTTTTTTTTTTTTGTTCCCAAAATGATATGTTACGTTATTTATCTTAATAAATATGACACTATAAATTGAAATTCTTTTCCAAATATGAATCAAAAACCAAAGAAGAATCAAAACAAGAAAAGATACAAAAATTTAAAAAGCAAAAACAAAAACAATTTAAGAACTTTGATGGTATTTCATTTTTTTAATGTTAAAAGATACAAAAACTAAAAAAAGATATACAGGACTTAAAAGTAATAAATAAATAAAACAAAAGAATGAAATTGAAAAATAAAAATTAAGAAAAAGGAACAAAAACAAATACTCATAATTCTTTTCTTACTTCCTTTGTCCGCCTCCCACCCTTCTCCCCTAGACTCTACCGTTTATTGTACGATCTTTTTCTTTTAAAACCTTCTCACCATCTATGTATAATTTGTAAAAGGGCAAAAATACATGAACCCATTAAAATACTCAGTACTCACTTATTATGCCATTGGGCCATTCAATAAGACATTAGGAAACAATAATGCGAAACATAATAAAAAAAAACAAGTGGAATTTCAAGAGTTATTTGTCATCCAACAATAGGTCATAACTTTCTAGTTCTCCTCTCATTTTTATCCCTCATTTCATTTTATATATACAATAGTGTGTTTGTGTTCATGTATGTTTGTGCATTATATCGTAAAAAACAAGACCCCATAAATCTTTAAATATGTACATACTGTTTTAAGTGTGCTACGAAAAAAAAAAAACCCCGTTCATATATAGAAAATATTTTTCAGTTTAAAGAGAAAATAGAGAAATAATAACTGTTCAAATCAAAAGAGTAAAAAAAAAATAATGTCATTTTAAAAGGAAATCGCATATTTTTCATATCTTTGGGGGGAAAAGTTTTTTTTACAAAAATATTTTTCTTGATTTTTATGATTGTTTTTTTTTTAATGTCGTGCTCTACTACACTCGTATGTGTGTAATTTTTATTGCTGTTTATTTCATTGTATAATTTTTACTTTAAAAAATGAAAATTAAATTTTAGTAAATACCATGTTTTTTTTTTATTAATTTGATTTGGAGGAACTTCAGCAATTGATATAGAGGAACTACAATATACTGATACTAGTAATAAAACTTGAGGAGAAATCCTGATTGCGTGGGTAACTCTTTTAATTATATTAAAATTTTCAAATCAGAAAGTTTATTCAGTGTATGTAAAATATCCAAACCTAATTGAGGAGCGATGAGGGCTTTTTTTTGTTAGTAATTAATCCAGCAAACAGTGGGAATGAATTTCATTAGAGATTTTTGAGCATTTTTAATTCATAACTCACGTGAGTAATTTCTGTGTAGAACGATGTGTAGATTGTCTACTGAAAAAACTCATGTTTCTTGAAAATTCAATCAAATCATAGCAATTATAGCTTTGTGCTTAACAAACCTATAATTTGATTGAGGTTAACTGATCGACTACACTAAGTTTCAACACGTAGATTGTACACTAAAATATAGTGAGTTCAAATTTTTAACGCTTTATTAGATGAATTTTAATATTCTTTAAATTTTAATTAATTACACCGGCTTACCCCGTTCCTCTTCTTATACAATAGTTTGAAATGTATAAAAGAATTTTTATTGGAAAAAGTCTATGGGTTCTTTTCAATTAAAATTATAAAAAATTAAATTTGAATAACGTTTGAATTGTGATCCCATGCCAAAATACGTCATTACCAGGTACTCTTGAATTTTTTTAATTACATTCAAAAATTTTTTTTATATAAAAATATCAAAGAAATTTTGGTTCGTATTATATTTGGACCTATAGTATGAATAATATTGTGCAAAAAATTTTTGAAAGTGGAATCTTTATTTTGGTACACGTGTAACTTTTCAATAATCAATCAATTTAAGTTTTACATAAAAATTTTCAATCAATTTTTCTCCCTTAACTCTTTAAATTCATTAGAATTGGTAAAAATTGCATTTTATTCGTCAGGATTTTCTTTTTATAAGAGGACAATGAAAAAGTTTTCTTTTAAAAGAACAATCGAAATACAAAAGTTTTTTTATTTTTTTTTTACAAAAGTAATCAAAAATTTTTGAAAGAAAAAAATATTGTTTGCCAATTTTTTTGTCATTTCTTTGATAAGTTCAAGTTGGCAATATATTTGGCAAAATAAAAATAAAAAAATCCATTGGAGAAATCGAAAACTATAAGTCAATCGGACGACATTTTATATTGTTAAGGTTTCCTGTTCAGCATAACAATTTAAATTATGCGAAATTTCTAAGTATTAGTGGCAATAGATGTTAAATTCAATCAGTGCTGCCATCTTCATTGGAATACTGAACTTAAGTTTTGTTTATGTAATTGTTTAGTTAAGAATTTTGATTATTTCAAATCTCTACAAATCTAATTGAAACATCCTTAATTAGTTTGTTTTTTATTTGACTACGTGTTCACTTAAACAATAAATCCTTAAAGTATGCAATTTTTTTCAAATTTAAAAAATTTTATCTAACAAACAAGTGAATACATAGCTATACTACAAATTAGATCATTCGAATTTCATTGCATTGAAACTTGATTTCAGTTTTTTGATTTTTCATTTAAACAGAATGCAAGAAGAGGCAAAAATAAAAATACTTCAATTTTCATATAAAACTAATAAAACTTATCATGGACTTAAACAGGAAATTCGAAGAAAAACTACAAGAAAAAAATTGATGAAAAACAGTTTTAAAATTCGCACAAAGCTACAGGAAATCAAAAAAAAAAACTTTATTTTTTCGTTTATTTGTGTTTTTTTTTCTGTATTTTCCATATAAATATCAATGAAAAAAAGTTAACTTTTGAAGTATGTACTTTAGTACAACTAGCTTTTTTTTATTATAACAGGGTGTATTAAAAATTAAAAAGATATTTTAATTTGATCTTTAGTTTTGAGAATCACTTGAAATAGGATCAAATCCACCTCTAAATAAGGAAGGAATTATAAATAACACGTCAAAATTTGACATTTTTTTCGAACATTGGCTTATTTTGCAAGAATTTAACATTAAATGCTAGAATTTGGCATAATATGCTTAAAATTGGCGTAATAAGCTAGAATGTGGCCTAATATACTAAAAATAGGAGTAAAATGTTAAAAGTTAAAATAATATGCCAGAATTTGGCTTAATATCCTAAAGTTAAAGATATTATGGTAAAATTTAATATAATATGCTAGCATTCCGCTAGCTTATTCTAGAATCTGACATAAAATGTAGAATTTTGCGCAATATCAAATATGTAAAAATTGAACAGAAAACTAGACCTATTTGAATTCAAACACCCCGTTCATGCAATTCAATGTCTTTTTATGTACATTCCTTGTATCCATGTATATTAAAACACATAGAATTATATAATGACTAAACGCAATGAATTCTTTACAAAAAGTTCTGTTTTTGACCTTTTCATGAACTTTCTATTGAAAAAACTAAAAACAAAAACAAACGAATATAGTAAAACAAAATATTTAAATGTTAAAGGGAGAGAATTTAAATTAAAAAGTTTTGAACTATGACCAGCCTTTACTTTAGGGGCTTTAATCAAAGATATCAGTATTAGAATTTTCTTCTCCTTTCTTTTTTTTTGCTTTTTTTAAAATACTTTACATATTAGCTATGTGATAACCATTTTATGTATGTGCTAGTTTTGTATTCAAATTGCAAGTGCTCTCGTTGTTCTACCACTATTTACAAATGTAATTCTATTTTAATGTTATTGGATACTTCTTGTATATTTTTCAAGCAGATAATATATTGCAAGGATTCAAACAATGTACTTGTACACATATTTTGAAATTGTTGCATATTTTTGTATTAAAAAGAAAAAAATTGTTTGTTATATAAAGTTTTTAAATCCGCAAATGCTTAAAAAATTTAATGAGAACGGTTGAGGCCGTATTATGGTTAAAAAATTGATTTATAGTGATTTTTATAGTGAATGAAGAGCAATAGCTTAAGCTCTTAATTTTAGCTCTTACTAATTATTTTGGATTTGTGGGATGAAAATATATGAGATCCAGAAAATGTTGAAAGTATATGAGAGAAAAATCAACAACTGTTAAATAAAATGGAAAATTCTTTGATTATATATAAATAGCAAAGACACGGTTCGGCCTAAATTGTAGTTCAATTTCTAAAAAGGAGCCCAACCGTTCCGGTATATGCCGAGAAAAGAATCCATTTCAAGTGAAGTTTAATGTTTAGTCAGCTTATACAAAAAAATTCGCAATTTACAATGCCAAATAAGATAAATTTTTCGTTCTTCTTCCATTCTCAACTGAGTGCCAAATTCTTCCAACAGCAAATGTAGAGAATACCTATAATTCTATTATTTTGAATATATTATCTAAAAATCACATAAAATCACGATATTAATTAATAATAATACAAAAAGAAAAATGGTGTTCATCGTATGGACATCCTGACCAAAAATAAACATTTTCGGTTTTAATTTTTAATTTTATATAAAATAAAAATCCGAAAACCTTACGCATATAAATAAAATGATTTATTTTAAAATTTTATCCACTATTATTTTAAATTAGCTACATTCCATGGTTTATTTTTCACATTTATTTAAATTTTCACATAATATTATTTAATTATTCATTATTAAATGCCATTATGGTAATATAATAACACTTTTTTTATGTATGTTAGTCTCATAAATTCAACGTTTATTTGATCGAACACACTAAAATATTATATTACGAGTATTGTCGGAGAGAAAAAAAAAATTTAAAATAATTTTTAAAATAGTTTTCGGAATAATTTTTTGTTTTTTAAACATTATTTGCATATTTTTTGAAAAAGAAAAACAAGAAAAAATTAAATGTAATTTATAGAAGAATAATGGTGTTGCAATGGAACGCATGGTTCGCCATTAAAATGAAAATATAAATTAAATAGCAGAAAATAATACACAATCTGTTATACACTCTCCCATTATTATAATTATTATATTCATATTCACACACACATACGAAAATGTTAATCATATATGAACTATTTTTTTTTTCCTGCTTTGCTCTCCTTGGGAGCATAGGGTGGTTTTACTTCTGCTCATGTCATGTTAGCCGTGGCGATTTCTTTCTTTATTGTTCTTTGCCACGTATTTTTTGGCCGTCCCACACTTCTTCTATCCGGCGGACGTCGCAATGTATGGCCTATCCATCTCCATTTTTCTTCTTTATAACCCTTGCGATTGGTTCTTGGTGGGTTAAAGCCCAGAGGTCTGTGTTGCTAATTCGTCTAGGGCAGAATACACGGCAGATGATCCTTAGGCTCCTATTTATGAATACCTGCATTTTATTTGTGTATTCTTTTTTCACTAGCCATGTTTCGGAACTATACAACAGGACCGGCTTCACACATGTGTTGAATATTCTTAGTTTTGTATTCCTGCATAAGTGTGAGAATTTCCATATGGTCCATATTCTGCCGAATGCCGCCTTAGCAAGTTTTAGTCTATTTTCAACGTCTTCTTTAACCCTCCGGTTGTTGATATTATACTGCGGTGGTAGTTGAATTGTTCAATATCTTGTATAGCGGCTGTTTTTATGACGAAGGGGATAGTGCTTGCTGCATTAATTTGGAGTGATTTGGTTTTTCTCGTATTTATTTTTAGACCGACCGCTGCTGCCTTTATATGCAGCTCGTTCAATTTTGCTTGCATGTCTGAATATGTGTGCGACAGCAGAGCGATGTCATCTGCATATTCCAAATCTTCCAGGCGGCTCGTTAAAGTCCATTGCATGCGCCTTGGAGTGGTTGTTGACTTCCGCATTATTTCGTCTAGGGCTATGTTGAATAGTAGCGGAGAGAGTGGAAACCTCTGTCTTACACCTGCCTCGATACGTATTGGCTCTCCTAATTTATCATTATGGACGACTCTAACTTCGACATCTTTGTAAAAAGCTCGTATGAGGTTCGTTATTTTTTTTTTTTTATATGAACTATTATGTAATAGATATTTTTAATATTTGTTTAATGTATAGTGTACGTACCTAGAGCATTAAATTTGTGTAATATAAAATGCATATATATATATACACTTTATTAGCCTTTTCTTGTTGTTTTGTTTAGTTTAAGGTCATGAATTGTAATTGAACGTATTATATAATAATATTTGTAATCTAAAAGTAATTAAAATTGTAATTAATTGTGAGAAAATTTCGCAAAATATAATTTTAATGTATACGTATATAATAACCCTCATTACAAAATATTATTATTAGCTAGTGTTATACACCCTTGTATTTGTTACCTATCTTACATATTTCCATAATATATTTTATTTTATTTTTTAATAAATTACTGTAGTATTAGTAATTCGTGTATTTTAATTTTAATAATAATTTATAAACTAATTCAATTTCTATACTAAAATGTTTTACCCTTAACTGAAGTTTATATTATTCTTCGGCTATACTTATGCTATAGAGCTATAATATTTTGTAATTTCGCCTTTAATTAAAATTAATATAATTAAAAGATTTTTACTTTATAAATATTTTTGTAATGGAATCATTAAAAGGAATTGTGGGTACTATGTAAAAATAATGGTATTCATTAATTTAGTATAGAGAGAAGAAATTTAATAAATTTTTAGTATTTTACTTATTTTAAGTCTATGTATTTATCATAAATAATAATATTTAAGTCGTATGGTACTTTTGCATTATATGAGGTAATAGGCATATATAGTTTGCAGTTGTTCATGCTGTAACTAGAATTCTAAATTTTACAACCCAACCCAAAATTCTCCAACCATGCCTCCAACCCAAAATCCGCACCAAACAGTGACACGTTCTGAATGCATTTGTTTCTTAACTTGTGGATTTTCTGAACCCCAAATGTGACAATGTCGGTTAATAAAGCCATCAGGATGAAAATGAACCTCATCCCTGAAGATGATTTTGTATGAAAAATCAGCCTCCACTTTTTGTTGTTTCATAATCCATTCAACAAGCTCTCTTCACAGTGTGTGATCAGTAGGCTTCTGTTCTGTAATCAATTTAACTTTGTAAGCATGAAAATGCAAATCTTTCGTAAGAATGCGCTATAGAGAGGTTCTCGAAATGTGCAATTCTTGGCCACATCCCTGAATTGATGTTCTTGGACTCTCAGCAGCACCCTCTCGAACTGCTTCAATGTTTTGTGTGGAATGATTTGTTGAAGGACGACCAGACTGTTTAAGATCACTAATTGATCCAATCTCTCTAAATTTTTTAATTAGTCTTTTTACAGTTGATTAAGTTAAATCACTATTCCGACCATATTTTGTACAAAAATTGCGAATTGATGCTGCCAAACTTTCATTATTTATAAAATATTGCTCAACAATAAAAACGAATTGTTCTTTTGAGTAGCATTCCATTTTTAATAACTCTGAACTGTCACGCTGTATTTTTTTTTTTTGCTACAAAATTCAAATCTTGCATGAATATTGGGACACCGCGTCGAATAATAACTTGAAAAACAATTTTTTTAGACGAACCTGATAAAAATTATTAAATTTCTATTAGTAATGTGTTACATCTTTCCTTACTTTAATATTTCATACTTAACTTTAATTTGCAACAGAAAAAAAAAGACATTAATCCCATAATGGTTATTAAACGCCTATACAAAAATTATAAGAAAGAAAATTAATTTGTACAAAACGAAAACCCAAAAAAAAACAAAACAACAAACTGGCTTATATATTAATTAAAATAATGGACATTTTATTAAATAAGGATTAATAAATATTTAGAAAAGCATACGAAGGTAAAGGTAAAAATTAAAATAATTGGAAATTAATATACCCTCTAAGTCCACTCTTTAAATATCTCATGCAATTTTTATTTTCTCTTTGTGCTCTTTTTTTAATAATTCTAATAAAAATCTCTTTTTTATATTTTGCTCTCACCTGGACATTTCAGTAATTTTTTTGCTGTTTCCTCCATTTTGCCCTGAGTTGATTCTATAAAAAAAAGTTCTACTTAATTAGAAATAAATTTTGGGTTTTTTCTTTCATAATAAATTTTTGATTAATCTCTCCAAAATTAGAAAAAAAAAGAAAATAATTGTTTTAAAACAAAATGTTAATGAGAAAAAATGGAGATTCTCGTAGACCTGAAAATAGAAACCTGGTGGCTGAATGAGAAAATAAAAATTGAAAAGGGCAGTAGAAATTGTTTAATAGAGAAATTTGTAACAATACCTTTTTGGTAATTTCAAGTTGTTAGGTATTACAAAATTTCGTATATTAATAAAATAATCATAATGGTATGCCCTAATGATTGTTATTGTAAAGGATTAAAAATATTTTTATCCTAATCCAAAATAAAAAAAAATTCTTTATAATTTTATAAATATTTTTAAATTCTAAAGTATTTTCACGTTTAAAATATGAAAAGCCAACATTTTTTTATTTACAAATGAATAATTCCCGAAAATTGAACTTAGTTAGTGTTTTTGAATTACTAAAATCAGAAAATACGTTTGCGGAAATAATATAAATTTTATGATTTCAAAGCGCCACTGGCTAAAGTAAAAACTAGTAGGTGCTTGCTATCTTAAAGTGTAGTTGTATAAAGAAGTCAGAGCTGTAAAGCTGACCTGATGATTATTTGCTGAATTACTAAAGAATTCAGCAAATTCCTAAGAAAATGTATTTAGTTTTTTGTCATTTGTAAGAATGTTGTTCGGCATAATTCGGAAGTACCTGGAATAAAATTATAATGCACTTTTAGATTTTAAGCGCTCTTTAATTTGGCCTGTTAAAATTTGTACGAAATTAGAATTAATATTATCATTTCTCATTAATGTTGAATTTAATCAAACTCTCATCCTAACGGTAAATAACATAACCATAAATTTTTTTTATTTTTTCTGAGTATATATGCGTAAAATCCGAATAAAAACTTGTTTTGCGTGTGTTGAAAATGTGTACAGGTTCCACATTTCGTTAGAATTAATTTGTGCTTCTTAAAATTTTCTTTTTTTTTTAGAATAATTTATAATCAAATTTATACTTCATTAAATATTTTTGTTTGATTTGACGTAAATAAAATTGTAATATTTTTAATAAGAATTTAAAAAAAATTCTAGTTTTTTTGTAATGGTCGTAATAAAAAGAAATTAATTGTAATTTACGCAGCAATCGAAGGGCAACTGATAAAGACAAGAAAATTTATGAGATAAGCTGACTTACAAGGGTCACAAAACGGACAATAACATTGGTCTGGTACAGCTGGAAGATAGATTCTTAACTTATAAGATTAAAAATAGCATTTTGTTTGGTAATTTAATTATTGATCAAAAATTATCTTACTTTTGTATAGAGAATGTCGTCACACCAAGAATGAAACATTTGTAACCCTACAAAGTAGTTATATATATTCTTGCTCAGAATTTGGTTCTAAGTCGTTTAAATTATGTCTGCCCGTTCGATGCTGGAGTATTCATTCAAAAATGCAAAGGAGTTACTGTATGCTGACTCCCGAGAACCGAACGAAATATCAATAAAGTCCCAATATTGTCTCAACTTTTTTACTTGTTTTGATCACTAACATCTCGTTAAATTTTATAGAACTAAATTAAATTGTCTGTATGATTGACTCATAAAAATGACATGGGTACCTAATTGTTCTTATTTAAAAAATGGCTTTAAAAAGAAAACAAAGCAAATCCAGCAAGGATATTTTATAAAATATTTCATTGTAATTAAAAGGATTTAAAATAAAATTATGCCGCTCAAGTTTTTTTCTCGTTTTAATAAATTTATTTTATAAATTATTTAACACTTAAATGACATTGAGAGAAAAAACTTGAAGAGGAAAAAAAGATTCCGAGAGGAAAACAAAAAAAAAGAGAAGAAAATTGTGAAAAAAAAAAAGATTTTTTTTATCCTTTTCCAACTATTTTTTGTAACAATTTCTTACATAATTTTTTTTTTGCCTGTTCTCATTTAATTTTCTGTAACAATTATAAGTTTACTATGTGTGCCTCGTAATTTTATTCTACAAGTATTAAAATATTGTGTTCATACATAATAATGAACAATTTCTTCTCCACTGTTATAATATCCTTATGTAAAATTAAAGCAGATGCTTGCTGGATTTTAGCCAACAAAACATCATAAGTACAGTTCACCAAGGATTATTATTAAGTTAATCTTAAACAATTAAGGTAGTAAAAGTAGAAAATATCATATGAATTATAAAAATACACAAAATATACTATTCATTTACGACTATATGTATTGTGTATATGAGTGTATAAAATATTTTTTATACATATTTATTATTATATGAGATATCATTATATAATGGTAGGTAATGTAGAGTCTTTTGATATAGAAACATTAAAATATAACCAAAAGCACAGAACAAAAAAAAAGCCCATATAAAAGACAATAATAGGTTCAGACACAAAATATAATAAGTATAAAGTAGGTAAAATTTTTATATTATTGTTCTTTTTTTATTATAATTATAAAGCTACAATAACAGGAAGTCAAATAATATAAAAAGTGAGGATGTAAATTACCGTAGAATATAAAAATGGCCAACAACAACAAATTCTACACAAAAATGAAAATAGAAAACAGAATTTTTGAGGATGAGAACAGAATTTAATTATCCAAAGGGAATGGTCTTTTGTTATCTCTATATTCGTGCGAGTATAAGGATAGAAAAATGATATGTTGAAATCGACCAACACTTTAGTAAAAGCTAAAACAAAAAAAGAAGGCAAAGAAAATAAAATAGAACAGGAAATGTGAATAAAATTCGAGACAATGCAGTAAAATGAAAAGAATATAAAAATTGTTTGACAATATTCTTAGACTGACCAGTGGTGAAGTGAGATTTATAAAAAATGCATGGTCATTAATATTTTGATTGAAATTATTGTTAATTTGGGTTGAAGTTTCCTACAAGAGGCATGTGCCTATTCATGCATAACAATAAAGCATCAAAGAAGACTGAAACTGGTTGTACTCCCTTTTTAATGCGAAGCGGTATGACATCATATAAATTGTTCTTCTTGAAAAATCCGAAACTGTTGAATCATTTACATTGAGACATCATTTCAAATATGGTATTCATGACCTAGCAGACTTCGGAAGATAGTGCTTATTATACCAAGCAATATTTATCGGTTTTGCGTACCATAAATAACAATAATACCATTGATAACAATATTATTATCGTAATGTACATTTATCTTGCTATAACAAAATATTTTGTCCTCCTTTTATTTTTGGAAAACTTGGAAATGTCTTTAATTCTGCGATAAATTCGTTTATTTTATAATCTCTCAAAATATTGTTTCAATTATTTTATTCTATTACTCTCATAATTGTAGTTTTATGCGTCACAGTTTGGCGCGTTTCTGTTTTACTTATTAAAATGGGCAACAGTTGCCTATACACTTAATTTCATCTATATTTATATAACAGTATGGATATAACTGCTATTAAGTGCATATTCCAATATTTGAAGAGAAAAAAAATCATGAGTACATATAACAAACGAACGTATAAAAACAAATGAATTTTTTCACTAATTTCGTCCGATTTTCTCTATCTCTCGCTCCCGCCAAGCATGAATATAAAACAATAATGTTATACAAAGCCATCAAAGCTATATTATGCTTCCGTAGTCTACAGTTTTTTTTTATACATTAAAAAGACAAAACCAACGATAATAAATTTGTTGCTATAATCATTTTTATTTATTAAAATAGAATGTGTGCCTATAACTGTACTTCATGTACTGTAATATAATTATGATATTATTATATTTGTATTTCTGTATGTGTTTTTGTATTCATTTGCAATTGCATTAATATATAAATTTTCTAGGGCCAGAATATTGTTCATTTATTTACAAGTTCATAAAGAAAAAACAAGGAAATAAAAGCGATAAAAGAAGGTATAGAAAATGTGGAAGAAGTGGAAAAAAAGTTGGAAAATAAATAGGAAAATTGAATTATCTTACTTCAATAATGTAAAGATGGAAGTACCTGGTTTTATAGATATAAAATGTATATTGTTTAATGAACTTTTATGTTAGAAAATATTAATTATGAAGAACAAAACACGATGACTCCATTTTGTAGAAAAATAAGAGGTGAGAAATTTTAATTCCATTGTTTTTTTGTTGGTTGTTATGTGAATAAATAATTTCTTGTATTTTTATTTTACAAATTTTAGGATGTACAAGAAGTTTTTCAATTAGAAGAATAATTTTCATCAATTGTTTTGAACTTCAGAATATTTCTGGAATTTTTTTCAATAGCAATTTATGTTTTCCAAATTAGAACAAAGTATTTGGAGGATAACACACTTACACCCTCGTGCCGAGGGAATTGAACAATCCCATTAACTTGTATCATTAAAGGAGTTTGTAGGACAAGCAGAAAATTATGTCTTGATGTTACTAAAAACATTTTTTAAAGTAATAACGTTAGTACGACATCTGGCACGTTAATTTTTCTATCATGTAAGTGATTTATTTTTCCAATTATCATAATAGTAACGAAGTTTGCTCTGCGTAAATTACTGCGTAAACCTGATTATCCGGGATCAATTTCCAAGGGTGCCAAAAGAGCAAAGGCCAGAGGGGTCGCGAAGAGAGGAACGGAGGCATAGGGGTCTTGATAGACTGGATGGGGGGATGCGGTTTTTCTGTGAACCCCGCAACAACAAAGCTGATATTGTTTACGATGGAGAGGACGGTACTAGGGTTTGTCCTGCCTAGGACGGCGCGGGTCCAGCTGGGCTTAACGGATTGCGTTATAGACAGGTGAATAGAAATATTATATAATTATTGTGTTATTGACAAAATGTGCATTCAATATTTTTGTGAAATATTTTAATTGATTTTATTAGTTTTATCTTAGAATCTAGTGATTCAAATTTTTGGAATAATTTTATTAAAAAAAAAACTTGAAAATGTCTAAAGTAACTAAACTAATGTCAGTTACAATGTTACCTACACATCAAAAACTTATGTATTAAGTTCTACAGTTCAATTTAGATAATTAAGTGTTGCAAGTGCGATTCAAATCAGAGATTATAAGTAGATAGAGCCAAAAAGATCTCCCAAGTTTTCTGATGAATTTTGGAGTAAGTCAGTTTAGTTTTTTTTTTACTTTTTCGGATTTTGATTACAAAATAGGCGTAGAATTAAACCTAAGTGTATAAGATCAGATCAGCAAATTTCTAATAAATATTCTTACTTATTAGAAAATTTTTTAGCTTTGGAAGCTTAAGCTTGATTAAAATAGGTCGCACAGATAGACGTTCATATAGTGAAATGCTAACTTACAACCTTTTTCTTAAAAACTGCACTAAAAGGGAAATATTTAAATCCAACCTATTTTCATTTTAAAAGGCAAGAACTTTAAAAAGGAAATTAATTTATTTTATAATTTTATCTATTAACTTTAATTTAGAAAGTGACACCAAAAGGATAACTTTATCGTGAAAAAAAGTGTAAAAAAATAATATATCCAATAAAAAAGTTGGAATTAAACTTGAATTGCACTTGAGTACCAACCATAATACGACATACCCAAATGTATAGTATAGATTAACTTGAATGAAATAGCAAAAAATATTCAGTGACAGTAATAGTACGTAACAATGGAATGTAGTTTTCTCGTGCGTAAGTGCGAAACTGATTCATTTGAAATTTTGTGAGAGAATACTTAATTAGTGCCCATTTCAACGGTTTTGCATCATTTTTATATTAAAAAATTCTATTTAATGATCTCTTAAATGAAATTGGATAATATATCATAACACGTTATTAAGTGGCTATTCAGAGTCTGGAGTAAAACTGCACGAATGCTAATAAACTCGGGACAGATTGTAATGTCGGGAATGCAGAAGAAAAGTTACTATAATTTTGCTTAATGCAAAATGCTACACGGTTTATAGTGCTACACGGCGGGAAATACTAATTCTTAAATCCTGCTTCCTCTGATTATTCTTAAATGCGTCTGAAAAAAAATGTATTTAAATAGAAAACTTCCTATGTAGTTACAGCTTCCTCGGTAATAAAAATGGCGTTAGAAATAAATAAAATGCGAAAAAAAATTTTATTTTTAACAAAGAATAAAAATTAAGATTTTGTCTTTTTATAAAAACTTATTTTGATAGCTATAGAAAAATATTCTATCTCCTTGAAGTTATTTTTAATAAGGACATTGTTCATTCTTAATTAAAAGTTTTAATAAAATAATAAAAAATATAATATTGTAATTATATCAGTAAATATGTAGACATTACAACATTAGCAGTAGAAAAGTAATAAAAGTTACAAGTTATTTAAAAATACTGCTTTGTTCGAATTTTTATAATTATTGGGATTAAGTATATTTTGTTAAATAGATTTTAAAGTTTTTAATTATTATTACAGTTGCATTCGCAGTGGAAATCTTCCAATATTGTCAGTTAAATAAGTTGCTATGCAGAATGACAGATTTAAAATTTGCTGCTAATTCCGTTGGGGGTAAAATAATTACCCGAGAGAGAAAAAAACTTATAATTGTCTCTCAAAAAAGATATCAGAGAGCATACAAAATTTCTCTTTATATGTAATGAAGTTTCATAACCACGGTTATGTGTGAAAATTGTTACAGGTTTATAACCAAAAACCTGATTAATGAACACATGAAATGAATAATTTCAATTAATCCCAACAAATTTCCCCAAAAATTCACACCCACTCTAGGTGAAGTGAGTTCTTAAATTAATTTTCTTAAAACTACTCGTATGTTTAAATTTCATCCAAAGCCTCTAATTTTAAGATTTATTAAGCCTTTGTTAGGAACGCCATATTTTATTGGAAGAGAAATAATGAGAAATTTAGTAAAAAAAATTCGAAATTTATATTGAAATTTTTTTTTCGTTTGTAGAAAATTATTATATTTTCTTTCTTTGACTCTCTTTTTTAAATTATGCATCTTTTATATTGAATAATATTTTTTACATAATTTACGGTCCGTTTCACATTTTCGACAAGGGTTATTATGCTTTTGTGTCTAATAACGTAGTTATCCTTTTAATTTTCATTTTTATTATAAAATTTCTTTTTTTAAAATTTTTTTTCATTACTGCTCATTGTAACAATTTTTTTGTTCCTTACATCTTTGTAAACGGGTTTTTTATTGTAAAACATTTATAAATTTTGGAAGAAAATTGCATAAGTTCAATGGAGAAATTTCTTAACATTGTCGAGCTCTTATATGTATACGAATATTTAAAAAGAGTTGAAAATTTTCTTACATATTTGATGATCTTTATTGTATTCCTATTATAGCAAAGAAGGAAATAGTGTTGTTTCATGCTTATATTCGTTTATGATGCGCCTGCGAAGGATTAATAAAGCGATTTTCAACGTTCTACAACAGATATTTGAAGTAATTATTAGTATTACTTAGTTGTGGAAGCTGTTGCAAAAAAATTACTCGGTCGTATACTAAGGGCATCTAGGGATCTACGGATGGCGTAGAGATCACCTCGATGTCGCTCTTATCCAAGAGTCTTGCATAGTGAAGGATCAGGTTAAGGACCTAACACTTGAGCTATTGTATGATAATACAATTGAGGGTAGCCCTAAGGCCTGCATCTTTTTTAGTAAAAGGCTAACACATCTTCTCATTCCAGATTAATGCTCCAGTAGCTGCGGATCAGTTAGCTGCGTTGGTGAAGATTGAACAAAGTTTGTTGTATGCTCATTCTATCTCCCGGGTGACTGTGCCCATCCAGACGAACAGTTGAAGGATTTAGTAAGCTTCTGTGCACGGTGAAACTTCCAGCTGATAACAGGAAGTGATTCCAATGTCCACAACATCATTTGGGGAAGCTTTGATATAAATAAAATAGGTGAGTGCCTACTTGAATTTATATTTAGTAATAAATTAACGATTATGAATAAGGGCGATAGCCGACCTTTGCAGTGAGTTTATCAGTAGTAGAATTGATGGATGGCATGTCTCAAATAAGACATTCATGTCCGACCATAGACAGATTAGGTTTGATATCCTGGTCTCCGGGGCCTGGAAAAAGAAATGTATCGGGTGCCTCTGTCCACAGGTTAATTCGAAATGCTCCTCATGGAGGGGGCTGCTTTCATTTCTTCCAGACAATGGCTATCACTGATGCCTATCATAGGAGCGGGCCCGCCAAACCGAGGCGGAGCAATAGAACGTGCTTGTGGTGGAATGAGGAGCTTTAAAAGCTTAGACAAAGCACCAGAAGGCTCTTCAATAAGGCAAAGGTTACGGGTTCGTGGATGAAGCATAAAAGCTCACTCACGATATACAAGAGGGAAATAAGGAAAGCGAAAAGAAGCTCATGGAGGGCATTCTGCAAGGGCATAGATGAACTGCCCAGCAGTGCACGTCTTCACAGGGTACTTTCCAAAAAGTATGGTAGCGGGCTGGGCCTCATGGAACGGCCCGATGGCTCCATGCCCGAGAAAGGAAAGCGGGCGTTGGAGCTGATGGCCTCAACGCACTTTCCTGACTCGGAGATTTTTCGGAATCACTTGAATGTGGTCATTTAACCTGGGGCATCTTGGCCCAAGAGAAAGGACTTGCCATGGTACCGTAAGATCTTGACAATGGTAGGATTAGGTGAGCTGTATTTTCTTTCAATCCCTTCAAATCTCCAGGTAATGAGGGAATATATCCTGTGTTTTTGCAAAGGGGTTTCCAATATATCGCTAGATCGTTATTGGAAATTCTTTCGTGCCTTTCTTTTTGGAAATTCTTTCGTAATTTAGTTATGTCTGGGGTTACATCTGTCAGGCATAGAGGGTGGCCAAGGTGACGTATTTTCCGAAGGCAGGTAAGTGACAAAGCAACCACCCAGGGCGTTATTTTATCCCATCAGCATTACCTCTTTTTTATTAAAAGCAGTGGAAAAGGTGGTTGATAGGTTTATAAAGGACCAAGTACTGGGAACCAATCCCTTTCATGAGTCTTAGTATGCCTAACAATCAGGAAATTCTAATACGCTCGCACTGCAGGGTCTATTATGATCCTCGTGAACTCACTGGAGGTGCGGGAGGTGGCAGTTTGTTGCTTTCTTTATATTGAGAGTCCTTTTGATAACACCCCGTATTATGTCATCTGCAAGTCGTTGCACAAACGTGGGATTGATGCGACCACGAGCAGATGGGTTGGTCGGATGTTACAGGATAGAATTATTAGATCCACCATAGCTGACGAGCAAAAATACCAGCAAAAGCACTTTGGTTGCCTCCACCAGATGCAGAAGCAGGGATAAATTAACCCACCTAATTCCGTTTGGTGAACGTATTGGTCCTTGATAGGCCCATCGTCACTTACGCGTCGTACGGTGCAGAAAGGCCCGTGCGGGGCCAAGCTGGAAAAGCTTCAGAGGCTGGCCTTCTTGGAAGTGGAGAGACTGAGGCGATGCGGACGGCTCCCACTGTTGCATTAGAAGTAATGAGTTGCCACCGTGGACATGCGGGCAACAAATTTGCCAATGGGCTGGCGCGCAGGGGATTTGGAGCTGACTTTGTGCAGCCGCTGCCTTTCTGTAATCTGCCTTCTTCCGACGTAGGGACTAGGCACGAAAGAGTGTCGTCAGCCGAAAATGTTTCTTCCAACATGCTCGTGAAAGTTCACCGCGGAGCTGTTGGGGATGAGCAGGAGCCGGGTTTGCGTTATTGCGAATTTTTTTACGGGTTATTGTCCGGTAAGGTATTACTTCCATAAGTTGGGAAAATCGGGCTCTGCCCGGTGCAGATTTTGCAATTGTTTTGGACAGGGTTTCCTAAGCGTTCGGGAATTGCTGTCCAACCCCCTTACCGATTTCTCCGGTTTCATACTTGGAACGGGAATATTGTAGGTGGAGGCGTGGGGGAAAACTACAATTTACAAATCTACAAGAGTCAATCTGGTAGTACAATTGAATATGTTAAAAGCCCTTCAGGTAATGCATGTCATTGTACTGAGGACCAAATTTTATTAATGTTGAACGCTATAGGAATGGTGTTCGCTTATTTACTTTAATTCCTTCCCTTGCATAGTGGTTTTATTGGTAAACCCAATACATATCTATGTAATTGAAACTTTAAAATTTCATAACACAAAACTGACAAAAAAAAATAAAAAAAAGAAAAGAAATTTTATTCTTCTTCTTTTAGGGTAATTTAAAAGTTTTCTTAAATTACATGAGTTGGGAAATGCTTTCGCGTATATTTTTGTATTAAGGTTTTCATAACAAAGGCAAAAATGTTATGCGCTTCAAACAGAAAAAAAGAAAAAAATAGAACCGAAAAGTGCCTAAGAAAAGAATGAGTGAAAGAGACAGAACAATAAATTTAAATGATTTTTTTTTCATGCAGTTATGTCTGTTGAACAATTTTATTTTCTTTTTCATTACTTTTACTAAAAATTTTTTCTAGTATGTCTTTTATCTAATGTGTCAGTAATAATTTTTAACCACTTTGGAAAATTAAATGAATTTTTCTTACACGGTTTTCCTTTCATATGGTAATCTTTGTATTATAACGGAATTTTTGAATATTCTTTAATCAGACTTAAAGATGGAAATTTGTTGTAGTAATCAGAAAATATGTAGGGTTGAAATATTTGAATATAATCTGTTTGAGAAGACGATTTGTATAAAAACACAAACAGCAAATGACCTACAACAACATCAAACATTGAGCAAATTGTTTGAGTTATTAATGTGGTATGAAAGCACGATATAAATTACATTACATTACGCAAAACGAACAAAATACAACATGCCACAACATACTGAACATCGAATATTGAACGATAAGATTTGTATAAGGTGTTTGATTACATTTTGTTTTTTTACGATACTTAGAAAATCCTTGCCTTGGTGTAGTATAATTAATATTTCATTAGGCTTTCTCTTGAAAAACTATCTCATTGCTACTCTTATCTATGCTGCTGCGAAACAAAAAATATAAAATATTGAATAAAAAAATTTGAAAAACAGAAGAACATTTCACCTACATTCCATTGTAATTCCAGGTATGTTTTTCTTTTCCTTGTTTTCTTTCAATTCATTTCTTTTGCATTGTTTGCAGTAGAAGCGAAATTGTATTTTATCCTGCGAATAGCATTCTCTCGAGGTTTTAAAAATAAAGCAAAATAGTGTTTTCTTTCAACTTCTTTAGTTCGACGTTTTTTTTTCAGTTTTTTTTTTAATTTTTTCTTACACTTTAATTAAATTTTATATTGAATTTTTTTTTCCATTTCAGTGTCTAACAAATATTCCACATTTTTTCACACGTATATAAATAAAAAATCTAATACGACATTCTTTTCTTGGGATGGTCGTATTTTCCTCTACAATTTTTATTTTTCTTGTTTTCATACACACTTCTGAAATTGAAGAAGGCAATTATGATAATTGAGGTTTGCAAATTTTCATGTTCAATAATAGCTTAGCATGAAAAAATGTCAACAATTTTTTTACATGCCAAAGAAAAGAAAATTCAATTTAAAAATTTTTTGATTATTTTAGAGAACTTACATAAATTGTGGGAGGTATTTTATAAAAATTTTTTCCTATAACACGATGGTATATAGATTTTTGTATGGAAAAGAAAATAGTGGCGGAATAAGCTTTTGAGACTGCGATTAAAAAATCGAGTTGAAATAAATGCTATTACAAGGCTCATTGCGTTGTGCAGTTCAGGCACATAATTTCCACGTTATATACCAGTTTGTCCCCTAAACTATTAAATTTTACTAATAAAAACAAAATTCTCCCCACATTCCTCCATATAGATGCGGCTCATCAGTATGATTGAATGAATTTTACGCTAACAAATATTGTTTTTCATTGTACCTTCATTAAAATATTAAAAATTCAGGTATAAACTGTGACCTACCTCCAAAATTGTAGCATAAATTTAAGAACTAATACAATTAATATCTTGTTTTTTCTTTTTAAGTATTCTCTTGGTAATTAATCCTGAAAGATTTGAGAAAAGTATCAATTAAGAAAATAAAAAATTAAACCCGAAAGGATTTTTCAAGTAAACTTTAAATATCATTTGTAATATTACAATATGCGTTTGAATATGCCTAGACCAATACCATTATGAAATAAAGAACAAGATTTTTTAGCCTCTATTGTTGCTACTTTAAATTATTTTATTGCTCTACCTTTTGTAATTGGTAAGAAAGATATTGGTTTTTAACTCTGGGTTGTTTATTTAAATTTTGTAAATTGTTCTTTTTGGTTTTAAGGTTGGTTTAAAGCAAACAAAAGACATAATTAAATATACAGAGACAAAACTCTAACAAAGAAATAAAATCTTCTAAAAATCAGTAGAATATTATTTTTGTTCACCTCCTTAAAATATTATAATGTATAGAACATACTAGATCTTATAATACTCTCACAATTTTAATTTTTATGATAAATTTCATCTGTATATTCGTGTATAATTTATATTGTGTTTCAAATTACCTGATAATAAAAGAATCTAAATCATCAAAATTGAGTTTTGTTGTTTCATTAGACTTTAGGGAAAATTTCATTTTAATTATTCTCTAAGGTGGATTCTTGTGGTAATAAAGCAGAAGAAAATTAAAAATTTATTTTTGATTTTGCTGTTGTTTTCACTAAGTTTGAGTACCTATACATAAGCATTGCAGTTTTTATGCTAGAAATCTATAGTGTCCAGAACTATTTCTGTTAATTTAAAAATATGATAATGTAGAGAAATATCTTTTATATAAATTCTCTTCGCACTTAATGGGAAGAACTTCTTTTTTATGAAATACATATTGAAATCAGCTAAAATTTTAAGCAATAATGTGAATATAAAATTTAAATTATATATTATTACAGAAACGGGAGAATGATTGTTGAACATTTGTTGAACACACAGTAATTAAACCCAATATATCCCAATTTCTGTCAACAACCACCAGAACATTCGCAATTCTTTCATTACATAAGCCGTGTCTTATAAAATCTCTCTTCTCTTATAAAGATCAAGCTTTCATAATTATTCTTGATCATCACTCACAGCTACAGTGTACAGTATAGGAAGCTCTTACTTTGTTTATTAGGCCATTAATGATTTGGAAGTTTTTCAACTTAGTACCGTGTAAAAATTCATATTTTGCCATTACAGCTAGTTAGGTACAGCACTCGTGTTTATGGGGAAGATGCAATATGTAAATTACAAAAATATTCCAAAAACGGGGGTGGAAGGTCGGATAAGCTGCCGGAATAATAATTAATACTAAAACTTTATTAATGAAAGAGTCACAGACCAAAATAGCATGTTTACCGTAATTATTGTTAATTAACAAGATTTTCAATTTATAAATTCAAAAACTATCTTATAGACTATAAATAATTGCACGAAAATTTTTTAGAAAAAAAATATTAAAATTAATTACCAAAAAGAATTTTAAACAAAATTTGTTCAATGTTTGCACAACATAAAAACTTTTATTTTAATTGGAATTATAAACTCAAATCATAAGCAATAGAAAGTGTTTATAAGAAAGTTTCACTTCTAATATTACTCAGAAATTCAATTCTCTTCCTATTTAGCAATACAATGTGTAAATATGTCTCTATGTCTAATATGTTATATTATGTAAATTTAATTAGATATAACAAGTATGTATGCATGTATGTATTGAAGACATGTTCAACAATTTCCATAACAATATGTTAAATTCAATAAAAGCATAATTAAGCACAAACAACGTTTTACATTTTAACTATCCGCCATAGTATTCAATTTGACAGGCAATTTGTATTTTCTACACTGTTCAACTTCAAAAAAGAAAACAAAAATCCTTACTTTGTTTTTTTTTTTTTTTTGGTGAATGTTTCAAGCAAAATAAATCTGTGGTTCATATCAAAGAGTGACTAAGTCAAATTTTCTGCTTTCATAAGAAATTTCGGTATTTTGTAAAAATTTTGTCAATGTATTTAATTTGGTTTCTAAGCTATTTAATAAAAAATGTAGGTTATGCTGATGCGGCCCCCTTTAGGCTTGTTGCCCCGGATCTCTGCCTTTCCCTCAGTTGAGCCTGCCCGAGTTACTCAGAAACCGGCTGATACCATAGTATTACATTCTAAATCTAAAATAGCTTTTTATAGGGATCGTTTGCGCCTCGGGACATCTCTTTGGCAAGACCTTTCGATCATACAGTGTTCAGTCAAAACCCCAATTTCAGTTCCGATATCCCCTCTTCGAAGAGGTATCAGATCCTTTGTGTATGACGTAAGTCTAGCTCTGGTTACAGTTTTTTTTTCGCCTTGCATGTTCTTCAATCTGCCCATCAAAGATTTGTCCGCTATTCCACTTAGTGTGTTGCTCAGCAACAACCTGTGGATACTTAGAGGCATATGCAAGTTCAGGAAGAATCCCAATGGTTGTTCCATGTCTTGCAAGCAAGACTCCATTGCATCCAAACAAAATTTTTCATAGAAATTATTTTTAAATTTTCAATTCAATTTTCTCGAAGGACATATTTCCGACTTACCAAGTTTTTTTTTCTAAAACTATAGAAAATTTATAACATAATGTACAATTTACATAATATAGACACATAATGAAATTTACTCTGTATGTAAGCCCACTTTCTCACATATTCTACATATTATATGTACTTATGTATAATATTATGCTTATGGTTGAATGGAATAGTTTGCGTGTTAAAAAAACATTTAGCGTTTTATATTTACAGTTTGCAAAACAATAACTTATAAAACTCATATATTAACTTTTTTATTTTATTTTTACTTATATTATTTAAATCGAGTGTTATGATGAAGTAATTAATTTCCTCAAGTAAATATTCTTAAAATAAAAAAATATACGGAAAATTAAATGGAAAATTATTCTTGAGAAAATTACCACATTTAGTTGTATAACAGTTATAATCTAAGTTTGAAAGGAAATTATAATACTTTTGTTTTATTGTATTTTTTTTGATATTTTTAAATTTAAGGATTAAAAATTTATGTGAAATATGCATGCCAATTGAACATTTATAATTTTATTTAATTAAAATAAATTTTAATGTCGTTTTCTTCTTTGTTTTTTTTTTGAAAATATTAATATAATAATTTATAATATATGTGAATTTGATAGAAAATATTTTAATTATATTATTTTCAATTTTTATCTTAGGTACTAATTTTAATGTATAACAGTTTAAATAAGTATTACTTTAATTTAATGTAGTATAGATTGTAAAGTTAACAGTAAATTTTGATAAGGTTAGCATTCATTCATAGGTGGGTCCGTGAAATGTTGGTATACATATGTTATACAATTTCAACTACTGCCTCTTAAATGTCGAAAATTTTACTTTATATACTCTGGTACGACTCAAGTTCTTCTTCTCTTTTTCTTCAAATTTAAAATTCGAGTCATATATGACTACGATTTTAGTTTTTAAATTTTAAATTCAAACAATTCCTTGGCTCTTATTCTTCCATTCCAAATCAATAAATAGGCATAATTTTGATCCTGTAGAAAATCGAAATTTCAATGCACTTAATGGACTTCAGATAATTCACACAATTTAAAATAATTTTAGTATTTAATTTTTAATTGTTATAACAAATAAAGAAGCAGGAGGAAATAAAAAATTTTTGTATACTCACCAATCTCACTCTTTATATTACATATTGTGATGATACCGGCTTTCTCACCTACATATTTTCAATGTTTACGTGACATCCTTTTATTTTCCTCAATAGGAAAATTTCTTTTCATAAAATTTTTTTTTTTTTTATTTTTACAAGTAAATTCATGCCATACCAATTTCTGCATCCTATAGTTTTGACCCAAATTCTAAAATAAAAAAAATTTTTAACTATTATAAGGACAATGTATATATGTACATGGAAACTGAATATTATAATAATTTAGAATTTTATAATTTTATTGTCGCGATATTGTCGTTTCTTAAGGATAATAATGTCTACATTTATCCACTAAGCTACTTAAAATAAAAGAAAATAAGTTAAACTCGGCAAAGGACAATATAAAAAAAAAATAAGAAAAAAGAAATTTTATGCCAGCTTATGGATTTTTTTTTCCGACTCCAAAAAGAAAAAAAATTTATATTAAATTTTCCATGGATTTTTTATACTTTTCTTATAAGGGGGAGCTCCAATAACCAAAGAAAGAGAAAAATAAAGAATTCATCAGGATTTGGACTAGAAAACTGAAATATACTTAAATTAATTTTTTCTTCTTCTCTATATACATATACATCTACAATATATTTTCATGCTGTACTACAGGACAAATTATACAATGACGTTCAATTTTCTTTTCTTGATTTTCTCATGTTTTTCTCATGCATGCAAATTTTCTACATTTAAAAAGAATTCACCATCATTAGCATGAATATGAAATGAAGGTATATGTATGTATATATATAAATCCTTACAAGACCTTAAAAAATTCATAAGAATATTTTCCTTGAAAGAAAAATTAAGTAAAAATTAAACATGACGCAAAGGAGGGAACTAAAAACGTGACATTTAGTCAATTCATAGGAATTTAAGATGAAAAAATTTTAAATCCAATATTAAATCTAAATTAATATTTTCAACCAGCTTCTTCTGATTATACCGACTACATGGATATTAAGAATTTTGCATAAACAGAATAAATTAAAAATAAATAAGGTGTGAAATATTTTAAATCATTATGTACTCGCGTAATTCAAAATTTCGGATGCTTTGCAGTTAATAGAATACAATTCGTTGCAGATTTATGTGCTCATCATATATACTATCGGAAGCTCATTATGGTCAAACCTGCCGCTGTCTACGACAAGACGAATATAATTTTTTGCATGATCAAAAACTTATAACCTTTAATTTTCCTTTTTAAACGATGTTAAATTACGTTTTCTTAAAATACCGATGGGAAAATTTTTCTTACTTAGCGTTCTTTTCTTAATGAGCGATGGACATTTTCAGAATTTCCCCTATAATGTTATGATTTTTGATGTCAGGCGTTCTATACACTTTGTTATAACGTCTCAACAACATCTTTGAAAATCCTCCATCTCTTATAGTTATGTCGCAAAAGCACTTTTTTACTTCTATGTTATAGGGTCGAATTTTCGGTAACACCACGAAGTTTCGGTACATTATTTACAGCCTCTAATTTAAAAAACAGACATACCTAGATTAACCTCGCTCTGAAGATTTACTTGCCGATAGCTAATGTTTGTGATACGTCTCGTAATGAATGTAAGGTGAAGTATCAACAAAGGTTTCATTAGGTTTAATGTTGGATCAGTTTCTTTAGATTTTCACTAACACATCTAAGTTCCATAGTTGTTCATATAAAGTAGCAGCATTGATGTTGGAAACTGTTAATGTTTTGTCTTGTCTTGCACCTCCTAATCACCTTTTGCATTCCATAAACCTTTGAGATTTTAATTTCAATATTAATCCCTGGGATGCAGTACGATAATTAGTCCGGAATTACAGTCCAGTTTGTAAATATGCTAAAAATATGAGATACCAAATGATGACTTAACAATATTCGATCTAAGTGATTTTTAATGAAAAGTAAATAAAAATTCTATTAACCTAGTTCATGATATTAAATGATTCCACCAAATTTACACCTAAAGAATGAGAGAAAGTTATTTTGGAAATAAGAATATCATTATTTAGTACACATACTTATAACTATATACATTTTAATCTTCATTATTCGTACTTAATAAAAGCTAAACTTAAAAATATTTAATTTAAAAAGTTCATTGAATTTTGTTTATTAAATTCATTTAACATTACCATATCCCAAGATTATTCTGTAGTGTAAAAATTTTCTTTTATCTTGTATATGATTAGTGCTTTCATTTTTTGCTTTTTTATTAATAAAGTTATCATCATTCTTTTCATCCATTCGTTATAATGTTAAAGCTATTTACATAATAGTAAAAGTTGTCATCATCAACCAAACCATTTTTTTTTGCTCTTGCTATTTTACATTACCCCATATATTGCATCAACTATATCTACATTTTCTAATTAACTTTCAAATGAAACGTGAAATTCTACTATACAAAGAAAAATATGAGAAAAGAAAAACAACCCGACATAAAAAGACAAAATCTATATGGTATTTTTAAAAACACTGGATGGGATGTAAAACTTTCCTGAAAGAAATTTTAACCAAGAAAAACTAGAAACAAAACCTTAAAAGAAACCAAACAAATATTAAAGTTAAGAGGAGGAAAAAGATTTCTTTCTTCCCTCATTTTATTAAAATAAAAAGTTCTATATGCACAAAACATCCTTAATATTGCACATTAAACTTTCTTTTACCTTTTATACTCCTTAGTTCTTTATATATAAATTCTGTTTTGAATTTTATGGCAGCCCACCTACTCGCTCGAATGTTCGACATTCATTTTATTTATATTTAAGTACATTGACACATAATGAGCTGGTAAAGAAAACAGCACATAATTCTATTAACTTTATGAGCGCAACGTTAAGTTAAAAAATGTTGTTGTTTCCAACTCAAACCACTGACCGGGTTTATACACATTTACATAAATACTAAAATAGAGTTGTCCCCATTTTAAAAACTTTTTTCTTGTTAGTTTTTCAATAGTATTCTTTTTGTTTTTTCTTTATTTTTTTTTAATGCAGTGTGGAAATTTGTTGTGGTCCTTGAACTTTTTAAATAACTTGAAAATATATTTTGTTTTGTCTTCTTTGTAACATTAGTTAAACGTTGGTGTAGTGTTAAAAATTTGAAAATATAATGGGTGTGTTTAAATATTGTCAAATTTCCAGAAATGCATTCAGTTCCAAAATGATGTTTTATAAAATGAGTGGATCTCTTAAAACTCAATTAATATTTTGAATAAATGTTCATAAGAGTGTTCGCTTTTAAATTCAATTAGATAATAACAATGTCAACAACAACTGGCTGTGTTGCAGTGTATAATACGTTAGGTGGTTTAATTCATAAATGATAAATGATTCAATCTATGGAATGCCCGTTTAATGTTATGAACATGTATGGAATTTATGTTTAACGTTGAAATAGGGGACTTTCATATAGTTTCAGGGATAAAGTATGGAAAGAAAAGAGGTAGGTACTTGAAGAATAAATGGTGTTTAACAATAATAAAATTTACTACAAAAAAAAATATAAATAAAATACAGGAAATCCCGAGAAATTTCAAAATTTAAAAATTTTTTACCTTACATAAAACTATAACTACATGTAAGAATAAAAAAGTAGGACAATATTTTTAGGAAACTCGGTCAATATGTTATTGTAACATCAGAAAACTTCGGCAGCAAAAATCAATTTTGCATTTAAGTTTTAGATGTTCAATAAAAATTTATCAAAGCATCGTGAAATACGCCGTAACCTTTCTCAGTGTCTCCACAGTAGACGTACTGAACGAACTTTTCTAAAGCAGCCTGATACTCAATTTATGTAAAACACTTGATATACATAAATTCATATTCAGTCGTTTATCATTTTTATAGCTTCACCTAACTAAATGATATAAAAATTCATTAGTTACCGTAACCATATACCCAAAATTTTCTTCAAAAGTCATGTCACCATAGCTAATAATTTATTTACAAAATTCGGGAAAATAAAATTTCTGTAATACATAGCTACACACTCGCTCAACAATGTAGTCAATATTTTAACAATTTTCCTACTCAAAAGAAAAATATACGTAAAAACTCCTTAGGGCTTGTCATTGTATTTTAAAGCTCAATGGCATAATAGGATCCTCTCATAATTAAATATCCTCCAATGAGCATTTAATTCTACAACACTATAATGGTATTTGTTCTTTTCCTTTAAAGTTTTATATAATATTGTGTGTACGTCTGAAAGCAAATTAACACACATCATGATTTTGTTATTTAAACATAAACAAACGGAAAACATAATGTTTGTATATAAGAAGAAAAATAAACAGGAGATATAAATGAAATTTCAATAATGAAAAGGATATATTGTGCCGTGCATTGACAATATGAAAAGTGAATGTATGTTGTTTCTGCTTTTTCATCTTCTTGTTTTCTTTTTTGTTTAATTTTATTCATACTTGTGCTACATTATTGTTTGATTTCTTTATTTTTGAAGTCTGATATGAAAAAATTTTTCTTATTTTAAAGAATTCAAACGAATTCGAGAACAGATACAGATATCTTATTAAAATTCGATAAAAAATCAAGACATGGAGC
Source organism: Condylostylus longicornis (assembly GCF_029603195.1). NCBI lineage: Eukaryota > Metazoa > Arthropoda > Insecta > Diptera > Dolichopodidae > Condylostylus > Condylostylus longicornis. Next base: position 2,010,088 of record NW_026577974.1, read on the forward strand.
AGTATATTTTGGGGTATCAATTATTTTGAACTATACTAATATGCGGAAATGGGTGCGGAAAGAAGTAGAAATGCCTTTGTGTCAGGAGTAGTCACGTTGTACTAAGCACCTTGACGAGAGTACTGTAGAAGTAATAAGTGGATTGAAAGAAATTTAACAAATAACTAACGTGTACAACAGGAGAGGTAGATTCATGGACACGACGCTATACGCTGTTTTAACGTACATAGAGAAATCCAAATAGTAGAAGGAATATAAGCAACCTAATTTTCTAAATTCGGCATTGACTTTTTTTCGGAACATAGACGCTATTGTACGAGCTCCACAGGAAGTGGAAGTGGAAGAGGTACAGCCGATTGAATAAGGTTCAAGGCGTGAAGTAAATTGAATGAGATACTTACTACTATCCTTTATATTATAGTATCCTTTAGCTGAGGCTCTTGTTAGGTTAAAATCTTTCACCGTACCTTTGGTATTGGTTATGGATAGCTTAGCGTCATCAAAGGGGGTGACATCATAGCTACTGCTTTCGTGAATGATATATCCAATCAAATCGCGGATAGATTCCCAAGGGTGATAAATATGATAACGGAAGAGGGTTTCAAAGAGTGCTACTAAGATGGCGAGGTTCGCAGACTTTCTGGAAACCTCGAAAATACAAAATAAGTTCTGTTTCTGAAAAAGTGCTAGGATATCCTGAATAGATCTGTACCTTCCGAATTATGACTGTTACCAAGAAGTCATATCGCAAGATTATGTGGTATAAAAATATAGAGGAAAAGTAATGATAACACAATGAGTTTCTTGTTGCAAGTAAGGGTTGAAACGCTAATCTCCGGTTTCTATTTATTGTAGAATAACATTTAATAATTTTGTATATCATAACTTTTGTTTATAACTTTTAAAAAACAAGTCTTTTATTTTACTTTACAAATATTATTTTTTAACCAATATAATTTTAAGAGCCTATACATAAAACACTTTCATAATAATTACTTGCATAAGAGCAATTAACATATACTATTAAGAACATTAATATTTAAATAATATTATTAGCATTATTAATTTTGTACACCTAAGGAATATACTCATCGTAACCATAATTATGTGAGCCCTCTCAAAAATACACTAATTAGTTTATTGTATAAAAAAATATGTAAATATAAGGACACTGTGTAAGTTTAAGTACTACAAGAGGATATAATAATAATTTTGCTATAAGAATTAAAGACTCCCTTATTCTACATATAACACTTCTTCAATTTCAAGTAATAAGTACATATTTGTACATACTTAGATGTCACTTGTTAACATTAATGTTATGTGTGGGTCTACAAATAATGTACACTTAGGATTTTTTTATAATCAACCTTTTAAGTTGTATTCAAATTTTCAATTCCTTTTGCATAAAACAAAATAAGTAAGCAACCAAAAAAAAAAAAAAATTAACCTAAGGGTAAAATTCTTTTCACTCAAACAGTTTATTTTGGTCATACACTAAAAAAAAAAAAACATACAACATTAAAAGTTTAAGGTTACCTTTATTTAACGTTAATACAAATGTACATGAGTATATTATTATTTTCCTTATTTATACTTGTTTGTACATTGTATATTTGGGTGTTAACTAATATGTTAAGGAAATGTTGAAAGTGAAAAAAAAGGATTTTTTTTGGAGTATTTTTTTTTTAACCTAAAGGTTTAAAATTAACGTTACAATATTATAGGAATTTTTTTTTGTTATTATTAAAAATGGTGTTATTTGGGTTGTGTTGAATATTGTGGGAGTTGTTAAGAGAAAAATTTATATATATATAGTTCAGTTCAGAAAACCTAATAATAAATAGGACATGAAATTTTGTACCCTATACCTATACATATACGTTATGTACCTATATACCCATACATGAACAAAGTTACCTGCATTTATTTGAAACAGTACCTTTCGGTATTTACCAACTTTAATATTACAATAGTTTTTTTTTTTTTTTTAAAGTGAAGGATATTAAAAGGAAATTAGAATTTTAAAAACATGTTGAAAATATTTTCAAATTTCGTGTTTATTTTGTCTTGTTTTGATTTTTTGAAAAACAATATAGGGACAATATTAAAATTATACTTTATTCCCTCTAGAGTCTAATGTATAGAAAAGTAAGGAGTTATACAAAGCAAAAAAGAAAAATGATGAAATATTAGAAGGAAAACTCCAAGGACGCAAAAATTTTTTGTTTTATAGAAAAGAAAACTCACAATATTTTATACCTTTAAGAATAATTTTTAACTATAAAAGGAAATTATAAAATAAACTTTTTTTTATGAACAACTTAAGCGAACAAATTGGTAAATTTTATTAGAAATATAGAAAATTGCATATAAAAACAACAAATTTAACACTTAATTTAAGTAGCACAATTTTTCTTTAATAAGTTTTTTATTACGCCAATTTAAGACAAGGACCTATATAAGTTTGTACATATATGAACAATGCGTTAGATGAAATTTTATCGAGCACATAAATTATAATGATTAAGTGTTTGACTAAATTTTTAAGGAAATGAGTACAGCTAGTAGTGGAACAGATAAAATTTATTTAATAAGAAAAAAAATTTTTCGTTGAGAAACTATTAAATTCTCTCTTTTGAACAATGTCATGCCAAGGTGTTTCTTCCACCATGCTCGGGAATGTCATTTGGGGAGTTGTTTGGAGATGAATAGAAATTGAGTTTGTATTATAGCGAAAGAATCACGGTACACATGGTTTGTGATTGCCGGGTACTGGCTGTCCGGCATCGTAATTGTTTTGGACGTGGTTTCCTAAGCGTTTGGAACCTAGTTTCAAACCTCTTAGGTGATATCTTTAGCTTTATACTTGGAGCAGGGATATTAAACACAGAAACGTGGGAACTGTATAATAAGTTGCGAATGGATCCGGTGACTGGAAGAAGATGCCCTTTTGCCTGACTCGATTTCCCTTAAAAATTTAAAATCTGCAATTCCATTCCAACGTCAACTACCTAGTGCATATTTTATTCTCTTGTAAATAAGGAGACTTAGACGATGCGCACTATGCACTTTGTAAAAACTTGTTTTCAATGTTGCATCCTTCATTCTTATTATCATCAATTCTTTACGAATTTCATGTTTTTCCTTTAATTCCACAATATTTTAAAAAATTATCGAACTAATTTTGTTTTTGTATAATTCATCGAAAAAATCATTTCCAAATCACCAGTTATGATTGAGCTCAGTTTATTTTATTTAACACGTGTATAGAAGTTTCAAGCTGTTAAATTATTACAGAATATCAAAAACTTTTCCTGCAAAATTTTATTTTCCAAATTCTTTTTGTTTTATAAGTTTTACGTATATTATGTAGTGTGGTAGTAAATAACATCTTGATGATAGGTTAAATTCTAAATAATTTAAAATCGAATATACATAAACTATGCAAAAGCTTAAGAAATTTTCAAATAGATTTTTTGTTTTTGGTCTTGTAATAAAAGTTTTTCACATAGTTTTAAAATTTCCCACTTTATTTTTCATACTATCTGGAAAAAATATCATATAAGTGAGAAAAATTTGAAATTTTTAAGGATAAAGTGTAAAAAAAGCGATTCACTAACAAGAGAAAAAATCTTAGAAAAAAAATAATATTATAAAAATTTGCTGACATGGAAAGATCTTAATCTTGGAAAGGAGCATTAAAAAAACCAAAGATTTACAAAAAATTGTAATTTTTTATTTTAAAATAAAACAAATCGTCGTAAGAGAGAAAAATAATGTGTACATATTAAAAACTAAAAGATTTCTAGAAATTTTTCCTAGAAAACAAAAAAAAAATTTTAACAAATTGTAGTGGATAATTTTTTTTAGCTAATAATTTTTTATTTAAATATCCAAGTATACTGGATGAGTTTTGTATAACCCAAAATGTTAATGTTCATTTAAAACTTCACTTTCTATTTTTCATACTATTTATCTTCTTTTCATTTCATCTAAACGTTCTCATATAGGTATACACTAAAAAGTCATGTAGTAGTATTAGAAAAAGTAGTACAACAGAAAAATTAGCCTACGAGACTTATAAAGTATCCATAAATCGATTTGATGCAAGCACTTCAACCTGAAACAAATTAATGTAATCTAACCGCATACTAGATGTCCCCTGATGCGGATAAAGACACTCTAGTATTAGTTCCAACAGCTGTTCTATAGCTGCCCGAATAAATAATGTCTTCACTTCAATAGAAGCCGCTATCCTTCTTCAGTCTTTTTTATTAGGAAAAGGAATATTATATTCTATTATAAATATCTAAAGATATTTTTCCAAATTCTGTTCTGGGTTATTCTTGTCTTTTGTACAATCCTACTGCAGCATTCTAACTACCTTCCTCAATCTCTCTAGGTTCGGTTTCCCCGAATTCCACTGGCTGGTTTCGTTCTGGCAGTCCCTGTTACAAAAATGAATGTCATTCTTCGTGCCTTATGCAGTTTTTTTTATCTCTTTTCTCTATTTACAGTTGGTCACTGGAGGAGTGTTCCGAGTTAGTAAGAGAGGTTAGTCAGGTGGGCCAATTCCCCATTGCCTGTCTAAGACCCTCTTACAAGTAAAACTATAACGTTGCTCATAGCCTTTGAAAATTTTTCAGAAGCCAGAAGCGACACATCCTGCGCATGTAACCTTTCATTAAATGGTCTTCATTACCTTATAAAACTCATCTAAAATCAATATCTAAAGATAAGATGCGCATTCTAAAAAAAAGTCATTTAAAACGAGAGCGATTTCTGTTTCCATTTCCAATTTCGTCAATACTGTTGAATATTTTATTAACTCTAACATCGCACAATGTCCTAATAAAACCGAAAATACGCACATACATTCTGCTTTTGTGCAAATTTTTCAATTATTTTATGATGTAATTTAATCAATATTGATACAGTGTCTGTTGTAAAAGAGTGTTGCAGCATTTGATATATCAAAAATCTTATTTTTCAGTATTAAATTATTCTCTATATTATGGTGCAGTTTATCCTATTCCATTTGTTTTAACTAAAATAACTTCGTATAAATTTCATATTAATGTTCATCATCGTTTACGATTCTATAACAATGTTGAATTAAGTCAATTTTGTTAGTGATCACTTGTATAGTAAATCAACGTATGCAGTGCTTATTTCAAGTTCTGTGTTTACAATATGAATTATAGGTGCATTACATAATAAAAACATACACATAAAAATTATATACATATTTCACGTATAATATACTTACCCATTAAAATTCATATACATACTCGTATGTATAACACACATTATGAGTAACACGTAGCAGATAGTAAATTATTATTTTATACATATACTCGCATGTTATTATAGGCAACAAGCAAAGATTGTATGACAAGCCAGTGAAAAATTGTAACTATGGATATCTGTCAGGATAATAATCTGCAAAAATTTTTCATGACACTTTCACAAAATAAAAAAAAGAGTACACAATAATAATATAAAAAGAAATAAAAAGAAATCCTAATAAACGAAAAAAAAGGACATCAAAAATATTATGTGGCACTAATGGATGGTAGATGGCATCAACATATTTTTTCTTCTATTTTTTTTGCTCTTGCGTTAGATTTCTTATTATTTCTTATATATTTTAACAGACTTCAAGTAAAATTAGAAAGAAAAAATGGTCATCCTTAGTTCTTAAAGTCCTGCCGCTCGTGCTTCTGTTTACAGAAATCCACGCGTTCTAATTTGGATAACTTTATTTTTCCAAACGCACTTTAGGAGAAACTTATTATCTGAAGTAATCCCCTCCCCAAAGTTAAAGCCGTTTTAAGTAATATTTTTGACGAACTTTCGAAATAGAACGAAGTCAATACGAGGAAATGAGATGGCGGATTTTTTTGCAAGGGTGAGCAGGAATACTGACCTAGTAGATGAATTGGGGCGTCGGCCGCTGAAGAAAATAATTCGCATCATAGGTAAGAACAATAAACCAGGGACGACGTCTTGTAAGCGGAGGCTCACACGTGCATGGTGGCTAGAGCACTGTAGCCTTTTAGAGACGAGAAGAAGACAAAGACGTAGAGGTGTTGACGGAACATTGGCTCTTGTTGAAAATGGCCAGAATGTCAGTGTATTGTGGAGGTGGAGGATGTTCTTTGGGTCTGGCGGTCTCTGAAGAGGAAGCTCATCTTTTGCGCCTTCTTTTAAAACGGCCTGGGGGATTTATTGGAGGAGCCGTTAGCGCGGCTCAAAGAAACTTAAATTCTTTTTAGAAAAATGTGCTACTTTGCAAATCACTCACTTTGATCCGGATTTACTATGATATTTTATTTCTCTTTTATGTAAAGACCAAAGAAGTAGTAGTAGCAGTAATATATAAAATATTAGTTATTATTTTTTTTCCTTTTCTTGTTGTATAATAAAAGTAGTTATAACTGAAAATAACATGTTAGCAATTATTCATTGTTGATAGCAGTTACTCCTTTACTTTATTTAATAAAAACTATAATAAAAGAAGCAAAAGAAAAAAATGGAAATCAGAAATGAAAATAACAAAAAACCGAAATATTTTGAAAAATAAAAGAAAAAAAAGACTCATATAATCGTTAAAGGTCGCTTTGTACATTAAAACGCAAAAATATAAACCTATATACGAATGCTATACGTAAATATTATTAATTTACGTATATGTAAGTGTATATACAAACATAATGGTTGAACACCATACATACATTATGATGTTATACTGGTATATGTACTTATTAAAATTTTGCTTGAGTTCAGCTGATGATATTTTTGCTTCTTTGTGAGGGAAAACTCTATAATAAACTCAAGTATAGTATTTTTTTATGCTAAGAGAAAATACTCTTCGTTCCTTAATATTTTCTTTAAGTTTTTTTTTCATTTGACATCATAGAAAAAGTATAACTGTACTTACACGAAGATTGACATTTGTTATTTTTTTTTCGTTTTTGTTTGTTTTTGTAATAAAAAAATTATGAATATGATGTATTGGAGTTATAAAAATCTTTTAATGTAAGTTGCTTGATATTTTTATAATGTGGAATGAGCAAATAAATGTGTACTCAGATATACAACATAATGGGCTTACCTATATATAATTATACCTTTTACTTACCCAGCGACATAAATAAATATTATAATATTCAAAAATAAAATATTAATAGGAAATTTAATAATAATTTTTGCTTTTATTGCAAATTATATAAAAATATCGAATAAAATCTTATATTTTTGGATTTTTTTTTTCTCAACACAAATTATAGTATAACCAGCGGCTAAACGTAATAATTGATACCAGGCAAAACAAAAAATTTGCTTATAGCGCTTCTGGCGCTTAAACTGCGTTGCAACAAAGGTGAATCGCGGAAAGTTCCTTAGAACAGAAGGTTTGAGTTATTAAATTAGTAATGGATTCCGGAATGATAACTTGTTACAAACATACTTCCAATTAACAAATAAAATAGAAACAATTAAGTTTAAAATTCAATAAATTATATTGGAATTTTTAAAAACCCGATACTAAAATATAAATTTGTTTTTATTATTGTAATAGTGTTATAAATTTCTTTTTGCAATTTATTTGCGATATATGCTCAAATTGATATAAAATTTTATAATACTTATTAATTGAATACGCGACTATTATGTTATAATATTTTTTTCGAGTATATTTAGAATTCTGGTCATAATTTAGCTAATACAAAAGAATTTTTTTATACAAATCGTTGTAACTAAAAAAAATTATTTCAATGTATTTATCCTTACTTGTAGACAGACAAAGGCGTACGAGTAATCAAAATATAGAGAGACTGATAAAAAGCAAATTTTAAAGGGTAATATTTAAGTATTTAAAAAATTTTGTATGTTTATTTTGTTAAAACATGTTCGAATGCAAAATGTTCCGTGCAAATCAAACTTGAATGAGTCTTATAACAAATATTTCTTTCGAACATGTTTGTAACAACAATTTTTATTTGGAAGGCGAAGTGAAGTATCTTCAATTGAAGATGAAAATTTTTTTTGAAATGTACCCTTCATTCGTATGGTTCTTAATTTATAATTGTAAATCTTTCGTCAAACAGACGATTAGAAATAAAATTTTCATACAATTAAATTTTTAAAATAATTATGTTTATGCCGAGCAATATATTATTTAATCATAAAAAATTCAAATTCATATTATAAAAGATTTGACTATAAAATTGAAATAACAAAAATATATAATAGTTTTTAAACTAATGAAATTAATAAAATAAAATTAAAAACAAAAAATTTGTTAAAAATTCCTTGTTAAATCCAGATGGTATGATCAGACAAAAAACAGTTAAAATAAACCAAGTGAAAACAAAAAATTATTGCACATAGTAACAAAAACTTATTTGCATTAAATCATTTGTTATACACCTCTAATGCTATATATAGACATAATATAGAAAATAATTCAGAAAATAAATATAAAAATAAAATGTGCCATGTATATAAATTTTATTGCAATATCCTTGTACCGCCGCACGTACACTTTAAATATGTTATACATAAACATTTTACAACTATGCTACTACATGTTTTGTGGAGATATGGTAACAATAACAATCTTTGATTTATATGCAGATTTTATTCCTATTAAATATTCATACAATTTAAAATATGTACATATACATATGTACTCGTGTACATAATAATGCATATATGAACAAAAAAAATAAATAAAATTCTGTCTTTTTTTGTAGTTTTTTGTCTAAATTGTCTAAAACTCTTCTATTTTTCATGTTTAATAACACAATTTTTATACAAGTGTAATTGTTATATTTGTATGACAGATAACGTTCTATTGATCGTTAGTGTTACATTTTATATAAAAACATGAATTTAATTATAATTTTTTTAATGAAAATAAGAGGTAGGTATAGTTAGTTAAGCCAATATTAAGGTTAATTTCATTTAAAATTGATTCGAGAAAATGAAATCAAATCATAATTTTCAGTCAGTTGTTCGGGTTCAGTTCGAGTTGAGAAGGCTTAGTTAACACCCAAGAAAATTTGGCTTCATTCAAGCAAATTTGGATCTTTCAGGTACAGTGTGGAAGGGTGGCGCACAATAGATTCTTTAGGTAGCGGTGCATCATCGCCTCAATCTTCATTCTTCAAAGAGTATTAAATTGTCATCCTCTAGTTTACGAACATGTTCAATACAGTCTCAATCTATTAAAATATATTTCCATTTTAGAGCTACCAATTCCCATAATATAACTCATCTGCATGGCTGTAGATTTCTCAGAATCTCATACCACTCACCAGAAGACGTGGTAGACTCAATTAAGCAATTAATGAACGGTATTATAAAACCGTAACAAGTTGAATCAAATTTATACGTTGCATAATATTGAATAATGTGATTATTAAATTTATAATACCTTTATCGTTTGGTTTGTATTCTCTACATTGTATAAGATAACTAGAATATAGAGAACATTTTTAAATAATTTTTCTTGCAACACTATAAAAGCTACTTGAGAAAAATGAATAATGTTTTCGGAATAAGAAATTATGCAAAGAAAATGACGTGGAAAAAGTTAAACAATTAAAAAAAACCTATACGTTTTAAATTTTTAATTGATTTTTGGAATATTATTGGGAACTATAAATATTGAAATACGAATTTTAAGTACATTTTTAGTATATGTTGTTTTGCAAACATTTAACGTGGCTAAAAGTAACTGACAAACCAAAGTTTCAAATCAAGAAAAAAGGTTAAAAGTGTCGAGATTGTGTTATAAGAAACTGTAACAACACTTGAATATAAACATAACTACTTGTCACTTTATCTGGCATACCATTGCAAAGGTAATAAAAATAGTTTCTTACTGCTTCGTCGGGAATCCACCTTGTCGTGGTGAAGGGGCTGAATAAGGACTGCTTGCGGTCTAAAAACGACGAGGTTTCCAAGGGCTTAGAGTACCGGCAATAGCTTATCTCTAATAAGTCCCAGATCATAGAGTAACGGCACCAATCAATCTCTAATAGGTTCCAACCCCAAGCCAAGGTGAGACACGTGCGCCAATGGTTCAATGGCCAAGGGGTTCAATACTTGGTCGCTAGCACGGAACTCTAGATACCGGGCGCCCTCCGGTTTAAATAAATGCCTTGCCACGGTATGAGGCTCTGCCGTGGTCGACCGTCTTTCCTCACTTCAATTCCTACAGTGTATGGATAAAAGAAAACAAAACCTTAAGGGAGGTGCTCTTTTAAACGCACCAGAACGAAATAAAGAGCAACATTCGACTTCCCAAGCTCCAGAGCCTTCAAGTTCTAAAACAATATCTAATAAGGGGCAACCTTCGTGTTCTCCTATTCCAGAGCCTTTAGGCCTAAACGCACTTCGTGCTATCGAAAGACATGATGAGTTTTTGTCCTCTACCGAAAGCATATCAAACTCTTGGGCAGAGTGAAGATGTACAGGGCGAACTTTTTCCTGACATCGGTACAAAATCTGTTTCAACAACTGCAGATCTTCAAGATCGGCTTTTGATCTCCGGGTCCAGAAGTCCTTAAATGACGCAGTGAAGGGCCGCCTCAGACACCTTCTTCGTCCGCCTCATAACGAGGCCCTCGAACTGGCTAAATTAAAAATTGCTGACAGAGCTCAAAAGGCTCTAAAACATAAATCTAAATGGTCAGATGACAGGTCTCCAAAAAGCGACCCCCCAAAAAGGGTATCCGATATAGCCAAATTTTCGTTGTCTGGACCTAAAAACCTAGAGAACTTTTTCGAGAAAACCTTGAAGGTTTCTCTTAATGCGGTCGAGACTCATGCGGAATCTAGCTTACGGCGGAGCTCAATGGCGGTGGCATCTCTTCGCGGCCCAAAACCAAAAAGCCGTCCAAAAAGCATGGCCCAGGCGACGGTCAGGGAAACAAAAGGAAAGTCCTGAAAGAGCAGGGCTCCTAAGTGCCCTAAATAGCATTAGTTCAGCGAGCAAGAGTATGAGTACATCGACTATTCGATGCGTTCAGATTAATCTCCATTGAACAAAGGCAGCTTCTGCTAATCTCGCAAAGCTATCGCTTAGCAGTCGCTGGGACATTGCCTTCATCTAAGAACAATGGACTCATAACGGTAAGTTGGAGGCCGTCAAAATAAAAAACATTGTACGTACATTTATGATCTGAATGCAGAGAGACCTAGGGCCGTAATTATGATCCGAACCTGTCTGAATGTGTTTTGCATAAATGAACATATTTCACGAGACCTCACGGCGGTCTCACTAATATTGGGTCTTCTCAGTGGTGGAGAAATAAACATAAATTTGGCTTCGGCCTATTTTGTCGGGAACATTGACTGTTCCCCACTTGGGTTGACTAGTTCGTTAATCGGTGTAGGATGTGTCGAAAGAAGTTCATAATCGGATGCAACGCCGAAGCTCATCACACGGCTTGGGGAAGCTCCAACACAAACGTCCGATGAGAACAACTTCTCGAATCCATTCAGCAATACGGCATGGACGTGGCAAATGTGGGTTGCGAACCCACTTTCATAAATGCCATTCGACGAGAGGTACTTGATCTTACCTTGTCAAGTACGGGATAAGTAACATTGTCTCCGGCTGGCATGTTTCTAAGGAGCCTGCTCCCTCGGACCATGTGTATACTAGGTTCGAATTTGCGGCTCAGCACAGCACTGAATTCTATATCAGTATGCCTAAAAATACGAACTGGTCTCTCTTTAACGAGAGACTTGGCAGTGCCGTTGCCGGTATCCGGAACCAACTTCTTACGGCGGTAGATCTGGAAGCGGCAGAAACAGAAATCAATGAGGCTATACAAAATGCCTATGCCTACAGCTCACCGTTGATAAGGGTCAACAACAAGAGAGATATGCCTTGGTGGAAGGCTCCAGGTCTCCAGACGATCGTGATTGAGCGGACAAGAGTCCCGGTGGCAATTGGGTGTACCCAGCATTCCTATAACGGGCCCTGGGTATTCTTTTGACACGTACCGACTATTTGGAGGCACGTAAAAGTTATTTTCACCCCGAAAGCGGAAAAAAGGAACGCAGCCGAGGCTGGATCATACAGGCATCTTTTCTACTAAAGGCTATGGAAAAGATGTTAGCTTTACAAATCAGGAAGAAATATTTCGTCACACACCCAATACACCGGCCAACATGCCTATCAGGCCAGAAAATCCACGGTACTTCCATAGATATTTCGGGTGCTTTTGACAGTATTACTTTTGGGGTCATTGAGCAAGTGATGACGTCGAGGGGCATCTGCTACTCCACCATTAGATGGATCACTCGTAGGCTCAGGGTAGAAGAATCGAGGTGGTAATTGGTAATGACTCCTTGATGGTCGCGGCCACTAGGGGTTGCCCGCAGGTTGAGGTTCCTTCCCCACTTTTGTGGCTTCTGGTTATGGCCCAACTACTTCTGAGATTGGAACGATTAGTAGTCGGATGCATTAGCTATGCTGATAAGTCCGGAGTTCCCAACTGGTAGTTTGGCTGTACAAGAATGTAGTATGGCCAATCATAGCGTATGCCGCTTTTACATGGTGGCCCAAGGCGCGGTAAGCGGGGGCCCAAACTGGTCTTAACAGGATACAAATGTTGACCTGTATGGGCGCCATTGGTGCCCTGTGGACCTAGCCGATGACATCGCTTGAGAGGATGGTGGGAATTGTTCCTTTGCATTTAGATGTTGGTGTCGTTGCAGCGGCCAGGGCTGCTAAACTGAGGCTCTTACAATACATAGGACGTGGGTCGACGGGCCATAAATCCATCCTAGAGAAAGTTGGATTGGATGGAGAACTCTTGAACGCGTCGCACTTCTTAATCAAAATGATTAAATGCAAGAGGAACTTTCAGGTAATAATACCTATAAGGGAATCCGTCGTGGTAATTATAGCCTCCTTGCCGGCTCAGCTGTCCGTGTTGTGCACGGATGGCTCTAAAGGCGACCGCAGTGCTGGTGTATTACGATTGAAATCATCAACTTTTAACTCGAAGCTAGTCTGGAGTTGCTTAAACAATCTGGAAAAGCTGAGTGTTAATAACAAAGTCACTCTTATGTGGGCTAATGGCCATACAGGAATAGCTGGAAATGACGATGCCGATTATCTGGCCAATTTGGGGGCAATTGCCTCCTTCATTGGGCCTGGTCCGAGCGTGGGCTATTTTATTAGGTGTCTTGACCAGGTCGTGGGTGCCTGTGTGGAAAGGCGCGCTTTGGAGCTGTAGCGCTCCCGTGCTATCGCGATCCAAAGACTTCTTTGGTCGACGGATCGCGGAGATGCCTGACATTGTAAAGCGGAGCCGCTCTTCACTGCATGGGCCCTTTTACTCATATTTACAAAAAAATTGGCAGATCAAATACGCAGCGATGTAGATTCTGCGACCTTGGCACCGAGGACTCCACCTATATCGTTTTTGAGTGTGATGGCTTGGCCCTAGGTACAGATTTCTCGGGGCCTTGGACTTGGATTCTCATAAATCGTTTTACATTGCGGACCTGTTAAGATTTATAGGGAGCCTTATCTTGAGCTTTAATGATCTAGCGCGGGGATCCACAAAAGACCTGTATGGTCGAGGTGCTAATTAAATTCGCCCCACACGTAACATAACGTAACATAACAAGTAAGAATAGCTGGAGAAGTTCGATAATTCGTTCTCGGCTCAATTTGCCGAAACTAAGGCATTGAACTGTTTAGATTTAGTCTTCCTAATTTAATTTCAAAAAGATTTTTGAAATACTCCGCATTAAGGCTATTGTTTTCACGCCTCCTAATACCATTTCAATCGAATATAATTCTATTCGACAAAAGTTATATAACTTACTGATACTTATTGCATATATGTAGGTAGTCTACTTCAACTTAACTTTTGAGTATTATATTAGTATTCAAAAAGTTTCAAATTATACAAGTAATTGCAATCATTTATATTTATTTCTTTTATTTCACTAAAAAAAAAGAATTTTAATAGGCATTTAAAATTTATTTCTCATAAATTTCATTAAGAGTAACAATATTATTTCTCTGATGGGGATTTATTACTTTACAAATACAGAAAATATTTTTTCATATGTGTTAAAGTTTTCCTTTAAACTGTTTTCATTATACATATTATGCATATTATAGAAAAGTTTAAAGTACCTCCTTAAAAGAGTTTAATTTTTATGGGAGAAGTTTTTCAATGATACTCAAAATTTGTGTTTTTTTTTTTCAAATGTGACCTCAAAATATTTAAACCGGAGAATAGAAAGAATTTTTATTGAGAATTTATACAAAATATAAGTCCTTCTGCTGTACGTCCCCCATTTTCACCTTTGAATTCGGAAATATAAAATCAAAAATAGAAAAAAATAATTTTTTTTTTCATTCTATGCATTTTTAAAAGCAAATGAGAAAGCTATGTGAGTATTTTGAAAAATTTTCACTTCTGAAGGATTATTTGTTTAAAAAAAAAAAAAACAAAAAAAATTGTTTTAATTAGTTTGGTTCTTGTAAAATAACTCAACCTTAATTTGAAATTTTTTTCAAAAATTGAAATTAAGTTTTCATAAATTAATTTTTTTTATAATAGAAATTGTACATACTTATTTTTATTGTAATTGTGCATATCTAAAAGTAGGAAATTTATAAAATGTAGAGAAAATAAGAAAGGACAATCATTGGATTTAAATAATTGCGTTTGTGTTCGAATTTGGAATTGATATTTTTTCCTCGAATTACCAGCACTTTTTTTTTGTGCATTTTTGAATATTAAAAATAATCATTTCCAGCGTAAGATTGATTGACTTTTTTCTACTCAATAAACGAATTAATTTTTTTTATTTATTTATCTACTTAAAAAAAATTAAGAAAACTCCTTTTCAGCAGTTCTTACTTGAATAAACTGAATTTCTTAAGGAAATTAATAATTTAATTAACATTCCTAGAAAAATGTAAATTTGACTCTTAGTAATTTTCTAAAATTTCGCTTTTTGTCATCTGAATTTACTGAGGAACTTGCTACTTAATTTCGGTAACCACCTCAAATATTAAACCACATAAGCTTAACACTTTATGTCAATAACCTATTTTATTGCATGCAATGTATATTCTCAAGAATTTCTCGTGTGGCCATTCTGCTTTTACATCTATGTATATAAGTTTTTAATTGCTTTATTTTACGACGTTTGAATTAATTTGAAATTTTTATTGCTTACGTTCTCCCCGAATATGAATAGTGTAGGTTATAGCTGAGTGAAACATGATAAAGTGTAGAGATCTTTTTAATTTGTGTGAGACTCTGGCTTATCAGCTTAAAAACTCCAGCAACTCTAGCTTTAATTATAATTATGCATTGATTTGTTGTTGCCAAGTAAGGTTTTTCGTTTGTAAGAAGTATCGTTTCAATGAAAAAATATTTTTTTTGACAAATTTCGCTTTTATTATTGAACATAGTTGCCTTCAAGAGCGATACAGCGATTATAACGGTCTTCAAGTTTTTCGATACCCTTCCGGTAGTAATCCTTCGGCTTGTTCTCAAAATAGGCTTCAGTTTCGGCGGTGATTTCTTCGTTGGTGTGAAATTTTTTTCCAGCGAGCATTCTCTTAAGATCCGAGAAGAGGAAAAAGTCGCTTAGGGCAAGGTCCGGAGAATACGTTAGATGGGGGAGCAAATCGAAGCCCAATTCGTGCAGTTTCGACATCGTTTTCATGGACTTGTGGCACGGCGCATTGTCCTGGTGAAACAAGATTTTTTTCTTCTTCATTTGTGGCCGTTTCTGGGCGATTTTGGCCTTCAAACGCTCCAGTAACACTATATAGTAGTCGCCGTCGATGCGTTGTTGCTTTTGGTCAAATGTGAAATTGCGCGGCACCCATTTCGCGCAGAGCTTTTGCATATCCAGATATTCATGAACGATGTGACCGAACGATGTGTTTCTTTGATATCTTTAGGGCCTCGGCTATGTCGATCAACCGTATATTGTGTATATCAACATGTAACATATATGGATTTTCACATTTCTTACAAGCCATTACAATAATTGATTTTGGGTTTTTTGTTTTGTTTTAATTGAAATTCATTATGTTTCCACGAGAATTCTTAAACTTTAACAGTTTTGTAAAACAAACATATTTAACAAAAATTACCTTGTTTCATAAAAGTTTGTGAATTTTTTCTGTTTTTGTGTTGTGTAATGAAGAATAAAATACATACACACATACCTGGTTTTTATTTTATTTCTTTTAAAATGCAATAAAAAACATTTTTTTTTTGTTTTTTTCAACTTTATGTAACAAAACGAAGAAATCAAATAAAACAATTTTAATATATTTTTGTTGCTGGTAGCAACATAACCTCACTCAGCACCTTTTTACGAGTGAGAAAAGTTACATTTTTTTTTGTTCTGTTCCGCTTAAATTCCTTTTTTAAGGAGTTGTTGTTTAGGAACTTAATAATAATAAAATGTACATGACGACAACTCGGTTTGTATATACACACTTAAATGAAATTTTTTATTATGTACTTATAATTATATATTATATATATATATAATATATATAAATAAATACTTATTGTGTACACATTTAAAAACAAAAACTTTTAAAACACAAAAACATTTAAAATTAAGAAAAAATTATTTTTTTAGCTGTCTGTAATTATGTTTGTTTCGTTTGGAAGACGAAACAAAATATAATTTTTGAAATTTTTTTATCATTGTGTAAACTACTACCTATCAGGCGTTCTTTTGTCGTTGGATTTGTATTTGTCAAAAATTTGAATGTCGAAATTCAGAGAGCATTAATTTTTTTTCAAAAGATTAAAAAATTCACCATAATTTTATGTACCATAATTTTATTTATAGAACATTATTTATTTTAAGGAAAAATAGATTTTATTCTTTCTAATTTTTTTTTCTAAATTGTCATAATAGGAAAAAATGTGATTCAATTTCAAAATCTGTCAATACTGATTAAAGACCGGATATCGAAGGTTTTTTTAATTGCCAATTGACACTTTTTATATACGCGTAAATAATTAAGATTTTAATAATTTATAATAGGATATTATTGATATTTTCAAGAAATTTAATTAATCCGGATGTATTTTCACGGATAATGCCTTACCATTATCATTTTGCACTTTATCACCTTCTGAAAATCTATAATATTCTTAAAAATATTAATAATTTTTCTAAAATTTAACACTCTAATTAAATCATATAAAATGATCAAATCAAGCAGATACTAAAAATAAAATTCAAACAAGAAAAAATTATAATGTCTCATTGAACAGAGTAGATCAGGTATATTAATTTTCAAAATTATGTGAGCCTTATATACTAAACATAAATTCTTTTTCAGTACATTTTTAACTCCTTTTTAACTTTATTCAGTACATTTATAACTCAGGAGAAACAATTACATTTTAAATTGAAAATAAGATCTTGTAATATTTTTCAACTTTCAAAAGTAAATAACACATTTTCAATTAGTGCCTGTCAAGTCAATGAAATATTTTGGTTTTTTTATTGTAGTTTTCAACACAAAATACTACACAAGTGCTTAAAACACATATCAAGAATATTTTATTTTTGAGTAATGAAAATATGCATGTAACCCTTTTGCATCAAATCAGTGAATATGCGGAGAAAAATCAGTTTCATAAATCATTTTATAAATGAATCCAATTAAATCTACGAATGGTTGTAAATTAGCAGTAAATTAAATTCCAAGAAATCTTATAACTGCCTTTATTTTAGTGTTGAGCTTATAGCTTACGGAGTTGATGTGATTAATTATTCTGACTTACTTTTCATTCAAGATTTTATGGTAGAATGTAAAGTGTTTATGTATGCCATTTGTACGCAATTGAAAGAGAATTCAAATGAAAATTTGTAAACTTTTATAGCTCTACTATTTGAGACAAAAATATTAATAACCATTTTGTTTATTTTTTGTTGCTTTTTTTAAAATTTTCAAGTACTTTTAATTTTATGTTTTAAAATTATTATTTAGGAACAGTTGGAATAAAAAAAAACCGTATTGTAATGTTGAAAGTTGCATTTTATTTGTGTTCTGGTCTTTGTTTCCTTCCCCTACTATACTCATTCGAGAAGTTTCATTACATTTCTGTTTATTATTATTCCGGTATTAAAATCGTGATGAAAACGCTAAAATGTTAATTTAATAGTTTGTAAGCATTTCAAGTTAATTATTATACGTTTTAGCAATAAAACTAAAATTTATTTTTGTTTTTATATGCAAAAGTTTTAAAACTACGAGTATACATAGGATTTTAAAAGTTTTATTGTTACAATTATAATTTATAGGTAAAAATTTAGTAAATACTGAGAGGGTTTTAGCTTTTTCAACAAAATAATTTACATATTCTTAAAATTATATTTTAAATTATAATCTTCTGAAAAAAATTGTATCATGATTTGATAATAAGATTAGCCTTTTATTAAGTCAAATTTTAAATGCGAGCTCATGTCAAAGGATTATAAGAATTTTTATATTAAGCTCTAGTACTACAGTGAATTTGAAAAGAACTTATATCATGGTGTGTGTGTAGACCATGATGATGGTGGTGCTTCTAACATACGGGGCCGGTGGCATGTGAAGGAAGGACTACGTGGTGCCATGTGCAATGAGGACCTACTTAACGGCGGCAATGGAGGTCATTCTCGACTTGTTAACGCTGTATCTGCTCATCTAAAGCACAACGAGGATAACCATTCTATGGTTGTGTGAGAGTTTTGGAGATGGGGAGACTATCGTCGGACTAAGGGTCCGAGACACTGCAGGAGCATTCTACTGCAAAGCCTATGATGTGATTAGGAGCTAGAGCTATGAAAAAAATTTCACCTCACAATTAGGTGATAAAAAGAGGTTTCTACCGGCTCACGAACGCCCAGTATTTTGCCTAGAGCATTTTTTTGAGAGGGGACACAATAGATCTTTAAGTTTTCGGTGCATCATCGAACCAATCTCCAATCTGCAATCTACAATCTATATAATAATTTAATTTTAATTCTTAAATTTAATTTTAATTTCTGTTAAAAACCACATTTGTATAGAAACAAATAATTGTAGAAGAATATTTAATCAGCAAAAATATAAACGCAATTAAATCGAATTAATTAATAATTTGTTTTATTAATCTAATCATATTGTAATTAACTTTCAGTTACCCCTCCAAAGAAGCAATATTAAAAAACAGAAATTAAATACGCATTTTTTTTAAGTATAAACAATTAATTAAACATTGCTACACGTACGGGGGGATGAGCAGAAACTCATCCCCCTGTATTATTAGTAAAGGTATGGCGTTAAAGTTGTTACTCTAAAAAAAAAGTATTTGCATTTTTTGAGTGTTTCATTACCATGGTTCCAATAATATGCGATCTTGCTTTATAAATTTGGTTAAGAAAAATTTGAAAAGTTCTAAGAATTTTAAAATTTTTAATTTTGTTACAATCCAAGGGTTTTATGGCAAGTTATCCAAAACTTTTCTGCAGGCAAAATCATTCGATCTGCCATTCAGGGTTTTAATTTATCATAGCAATATAACGCCTATGTAGAGCATTAACTGTAAAATTATTGCGTTTTCACTCCAAGTTCAAACGTTAGTGCTCCATAATTTATCAGTTATACCAAATAACACTAAGAATCAAAATGACTGTAAGTTTTAAATAATTTCTATCATCTTAAACTGTGGACACTCTGTTACAAATTTAAATATTAAATCAAAATTTAATTATATATTCAACATGATATTTGAAACTTTATAATCTTATTTAATATTTATGAATTTTTTTAACTTTCTCTCTTACCCTCCTAGATCTTTCAGTTGAACAAAAATGACATTGTTGACAATTATTATAAAATGCTAGAAAATTTTTGAATTTTTCAAAAGAAAATTGAAAAAAAAAATATTATGATTTTTATTTTTTTTAAAAAAAAACAAATAAAATTTTCATTTTTATGTCTTTTTAAATACTTTATAATTTTTCTTTAAATTTGTCGGATAAATTCATATTACACCCACGTCTTATATAATGTATGCGTCTCGTTACACGTATAAGGAAGCACATATTCGCTTTTCTTCCTTAGTTGATTAAACGAACTGGTTAAATGTTAATATATGTATGTATGTATGTATGTAGCTCTTCTTAATGTACTGGTATACTTGTAGATACACTTGTGTGACATACAGTCGTATTAAAATGACATAAAATGAGTTTTCTTCAAAAAATAAAAATAAAAAATTTCACGATATGAGAATATAATGAAAACAACAAATACAAAAATCGGTATTTATTGCAATCATCATCATCACCATTATTATCATCATCTATTCTAACTCGGAAAATTTTTCTCCGAACATGTAGAGAAATCCCGAGTGAGTGTGAAAAGTAAAAGTTTTTTCTTATCTTTCTTATATGTGTACAGCTTACTCTTCTCTTTTCACAATCTCTTATACTCTTATTCTGGTACGTTCTCTACGTTTTAAAATTAAAGAAAATGTTTTCTTTATTCTTTAATAGGTACTTTTAAGTTCAAAATAAATTACAAAATTGATTTTGATTAGTATCTAGTGATGAGTGAATTTATATATGAACATCAATATGTTCATTGTAATACTGTAATAACGTCTCAGAAATCCCTTTTATTCTTTATATTATATGAACTGCTCTTCGAAAAGCATTTTCAATGTCGCTTTCTTAAGCATTCGCCTTCTGTAACATACTGTGACAGGGCACTTCTTTAGACGGTTTTTCTATTTATCGAAACTAAGAGGTAGAACTACCAACAATTGTATCCAGCATGATTTCTGCATTGCCGACAGAATCCGAACTATACCCGGCACTGAAACTTATTATAGAAGTAAATGTGAGTTTAATAAAATTATCTTAATTTTTCGGAACTGAACCGTAGCGAAGCATGATTTTAATCAAACTTTTCTATGACAAGTATGTTTTACCAAATTTATATCTAACAATATAACAGAATCTGTTTATATAAAATTATATTTAATAGATTTATAACCATGTGATACATGGTTTCAATATAATTGATATGATCAAGAGAATTGTATTATACGTAGGGGAAATAAGTATTATACTATGTTTAATATGTACGTATCTGGAGCCATGTATATGTTTTCCTTTAAAAGTATAAAGTTAAGAAAAATTGTTATGACAAATTTTACACATAATAATTTGTTGCCTTATAAGAGAGTGTAAAATAAGAGAGGACATTAAGAAGGATTAATTTAATGAATTGAAGCACTAGAATTGAAAATAATGTCAATGTACTCATTATAGGTAAAGTTGTCATAAAATATTTGAAAGAAAAAAACGATAAATTTATTATCATGATTTTAAATTGGCCAAAATATTAAATTTATTAAAAAATTTTAACATTTTGCTATATGATTGAAATCAGTTTGTGTTTTTCCTTAATTTAACTTGTTTGCGTAATAACTAACGTGTGGAAGCTTGCGTGGTAACTAAGCTGCTTGTACAATATTTTTTTTAACCAAAATTTCATATTTCATGTTCAAATGCTCATATTAAGTGTTGAAATCATAAAAAATTTAGTGAAGTTTTCAAAAATTTAGTAATATCTTAAAAATTTCATTTCTTTTGGTGAATTAGAACTATTCCATGATTTTTATTCATTTATTTTGAGCAAATTAGCAATACCGTTTTTGTCTATTTAAAATTATTTTTGATATTGTTTAAAATACTTGGGCAAATACTTCAGAATTTGAATGACAAAATTTACATAACTTTGATCTGCTCTTATGCACAATATAAAAGAAATTTTTAATAATTTTATTTTATACACAAATGAAAAACTTTTTATTTTTTTAGTTCATTTACAAAAGTTTATGATAAAATAAATTTATAAATCAAAAGCAAAATTTAAATTTAATAAAATTTATTAATTATTAACTAAAAAATTTTCCTTTTGAAATTTTCTATGTTTTGCGAAAATACTTTTAACAGTCTCATTAATTTTTAATAGTTTTCGACTACAAAACTAAAAGAATTTATTTAAAAAACTTTTGTTTTTAAATTAAGAAGCTAGTAATTGCTATTTTTAAATTTTCAACTAAATTGCTTTTTTATGTAGCTTGTAGATTCCAAGGGAACCAAGTGGGACAGGAGTAACCCCCCAAGCCACCGCAGCCATTTTTGACATGTTCAAGACAATTGCGGCGCCGAACAGCCAGTGCCGGACAGTCGCAGAGAATGTGTACGGCGGCCTCATCGCCACCCCCACAAAATCTGCACAGGGGGGTCCGACTTCCCCAGCCTATGCAGGTGGTACTTCACTGGGCAGTACCCCGTGAAGAAATTCGCAATAGTGCGTACCCGGCTCCTGCTCATCCCCAGCAACTCTGCGGTGAATCCGCTGGAGCACGCCGAAAGAAACACTTTCGCATGACGGAACCCTTTCGTGTCCCGCCAGTGACGGCCGCATTCCGCCGCGAGCAGGCCGGCAAGCCTGGCACCACGGCGGAAGAAGGCAGACCGCAGAAAGGCAGCGGCTGCACAAAGTCAGCCCCAGATCCCCTCCGCGCCTGTTGCCCGCATGGCCACTGTGGCCCGGCACGCAAATGAGCGTGACTCTGTTCTCCGATGCCAATTCCATAAGTGCAGCAAGGCAGCCCGAGACCAGCTTGGATATAACCTGAGCTGAACGAAGCGCCAGCAGCGCAGCCCTGCTGTCCGAGAACACATAGATGGTGCTGTTTCTATACCCCCTTTCTAAACTTATTCTCAGACAGATCTCTATTGCATGTATTTCGGCCTGAAACACTGTGCAACACGAGTCAAGGGTTGCATATGCACGCGTGTCCGGGCGGACACCGTATACGCCCGTACCCACACCCGACTCCGTTTTGGACCCGTCCGCATACCATACGCTCGAACCCGACTCAAGTACCGGGCCACCCCGATCCCACGTCCATCGATCGGGATGCAGAACCCTGTGCCTTTGTTCGAAGTTGTACCGCGGCATACAGGTATCCGACATGGTTATTCCTAGAATCGGATCGCTCTCAAAGAAGTCTCTGTGAGTCCTGTGGGCCAACTTTAGCCCTGCCCTGTCCTCGCCAGAGAGAAGTCGGTAAGTCACTAGCCGAGCTTCCTTCAATATATGGAGGTGCAGTGGCGGCAACCCGATCATCACCTCCAATGCAGCGGTAGGAGCCGTCCGCATTGCCCCGGTCACAACCAGGCAGGCCAGCCTCTGTAGCTTTTCTAGCTTGGCCCGAACTCCCACCTGCTGAGCCTTCCGGCACCATACAATCGACGCATAGGTGACGATGAGCTTAGCAAGGGCCGTATATAGCCACAGTGCTATTCTGGGACTGATTCTCCAGGTCCCCCCGATGAAGCTCCTACACGTCCACAAGGCCGCCGTAGCCCTCTCGATAACTCTATCTGTATGGGTATTCCAGGAGAAACGATCATCCAGGGTTACCCCCAGATACTTCCCCTCCCTAGAGTAACTAATACGTTCACCAAACAGAATTGGGCTCGTTAATCTATCCCTGCTTCTGCGTCTGGTGAAGGCGACCAAAGTGCTCTTGCTTGGATTTATATTTAACCCAACGCCTTTGCACCACCCCTCCACAACACGTAAATTTTGCTGTAGAAGTTCAGAAATAGTGCTCTCAAATTTTCCCCGTACGCTTCTCCAAGTTTCCCCAGACACGTGCCCCGGAGCCCCTGAGAGCAGCGATTAGATCATCCACTACAATGGACCACAGGAGAGGCGAAAGAACCCCCTCCTGCGGACACCCTTTTGCAGCGGAGATGAAGAGTATATCGTCAGCTATGGTGGACTTAATAATCTTATCCTGTATCATCCGATTGACCCATCTACTAGTCGTCACATCAATCCCTCGTTTATGCAACGACTCACAGATGACATGATATGGGGTGTTGTGAAAAGCTCCCTCTATATCAAGGAAGCAGCCAACTGCAACCTCCCGCACCTCCAGTGAGTTTTCAAGGACCCCCACCAGATTCTGCAGAGCGAGTACAGTAGACCTTCCCGACTGATAGGCGTACTGAGATTCATGCAAGGCATTGCTTCCCAATGCATCGCTCCGAATAAATCTATCAATCACTTTTTCCATTGCTTTCAATAGAAAAGAAGTAAGGCTGATTGGACGGAAAGACCTTGGGTGGTTGCTTGGTCGCTTACCTGCCTTCGAAATATACGTCACTTTAGCCACCCTCCATGCCTGAATGATGTAACCCCACGCATAGCTGGCACGAAAAATTTCCAACAGTGCTCTGGCGATATGTTGGAAACCCCTCTGCAAAAATGCAGAATATATCCCGTCATCACCTGGAGATTTGAAGGGCCTGAAAGACAAAACAGCTCATCGAATCCTACCCATCGTGAAGACCAGACGGTCATTGCCAGTCATCCCACCTGGGCCAGGATGCCCTTGGTTCAATGATCGCATTTGAGTGATTCCGAAGAATCTCCGAGTCAGGAAATTGCGTTGACGCCATAAGCTCCAACGTCTGCTTTCCGTTCTCAGTCATGGAGCCTTCAGGTCGTTCCATTAGGCCCAACACGCTTGCATATTTTTGGAAAGCACCACGAAATTTTCTTCGCTTTCCTAATTTCTTTATTGTATTTCGTGAGTGAGGCTTTATACTATTCCCACGAACCGGACGCCTTGGCCCTATTGAATAGCTTTCTGGTCTTTAGTCTAAGTCTTGAAAGCTCTTCATTCCACCACGGACACTTGCTATTGCTCCGCCTCGGCTTAACGCGGAAGCTCCCATGGTAGGCACTAGTAATAGCCGCCGTCAGAGTCTCGCTGGCCAGTTCGATTTCCATCACCGTTCTGACAGAAGCAGGAATGGATCCAATCCCATCCATGAGGAGTGTTTCGAATTGACTCCAATCTGTGGATTGGGGTAATTGATACATTTCTTCAGCCAGGCCCCCGGAGACCATGATATCAAACCTAATCTGCCTATGATCGGACATGGATGTCTCATTTGAGACATGCCATCCACTAACCCTACTGCCGATAAACTCAATGCAAAGGGTGATGTCAAGGACCTCTTCCCTAATTGCGTTTATGAATGTCGGCCTATTCCCCTTATTCATAACCATTAATTTATTGCTATATATAAATTCAAGTAGGCACTCACCTCTTTTGTTTATATTACTGCTTCCTCAGATGGTGTGGTGGGCATTGGCATCACTTCCTATTATCAGTTGGAAGTTCCTCCTTACACAAAAGTCTACTATATCCTTCAGCAGTTGCTCGTCCGGGTGGGCCCAGTCTCCCGGGAGGTAGGATGAGCACACAATGAACTCTGTCCAGCCCCCGGAAGCCTTTACTTTCACCAACGCAGCTACCTGATCCTTAGAACATTAATCTGGAATGGGTAAATACGTTAGCCTTTTACTAAACAATTTGCAAGCCCTAGGCCTGCCTCCAATTGTATTATCATACAATAGCTCACCTGTTAGGCCCTTAACCTAATCCTTCACTATGTAAGGCTCTTGGATAAGGGCGATATCGAGGTGATCCTTCATAAATCTATAAGGTAGAACATCAGTAGATGCCCTAGCATGCTGTAGATTTATTTGGATGCATCTCACAGCCATATCATTTCCTCCGGCTCCTGTCTATGGGCTTTGGCCCTTTAGACAAAGGCTTTACATGAGCTTTGCTTCCCATTGCCGCCTTTTTACACATCTTGGTGGGCGCCTGCCCTGCCACAGCCTCTTTTGCCGTCCCTGGTGCCACGCTAGCCCCTCCAACAGCAAATACCGAAGCAGTTCCGGGCTTTCCAATGGGCTTGAGCCCTTTTGGTTCACCCGAGACGCTTGTATTTGGCGTGGTAAAGGACGGTTGTCTCGTCCTTTGGTACGTAGGTGACGCAGACATGCTGTTTGGGCATGTCGTCGCCATCCAGCACCACGACGTTGCAACCGTCCCAAGGCTTTATCTTCCTGCAGACACTGGTTATCCACTCCCTGGTGTTTTGATTGTTGCATGTTACGGATATCCATCCATCTCTTTGCAACGCTGCAGTGAATTGTGGATGAGAATCCACAACTTTATCCATTTCATCCATGATGGCTCCTTTGATTTTCCTCATCTGAACTTCGGATAGCCTTTCCTCTGGATGCAGTTTATGAGTGATGGCCACCTTGACCTGTGCTACTGCATCCCGATAAGAAGTTATTTTCTGGTTTTATTGAGGAATGTTCCCAGGGACCTTTCCCTCAACATTGCCCTTCATAGACCTCTTTTTTGAGGGCCCTGCATCAGGGGTGTTGCTTTCTGACCTTTCCCTCTTCTGGGGATGGTCGGCCACAACGCCCGATCCACAGGCAATCAGCTTTTGTAGCTTTTCCTTCTCATATTTGCGAGCTTCCACTGGGGACATGCCATCCCTGATATAACCCGCCATACGCCGCTTGGATGCACCGGAGAAATGTTGTTTTTTCCCCCGATGTCCAACCTTTTCAGGTCCTCCTCAGTTTATTGGATAATAGGTCCTAGAGGATCCTGATTATTCGTCTCCATCGGAGACGCCGCTTTTTCCTCTACTAGCGTGAGAAGGAGTTCCTCCTCTGCCTCAGTCGAGAGAAGCTCTGGTTCCGCAGATCCTTGAGCACTAACTGTGGTTATATTAATGTTGTCCTTAGTATTGTTGTTGTTGTTGTAGTTGTCACTGTTGTGATTGTTGTTGTTGTTATTGTTGTTGTTGTTGCAGTTGTTGTATTTGTCACAGTTGTTGTTCTTGTTGTTGCTGTTATTGGTGTTATTGTTTATGTTTTCCATTTTTTGTTTTGTGGGAAAGTATAATCACCCATGGCAGAGCCCGGCATGGAGGGCGCCTGCTATCTAGAGTCCGCATACTAACGACTAAGCTCCCCCTTAGCCACGCAATCATCGGCATATGCTGTTCCACCTTGACTTGGGACGCCTATCGTCAGCTGACGTATAGATATAGGGCTGAAACTCACAAAGCAAGAGGCTCGCCGCGAGACATGACCACGACACGAAAGTAACTTTGATCGTTTCAATCACCCCTTTATCCTCCGCTATTACCGGAGCCTACCACTAGAAGGTGACAGGCGGTTTTGGGCTCTTTTATGTAAGTAATCAACAAATAAAAATATTCTTTTACAATAATAAGAAATTCATTTGTAGAATCTAAAGCACTAAAAATGCTCTCATCAAATGTTGTGTAGTAAAGTCATTAGAATGAAATGTAGAAAAATTATCCAAGAAGATATTGTGCTTTAATTGCTAATAGATTTCCATTTTTCGATTGCACGTCGCTTGGCGTCACCACAATACTCGTTTAGTTAATTAAATGATTAACCATTAGGTGAATGATATTCTAATACGTTACATGTGGAATAACTCGCATAATAGTTGAGCCGAAAGAACCTGTCATTTCACTTAAATTCGTTACATCTATTTTCTTTTATTAAAACACCCAATTAACAATTTATATATGATTTTCCAAGTACCGTTGAATTGTTAAAATTACGATATAGGTTTACCACTTTTAATTTTTCATCTTGTTTTTTTTCAACAATATTGTTGAATAATGTCAGCTTAAGTAAAAAAATTACATTTACTATAATATTTACCAATATTTTAACGGTAAATACTTCAAGACCAAGAAACAGTATGGGCGACACAAAAAAAAAAACGATAACGATTTTAAAATTGAAATGAAAAGAAAAAAAAATTTTTCCCAACATTTTTAGGATTTGAATAAATTAATAAAATGGAATTTTTCCAGTATTTTGCAAACAAACAATTTCAGAGAAAAGGTATTTAAAAAAAATAGAAAAAAAAACTTCATATCAGGTGGGAAAATAAAAAGTTGAATTAAAATTTTATTTCCTAGCATATGTGCCTCTATATTCGAATGTGTTCGTAGGAATGTGCTAAAAAAATTAAAAATGTTTTTCAAGGTTTTTTTTTTTTTTTGCTGCTCCCATTCGTATTAGTTAAATCCTTTATTTTTAACTTTTTTTTTGTTGTTTCTTTTCGAATAAATGATTTTGACAGTGACGGATCTAGTTTGAAATTTTTTCTCAAGTTATGGTTTTTCCGTGTTCTTTCAACAAAATAAAAAAAAAATTAAAAAAAAAAATGTTTGACATTTTTGACAGCATTAAGTTTTTTTTTTCATTTCACTAGATGGCTTAAAGAGTATAGAAGAGAAAAAGCATATTTTAGCACTCTAGTCACCTTAATTTTCTCGGTATTTCATAAAATACTTTATAGTGGTAAAACTCGTGTAAACATTATACTTATAGGGAGTCGTGTAAACATTGACGTATTAAGTTTATGTGTAGTTGCGATAGATGGCAATCAAATTGCAAAACACTTCGAGATATTCTCAAGCTTTAGTCATAAATTTCAGTGTTGGCTTTTTGGATTTAAATAAACTTAAAAGGTATATTTGTATAAGACACAATTTTTTCAGTAAGTTTAAATTCAATTACCCAATATTCTCTTTGAACATCATAAAACGATCCATCTACCCGGGAAAAAATTGTCATATATGGTTATTGTTTATACGTTTTTAATAGAATTTTAAACAGCTAACTTGTACGATTAAAAAATGAAACTTTTTAAAATGTTATACGAATACATATATATGTGGGGGTAATGTAAAAATTGTGTATATTATGTCAAATTCATAATTCTATTATATAATAACTCTTGTAATGTAATTTTTTACTCGTAACACTCCCGTAAATATGCTCAATTCATATACATATACTATCTTATACTCTAATAAAGTTTAATCTTATATTTAACATGCTTTAGCAAGAGTTTTTATAAAGACGTCTCTAAATTTAATTGAAACCGTTTAAATCGGTCTATATTCTGTTAATAAAAAATTAAATAATTAAATTTGATACTATATAAGCTTCTCAATAATATCGTTTATTAAATTTGAAAGCAATTATTTGAAAAATATCCAAATTTGGTTTAAAATCTTAACCACATAAAAAATATTGATGGCCAAATTTGAAATTCAAAGTAAATAGTTGCTTCTTATGCTATTACAGGCCGCTAATATTTAATAATTTATTAAAAAAGTGTTTAGAAATAATATATAACTCACAAGAAATGAATTTTCACGAGATTTTATTCAAATATTCGACTAAATTCTCGGAAACATTTTTTACCCTGCTTGACTTATGTGCTTTAAAGATTGTATTCGTTAATTTGGTAATTTTATTTTAGTCTTAATTTATTTGATTGCTCCTACAAGTTCAATTTAACTATTTTGCAAATTTTTAACTTTCTCATTTTATAAAAACATCACAGATAACATTCCACCGCTTGTATTACTGAAAGTAATTCTTCCGCTATGTAAACCCTGATAAACCCTGGCAACAGTAAGTGAGTTTAATTTTATATTAAATTTAAATTTTATTTTAAGTCTGATTTCCATAAAATTAAATATTACAAATGGAATGTAAAAATTTTTCTCTCAATTTCTCATTAGAAATTCTTAACAATTACACAAAATCTTTCCATTTTTAATGCATGATCATTCGAAAAAAGGACTAATAAGTAGATTTTCCTTTTTATTTTGCTGTTGTAGTTTTCATCTAGATTAACGTAAATTTATTTTACTTATTTTTTATAATTTTGCAGATTTGTTAAAAAAAAATTTATGTTATGTAATTTTTTGGGTTTAATTCTGAAAAAGTAAGAAAAAACAATCCAGAAAAAAAAACAAATGAAATTTTATTTAAAACTTGTGTAAATTATTCCAATTTAAAATAGGATTTTCAAAGAAATAAAGTTGGGTCAGACCAATGGTTTGTATAAAGGACCACTTGTTCATTGTACAAATGAAAATACTGCTTTCAAAAGCAATTGAAAATCATTATCAAAATACTTTAAAAATTGCATTTATTTAGGATGAAGCAACAAAAAAAATTTGATAGAGGCGTTATCGTAATGCTCGAATATAAGGGTTAATTGTGTAATTTCAGATAAATAATTATTCGTTTTTTTGACACGGCCGCTTGATTTCTGCCTTTCTTTTGAAAAGCTTGCAGTTTCAGAAATATGAGGTGCTGAAAATTCAAATTTAACATATTTCGGGAGATAGTAACTTGACAGTTGATGGCGGGAGGGGGGAGTAATTTTGATCAAGGTGAAACCTTTCATGTAGCTTTTAACAAATTTTTTTTGAAACTGTTAAAATCGAGTACCTTTGCGTGTAACAAACTTATACACAGTTTTCATATATATATCATATATATATTATTACATATTATAGAACGTCCTAAATTCTTCGAAATTAAATTCTCATTCTGCATAATTCGAGGAAATTGATTGAATTTCATTATTCTGAAATTACTAAAATCTAATTATTAATAGAAAATTTTAATTAAAATTTAAGAATTGCAAGAAAATTTATTATAAACCCAATGAATTCTATCGAAATTAATTATTTTAACTTGAATTATTTTTAACTTGAGTTATGGCTCACATGGCATTTTGAATGCAAATGCGAATTAAATCTATGTTCTGAATTGAAATAGTGAAATTTTTAATTAAAATATTCACAAAATGTAGGCGCAGTGTCAAAATACGATTAAATTAGGATAAGTTTTCCTTAGGAAAATAAAATTTTTAAATTGTCTTAGCCTTTATTAGCTCTTCCTATATAAAATAAAGCCAACCTAAATTGAACTTTTTTTCTCATGTAAATGTATATATTTTTTTAGAATATAGAAATCTTACTTTTATTTTTCTCTCCATATAATAGAAGTGCTCTTGTCTTATAAAATTTTCAAGTGAAATGCCAATAGCGAGTTTATAAAACCAGAAAATAAAAACAAATTAATAATAATATATGTATTATAAATGAAATTTTTATCGATTTGACCGACCAATTAGATCTATACTATGTAATTTTGGAAGATATGCCATAAGAGTTACTGATAAAAAATAATGTTTTTGGAAGCTTCATTTGTAAACCTGAAGAGGCGAAGAATATACTAAACTTTAATTGCCAGACATGTAGCCCATTGATTATCTATGGTTTTACGATTGGTATACAGAGTTGCCAGTAGGTGAATAGTGTTGTATTTAAAACAATACTGGATAAAGCGCACTTACAATTCTTTCGAAGAAAACGTCATATTTTCGACGAAACGAAAATAAACGGTAGAAACAAATAATTTTTATAATACCTAACATTGCGTGGTAGTTTTAGATGACATCACACTACATAAAAGTGTTAAGATGCAGCTCAGCATTTAGCTCCTTGGAACATGACTTGTTCATCACATGAACAGTAGTCCCCATTCGGTAGAAACAAAATGCATTCAATTTCGAGAAAAAATGTATCTATGATGTATCCAGTCTCGCAAAGTAGAACTATTATACTAAGTCGTCTTATTTGATGCAAACTAACTCAACATTAATATAAGTTTGTTTCATTCAGCCAGGTGAGTTTTTTTATTTACGGTAAATTTTTTAAGAAACAACATTATAATGTATATTGCATTTCAATTGTAAAAGTTGAGAAGTCAAAAAATATAAGTTCTGCTGAACTATATGATAAAGACGTAAGATTCATCAAAAATTTTAAAAAATATGTACAGCCAATGCTGTTTCACCTTACTTATACTAAAATGTTTCTGGTACCTTCTTGTTTAAAAGTTTTAGATTTGGAAACAGAAAAAGGCGGTATTCATTATTCTTACTTTCTTCTAATTGCTATTGTCCCTCTATCAACGCTTGTGTTCCTAATATTTGTCAAAAATTTCTGTTAATTTAACGAGAAGTAGTAAAATTTTGTACTTTTGGATAGATATAATCGTATCATACATATAGAAGATGCACATGACACATGAATCATACAGAGAATAACAAAAAAAAAGAGAACAAAAAACATACATTGCTGTATGCAAAAAGAATCTCTTGACATTAATTTTTGTCATTCTGACAAAAAAAAAAAACAAAAAACTAAAATGTGATAAAGTAACCAACAACAAAAGAAAAACGAAAAATTAAAACAAGAAAAGAAAAATAAATATAATTTCTTTAAAAATATTATGGCCGGAAAATTTTTTCATTTCATTATGAATTTACACCAAGTTTTGTAGTCATACTTTTGATTAAAGCATTTTCTTATAATAAAAAAAAACGAAAAAAAAACAAAGATGGTTGTCATCCTTGTACCGTTATGATGCAAAAAAAAATTTTTTTTTTGAAGTTGACTTTTATGCAAAACATCAAGAGAAATTCAAAAACCGAAAAAATACCATAAAAATGTGTAAAATCTGCGATAATTTAATTCTTAAAGTATCATATTATGTCAAGTCAACCATAATGTGATATTGTGGGAGAGATGTATATAACGTTATAATGTATTGCATGCAACATTATAGCATGACAGTATACAAACACTTATACAAAATATAGAATGTGAATATAGTGTGGTTTCCATTTTATAAAATAAAAGTGAAAATTAAATTTTCCTAATGGAATTTCTAATTATTATTATTATAAGAGAATTAAAATAATGAAGATTATTAAATCTTTAGTGCGGATGCTTTCACAGGTTATTAAATGCATATCAAGTTTAATAGGCTCCAAATAACATCAAATGTTAGATATAGATTGTGTTATAATTTATTGTCACTTTGCTTCTTGAATAACAAGATCCTTGAATATATGGTAGTATTATTATATATAACTACATTTTTAATTTGAGGTCATAAAATTACATCCACATTCGAACGTCAGATACAACTTTCAAATCGAACTAAAATTGCAATTCGGGGTTGATAGAAAATCGTGTATGTTATGCGGAATTCGAGTTTAGAAAATCTTATGATTTACTCATAAAACTTACTTATGTGATCCGATGCCGCAGAAAGGCTCCGGCTCTAATAGAGGTCTGTTAACCCCCTCCTCACCAGTGCATCTCATTTCCTTCCACGACCACATGGAGTGGCACCCAGCAAAAAAGTGACCCGGTTGTGCCTACCCAACTCATTGAGTTTCTCATGAGTTGGGTAGGCACAACTCTCTCTTTCTCTCATTGAGGATACTGAAAACGAATTCAGTACACCGATGGCAGTCTGGCTATCCGATACAATCGGATAGGAATTGCACGCACAATTTAATGGCGTACACCTTGGATTGGAACACGCTCCGAAATGTTCCCATAGGGTCGAAGAATTTAGTTCTTGGCACAAACACTCCCGCCCCGTCCAGGTCTTTGACCCATCAGTGTACCACTAGTTGGTGTGAGACCCCGCCGAGTGACTCAAAAATCCGGGATCCAAACTCGTTCTGTTACCAAGCAACGAGGTAAACCTTTTCTCGAAGCTGAATCTCCTTACCATGTTGTCGCGGTTGTACACGTTCTCATAGCCCCTGTGATGTAGATGCATGCGAGCGCTTATATCGGGCGGTACGTAGGGATGCTCTCCGTCCATCATGAGGTAAATGTATACCGTAATGGTCGTGCCGCTTCTAACATATGGAGCATTGGCATGTGCAAGAGGGGTGGCTCTTGGTACGGCTGGAAAGAACTTGGCACGATTACAGAGCCTACCTTAAAAAATTTTTCTAATTAGTTGTATAAAATACCACCACCCAGTCAAGTAAGTTTGATTCAGTAAAACTGATATTATAACTGACATGTCTAATCACCTCAGAAGTCAAATTATACAAATTTAGTTCTATTACTATTTTGCACGGTCCAGTATAAACTCTTTTGAAAAAGGCCAAATTAGAAATGAAATCTTCCTAAAATATGTCTAATAAGTTTACAAGCCACCCACTTAAATATGCGCTTGATTTTTAATGGCCTTTAAAAAGTTAACATTAAAATATTAAATTATAAACACATTATTCATTTTGTTATTCAAAATAAAATAAAATCTGAGGAAAAAAAGAAGTAAGCCATAAAAATTTCCATAAAGTTGCAAAATATTTTTACACCTCTTAATATAATTTTGCCCAAGGCATACGAGTAACAAAATAAAAATGTTTACCTATTTTATATTACGCCTTGTTATACTTCTCATTTATTACTATTTCATGGCTATACATACTGCTTTACAATATTTTAAGTGTTTGCCTATTTATATTCTATAAAATATAAATTCCAACTGCATAAAATTAAATTGAATAATACAACTGCGATAATTTAACTTCGCGGTTACCCCTTCCATTACTGCCATCATCATTATTTCTGTTTCTCTAAGAAAATTATTAAAATGAACAAAACGTATTCGACACACAATTTATACAAATTTACTTGTTTGTCATTCCGACTTGTGTGATTAAACTCAAAACCTTTTTTAATACCGCATATACAAACAATACATAATATAGGAAAAAGGGCGGGTTTATCTAGGGATTTTCTACTGAAAGTTCTTAATATTAGTTTGTTGATGCTGCTATTTTGCTCAAACAACAGAAACATTATAAAAATATAATACAAAATAGAAGAATAAAAGTAGTAGAATGAGAGAATGGAAACAGTATTAGAGCGCAAACAAAATAATGTAACGGTAAAAAAAATGAAAAATTTATTTTCCTTTCGGGTCATTTATTTCTTTACGGCGATTTTCTATTATTTTTTATGCGATATTACTTTATGCTTTCTGTATGAAAAACAGGAATCTAATTACAACATTTTAAGTTCAGTATTCTACCAGTGCTAATACATTTAGAATGTGTGGAATACTTTATTATTTAACGTTTGCTCTCTAGATTAATATGTTATTTGTATATGTGTGTGGTCAAGGTTATTCGAGTCTATAGTAATAAGAGTAAGCTGATTGACTGCAATTTCTAGGACTAGTGAGCGGACAAGAGTGAAGAAGGTACAAAGATCCTCAGTTATTAGGATAATTGATGTAGTACACACGACTTCAACTTGGTGTCCTGGTTTCTACTGACGCATAGTAGAATCGATTTGGGCCTGCTGGTGGATGTCCAGTTGGCGCACACTTTTTTGGTTCGTCTATAGTTAGTTTGTTGTCAGTTCTGTGGCGAGTGATTTCAGAAGCCCTGTAAGAATCCATTTTCTTAGGATTCGACGGGACGTGGCGCACCGCTGAATAGTGATATTAAATAGAGAGCTATATTTTTTTCGAACCTTATAATTATTCCGTTCAAACCTTTGAATTAATATTTTCTGCCGTCGATATTTGCACTTAAATTTATCCGCCTGATAATAATTGTAATAATGATGTACGACATCTTTGTATATTTTCTTTTTATTTTATTATCATGTTTTAGAATCCCTTTTAGACATGCCTATATTAATATTATAAAACAATATTATATAAGACACGATATTAAAATAGATGGTGTTATTTTACAGTAACAATTTTATAACACTATCGTATAACAGTAAAAAATCTATAAAGGGAGTTAACCAAAGATGTTCAACGATCTTCTTTTTGCTTTTATTTTGTTTTTCACGTTCGTTATAAATAAAATGTCTTCATTATTTTCGGTGTTATTTTAAACTCAAGCAAAAGAATTTCCTTTTTTTGGAGGATACTTTATTAAATAAATTTCCGTATTTTATTAAGTTGTTATTTTATGTTTAAGATTTATACAGATATACGCAAGAAAACCTTTAAATTTTATTATAAAATTGAGAACATCTTTTATTATCGTAAAGAGAGTTATTAATTTGGAATTTCTTTTTCTTAACAAATACTTTTACTGATTTATACGAGTATTCATATTTGTTTAATATTTTATAAATAAAAATAAAAATAATAGGTTCTTAAATTATTAATATACAAAATTATAAAATATATTGTTTCCTTTTAAGTTTATGAAAAAAAAAACATAAAATATTTGAATATGCATATGCTAATAATATTTAACAGTACTTTATAAAAATTCAAATTTTGTGGAGATTCCCAGAAGTCTCATATTCAAAAAGTAGCTTATCATAATGAAGATTTGAAAATTTTGAAAAAGGCACTCACATCATTAATACTAAGTTATCTGAAAGTCGTTAAACACCACAAAATTACAGAAGGATAATTGAAAGGGAAAGCTAACGGAAAAAATTGGTGTGATCGGGATATTTTAGGGAAAGTGTCATTTTAGCGAAATGTTGGTTACTGTTTCCAATTTAAAATATACATATATTGTTAGAATTTGAAATTACAACTTAATGCCGAAACATTTACTGTCAAAACTTTTACTATCCAGACATTTATTTTTAAGAAATCTGCTATCAAGACAGTTACTTTCGAGAAATTTACTGTTAAGATTTATTTACTATCAAGACATTTATTATTAAAAAATTTACTGTCAGGACATTTACTGTTAAGACATTTACTGTGAAGACATTTACTGTTAAGACATTTACTGTCAAGACATTTACTATTAAGACATTAATTGTCAAAATTTATTGTCAAGAGATTTACTGTTGCAGCATTTACTGTCAAGGACTAGAGTGAATTCCAACTATATTTTTGTATCAGTTGGCACCATAAAAACGAAATATAATACAGTGGATTATTGGAGGAAGAAAGGAAATACTATTCATTATACATAAATTTAGACGGCAAAAAATAATATGGAAAAGAACAGAATAAGAGCATTATTCAGGAATCATTCGTACGGCATTAATTTGTTTGGTTCAATAATTTTCTTTAAGTACTGTACGAATGTTTACAAATCATAACAAGTATAAAATAGTTGTATTTTTCATAATAATAACATAATTAGCATTCTCAACATTAAAATATCATTGACTTTAAAACATAATAAAACGTGTTGCTTTTCATATTATTATTTATGTATAAAATTTTTAAATACACTTGAAATTTATGAATAAATATTATGGGAATTGAATGAGATTTTCAACATTTTAATAATAATAAATTTTAAACTAAATGTAAATTAAAACTGAATAAAATTGTTGTTTATCCATTTAATTGAGTTAATTAAAATAATTTTGTTTTTAGTAATGTTGATCTAATTATAAATTAATTACTATATTTTAAAACGCTATACAAAAGAATTAATAATAATATTATTGCATTTTAAAAATAAAAACAATTTTGAACAACGAAAAATTTAAAAATGCAATTAAATGTGTTTTGATAGGAAACTAATGTGTAACTTTTATTCAGACACTAAAGAATCAAAACAAAAATAAATAGAAATACGAAGAGTGTAGGTATTCCATAGGTCGCTTTTGTTCATTTGAACCCTTTGTTGTGAAATTTTACTTCCCGTTAATAATTCGACCGCTCCTATATAGAGAAAAAGCGCCCGGATCATTCATTAGATTGAAACTTACTTCAATTCATTAATTTTAAACGAGTAGGTGGATGCTCATAACAAGTACCTATATGATAAATTTCTTATAAAGGGGGTAAAATTCGCATTCGCTTTTGTATTAGCAGATCAGCTCGAAAATATTTCAGCATTCAACATTTAATTCTAATAAATTGTAAGAAGCGAACGGTACACTTTCGATAGCATGCAATTAACACGTTTTGTTGAACTCGTATGGGTGATATTACTTTTGCAATAAATGACACACACCGAGTCTTAACTTGTGAATAAAACTTGCTATAAAGTGATTAATTGGTTTTTTAAATAAACAATTTCAATTAGAATTTAATCTTTAAAATAATTTGAGGTGTAAAGCTGTAAACTACGATAATAAATTAAAAATTTCATTCTTCTTCAAATTATACTTTATTTCTGAAAAATATTAACATTTAATAAGAAAGTTCCCTTCATTTAGGACGCTTTCAATTTCAAATAAAACACATTTTATGTCAGTTTCAGTTTATTAATAATGAAAGTAAAATTCAATAACTTTCTCTTTCTAAAACTTATGAAAATTAAAAAAAAAATCCCTAAGGTAAAATGGCAGCAATTGGCTACTGTTGTCTTAAAAAATACCGTGTATTCGATTAATTAAAAAAAAAAAGATAAAGAAGAAGGAAACACGGGGAAGTAAATAAGTAATTAAAAAATTTTTAATATTCTGGTAAAATAACATTAAAAATACAACCAATTTGCTTTGTTTTTTAATATTTAAGAAAAAACAAATTTTTTTTTAGTGAACTTTTAAAATATTTTAACTCCAAAAAATTTTTAATTATTTTTTCTTTTAAAAAATTTCAAAATCAGAAATATTTCTTTGACGTTTCGAAAAATTAATTTTCCTTTTTTCTTGTTTTTCTTTCTTTTTTAATTTTTTTAACAGCTTTGTTGTAATAGTAACAGATTATGATTTCCTGAGGGCGGTAAATTTGTTTTGTAATGTCGTTTTCATTAGAATTATAATTTAAAGTTAAAGTTAAACTGAAATTGGCTTACACTTAAGTTAATTGAAAACTTTAAGGAATGGAACAATAATATTATTTTCACACGTTAATGTAAAAAAATTAATTTATCTATTATTTATGACAAAAGCACACATAATATTATTAGGAACACGTAAAAGTAATTACTGACATACATATGTATGTACAAGTCTAAATTAATTACACCTAATTAGAATTGTATTTGCATCCCACCTAATTCTTATTCCCCTATTACTTATGAATTATCATTAGTAAGGATTTCAGTATTCAGCAAAAATTTGTATGTGTAACTTATTTCGTATAATATTTTTTTAATAAATTAATCCTACATGTATATATGTTTGTACATACATATTAAAATTCAATTATTTAAAATATTAAATATCAAAAATTATAATGCCTACTATAATAATATTTTTAAATAATGAAAAATTTATAAAGCCAACCCAGATTATACCAATTATGTCACTAAGAATGGGACTTTAATTTAATTATTACAAACATACAAAATTTTGATAACACTTTAATGGATAAGAAAGGCGAAGTAATATCGTGACTATACATTCAAAAATTCATTCGTGGAACGAATATTGAGATTAATATTAAATTTAAAAAAAAAATTCAAAGCATTGCCGACAACTGCCCTTCACTTGTACTCGTATTTAGTTTATACACACATATTATTATTATTGTAACCTTAAACTGACCTTCAACAAACTATACTTTATAAAAAAAACCGGTTTTAACCTTCCCAGTTCAATGAATATGAAAATTTTTCTATTAAGTCTTATGATTTTAAAAATAAAAATTTCAAAAGGGAAGTATTTTCTTTCTCACAGTGGACGGTCTATTGCTAACATTTAAATTATAATATTTATATAGGCCTTTAATTATTTAACATGTGTGAGAATTTGTCCGTAAGTCCAACTATAGGCTTTCTAAGAACAGTTATTTATAAAATATGAGATTTTTTATAGTATTATGGGCTTAAACCGATTTAATATGAACTCTTTTTATTAAAGAATTTAAGTTATTCGGTAAGAATCATACCGCCGGTTAGTATGATACGGCTTTAATTAAAATGTCAAAAATTTAGCAACGCTTCGCATGTTTGCTTACGTTGTACAGAAATAAACCGCACTTGCATAATGTAGGCACGATTTCGTGTCTATACTTATATTTATAACTCACACCAACAAATTAATTCCGACAGAAATAACACAAGTAAAATAATATAACAGACGAGGTGTAATAATTTAATGAACCACTTTAATGTTTATTGGTGAATATGATTTTTTGCTCCCTACATTTAATTTCTAAAAAAAAAAATGTTTTTTTGCATTCTTATTTTTATATTGAGCTTATTTAAATTACTGTTACATTAGTATACCTATATACACACGAAATTTTTTTGCATATTTAGAAATACAGACACATGTATATGAGCTTACACGTGTTCGTCTGCGGATGTAACTGCATGTTGTCACGTTATTTTCCTTTAACATTTTTAACAATTGGTTGCTTTTTATTGCTATGTGATTTTAATTTTCAAATGTTTTTTCATGTTTAAAATCAAAGATAATATGATTTCCATTTTTGGTTTATAGGTAAGTCTTATATCTTTGATGTTCGCAGAAGCAAAAAAAGAAAAATTTACACTTTTTTATTCAATTGTCTGCATTA
The DNA here is from genome assembly GCF_029603195.1 of Condylostylus longicornis. NCBI lineage: Eukaryota > Metazoa > Arthropoda > Insecta > Diptera > Dolichopodidae > Condylostylus > Condylostylus longicornis. The sequence continues at coordinate 2,050,181 of NW_026577974.1, forward strand.
GCTTTCCAATTAGCAGAAATTAGGCGATTTTGAGTTTTTACAAGTTAGGGTATGTCACCCACGCTCGCTTAATTAAATTAAATATTTTTTAGACAAAGGAATACTAAATCAATAAAGATGATTGGTAGTCCTATAGGTTCTTCTTACAACAGCTCAATAATTTTTGATATTGTTTTTTTTCTTACTGCTCTTGCATATCTACTTTCGCTTCGTTATCAAGCGGGGTCTGCACCATAAATATATCCAATGATTGCACCCACACCGCTTTCACTAACCGTTCTATCACGGTATGATCATTTGATGTAACCAACTCATCATGATTAATTCACATAATTTCATTTATTCCCAGTATTTTCGAAAGCCTGTTTACTTCGCGGAGCGGTATTCATGTTCTAATATTTGTTCCCGTGAAATAATTCGTTTTTCCGAGACAATATCTAGTTTCGCTTTTAATCTATTTATACTGTATAAGTAAATAACTGATCTACTGTAGTCTACTTTCTATCTATTTGCATATCTTTCGTCTAACGTGACAAGACACTGTTAGTTATTTCCGTCAGATGCCGTTGCGGCTCTGCTCATCCCTGACGTTAAGATGTGTCATTATTTTATTATTTGTTTAATATTAAGGCTTATTAAGGTTACATGTTAAATTGTTTTTATTATTGCGGCTATTCATGTATTGGATATTAAATTAAGGTAATATTTTCATGTTAATTTTATACTATTATCTTATTAATTAGCTGTATTGGTAGCGCAGTGGACTTTTTTGGATTTAAGCGAAAATTGATAAAGTGTTTGTTTGAAACGCAAACTCGTCAGTTTTCTGACAAGCAATATTTAATTTCCAAAAATTAACTTTAAATTTTGAATAATTAGCTCCAATGAAAATCGTGTAAAAACAAAGTAATTTTTTAATTTGGAATTATATTATGAAGATTTAAAAACATTTAAGAAATTTAGAAGCATTGATTAAATTTAAAATTTCCATGGAAATTTTTTTAAATACTTAATCCAATAAAATCGATGAAATATTTTATTTAAAAAAAAATGATAAATTTAAGAGAATCGAAATATGTATGTGTTTGTACATATTTCTATTAATATTATTTCATTTATTGAAAAAAAATTTAATTAAGATCAAATATCCTTGTAGTTTTCAATTCATTTTTTTCATATTACTGAGAAAAAATAATGAAAAATCGAATTAAACAAGTAATTCCTTCAATATTCATTTAACTTTTATTTGCAAATTTTCCAATTAAAAACGTTAAAACCATATCCAATTAATTTTACATTTTTAATTTCAGGTAAAATATAAAAGAGTTCAATATAATAAAATAGACTTACTTGGGGATATTCACTGGGACTGTTAATATTTTGCAAATAAAGTCACTAAATTCACATCTGAGTTCTCCTTCGAAGTTGTATGGGACTGTCTTATAAATTCAAAACTCAGGAACGAAACTGAAATATATGGAGCAACGAGCTGGGTTTCGGTTTTTAAAACAGGTTGGAAGTTACTTTTACTACAAGTGTTACAAAAGAATTATTGGAGCAGGCACAAAAAAAAATAAGTGTCCCTAAATGCGTTTTTGTTGAACTTTTTCAATGCAGTGTGTCATTACATTTACAATTCATATTTTTTTTGAAACTAATTTATGGTGCATCAAGAAGAAATTCATCATTGCATTTTACCTGCATCCTTCTTAGGGTCAAAAACGAAAGGCGATTCTTTAATGCCATTCTCATGAACTAATTTTTTTCACTTTATCGGAATAGCAGCATAATAAGAACATTTCTACAATTTGAACAGGTAAACAACATAGATAATATACACATAATAATATGTATAGTTATATAATTTTTTTTTATCGCACAGACACTATTGATCTTGAATTTTAATAGGATTGTGGTTTTTTATGTGGCAGAACAAGAGCAAAAACAACACCGAATAACATGATGGGTAAGCGTATATAAATGAAGATTCTTAAATTTCATTAAAAAAGAACTCAACTTAGTTAAGTAAGGGATGGTGATAAAAAAATTCAAGCATAATTGCAATATTTTCTTTGTCTATGAAAGCTTATAAACAGACTCTAAAGTACATTCATTAAAAAACAAATCTACAGCACTAGGAACATTTTATCGTAATAAATTCTCATGTTTTTTTATACTATGGTATTGAATTTAAATTTTGAATCAGTATTGGAGGTTCCTATAAGCATTTATATTAATTTACGTCATTCATTTACTAACAGTTTTTTATAATAATATCAAGGACAAGGAGAGCGTTCACTTTAATTTATAAGTATGGGTGCTACGGTCGAATACAATTTTTCAATTTAATTTCCACTTATTATTATTTTAATTTTTCAAATTCAATGAAAAACAAAAAAATGATTTTTTCATACAACTATTTTGTATATTTCAAAAAGTCTAGTCAATACCTGTGTATCGTCAGATGGGGTTTATGATGAAGAGACATGGAAAAGAAGAATTTTGAAAAAGAATAAATTTGTTTTAATATTTTGTTTTAATAATTGAAAAGATTTATTTCACAATTGCGACGTATCTGGGAGGTTGGCCACAAAATATTTAAGTAAAAACACAAAATAGTCAAAAAAGACAGTCAATATTGATCTTCATTTCCGGCAATCCCAATTGCATAGTAAAAAAATGTTATCGTTTGCTCTATAAAACTTTTTAACCTTCAAAAACTTTTATACAATTGGTACATGACTTTCATAAAAATTTTTAAATTATAGGAAAACTTTAATTTGTTCTTGTTCAATGAAAATACTTAGAATGTACAGGTCTTAAGGGAAGAAGGAGTAGCAAATCTTAATTTAACACAATTAAAAAATTTTTTAATGATTTTTTATAGGCTTGCATAATTATATTTTTGTATAATTATATATAATAATAATTATATGAATGAAGTGTATTAAAAGCTTTTCAATGGAGCCCAACATAAGAGCAAACCACATCAATTTAAAGTTTCAAAGCTATTCAATAATCTATCCATTTTAATGAAGAGATATTTTGTGTGATATCAAAAATAAATTTATGAAAAAATTTATGTAGTATTCAATTTATAAGCCAAAACACAATATAAATTTTTTGTGAACTTGAGTGCCCCACATCTAGTGAGGAAAGGGGGCAAAATAGATTCTTATATGGGGGTAGCGGTGCACTGTTACTCCTTCTGTACAATCTATAGTCTATTCAATCTAAGCTTATATAATTTAAGGTGAAATTCAATTGGAAGTTATTTGAAAAACTCTCTTTCTCTCCCTTTTTTGTTGATTCTCATTCAATACATTCATTAGCTTTGTTCAATGCATGTTAAACATTTCTAATGATACATAACACAGTTCTCTCTCTCTTTATTATCGCAACCCTTGCCATATTATCATTTTACCTTAGAATAAGCTGAACAGAGTGACTTTTTTAAAATACATTTCCATGTGCATGACCTTATCTACCTGCCTATGCATAAAGTTAAATACATTTGCGTATAATATTTAATTTCAATTCATTTCATCATAATTATCTCATTTAAATTAGCCATTACTATTATTTGAATTTATAAATTTAAAGAAAATAATATTAAAAAAGCCAAACTTTAATTTTTTATTAACCAAAAGGTTTGTGGCCTAACATCAAACGGTTATTGTTGTACGTATGTGTGTTACAATTCGGTTGATAAAAGCGTGAATTTCTGTAATTTCTAAACCGAGAAAATTTGTGATTTCGTTCTACATGATGTATACAAACTATTGGTTTTCATTTAATTTTCATTTATGCACAAAAACTGTTTAATTTTCAATATTATGACCTGATATAATAATTTTTATATGTAGATAAAATTTAGACGCGCTTAATTGATTGTATAACATGAAAATTATTATTAAATAGAGAATTAAAGAGTAAAAAAAACAAAATGAATGGTGAAAATTTTATTTTTATTTTAAATATTACAAAAATACCAAAATATTTAAATGCATAATATATAGCGACCTTAATTTACCATCGAATTTTGCAAAATTATTAAAGTCTACAGAAAAAACACCATAATAAATTTAATTTTCGAATTAAATTTTGGATATTCGCATTTCAACAAAAATTTTAGATTCGTTAGGATAATTAAGGTATTTGTTAAAAAATAAAAGAGTGAAAATAAAAACTCATAGGGTTCAAGAGAAAAATAATGAACGAATATTGAGGCTTTTTTTTTACATAATAACTATATTATATAAAATAAACGGGCCAAATAACCCGCATAATTTATGTGTGTATATGAGACGAAAATTAAATTAGAAATTAAAATTTTTTTTGTTTAGTATTTGATTTTTTGTGTTTTCTTTCTGACAGCATGCAATAATTTAAAGTTTTAACATATGAGATGACACTTCATGAAATTACCAAATTGATAATAGAACTATAATAATTTTTTGGTTTTAGAAATAATAATTCGAAATTGCGGTATCATATCACACAAACCAATACGAACACATGCCAAGTGTATCATTCACAACTATTTAATTATAATTATTATTGTGTAAAGTGTTTGAGAAAGAAAGATAGAAAAATTTAGAAATATTTTAAGTACGTGTGTGAATTACATAAGTTATAAAATTTATGTGCAATTGAAATTGAAAGTTATTCTAAACAAACTTAGATGAACTTTAATTTATTTTAATTTTCACAAATTTGTGGCTCTATTGAAGAGTTTCCTAACACTCCTCTTCAACCCAACCAGCCTCATATTTCACCAGGGCACCTCCCTTTTAGCCCTTTGTGGCCTGACCGGGTTGCTTTACACAAAGGATTGGTTGAGCAGGAGGCAGAGATCATTGGAGAACTCGACCAGCCTTTGAATCGATTCCATATTCCCGCCAATCTGCGCCAGACCCTCCCTCCCCCTATTCGTGTATTTTGCCCACTTAGTTTTTCGGGGCACCCTTACAGGCTCCACTGGACCGCTCAACCCCCCCGAAGGTCGCTAAGCTAAGAACAATATGCATGTGATCTGAGAGGGAGACCAACTCAGTCACAGCCTAGTTCTTCACCAAAGACGCCCTACGTATCGGTTAATTACCCTATTAGCGATATCTAAGTTATTTGATAACAAAAAATCAAAAAAGCACTTACCTCTAGAGTTAGTACAGGTACTTCCCCACACCGTGTGATGAGCATTGGCATCACAGCCCATGATGAGCCTCCTGTTCTTCCTTTTGCAGTACTCAAAGAGTTTCTCTACGTCCTCTGGGGTGCATTGCTCTGCTCTCCAGGAAAATATGCTGAGGCACAGATTAGCCTCTGATTTTAACAATTTACTCATATTTCAGTGAACGAAAACTGATTTTTGCCAATTTAACTTTAGTGACATGAAAAAGTTTTTTCTCTCTTCTCTCAATAATTGTTATATAATTTCATTTTTCATATAATTATTTTTATGAATTTAATATTCTTATATAATATTCACGAATTTTTCAAGATTTTTCCAAAAATTTTTTGGAAAATTAATGTTTTTGGGACATCCCTTTTTAGAATTGGAAGCATATTATAATTAGATTGAAATACGTGCAATGCGAGACACGAAAAGTGTAATATAAAACATGTTAGAAATAATTTTCCTTTATTATTATTATTATTATACAAAAAAAAAAAGATTTTGGTCAAATAAATTGTCACGGAATTCATCAACATATCCAAGAGTGAAACGAATCAATCGACCACAAAAAAAAAAAAAACAAAAAAATTCATTTCTGCTCATATCTAATCATAAATTATATTTTAGTTTTGAGCCTAATAAAAATGTTACAGCACGTTTTCAAATAAAAAATTTTTTATTTCATAAAAATGACTTTTCATTTCAACTCCATTTTCCATCTCTCTCTGTTTTTATTTTTATAATTTTTTTTTATAATGTTATACAATAGATACTATTAGTTATACACATACAAATTACTAAGCTTTTATTAAATAATATTGTATGAGTTTCTTTATGTTTGTGTTAAATACTTATACAGTGAATACACTAACACTTATACAGTGAATATTTTAACTTATTAAGATGATTGAAATTTGGATTTAATATTATTTAGATATTAAGTCAGTTCAATGGGTATATGATGAAAATATTTTACATTTAATCAAGTAAATAAAGCTATTAAAAATTTGGGTTAAGATAGTATTTAACAGCAATATTTCTATGAATTTGTGCAGTTTTCAATTTATTTGATAAAGTTATTAAACTAGACACGATTGACTGCGGTTTATCCTACGTTAATGCTGGGTTCACAATGCCATGGATAATTGATGGGGTTTGTGCCCACGTTTGACGCGCTGCAAGAGCGATTCATTATGATATTCAAAGCACAGGAAAAGAAGCTGATTAGAATTAGCCGTCTAGATTTGTGACTATTAGCTTGGGTGTTCACTAAACATTGTCTTTCCGTGGATCACCTGAAAAGGATGGGTAAGATGTAGAGACAATATTCGATGCTGTTATTTTAATAACCTTTATTAATAATAATAATTTGACGCTGTCATTTTAAATTACATTAAAATTATTACCGTGGAGTAGTTGACACCAATTTTGAACATCAAAACTAAAACGGTTAATAATTAAATAAATCTGGACATTTATAAATTCATACTTTTCTCAAGATCGAAATGATCATGGAATGCGAAACTTTGTGATTTTTTAACAAGAGAACAAATAATTGACCAACTAAGTAACTTGTATTTTTCCTCGCTAAATTTATTTTAATAACATTCATCAAAAAATTTGTTGTCTAGAAAAATTCTATACTAAAGGAGTGTAGAACTTAAATCATAATATAAAAGAAAGAAAATTTCTTTTTTTATTACTTCATGCACTTAAGGACATTTTTATATTACTCGTATATTTATAAAATAAAATAAAAATGAAAACCAAACATTTTTTTATTTTTTCATCTTCAACATTGAATTTACATTGCAAACAATCAACATTAAAAACCAAACCAAAAAAAAAAATATGAGAGTAACAAAGCACTCCTAATTTCACTATATCCAGGCACATAATTTGGATAAAAGCAGGGAAATAACACTCTAAGAAAATAAAAACTCGAAAAAAAAGTAAGAAGAAGAAAACTTTTTTTGTAATGACAATATAAATACGTGATGTCCAACATCCTACTTTTTTTTTTGATTTAGAATCTAGAATCACTTTTGAATCTAACACTGCAATTGTATAGATATTATGGTAATAGGTATAGATGTTTTGAGTGAAGATTTTGAGTAAAATGTTTATCCTATATTTTTTCATTTCGAATAATTCGTAAACTTAAACAAACAAACAAAAAAATAGAAACTGCTGCACCATGAAATGTAGAAAAAGGACATTCAGTGTAGTTAATAAAGTTAACAATCGTGATCAAGTTTTCTCTTGTAATAACGTTTATGCATGGCAGAAAATCATTTGAAAATGGCATTACGTTAAGTATTTGGTCAGTGCTTTTCCGTTTTTGTTGAAGGATATATTTTTTTTATTTCTAGAAATGGATCATGCGGTATAAGATTACTTAATGGCTGGGTTTCTATTTTTCTTTTCTTTCACTTTTATCTTATTTTTAGTAGGTACATGTACATTAAATGGATCAAGAAATTTATAAAAATTTTTATAAATGAAAATGATCAGGTTGCCAATAGCAGTAGCAATAGAATATTGAATTTTTTCACGTTATTTTGGGCTAGATACTTTATTTTGCACCATTATTTTCCAGTTTAAGTACATTGGCTGTAGTGTAAATTATATGCTGGTTATAATTTCTAGTAAGTATCCGAAAACTATGAGCTGGCTAGGTTAAAGGAGGTAGCTGACGCAACAGGAGCCAATCGTTCGGCGCTTCCACCATTGAGCTAACTTATGAGCATCATAGACAAAATGGGGAGGAATTTTGTCATGGTATCTAAGAATATGAAACAACTAATTCGCTATAGCCGAGGAGAAGGTTCGACGAATTCGCTATAGACGAGTCGTTTTGATTAGGAAGGACATTAGTATTGTGGACAAAATTTTCACTGGGCCCTCACGTTGGATATTTGCAGAGATTATCAGGATGTCGTTCTCGTGAAGGACGTGCACCATGTGCACTGCCAGTAGCCGATTTAATATAGAAAAGAAAGGAAATATCACAGATAGTGTCTGTTTTTTTAAGTTTATTTATTAATGCCACAAGAGATCTCGGAATTGGCTATATATAATATTCAATTTACAAATATTTATTTAGCAACATGCAATAAAATTTTACCAAATTCCATTAGTTCCAGCTTGTCGCTTTCAGGTCGTCAACTTGCGAGTATTCCTATTTTCTTTTTATAAGTTTTTGATATTTAAAAGAATCGATTTTATTTATTTAAGAGTTTTCAGGTTTCGCTTCTATGGCGGTAACTATAATACTTTTCTTATAATAAAACGTTGTAAAAGTCTATTGGTCAGTAACGGAAAGAAAATAATTTTTTTTTTTGTGATTTACTATTGGGATTCTCTAAAGCTTAAAATCTTGAGACGATCTGGTCCATTGATGTTAAAATTTTTTATTTATTTTTTTTTATTGTTCATTATTTCTTATTTATATCACAGACATGAGCAGCAGTTTTCCAGTTATTTTAGTACATTAATAATGAATATTTTTTTATATAGCTACAATGAAAATATCCATTATTATATTTAAATATACAAATACATCTATATCCTGATAATATCCTGATAGTTTTACGAGTTGACTGCATTATTTTTGTCCCATATTTTTTTTGTTACATTTTTTTTTTTGCTTTTACAATAAAATTTCATTCTGTCACACGTTCAACTTTAATAATGATTTTTTTTCTCTTTCGTTCTCTTTTTCTCTTTACAATTTGACTAAAAATTCAAAAAGAGGTTGTAATAAATGTTTGACCAGAAAGAATAAAAAAAAAATGTTTACATAATTCAGTAAAAGTTACTATTCCGAAAGGGTCACTACTATAAAAATTATATTTCATATAGTTGTAAAATTACAAAATTTCTTTTATGCCCATTTCTAGACACAAAAAGAAAAAAAGAAAATTCTGAACATTTTCTTGAGAGTGTCTATAATTTTGAATTTAATAAATTTTTGAAAATACAAATATGCATACACACATGCATAATATAATTTTCTGCCCATAATTATTTTATTGCCATATAAAATTTTTTTTTGAAAAGTACTCAAATATTACTAAATTAAGTATTGGAAATGGATGTAGAATAATGATTCGGAATGAGATTTACTACTTAATTTTAATAATAGAATCTTAATATATTTAAAACAAAAAAATAATTTAAGGTAAAAGTTAATTTCAAGACCCATTTTAATTAAATAAGATTTGCTACGTTATTTTGCGCCTACCCTCCCTTAACAGAATTTTTAAAATTTAATATTGTTTTTCTAATAATGTTCTGTTAATGTAAAATAATCAATTAGTTCTTTTAAATAAAAAATATAGTAGAAAAAATGTGTTTAATAAATTTTATTTAATATCCATTTCCAGTTTAACACTATAATTTTTAACAAATTTGCAGTGAGATGAGATGGAAAGTAAAAACAAGAATTTCCAATTTTATAGTCCCGTTACTGTAATCCTTTATCAAACTGTTTTATTAGAAATTGTAAAACAAAATTGTTTTTATATACACATACAAATTATTATGTATGGATCTGTATACAAGTTATACGTATTTCAAAGAAGATTAATGATATTTTTCATTAATAAAACAAACATTCACATATACGAACACAAATTTATATGAACATTATTTTTTTAAAGCTTTTATATTTTATTTTAATCAAACGAATACAATGTGTCGCTGTTAAGTAAAGAATCTATTAAGTTGAACTTGACAAACGGTGCTTTAAATTACAAAAGGTGAGTTGGTATCAGAAACAGCAACATTAAACAAGTTCGTGTGACGTGACTATGGCAAGAGAAAGAGGGATAAGAGTGAAAGGAATAGTAATAGTGGCTGCAGTAACAAGAGAGCGGAATCAATACACTAGGTCAACGAAAAGGCCTATCGGCATTCCTTAAATTAACACCTGATATTCCCATGAAATACTAAACCCAAAAATCCATCTACTGGAAGCCATCAACCTCCTTTCAGAATCTCAGGAGCCGCTACACCAGGTCTTCCAGGCCATCGTAAAAGAAGAGCTCCAGGATGCGGTTCCTCTTCCACATTAGAGCCGGACAGGTAGAAAGAACATCATGCGCATCCTCCATCTCTACAATATCCTGACATCCCCGTGAGACAATATCTCATCAGCACCCCCATCAGCACTTTGGTCACTCTGCTTGTGTGAGTCGTCACCCACAAGACCTCAATGAAAATTAAAATAAAAATTTTGACTTATGTACATTTCGGGTAAATAAATGATGAATAAAAATCGTATGTACATTCCGGGTAAATATAAAAAAATGATGAATAAAAAATGAACCGCTAGAATAGTTATAGTTCACCACAACTACCACCCAATTAGCATAAATATTCTGATTTGCTATCACCATCCCGTGACCCGGAACCGTCATTGAGTGCACGTTTAAGCCGCACGTTTTTTCTCTTTTCCAGGCGTTCATCTAAATCGCCAAATTCAATCTTCAATATCTCGTCCGCGCTTGCTCTGCCCCACGTGATCGATCTTGCCTCATTTAGGATCGGACATTTGCAGAGATATAGAAAAAGAGTCTAATTGTTCTTCTCACCGCAGCTCCGACATGTTGTATTGAAGGGCAGTACTAGCCCAAATCTTTGTTTCTCTAATTTTTTATTCATATAAGAAAAAAGTACTCAATTTCCAAGTTGAAGCACTTTGTCTCCTATATGTGGATGTTTCCAATGTTTATAACCACAAGATTAAAGATATGAAATACAAAGATAAATATCTTTTACATTTTCAGTTATTTTATTTCTTTGTTTTTTAAAAGAAATTCATGAAGGATGTTAATATATATGAATGTAGTGTTGCCCACAAAATATAAGAAAATAAAAGAAGAAAAAAAGAAAGAAAATGAAATATAAACTTAAATAGTTCTACTTTCATCTATTACTCATTTTTATATTCAGCCAATTACCCAGGACCTCTTTATATAAAATAACAAATTCATTTCTATAATAACATATTATATTTAAAAAGTAGTATAATATAGGATTGTATTCTAGATATTACATATTAAGTACATACCCCCAATATTATAACAGTTTCAAAGGATAAACACATATAATTTTCTCAATTTTCATGCATTTGGTGTTTTATTCGTACAAGAATAACTATATAATATACGAAACGAAATGGAAACTAACAAATAGGATCTTCAGTTTAACTTAGAGTTTAATATAGATTCTAGTTACCCATCTGGTCATTTCCAGAGGAAGAAATATAACAAGAAAAAAAAAAAACAGAGACCAAATAGAATTCAAAAATAAAAAATTATAAAAAAAAAATACAAGTAACAAGAAAAATTTATAAAGAAATTGAAAAAAAAAATGGAAAACCTAAGAAATAATTTTATAAAGGATGAGAAATAATATAAGTAATAGCATTCTCACATACACACATATCCATATACGTACAAGTATGCCTTTATAATACGATTTTTATTATTATATATATGCATGTATGTACAATGTACGTATATGTGACGTATAAAAAGTTGTGAAAAATGCTTACACGATGAGAAAAAGATTGATGAAGTGAAAAAAGAAAAATCGATAAAAATATTTTATTTAATCTACTACTGCTATTCTTCTTACTAACTAACCAACCAGGATCATACTAACTATAAATATTATACAATATACTAAGCAATTGTTAAAATTACAAAATGATGTAACAATAGAAAATAATAGTTATCAAATAAGAAGACAATTGAACACAATTTTTACGGGTTATTCTATGCAAAATATTTAAAATAAAAAATAATTTAAAAGATAACGACATTTGTGTTACCTTATGGATTTCAATTTAGCCTTTTTCGTACAATTGTTTCTTAGTGTGTACACTTAAAACTTGTAAATTGTAGATTTATAAGGGAACCGAGTCCGGTAATCACGACTTATTGTATCCTCCCTATGCCCCTCCTACAAAATCCCAGTTCCAAGAATGAATCCGGAGACATCCGAAAGGGAGTCGGACAGCAGGTCTCGAACGCACAGGAAACCCTGTCCAAAACAACTGCACGGCTGGACAGCCAGTACCGGGCAGTCGCAAAGGATTTGCGCGGCAGTTTCAACACTGCCCCGCAAAACCTGCGCTGGACAGAGCCCGACTTCCACATCCTATGTAGGTGATGCCTAACTGTGCAATGGGCCGTGTAAAAATTCGCAATAGCGCGAACCCAGATCCTGCTCATCCCTAACAGCTCCGCGGCGAACTTCCATGAACCTTTTGGAAAAAACACCTTCGTCCAACGGCATTCTTTCGTTCAGGCAAGCCGGCCTGGCCCTCACGGTGCGGGAAGGCAGACCACAGAAAGGCAGCGGCTGCCCAAAGTCAGCCCCAGATCCTCTCCGCGCCGATTCATCGGCAACTTCGTTGCCCGCCTGTCTACTGTGGCCAGGCACTCAAGTAAGCGTTACACTGTTTACCGATGCTAATTCCACAAGTGCAGTAAGGCAGCTCCAGAGCGGTCTGGATGTAACCTGGGCCGACTAAAGCGCCAGCAGTGCCGCCCTGTTTTCTAAGAGCACCTAAATGGCACGCTTTTTATACCCCCTTTCCAAACTGACCTCCAGACAGATCTCTATTGAATGTATCTCGGCGTGAAACATTGTCCAATACGGGTCCAGGCTTACATATATACACCGGACCGCCCCGCTCCCACGTCAACCGATCAGGAAGCAGAACCCTGCAGCTGCAGTCGAAATTGTATCATGTCAGAAATTCTTAGACATGGTAGTTCTCAAAATCGGATCGCCCTCAATAAAATCTTTGTGAGTTCTGTGGGCCAAATTTCGCCCCGCCTCGCCCTCGCCAGAGAGAAGTCTTTAAATCATTAGCCGAGCTTCATTCACCATATGGAAATGCAGTGGTGGCAATCCAATCATTACCTCCAATGCAGCAGTGAGAGCCGTCTGCATAGCTCCTACACGATGAAGCTCCTACACGTCCATTAAGCCGTTGTAGCCCTCCCGATGGCTGTATATATGTCGGTATTCCAGGAGAGGCGATCGGCTAGGGTTACCCCCGGGTACTTCACCTCCCTAGAATAGCCAATACGTTCACCAAACAAAATTGGGCTCGTTGAAATTGAGTTGAATTTTATAGATATCATAGGTACCGTTTAGTAGTTTTAAAACGAGAATAATTTTATGTTATCGTATAGGAGACAATTCTTCGGCAAGTCATCGGAGCTGTGATAGGAGTTATACCTGGACATTATTTGATTGGATAAATTTTATTTTTGTTTAAGAAAATCATATTGCACACCGAAAATTTTAAACGAAAGTATTTTTTACAGCAGGCTATTATAGCTCACTGACACGTGATCAAAATATAAATTCAATTATATTATATAGGAATAAAAATTAGGTTATAGCTATTATGGCCCTTCCTATTCCCAAATAATTACAAAATTTACTCATATATAAAATCTTTAATAATTGCCAGTACCATGGAATCAACCAGATAAATATTATTCAGTTCAATTTCATTTTAATAGAGTTTTTAAAACAAAAAAGAAATTAAGAAGAAAAATAATATTATCGAAAACTTTTAAAAAAATAAACTTGAAAGAAGAAAAAAAAAATATATTTTTGGAAAACATTCAGAACAATGAAGTTTAATTTAAATTTTATCCCTTACAATTTCTTCGTTTTTTAAATTGGTCAAAAACAAAAAAATATATATATTCAAAAATATAAAAACTGATTACTTAACACAGTATTTACAACCATGAGAACACAAAAAGTAAAAAGGGTTAACAAATTACAATACAATAACTTACTTTTTTCTCATTTTCTTCTTTTACTTTTCTTTTTAAATGCATTTTATTTGTTTTCCATTATACCAATTATTTTATGTCCTTATATTGTAGAAGGACATAAAATGGAAACGAAATTAAAACAAGGAAAAAAATTTAGATTTTACAATAGTTGATAAAGAACATGAAGCAGAACAAGGAAAACAATAGAAAAATAGAAAGGGAAAAGTTAAATAAGGATCCCATGAAAATGACCCAATAAAATCAAATAATCATCATGGAAGCGAAACCATAAGATTCATTTTTTTTCTTGTTTCTTTTTTGTTTTTAAAATCTTTAAAATTGTTCTTCTTCCTTTTTGGTTCTTTTTTTACTTTTTGCTTTTTTTTTAAATACATTTTGATTTTTCTTCCATTATATAAGAATTTACTTGAATAAGATTAATATGAATGATGAAAACAGATAACAGAGCATTGTGGATTTGTGTATATAGAAAATAACGGTAAATAAAATGGTAAAATTCGTTCCATTATTTTTTGATACCTTTTTTATTTTAAGTCAAACAGAAGCGGTATATTTTTTTTTTTTTGGACAAATTATCGAAAATTTTGTGCCGCATCCGAAAGAAAGGAAAAACATTTCTTTTGTCACATGCATATTACATACTTCTACCATATGTAAAAGTATGAACGTACAAAAAGAGAAAAAAATTGAAATAATTGTTTTCTCTTTCTCACTGATTTTTCAATTTTCTTCTGATTTTTTTTTTTTGTTTTTCTCCTCACTGTTATGTCAAAAACATTTCTCCAAAGATTTTACTTTGACTTGAAAAATTAAAATTCTTCTCAAATGAAGATTTTCTCGGCTCTAATTCAGGTTTATTAAATAATTCGGTGTGTAAAACGAAACTTTTATATATTTCACTAAATTTCATTGTAATAGTACACACGTTTAATTTTTCAAATGTGGGTAAAATTTTTTAAAATTAAAAAACTATACGCTTTGATTTCAAAGGCTTTCCTGTTATAATGTGCGAGAATTAATTTTTCTCAAACGATTTCATAAAAAAAAAAGATTACAATGTCAACACTGAAAAACGTAAGAAAGTTAAACAAAAAGAAAATATTCAAAGGCAAACAAAATTGTTCCTTAAAAATTGTTCCTTTGAAAAAAATGTTTACAAAATTTTTGAAGTGTAAGTGACTAAAATTTAATCAATTTTGTTTTTTTTCTTTTTTTTGACAAATTACGAAATTTTTATTATTATGATCACGTTATAGTTGAGCACCTATTTATTTACATCAAATCATAGTTAACTGACAAAAAAAAATTTTCAATCATCAAAATTTGAATTTCAAAAAAAAAAAAATTAGATAAATTGATTTATTGTGATTCGAAAATTTTTTATTTTCTTTAAAAATATCCTTTAAAAATAGAAAATATTGAAAAAATGTGTGAGAAAAATTCATCCTCAATGTAGTTAGTTAGTTGTTAAGCTAGAGAGCGAAGGCCGATAGGCATTTCTCCACCTTTTTCGTTCTTCCACCGTTTCTCTTCGGCCACAGGGTCCTCGTCATTGTACAATTCCTCCAGCCATACCAAAGCAAGTTTCCCCTTCTTCTCACCCTCAATGTAACAAACTATATCGTTTTTTTCATTCATCACAAACTATATCGTTTTTTTCATGCCTTCATCTATTAAGTGTCTAGTAGAATTCATACAGCTTCAGCAGAACACGATTAAGACTCGAGTATTCTACAAATCTCAGGACGTTGTTTAATGCAAATTTTTGTATTTTGGTGTTAAAAAGTAATTATTACCTAGACAAACGTAATTCTGTAGGGAATGTTTTCATTCAAGTTCACCTTTTAACTGTTCAAGTAAAATTCTGTTCTCCCTATTATGGCTTCAGCTTCTGATTTCTTAAAAAAAATCTAATAATAGAACCAAAAACTCTCTTTCCATAACCAAAAAATTATTATTCCATATTTTAATAGCATGTGTTTTACATTATGACAATTTGGCCGAAAACATTTTTTCTTTGTAACAATATGATAGACAAGGATGTGTGTACAAATTCGTTTAAATTTTTTTTTGTTTTTTACATTGTTATGAGCTGTTGATTACAATGCCAATGTTACTGAAAAAAATCATAAATAAATATAATAGCACCAAAAATAAATTATTGCTTACTATAAGGGAAATAAAAAGAGAAATATCGAATTTGATCCTAGATTCACAACTATTCATGTGAACATTTATATGGTAACGATAGAAAAGGGATACAAGAAAAAAAAATTAGGATCATTTTTTGTGGTTTACGATGCAGAGTTTGCATTACTTCAATTTCCGTAAAGATAAATTATTTTTTTATTCTAAGTTTGTGTTTTTTTCACTTTCCAAGTCGACATCACAAAGGACATTAAAAGATGAATTAATGTTTTGCATATTTCTTTATAACAATAAAAATGTAGTATTGGAGTTAACGGTAAAAAAATTAATCAACTCTAACATATATTCTGAAATGAAACTTTAGCTGTGTCGTACAATATTCTGAGATATACATTACCGCAGTTAACAGTTTTGCATATACGCTGCAAACCTTAAATATAACAACAAGAAAGACGGAAAAAATCTGGAATCATATATTAATGAAAATAATAGACAGGTTTCAGATTACTAAAAATTAGCAGCAACAAATTTACAATTCATTAAACTCTTTCTCACCAATACAAGGCTTACTTAACCAAACCAAGTTGCTTTTAAAAACGATATATTCCTTAACACTTTAACATCAAACCCTGTTACTACTTGTAGGTCGTTTTTATTTACTCGTTTTATTTTCTTATCCAAATTCTAATCCAGTTTTTATATTCACAACTTTTGATTTAAATAATATAGAAATTTCATACGATTTCAGATTGGAAGTCATTTCTCTCATATGGCATCAATAAACAAACATTTGTACATCGCTTTCCTTTTACAATAACCCGTTCCATTTATTTGGATTACTTATTCTTCGTTCATATGGCCTGCAACAAAAATTTGTACTTAAAGGAAAAAATATGAACAACTAGAAGAAAGGGAAAGAGCTGTAGTAAAATACCATAAACGAAGATAAAAGAGAGAAGATTTCTTTTTGTTTTTTTTCAATATCAAAAATAGTTTCTAAGTTCAGTTGATGTCTAGTGAAGCTTCATAAATGTTTGTGATTTTCAAGAACAGAGTGTGCTGCTTTTATAGATGAATAACTAATGAAAATTTTCTTATTAGTTCCGAGTGGTGCTCAATTTTTTTTTGATTTTCTGATTGAAAAGTTCTACATTTTCTGATTGAAAAGTTCTTGTAGCTTATGGATTATTTTAACGAGTTTTCTGTCTAAATTAATAGTTAATTTTCACAGAAAACTGGTCTAAATGGTAACCATTAATCCCGTGCAAATAGTTTTTATTAAATTGTGACAATAGTTTTCAAAGGTGGGGGAAAAACCGCGGTAGATTTTTCGGGATGTCAAATGCAATATAAGTGACAACCCATCCGGGTATTCTTTTAGCGCTTGGGGTTTCACATACTTTTCCGACTGTACACTTTATTCCTTATTGAAAGACTCAATAATATTTAACACATACCTTCCTTCTCTAAAACTGTTCCACGTATTATACAAATGCATAGTAAGAATTTAATGTATAAATGCATTTTTGTGTTTTCCACTCATTCATTTTATTTGATTTGATCCTTCATACATCGTTTTTACGTTTCTTCTCATTTCTTTCCATTTTATTTTTGACGTTGTCTTGTTAGTTTTATAGTCTTATATAATATTATATTGTTATAAAAAGAGAAAAGTAACGAATAACTGGCTAACTAATTCTACTAGTAGATCAGCACTAGCGTTATATTTATCTCAATCTGCATCACTTTCCTGTCTATTTTTCATTAAAATTTATATATGGAAATAATAAATATCGTTAGAAAGAGACATGAATACAATACATACATGTACATGCATGTGTATGTATGTATAATTTAAGATAATATATTAGAATATATGTAGTCAAAGTAAGATTTAAATTGATGATTTGGTTTATAGATATGTGTATATATGAATACACATGGTAAATAGATACTTTCATACTTTGGTGCTATGTTACTTTTACTTTTAGAATAACTAGCTGAAATATATTGTAATATAACCGTTCACTTGTCAGTTATAAACAATGTCAGTTTTAAATTGGAAAATATTATAGAATAAGGATAGTTATAGAGTTGTCTTTGTCTCTTTTGGGGTTAATAGGATCTATTTCAAAAATTATTACTGAACATATTTCTATAAATTGCCGGGTTCCTGAAGTATACTTAAATACTGAAGCGTATGTCGTCTTTTGCCGAGTGCCCGAGTTGTCACTCAGATCTGCCTACTCTAAATCAAGTACAGTTTTATAAGATTTCATATTGAGCACTATGCAAACAATCCAATTGTATGTAATGTAATATGTCTTAGAACAACTTACAACATACCTATTCGAAATATAATAATGTTATGAATGCATTTACATACCTCTATTCCTAATCATTGCCAATGGAGTAGTAAAATTGTAATACCATTTGAATTCAAATAGCCTTAAATATGTGTGCATTTTCATATTATATGTACAATATTATTATGATTTGAAGTTGACTCCTTATGAAGGACCATACCCATACATACTATATAATATGTGGATGAGGAATGAGTGAAAACAAATGAGCTTTTCGTATGATTTATGTTGTTGATTTTATCTTTATTCCCATATTTTGCTGTTGATATTTTGTTATTATTTTGTTGAATAGAATAATAATGTTACGATATGAGAATTTTTTCACAAAACTTTTCTTCATATAATAAGTTTTATCCTTCTACTTCTCAATCTTCTTTTTCTTCTCCTTGAATACTTCATATCTCCTTATATTGGATAGATGTAATTGGTGATCGGATAGGGGTTATATTGTTCTATTTAGAGACTTAGAAGTAAAATATCTGCATACGTTCTTGTTTTACTAAAGAAACTATAAGAACTGGGTAATTCAATGCAACTTAATACTCCTGTAAAAAAAAATTGAAATATCGTATTTAATAATTCCGAAAACTATAAAAGAATCCAAAAAAAAAATTAATTTTTTTTTTGTTAAAAAGCTATAAAAAAGGATTTTGAAAGAGGAAAAAAAAGAATGAAATCAACTATCTATGCAATTTTTGTATAATATTACTAAAGAATAAATAATCCTTTGTATTTGTGTTGTTATTATAAATTTTTTGCTGTTATTAGAGCAGACCTTTGGTTTTATATATAAAAAGTTTTGTAGACTAAGTTTTAAAATTTAAATTCCGGTAAGCAATTTAGGGTGTGCATCGGTCAGAACAAGAAAATTTCACTGTAATTCAAAGAAATTTAAAAATCGATTACCGACCGATGATGTTTCAAGACGTCAGCACCTGCTTTAAGTAACCTGATATACTTAACAAAATTTAGCAAAAAATCGAAAAATAAATTTGGAAATGTTAAGCTGTGCAAATACCTGATGTAGGCTATACTGCATATAGAAAAATCTGACTTTTTAAAAAAAATTTTGGAAATGTTACCATGCATTTTTGACTTAAACATGCAGTTTTTTACTTTAAAAGTTAGTTAAAAGCTAAAAGTATAGGTGACTGGATGAATCAAATATCCTCAATAATACTTCAAATTCTTAAAAATACAATGAATGCAAATTAAGCAACTTGTTACGAAAGATACTGTTAATTTCCCTTAATTAATTTTTTAATGAAAATGATGGATGTATTAATCACCCTTGAGATAATCCTTACATAATAATTCTTATACACACACTTCCAATTATCTTACCTATATACCAATATATTTGCGTAGAGATTTGAATGATTTTTGTATTAGGTATAATGCAATGTAAATTGATTGTATTTAGAAAATTACCTTTAGGTGCTTCTTATATTAATATTTAGGTACGTATAATAACTATAGTAAAATTTGTTGTAGATTTTATTTATAAATCTTAAATAGAGAAAATTTATGCATGCAGTTTTATTTGAAATATAAATTTGTTTTGGGGTTTTAAGAAATTACGGTATGGTAAGAAAATTAATGCCTATATTTCTAATTATATGTAATCGACTTCTAATTTAAATTATTGTATTTCACGTGGATTGATTTTAGATTTTGTGGATTGATTTTGAAACTGAATTCGAATAATTATTTTTTCGGATTTAGGTGCATACTTATTTTTTCAAATTTTTGGTTTGTATTATTGAGAATACTAATTACGATTATCTTAGATGCGAGTCGGGAGACACATTTTGGAATTTTGATTCTGCCGTAGCAAACCTCTCAATAGGAAAATTGTTCCAGGAATGGATCCATCCATTTTTATACAACTACTCTTGTTGACTACACATAATACAGTAGTTTATTTACTGTTATTCTGGTTACCAATAATTGCCAAATACTAAAGACAATTAGATGAAAATTGACGATAAAGTTTTACAAAAAACATGCTTCGAAGACAGCAATATTAGATATCCGAAAAACACCACATGCCAATTTAATTTGCACTTTTGGCACTTTACGAGAAACACATTAAGCTTAGCGGCTAGTTTGATTTTTTAGTTTCACATGCAAAATATTTACTTTTTCCAAAATAATCAAACCAATATAACGTAAAAGGTCATATGAGCCTCATTTTCTTTCGGTTTCGAGTATTTTCTTACCTCAAAAAAAAAATGAGAAGCTTTTTCAAAAATTCTTTATTTTTTCTATTGTTGAAAGTTACAATTAAATTTCTACAGAAAATTCTAATTTGTTTTTGTATTATGAATGAAAGTTCTCAATATTTTATTTATAAAGTTCGTGACTCAATCACTTTATTATTTCTAAAATTGTTTTAATACGATAATCGATTTTTTTATACATAGTTATAGGTGTATAACAAAACTTATTGTACACTTTATGTAAAATAAATTTTTATAAAATACTGTTAAAATGATTTAATTATAAGAATAATAAAAAGAAAGCATTAGTTGTGATGTAATTGAACTCCCATTTATAACAGGTTTCCCAATTAATCTTAATAGGGAAATTTTAAAACGTGTTTCGGTCACAAATCTCATAATTAATCATTGTATTTTACACTTTCTGTCACCACAATTAATAAAGACAGAACGTTTTTACCGAAAGTTATTACAGAATTAGCAGAAAATGTGCCGGAATAATTTTTATTTAACCGGCCATGACACTATACTGCATGTGCTGAATAAAATAAGGGAAAAACCGAAATGAAAATTCGAAATTCTTGAAGTTAAGGAAAACTGCTTAAAGAAGCCAATGGCATCCCGGCAAAATATCAAAAGAACATGATTATTTAGAGAGGAACAGTAGCCGTGAGATACATCAGTTGGTCTGTAAGATATAAAGTATTGTTGTTATAATCAATTTTATTTCTGTACTACCCTTAAAATGACGTGATCAAATTTATTTTCTTTTTTTTTTCAGTTGTTTTAATAATAATTGTCTAAGGGTGAGAATATTATTTTTAGACAAAAATACGAATAATTGATTTGATTTGAATTTTGAAAATTCCTTCCCCGCCTTCCTCTATTTAAAAATAAAATTGTTTATAAAAGCACTTAAAACTTTATTTTTTTTTTAGTTTGTCCTAATTATATAACAAAATAAAATCAAAAAACAAATACCAATTGTATGTAAGTGTACATGCAAATACAGCCATGAAAGTCTCGTTCTTAAATTTTACAAAACAAATTCACGTTATTGTCTAACATTTTCGTGCAGTGAATAAATTCTGAAGATTGATTTTTCCAAAAAAAAAATACAACAACAATATAATTGCAAAATAAAACTATAGAAAGTTTTGTTTTTTTTTTACTCCTCTTGAAACTTTACTCTAAAAAATCCCCTCAATTTACATTGATTTATAGAACAACTTTGGCTGTTCTATAATACTTCCTCATTTTTTCTTTTTTTTTACAATTTTATTCACTTATTATTATGCAGTTTAATGCCATTTAGCACCAGTAACTACTTTGCACCAATCAATAACAATCAGGTAAAAAATGCAAGTTAAAAAACGTACCTATACGAGTATACATATAAAAAATTTGTAAATGAGAGACTCACGGTGTTCCATAATACCCAGAGATTCACTTTCGTTTTGTACGTATAATCTTAACACAGTACGTTACTTTGCTCTCTGTATATTAAATTGTTAGTTAATTGAATTCATAGCCATTCTCTGCCAACTGGTGTAGCTGTAAAATTTTTGGAGTACATACAACTGGTTTAGGCGTAAACTTCTGAATTTCTATTGCAGCTCGTTCAAATTTTTTAAATATTTAAATATTTATTATTAATAAGCATAAAACCATTGAGCTTTTCCTGCCAGAAGCCGGTTTCATTCGTTATCGACGCTACCCATCACGTAAGGTTTGTTGTAAGCAGCCTCTTCATATTATTTCAATATCGACAATCAAATCTATTGGAAGCTTTTGCAATTTAATAATTTTTTTAGTTATTATTCCTTCAAATTAGTGCTAAGGACTAGTGAATCCCTTCAACAATTGAAATCTTGAATAAATCACTTAAGTGATTTCCTTCTATGTAATGCCTTTCGAAAAACAAAAGGGTTAACTATTTGTCTACCAAAAATTTCATTTATCAATTTAATGACTGCGCGACTAATTAATAGCTATAATAAATATTTTATTTAATACAACAAAATATTGAAATTTAAATATTCAAAGCCATTCATGTTAAAATTTTGGGCAAAAAAAAAATTTTTTGTTTGTGTTTAAAAATATTTTGAATTGAAAAAATGAAAATTTTTCTAAATAATGTTTGGAATCAAAAGTCAAATTCTAATAAAACCTATCCAGACGATATAATGACCAATTCCCGAAATTTAACAATATACGTAGGTATGCCCATTATAATTTTTTTTTATTACTATTTTGTTATAAACACTAATTTAAAGTTCTGCAGTAATTTAAATTTCCGTTCATATGTGAAAAATTTCATAATTCTGTGAAAAATTTTAAGTTGTGGTTTAATCGGCTCTTCATATCACTGACCATGCTGGAGAGAAGGCAGATGTCATCCGCATAATTCAGATTTGGTGTTGGGTAAGATTCCACATTATGAGGATCATTCTCTATGAGCAGGCGACTTGTAGTATGTTATCTAGCACGATTGTAAAGAGCAGAGATAAAAGTAGGCAACCGTTTTTGACTACCTGATTAAGTGGTGAATGGCTTCCATATTTTTATTCTATATATAACTGCGACCTCAGCTTCTCCTCTTGTACAACAGAAGAGGTGAATGTAGATAATTTTGTTTGGGATTCCCCTGTCTTTTAATGTTTTTCATATCGAAGCACGTTTAATTGTGCCGCAAGACTTCTTGAAATCGAGTAAGAGTATGTATAGCTGCGTTCTTTCCCAGCGCGTGGTAAGCATGTTTCTAACGGCTGTGCTACAATTAGTATGTCTTGCGTTCTTGTTGTATTTTCTATGGCTGTTCTTTTTTAGGAAAAATAGGATTTTAAAAAGAACTCACTATTTATATAATACATAGCAATAATTTTGAAAAATTTCAGTAATTTATATGCGTGACCTAGAGTAGATAAGTATAATTTTCAATTTTTTAATTTTTTTCCAAATCGTTTTGAAATAATTTAATCATTATACAATTTTTTTTTTTATGGTTACCGAAAAGTTTTGATCCCTGACAGTCCTATCAAATGTTTCTATCTACCTTACCACAATCACAAGCTTTCGCAATTTTTTCGCAAATTTTCGTCCTTCACTTTGAATAAAATCAAAAGAAAACGCAAACTTTTTCACATTTAAACAAAAGAAAATATAAAATTATCAAAAAAAGAGCGGTAATCAAAAACAAAAAAAAATAAAAAGGACGAATATTATTAGGGTACACACGTAATATACGTTGTAAATATATATGTGCATTCATTTAATATTATCAATTAGCGAGCTAAATATGCTACTCGTTTTGATAAAATTTTGAGTAAAAAAAATCCTCGTAAAATGGCATTTTTTTTTATTTTTTTTTTTTTCTTATTTAATTTAAAAACATTTTTTTACAGTTTTATGTCTAGACACTAGAATTTAGTTACAGCCTTCTAAAAAAAATACTATAATAAAATCACAAAATATGAGTAGAACAAATTGAGACAAAAATATTTTTATATGTGCAAAAATTTTAGTATATGAGGGTATAAAATAGTGTGTTTATGCCTTCATTTATGTATGTTATGTCAGTCTGTTATTCTTATCTGTTCAATAAGGATTTAGCACACACATGCATAACAATTTAGCATACACATGTATATAAACGTATAACAAAATCATATTATATAAATTTAATGACAAAACAATTTAAATCCCAAAATTGAAGTAAACTGATTACAAACGCGGACCCCCATATTACTAATGCACCACATTCCGTATCGCAAACAATGATTTCATTCCAAGCAAACGAGAGTAGCTAACAACAAAAATATGAGAAAATATTTTCATATTTTTTTCTATTTCTATTTTAGAAAAATCATAAATTTTTGTTTTTTTTATTTTGGAATGTCAAGGATAAAAATATTGTATGATCACGGTTGGATAGAGTATAAAGGAAAATAATAACTCAGTTGGGAAAAATCATGCATTAGATTATCCACACAAAGTCATCATAAGCTACACACATAATATCCATATTATGATCTTGAAAATCAGGGAACCGTACATATCTTTACTATACATTAAATTTGTTTTTTGTCGTAATATAAAAATATGAGCCTGTGAATTACAGGAATAATATTTCCATTTGTAATGTAGGTGCGCACCGGTCACTGCTTACATTAAAATAAATTTTTTTTCGACCTTCTCCCATGTCCCTAGAGATTATCTTTCATATTCAAAGGAGGAAGAATATACATATGTATGTACATGAATATAATCCTCTTCCTAAATTTAGTATAATTCAAACGATTGACTGATAACATAATTCATTCCTGACTTCACTTAAACTGTATAGCCTCGTGAGTGTTCCCCTACAACATGCAGCCCGACCAGATTTGTTGATAATTTTATTTATTTAACCGGAACCTTGGAACCTTTTTAAATCAACGTGCAACAAAGCTAAGTACCTTAAATGAGTATTTCAATAAAAAACTAACGGATATGGTTAAATGGTTTTATTCTAATTATGTTCACCCCATAAGACTAAGGGGTCAAACACGTTGCTAGCCTTATTTGTTACATGCGTCGTAATCAATTTAATATTTTGACTTGAATATTAATGTACAGTACCGATAAAAAAATCCCTTTTTTTCAAGTAAATTTTCTCTCTATTATATTGTCACCATTGGTGACAATACCTAGCTTCTTCTTTCTTCTAAGTTAAGTTGTCCAGTACTAATTTTAGCCGTTCAATTGTTATGCCAATCAAAAGAAACATACCAAAACATGCCAATCAAAAAAACTCTTTCACAACTATCTTAATATTTCATGATTCAACGAATATTTTAAACTTATTATTTTTTATGAGGTTCATTCCAATTAGATGCTTGTGTGAGACAAGGCGGAGTATCAATGATATATTGGCCTTAAATATATGCAAAAAAAAATTTTTTATATATGTGAAAAGGTAATTACGACTACATATTTATGTGTGGTATGAACTATGTGTATGTTATTTCTTTATTACGTGATACTTGTTTTTCAATAAAAAAAATATGAAAATTCAAACATATAAAGGGGGGACGATTTTAGAAAATTTATTCACCTAGAAAAATAAAATGAAAGACTCAATTTGTTGCAACAAATTAGCCCAAAATCCTTATTTTCGTTTTTCTTTGATATTTATTATAATACATAGACATGACTATTTTTTTTCAGTCTGGGAGGGTTTCTGGGAGATGTGTAGACGAAAAATCTATGAAATCTCGTTCTGGAAATTCCATAAATTTGGTGATTTTTTCCCATTTTTATTGTTTTCTAAATATTTTTCTCCCTTTCTCTTTATTAAATTTATGAGTCCCATAGGTTCAATTAAATTTTACACATGTGAAAATAATTCCACTGTTATAAAGATTTAAAAAGGTATTAAAAATATGAAGGGTATAATGCGAGTACGAGTGAAAATATTGCTTCATTTTACAATGATATTGCGACTTAGATATATACCGACATATATTTAATATTGCAGTGTTAATAATTTTACTCAATGTTTTTGTGTTACAAAAGCATTCCATTTTTACCTACATTTATTATATCAGATTTTTAAACATAATTCAAAATAAACGCGTTATTTCCCTTATAAGATTAACATGAGATTTTCATTTGATGGTACTTACCATATATACACATATGTAGTGAAAAACCGAAAAGCGAAAGCTATTGTGTCTATGGAGAATTTCATATTATTTTCTATTTTAAATTCTTCTTATTTTATAGAAGCAATAGATATACGTTAAAGCGTATATCATTTAGAGATGATACAGTTATATACATATACTCCGTACACCTATATAACCAAATATAATGTATTTTTTAAGTTATATGAATGTTTTAAGCAAATATGATACCATATACAACGTGGATGAAGAAATAAAATTTACAATATTGCTTATAAGTACGGGAGTGTATAAGAAATATTTAAAACTCTTCTTTATTTTTTTCACTTTCTGGATTTAAATAAAAATTTTATTAGTAAGGTTTGAAAAATTCCCTAATTTTCAACTTCGTCAACAAAAATTCTTTTTATATATTGACCATCGTATCCACCTTGCAAATTATTTAAAACATTCAGAAAAAAGTATATTTGTAACAAGAGTTTCTCATTAAGGGACTGCAAGGAAAAACACTTGGTACAATTTGTATTTTATATTGGCACAAACATTTTTCAAATTTGTTCAATTAGAGATGAAAAATAATCCAATTGCATCCAATTGCGAGTGTGTAGCTTTTGACATGACGTCTCCATCTTATTCTATTCTTGGATATTTGATTGATTTCACCCCATTATAAGCCTGAATTGTTTAGATACCGCTCAAAAAATCTCGGGGGCGTCCCCTTTAACTTGAATCTTGTGAAATTCACTCTAAACTAATAGGAGGTGTCGATCTTGGATTAGTTTTAAATCTGGATTAGTTATAAGTTTGAATTTACCTAGAGAATATCAAATCCACTTTCATTTTATTCATCGGATTTGCTTATCGGTAGTTGCCTCACCTTTTATTACCCGATCTTCTTCAATACTTATAGTTTTCGATCAGAATATTCAGAATTTTAATTTTGTGGCAGATATTCATGAAAACTTCCAGGTTAATTGATTTAAGCTGGTTTTGCTCCAAAACAGATTTTATACTGGATCGGGTTGCGCTGGATTTATTCTGAGTGTCGTTGTTCCGGATATCTGGCTGTTCCTCCTTATCGATTGCACCTTATTTTGTTTAAGTAACCAATTAAAATGTGTTCCTCTAAAAATTGAGTAACGAGAAAATTACACCCAATATACCTCTTCATATATTGGTAAAGTAATCGCATGCCTTGCTGTTATTACCATATTTTCCATATCTTCTTTTTTTTTGTTTTCTTAAACGATTTTAAAGAATTTTCTTTGTTTATACTTCCTCTAAAGTGATTTATTTCATTTTGGTTAAAAAAAAAATTCTTGTGTGTTTTGGGTTTTTGGAAAGTAGATAGATATTTTCTTGCTAGATAGATTTTATAACGGTTAAAAGAAGAACATTTTTAACTTTTTAAAATGTTCATGTAGCTCTGTATGTGTAAGTTTTAAGAAAATTTTCAATATATTTTTTGAAAGGAAAATTTGAAAATAATATGCTCATATTTTATTGAAAATTTTAATATTTATATAGATACCATTAAAATATATTATGAAGATGCATCTGTGTACGTATATAACTGCATAGTCTAAAATACAAGGAATATGGTGCTAGTAGTAATAAAAATTCTTTCATTTTAATGTGACTAAGATTTTTTTTTTGATAAAATTGTTAAAATTAATAAAAATTAAGACTTTCTGTTCAAATAGTCTGAAAATGAAGAATTTTTAACGAAGGGAATCCTCTCTTGTTGTTGTTATTTGTCTCATAAATTTGTAAGTTTTATTGAGCTATGTCTCCAGATAAAATATATTATAAAAATTAATTGACTTATAGCAATAGCAAATTAATACAAATTATTAAATACAATTAATTACTATTAATGAAAATTATATAATCTTTTTAATTTTTTCTTAATTCTATAGAATAATCCCAATTTCTAATTAAGTATTCTTTAGTTAAAGACATGTACAATTTTCTATACTAATTAATACAGCAATTTGTATTTAATAGTACAAAGGAAAATGAGATTTTTTAACAAAGATTACAAATTCTACCAATAAAGAACAAAGAGTTAAAGTTTGTTGGTAAAAAAATAATGTGGTTAGAAAATATCAGATTAAAAACTCATAAACACTATTTACACAGAAATAAAATCTTCAACTATTTTAATAAATTCAAGGATAATAAGTTTACTTTGAATAAAGGAAGAAAAAAAAATTTTATTTCAAAAAAAAAAAAATACGAAAAAAAAAACTTTTACCTTCCAAATTTTAAAGTTTTCTCACAAATCTCTAAGCACATGTTCTCTAAATTTTGGTTAAGTTTCTCTTTTTTCGAAAGTGTTCTCATGTAATTGTAGACAAGTTTCATAATACATGCCTTAAACATTTGTTTAACTGTAAATAACATTATGATCAATGTTCCGTAAGTAAGTCTTCAAGTTCAGTGGATAAACTCCTCAATTCAGTGGAGACTTTCAAAGAACTCGATTTTGAAAATTGCAACTTAAAAATTTTTATAGTCTAGTATTCAGAGAACTTTTAATTTTACCTCTAAATACGCAGTGTGCCACCAGATTCTGACACAATAACAATCATAAACTAAAATTGCAGAAAAAGAACTTAAAGAGTTTTGAGAATTTTCTATCAGTGGATTTGTCAAATAATCTAAAGTGGTTTTCAGTATATTCTTTATTAAAAAAATAGTTAAATGGCAACGTAATGCTAAAGACTATTTGATCGACAAAGAACTGCTACATATTACTACTTAAGTCTATCTGAGAGTTTGAAACGTATTTGCAAATTCGTCATTACTGGAAGGCATCAATTGATTAGCCACAATATCGTTGTGTGTAATGTAAAAACAGGCATGAAAGAGCCAAGACCCTACAGGGTTCTGGAATAAGGTAATTTTATTTTAATGAATTTTTCTTTCTAATCTCAAATATTTTCATTCTATATGGTATTCTTATCTTAGGAAATTTGCTGTTTTTCTTTTTCTATTGTTTTTTTTTATTTTTAATTTGAATTTGTAGAAAAGTTTTATCATTTATTTTTAGTAAAAGGTGTTTTCTCTACTTGCACATGTGAGTTTTGTGTTTGGAGAGTATTATGAGTATTTCGTTCCGTTTGTTACTCTGAGAGAGAAAAATTGAGTGAATACGGGAATTTAAGTGTGTATCTACAAGTTTGGTTATTCATTAAATTATCCATTAAAGAGGGCATTTAAAATTACTTATAAATAATTGCGCTAAGTCTAAAGTTAGCTCTTTATTCGAAATAGTTTAGATGACTACAATGCCGGTTTCTACAATTGAAAGTGTAATTTATTGTTCATAAAATGTAGGAATACTTAAAAATTTACAAAAATTAATATTTTATCGAAATACGAGTACTTTCATTCGAATCCTTTTGTTTCCATAACACTATGTTCGTTCTTCCGCATACGGTAAAAAATTTATGAGTGTGTTGCACATTTTATAAACCAAATAATGTGCATGTAAGTACATATGTCAATTAATAGTTTCCTATATACTATTGTTATACCGTTCATACAATAAGTTTTTTTTATAAAAGAGAAAATATTAAGTAAGTTTTCAAAAGTTTGCAAATTACAATTATTTAAAATGTTTAAAATTTAATTGAATGTAAAAGTATTTTGTTTCTCTTCTCTTTGCTATAAGAACTTCTAACTATAGTTAGAAAAATAAAGAAAAAAAGAGAAGAGGAGAGAGAGAGAAACCGAAAATGTTTTTCTTTGAAATTTAATTAACCAAAATATGAAAAAATTTATTAAAATTTTAGAATACGGTTTTAGAAAATTTTTAAAGTTTCATTGTTGGAAAAATGAAAGCTAATATTAAAAATTTTAATTTTTAATTATGCAATCTTAATAATATTGAAAAGCAAATTGATAATTTTCTAAAATGAAAATTTTTTATATTAATCTTTTAAATAAAATTAAATAAATTTGAGTTTTTTGAAATGAGTTTGAATAAATTGAAAAATCTTTGTATTTTCCAAAAAGTGATTTTAAATTGGTTGGCAATTTTCATTTTCAAGTGTGCTGAAAAAGGTACAAATTAAGACTCTTCAAATATTCCTTCTCTTTAGTAGCACTTTCTTGTAAAATCAAGTGTAGAAAGATTTTCCAGGAAGGTGCTTAGCAGTAGCAAGATTTTCCAGGTTTACAGAATATTGGCAGCACACGTTCATTTAACTTTCCATGTTGGTTTCAAAGCTTAAGGAAACCCGAGATTTTAAATGAAATGTCTTACTCTTTAAAGGGATTGCTCTTATATAAAATTAATTGCAATTTCGAAACCCTGTTTCTGATTCAAATCATTTTACTGGAACCAAACTTAAAATTAATTCTTAAAAGGATTAAATTTAAAATTTAGGATGTTTAGAAAAAGAAAATTTTTACATTTAATAATATTTACCCAAATTTTTATCAACAATTTATTAAAATTTGTAATTTTCTTACCTATTATTAATCTTTAACAATATCTTAAACGTCATCTGTCCTTAACTTAACATTAAAACATAAAACAAAAAAATATTATAAAATAAAAACAAAAATGAAATGAGAAAGAGAAAAAACGATTTTAGAATATTAACAATTTCAAATTTCACATATTAAACATCCCTTTTTTTTACACCCCTTCGGACTTCACAATATATTATGTATAAAAGAAATCAGAACACCCAAAATTTTAAAACTAAATCATATACCAAGGATCCAAAATTTTTTAAAGAATAGAAAATAAAAGTAAATCATTAAATAAGTTAGATGTTAAAATAAAGGATTCGTAAAAAGCAAATTTTTACACTATAGTTATTTCACGACTAAGACCAAGTGCGTGCATCTAGATTATGTCCTACGTTGCTTAACCACAACTTTCTTGTCAGTCTAATTTTACCGTTGTTCTTTAACCGGTGCTCTTGTTTAATTTGCCGGCTAATTAACAGAACTTATAGCCAAACGATATAATAATAAAAGAGTAAACAGCAATTTTTGATGAATTTTACTGACCTTAGTTTTAAAATATATTTAAAGTTAATAGCAAACTTTACCGACATTCCAGTTATCAAATAAGAGAGATATATCCTCGACTATCCAGCGCTCATCAAATTAATAAACAAAAGAATGGTCGAAATAAACTATATTTTTAAAGGAGTACAAAACTAAATGTTTATATACGTCTACTTCTCTCTTCACCTCCGTTGTCACTTATTTTCCTTTACATATCTTTTGTTTCTCTATATACTCTCCTCATACACACATATTATTATCGTCCCACACTTTCACTTTTTTCTAACTTTTATTCACTTAATTCTTTTTGTGAAGCTTTCATTTTGTCTTTTGTCGTCATCTTTATCTGTGATTCAAAATCAGAGGGTACGAAAACCGAAAAAAAAAATTAAAAAATAAAAAAGAGAAAAAAAAGAGTTAAGGCGTAACCATTTGCTGGTAATAAATTTTGTCGCCTTTATGTTTTTTTTTTGAATTTGTTATTTTTTTTGTTATTTTTTATTGTCCCTAGCACATCGGAAGATTTATGTTCTGTTCTATCGGAAAAAAATAATAAATAAATAAAAAATTGGATCGGCACAACCAAGAAAGTAATTTGTAAAAAAAAAATACAAAAAAAGAAAAACGAAATAATAAAAGATAAGGAAAACGATAAAAGAAACGTTGACTAACGAAGGAAATGAAGAGGGTAATGAAAAAAAATGATCCATATGGTAACCCTTAACTCTATATAGGAGGCAAACAACAACAAATGGATGACACAATATATTGGAGGATTAAATTTTTCAAAACAATGGAAAAATGTTAAAACAAAAGAGGATAGTCTAATATCATCGAATTCTACTTTCTGGTATCCTGAAGCTAAAAATTTTGTTACTAGAATTTTGCTTTCACTTTTAATGCTGACCATTAAATTTAAAAGATTTAAATTGCATAAACTATATATGAAAGTTTTTGTTTCTTTTAGACATATGTGTGTATGTGTCATGTATGTATGTCCCTCTATATGTGGCTCGTTCTTTTTTTTTTTTTTTTTTTGCAACCAAAAAGGCAAATAGAATGACAAAATGATTTATTTTTATTCCAACAATATTGTGTGTTTAAGAATATGAGAAAATTTTTGCTTTCTACATTTTTAAAATATGGTTTTTAAGTAAATTTTACCCTTTGAGAATATATGAAAATGTCAATCATTTGACATTTAAAAAAAAAGGAGAAAATGTGCATAAAATAAATTGAATGAATTTTAAGAAACTTTTATATATTGTCTGTGTAAAACTTCATACTTATCTAAATAAAAGGATCAATGAAAAAATCTTGTGAATTCATAGGAAAGCCGCAAAATTAAAGAAACTATGAAAGAAAACATATTAAAAGCATATGTTTATTTTATCTAAAATAAAATCTAATTCGTTGTCCCTTATTTCATTTACAAAAGTGAGCCTCCACTTAACCACATTCGTTACCTTAAAATTACTAATAATAAGGAAATAAAATAACGAGCCAAATCCAGTGTTAGTGTCTGCCACATGGTGTGAATGGGCGTTAGCATCACAAAAAAACATCAGTCTCTTTCTAATCTAACTATGCATATTTGCCAGCCTTTCCAGAGTAACACAACAGTAATCCATTTTCCCGTCAAGGTGGGTTGAACAGATTATGAAACCTCGGCTCTCTTGCAGGAATACGTATGCTGGAACCAAAAGTAAGAGACCTCACAAAACTTTGTAATAGAAACAAAATTAATATTTCTACTAAACAATAAAAGAGCGTTGGTGTAATCTAGGACGTTATAGCAATCCATTATAAATATATTCCGCCTGGGCCATTCAGTCCGCAAAAATAATACTTTTAGGAATCTTAAGTCTTAAGCAATCTTAAGTCTCTCTCTTAAGCAATCTTAAGTCCATTCAGAAGTCTCATATATGCTTAGAGTCAAATATTGGTTTCTTGTCCTCACTTTCTTACCATTTTCTCTCTAATTTTCTTATGCATTTTGTACGTATTTATTTCTTTTTTAATTTTTTGTTGATTTCAAAACAAATTTTTTGAATTTGTTTTGAGGTTTTGTTTTTTTTTCTGATGCCTTTAATGTAGTGAATCATAAACTACCTTTTATCCTTTTTTATTATTTTCAATCTTCACACTTCATTTAAAAGTAATTTTTTTGTAATTTCCTTTGGCTTTTTTCTTTGCTAACCGTATCAACTGTTCAACCATCACTAATTTGTCATGAATTTTATACTATCGCAAAATGTACTCCTACGAGTATTAATATGTAATTTTTTTTACTCAAAGGTACTCCCCCACTAGCCAACCTGTACATTCATATATAAGTAACACTAAATATTGCAACTCTGCATGTTTTATTGTTTATAACCCCATTATGGTAGGTTATTCTAATAGATTGAGAAAAATTCAAGAGGGAAGAGGAGATTTATAAATTATTAAAATTATATCCTCATTTATTAAAAGTAACTGCTATATAATTTTGTATTTGGATATGTCCGTCGATGGATTTCTTAACTTGTATGAAATCAATTGACGGCTTGCGAAAGCTCATTAATTTGGTTCAATCGCTTTACCGGGAATACTTGATTGAAACCTTTTATTTTAAAATTAATAGGGTAGTTTGCACGTATTCTCAAAATTGATAATTAATTCCAGTTTTACTACTGCTTGAAAATTTTAAATTTGATTTATAAAATCGCAATAAGAAGGAAATGCGCTTTGTAACACGAAACTTATTTCATCGTAATCCACATTTTACTATTAAAATCTCTTTCCTTTGTTTTATGCATCACTACATACATCATATTCAATGGAAATTTTCAAAATCCGGAAAATCAAATTAGGGTCAGTGGTCATAGAACATAACATTAAATAAAAAGAGGGGAAAAAACTAAAAATAAATTCACCATAAAAATTGGTACCTACAAAAAAGTAAAAAAGAAATCGCTGAAACCCATGAAAAAAAAAAACTAAGTAGGGAAAAATAAAATAGAAAAAAAATTAAATTCAGAGATTACCGGATTTTAACTTTTGATTAAAGTGCCATTTTGATTAAATAGAATCAAACACGCGAAATAAAATTTTAATTTAATAGTTTCGGCCAAGCAAATCAACCAAAATGAAATCAAAAATTGTTTTTTTTTTTTATTTTTAACGCAAAATTTTCAATGTACGCGTCGAACTTTAAAGCCATTTATTTTTATTGTACTACAAAAAGTTATGGTTAAAGTTGTCCAACACAATGTTTTTTGATTAGGTTTGAAAAAAACATTTTTTTTTTTAAATTTCGAAAAAATGCAAATTAATATTGCAATGCAACGCTCATTTATCATGAAAAATTTTAAAATTGATCGGCATGGGTGACAATTAAAGACAAGTAGGAGGAAGTGTGGATTCCGGCCCTAGAGAGAAAATATTTATTTATTCATAATGTGGAACGAACATTTTTAAATAAACATTTTCTTAATTTAACTTTAACTTTTAGCGTAAAATATACAAAATTTTAATTAACGCCTCAATTTATGCAAAATTTCATTAAATTTTAATTTTGCCAATTTCTTTGGGTCTTTTCTCTTTAATGCAATCCTCTTAATACTTTAAACATTAAAAAGTTATCACTTACATGAATATTTCGAAGTAAATGTTAACTATTTTGAAAAAACAACCACTTTATGACTCTAACTTTTTATGAATTCAAAATCCCTTTGAAAATTTTGAATCTGATTCCATATTTTCGTATTAAAAATATTATACTATTTGTGTAATACAATTTGATTCCATATTTTCGTATTAAAAATATTATACTATTTGTGTAATACAATTTGCAGTAAAATGAGTTTTTTGGAAACTATTTCATAAGCATATTCAAAAGAGGAGTAAGAGGTAAATAAGTAAAAGTGAAAATTCACAAAAAAAAATTCTTATGAATGAATAAACCTAAAACGAATCGGATGTAATTAATGTTAATTTATCATTGCCTTTCTTTGATTTCTTAACTCCTTTATGAAAAAAAAAAAAATAAAATAAACTAAAAATAGAATTTTTCAAAAAAATTATACTGATATATTCCACCCCTTTCTCTACTTATATACCAACAAACGTGTATAATATGCACACGAATTATACTATTGAAATTCTTTTGAAATTGTTGTATGCGTGTATTGCAGTTACATGTATAGAAATTCGGCTTATTTTTGCTTGGTATATCAAAGCGTATGACATAATCAGAAAATTGAAGATATTTTTTTTTTTTTTTAAATTACATTTGAATTTGTGTTGAATAATTATTTGGAATATTTTTTATAATATTACATTCATTTATTATTCTATGACTTTTTCGTGGTTAAGATTTTTAGCGAAGATATTTAGGAAAAAAAATGTTTTCTGTTCAAAATTTACTTCGTGTCTATGGTATGAGAGAAATTTTAGCAATTTTATACGCTTCTAATTAGTCACATTGAATTTGATGTTTCATATATAATCAACTTTATTAAATTTCAAATCTATGATCCTTTAATATGAACGTCATATTGAAATTTTAGTTTAGAAAATAGAGAATAGACTATTTTTGGCAACGCTTAGGTAATTACACATACATACGAATGTATGTCTGTAGTCTGTATATGGCATTCTAATATTTTTATTTTTCTGTAAGATATCAATTCAAACTAATTAAATTTATTCAGGGATTATGAATTTTCGGAGATTATACATATTATACTTTACGAACTTTGTGTAATAACTATGAATATTTTAATTAAACACCTCCAGCTGTTATAAAGAGAATTTTCTTAAAATTCTTAAAAAATATGCAGTTTGCATTTAATTTCAAATTAAAATGATTGAATCTTTTTTATTTTTATTTCTCAATAAATTTAAAAATCTAGAATAAACTTATTATTTGACCGCGGCATTCTTTTAGCGGTATTAATTTCTCTTAAAATATGCGTTCACCTCATACAACCGTGACACTTGAATAATATTAAGTCATTCGTCTATAATAATATTTAAGTGACAGGGGTGTGTGGTAAAGTAAAATAAATTTTGAATTGATGGCTATTAAGGAACAGTTTTTTTTTTCTCTCTTGTTCAGAAATTTTTACACTTGAGATATTCCAAATGAGAAATTTTTATATTATTCACGTTTAAAAAATTATAATAAACTTGAATTTTTAAAAAGTTGCCTACTTAAAAATAAAATATTCTTATTATCATTATTATTATTTTTATTATTATGATTATTATTAAAAGTATCCATTCTATGTAAATTTTAATAATAATATATCCATCGTAACTAAGGAAAAATTTTATAATGATATAAAAAATATAAGCGAAATTTTATTTTCTATGAAATATTTTGATTTTTAAAATTATTTTTTATTGAATTGAAGCGGAAATTATAAATTTTCAATTCAGTTCTTTTCACAAATTTTATTTGTTATTTTTCTCTCTGCATTACACTTTTGATTTGATTTATTAATAATAATATTGCGTTAATACACAGTTCTTCAAATTCCTTTATTTTAGAATCCAAACAAGCCAATATCGTGAATATTGGAATTTTATAAATAATTTATTAAAACATATTTTTTAGTAATGTTATGAGCCAGAGCTTCTAACTGTTGTATCGCGTTATAACACAGAATTCAGCTCAGTACGTAATGAATGTACATGTTAATGTTTTTTCGCTTAATGTTCACTTTTAAAAGGGGGCTATGAAGGGAGGATTGCGAATAAAACAGTACAGTGATCCAAAGCCAGTACAGTGATCGGAGTCTCTTCGTTTGATATAATAGGATCTAAATTATGGGAATGCGTTTATCTCGTTAACGTCCTGGATATGTTTAACAAACAATTTGTTGTTAGCTTGTTTTTTAAGGTGAACATGAAGCGGAGCCATGCCCGAGAGAACCTCCAGACTATTCGTCATATAGCGCGTTGCAGTCGCGTGAAAGCGGCACGCGCCGGTGTCTGCTCACATTAATGTTGCGATGGTCGAGTAATGTAAGTTGCAATTGGTTCAACAATAGAAGTGTAATTGTAATATACCACCGCTGTCACTTCATTCGATGATTCAGAATTCCTACCATATACTTGACCCCTTGAAGGATTCACCTAAAAGACACTGAATGTAAATTAAAATTTCCGTTTTCTAGTAAATGGTACAATAACTGCTTTTCCAGGATTAATGCCATGGCTCTCAGCTTGTATTCAGTCCCGGATAAATACGCAAATACGACGTCATCATGTTGATACGTTACAATAATAACTAAATCATCAGCGTAGCCTTGCACATTATACCGGCTATCGAACAGCTTGTATGCTACACCATCCCTCTTGTTTTTAAAACTAAATTAATCAAAGGTAAACGCAAATTTTAAGATTAGATTCATTTTTGAAATCAATTCGAATTTTCGAAAAATTTTGTTCAGTCTTTATAGATGCAATAGCTCGAAAATTTTCACTTTATAATTTTTTGATTTTACAATTCTTGAAACGCTGGAAATTGTTAGTATAATCAAAAATTAATTTTATTTTTGTTTATCATAAATATTTATTTGATATTTTATGAATTTTTTTTAATGATTTATTGATAAAAAAATTTTTTTTTATGATTAGGGTGCAAAATAATTTTCGAATTGTCCAAGTGTAGAAAAAAAAGTAACGAAAATAAAAAAAAAATATATAAATCTGGGCGTCATTAAAAATTTCCATTTTTTTTTTTCTTTCAAATAAAAATTTTCTATTTTCTACCAGTTACGACTCACCTAACAAATAATTTGAAAGGTGAAAGCTCATTATAATTTTATGGATGAGTGCATATTTTAAAAAATATTTTGAAACAACTTTTCTTTTCATTTAAAATGTTAAAAAGTCATCGATCTGTCGTTGTTGTTGCTGCAAAAAATGTTAATTTGCAATAATCGAAAGATTGTCTATATATATGTATAATATATTTGAAAATTGCAAGAAAAAAATTTTTTTTGAAGAATAATAAAAATAATATTATTGTTGTTAGGTACAACGGTTAAGATTTTGAAAAGTTAATATAATAGAATTTTAACAGAATTCCAATAATAATTTATTAGTTATTTAAAAGAAATTGAAATAATTACAATTTTTGGAAAACAATAAATTATTTGTTTCTAAGATAATAAAATAAGGAATATTTTGAGTGATATTGTACAGTTATTTCAATTTATTAAGAACTTAATTAAGTTAATGGAAATCTAGAACTTTTATAAAGCCTAATTAAGTTTATTAACGTCTCTCATAAAAGCTATAATTTAATTTTACAAACTTCGAGAAATTAGGTTAACATATTCCCGTTTCATATACATTCAATTGCGATTCCATACAAATCTGTTGATACAAATATGTTTACTATGAAAAATATTATGTAAGTTGAATAATTCCTAATCGAACTAATTAATATTCACTACATTCGAAATGATATACAGGTTGGCCTTAATTTTCTGAAATAAGATTCTGTTTTATTAATTTCCTAACAATTTCCAAACCGATTTTTTTCCGGAAACTGCACATAATACACGCGTCATGGTCCTAACTATAACTTTTCAAAATTACTTAATAAAACTGATAACTTGAGCTTATAATTGCTTTGACCAGAAAATTAATATAACAATTTTTTTTTGTAATATTGCAAAATAACCATAATAATAGAAATAAAAAAAAAATTAAATTATTTGATAAAAACTAAGTAATTTCGTAAAAAAAATGCTTGTTATCTGTTATTCCTAT
This sequence comes from Condylostylus longicornis, assembly GCF_029603195.1. Classification (NCBI taxonomy): domain Eukaryota; kingdom Metazoa; phylum Arthropoda; class Insecta; order Diptera; family Dolichopodidae; genus Condylostylus; species Condylostylus longicornis. Next base: position 2,089,403 of record NW_026577974.1, read on the forward strand.
ACAATTTTGAATATAAAATTTATTTCAAAATTTTTTTCCTTTTCTTTTTTCATTTTCCTTTTGACGAAAAAATTAGAAAAGTTTTTTAATATGAAAAAAAAGAGGAAAAACCAACAATAAAATAAAATGAAGAAAAAAAACAATGCAACCAAATTAACCATAACCAGTGTGCCTTCTTTAAATACACAGTAGCTAAAAGAACTTATGATGGCACACACAACTCAAAAACCATTCCGTAAAGTGAGAAAAAACATGAAATAAGAAACAGAGATAGAAAATGAACTCGATGAAGTTATACATAGGGCCTTTTGACATGTCAACGAAACTGTAAGAAAAAAAAACAATTTTCTTAAGTGTGAAAGGAATGCAAAAAAAAAATAGAAAAAAAAAGATAAAAAGGAAAGAGAAAATAAGTAATAGAAGAAAAGAAATTAAAGAAGACAGTGTGTGGCTGTGAGAAAACGGAAAAGGAAATGAAAACGCACAAATTTATTTATCCAAAATTACCTACGGATAAGTTACCAAACTTAAATTTTTATAGTCATATTATTTTTTTTATTATACGACTTCAAGTAAATATGGAGAAGCATTGTTGAATTTTTTCTTCCCAGCTATATGACCTTAATATTCTGAAGAGGGAATAATCTACTTCATAAGCACAGCAATGATATGGTGTAAAAATAATAAGAAATGGACAAAAAAATATTTCATTGGTCATGACTATTATAGGATATAGTTAATAAAATTGTTTGTGCGTTCATGCGTTGGATACTATTCCAAAAATTATTTTCATTCTCATTATTTATTGTAATAAAGAAATGCTATGGTTATAGTACAGTTCTATATTTGATTTGGTCTCCAACTCCTTCACAATCCAAATACATTATGAAGTTCAATGCTAGAAGATCAACGCTAGAAAATTGTTTATCAAATTTTTGTTAAACAAAGTCCACGAACCAAGTGTAAGATTTAGATTTGTAGATTCGTACAACCAGGTGAGCCGCGATCTCGCATAATTAAGTATCGTTTTTTTGTAATGGCGGATGATGTCTCCCTTTCAAGGAATATTTTTTCCGTAATTTTAACATCATAAGTTATAAACTCTAGAATATTCATATACTAGCAAAGTGGATTTTGATCTTGAACGTTTAAGAAAAAATTTGTTAATCTTATGTTCTAAAATAAAACGCAATTCCTCAGTACACTTACAAATTTTTATCAAAATAATGAAGATAATGAAAAAAATATGCTAAGTATTATTTTGGTCATAAAAATGTCCCTGAAAGTTATTAAATAACAAACATGAAAACAAAAGAATATTACAATGAAAACCACTAAAAAGTATAAGTAAAAGTTTCAAGAAAAAATTAATGTAAAACAAGAACGAAAAAAAAATTCACTAAAAAATAAATAGACAAAAAAGTTGTTTCCACTTCATTTCTTTTAAATTAACCTAGTTGATGACCTTTAAAAATATCGCGTCGTATCTCGTTTTCTACTCTCTAACAAGTAGATATAGAATAGAATTTTTTCTATTGTCTCTTATTATCATACCTGACAATTTTAATTACACTTAGTGTACGTGCGGCCTGCTAAAATATCATAAGAAGTCCTCCTAAAATTGTACTTTAAAAATTGTTGATGAGTATGACCTGTTTCAAAATGCTATTAAAAGTGAATATGGAAGAAAAATATATAAACCACAATTTTCTTAATCGCATCATATGTCGATAAATTTGATGGTCTGCTGTAAATTTGTTCTATTGCTGCATTTCTAACCTATAGCTTAGTGAAAACTCGAAAACACGTTCCACAGGGGGTGTCTCCAGGAACAGATGGCTATATACAAACCCTCAAAATTTGACCACGAAACTTTTACCTGACCGCAATAATTCAGTCAGGCTATCAGCTAAAAAGCTAAAAAATAACCAGGCGAAAGAAAAAAAATATTAATAATAACCGTTACATTGATTATTGTCATTAATATTTTTGCAAATATTAATTTTATTTAAATATTTTAATTTCATTTTGGAATTATTACAAAAAACTCTTTACCTCATTCGTAATTCCCTTATTATGAACTGCAATATTTGGAGTCAATATAAAATTTCAAGAATGAAAGAATGCAATAAACAATTTATTGTAAATTTTAACATCTTTCCTTTTGCTTTTGACATTATTTTGACACTAATGGGAACTTCTTTGCAAAAAAATTATTATGTTTTTATCTTCTCTTTCATCTTATCCTGATTTCCGCATCATTTTGTTTTTCTTCGAACATCGAAAATAAAATATAGGAGTTTAATAAATTGCATGCAAGTAGCATGCATATTACATGCATAACAGCAGGAAAATAAAATTGCAAATTGAAAAATAAAAAATTTATTAATTTCAAAAAGTGAATATGATTTGTAAAGATGAATTTAAATCTTGCTGCATAATAAATTTTATATCTTTATTCGAAAGAGTTAGAGGAAGAATCTTTTAATTTTAACCGTTTTTTTTTAATAAAATTCTCCATGTGAATGCTTTTGTTAAGTTGCTTTTGATTGAATTTTAATTAAAATGACAATTTAAAAATGAGTTTATTATTCGATAAGATTTTTTCATCGTAAAATGCTGGAAAGTTCTAAAAAAATATTTACCGACCAAACAAAAGAAAAAGTTATCGAAAACGATATTAAACTCGACAGATAAAAAACGCACCATCTACGTGCTCTCAGACAACAGGGTGGCGTCTACGCCTCAATCGCCTCAGCTCGAGCCCCGCTCAGCGGTGGTTTGCAGCTTTGAATGATTCTGGAATCGACCTACTCTCGAACGAAAGTCAAGAGTTTAGGAAATTTTTTATACATTTCATGCTCTCTTACGGCACTAAAGACTATGTATATGAAGAACAATTGTAGTTAGGCAGCAAAAAAACAGTGAAATTCTCTTAATTTTCCAGAAACTTTAAAAAAATTTGTTAAATTTTTAAAATTTTCCTTCTCATGTCTTTTTTTCTTTTCAAAATAATTTTTTATTTTATAGAATCAATTAAAGGTCAAGGTTATTAAGTTTATAAACGAAGAAATGGTATACAATCGAATAAAAAGAAATAAAACTGTTATTTAAGTTTTATTTAAAATCAATAAAACGTTGTCCTTAATAGAAAACTCATAAATCCTCTAGAAGTCATTCAAATAAAATTTTATGTTCTCGTCCGCCCTCACGCTCCTTTTTTTTTTTATTTCGGACACATTCATTTTATCACCTATTATACTTCTTAAATGTTTCATTTTCGGTTTAATTCAAAGGAAAAATATAAATTTTAAGCCTTGTACGTTACACACACACGAAAACACATTTGGTGAAAGAAAATACATACATGTATTCTTAAATTAAACCTCAATATATTTGAATAAACTTTTAGAAAAATTTGTTAGACCCACCCTTAAGAATGTATAACAGAATAAACATTAAAGGATATAAGAAAGGGAAAACAAAATAAAATCTCATAATCAAAAATTATCAAAACTATTGTATACCGTTAAAATGAAACAATGTAAAAATTACAAAAATAAATTCTTATCGCTTGTATTCAACTATTATATAAACTGTTATATTTTATAGATTTAACTGTATAATTATTACACACATGCCTGACGTTACAACATATGAATGATCATCTCACATTTTGATTATGCCGTTATTTGTAGTTTCCTTTATTTAGTTTTTTTTGTTTTAATAGGCTTTTCTTTCCTTTATTTTAAAAATCCTTTCACACGTCTTTACTTACAAATCAACTAATTTCCAAATATTTTTTATAACATCTGCAAGCATAGAGTGTTGCACCGCAGTATGAATAATGGGATGGGTGCGGAGCTGCTTTGATTCAGTTTGAATTTTCCTTGCGTGTAGGTTATCCTTCGCTACATTATCGGCAATAAACAGCTGGCGGGAAATAAGAGGGCTGATGGACTTAAAAGTAGTCCCAACATTAGTCCTTTAAGGGCGTTTTCTAAAAGAGGCTTTAATTTGAAACGACGTGTGATAATGTGTATTGAAGTAGATGCGACTGTTTCTAGGAAAGGATTGTCAAGAGATTAAATATTAGGGCATTACACGTTGGCTGGATGTGCCGGCGCATGGTATCCAAAGACGTTATAGTTTATAGTCGCTATAGTGTTGCCGTTAGAGAAACCCTTTAAGGTCTCCAAATTTTCGATTTTACATTATTTTTTGAGTAAGTTTCATTAAGAAACAGACAGAACATCTTCCATTTCTGTATTTATCAACAAAAGATTATGTAAATATATAAATTTATTAATATTTTATAAGAAAGAGGGACACATTTATTTTAATTCATTATCCTTTTGTTACATACACGCAAACATATTTTTTTTCTTGTTTTATTTAAATATGTTTTTCTACTTTACGTTTTTAATATTCATAAATTCTACTATATTACACAAGTATATTATAACGTGTGTTAGCGCTATACATATAATGGTTTTATGGTTTCGAAGAATACGTGTTTTCTCTGACAGTCATCAAATAATAATGACAATTTGACGAAATTATATGACGAAAATGAATTCTATTTCAATTTCACATTCATTTCTACAAGTATAACATTATTTCTGCCTTGTTCCCTTGCAATCTCTTCCTACTCTATCGTTGCTATTTTCAGTTTGTCCTACATTCAAATCTGATTAAAATGATAAAAAGAAAGCACATGTGCTCCTCCATAATATGAATCACACATTTTCATAAAGAAAGAAGGAAGTAATGAGACGTATATTATATATCATTTGATGTCGTGACATTTGTGGTCTCTCTTACTACCACAACATTATTAATAGAGGCTTAAAAGTTTCTTATTATAAAACACATATCCTATATATTTATAATATGCCTATGTATAATTGACATTTTTTAGGCTGTAGAAGAATTTTAGACTGTATATTATCGAATATGGTAAATCTCCGGAATAAAATGTCAGATTTAAAGATTTCAACTCTGTGCTTTGTGGAAAAAAAAGTTGTTACATAATGTTCTATATTAATCTTTAAGATAAAAAATAAGTGAATTCATTTTTAAAATTTACAAATTAAGTGACTAATATTTTCTAAAACATTACTGCTGGAAAGTGCTTGTAGAATAAAATTTGACATACAGGGTATTTGATATCGCAATATACTAAACTGAAATGAGATCTTTGTTAGCTTGTTCATTCAAAACAACTTCTAAACATAACCGTCTTGGTCGTTTAGGAAGTTGATGAATAGTTCATGTGGGTTTCTTCTCGGTGTTGCAGATTATTGAATATTTTTTATTTTTAAAATTGACTTTCTAACTTTCGTTACACGTTATTTAAATCGGGTTAAAATTTTGGAAAAGTCACAAGAAATACACGAGTAGACAACCAGTTTACTAATAAAACATTTTCTGAATTTATTCCTGAAAATTGTTATGCAAACCAAAATTATTCTTAATTTGTCTTTATACAGGAAAAAGGAAATTTTTTTTTGTTATGTTTTTTATTATTATTTTTCATAGTTAATTTTCAACATTCAAGGATAATTTACATTTCGCGGTTTTTAGTGATTTCTCATTCTGCAAAACGGTTCTTGAGTATTTGTATGTATGTATGTTCCTACCTCTTGAAATTTATTTAATATGACTGACATTTTATCCTTTTTTTTTTTAAAAAAAGAAGGGTTTTCAAATTGAAAACAAATTTTTAATTAGCACACTTTGTCACGCAATCAATCATTGATTTTACATTTTCCAGAGTTCTTAAAAAGAAAACGAAAATAAGGAAAAGAAGACTGTATACAAGTCCTTAACATACGTGAAACATAGAATTTTGTTACATTCTTATAAATATTTACAAATATACGTACATAATTGCAGTGTATAAATTAGAAATGAAAGAAATAATAATATGTGAATTTGTGTCCTTTATTTCTTTTGTTTGGTTTAAATAGAACGAGGATAATTAAGAGTTCATTAGAGAAAAAGGTAATTTAATTTCCTCTTTTAGAATAATTATAGGGTAAATAATTTATTTTTTTTTATGTTTTTGTTCTCTTGATACTATTTATATAGAAATTGTAAAAAACAATACACAAACCTGGAAGGATAATTCTGCCTACATACATAGTTTCTTGAAATTGAGAATAATAATTGAAGTTGAATAGGAATGAAGGCATAATGCAAGCTATTTTAAGAACTAAGAAATTTTCTTTATGCAAGATTTGTAAATGTTCATTCTTCTTGATTGTTTTATTGACAACCTTTAAGGTGGTCGAATGAGTTCTTATATCTGAATCGTGCGATTTATTTTACTCAATTTTCCTCAATCTAAACCTATTTTCTGCTGAGTCTAATTGTCTCTCATTAGTAGTGTTATATATTAAGATTCTAAGAACTATGCACCTAACTTTTTTCTCTGCAAAACTAAATTTAGGGTCGAATCTCAAAAATTTCTCACATTTGGTGTTTGGTTGACTATAAATTCGATCTATGCCTGATTAATGGCCGGCTCATGAAAGGGTCATATAACTTTCTGTTCTAAAAATAACTTTCGACAATACTTTTTATTAGCCCCAAAGAAGAATGTTCAGTTTGCTTTGAACTCAACAATTTGAGAAAGTTGGAACAAAGCTGAATGGATTTGCCAAAATATTTCGCATTTGCCATAATGTGCTATATGTATGTAGGGTCGAGGATAAAACAAGCTTCAAAGAACTCGTATTCATTAAAATTAAATTCGACTTACGTAATTGTATGCACTAAATTGAATAAATAAAAATTTATGATTCAAAATTTAATCTAAGTTTCTTCTTTTACATGCTTTTATATTTTTAAATTATTTAAATTTATTTCAAATTGAAAAAAATAATTTAATTCCAAAACCAAAAACAACTCTTGTTTTAACTAAAAGTTAATTTTATTTATTAACAATAACTTACGTGCCATAAAAGATCAAACTGTTACAAATAGAGTATGGCGCATCTTTTAATCTAAAAATAACGTATAATAGCGAACAACAACAAAAAGGAAAAGACCCAGAATTTATTCACAAATAACAAAATGAATGCATAATTTCCCAATGCAGTAATTCGTCAATGATGGAACCCTACGGCGATAAAACAAAACAAATATACAGTGTTCTATAAAACAAAAAACAAAAAAAAACGAAAAAAAGTGAGAGGAAAGGAACAAAAAATCAGAGATAAAATTGGCGCCTTAAATGTTTTGGAAAAAATATTTTCCAGTTTATAAATACACACTGTGTGTGCCTTTTCTATATACATTTATACACAAAGTCATATTTTGGGTTATACGAACATACATTATGCTTATATACAAAATGTATTCATTTTGTTTCACTTTTAGAATTCATAGTTCAACACTTTCAAAAACACCAATCTTGTCAAACAGGCCATGTATATGGTAGCAGCTAAAACAAAAATGCTTATAGAAAATACAATCAACAACAAAACTTGAATCTAAACATAATAGAAATATGACAAGGGAACCTTGTAATATTGAAAAGTGTATGCATATTAAAAATTTGAGACTATGATTATAGGCTACTATGAGGGCTTTTGTTGAATTGTTTATTTATAATGATATTTTGTTTTCAAAATATCATTATAAATAAACATATATAATATGTTTACATATGATAGGTTTTTGGGTGAGTGCGGGATGGCTGGATGAGTGAATGATGGATGAATTAGTGAAGGTGACGATCTGAGGTCACAATTAATATTTCTTTATTGGAGTTGGTTTTGTTACACATTTAAGTTTTGTTTTGTGGTTATAGAACGATACTATATTGTTTTTCGCCGTCTTGACCAAACTGGTCGTAAAATATATTTTTGTTAATCGACTAATCTGCATGGCCCACTTTTATATGTTTATAGAAATTCGTCTAGCAAATTCTGAGTGCAGCGAATTTCTATAAACATACATAACATTATAAATGTTTAAGCACACATAGAATATTGTTCAAATGCAAGTTTTTTTAAAAATAACTGGAACATAGATTTATGCCACTACAATATATTGTGCATCGTATCCTCACCATAAAATATTTAAGCTATTCTTTTCGCTATTATGTCGATAGAGATAGCATTATTGTTGTTGTACAAATTTCTCTTTTGTTTATGCAATGCATTTTATATTTTTGTTGCAAATTGAATTTTTCATGCCATCTAAAAAGTAATTCAGGAAAAGATTCAATGAAAATTTTTCGCTCTTTACATATTTAAAGAACACTATTTACATGTGATATGAATCTACTTTACACATACGTCTATAAATATACTTATGTCAGTATTATTGAACAAAATCGAAAGATTTTTCTTTATTAAAAATTTTTTCTATTTTATTTTAGGCTTATATTTATGAAACATGATTTTAGGTTTTAAATCCGCCATATATTTCAATTTTTGGAGATTTTGTGCATGTTCAAAGTTAGATGTTATTTAATTCTTTTTGTTTATGCGTAAATTCTAGCTACAACATTGGTTATTTGAAATTAGTGCTTATAACATATTTCTTGCCTATATTTTGAAATATTGGTAGTTAGTCAAAACGTTTGTGGTAGAAATAGGAGAATTTATGCATTTTTCAAAACTGCAAAATAAATTATTCTGAACTACTCTCATATCATTCCTTTGCTTTATTTTATGTAATACGATAAGAATAATATATTTTCAGAAATCTCGACAAACATCTTTGCTACAGCTTGGTATCATGTATTGGCAAAATTTGTCAGCTATCTAGCTAGCTATTTTTTCTATCTCTTCTAGTTTAGCCAGAAAACGCATTTAAAGTTTTGCAATTGATTTTTTTAAATATCTCCAAAAATATTTTTGCAATAACCTATTATCATATATCGGCAGAATCTGTGGATTCCCAGTGATCACGAAAAACACGTAGAATCGCTCTATCTCTTCTAGTTTAGCCAGAAAACGCGTTTAAAGTTTTGCAAATGATTTTTTCAAATATCTCTAAAAATATTTTTGCTACAACCTATTATCATATATCGGCAGAATCTGTGCATTCCCAGTGATCACAAAAAACACGTAGAATCGCTCTATCTCTTCTAGTTTAGCAAGAAAGCATTCCCAGTGATCACAAAAAACACGTAGAATCGCTCTATCTCTTCTAGTTTAGCCAGAAAACGCGTTTAAAGTTTTGCAAATGATTTTTTTAAATATCTCCAAAAATATTTTTGCTACAACCTATTATCATATATCGGCAGAATCTGTGCATTCCCAGTGATCACAAAAAACACGTAGAATCGCTCTATCTCTTCTAGTTTAGCCAGAAAACGCGTTTAAAGTTTTGCAAATGATTTTTTTAAATATCTCCAAAAATATTTTTGCTACAACCTATTATCATATATCGGCAGAATCTGTGCATTCCCAGTGATCACAAAAAACACGTAGAATCGCTCTATCTCTTCTAGTTTAGCAAGAAAACGCGTTTAAAGTTTTGCAAGTGATTTTTTCAAATATTTCTAAAAATATTTTTGCTACAACCTATTATCATATATCGGCAGAATCTGTGCATTCCCAGTGATCACGAAAAACACGTAGAATCGCTCTATCTCTTCTAGTTTAGCCAGAAAACGCATTTAAAGTTTTGCAATTGATTTTTTTAAATATCTCCAAAAATATTTTTGCAACAACCTATTATCATATATCGGCAGAATCTGTGGATTCCCAGTGATCACGAAAAACACGTAGAATCGCTCTATCTCTTCTAGTTTAGCCAGAAAACGCGTTTAAAGTTTTGCAAATGATTTTTTCAAATATCTCTAAAAATATTATTGCTACAACCTATTATCATATATCGGCAGAATCTGTGCATTCCCAGTGATCACAAAAAACACGTAGAATCGCTCTATCTCTTCTAGTTTAGCCAGAAAACTCGTTTAAAATTTTGCAAATGATTTTTTTAAATATCTCCAAAAATATTTTTGCTACAACCTATTATCATATATCGGCAGAATCTGTGCATTCCCAGTGATCACAAAAAACACGTAGAATCGCTCTATCTTTTCTAGTTTAGCCAGAAAACGCATTTAAAGTTTTGCAAATGATTTTTTTAAATATCTCCAAAAATATTTTTGCTACAACCTATTATCATATATCGGCAGAATCTGTGCATTCCCAGTGATCACAAAAAACACGTAGAATCGCTCTATCTCTTCTAGTTTAGCCAGAAAACGCGTTTAAAGTTTTGCAAATGATTTTTTCAAATATCTCCAAAAATATTTTTGCTACAACCTATTATCATATATCGGCAGAATCTGTGCATTCCCAGTGATCACAAAAAACACGTAGAATCGCTCTATCTCTTCTAGTTTAGCAAGAAAACGCGTTTAAAGTTTTGCAAGTGATTTTTTCAAATATCTCCAAAAATATTTTTGCTATAACCTATTATCATATATCGGCAGAATCTGTGCATTCCCAGTGATCACAAAAAACACGTAGAATCGCTCTATCTCTTCTAGTTTAGCCAGAAAACGCGTTTAAAGTTTTGCAAATGATTTTTTTAAATATCTCCAAAAATATTTTTGCTACAACCTATTATCATATATCGGCAGAATCTGTGCATTCCCAGTGATCACGAAAAACACGCAGAATCGCTCTATCTCTTCTAGTTTTGCAAAGGATTTTTTTAAATATCTCCAAAAATATTTTTGCTACAACCTATTATCATATATCGGCAGAATCTGTGCATTCCCAGTGATCACGAAAAACACGTAGAATCGCTCTATCTCTTCTAGTTTAGCCAGAAAACACGTTTAAAGTTTTGCAAGTGATTTTTTCAAATATCCCCAAAAATACTTTTGCTACAACCTATTATCATATATCGGCAGAATCTGTGCATTCCCAGTGATCACGAAAAACACGTAGAATCGCTCTATCTCTTCTAGTTTAGCCAGAAAACGCATTTAACGTTTTGCAAGTGATTTTTTCAAATATCTCCAAAAATACTTTTGCTACAACCTATTATCATATATCGGCAGAATCCATGCATTCCCAGTGATCACAAAAAACACGTAGAATCGCTCTATCTCTTCTAGTTTAGCCAGAAAACGCGTTTAAAGTTTTGCAAATGATTTTTCAAATATCTCTAAAAATATTTTTGCAACAACCTATTATCATATATCGGCAGAATCTGTGCATTCCCAGTGATCACAAAAAACACGTAGAATCTCTCTATCTCTTCTAGTTTAGCCAGAAAACGCATTTAAAGTTTTGCAATTGATTTTTTTAAATATCTCCAAAAATAATTTTGCTACAACCTATTATCATATATCGGCAGAATCCATGCATTCCCAGTGATCACAAAAAACACGTAGAATCGCTCTATCTCTTCTAGTTTAGCCAGAAAACGCATTTAAAGTTTTGCAAATGATTTTTTTAAATATCTCCAAAAATATTTTCGCTACAACCTATTATCATATATCGGCAGAATCTGTGCATTCCCAGTGATCACGAAAAACACGTAGAATCGCTCTATCTCTTCTAGTTTAGCCAGAAAACGCATTTAAAGTTTTGAAAATGATTTTTTTAAATATCTCCAAAAATATTTTTGCTACAACCTATTATCATATATCGGCAGAATCTGTGCATTCCCAGTGATCACAAAAACACGTAGAATCGCTCTATCTCTTCTAGTCTAGCCAGAAAACGCGTTTAAAGTTTTGCAAATGATTTTTTTAAATATCTCCAAAAATATTTTTGCTACAACCTATTATCATATATCGGCAGAATCTGTGCATTCCCAGTGATCACAAAAAACACGTAGAATCGCTCTATCTCTTCTAGTTTAGCCAGAAAACGCATTTAAAGTTTTGCAAATGATTTTTTTGAATATCTCCAAAAATATTTTTGCTACAACCTATTATCATATATCGGCAGAATCTGTGCATTCCCAGTGATCACGAAAAAACACGTAGAATCGCTCTATCTCTTCTAGTTTAGCCAGAAAACGCATTTAAAGTTTTGCAATTGATTTTTTTAAATATCTCCAAAAATGTTTTTGCTACAACCTATTATCATATATCGGCAGAATCAGTGCATTCCCAGTGATCACAAAAAACATGTAGAATCGCTCTATCTCTTCTAGTTTAGCCAGAAAACGCATTTAAAGTTTTGCAATTGATTTTTTTAAATATCTCCAAAAATATTTTTGCTACAACCTATTATCATATATCGGCAGAATCCATGCATTCCCAGTGATCACGAAAAATACGTAGAATCGCTCTATCTCTTCTAGTTTAGCCAGAAAACGCATTTAAAGTTTTGCAAATGATTTTTTTAAATATCTCCAAAAATATTTTTGCTACAACCTATTATCATATATCGGCAGAATCCATGCATTCCCAGTGATCACAAAAAACACGTAGAATCGCTCTATCTCTTCTAGTTTAGCCAGAAAACGCATTTAAAGTTTTGCAATTAATTTTTTTAAATATCTCCAAAAATATTTTCGCTACAACCTATTATCATATATCGGAAGAGTCTGTGGATTCCCAGTGATCACGAAAAAACACGTAAAATCGCTCTATCTCTTCTAGTTTAGCCAGAAAACGCATTTAAAGTTTTGCAAATGATTTTTTTAAATATCTCCAAAAATATTTTTGCTACAACCTATTATCATATATCGGCAGAATCTGTGCATTCCCAGTGATCACGAAAAATACGTAGAATCGCTCTATCTCTTCTAGTTTAGCCAGAAAACGCATTTAAAGTTTTGCAAATGATTTTTTTAAATATCTCCAAAAATATTTTTGCTACAACCTATTATCATATATCGGCAGAATCCATGCATTCCCAGTGATCACAAAAAACACGTAGAATCGCTCTATCTCTTCTAGTTTAGCCAGAAAACGCATTTAAAGTTTTGCAAATGATTTTTTTAAATATCTCCAAAAATATTTTTGCTACAACCTATTATCATATATCGGCAGAATCTGTGCATTCCCAGTGATCACGAAAAAACACGTAGAATCGCTCTATCTCTTCTAGTTTAGCCAGAAAACGCGTTTAAAGTTTTGCAAATGATTTTTCTAAATATCTCCAAAAATATTTTTGCTACAACCTATTATCATATATCGGCAGAATCTGTGCATTCCCAGTGATCACGAAAAATACGTAGAATCGCTCTATCTCTTCTAGTTTAGCCAGAAAACGCATTTAAAGTTTTGCAAATGATTTTTTTAAATATCTCCAAAAATATTTTTGCTACAACCTATTATCATATATCGGCAGAATCTGTGCATTCCCAGTGATCACGAAAAACACGTAGAATCGCTCTATCTCTTCTAGTTTAGCCAGAAAACGCATTTAAAATTTTGAAAATGATTTTTTTAAATATCTCCAAAAATATTTTTGCTACAACCTATTATCATATATCGGCAGAATCTGTGCATTCCAAGTGATCACAAAAAACACGTAGAATCGCTCTATCTCTTCTAGTTTAGCCAGAAAACGCATTTAAAGTTTTGCAAATGATTTTTTTGAATATCTCCAAAAATATTTTTGCTACAACCTATTATCATATATCGGCAGAATCTGTGCATTCCCAGTGATCACGAAAAATACGTAGAATCGCTCTATCTCTTCTAGTTTAGCCAGAAAACGCATTTAAAGTTTTGCAATTGATTTTTTTAAATATCTCCAAAAATATTTTTGCTACAACCTATTATCATATATCGGCAGAATCAGTGCATTCCCAGTGATCACAAAAAACACGTAGAATCGCTCTATCTCTTCTAGTTTAGCCAGAAAACGCATTTAAAGTTTTGCAATTGATTTTTTTAAATATCTCCAAAAATATTTTTGCTACAACCTATTATCATATATCGGCAGAATCAGTGCATTCCCAGTGATCACAAAAAATACGTAGAATCGCTCTATCTCTTCTAGTTTAGCCAGAAAACGCATTTAAAGTTTTGCAAATGATTTTTTTAAATATCTCCAAAAATATTTTTGCTACAACCTATTATCATATATCGGCAGAATCCATGCATTCCCAGTGATCACAAAAAACACGTAGAATCGCTCTATCTCTTCTAGTTTAGCCAGAAAACGCATTTGAAGTTTTGCAATTAATTTTTTTAAATATCTCCAAACATATTTTCGCTACAACCTATTATCATATATCGGAAGAGTCTGTGGATTCCCAGTGATCACGAAAAAACACGTAAAATCGCTCTATCTCTTCTAGTTTAGCCAGAAAACGCATTTAAAGTTTTGCAAATGATTTTTTTAAATATCTCCAAAAATATTTTTGCTACAACCTATTATCATATATCGGCAGAATCTGTGCATTCCCAGTGATCACGAAAAATACGTAGAATCGCTCTATCTCTTCTAGTTTAGCCAGAAAACGCATTTAAAGTTTTGCAAATGATTTTTTTAAATATCTCCAAAAATATTTTTGCTACAACCTATTATCATATATCGGCAGAATCCATGCATTCCCAGTGATCACAAAAAACACGTAGAATCGCTCTATCTCTTCTAGTTTAGCCAGAAAACGCATTTAAAGTTTTGCAATTAATTTTTTTAAATATCTCCAAAAATATTTTCGCTACAACCTATTATCATATATCGGAAGAGTCTGTGGACTCCCAGTGATCACGAAAAATACGTGGAATCGCTCTATCTCTTCTAGTTTAGCCAGAAAACGCGTTTAAAGTTTTGAAAATGATTTTTTTAAATATCTTTTGCTACAACCTATTATCATATATCGGCAGAATCTGTGCATTCCCAGTGATCACGAAAAAACACGTAGAATCGCTCTATCTCTTCTAGTTTAGCCAGAAAACGCATTTAAAGTTTTGCAAATGATTTTTTTAAATATCTCCAAAAATATTTTTGCTACAACCTATTATCATATATCGGCGGAATCTGTGCACTCCCAGTGATCACGAAAAACACGTAGAATCGCTCTATCTCTTCTAGTTTAGCCAGAAAACGCATTTAAAGTTTTGCAAATGATTTTTTTAAATATCTCCAAAAATATTTTTGCTACAGCCTATTATCATATATCGGCAGAATCTGTTCATTCCCAGTGATCACAAAAAACACGTAGAATCGCTCTATCTCTTCTAGTTTAGCCAGAAAACGCATTTAAAGTTTTGCAATTGATTTTTTTAAATATCTCCAAAAATATTTTTGCTACAACCTATTATCATATATCGGCAGAATCAGTGCATTCCCAGTGATCACAAAAAACACGTAGAATCGCTCTATCTCTTCTAGTTTAGCCAGAAAACGCATTTAAAGTTTTGCAATTGATTTTTTTAAATATCTCCAAAAATATTTTTGCTACAACCTATTATCATATATCGGCAGAATCCATGCATTCCCAGTGATCACGAAAAATACGTAGAATCGCTCTATCTCTTCTAGTTTAGCCAGAAAACGCATTTAAAGTTTTGCAAATGATTTTTTTAAATATCTCCAAAAATATTTTTGCTACAACCTATTATCATATATCGGCAGAATCCATGCATTCCCAGTGATCACAAAAAACACGTAGAATCGCTCTATCTCTTCTAGTTTAGCCAGAAAACGCATTTAAAGTTTTGCAATTAATTTTTTTAAATATCTCCAAACATATTTTCGCTACAACCTATTATCATATATCGGAAGAGTCTGTGGATTCCCAGTGATCACGAAAAAACACGTAAAATCGCTCTATCTCTTCTAGTTTAGCCAGAAAACGCATTTAAAGTTTTGCAAATGATTTTTTTAAATATCTCCAAAAATATTTTTGCTACAACCTATTATCATATATCGGCAGAATCTGTGCATTCCCAGTGATCACAAAAAACACGTAGAATCGCTCTATCTCTTCTAGTTTAGCCAGAAAACGCATTTAAAGTTTTGCAATTAATTTTTTTAAATATCTCCAAAAATATTTTCGCTACAACCTATTATCATATATCGGAAGAGTCTGTGGACTCCCAGTGATCACGAAAAATACGTGGAATCGCTCTATCTCTTCTAGTTTAGCCAGAAAACGCGTTTAAAGTTTTGAAAATGATTTTTTTAAATATCTTTTGCTACAACCTATTATCATATATCGGCAGAATCTGTGCATTCCCAGTGATCACGAAAAAACACGTAGAATCGCTCTATCTCTTCTAGTTTAGCCAGAAAACGCGTTTAAAGTTTTGCAAATGATTTTTCTAAATATCTCCAAAAATTATTTTTGCTATAACCTGTTATCATATATCGGCAGAATCTGTGCATTCCCAGTGATCACGAAAAATACGTAGAATCGCTCTATCTCTTCTAGTTTAGCCAGAAAACACATTTAAAGTTTTGCAAATGATTTTTTTAAATATCTCCAAAAATATTTTTGCTACAACCTATTATCATATATTGGCGGAATCTGTGCACTCCCAGTGATCACGAAAAACACGTAGAATCGCTCTATCTCTTCTAGTTTAGCCAGAAAACGCATTTAAAGTTTTGCAAATGATTTTTTTAAATATCTCCAAAAATATTTTTGCTACAGCCTATTATCATATATCGGCAGAATCTGTTCATTCCCAGTGATCACAAAAAACACGTAGAATCGCTCTATCTCTTCTAGTTTAGCCAGAAAACGCATTTAAAGTTTTGCAAATGATTTTTTTAAATATCTCCAAAAATATTTTTGCTACAACCTATTATCATATATCGGCAGAATCTGTGCATTCCCAGTGATCACGAAAAATACGTAGAATCGCTCTATCTCTTCTAGTTTAGCCAGAAAACGCATTTAAAGTTTTGCAAATGATTTTTTTAAATATCTCCAAAAATATTTTTGCTACAACCTATTATCATATATCGGCAGAATCAGTGCATTCCCAGTGATCACGAAAAACACGTAGAATCGCTCTATCTCTTCTAGTTTAGCCAGAAAACGCATTTAAAATTTTGAAAATGATTTTTTTAAATATCTTTTGCTACAACCTATTATCATATATCGGCAGAATCTGTGCATTCCCAGTGATCACGAAAAAACACGTAGAATCGCTCTATCTCTTCTAGTTTAGCCAGAAAACGCATTTAAAGTTTTGCAAATGTTTTTTTTAAATATCTCCAAAAATATTTTTGCTACAGCCTATTATCATATATCGGCAGAATCTGTTCATTCCCAGTGATCACAAAAAACACGTAGAATCGCTCTATCTCTTCTAGTTTAGCCAGAAAATGCATTTAAAGTTTTGCAAATGATTTTTTTAAATATCTCCAAAAATATTTTTGCTACAACCTATTATCATATATCGGCAGAATCTGTGCATTCCCAGTGATCACGAAAAACACGTAGAATCGCTCTATCTCTTCTAGTTTAGCCAGAAAACGCATTTAAAGTTTTGCAAATGATTTTTTTAAATATCTCCAAAAATATTTTTGCTACAGCCTATTATCATATATCGGCAGAATCTGTTCATTCCCAGTGATCACAAAAAACACGTAGAATCGCTCTATCTCTTCTAGTTTAGCCAGAAAACGCATTTAAAGTTTTGCAAATGATTTTTTTAAATATCTCCAAAAATATTTTTGCTACAGCCTATTATCATATATCGGCAGAATCTGTTCATTCCCAGTGATCACAAAAAACACGTAGAATCGCTCTATCTCTTCTAGTTTAGCCAGAAAACGCATTTAAAGTTTTGCAAATGATTTTTTTAAATATCTCCAAAAATATTTTTGCTACAACCTATTATCATATATCGGCAGAATCTGTGCATTCCCAGTGGTCACGAAAAATACGTAGAATCGCTCTATCTCTTCTAGTTTAGCCAGAAAACGCATTTAAAGTTTTGCAAATGATTTTTTTAAATATCTCCAAAAATATTTTTGCTACAACCTATTATCATATATCGGCAGAATCTGTGCATTCCCAGTGATCACGAAAAACACGTAGAATCGCTCTATCTCTTCTAGTTTAGCCAGAAAACGCATTTAAAGTTTTGCAAATGATTTTTTTAAATATCTCCAAAAATATTTTTGCTACAACCTATTATCATATATCGGCAGAATCTGTGCATTCCTAGTGATCACGAAAAATACGTAGAATCGCTCTATCTCTTCTAGTTTAGCCAGAAAACGCATTTAAAGTTTTGCAAATGATTTTTTTAAATATCTCCAAAAATATTTTTGCTACAACCTATTATCATATATCGGCAGAATCCATGCATTCCCAGTGATCACAAAAAACACGTAGAATCGCTCTATCTCTTCTAGTTTAGCCAGAAAACGCGTTTAAAGTTTTGCAAATGATTTTTCTAAATATCTCCAAAAATATTTTTGCTACAACCTATTATCATATATCGGCATTCCCAGTGATCTGTGCATTCCCAGTGATCACGAAAAAACACGTAGAATCGCTCTATCTCTTCTAGTTTAGCCAGAAAACGCGTTTAAAGTTTTGCAAATGATTTTTCTAAATATCTCCAAAAATTATTTTTGCTATAACCTGTTATCATATATCGGCAGAATCCATGCATTCCCAGTGATAACGAAAAATACGTAGAATCGCTCTATCTCTTCTAGTTTAGCCAGAAAACGCATTTAAAGTTTTGCAAATGATTTTTTTAAATATCTCCAAAAATATTTTTGCTACAGCCTATTATCATATATCGGCAGAATCTGTTCATTCCCAGTGATCACAAAAAACACGTAGAATCGCTCTATCTCTTCTAGTTTAGCCAGAAAACGCATTTAAAGTTTTGCAAATGATTTTTTTAAATATCTCCAAAAATATTTTTGCTACAACCTATTATCATATATCGGCAGAATCTGTGCATTCCCAGTGATCACAAAAAACACGTAGAATCGCTCTATCTCTTCTAGTTTAGCCAGAAAACGCGTTTAAAGTTTTGCAAATGATTTTTTCAAATATCTCTAAAAATATTTTTGCTACAACCTATTATCATATATCGGCAGAATCTGTTCATTCCCAGTGATCACAAAAAACACGTAGAATCGCTCTATCTCTTATAGTTTAGCCAGAAAACGCATTTAAAGTTTTGCAAATGATTTTTTTAAATATCTCCAAAAATATTTTTGCTACAACCTATTATCATATATCGGCAGAATCTGTGCATTCCCAGTGATCACGAAAAACACGTAGAATCGCTCTATCTCTTCTAGTTTAGCCAGAAAACGCATTTAAAATTTTGAAAATGATTTTTTTAAATATCTCCACAAATATTTTTGCTACAACCTATTATCATATATCGGCAGAATCTGCGCATTCCCAGTGATCACAAAAAACAAGTAGAATCGCTCTATCACTTATAGTTTAGCCAGAAAACGCATTTAAAGTTTTGCAAATGATTTTTTTAAATATCTCCAAAAATATTTTTGCTACAACCTATTATCATATATCGGCAGAATCTGTGCATTCCCAGTGATCACGAAAAACACGTAGAATCGCTCTATCTCTTCTAGTTTAGCCAGAAAACGCATTTAAAATTTTGAAAATGATTTTTTTAAATATCTTTTGCTACAACCTATTATCATATATCGGCAGAATCTGTGCATTCCCAGTGATCACGAAAAAACACGTAGAATCGCTCTATCTCTTCTAGTTTAGCCAGAAAACGCGTTTAAAGTTTTGCAAATGATTTTTCTAAATATCTCCAAAAATTTTTGCTATAACCTGTTATCATATATCGGCAGAATCCATGCATTCCCAGTGATAACGAAAAATACGTAGAATCGCTCTATCTCTTCTAGTTTAGCCAGAAAACGCATTTAAAGTTTTGCAAATGATTTTTTTAAATATCTCCAAAAATATTTTTGCTACAACCTATTATCATATATCGGCAGAATCTGTGCATTCCCAGTGATCACGAAAAACACGTAGAATCGCTATATCTCTTCTAGTTTAGCCAGAAAACGCATTTAAAATTTTGAAAATGATTTTTTTAAATATCTCCAAAAATATTTTTTGCTACAACCTATTATCATATATCGGCAGAATCTGTGCATTCCCAGTGATCACAAAAAAACACGTAGAATCGCTCTATCTCTTCTAGTTTAGCCAGAAAACGCGTTTAAAGTTTTGCAAATGATTTTTCTAAATATCTCCAAAAATATTTTTGCTACAACCTATTATCATATATCGGCATTCCCAGTGATCTGTGCATTCCCAGTGATCACGAAAAAACACGTAGAATCGCTCTATCTCTTCTAGTTTAGCCAGAAAACGCGTTTAAAGTTTTGCAAATGATTTTTCTAAATATCTCCAAAAATTATTTTTGCTATAACCTGTTATCATATATCGGCAGAATCCATGCATTCCCAGTGATAACGAAAAATACGTAGAATCGCTCTATCTCTTCTAGTTTAGCCAGAAAACGCATTTAAAGTTTTGCAAATGATTTTTTTAAATATCTCCAAAAATATTTTTGCTACAGCCTATTATCATATATCGGCAGAATCTGTTCATTCCCAGTGATCACAAAAAACACGTAGAATCGCTCTATCTCTTCTAGTTTAGCCAGAAAACGCATTTAAAGTTTTGCAAATGATTTTTTTAAATATCTCCAAAAATATTTTTGCTACAACCTATTATCATATATCGGCAGAATCTGTGCATTCCCAGTGATCACAAAAAACACGTAGAATCGCTCTATCTCTTCTAGTTTAGCCAGAAAACGCGTTTAAAGTTTTGCAAATGATTTTTTCAAATATCTCTAAAAATATTTTTGCTACAACCTATTATCATATATCGGCAGAATCTGTTCATTCCCAGTGATCACAAAAAACACGTAGAATCGCTCTATCTCTTATAGTTTAGCCAGAAAACGCATTTAAAGTTTTGCAAATGATTTTTTTAAATATCTCCAAAAATATTTTTGCTACAACCTATTATCATATATCGGCAGAATCTGTGCATTCCCAGTGATCACGAAAAAACACGTAGAATCGCTCTATCTCTTCTAGTTTAGCCAGAAAACGCATTTAAAATTTTGAAAATGATTTTTTTTAAATATCTCCACAAATATTTTTGCTACAACCTATTATCATATATCGGCAGAATCTGCGCATTCCCAGTGATCACAAAAAACAAGTAGAATCGCTCTATCACTTATAGTTTAGCCAGAAAACGCATTTAAAGTTTTGCAAATGATTTTTTTAAATATCTCCAAAAATATTTTTGCTACAACCTATTATCATATATCGGCAGAATCTGTGCATTCCCAGTGATCACGAAAAACACGTAGAATCGCTCTATCTCTTCTAGTTTAGCCAGAAAACGCATTTAAAATTTTGAAAATGATTTTTTTAAATATCTTTTGCTACAACCTATTATCATATATCGGCAGAATCTGTGCATTCCCAGTGATCACGAAAAAACACGTAGAATCGCTCTATCTCTTCTAGTTTAGCCAGAAAACGCGTTTAAAGTTTTGCAAATGATTTTTCTAAATATCTCCAAAAATTATTTTTGCTATAACCTGTTATCATATATCGGCAGAATCCATGCATTCCCAGTGATAACGAAAAATACGTAGAATCGCTCTATCTCTTCTAGTTTAGCCAGAAAACGCATTTAAAGTTTTGCAAATGATTTTTTTAAATATCTCCAAAAATATTTTTGCTACAACCTATTATCATATATCGGCAGAATCTGTGCATTCCCAGTGATCACGAAAAACACGTAGAATCGCTATATCTCTTCTAGTTTAGCCAGAAAACGCATTTAAAATTTTGAAAATGATTTTTTTAAATATCTCCAAAAATATTTTTGCTACAACCTATTATCATATATCGGCAGAATCTGTGCATTCCCAGTGATCACAAAAAAAACACGTAGAATCGCTCTATCTCTTCTAGTTTAGCCAGAAAACGCGTTTAAAGTTTTGCAAATGATTTTTCTAAATATCTCCAAAAATATTTTTGCTACAACCTATTATCATATATCGGCAGAATCTGTGCATTCCCAGTGATCACGAAAAATACGTAGAATCGCTCTATCTCTTCTAGTTTAGCCAGAAAACGCATTTAAAGTTTTACAAATGATTTTTTTAAATATCTCCAAAAATATTTTTGCTACAACCTATTATCATATATCGGCAGAATCTGTGCATTCCCAGTGATCACGAAAAACACGTAGAATCGCTCTATCTCTTCTAGTTTAGCCAGAAAACGCATTTAAAATTTTGAAAATGATTTTTTTTAAATATCTTTTGCTACAACCTATTATCATATATCGGCAGAATCTGTGCATTCCCAGTGATCACGAAAAAACACGTAGAATCGCTCTATCTCTTCTAGTTTAGCCAGAAAACGCGTTTAAAGTTTTGCAAATGATTTTTCTAAATATCTCCAAAAATTATTTTTGCTATAACCTGTTATCATATATCGGCAGAATCCATGCATTCCCAGTGATAACGAAAAATACGTAGAATCGCTCTATCTCTTCTAGTTTAGCCAGAAAACGCATTTAAAGTTTTGCAAATGATTTTTTTAAATATCTCCAAAAATATTTTTGCTACAACCTATTATCATATATCGGCAGAATCTGTGCATTCCCAGTGATCACGAAAAACACGTAGAATCGCTCTATCTCTTCTAGTTTAGCCAGAAAACGCATTTAAAATTTTGAAAATGATTTTTTTAAATATCTCCAAAAAATATTTTTGCTACAACCTATTATCATATATCGGCAGAATCTGTGCATTCCCAGTGATCACAAAAAAACACGTAGAATCGCTCTATCTCTTCTAGTTTAGCCAGAAAACGCATTTAAAGTTTTGCAAATGATTTTTTTAAATATCTCCAAAAATATTTTTGCTACAGCCTATTATCATATATCGGCAGAATCTGTTCATTCCCAGTGATCACAAAAAACACGTAGAATCGCTCTATCTCTTCTAGTTTAGCCAGAAAACGCATTTAAAGTTTTGCAAATGATTTTTTTAAATATCTCTAAAAATATTTTTGCTACAACCTATTATCATATATCGGCAGAATCTGTACATTCCCAGTGATCACGAAAAACACGTAGAATCGCTCTATCTCTTCTAGTTTAGCCAGAAAACGCATTTAAAGTTTTGCAAATGATTTTTTTAAATATCTCCAAAAATATTTTTGCTACAACCTATTATCATATATCGGCAGAATCTGTGCATTCCCAGTGATCACGAAAAACACGTAGAATCGCTCTATCTCTTCTAGTTTAGCCAGAAAACGCATTTAAAATTTTGAAAATGATTTTTTTAAATATCTCCACAAATATTTTAGCTACAACCTATTATCATATATCGGCAGAATCTGCGCATTCCCAGTGATCACAAAAAACAAGTAGAATCGCTCTATCACTTATAGTTTAGCCAGAAAACGCATTTAAAGTTTTGCAAATGATTTTTTTAAATATCTCCAAAAATATTTTTGCTACAACCTATTATCATATATCGGCAGAATCTGTGCATTCCCAGTGATCACGAAAAACACGTAGAATCGCTCTATCTCTTCTAGTTTAGCCAGAAAACGCATTTAAAATTTTGAAAATGATTTTTTTAAATATTTTTTGCTACAACCTATTATCATATATCGGCAGAATCTGTGCATTCCCAGTGATCACGAAAAAACACGTAGAATCGCTCTATCTCTTCTAGTTTAGCCAGAAAACGCGTTTAAAGTTTTGCAAATGATTTTTCTAAATATCTCCAAAAATTATTTTTGCTATAACCTGTTATCATATATCGGCAGAATCCATGCATTCCCAGTGATAACGAAAAATACGTAGAATCGCTCTATCTCTTCTAGTTTAGCCAGAAAACGCATTTAAAGTTTTGCAAATGATTTTTTTAAATATCTCCAAAAATATTTTTGCTACAACCTATTATCATATATCGAAAGAATCTGTGCATTCCCAGTTATCACGAAAAACACGTAGAATCGCTCTATCTCTTCTAGTTTAGCCAGAAAACGCATTTAAAATTTTGAAAATGATTTTTTTAAATATCTCCAAAAATATTTTTGCTACAACCTATTATCATATATGGGCAGAATCTGTGCATTCCCAGTGATCACAAAAAAACACGTAGAATCGCTCTATCTCTTCTAGTTTAGCCAGAAAACGCATTTAAAGTTTTGCAAATGATTTTTTTAAATATCTCCAAAAATATTTTTGCTACAGCCTATTATCATATATCGGCAGAATCTGTTCATTCCCAGTGATCACAAAAAACACGTAGAATCGCTCTATCTCTTCTAGTTTAGCCAGAAAACGCATTTAAAGTTTTGCAAATGATTTTTTTAAATATCTCCAAAAATATTTTTGCTACAACCTATTATCATATATCGGCAGAATCTGTGCATTCCCAGTGATCACAAAAAACACGTAGAATCGCTCTATCTCTTATAGTTTAGCCAGAAAACGCATTTAAAGTTTTGCAAATGATTTTTTTAAATATCTCCAAAAATATTTTTGCTACAACCAATTATCATATATCGGCAGAATCCATGCATTCCCAGTGATCACAAAAAACACGTAGAATCGCTCTATCTCTTCTAGTTTAGCCAGAAAACGCGTTTAAAGTTTTGCAAATGATTTTTTCAAATATCTCTAAAAATATTTTTGCTACAACCTATTATCATATATCGGCAGAATCTGTTCATTCCCAGTGATCACAAAAAACACGTAGAATCGCTCTATCTCTTATAGTTTAGCCAGAAAACGCATTTAAAGTTTTGCAAATGATTTTTTTAAATATCTCTAAAAATATTTTTGCTACAACCTATTATCATATATCGGCAGAATCTGTGCATTCCCAGTGATCACGAAAAACACGTAGAATCGCTCTATCTCTTCTAGTTTAGCCAGAAAACGCATTTAAAGTTTTGCAAATGATTTTTTTAAATATCTCCAAAAATATTTTTGCTACAACCTATTATCATATATCGGCAGAATCTGTGCATTCCCAGTGATCACGAAAAACACGTAGAATCGCTCTATCTCTTCTAGTTTAGCCAGAAAACGCATTTAAAATTTTGAAAATGATTTTTTTAAATATCTCCACAAATATTTTTGCTACAACCTATTATCATATATCGGCAGAATCTGCGCATTCCCAGTGATCACAAAAAACAAGTAGAATCGCTCTATCACTTATAGTTTAGCCAGAAAACGCATTTAAAGTTTTGCAAATGATTTTTTTAAATATCTCCAAAAATATTTTTGCTACAACCTATTATCATATATCGGCAGAATCTGTGCATTCCCAGTGATCACAAAAACACGTAGAATCGCTCTATCTCTTCTAGTTTAGCCAGAAAACGCGTTTAAAGTTTTGCAAATGATTTTTGTAAATATCTCTAAAAATATTTTTGCTACAACCTATTATCATATATCGGCAGAATCTGTGCATTCCCAGTGATCACAAAAACACGTAGAATCGCTCTATCTCTTCTAGTTTAGCCAGAAAACGCATTTAAAGTTTTGCAATTGATTTTTTTAAATATCTCCAAAAATATTTTCGCTACAACCTATTATCATATATCGGAAGAGTCTGTGGATTCCCAGTGATCACGAAAAACACGTGGAATCGCTCTATCTCTTCTAGTTTAGCCAGAAAACGCGTTTAAAGTTTTGCAAATGATTTTTTCAAATATCTCCAAAAATATTTTTGCTACAACCTATTATCATATATCGGCAGAATCTGTGCATTCCCAGTGATCACGAAAAATACGAAGAATCGCTCTATCTCTTCTAGTTTAGCCAGAAAACGCATTTAAAGTTTTGCAAATGATTTTTCTAAATATCTCCAAAAATATTTTTGCTACAACCTATTATCATATATCGGCAGAATCTGTGCATTCCCAGTGATCACAAAAAACACGTAGAATCGCTCTATCTCTTCTAGTTTAGCCAGAAAACACATTTAAAGTTTTGCAAATGATTTTTTTAAATATCTCCAAAAATATTTTTGCTACAACCTATTATCATATATCGGCAGAATCTGTGCATTCCCAGTGATCACAAAAAACACGTGGAATCGCTCTATCTCTTCTAGTTTAGCCAGAAAACGCGTTTAAAGTTTTGCAATTGATTTTTTTAAATATCTCCAAAAATATTTTTGCTACAACCTATTATCATATATCGGCAGAATCCATGCATTCCCAGTGATCACAAAAAAACACGTAGAATCGCTCTATCTCTTCTAGTTTAGCCAGAAAACGCGTTTAAAGTTTTGCAAATGATTTTTTCAAATATCTCCAAAAATATTTTTGCTACAACCTATTATCATATATCGGCAGAATCTGTGCATTCCCAGTGATCACGAAAAATACGAAGAATCGCTCTATCTCTTCTAGTTTAGCCAGAAAACGCATTTAAAGTTTTGCAAATGATTTTTCTAAATATCTCCAAAAATATTTTTGCTACAACCTATTATCATATATCGGCAGAATCTGCGCATTCCCAGTGATCACAAAAAACAAGTAGAATCGCTCTATCACTTATAGTTTAGCCAGAAAACGCATTTAAAGTTTTGCAAATGATTTTTTTAAATATCTCCAAAAATATTTTTGCTACAACCTATTATCATATATCGGCAGAATCCATGCATTCCCAGTGATCACAAAAACACGTAGAATCGCTCTATCTTTTCTAGTTTAGCCAGAAAACGCGTTTAAAGTTTTGCAAATGATTTTTTTAAATATCTCTAAAAATATTTTTGCTACAACCTATTATCATATATCGGCAGAATCTGTCCATTCCCAGTGATCACAAAAACACGTAGAATCGCTCTATCTCTTCTAGTTTAGCCAGAAAACGCATTTAAAGTTTTGCAATTGATTTTTTTAAATATCTCCAAAAATATTTTCGCTACAACCTATTATCATATATCGGAAGAGTCTGTGGATTCCCAGTGATCACGAAAAAACACGTGGAATTGCTCTATCTCTTCTAGTTTAGCCAGAAAACGCGTTTAAAGTTTTGCAAATGATTTTTTCAAATATCTCCAAAAATATTTTTGCTACAACCTATTATCATATATCGGCAGAATCTGTGCATTCCCAGTGATCACGAAAAATACGAAGAATCGCTCTATCACTTATAGTTTAGCCAAAAAACGCATTTAAAGTTTTGCAATTGATTTTTTTAAATATCTCCAAAAATATTTTCGCTACAACCTATTATCATATATCGGAAGAGTCTGTGGATTCCCAGTGATCACGAAAAACACGTGGAATCGCTCTATCTCTTCTAGTTTAGCCAGAAAACGCC
Source organism: Condylostylus longicornis (assembly GCF_029603195.1). Lineage (NCBI taxonomy): Eukaryota > Metazoa > Arthropoda > Insecta > Diptera > Dolichopodidae > Condylostylus > Condylostylus longicornis. The sequence goes on from NW_026577974.1 coordinate 2,116,679, forward strand.
TTTAAAGTTTTGCAAATGATTTTTTCAAATATCTCCAAAAATATTTTTGCTACAACCTATTATCATATATCGGCAGAATCTGTGCATTCCCAGTGATCACGAAAAATACGAAGAATCGCTCTATCTCTTCTAGTTTAGCCAGAAAACGCGTTTAAAATTTTGCAAATGATTTTTCTAAATATCTCCAAAAATATTTTTGCTACAACCTATTATCATATATCGGCAGAATCTGTGCATTCCCAGTGATCACGAAAAACACGTAGAATCGCTCTATCTCTTCTAGTTTAGCCAGAAAACGCGTTTAAAGTTTTGCAATTGATTTTTTTAAATATCTTCAAAAATATTTTTGCTACAACCTATTATCATATATCGGCAGAATCCATGCATTCCCAGTGATCACAAAAAACACGTAGAATCGCTCTATCTCTTCTAGTTTAGCCAGAAAACGCATTTAAAGTTTTGCAAATGATTTTTTTAAATATCTCCAAAAATATTTTTGCTACAACCTATTATCATATATCGGCAGAATCCATGCATTCCCAGTGATCACAAAAAACACGTAGAATCGCTCTATCTCTTCTAGTTTAGCCAGAAAACGCGTTTAAAGTTTTGCAAATGATTTTTTCAAATATCTTTAAAAATATTTTTGCTACAACCTATTATCATATATCGGCAGAATCTGTTCATTCCCAGTGATCACAAAAAACACGTAGAATCGCTCTATCTCTTATAGTTTAGCCAGAAAACGCATTTAAAGTTTTGCAAATGATTTTTTTAAATATCTCTAAAAATATTTTTGCTACAACCTATTATCATATATCGGCAGAATCTGTGCATTCCCAGTGATCACAAAAAATACGTAGAATCGCTCTATCTCTTCTAGTTTAGCCAGAAAACGCATTTAAAGTTTTGCAAATGATTTTTTCAAATATCTCCAAAAATATTTTTGCTACAACCTATTATCATATATCGGCAGAATCTGTGCATTCCCAGTGATCACGAAAAATACGAAGAATCGCTCTATCTCTTCTAGTTTAGCCAGAAAACGCGTTTAAAGTTTTGCAAATGATTTTTCTAAATATCTCCAAAAATATTTTTGCTACAACCTATTATCATATATCGGCAGAATCTGTGCATTCCCAGTGATCACGAAAAACACGTAGAATCGCTCTATCTCTTCTAGTTTAGCCAGAAAACGCGTTTAAAGTTTTGCAATTGATTTTTTTAAATATCTTCAAAAATATTTTTGCTACAACCTATTATCATATATCGGCAGAATCCATGCATTCCCAGTGATCACAAAAAACACGTAGAATCGCTCTATCTCTTCTAGTTTAGCCAGAAAACGCATTTAAAGTTTTGCAAATGATTTTTTTAAATATCTCCAAAAATATTTTTGCTACAACCTATTATCATATATCGGCAGAATCCATGCATTCCCAGTGATCACAAAAAACACGTAGAATCGCTCTATCTCTTCTAGTTTAGCCAGAAAACGCGTTTAAAGTTTTGCAAATGATTTTTTCAAATATCTTTAAAAATATTTTTGCTACAACCTATTATCATATATCGGCAGAATCTGTTCATTCCCAGTGATCACAAAAAACACGTAGAATCGCTCTATCTCTTATAGTTTAGCCAGAAAACGCATTTAAAGTTTTGCAAATGATTTTTTTAAATATCTCTAAAAATATTTTTGCTACAACCTATTATCATATATCGGCAGAATCTGTGCATTCCCAGTGATCACGAAAAATACGTAGAATCGCTCTATCTCTTCTAGTTTAGCCAGAAAACGCATTTAAAGTTTTGCAAATGATTTTTTTAAATATCTCCAAAAATATTTTTGCTACAACCTATTATCATATATCGGCAGAATCTGTGCATTCCCAGTGATCACGAAAAACACGTAGAATCGCTCTATCTCTTCTAGTTTAGCCATAAAACGCCTTTAAAGTTTTGCAAATGATTTTTCTAAATATCTCCAAAAATATTTTTGCTACAACCTATTATCATATATCGGCAGAATCTGTGCATTCCCAGTGATCACAAAAAACACGTAGAATCGCTCTATCTCTTCTAGTTTAGCCAGAAAACGCATTTAAAGTTTTGCAAATGATTTTTTTAAATATCTCCAAAAATATTTTTGTTACAACCTATTATCATATATCGGCAGAATCTGTGCATTCCCAGTGATCACGAAAAACACGTGGAATCGCTCTATCTCTTCTAGTTTAGCCAGAAAACGCGTTTAAAGTTTTGCAAATGATTTTTCTAAATATCTCCAAAAATATTTTTGCTACAACCTATTATCATATATCGGCAGAATCTGTTCATTCCCAGTGATCACAAAAAACATGTAGAATCGCTCTATCTCTTCTAGTTTAGCCAGAAAACGCATTTAAAGTTTTGCAAATGATTTTTTTAAATATCTCCAAAAATATTTTTGTTACAACCTATTATCATATATCGGCAGAATCTGTGCATTCCCAGTGATCACAAAAAACACGTAGAATCGCTCTATCTCTTCTAGTTTAGCCAGAAAATGCATTTAAAGTTTTGCAAATGATTTTTTTAAATATCTCCAAAAATATTTTTGCTACAACCTATTATCATATATCGGCAGAATCTGTTCATTCCCAGTGATCACAAAAAACACGTAGAATCGCTCTATCTCTTCTAGTTTAGCCAGAAAACGCATTTAAAGTTTTGCAATTGATTTTTTTAAATATCTCCAAAAATATTTTTGCTACAACCTATTATCATATATCGGCAGAATCTGTGCATTCCCAGTGATCTCGAAAAATACGAAGAATCGCTCTATCTCTTCTAGTTTAGCCAGAAAACGCGTTTAAAGTTTTGCAAATGATTTTTCTAAATATCTCCAAAAATATTTTTGCTACAACCTATTATCATATATCGGCAGAATCTGTGCATTCCCAGTGATCACAAAAAACACGTAGAATCGCTCTATCTTTTCTAGTTTAGCCAGAAAACGCGTTTAAAGTTTTGCAAATGATTTTTTTAAATATCTCTAAAAATATTTTTGCTACAATCTATTATCATATATCGGCAGAATCTGTGCATTCCCAGTGATCACAAAAAACACGTAGAATCGCTCTATCTCTTCTAGTTTAGCCAGAAAACGCGTTTAAAGTTTTGCAAATGATTTTTTCAAATATCTCTAAAAATATTTTTGCTATAACCTATTATCATATATCGGCAGAATCCTTGCATTCCCAGTGATCACCAAAAACACGTAGAATCGCTCTATCTCTTCTAGTTTAGCTAGAAAACGCATTTAAAGTTTTGCAAATGATTTTTTTAAATATCTCCAAAAATATTTTTGCTACAACCTATTATCATATATCGGCAGAATCTGTGCATTCCCAGTGATCACAAAAAACACATAGAATCGCTCTATCTCTTCTAGTTTAGCCAGAAAACGCGTTTAAAGTTTTGCAAATGATTTTTTCAAATATCTCTAAAAATATTTTTGCTACAACCTATTATCATATATCGGCAGAATCTCCGTATTCCCAGTGATCACAAAAAACACGTAGAATCGCTCTGTCTCTTCTAGTTTAGCCAGAAAACGCGTTTAAAGTTTTGCAAATGATTTTTTTAAACATCTCCAAAAATATTTTTGCTACAATGTATTATCTTATATCGGCAGAATGTGTGCATTCCCAGTGATCACAAAAAACACGTAGAATCGCTCTATCTCTTCTTGTTTAGCCAGAAAACGCGTTTAAAGTTTTGCAAATGATTTTTTTAAATATCTCCAAAAATATTTTTGCTACAACCTATTATCATATATCGGCAGAATCTGTGCATTCCCAGTGATCACGAAAAACACTTAGAATCGCTCTATCTCTTCTAGTTTAGCCAGAAAACGCGTTTAAAGTTTTGCAAATGATTTTTTTAAACATCTCCAAAAATATTTTTGCTACAATCTATTATCATATATCGGCAGAATCTGTGCATTCCCAGTGATCACAAAAAACACGTAGAATCGCTCTATCTCTTCTAGTTTAGCCAGAAAACGCATTTAAAGTTTTGCAAATGATTTTTTTAAATATCTCCAAAAATATTTTTACTACAACCTATTATCATATATCGGCAGAATCTGTGCATTCCCAGTGATCACGAAAAACACGTAGAATCGCTCTATCTCTTCTAGTTTAGCCAGAAAACGCGTTTAAAGTTTTGCAAGTGATTTTTTCAAATATCTCCAAAAATATTTTTGCTACAACCTATTATCATATATCGGCAGAATCCATGCATTCCCAGTGATCACAAAAAACACGTAGAATCGCTCTATCTCTTCTAGTTTAGCCAGGAAACGCATTTAAAGTTTCGCAAATGATTTTTTTAAATATCTCCAAAAATATTTTTGCTACAACCTATTATCATATATCGGCAGAATCTGTGTATTCCCAGTCACCAAAGAAAACACGTAGAATCGCTCTATCTCTTCTAGTTTAGCCAGAAAACGCATTTAAAGTTTTGCAAATGATTTTTTTAAATATCTCCAAAAATATTTTTGCTACAACCTATTATCATATATCGGCAGAATCTGTGCATTCCCAGTGATCACAAAAAACACGCAGAATCGCTCTATCTTTCCTAGTTTAGCCAGAAAACGCGTTTAAAGTTTTGCAAATGATTTTTTTAAATATCTCCAAAAATATTTTTGGTACAACCTATTATCATTTATCGGCAGAATCTGTGCATTCCCAGTTATCACGAAAAACACGTAGAATCGCTCTATCTCTTCTAGTTTAGCCAGAAAACGAATTTAAAGTTTTGCAAATGATTTTTTTAAATATCTCCAAAAATATTTTTACTACAATGTATTATTATATATCGGCAGAATCTGTGTATTCCCAGTCACCACAGAAAACACGTAGAATCGCTCTGTCTCTTCTAGTTTAGCCAGAAAACGCATTTAAAGTTTTGCAAATGATTTTTTTAAATATCTCCAAAAATATTTTTGCTACAACCTATTATCATATATCGGCAGAATCTGTGCATTCCCAGTGATCACAAAAAACACGCAGAATCGCTCTATCTTTCCTAGTTTAGCCAGAAAACGCGTTTAAAGTTTTGCAAATGATTTTTTTAAATATCTCCAAAAATATTTTTGCTACAACCTATTATCATATATCGGCAGAATCTGTGCATTCCCAGTGATCACAAAAAACACGTAGAATCGCTCTATCTTTCCTAGTTTAGCCAGAAAACGCGTTTAAAGTTTTGCAAATGATTTTTTTAAATATCTCCAAAAATATTTTTGCTACAACCTATTATCATTTATCGGCAGAATCTGTGCATTCCCAGTTATCACGAAAAACACGTAGAATCGCTCTATCTCTTCTAGTTTAGCCAGAAAACGAATTTAAAGTTTTGCAAATGATTTTTTTAAATATCTCCAAAAATATTTTTACTACAATGTATTATCATATATCGGCAGAATCTGTGCATTCCCAGTGATCACAAAAAACACGTAGAATCGCTCTATCTCTTCTAGTTTAGCCAGAAAACGCGTTTAAAGTTTTGCAAATGATTTTTTTAAATATCTCCAAAAATATTTTTGCTACAATCTATTATCATATATCGGCAGAATCTGTGCATTCCTAGTGATCACAAAAAACACGTAGAATCGCTCTATCTCTTCTAGTTTATCCAGAAAACGCGTTTAAAGTTTTACAAATGATTTTTTTAAATATCTCTAAAAATATTTTTGCTACAACCTATTATCATATATCGGCAGAATCTGTGCATTCCCAGTGATCACGAAAAACACGTAGAATCGCTCTATCTCTTCTAGTTTAGCCAGAAAACGCGTTTAAAGTTTTGCAAGTGATTTTTTCAAATATCTCCAAAAATATTTTTGCTACAACCTATTATCATATATCGGCAGAATCTGTGCATTCCCAGTGATCATGAAAAACACGTAGAATCGCTCTATCTCTTCTAGTTTAGCCAGAAAACGCATTTAAAATTTTGCAAATGATTTTTTTAAATATCTCCAAAAATATTTTTGCTACAACCTATTATCATATATCGGCAGAATCTGTGCATTCCCAGTGATCACAAAAAACACGTAGAATCGCTCTATCTTTTCTAGTTTAGCCAGAAAACGCATTTAAAGTTTTGCAAATGATTTTTTTAAATATCTCCAAAAATATTTTTGCTACAACCTATTATCATATATCGGCAGAATCTGTGCATTCCCAGTGATCACAAAAAACACGTAGAATCGCTCTATCTTTTCTAGTTTAGCCAGAAAACGCGTTTAAAGTTTTGCAAATGATTTTTTTAAATATCTCCAAAAATATTTTTGCTACAACCTATTATCATATATCGGCAGAATCTGTGATTACGAAAAACACTTAGAATCGCTCTATCTCTTCTAGTTTAGCTAGAAAACGCGTTTAAAGTTTTGCAAATGATTTTTTTCAAATATCTCTAAAAATATTTTTGCTACAACCTATTATCATATATCGGCAGAATCTGTGCATTCCCTGTGATCACGAAAAACACGTAGAATCGCTCTATCTCTTCTAGTTTAGCCACGCATTTAAAATTTTGCAAATGATTTTTTTAAATATCTCCAAAAATATTTTTGCTACAACCTATTATCATATATCGGCAGAATGTGTGCATTCCCAGTGATCACAAAAAACACGTAGAATCGCTCTGTCTCTTCTAGTTTAGCCAGAAAACGCGTTTAAAGTTTTGCAAATGATTTTTTCAAATATCTTTAAAAATATTTTTGCTACAACCTATTATCATATATCGGCAGAATCTGTTCATTCCCAGTGATCACAAAAAACACGTAGAATCGCTCTATCTCTTATAGTTTAGCCAGAAAACGCATTTAAAGTTTTGCAAATGATTTTTTTAAATATCTCTAAAAATATTTTTGCTACAACCTATTATCATATATCGGCAGAATCTGTGCATTCCCAGTGATCACGAAAAATACGTAGAATCGCTCTATCTCTTCTAGTTTAGCCAGAAAACGCATTTAAAGTTTTGCAAATGATTTTTTTAAATATCTCCAAAAATATTTTTGCTACAACCTATTATCATATATCGGCAGAATCTGTGCATTCCCAGTGATCACGAAAAACACGTAGAATCGCTCTATCTCTTCTAGTTTAGCCAGAAAACGCGTTTAAAGTTTTGCAAATGATTTTTCTAAATATCTCCAAAGATATTTTTGCTACAACCTATTATCATATATCGGCAGAATCTGTGCATTCCCAGTGATCACAAAAAACACGTAGAATCGCTCTATCTCTTCTAGTTTAGCCAGAAAACGCATTTAAAGTTTTGCAAATGATTTTTTTAAATATCTCCAAAAATATTTTTGTTACAACCTATTATCATATATCGGCAGAATCTGTGCATTCCCAGTGATCACGAAAAACACTTAGAATCGCTCTATCTCTTCTAGATTAGCCAGAAAACGCGTTTAAAGTTTTGCAAATGATTTTTCTAAATATCTCCAAAAATATTTTTGCTACAACCTATTATCATATATCGGCAGAATCTGTTCATTCCCAGTGATCACAAAAAACATGTAGAATCGCTCTATCTCTTCTAGTTTAGCCAGAAAACGCATTTAAAGTTTTGCAAATGATTTTTTTAAATATCTCCAAAAATATTTTTGTTACAACCTATTATCATATATCGGCAGAATCTGTGCATTCCCAGTGATCACAAAAAACACGTAGAATCGCTCTATCTCTTCTAGTTTAGCCAGAAAATGCATTTAAAGTTTTGCAAATGATTTTTTTAAATATCTCCAAAAATATTTTTGCTACAACCTATTATCATATATCGGCAGAATCTGTTCATTCCCAGTGATCACAAAAAACACGTAGAATCGCTCTATCTCTTCTAGTTTAGCCAGAAAACGCATTTAAAGTTTTGCAATTGATTTTTTTAAATATCTCCAAAAATATTTTTGCTACAACCTATTATCATATATCGGCAGAATCTGTGCATTCCCAGTGATCTCGAAAAATACGAAGAATCGCTCTATCTCTTCTAGTTTAGCCAGAAAACGCGTTTAAAGTTTTGCAAATGATTTTTCTAAATATCTCCAAAAATATTTTTGCTACAACCTATTATCATATATCGGCAGAATCTGTGCATTCCCAGTGATCACAAAAAACACGTAGAATCGCTCTATCTTTTCTAGTTTAGCCAGAAAACGCGTTTAAAGTTTTGCAAATGATTTTTTTAAATATCTCTAAAAATATTTTTGCTACAATCTATTATCATATATCGGCAGAATCTGTGCATTCCCAGTGATCACAAAAAACACGTAGAATCGCTCTATCTCTTCTAGTTTAGCCAGAAAACGCGTTTAAAGTTTTGCAAATGATTTTTTCAAATATCTCTAAAAATATTTTTGCTATAACCTATTATCATATATCGGCAGAATCCTTGCATTCCCAGTGATCACCAAAAACACGTAGAATCGCTCTATCTCTTCTAGTTTAGCTAGAAAACGCATTTAAAGTTTTGCAAATGATTTTTTTAAATATCTCCAAAAATATTTTTGCTACAACCTATTATCATATATCGGCAGAATCTGTGCATTCCCAGTGATCACAAAAAACACATAGAATCGCTCTATCTCTTCTAGTTTAGCCAGAAAACGCGTTTAAAGTTTTGCAAATGATTTTTTCAAATATCTCTAAAAATATTTTTGCTACAACCTATTATCATATATCGGCAGAATCTCCGTATTCCCAGTGATCACAAAAAACACGTAGAATCGCTCTGTCTCTTCTAGTTTAGCCAGAAAACGCGTTTAAAGTTTTGCAAATGATTTTTTTAAACATCTCCAAAAATATTTTTGCTACAATGTATTATCTTATATCGGCAGAATGTGTGCATTCCCAGTGATCACAAAAAACACGTAGAATCGCTCTATCTCTTCTTGTTTAGCCAGAAAACGCGTTTAAAGTTTTGCAAATGATTTTTTTAAATATCTCCAAAAATATTTTTGCTACAACCTATTATCATATATCGGCAGAATCTGTGCATTCCCAGTGATCACGAAAAACACTTAGAATCGCTCTATCTCTTCTAGTTTAGCCAGAAAACGCGTTTAAAGTTTTGCAAATGATTTTTTTAAACATCTCCAAAAATATTTTTGCTACAATCTATTATCATATATCGGCAGAATCTGTGCATTCCCAGTGATCACAAAAAACACGTAGAATCGCTCTATCTCTTCTAGTTTAGCCAGAAAACGCATTTAAAGTTTTGCAAATGATTTTTTTAAATATCTCCAAAAATATTTTTACTACAACCTATTATCATATATCGGCAGAATCTGTGCATTCCCAGTGATCACGAAAAACACGTAGAATCGCTCTATCTCTTCTAGTTTAGCCAGAAAACGCGTTTAAAGTTTTGCAAGTGATTTTTTCAAATATCTCCAAAAATATTTTTGCTACAACCTATTATCATATATCGGCAGAATCCATGCATTCCCAGTGATCACAAAAAACACGTAGGATCGCTCTATCTCTTCTAGTTTAGCCAGGAAACGCATTTAAAGTTTCGCAAATGATTTTTTTAAATATCTCCAAAAATATTTTTGCTACAACTTATTATCATATATCGGCAGAATCTGTGTATTCCCAGTCACCAAAGAAAACACGTAGAATCGCTCTATCTCTTCTAGTTTAGCCAGAAAACGCATTTAAAGTTTTGCAAATGATTTTTTTAAATATCTCCAAAAATATTTTTGCTACAACCTATTATCATATATCGGCAGAATCTGTGCATTCCCAGTGATCACAAAAAACACGCAGAATCGCTCTATCTTTCCTAGTTTAGCCAGAAAACGCGTTTAAAGTTTTGCAAATGATTTTTTTAAATATCTCCAAAAATATTTTTGCTACAACCTATTATCATTTATCGGCAGAATCTGTGCATTCCCAGTTATCACGAAAAACACGTAGAATCGCTCTATCTCTTCTAGTTTAGCCAGAAAACGAATTTAAAGTTTTGCAAATGATTTTTTTAAATATCTCCAAAAATATTTTTACTACAATGTATTATCATATATCGGCAGAATCCTTGTATTCCCAGTCACCACAGAAAACACGTAGAATCGCTCTGTCTCTTCTAGTTTAGCCAGAAAACGCATTTAAAGTTTTGCAAATGATTTTTTTAAATATCTCCAAAAATATTTTTGCTACAACCTATTATCATATATCGGCAGAATCTGTGCATTCCCAGTGATCACAAAAAACACGCAGAATCGCTCTATCTTTCCTAGTTTAGCCAGAAAACGCGTTTAAAGTTTTGCAAATGATTTTTTTAAATATCTCCAAAAATATTTTTGCTACAACCTATTATCATATATCGGCAGAATCTGTGCATTCCCAGTGATCACAAAAAACACGTAGAATCGCTCTATCTTTCCTAGTTTAGCCAGAAAACGCGTTTAAAGTTTTGCAAATGATTTTTTTAAATATCTCCAAAAATATTTTTGCTACAACCTATTATCATTTATCGGCAGAATCTGTGCATTCCCAGTTATCACGAAAAACACGTAGAATCGCTCTATCTCTTCTAGTTTAGCCAGAAAACGAATTTAAAGTTTTGCAAATGATTTTTTTAAATATCTCCAAAAATATTTTTACTACAATGTATTATCATATATCGGCAGAATCTGTGCATTCCCAGTGATCACAAAAAACACGTAGAATCGCTCTATCTCTTCTAGTTTAGCCAGAAAACGCGTTTAAAGTTTTGCAAATGATTTTTTTAAATATCTCCAAAAATATTTTTGCTACAATCTATTATCATATATCGGCAGAATCTGTGCATTCCTAGTGATCACAAAAAACACGTAGAATCGCTCTATCTCTTCTAGTTTATCCAGAAAACGCGTTTAAAGTTTTACAAATGATTTTTTTAAATATCTCTAAAAATATTTTTGCTACAACCTATTATCATATATCGGCAGAATCTGTGCATTCCCAGTGATCACGAAAAACACGTAGAATCGCTCTATCTCTTCTAGTTTAGCCAGAAAACGCGTTTAAAGTTTTGCAAGTGATTTTTTCAAATATCTCCAAAAATATTTTTGCTACAACCTATTATCATATATCGGCAGAATCTGTGCATTCCCAGTGATCATGAAAAACACGTAGAATCGCTCTATCTCTTCTAGTTTAGCCAGAAAACGCATTTAAAATTTTGCAAATGATTTTTTTAAATATCTCCAAAAATATTTTTGCTACAACCTATTATCATATATCGGCAGAATCTGTGCATTCCCAGTGATCACAAAAAACACGTAGAATCGCTCTATCTTTTCTAGTTTAGCCAGAAAACGCATTTAAAGTTTTGCAAATGATTTTTTTAAATATCTCCAAAAATATTTTTGCTACAACCTATTATCATATATCGGCAGAATCTGTGCATTCCCAGTGATCACAAAAAACACGTAGAATCGCTCTATCTTTTCTAGTTTAGCCAGAAAACGCGTTTAAAGTTTTGCAAATGATTTTTTTAAATATCTCCAAAAATATTTTTGCTACAACCTATTATCATATATCGGCAGAATCTGTGATTACGAAAAACACTTAGAATCGCTCTATCTCTTCTAGTTTAGCTAGAAAACGCGTTTAAAGTTTTGCAAATGATTTTTTTCAAATATCTCTAAAAATATTTTTGCTACAACCTATTATCATATATCGGCAGAATTTGTGCATTCCCTGTGATCACGAAAAACACGTAGAATCGCTCTATCTCTTCTAGTTTAGCCACGCATTTAAAATTTTGCAAATGATTTTTTTAAATATCTCCAAAAATATTTTTGCTACAACCTATTATCATATATCGGCAGAATGTGTGCATTCCCAGTGATCACAAAAAACACGTAGAATCGCTCTGTCTCTTCTAGTTTAGCCAGAAAACGCGTTTAAAGTTTTGCAAATGATTTTTTCAAATATCTCCAAAAATATTTTTGCTACAATCTATTATCATATATCGGCAGAATCTGTGCATTCCCAGTGATCACAAAAAACACGTAGAATCGCTCTATCTCTTCTAGTTTAGCCAGAAAACGCGTTTAAAGTTTTGCAAATGATTTTTTTAAATATCTCCAAAAATATTTTTACTACAATGTATTATCATATATCGGCAGAATGTGTGCATTCCCAGTGATCACAAAAAACACGTAGAATCGCTCTATCTCTTCTAGTTAAGCCAGAAAACGCGTTTAAAGTTTTGCAAATGATTTTTTTAAACATCTCCAAAAATATTTTTGCTACAATCTATTATCATATATCGGCAGAATATGTGCATTCCCAGTGATCACAAAAAACACGTAGAATCGCTCTATCTCTTCTAGTTTATCCAGAAAACGCGTTTAAAGTTTTGCAAATGATTTTTTTAAATATCTCTAAAAATATTTTTGCTACAACCTATTATCATATATCGGCAGAATCTGTGCATTCCCAGTGATCACGAAAAACACGTAGAATCGCTCTATCTCTTCTAGTTTAACCAGAAAACGCGTTTAAAGTTTTGCAAGTGATTTTTTCAAATATCTCCAAAATAATTTTTGCTACAACCTATTATCATATATCGGCAGAATCCATGCATTCCCAGTGATCACAAAAAACACGTAGAATCGCCCTATCTCTTCTAGTTTAGCCAGAAAACGCATTTAAAGTTTTGCAAAAGATTTTTTTAAATATCTCCAAAAATATTTTTGCTACAACGTATTATCATTTATCGGCAGAATCTGTGCATTCCAGTGATCACGAAAAACACGTAGAATCGCTCTATCTCAGTTTAGCCAGAAAACGCATTTAAAGTTTTGCAAATGATTTTTTTAAATATCTCCAAAAATATTTTTACTACAACCTATTATCAAATATCGGCAGAATCTGTGCATTCCCAGTGATCACAAAAAACACGTAGAATCGCTCTATGTCCTCTAGTTTAGCCAGAAAACGCGTTTAAAATTTTGCAAATGATTTTTTTAAATATCTCCAAAAATATTTTTGCTACAACCTATTATCATATATCGGCAGAATCTGTGTATTCCCAGTCACCACAAAAAACACGTAGAATCGCTCTATCTCTTCTAGTTTAGCCAGAAAACGCATTTAAAATTTTGCAAATGATTTTTTTAAATATCTCCAAAAATATTTTTGCTACAACCTATTATCATATATCGGTAGAATCTGTGCATTCCCAGTGATCACAAAAAACACGTAGAATCGCTCTATGTCTTCTAGTTTAGCCAGAAAACGCGTTTAAAGTTTTGCAAATGATTTTTTTAAATATCTCCAAAAATATTTTTGCAAAAACCTATTATTATATATCGGCAGAATCTGTGCATTCCCAGTGACCACAAAAAACACGTGGAATCGCTCTATCTCTTCTAGTTTAGCCAGAAAACGCGTTTAAAGTTTTGCAAATGATTTTTTTAAACATCTCCAAAAATATTTTTGCTACAATCTATTATCATATATCGGCAGAATCTGTGCATTCCCAGTGATCACAAAAAACACGTAGAATCGCTCTATCTCTTCTAGTTTATCCAGAAAACGCGTTTAAAGTTTTGCAAATGATTTTTTTAAATATCTCTAAAAATATTTTTGCTACAACCTATTATCATATATCGGCAGAATCTGTGCATTCCCAGTGATCACGAAAAACACGTAGAATCGCTCTATCTCTTCTAGTTTAACCAGAACACGCGTTTAAAGTTTTGCAAGTGATTTTTTCAAATATCTCCAAAATAATTTTTGCTACAACCTATTATCATATATCGGCAGAATCCATGCATTCCCAGTGATCACAAAAAACACGTAGAATCGCCCTATCTCTTCTAGTTTAGCCAGAAAACGCATTTAAAGTTTTGCAAAAGATTTTTTTAAATATCTCCAAAAATATTTTTGCTACAACGTATTATCATTTATCGGCAGAATCTGTGCATTCCCAGTGATCACGAAAAACACGTAGAATCGCTCTATCTCAGTTTAGCCAGAAAACGCATTTAAAGTTTTGCAAATGATTTTTTTAAGTATCTCCAAAAATATTTTTGCTACAACCTATTATCATATATCGGCAGAATCTGTGCATTCCCAGTGATCACAAAAAACACGTAGAATCGCTCTATCTTTTCTAGTTTAGCCAGAAAACGCGTTTAAAGTTTTGCAAATGATTTTTTTAAATATCTCCAAAAATATTTTTGCTACAACCTATTATCATATATCGGCAGAATCTGTGATTACGAAAAACACTTAGAATCGCTCTATCTCTTCTAGTTTAGCTAGAAAACGCGTTTAAAGTTTTGCAAATGATTTTTTTCAAATATCTCTAAAAATATTTTTGCTACAACCTATTATCATATATCGGCAGAATCTGTGCATTCCCTGTGATCACGAAAAACACGTAGAATCGCTCTATCTCTTCTAGTTTAGCCACGCATTTAAAATTTTGCAAATGATTTTTTTAAATATCTCCAAAAATATTTTTGCTACAACCTATTATCATATATCGGCAGAATGTGTGCATTCCCAGTGATCACAAAAAACACGTAGAATCGCTCTATCTCTTCTAGTTTAGCCAGAAAACGCGTTTAAAGTTTTGCAAATGATTTTTTCAAATATCTCCAAAAATATTTTTGCTACAATCTATTATCATATATCGGCAGAATCTGTGCATTCCCAGTGATCACAAAAAACACGTAGAATCGCTCTATCTCTTCTAGTTTAGCCAGAAAACGCGTTTAAAGTTTTGCAAATGATTTTTTTAAATATCTCCAAAAATATTTTTACTACAATGTATTATCATATATCGGCAGAATGTGTGCATTCCCAGTGATCACAAAAAACACGTAGAATCGCTCTATCTCTTCTAGTTAAGCCAGAAAACGCGTTTAAAGTTTTGCAAATGATTTTTTTAAACATCTCCAAAAATATTTTTGCTACAATCTATTATCATATATCGGCAGAATCTGTGCATTCCCAGTGATCACAAAAAACACGTAGAATCGCTCTATCTCTTCTAGTTTATCCAGAAAACGCGTTTAAAGTTTTGCAAATGATTTTTTTAAATATCTCTAAAAATATTTTTGCTACAACCTATTATCATATATCGGCAGAATCTGTGCATTCCCAGTGATCACGAAAAACACGTAGAATCGCTCTATCTCTTCTAGTTTAACCAGAAAACGCGTTTAAAGTTTTGCAAGTGATTTTTTCAAATATCTCCAAAATAATTTTTGCTACAACCTATTATCATATATCGGCAGAATCCATGCATTCCCAGTGATCACAAAAAACACGTAGAATCGCCCTATCTCTTCTAGTTTAGCCAGAAAACGCATTTAAAGTTTTGCAAAAGATTTTTTTAAATATCTCCAAAAATATTTTTGCTACAACGTATTATCATTTATCGGCAGAATCTGTGCATTCCAGTGATCACGAAAAACACGTAGAATCGCTCTATCTCAGTTTAGCCAGAAAACGCATTTAAAGTTTTGCAAATGATTTTTTTAAATATCTCCAAAAATATTTTTACTACAACCTATTATCAAATATCGGCAGAATCTGTGCATTCCCAGTGATCACAAAAAACACGTAGAATCGCTCTATGTCCTCTAGTTTAGCCAGAAAACGCGTTTAAAATTTTGCAAATGATTTTTTTAAATATCTCCAAAAATATTTTTGCTACAACCTATTATCATATATCGGCAGAATCTGTGTATTCCCAGTCACCACAAAAAACACGTAGAATCGCTCTATCTCTTCTAGTTTAGCCAGAAAACGCATTTAAAATTTTGCAAATGATTTTTTTAAATATCTCCAAAAATATTTTTGCTACAACCTATTATCATATATCGGTAGAATCTGTGCATTCCCAGTGATCACAAAAAACACGTAGAATCGCTCTATGTCTTCTAGTTTAGCCAGAAAACGCGTTTAAAGTTTTGCAAATGATTTTTTTAAATATCTCCAAAAATATTTTTGCAAAAACCTATTATTATATATCGGCAGAATCTGTGCATTCCCAGTGACCACAAAAAAAACGTAAAATCGCTCTATCTCTTCTAGTTTAGCCAGAAAACGCGTTTAAAGTTTTGCAAATGATTTTTTTAAACATCTCCAAAAATATTTTTGCTACAATCTATTATCATATATCGGCAGAATCTGTGCATTCCCAGTGATCACAAAAAACACGTAGAATCGCTCTATCTCTTCTAGTTTATCCAGAAAACGCGTTTAAAGTTTTGCAAATGATTTTTTTAAATATCTCTAAAAATATTTTTGCTACAACCTATTATCATATATCGGCAGAATCTGTGCATTCCCAGTGATCACGAAAAACACGTAGAATCGCTCTATCTCTTCTAGTTTAACCAGAACACGCGTTTAAAGTTTTGCAAGTGATTTTTTCAAATATCTCCAAAATAATTTTTGCTACAACCTATTATCATATATCGGCAGAATCCATGCATTCCCAGTGATCACAAAAAACACGTAGAATCGCCCTATCTCTTCTAGTTTAGCCAGAAAACGCATTTAAAGTTTTGCAAAAGATTTTTTTAAATATCTCCAAAAATATTTTTGCTACAACGTATTATCATTTATCGGCA
Source organism: Condylostylus longicornis (assembly GCF_029603195.1). Classification (NCBI taxonomy): domain Eukaryota; kingdom Metazoa; phylum Arthropoda; class Insecta; order Diptera; family Dolichopodidae; genus Condylostylus; species Condylostylus longicornis. The sequence goes on from NW_026577974.1 coordinate 2,133,345, forward strand.
GAATCTGTGCATTCCCAGTGATCACAAAAAACACGTAGAATCGCTCTATCTCAGTTTAGCCAGAAAACGCATTTAAAGTTTTGCAAATGATTTTTTTAAGTATCTCCAAAAATATTTTTACTACAACCTATTATCATATATCGGCAGAATCTGTGCATTCCCAGTGATCACGAAAAACACGTAGAATCGCTCTATCTCTTCTAGTTTAACCAGAACACGCGTTTAAAGTTTTGCAAGTGATTTTTTCAAATATCTCCAAAATAATTTTTGCTACAACCTATTATCATATATCGGCAGAATCCATGCATTCCCAGTGATCACAAAAAACACGTAGAATCGCCCTATCTCTTCTAGTTTAGCCAGAAAACGCATTTAAAGTTTTGCAAAAGATTTTTTTAAATATCTCCAAAAATATTTTTGCTACAACGTATTATCATTTATCGGCAGAATCTGTGCATTCCCAGTGATCACAAAAAACACGTAGAATCGCCCTATCTCTTCTAGTTTAGCCAGAAAACGCATTTAAAGTTTTGCAAATGATTTTTTTAAACATCTCCAAAAATATTTTTGCTACAATCTATTATCATATATCGGCAGAATCTGTGCATTCCCAGTGATCACGAAAAACACGTAGAATCGCTCTATCTCTTCTAGTTTAACCAGAACACGCGTTTAAAGTTTTGCAAGTGATTTTTTCAAATATCTCCAAAATAATTTTTGCTACAACCTATTATCATATATCGGCAGAATCCATGCATTCCCAGTGATCACAAAAAACACGTAGAATCGCCCTATCTCTTCTAGTTTAGCCAGAAAACGCATTTAAAGTTTTGCAAATGATTTTTTTAAATATCTCTAAAAATATTTTTGCTACAACCTATTATCATATATCGGCAGAATCTGTGCATTCCCAGTGATCACGAAAAACACGTAGAATCGCTCTATCTCTTCTAGTTTAACCAGAACACGCGTTTAAAGTTTTGCAAATGATTTTTTTAAATATCTCCAAAAATATTTTTGCTACAACCTATTATCATTTATCGGCAGAATCTGTGCATTCCCAGTGATCACGAAAAACACGTAGAATCGCTCTATCTCTTCTAGTTTAGCCAGAAAACGCATTTAAAGTTTTGCAAATGATTTTTTTAAGTATCTCCAAAAATATTTTTACTACAACCTATTATCATATATCGGCAGAATCTGTGCATTCCCAGTGATCACGAAAAACACGTAGAATCGCTCTATCTCTTCTAGTTTAGCCAGAAAACGCGTTTAAAGTTTTGCAAATGATTTTTTTAAATATCTCTAAAAATATTTTTGCTACAACCTATTATCATATATCGGCAGAATCTGTGCATTCCCAGTGATCACGAAAAACACGTAGAATCGCTCTATCTCTTCTAGTTTAACCAGAACACGCGTTTAAAGTTTTGCAAGTGATTTTTTCAAATATCTCCAAAATAATTTTTGCTACAACCTATTATCATATATCGGCAGAATCCATGCATTCCCAGTGATCACAAAAAACACGTAGAATCGCCCTATCTCTTCTAGTTTAGCCAGAAAACGCATTTAAAGTTTTGCAAAAGATTTTTTTAAATATCTCCAAAAATATTTTTGCTACAACGTATTATCATTTATCGGCAGAATCTGTGCATTCCCAGTGATCACGAAAAACACGTAGAATCGCTCTATCTCTTCTAGTTTAACCAGAACACGCGTTTAAAGTTTTGCAAGTGATTTTTTCAAATATCTCCAAAATAATTTTTGCTACAACCTATTATCATATATCGGCAGAATCCATGCGTTCCCAGTGATCACAAAAAACACGTAGAATCGCCCTATCTCTTCTAGTTTAGCCAGAAAACGCATTTAAAGTTTTGCAAATGATTTTTTTAAATATCTCTAAAAATATTTTTGCTACAACCTATTATCATATATCGGCAGAATCTGTGCATTCCCAGTGATCACGAAAAACACGTAGAATCGCTCTATCTCTTCTAGTTTAACCAGAACACGCGTTTAAAGTTTTGCAAGTGATTTTTTCAAATATCTCCAAAATAATTTTTGCTACAACCTATTATCATATATCGGCAGAATCCATGCATTCCCAGTGATCACAAAAAACACGTAGAATCGCCCTATCTCTTCTAGTTTAGCCAGAAAACGCATTTAAAGTTTTGCAAAAGATTTTTTTAAATATCTCTAAAAATATTTTTGCTACAACGTATTATCATTTATCGGCAGAATCTGTGCATTCCCAGTGATCACAAAAAACACGTAGAATCGCCCTATCTCTTCTAGTTTAGCCAGAAAACGCATTTAAAGTTTTGCAAATGATTTTTTTAAACATCTCCAAAAATATTTTTGCTACAATCTATTATCATATATCGGCAGAATCTGTGCATTCCCAGTGATCACAAAAAACACGTAGAATCGCTCTATCTCTTCTAGTTTATCCAGAAAACGCGTTTAAAGTTTTGCAAATGATTTTTTTAAATATCTCTAAAAATATTTTTGCTACAACCTATTATCATATATCGGCAGAATCTGTGCATTCCCAGTGATCACAAAAAACACGTAGAATCGCTCTATGTCTTCTAGTTTAGCCAGAAAACGCGTTTAAAATTTTGCAAATGATTTTTTTAAATATCTCCAAAAATATTTTTGCTACAACCTATTATCATATATCGGCAGAATCTGTGTATTCCCAGTCACCACAAAAAACACGTAGAATCGCTCTATCTCTTCTAGTTTAGCCAGAAAACGCATTTAAAATTTTGCAAATGATTTTTTTAAATATCTCCAAAAATATTTTTGCTACAACCTATTATCATATATCGGTAGAATCTGTGCATTCCCAGTGATCACAAAAAACACGTAGAATCGCTCTATGTCTTCTAGTTTAGCCAGAAAACGCGTTTAAAGTTTTGCAAATGGTTTTTTTAAATATCTCCAAAAATATTTTTGCAAAAACCTATTATTATATATCGGCAGAATCTGTGCATTCCCAGTGACCACAAAAAACACGTGGAATCGCTCTATCTCTTCTAGTTTAGCCGGAAAACGCATTTAAAGTTTTGCAAATGATTTTTTTAAATATCTCCAAAAATATTTTTGCTACAACCTATTATCATTTATCGGCAGAATCTGTGCATTCCCAGTGATCACGAAAAACACGTAGAATCGCTCTATCTCTTCTAGTTTAGCCAGAAAACGCATTTAAAGTTTTGCAAATGATTTTTTTAAATATCTCCAAAAATATTTTTACTACAACCTATTATCAAATATCGGCAGAATCTGTGCATTCCCAGTGATCACAAAAAACACGTAGAATCGCTCCATCTCTTCTAGTTTAGCCAGAAAACGCGTTTAAAGTTTTGCAAATGATTTTTTTAAATATCTCCAAAAATATTTTTGCTACAACCTATTATTATATATCGGTAGAATCTGTGTATTCCCAGTAACCACAAAAAACACGTAGAATCGCTCTATCTCTTCTAGTTTAGCCAGAAAACGCATTTAAAATTTTGCAAATGATTTTTTTAAATATCTCCAAAAATATTTTTGCTACAACCTATTATCATATATCGGCAGAATCTGTGCATTCCCAGTGATCACAAAAAACACGTAGAATCGCTCTATGTCTTCTAGTTTAGCCAGAAAACGCGTTTAAAGTTTTGCAAATGATTTTTTTAAATATCTCCAAAAATATTTTTACTACAATGTATTATCATATATCGGCAGAATCTGTGCATTCCCAGTGATCACAAAAAACACGTAGAATCGCTCTGTCTTCTAGTTTAGCCAGAAAACGCGTTTAAAGTTTTGCAAATGATTTTTTTAAATATCTCCAAAAATATTTTTGCTACAACCTATTATCATATATTTAAAAAAATAATTTTGCAAATGATTTTTTTAAATATCTCCAAAAATATTTTTGCTACAACCTATTATCATATATCGGCAGAATCTGTGCATTCCCAGTGATCACGAAAAACACGCAGAATCGCTCTATCTCTTCTAGTTTAGCAAGAAAACGCGTTTAAAGTTTTGCAAATGATTTTTTTAAATATCTCCAAAAATATTTTTGCTACAATCTATTATCATATATCGGCAGAATCTGTGATTACGAAAAACACGTAGAATCGCTCTATCTCTTCTAGTTTAGCCAGAAAACGAGTTTAAAGTTTTGCAAATGATTTTTTTAAATATCTCCAAAAATATTTTTGCTACAACCTATTATCATATATCGGCAGAATCTGTGCATTCCCAGTGATCACAAAAAACACGTAGAATCGCTCTATCTATTCTAGTTTAGCCAGAAAACGCATTTAAAGTTTTGCAAATGATTTTTTTAAATATCTCCAAAAATATTTTTACTACAACCTATTATCATATATCGGCAGAATCTGTGCATTCCCAGTGATCACAAAAAACACGTAGAATCGCTCTATCTCTTCTAGTTTAGCCAGAAAACGAGTTTAAAATTTTGCAAATGATTTTTTTAAATATCTCCAAAAATATTTTTGCTACAACCTATTATCATATATCGGCAGAATCTGTGTATTCCCAGTCACCACAAAAAACACGTAGAATCGCTCTATCTCTTCTAGTTTAGCCAGAAAACGCATTTAAAGTTTTGCAAATGATTTTTTTAAATATCTCCAAAAATATTTTTGCTACAACCTATTATCATATATCGGCAGAATCTGTGCATTCCCAGTGATCACAAAAACACGTAGAATCGCTCTATCTTTCCTAGTTTAGCCAGAAAACGCGTTTAAAATTTTGCAAATGATTTTTTTAAATATCTCCAAAAATATTTTTGCTACAACCTATTATCATTTATCGGCAGAATCTGTGCATTCCCAGTTATCACGAAAAACACGTAGAATCGCTCTATCTCTTCTAGTTTAGCCAGAAAACGCATTTAAAGTTTTGCAAATGATTTTTTTAAATATCTCCAAAAATATTTTTGCTACAACCTATTATCATATATCGGCAGAATCTGTGCATTCCCAGTGAACACAAAAAACACGTAGAAACGCTCTATCTTTTCTAGTTTAGCCAGAAAACGCGCATAAAGTTTTGCAAATGATTTTTTTAAATATCTCCAAAAATTTTTTTGCTACAATCTATTATCATATATCGGCAGAATCTGTGATTACTAAAAACACGTAGAATCGCTCTATCTCTTCTAGTTTAGCCAGAAAACGCGTTTAAAGTTTTGCAAATGATTTTTTTAAATATTTCCAAAAATATTTTTGCTACAACCTATTATCATATATCGGCAGAATCTGTGCATTCCCAGTGAACACAAAAAACACGTAGAAACGCTCTATCTTTTCTAGTTTAGCCAGAAAACGCGCATAAAGTTTTGCAAATGATTTTTTTAAATATCTCCAAAAATTTTTTTGCTACAATCTATTATCATATATCGGCAGAATCTGTGATTACTAAAAACACGTAGAATCGCTCTATCTCTTCTAGTTTAGCCAGAAAACGCATTTAAAGTTTTGCAAATGATTTTTTTAAATATCTCCAAAAATATTTTTGCTACAACCTATTATCATATATCGGCAGAATCTGTGCATTCCCAGTGAACACAAAAAACACGTAGAAACGCTCTATCTCTTCTTGTTTAGCCAGAAAACGCGTTTAAAATTTTGCAAATGATTTTTTTAAATATCTCCAAAAATATTTTTGCTGCAACCTATTATCATTTATCGGCAGAATCTGTGCATTCCCAGTTATCACGAAAAACACGTAGAATCGCTCTATCTCTTCTAGTTTAGCCAGAAAACGCATTTAAAGTTTTGCAAATGATTTTTTTAAATATCTCCAAAAATATTTTTCCTACAACCTATTATCAGAAAACGCGCTATTTTTTGCTACAACCTATTTTGCTACAGAAAACGCGCATAAAGTTTTGCAAATGATTTTTTTAAATATCTCCAAAAATATTTTTGCTACAATCTATTATCATATATCGGCAGAATCTGTGATCACAAAAAACACGTAGAATCGCTCTATCTCTTCTAGTTTAGCCAGGAAACGCGTTTAAAGTTTTACAAATGATTTTTTTAAATATCTCCAAAAATATTTTTACTACAATGTATTATCATATATCGGCAGAATCTGTGCATTCCCAGTGATCACAAAAAACACGTAGAATTGCTCTGTCTCTTCTAGTTTAGCCAGAAAACGCGTTTAAAGTTTTGCAAATGATTTTTTTAAATATCTCCAAAAATATTTTTGCTGCAATCTATTATCATATATCGGCAGAATCTGTGCATTCCCAGTGATCACAAAAAACACGTAGAATCGCTCTATCTCTTCTTGTTTAGCCAGAAAACGCGTTTAAAGTTTTGCAAATGATTTTTTTAAATATCTCCAAAAATATTTTTGCTACAACCTATTATCATATATCGGCAGAATCCATGCATTCCCAGTGATCACAAAAAACACGTAGAATCGCTCTATCTCTTCTAGTTTAGCCAGGAAACGCATTTAAAATTTTGCAAATGATTTTTTAAATATCTCAAAAAATATTTTTGCTACAACCTATTATCATATATCGGCAGAATCTGTGCTTTCCCAGTGACCACAAAAAACACGTAGAATCGCTCTATCCCTTCTAGTTTATCCAGAAAACGCGTTTAAAATTTTTCAAATGATTTTTTTAAATATCTCTAAAAATATTTTTGCTACAACCTATTATCATATATCGGCAGAATCTGTGCATTCCCAGTGATCACAAAAAACACGTAGAATCGCTCTATCTCTTCTAGTTTAGCCAGAAAACTCGTTTAAAATTTTGCAAATGATTTTTTTAAATATCTCCAAAAATATTTTTGCTACAACCTATTATCATATATCGGCAGAATCTGTGCATTCCCAGTGATCACGAAAAACACGTAGAATCGCTCTATCTCTTCTTGTTTAGCCAGAAAACGCGTTTAAAGTTTTGCAAATGATTTTTTTAAATATCTCCAAAAATATTTTTGCTACAACCTATTATCATATATCGGCAGAATCCATGCATTCCCAGTGATCACAAAAAACACGTAGAATCGCTCTGTCTTCTAGTTTAGCCAGGAAACGCATTTAAAATTTTGCAAATGATTTTTTTAAATATCTCCAAAAATATTTTTGCTACAACCTATTATCATATATCGGCAGAATCTGTGCATTCCCAGTGACCACAAAAAACACGTAGAATCGCTCTATCTCTTCTAGTTTAGCCAGAAAACGCATTTAAAGTTTTGCAAATGATTTTTTAAATATCTCCAAAAATATTTTTGCTACAACCTATTATCATATATCGGCAGAATCTGTGCATTCCCAGTGATCACAAAAAACACGTAGAATCGCTCTATCTCTTCTAATTTAGCCAGAAAACGCGTTTAAAGTTTTGCAAGTGATTTTTTCAAATATCTCCAAAAATATTTTTGCTACAACCTATTATCATATATCGGCAGAATCTGTGCATTCCCAGTGATCATGAAAAACACGTAGAATCGCTCTATCTCTTCTAGTTTAGCCAGAAAACGCATTTAAAGTTTTGCAAATGATTTTTTTAAATATCTCCAAAAATATTTTTGCTACAACCTATTATCATATATCGGCAGAATCTGTGCATTCCCAGTGATCACAAAAACCCGTAGAATCGCTTTATCTTTCCTAGTTTAGCCAGAAAACGCGTTTAAAGTTTTGCAAATGATTTTTTTAAATATCTCCAAAAATATTTTTGCTACAACCTATTATCATTTATCGGCAGAATCTGTGCATTCCCAGTTATCACGAAAAACACGTAGAATCGCTCTATCTCTTCTAGTTTAGCCAGAAAACGCATTTAAAGTTTTGCAAATGATTTTTTTAAATATCTCCAAAAATATTTTTGCTACAACCTATTATCATATATCGGCAGAATCTGTGCATTCCCAGTGATCACAAAAAACACGTAGAATCGCTCTATCTTTTCTAGTTTAGCCAGAAAACGCGCATAAAGTTTTGCAAATGATTTTTTTAAATATCTCCAAAAATATTTTTGCTACAATCTATTATCATATATCGGCAGAATCTGTGATTACGAAAAACACGTAGAATCGCTCTATCTCTTCTAGTTTAGCCAGAAAACGCGTTTAAAGTTTTGCAAATGATTTTTTTAAATATTTCCAAAAATATTTTTGCTACAACCTATTATCATATATCGGCAGATCACGAAAAACACGTAGAATCGCTCTATCTCTTCTTGTTTAGCCAGAAAACGCGTTTAAAGTTTTGCAAATGATTTTTTTAAATATCTCCAAAAATATTTTTGCTACAACCTATTATCATATATCGGCAGAATCCATGCATTCCCAGTGATCACAAAAAACACGTAGAATCGCTCTATCTCTTCTAGTTTAGCCAGGAAACGCATTTAAAATTTTGCAAATGATTTTTTTAAATATCTCCAAAAATATTTTTGCTACAACCTATTATCATATATCGGCAGAATCTGTGCTTTCCCAGTGACCACAAAAAACACGTAGAATCGCTCTATCTCTTCTGGTTTAACCAGAAAACGCATTTAAAGTTTTGCAAATGATTTTTTTAAATATCTCCAAAAATATTTTTGCTACAACCTATTATCATATATCGGCAGAATCTGTGCTTTCCCAGTGACCACAAAAAACACATAGAATCGCTCTATCTCTTCTAGTTTAGCCAGAAAACGCATTTAAAGTTTTGCAAATGATTTTTTTAAATATCTCCAAAAATATTTTTGCTACAACCTATTATCATTTATCGGCAGAATCTGTGCATTCCCAGTGATCAAGAAAAACATTTGAATCGCTCTATCTCTTCTAGTTTAGCCAGAAAACGCATTTAAAGTTTTGCAAATGATTTTTTCAAATATCTCCAAAAATATTTTTACTACAACCTATTATCATATATCGGCAGAATCTGTGCATTCTCAGTGACCAAAAAAAAACACGTAGAATCGCTCTATCTCTTCTAGTTTAGCCAGAAAACGCATTTAAAGTTTTGCAAATGATTTTTTTAAATATCTCCAAAAATATTTTTGCTACAACCTATTATCATATATCGGCAGAATCTGTACATTCCCAGTGATCACAAAAAACACGTAGAATCGCTCTATCTTTCCTAGTTTAGCCAGAAAACGCGTTTAAAGTTTTGCAAATGATTTTTTTAAATATCTCCAAAAATATTATTGCTACAACCTATTATCATTTATCGGCAGAATCTGTGCATTCCCAGTGATCACAAAAAACACGTAGAATCGCTCTATCTCTTCTAGTTTAGCCAGGAAACGCATTTAAAATTTTGCAAATGATTTTTTTAAATATCTCCAAAAATATTTTTGCTACAACCTATTATCATATATCGGCAGAATCTGTGCTTTCCCAGTGACCACAAAAAACACGTAGAATCGCTCTATCTCTTCTAGTTTAGCCAGAAAACGCATTTAAAGTTTTGCAAATGATTTTTTTAAATATCTCCAAAAATATTTTTACTACAATGTATTATCATATATCGGCAGAATGTGTGCATTCCCAGTGATCACAAAAAACACGTAGAATCGCTCTGTCTCTTCTAGTTTAGCCAGAAAACGCGTTTAAAGTTTTGCAAATGATTTTTTTAAATATCTCCAAAAATATTTTTGCTGCAATCTATTATCATATATCGGCAGAATCTGTACATTCCCAGTGATCACAAAAAACACGTAGAATCGCTCTATCTTTCCTAGTTTAGCCAGAAAACGCGTTTAAAGTTTTGCAAATGATTTTTTTAAATATCTCCAAAAATATTTTTGCTACAACCTATTATCATATATCGGCAGAATCTGTGCATTCCCAGTGATCACAAAAAACACGTAGAATCGCTCTATCTCTTCTAGTTTAGCCAGAAAACGCGTTTAAAGTTTTGCAAATGATTTTTTTAAATATCTCCAAAAATATTTTTGCTACAATCTATTATCATATATCGGCAGAATCTGTGCATTCCCAGTGATCACGAAAAACACGTAGAATCGCTCTATCTCTTCTAGTTTAGCCAGAAAACGCGTTTAAAGTTTTGCAAATGATTTTTTTAAATATCTCCAAAAATATTTTTGCTACAACCTATTATCATTTATCGGCAGAATCTGTGCATTCCCAGTTATCACGAAAAACACGTAGAATCGCTCTATCTCTTCTAGTTTAGCCAGAAAACGCATTTAAAGTTTTGCAAATGATTTTTTTAAATATCTCCAAAAATATTTTTGCTACAACCTATTATCATATATCGGCAGAATCTGTGCATTCCCAGTGATCACAAAAAACACGTAGAATCGCTCTATCTTTTCTAGTTTAGCCAGAAAACGCGTTTAAAGTTTTGCATATGATTTTTTTAATTATCTCCAAAAATATTTTTGCTACAACCTATTATCATATATCGGCAGAATCTGTGCATTCCCAGTGATCACAAAAAACACGTAGAATCGCTCTATCTCTTCTAGTTTAGCCAGAAAACGCGTTTAAAGTTTTGCAAATGATTTTTTTAAATATCTCCAAAAATATTTTTGCTACAACCTATTATCATATATCGGCAGAATCTGTGCATTCCCAGTGATCACAAAAAACACGTAGAATCGCTCTATCTCTTCTAGTTTAGCCAGGAAACTCATTTAAAATTTTGCAAATGATTTTTTAAATATCTCCAAAAATATTTTTACTACAATGTATTATCATATATCGGCAGAATCTGTGCATTCCCAGTGTTCACAAAAAATACGTAGAATCGCTCTATCTCTTCTAGTTTAGCCAGAAAACGCATTTAAAGTTTTGCAAATGATTTTTTTAAATATCTCCAAAAATATTTTTACTACAATGTATTATCATATATCGGCAGAATGTGTGCATTCCCAGTGTTCACAAAAAACACGTAGAATCGCTCTATCTCTTCTAGTTTAGCCAGAAAACGCATTTAAAGTTTTGCAAATGATTTTTTTAAATATCTCCAAAAATATTTTTGCTACAACCTATTATCATATATCGGCAGAATCTGTGCATTCCCAGTGATCACAAAATACACGTAGAATCGCTCTATCTCTTCTAGTTTAGCCAGGAAACTCATTTAAAATTTTGCAAATGATTTTTTTAAATATCTCCAAAAATATTTTTGCTACAACCTATTATCATATATCGGCAGAATCTGTGCTTTCCCAGTGACCACAAAAAACACGTAGAATCGCTCTATCTCTTCTGGTTTAGCCAGAAAACGCATTTAAAATTTTGCAAATGATTTTTTTAAATATCTCCAAAAATATTTTTGCTACAACCTATTATCATATATCGGCAGAATCTGTGCTTTCCCAGTGACCACAAAAAACACATAGAATCGCTCTATCTCTTCTAGTTTAGCCAGAAAACGCATTTAAAGTTTTGCAAATGATTTTTTTAAATATCTCCAAAAATATTTTTGCTACAACCTATTATTATTTATCGGCAGAATCTGTACATTCCCAGTGATCACAAAAAACACGTAGAATCGCTCTATCTTTCCTAGTTTAGCCAGAAAACGCGTTTAAAGTTTTGCAAATGATTTTTTTAAATATCTCCAAAAATATTATTGCTACAACCTATTATCATTTATCGGCAGAATCTGTGCATTCCCAGTGATCACAAAAAACACGTAGAATCGCTCTATCTCTTCTAGTTTAGCCAGGAAACGCATTTAAAATTTTGCAAATGATTTTTTTAAATATCTCCAAAAATATTTTTGCTACAATCTATTATCATATATCGGCAGAATCTGTGCTTTCCCAGTGACCACAAAAAACACGTAGAATCGCTCTATCTCTTCTAGTTTATCCAGAAAACGCATTTAAAGTTTTGCAAATGATTTTTTTAAATATCTCCAAAAATATTTTTACTACAATGTATTATCATATATCGGCAGAATGTGTGCATTCCCAGTGATCACAAAAAACACGTAAAATCGCTCTGTCTCTTCTAGTTTAGCCAGAAAACGCGTTTAAAGTTTTGCAAATGATTTTTTTAAATATCTCCAAAAATATTTTTGCTGCAATCTATTATCATATATCGGCAGAATCTGTACATTCCCAGTGATCACAAAAAACACGTAGAATCGCTCTATCTTTCCTAGTTTAGCCAGAAAACGCGTTTAAAGTTTTGCAAATGATTTTTTTAAATATCTCCAAAAATATTTTTGCTACAACCTATTATCATATATCGGCAGAATCTGTGCATTCCCAGTGATCACAAAAAACACGTAGAATCGCTCTATCTCTTCTAGTTTAGCCAGAAAACGCGTTTAAAGTTTTGCAAATGATTTTTTTAAATATCTCCAAAAATATTTTTGCTACAATCTATTATCATATATCGGCAGAATCTGTGCATTCCCAGTGATCACAAAAAACACGTAGAATCGCTCTATCTCTTCTAGTTTAGCCAGAAAACGCGTTTAAAGTTTTGCAAATGATTTTTTTAAATATCTCCAAAAATATTTTTGCTACAACCTATTATCATTTATCGGCAGAATCTGTGCATTCCCAGTTATCACGAAAAACACGTAGAATCGCTCTATCTCTTCTAGTTTAACCAGAACACGCGTTTAAAGTTTTGCAAATGATTTTTTTAAATATCTCCAAAAATATTTTTGCTACAACCTATTATCATATATCGGCAGAATCTGTGCATTCCCAGTGATCACAAAAAACACGTAGAATCGCTCTATCTTTTCTAGTTTAGCCAGAAAACGCGTTTAAAGTTTTGCATATGATTTTTTTAATTATCTCCAAAAATATTTTTGCTACAACCTATTATCATATATCGGCAGAATCTGTGCATTCCCAGTGATCACAAAAAACACGTAGAATCGCTCTATCTCTTCTAGTTTAGCCAGAAAACGCGTTTAAAGTTTTGCAAATGATTTTTTAAATATCTCCAAAAATATTTTTACTACAATGTATTATCATATATCGGCAGAATCTGTGCATTCCCAGTGTTCACAAAAAACACGTAGAATCGCTCTATCTCTTCTAGTTTAGCCAGAAAACGCATTTAAAGTTTTGCAAATGATTTTTTTAAATATCTCCAAAAATATTTTTGCTACAACCTATTATCATATATCGGCAGAATCTGTGCATTCCCAGTGATCACAAAAAACACGTAGAATCGCTCTATCTCTTCTAGTTTAGCCAGAAAACGCGTTTAAAATTTTGCAAATGATTTTTTTAAATATCTCCAAAAATATTTTTGCTACAATCTATTATCATATATCGGCAGAATCTGTGCATTCCCAGTGATCACGAAAAACACGTAGAATCGCTCTATCTCTTCTAGTTTAGCCAGAAAACGCGTTTAAAGTTTTGCAAATGATTTTTTTAAATATCTCCAAAAATATTTTTGCTACAACCTATTATCATATATCGGCAGAATCTGTGCATTCCCAGTGATCACAAAAAACACGTAGAATCGCTCTATCTTTTCTAGTTTAGCCAGAAAACGCGTTTAAAGTTTTGCATATGATTTTTTTAATTATCTCCAAAAATATTTTTGCTACAACCTATTATCATATATCGGCAGAATCTGTGCATTCCCAGTGATCACAAAAAACACGTAGAATCGCTCTATCTCTTCTAGTTTAGCCAGAAAACGCGTTTAAAGTTTTGCAAATGATTTTTTAAATATCTCCAAAAATATTTTTACTACAATGTATTATCATATATCGGCAGAATCTGTGCATTCCCAGTGTTCACAAAAAACACGTAGAATCGCTCTATCTCTTCTAGTTTAGCCAGAAAACGCATTTAAAGTTTTGCAAATGATTTTTTTAAATATCTCCAAAAATATTTTTGCTACAACCTATTATCATATATCGGCACAATCTGTGCATTCCCAGTGATCACAAAAAACACGTAGAATCGCTCTATCTCTTCTAGTTTAGCCAGAAAACTCGTTTAAAGTTCTGCAAGTGATTTTTTCAAATATCTCCAAAAATATTTTTGCTACAATCTATTATCATATATCGGCAGAATCTGTGATTACGAAAAACACGTAGAATCGCTCTATCTCTTCTAGTTTAGCCAGAAAACTCGTTTAAAGTTCTGCAAGTGATTTTTTCAAATATCTCCAAAAATATTTTTGCTACAATCTATTATCATATATCGGCAGAATCTGTGCTTTCCCAGTGACCACAAAAAACACATAGAATCGCTCTATCTCTTCTAGTTTAGCCAGAAAACGCATTTAAAGTTTTGCAAATGATTTTTTTAAATATCTCCAAAAATATTTTTGCTACAACCTATTATTATTTATCGGCAGAATCTGTACATTCCCAGTGATCACAAAAAACACGTAGAATCGCTCTATCTTTCCTAGTTTAGCCAGAAAACGCGTTTAAAGTTTTGCAAATGATTTTTTTAAATATCTCCAAAAATATTATTGCTACAACCTATTATCATTTATCGGCAGAATCTGTGCATTCCCAGTGATCACAAAAAACACGTAGAATCGCTCTATCTCTTCTAGTTTAGCCAGGAAACGCATTTAAAATTTTGCAAATGATTTTTTTAAATATCTCCAAAAATATTTTTGCTACAACCTATTATCATATATCGGCAGAATCTGTGCTTTCCCAGTGACCACAAAAAACACGTAGAATCGCTCTATCTCTTCTAGTTTATCCAGAAAACGCATTTAAAGTTTTGCAAATGATTTTTTTAAATATCTCCAAAAATATTTTTACTACAATGTATTATCATATATCGGCAGAATGTGTGCATTCCCAGTGATCACAAAAAACACGTAAAATCGCTCTGTCTCTTCTAGTTTAGCCAGAAAACGCGTTTAAAGTTTTGCAAATGATTTTTTTAAATATCTCCAAAAATATTTTTGCTGCAATCTATTATCATATATCGGCAGAATCTGTACATTCCCAGTGATCACAAAAAACACGTAGAATCGCTCTATCTTTCCTAGTTTAGCCAGAAAACGCGTTTAAAGTTTTGCAAATGATTTTTTTAAATATCTCCAAAAATATTTTTGCTACAACCTATTATCATATATCGGCAGAATCTGTGCATTCCCAGTGATCACAAAAAACACGTAGAATCGCTCTATCTCTTCTAGTTTAGCCAGAAAACGCGTTTAAAGTTTTGCAAATGATTTTTTTAAATATCTCCAAAAATATTTTTGCTACAATCTATTATCATATATCGGCAGAATCTGTGCATTCCCAGTGATCACAAAAAACACGTAGAATCGCTCTATCTCTTCTAGTTTAGCCAGAAAACGCGTTTAAAGTTTTGCAAATGATTTTTTTAAATATCTCCAAAAATATTTTTGCTACAACCTATTATCATTTATCGGCAGAATCTGTGCATTCCCAGTTATCACGAAAAACACGTAGAATCGCTCTATCTCTTCTAGTTTAACCAGAACACGCGTTTAAAGTTTTGCAAATGATTTTTTTAAATATCTCCAAAAATATTTTTGCTACAACCTATTATCATATATCGGCAGAATCTGTGCATTCCCAGTGATCACAAAAAACACGTAGAATCGCTCTATCTTTTCTAGTTTAGCCAGAAAACGCGTTTAAAGTTTTGCATATGATTTTTTTAATTATCTCCAAAAATATTTTTGCTACAACCTATTATCATATATCGGCAGAATCTGTGCATTCCCAGTGATCACAAAAAACACGTAGAATCGCTCTATCTCTTCTAGTTTAGCCAGAAAACGCGTTTAAAGTTTTGCAAATGATTTTTTAAATATCTCCAAAAATATTTTTACTACAATGTATTATCATATATCGGCAGAATCTGTGCATTCCCAGTGTTCACAAAAAACACGTAGAATCGCTCTATCTCTTCTAGTTTAGCCAGAAAACGCATTTAAAGTTTTGCAAATGATTTTTTTAAATATCTCCAAAAATATTTTTGCTACAACCTATTATCATATATCGGCAGAATCTGTGCATTCCCAGTGATCACAAAAAACACGTAGAATCGCTCTATCTCTTCTAGTTTAGCCAGAAAACGCGTTTAAAATTTTGCAAATGATTTTTTTAAATATCTCCAAAAATATTTTTGCTACAATCTATTATCATATATCGGCAGAATCTGTGCATTCCCAGTGATCACGAAAAACACGTAGAATCGCTCTATCTCTTCTAGTTTAGCCAGAAAACGCGTTTAAAGTTTTGCAAATGATTTTTTTAAATATCTCCAAAAATATTTTTGCTACAACCTATTATCATATATCGGCAGAATCTGTGCATTCCCAGTGATCACAAAAAACACGTAGAATCGCTCTATCTTTTCTAGTTTAGCCAGAAAACGCGTTTAAAGTTTTGCATATGATTTTTTTAATTATCTCCAAAAATATTTTTGCTACAACCTATTATCATATATCGGCAGAATCTGTGCATTCCCAGTGATCACAAAAAACACGTAGAATCGCTCTATCTCTTCTAGTTTAGCCAGAAAACGCGTTTAAAGTTTTGCAAATGATTTTTTAAATATCTCCAAAAATATTTTTACTACAATGTATTATCATATATCGGCAGAATCTGTGCATTCCCAGTGTTCACAAAAAACACGTAGAATCGCTCTATCTCTTCTAGTTTAGCCAGAAAACGCATTTAAAGTTTTGCAAATGATTTTTTTAAATATCTCCAAAAATATTTTTGCTACAACCTATTATCATATATCGGCACAATCTGTGCATTCCCAGTGATCACAAAAAACACGTAGAATCGCTCTATCTCTTCTAGTTTAGCCAGAAAACTCGTTTAAAGTTCTGCAAGTGATTTTTTCAAATATCTCCAAAAATATTTTTGCTACAATCTATTATCATATATCGGCAGAATCTGTGATTACGAAAAACACGTAGAATCGCTCTATCTCTTCTAGTTTAGCCAGAAAACTCGTTTAAAGTTCTGCAAGTGATTTTTTCAAATATCTCCAAAAATATTTTTGCTACAATCTATTATCATATATCGGCAGAATCTGTGCATTCCCAGTGATCACGAAAAATACGTAAAATCGCTCTATCTCTTCTAGTTTGGCCATAAAACGCGTTTAAAATTTTGCAAATGATTTTTTTAAATATCTCCAAAAATATTTTTGCTACAATGTATTATCATATATCGGCAGAATGTGTGCATTCCCAGTGATCACAAAAAACACGTAGAATCGCTCTATCTTTTCTAGTTTAGTCAGAAAACGCGTTTAAAATTTTGCAAGAGATTTTTTCAAATATCTCCAAAAATATTTTTGCTAGAACCTATTATCATATATCGGCAGAATCCATGCATTCCCAGTGATCACGAAAAATACATAGAATCGCTCTATCTCTTCTAGTTTAGCCAGAAAACGCATTTAAAGTTTTGCAAATGATTTTTTTAAATATCTCCAAAAATATTTTTGCTACAACATATTATCATATATCGGCAGAATCTGTGCATTCCCAGTGATCACGAAAAATACATAGAATCGCTCTATCTCTTCTAGTTTAGCCAGAAAACGCGTTTAAAGTTTTGCAAATGATTTTTTTAAATATCTCCAAAAATATTTTTGCTACAACCTATTATCATACATCGGCAGAATCTGTGCATTCCCAGTGATCACAAAAAACACGTAGAATCGCTCTATCTCTTCTAGTTTGGCCAGAAAACGCATTTAAAGTTTTGCAAATGATTTTTTTAAATATCTCCAAAAATATTTTTGTTACAACCTATTATCATATATCGTAGGAATCTGTGCATTCCCAGTGATCACGAAAAATACATAGAATCGCTCTATCTCTTCTAGTTTAGCCAGAAAACGCGTTTAAAGTTTTGCAAATGATTTTTTTAAATATCTCCAAAAATATTTTTGCTACAACCTATTATCATATATCGGCAGAATCTGTGCATTCCCAGTGATCACAAAAAACACGTAGAATCGCTCTATCTCTTCTAGTTTAGCCAGAAAACGCGTTTAAAGTTTTGCAAGTGATTTTTTCAAACATCTCCAAAAATGTTTTTGCTGCAACATGTTTTTATATATCGGCAGAATCTGTGCATTCCCGGTGATCACAAAAAACACGTAGAATCGCTCTATCTCTTCTAGTTTGGCCAGAACACGCGTTTAAAGTTTTGTAAATGATTTTTTTAAATATCTCCAAAAATATTTTTGTTACAACCTATTATCATATATCGTAGGAATCTGTGATCTCCAAGTGATCACAAAAAACACTTAGAACTGCTCCACCTCTTCTTGTTTAGCTAGAAAACGTGTTTAAAATTTTTAAGCGGATTTTTTAAAATAGCTCAAAATATATTTTCGCTACGGCTCAAGGTCATATATTGGCGGAATCTGGGAGTTCCTAGTAATCACGAAAAATTTTTAAAATTGCTCCATCTCTTCTAGTTTAACCAGAAAACGCATTTAAAATTGTCGAGAGAATTACATCAAGCAACAGGTAACTTGCGAAAACTTTAGTTTTGAATTTTTTTTTACAATAAAACAGGTTTAACTTTTCTCCATATAAGTCTTTACAAACTTGATATGAAAAAAACGCGTTAAAAAAAAAAGAAAAGCGAACTAATTTATTACATTATTTTTTTCTTTCTATATCAAAAAAAATATTATAAACAAAGAAAGTGTAATATGAAAATGAGACGAAATAAAAAAACAAAACAAAAAAGTAAAAATTTTAAAATGAATATCCTGCAGCGATGAGAAAATTACATTTTGAAAACTTTTCACATACACAAGTTTTCAATGTGATGCATTCATTTTTTTACATTTAGTCCTGTTTGATGTAATAATTATATTACAAGATTCAAGTTGATGAAAAACGATTAAATTCTACAGCGATTTCAAGAGGAAAAAGATTACATTGAAAATTTTTCATTTATTTTTTTTTTATTAATTTTTTTTTTACAATTATAAGAATAATTTAAAATTTCGAATTTAATTAAAAACAGCAATGTATCAGTATTTTATTTTCTATTTCCTCTTTCCATGGAAATTTTAACCTTTAAAACGGCAATACAATTAAAATTATATCAGGAAATCTTGGTTTCTCTTAAAGTACCCTATACCAGGAGAAAATTTCTTGATTCAAAGACAGCGATTTTATGATTAACCATTAATAATGGCTATCAGTTTAAACTCTATTGAAAATCATAGCGATTCAAATAGACAGCGCCTAAAAGCTGGTAAATTGTTTAGTAAATAGGATGCCTAAAAAGCTTTAAACGCTAATTTCTTTGATTTACTCGCTCATTTACTCGATTATTTTGTGCACTTAAATCGATAAATTATAGGAAAACAATTTTAAAAAGAAATTTTTTAATTTGATTTTTTCTTAATGTTATCAAAATAGGAAAAAAAAATTAAAAACGAGCTTATATAATAAAAGTCATAAATTCACCGAATTTTAAGGATATAGATTTGTTAACACTATATTCATGATTACGTCCTCATACACAAGGTTAGTTATAACCACCATTCTTGTATAATATTATATAGTTTGATAGGGCAATTTAAAATAAAAAAAAAATTTTAGTCAGTTTTTTAAGCTATTTAAAAATTTTTGAGTTCGTTAAATAAATTCATTGCTATTTTTTGTTTTTTTTACACTCTTATGCCATTTAATAATGAGAAAAATATAATATTTTCTCATAAAATATAATGGGACTATTTAAATTATGAGCACACTTACATAACATTACCACCACCTTGTTAAAATTTACAACTTTTTTATGACATTTATTGGCTATTTTACAATTTCTTCAGAATTTTTTTCTCTTCGTGTTTTTATAGCGCAAAAAAAAATGGTTTTAATAATCGAATATTCTTATGGTATTTTTTTTTTCTCTTCATCTTAAACGTTTATAATAATTTTAGTTTTTTTTTTATTTTTTTTTTTTTTTTGCTCTTGCCAATGTCATTTGAATCATAATGTGCAGCATCCAAAGAATTTTCACACCTTTTAGGTTCGTTCGTAATTTAATATAAGTGAATTGCAAGCAATTTTTAAATAGTATTTCTACACTTATATAAATTACCGGGTTATTTCAGTTATTTCATTATATAGACTATAGAAAAGTTAAAAACTGCAGTACCCACCTATATTTTATGAAGAAAAAAGAACATGTTTTAAATTTATCGTTATTAAATTATATATTATTAGAGTTTTAATAAAAAAGGAAAAAAAGTATTTTCGACAAAAATTTAGGTGCACATACGCGAGTATACCAATATTGTACAGTATGTACATGAACACCATATTAGTATTAGCGAATAGGACTCTTGTTTTGAATACCTATCTGATTATCTAGAATACAAACATAAATTTGACAATTTAATATTTTTATTATGTTTTAATTCGCAGAAAACTGATTATCTTATAAAGCTTAGGTTTATTCCCCTAAAAGTAGGCTATTTTATGTAACAGTTATTATATAAAATATAGAACACGATTTTTGTAACATGTACTTTGAATCTGTATTTGTGTACAATTTAAGTGATGATATTAATACAGTGTACCGGCAAAATGATTATATGTACAAGAAGCTTATCTACTACCAAATCCTCACATGGACCACGGTATCTTATGAGGTTCAATATAATAAAGTTTCGAAAATGAGTTAATTTTCTCAAAATTTCTCTTCTTTTGTAAGTAAATACTTTACATTATACCTCAACAGCTGCTCTATAATAAAACCTTCAAGCACTGTTCTCTTCTAGACAAAATTTCGTGAGCTCCTAGCTGTTGTAATGACAATACATTTTCGAATATTTTTGATCGAATGAATTACAGTTAGATACTTTTAATTGAATCTTACTAACCGGTGAACAAACGATAACATTTGTTTGAACATTAGTTTGCATCAAAACACCGCCATTTAAGATAACAAAAGAAATATTCACGTAAAATTAAAATCTTTTTTTGTCATTGCCATAATGAATGTAAAATAACATTACTTGCAACAAAATGTTGTTGTTGTTGGCTTGACACTGACTTGTATTAAAATAATTTTTATTTTTTTTTGTTTTTTTTTAATCTTTCTTATATAATATTGAATTGCCTTCCACTATACGAGTACATTATAAATACTCTACTATCGTACAATAGTTATTAAAATGCGACATACACAAAAACTTTAAAAAACGCAGACAACATATTACACAATCTTAATATTTAGTACCTATAAAATGCAGCTCCTGTTCGTGCGTTATCTGTTAAGGTTATGATATTTTTGTTTTTAGCTCTAATATACACATATTATTATACTCGCATATGTACATGTATATAATACATGGGATTCACGATTCCCGGAGGACACGAATTTTCTACTTGTACATTTTAAAATATTTAAAATTAGTTTGTGCGAATGTTTAAATAAGAGAGTTAAGTGTACTTAAATATTTAAGTATGTACCTGATATTTAAGTGAAGTAGTTTTAATGTAAAAATCACAAGGTAAAAAGGTTTAGAGACATTCCTATATTATATAAAACGTGCAAATTATGTGTTTTATTAAATTTTTTCTTTTCTGTGCGAGAAAGCTTAAATTTATTTTAAAAAGTAATAATAATAAGGCAAAATGATGCAGCAAAAATACAATTATGTAAAATTTTTCATTTAATTTTAAAAATGCTTAAACCCGAAATAAAATTTTCAGATTTTTAAAATTTAAAAATAAAGGTTTTTCTATGCAAAAGTTTTAAAGTTTTGAATGTGAGAAAAAATGGGATTTTAGAGAAATTCATGTAGATATTAGTGAGTAATTTCAAATTTGTAGAAAATTCCATGAATTTTTAAATTACTTAACGCATTTAAAGAATATTTATATGATTAATTAAAATTTTATGCCTATAAATATGTAATAGAATGCATGAGGTCTCTTTTTTTTCGTTCTGCTAAAATAAATAAACTTCAAAACGCGTAAAAATATTGAGAAGAGAAATTTTAGCAGTCGAGAAAAATCTTAACATACAATTCGATTTTTCCTCTACGAATTCTTCTTAAAAAAAATCTATTCGTGTCAATTCGGAATTTTTACCGAATTGCGGATAAAAAACATTTTTTTTTAAATAATGACATTTTTTTCTTATTTTTAAGCTATAAAATACTCGTATTTTATATGCCATTGGCAAATATAATATACTTAAAGATGGAATGAATCAATAATTCTTATATGAATGTTAAAAATGAGCATTTACTGAAATAAAACCAAAATAAGAGAATCTGTTAAATTCTAAGATTTATATCCTAATTTACAATCCTTTCATTTACAATTTATTTTGGCATGTAGAAGGTTCTTATTGCGTATTATACTTTTTTGTTGTTTATAGCAAGTAAAGAGGAAAATGCATTAAGTTATAAATGGCTGTAAAATCCATAAAAGATTAAAATTCATTTATTTTATATTTATTTTTTTTCTTCCTCCATCAGTTCTCGTTTTTAGTTTCTAAAATATTTTAAAATTTTTTTTTAATGTTAAAAATGGAAAAAGACATAAATTCAAAGGAAAAATATTAAATAGAAAAAAAAACCTTACTGAAAATTAAAAAAGAAAAAAATGCTTTTTTATGCTGCGACAAAAAAGAACAGCATGAGATTTGCTTATGGAATATGGGGGTAAAAATCTTAAAAATTATTACTCTCATTGCAAATGCACAAAAAATTGAGTTAAGAAGTACACGACAACGCAACAAATCAATAGTCTGACATAAAACTTTCAATTTATTTTTATGTTTATATTTTTTTTTTGCAGTTGTAAAATTTTTTATGAAAAGAGAAAATAACAACAAGAACAATAATTCTCACAAAAGAATAATATAAGCAGTTGTTAATTTTAAGTTAGTCATTTACTGTCTCTTAAGTTTTAAAATTATGGAGAGTGAGTATAAAAATAGAGTAGGTACTTTGTTATAACAAAAAGGATATGCCATTCTTAAAATGACCTTAAATATTAATACAAATTTTTTTTTCTTAAATTTTTCAAAACTGAAAATTTTATAAGGTTTTATTTATAAAAATATTAAAAGGTGGCATTATAAAATTTGATTCTCTATTGAAATATAATGGGAACCATAATAAGACAAATTGGCACTATGTAAGAGTATTGGTCAGGTAAAGTTATGCTCCCACCCCTACATGAAGCAGTCCGAGTCCTTTAGATCCGCGTTTTCCCTGACAAAGCTGAGCATGAGCACAAAAAATGAACCATTGTCTCTTCCTCGTCCTCGTCACAGCAGCTCCTGCAAAGGTCGTTAGCGGAGCGTCAAATCCTTTGGCGTGCTCTATTGCCGCATTGCGTAGCAACAGATTGTACATGCTCAGAGGAATCCCTAAGTCTTCCCTTTCAGGTAGGACCCCAAGAGTTGCCTGCCTCGCAATCTCATCCGCATTGCAGTTTCCTTGGATTCCGATATGGCTTAGAACCCAAACCAGGATTTTTTCGAACGATTGGCGCGTCTCGTTAAGAAATAATTTGCAATCACCGACCGTTCTTGAAATGGTCGTCTCCGCTTCTAACGCCCTTATCGCAGCCTGACTGTCCTATTGGAAATGCTTGCATATCCGCATATTATAACATTGCGCGCCAACCATTCTATAACCTCGTTTATAGCCACCACCTCCACCTGAAAGATACTGCAGTGGTTCGGAAGACGAAAAGAGATCTTCACCCTAAGATCTCTGGAGTAAACCCTCCGTCGACCCTTTCGTTGAGCTTGGATCCATTCGTGTAGAAGTAGAAAGAATCGCCCAAATATTGCCATCGCTCCCCCACATATGCCTTGAGGGAAGCGAAATTCCCTCATTTACTTTTAGGGATTAAAATATAGCAGTTAAGTGGATTACGTTATCTCATACGCATCGTAGTAAAACACGAAACGTGGTTTGGTAAAGAATTGCAGATTCTTTCCATCCTTCGGTTATATACAAAAAAAAATAAATTCCAAATATGGCAGAATGTTTCCGTATTCTCATAAACTGGAATATTTTTCCATAGTATAATGTTACGCTGAGCAATTCAGCGATGGTATTCACAAGAGATTTGTGCTACAAATACCTTAGGGTTATCAGGCTTTTAGTATAAAAATTTAAAAATTAAACATTGTAATCATTCATAATGTCCGTGAAATAATTTCTTTTACAATTTTACTGCAGATAGTATTTAATCATTTTTGGATAATATATTTGAGAAAGGACGATAAAAATATACAATAATATCGTATATAATAATAAATTTCTATGAAATACTATAAAAATAATAATATTTTATCTGCAATACTCTTTTCAGTTCGCAAATAGGACGATGAAAGAAATAATATATTATTCTAACAGAAATGACATACGTTTTTCAATTGGATTGTTTCAATTTCATATACTTACGAAATAAATTGAATTAATATATTATTTTAAGCTCCTACATCCTCAAATTTAAAACAATTTTTCTTAGCAAAAATGAAAAAACCGAATTTCTAAAAATAGTAATGTGAAATTAATAGAATTAGTAGCTTGGAATTATATTAATTTTAATAAGGTTTTAAATTTACATGATTTAAAAAAGTTAACATGGTTTCATATGTTCTTCATTAAAATTTTGCACGAAATTTTGATATATTGGTGAAACTTATGATAATGTGCCGAATATGTTAAAGATTATTTATTAAAATCGAAATACTGGTTCTTTTAATACTTCATAAGCAGAAACGGGGGTAACGGAATTCTCAATAATCTGCACTTGGCTTTGATAATATCGGCTCTAAATTTTGAAATCCCTTTTGAACATCATTTCAATTTGAGAATATTTATATTGCTTATCTGCTTCTTGCTACTTTATTGAGGAGTATATCAACTACAAGAATCTGACCTATTCTTCTGCAAACTGGATCATCAATCACTTTTGAGCCTACTCCAAATATTCCAAATACGAACTTTTATTAATATTTTACAATTTTATCCTTATTCAATTATCTTTATAACATTGCTTACAGTTTTATACTTACATATTATGTTGATAATTATAATTTCTATGTATTCCAAATTAATGCACAATGTATTTTGCACTGCATGTTATTTATAAGACCAAGAGAGTTATGTTAAAGTTTTGTATTTTGATTGAATTTAATTGCGAATTTGTAACTTAATATTTTCTCATCCTAAATAATATTCCTTTTAAAATTAAATATTTTAAAATTAAATATAAATACATTTTAGTATTTGTTTAAAGTTTTCTATATACTCACATTTCATATATTAGAATTTGTGGAATTTTTTATAATTAAAAATAAATGCGCTATTTCAACTTTCAATTAAACTTTCTTGGAAATGCTTTTCTTGCAAATGATTTTCAGAACTTTGTATTATTAAGAAAATTAACAAAAAACAACATTTGAACGCAATGAACAGTGGTCACGAGGATTTGCCATAAGCGTTTAAAGAAATCATCAAAATTTGTAGAAATGCAATTTTTGTTGTATGTAAAATATTTTACAAAGAAAAAGAATTTTTGTATTGCGGGGAAAATTTCTATTTATACACTCCTAATAACTTAGAAAATCCACCTGCCATGGATTGTGTAGCGACTTATTCAAAAAAAAAATGTTAATTGTATATAATATTTAGATGTAAAATTTGAACTTCTCGTTGCCAGGTTCTCAATAGGTTCTTTCTTTGCCAGGTTGACGAGGTTTGCGAATCAGACGCGGACAGATTGGTGCGTCACCAACGTTAACGAAATTAGAAGGAGGTGCGAGGTCATGGACAGTGGCATTTCGTTGGGACATTGACTATACATACTGTTTCTTAAGCAGGATAACCAAGAGACTGTTATCAGAATTACGGCCAATATCTGTTAGGAGGTCTGGAATCAATATTTCAGAATCGGTGGTGGAAGTCGTTATCCGCGAGTGCACATTTGTTATGTTGAGGACTTATTTACTTGTTATGTTGAGGATTGGACTTATTTGTTATGTTGAGGATTGATTTATAATGTTGAGGCTTCTTCAACATTATTGATCTCACAAGGGGCATTATCTTTCATTATTTTAATTTTCCCTGACTAATGTTGCAAATGTAGGTAATACCAACATTTTGTTGCAAATGTAGGTAATTTCACATCATTTGCCACATTTACACAATATTTACGTAACGACAAAAGTTACAAAGTGTTTAAGAAATTCAAAATTAATATTTTTAACACCCAAAGAAAAAAAAATTCCTTTTTTTCAATTTTACGCAAAAAAACTATTATCTAGCACGTCAAACAAGCATAGGGTAGTATTCTTTTAAGAGTAAATTTTGTACCCTTAAGAGCTTTAAAACCATCAAAGAAAATTTAAATGTAATAGTTCTCACCATTTACCGTAACTGGCTCTATTATCTATATGTATAGTTAAAATTTTTATTATTAACATCAAAAATTGCAATTTTAAAATTAATATTAAAATTTTTAATTTTTAAAGTTTTACCATTGAATCCACAATCAAAAACAAAGTCAAAGAACTATTTAAAATTTTTTTTAAAAAAGAAAATTATATAACCATAAAGTAAGGATGATGGTAGATTATATAAGAGAGATAAATGAAATATTTTTGAAAATATATTTTGAATATTAAAAGAATTTTCTTTTCTTTCTCATTTCTAATATTTTATTTTTTTGTATTTTAGTTATTCAACCGAGAGAATTTGAGAATAACAGAATAAAGATTTCTCCATTTAACCCACACACAACACATGTACGATATACATTAATATTGTACTACTGCTCTGCTACTGTTATGACGATAATAAGAATATTATGAGAACATCATTCATATTTTCATTTTAAAATTTCTTCTATATTTTAGGATACACAAAATTGTTGTAATTTGTCAGTAAGGCACAAAAAATTTTCTTCTCACACTTTTCTTCACTGCCTCTCTTCATACGCTTATTCACTTCTTCTATTTATCATCATAGATTTCTCTGCGAATATTTAAGTTAAGGTATTCTCACTTTATTATATATAGTAAATTTTATATTTTCTAATCTATAACTTTTGCATATGAAATATAATCATGCCATCAAAACTGGTGCTACAATATAAAAGAGTAATATTCTATCCTTAAAATTCAATTTATACGGATGGTTATGTCTTTAAAATATTTGAATATCTATGCATAGATATAAATGAAGATCCGAAAACATTGATAAATTTATGGTATATGCTTTATATGCATAAAGTAAATCTCTTTAAATGTGTAGGTATTATATACATAGTATATATCTATATACATATTATATTCAAACGGAATACAAATTATGATGTCTTATTATCATCTTATATTAAGTATTAGTACCAACAACTAAAATGTTACATTGCAGAATAATTATTTTAAAGGCTAGAAATATTTATCCCGCCAATTTCTTGTAAATTGCAAATCTATCGGGACTGATCACACGGACTTTCCTCTTTGAAAGTACTTCTTTTTTTGCCTAAAATTAACAAAATTATTGCCTGACATAACCAGACAATTTTTTAAATATATTTTAAAATATTACTAATAAATTTTATTAAATTTCTTCAAGGGATTCGATATTTCATTTTAACATAAGCCTTTTTATTTTATTTGAATTTTAAAATATAAACTTTATGGTTAAAAAGTGGGAAACAGGAAATTCACAATTTATTTAAAATAGTTAAATATTTATATTTTGTCCCAGCACATTAATACCCTCAGTCTTCTTTAATCACGTATATACTTATGTGCATAATATAGAGATGCCCTAACTTTGGAAGCATAAGCTGTTTGCAATTGTGCCTATAAATTTCTTCATTTTTGTTTCAAATTGTTGTAGTTTTTTTTTTTTTATAAATAGCATTTTCGAATGTCAAAAGTAATAAAATATTTAAATTTATTTTTTCTTTCCTTAGTCAAAAAATTTTATTTGCATCATTTTGTTTCTTTTTGTCCCTCGTCTCATATCGCCTCCCTCACTCTTATCATTTAAAAAAATTATAAGTTTTAATAAATTTTTTTTTTTTTTTTTTTTGAAAAAAAATTTCAATTTAAAAATTTTCAAGAATATCAAAAAATAAAAATATTAACCCACAAATAGAATAATGAAAATATAGTTATAAAAATGTATAGAAATAACATTAAAAATTGACTTTGCCAACTCTGGGATATAAAATGGAACATGAAGTTATATCCATATTAAAATTGTCAAACTTATCGATTAATAATTTGTTGTGCTAGTTTTAATGAGAAGCTTGTCTAAATCAGACTATAAAAACCGTTTTTCTAGAGAAAATTGCAAAAATTCTATAGCTATAAGACAAAATTCTTATATGTAATGTACTCATACACACTATAATGATGATCGAGAAATTGAATGTATGCAGCAAATCTTGAGGGCAATGGTTGCCGTCAGGCCTCATTGGCCAATGAAAGAACATGCAGCCAGACTAGGATTGTTTTTCAATACAACTTGTCGCAGCTTTCGGGAAATGGACAAGACAGAGATTCTTTTCACTAGCCAATGCTAAGCTGAGACAAAGCAAGAGCGATAGGGCTGAATGAGATATCAAAAATTGACTTCCGCGATTAAGACAGATTTTTCAAAAAGACCAACTGAATTAGGTAGGCCACTTATTGTACGCATTTATTGTTACACATTTGTGCTGTAATTGGAATGCGATAGACCTGCTGTACGGGTTGCGTCAAATAACCAGCCAATCGGTTGAATGTAAACAAAACATCAACATAGAGAACGAATCGCTAATAATATATTTTCAGTACCACGGCTTGTAGATGGTCCGGCTACAAATCAACTCACTAGTGGTTCGAGTTCAGTTCGCTACTTTTTTTGATTCATCCATCTATTCTGCAATTGTATTTTTAACTGTTTCATTTAATTTCAATTACAAAATGAGATTTATGTGAGGCCGAAACTTAATCACAATTTCTTTTTTATTATCAAACATATTATAAATGAGAAACCAAATTAAAAATAAGCTTCGAAATGCAATTTGTATAATAACTTTCAAGTAAAATTTTTCTACAAAAATTTTTATTACTTAAAGATAAGGAAGAAAATCATAACGAGACAATAATAATAATAAGTATAATAATAATAATGATAGTAATAACAATAATATAAGAGTTATACATAATAATAAAGAAATAAAGGATAACTTAAAAAAAAAAAAACAAAAAAAAAACAGAAGAAACTAAGTTTAAAAACTTTCGAGTAAGAAAAATATCCTAAAGGGAATTTCTGATAAGAACGAAAAAAAAAACTCCTGAAAATTAAAAAAAAAAAGCTGAGCTTTCCTTTAAAGGAAATTTTTTTTAAATATACATACACATACCTACATACCTATACAATACATAAATATGTTAATTTAATACCATATTGTATAACATAAAATATATAAAACAAATTTTATTATATATAATATTTAAGGACATTTAGAACTCTTTAAGATCTTTGGGGAATAAAGAAAACAAAAATTTGCAAAGTTTAAAAAAAAAAATTCTATGGAAAAAAATCTTCCTGTGCTAATTGTTTTAAAGTGTTGATGAATATAATTGAAAAATTTTCTCTTCTCTAAAGCCAATTTAAATAATAATTTATTATATTAAATTATTTTAAATTTGAAATTGAATACAAATTTTATACAAAAGCATACATATATATAGATGTATTTAATTTGATTATTTACAAAACAATTTCTCACCCACTGCAATTTAATTTTTGAAAAGTATTTTAAAATATTTTTAATATCCAAAATGTTTTGTGATCCATTATAAGTTTGCATTCCTGTTAGAAATATACTTATGCTATTCTAATCATCACCTGCTGTTTTTTAAATTTTAGTAAATCTGGATTTCCCAACATAGATCGTAGATAGTAGATTTGTCAGTTGGCAAGGATCATCCTCAGACCTTCATTCACAATTATAGGTATTCTTTTTTTTATAAACCAGTTATGCCTATAATCCGCACGTAATTGCTGATTCATCCAAGTCTGAGGATACCAATGCTTCCTGACCAATGCTCCACAAAAGCCGAGAATATGCTCAGCCGTCTTGTCTTCAAAATCTACACAAACGACCCTCAGATTGTCTGACTTAAATTTGAAGCCAAATTGAATTGTGAGTAGCTCATGTTTACGAATAGCTCAATTTAAGAGCTATAATAATCTACAGACCATATTTTTAAATTCATATACATTTGAAAATTTTCGTGAACCCTAATTCTATTCACAATCCTGTTATTTATTTTATAATTGTAATGGTTTTCCTCTTCTTTCTACCACTACAATTCTCTTGTCATAACGAAAGCATATATTCCAAATTAAATATCTTAACCCTTACCTAACCTACACAATGTCCTTATTAATGTTTGTATGGCATTTATAAAATGTTCAATCAAAAATTTTTTTTTTTATAATTATTACCATTAAATAGAGAATTCGTTTTTCCAATAATCAACTTAAATCGAATTCGTTCCAAAAAATGTTAATAAGACAATTTAGTAAATAGATAACAAAAAAGAAAAAAAAAAAGCTAAACACAATACGATTATAATAAATATTTTTGTTAAAAAGAGAAAAAACTTAACAATATTCTCCTAATCCCAGACAATATTCATAAATTATGAGCACGTTTTTAACATTTTGTAAAAGTAAAGTTCAATATCACTCTATTAAGTCGAAACTTATTATAGCTGCTATAGTGAGTTCTTATTTGAAAATCCACCAATTTATTTAAAATGCAAAAAATTTTGATATTTCTTTTTTGTTGTGAAAAGGATTTTTTAGATTTAATGATTTAAATGAAAACCAAAAATACCATTTTGAAAAGACAAATTGAGTAAATTTTGTCAATGTTAAATAGCTAATAAGAATACAAAATCAAAGAAAGAATAGAAAACATTCAACAAAACCCGAAATAATGCGATCAAAGGATGAAATTCGAAAACATTCATCATTCCATTTAGACGTTAGTGTAATATTTTTCAAAAATTGGGGGTTGCGGGTAGATAAAACGAAGGTAGAGAATTGATTTTTTAAAACCGTTTTCGTTTGGTAAACTATTATACCAAGTCAATTTTACAGTCAAGAATAACTTTTAAGCTTCTACACTTGATTTTTTTTTATTATTCAATATTTTTCTTGTACTACTTAACACTACAAACACCAACGTTTTAAATTATAAGTACTTATTTACGATATTCTCTTATTTTTTTCTTTATTCAAAGCAAATAAAAAACTAAGCTGTGTCAAAACACCATTTTTAAATCTGAAAGTATAATAATAAAATTCATTTTTCTGACATTGGTTTACGCTGTCATCAATTTTATATTATTTTTTTAACAAGTTTTCAATAAATTTATGAGAGCAATGTACTTTTATAAGAAAATTTTGTGAAAAAATTAGTTGATCGTGTTAGTACGTTTATATGACTGTTTTTGGCCGAATATGATTTCAACAAAGCAAAATTTTAAATTTTTTAAAGTTCACAAAGTAACTACGTTTAATCATCACCTCCAATCACCAAGTGTTTTAAGTTAGTAATAAAATGCGAGAAATTGGTGATTTCACACTCCGTTATAGCAGATACTTTTGACCAAGTATCGAAGAGAACACGAATATCTTGCATGATTTAATTATACCCCCAATTTGAAGCCGTGCAAAATTTAGTGACTACTAATTTCCAGAATTTTTTCCATTCGAACAAATAAACACCTTCAACGTTAGTGACTTCAGACGTCAACCTAAATAGAAAGAAGAATATCTGTTATAAGAATATTAGAAAAATATTTTCAAAGAAATGTGCCTCTTTAAAAGGCTTAATATTTTGGGTCGGAACTTTTTCTTTTAGTTCATTATTTCCACATTGAATCGGATTTAGCTTAATACAGAGTGTTTATATTATAATAAAAGGATATATAATTGTTAATCTGTGGATTTGTGGCACCAGAGATTGTAACAATTTCTTAAATGATTTTTTCAATATTATTTTCAAATTTTTGGATATGAATATTCGACGAATATTCGACTTAGTTAGATAGTCTTTCATAGATCTGCTAACTTTGCTTCACTTTTTAGTTGCCCAATATGGAAAGACCTAGTCAAAGTCGAATCTTTCAATAGTATGGAAAAAAAAGATGGAAAAATTTTTATCGATTGTTAACAACTTCCTCGCCATTTCATATACATTTGATTCTAGTTAAATTTCACATTTGTTCACAAAGGGTCTTGGAGGATTTTTAAGTAGAAAAGTATGAACCGAAGAAAAAATGAAAATATTTTTTAAATTTCTTTTTTTTCCAATAACCTTAAAATACAAAAAAAAATTTGATTTTCTATTGATAGCTGACGTTCCCTTTACTTTTATAAAATGGTTTATTATCGTTTTTTGATTTGTTTTTCCTCACCACATTTGATCGACTGATATGCTTTGGATACCAAGGAACATTGAAAATAATGAATGATAAATATAAATCTATATGCTTGTATTCAAGCTTATTAATATGATACTATTGATTTGAATTTCCATTCAGAAGTTCAGCTTCTTCAGAATAATAAAATTTAAACAGAGTAGATATCCCAAGCAAAATTGCTTGAGCTATACTCTAGAAATATTGAACAGCATTTTCTCAACTGAATCCCAATTTATACAAATAAGCTTCGTGCAGATAAAAATTAAATTGTACAGGAACTACTTCAGTACGTTATCCAGCGGTTATTTAACCAAAATATACGCCAACATAGCCCAAAAACGTGCTGTGCTAAATGAACATCAAAGTGAAAATGCATTTGATTTTAGGTTTATTTTCAAAATGAAATATTTTAAAAAGGCATTTTCCTCAAAGCGTGAGCAATTTGTGAAGGAGAATAAATATTTATAAAAATATTTTTATTAATTCATTATTAGAGTCGTAAATCTAGATAAATACCGAAGTGAATTGCTAATATTGAGCTCATAAATATGTAGATCCTTTTCTCTAAAGGTCTTACAATACACCGAATAAACTGTAAATTCTTTATTTTCTATAATTTTTGTTGTACTTTACTTTCGTTATGTTTAAGAAATGAATGACATTCCATCAGGTTTTACTCGTTTTTCTTCGGCAAATATTTTCATTCGTTTTCTCTTCTTATTAATTCTCATTTTGTCTTTTTCAATATTTTTTTTTTCATTTTTCCTCTTTTTTCTTTATTGGCCTCATTTGTTTTTGTTTTTGTTATTATTTTCTCTCCCTCTGGTGTATTTTGTGTTTTATTCAATCGCATTACATCATGATTGTCTTTTATTAGAATAAAATTAGATTTGAAAATTCTTCTAAGCCTAAACGAGTCACGTTTCGGTAACATATTATCCAGTCGTTTAAATATAATAGAAGAAGAAAGCAAAATAATAAACTAAGAAAAAACAAGAAAGAGAGAAAATAAACAAGATAGTATAAAAAAAATAAAATAAGGCAAATTTTATAAAATTAGGATCACGAGCTGTGAGTTAAAAATTTTTTTTTTTTATTGTAAGGATAATTTTCGCATGAATTCTCTCCCCTTTTTATTATTGTGATTTTTACTTTATTTTAGTTTTAATTTTTTTTACTTGACATACCTTTTATTTACAAAAATTACCTTTTATACAGGTAGATAATAGATTACAGCTTCTACGAAATGTGGTAAATAACTTTAAAAAAAATGTTAAAAGAAACTTTTTGCATAGTTATAGGGATTTTACTGTTAAGGTATAAGAGAACAAGAGTTAATTAACCATAAATATTGGTAAAACCTTTTAGAGATGAAACAAGGAAATATTTTAATTTTGAGATTAAAGAAAATGAAGCATATGGCCTTTTAAAGGTAAAACAAAGTAGCACATGGCACTATAAAAATTATATAAGATTTTTATGTCAGAGCTTTTGATGATTTTTTAAAATATTATTGTTTTATACAGATTATATAACGTCAGGATTTATTAACAGGCTTAAATAAACCTGAGCTCCTATAGCATTAAATAGACTTATTTTCCCCATAAAATTGCAATCAGAAAATTTAAATTAGTTTATGATTTTCCCTTATTCTAAATTAACAACAAGAGTCCAATTACCTATGAAGCATCGGGAAGCATTACCTATGAAGCATCGGAGCCTTGAAGAACTCACAGAAAAACATAAAATGATGCAAAGTTATGATGTTTAAGTGGCCAGAGGTTATTATTTATAAAGGGAAGGGATAGACATCACAAAAGATTGATCTAGAAAATATAAGTCTATGTACAGTTTCTATTTAAGTAATAAATTATGTGCTGAAAGAATTTCAGGTATCGGGAGGCGGTTTCGACCATTTATAAATTCCATACATATGTGTTAAAAAAAAAATTCAAAAATTGAATTTCGGCAAACTACAATAAATAATTAATACTCGTAATTGTATTTGTAATGATGATTATTTTTTGTTAATAACAGATTATTGATATTTTTCATATTGACATCATAATATGTGCGTATATTTTTATGTATATGCATAATATTTCATGTTAAACAATAAATTTAGGATTCTTATACTATTATAATTGTATATACGAATATAGTGTGTGGGTTTAAAACCTGTCAATAAGTTTTTTATTGAAATAAATTCTCAAATAATTTTATTACCACATTTTTTCCATATGGTATTTTAATATTCAAAATTTCAAATTTTTTCTTGTATCTACAATATATGCATAATGCGATTTTATACAAAATTCTGATATAATAATACGAAAATATTATTATTAAATGAATACTTTATAAGTAAAAAGTGTAATAAGTTGTTAGAATCATAAATGAGCTTTTATTATAACATTAATGTCCGATATATACATAGCTATAGCTATGGAAACGTAAAAATTAATTCAAAAATATTTTATAAATTGACATTGTAATACGGCACCCACCATGTTTTTGTCCTCTTTTAAAAATTTTAAATTTTATAAAAAATAAAAAAAAAATTATTTACATATTTGTAATTCTATAAAACTAAATTTGTTCGTGTAATATGTTCGATTGTATGCGGCCATACTTGACTATAGCTTTGCAAATAGCTACGAGTATAATATTCCTGTAATAATATTGTATTTAATTATACTGCACAATATACAAAGGGCAATAATTAATTATACGAGATCTTTCCCCTTTTGCCTCCCTCCATCTATAAAGTTATGCGCTATCATATTATTTTATTAATGAAATTTTATTATTCCCTTTATAAAATATAAGTATTTTTATTAAAATAGCAAAATGAACGGTATGTAGGTCTCATTCTCTATTGAAATACATTAAAATTTCTGATAGAAAATTGTAGTGTTCCATTCACAAAATCAAAAAATTGTAAATAAAATAAAATTTGAATAAAATCGCAAAACAAAAGAAATACAATGATTATTTATGATGATGAAAATTTATGTTATAAGTGTCAAAAATAGAATGAAATGTCATTCTATATGCATTCGCCATATTATTATGTTCAAAATTGAATACATGTGTAAAAAATATGTTTTTACATAGCTATACCGATGCAAGCTAACTTATTTTCATGTAAATGCAATTCACATCAAAAGCAATAAGTTCAATGTAATCCCATCCGTAACACAAAGAACAAAGAAAACAAGAAATAATTTTAGCTCTGAATATTTTTTCGACTCACACATAATATATACATTCATACATACATACACAATGAAGAGTCCATTTTGATGATATCCAACATTTTGCATATGTCAAAGTAGGAACATTATTTCAAATAATGTTTAAGAAAAACAAAAACAAAATGAAAATACTAGCGGAGAAATGAAAATCATAACTGCATTAAAATATTAATAAAAATGCGTGAGAAATAAAATACAATTTATTTAAATATACATACGTACATAGACGTGATATATGTAACGCAAATGTAATAAAAATTGATTATCTATTGAAATGTTGGGAAAAAAAATTCAAATATGTAGCAAATTTTTGTTTATAAAAAATCAAAATATACGCCGAATGTATAAACAATGTAATTAATAAGGAAAAACAGTGGCGATACAAGTGGCGCAAAATAGTAAAGTTAAAAAATATCCAACGCTACAGTAACTAATTCGTAACACTAAAATCCTGAACCTCCTACGTCTGGCAACGTTTCCTCTATTTATTGGACAACTGTGCTGTCACACCTGTACTCCCGTTCTTCAATTTTCAATCAAAGCGTTCCAATGATTGGAAAAAGCAGTAACGCAAAGCAGAAATCGCAATACCACGGAAAGGGTATTTAACAAAGGTGGAGGCCAAATGGTATCCGAAGTCCACATATTAACAACCAAACTCCACCATTGCCGAACATCATTTAGCGTATGCTGTTTCACCTTGACTTGGGTGCCTTTCGTTGGCTGTCTTCACTTTTCGACTTTTCGCTGTTTCCACAGTGTACTGCAGGGAAATGACAATATGATTTAGCAGTCCGTTCCGAACAGGTCGATTATCAGCATTATAATTTATTATTGCGCTTGTGAAAATTACACGCCACTGGTTATGAATATCATTTCAAGGATTAATTAAAAATACATTTTCGCTTTTCCAAATCTTTATTTATATATCAAATAATACGTAAAAATTTTTACCAGTACCTTTGATATCTATTCACATGATAAAATATCAATAGTGTCGAATTTATCGTCAAATAATTTCAATCAAGGCTAAAACTCTTAATTTTGAAAATCACTTTAATAAATTAAATGTATTGTAATTAGAAGAGTATCGTAAGAGTTAATTATAAAGTTTTTGAGAGTGATTAGGATAATTAAGACTGCAACAGGTATGAAAGCTCCAATTTAATTTAATCCGAATTTAAATTTAGTTAAATTGGTTTAGACTGGAAGGTATTAAACATTTCGGCAAAAAGTTTTTTGTTACCATATACTCTAATTTTTAATACAATTGTACAGTGCAGATCTAGAATCAATTCTGAATTTATGATAACATTCAGATTTTTAATGGAAATACAAGTACTAAAACCATCTTCGTTAATATTTTAAAATTGATTTACTAATTTTTAGCCATTAAAGTGTTATTTAGAAATGTCAATGTCCACTCAAATGTAAGGTTCAAGTTGTGTTTTAACGTTATTCTCATGTAACACAAATAATTAACTATAAAATATTTTCAATATTTTATTTTATGAAATTATTTAGTTGAATTTTATTATGGAACTGCTTGAACAACCGTTGCTCATCAAATATGTGAAACCTTTTTTAATTAAATTTTTATCAGGAATTTTCCACAATATCATGGTTTCATTCCCAAATATATTGACAACTTTGTTATTACAAATATAAATTTTTTGTATTAATATTTAACGTGGTTTAATGTTTCTTTTCCGTCATTCAAAAAACAAACAAAATATGAAGTGATTAAAATGTGCAAATAATATTGTATTTTTTTTTCATATAATTTCAAATAATAAACTCAAAAATAAATTAATCACAAAAAATGGTACGAAATTGATCCGCTCAATAGTTTAAACACTGCACTTTTCGTGCACTCCTTATGAATAGTAGTTTTAATTTTAATCTGGATTATTTCATATTTTAAATTTTAGTATTATGATTTGCAACTAATAAATAATTTTATTTTTAAATATGAAAATCAAAATAAATTTAGCTTAGGTACATTAAACTGTTCAGGTCATAAAAATGTTTTTAAAATTAAAACTTAGAGGATACTGTATGATGGACCAAAAAATTTCGACATTTTAAAAATGATGTTCGCAGGTGAATATAGAAGTTGGGACAAGTATAGAAAAAAGTTATATATCTACAAGAAATATATTCATACGACTTTTGGCGAAAGTAAAATGGAGAGGCCGAATGGAAGTTACACAAAGAATCAGCAACAATGGGCAACATCTTCTTAAGAGTCATTTTACCAGCGGCGTGTTACCTATGATACCTGAATTGAAAGGATATTCTCACTACTCCTGACAACAATAGTTTCAAATACTTTTTACAAAATTGTGTATAAGAAATTTAAACTTTCAACCATTCCACTTCATAGATGTACTTACTTTAGGTACTATCAGAAACCCACTCTACCTAGTATTATAATGCATCTCTTGTTGGAATTGAAAATGATGATTTTATCTTAAACACAAATTCACACTTCTCAAAATATATGAATTGATTTATATCCAGTTTATTCCTTTTATGCATAATTCCTTATAGTACCCATTCTCGGATTGAAATTATAATAATGCTTTTAAGGTCCTATTCGTGACAATACCCATTTGATTAACATGGAATTTAGTGCAATGATTTCAGCTGCATGATGTTGTAATGAATACCGAAAAATATGTGACCATTGTATGTCAATTTCGCTGCTTTAATTGGACACCACCTGTTCTTTTAATTGCCACAGTAATTACAATAATACTCTTTTTCAATTCTTTATATATTAATCCCATTTTAAATGTTCATCTATGCAAATGCCAAGATATGTTTTTTTCTTTTTAAAATTCCCCGAGAGAACCTAGAACCACCTCACTCTATTTTTGGCCATGTTCTTAATTTCTCATCAAGTTTCCTTTGTGCATTCTATTTCTTTCCGTATCGACCTTCTCCAAGTCATTCGCGGTTTTCCCTATTTTCTTTTACCCCTAGAATTCCATTCCAGGGCCTGATGAGCTACATCTGTTTCTAGGCGCCTGAGAATATGGTCTTCATTTCTAAACCTTCTCGGACAGAAGATCCAACATATTATTCTAAGGCATCTGCTAGCGAAAACGTGTATTTTTCGTAGTGTTGTTTTTGTTGTCAGTCAAATCTAGCTTCCATATAGCAGCATAGATTTGACACACGTGTTGTAGATTTTAAGCTTTGTATCTCTGGTAATTCAGATTGATTTCCATACTGGCCACAACCGGGCGAATTTGCTTCTGGCCCTAAATATGTTGCTGTCAAATATCGTACTTGGTTCTTGATATAATGCTGCCTAGATAATTGAATTTGTCTACAACTTCTATTGGTGTGTTATCTATATACTCGTATTATAAGGTTTTGGTTAGTTGTATTTACTGTCATTAGTTTGGTTTTCTCCTTACTTATGTTGAGTCCTATCTCTCATATCGAGCACTTCAGTTTGTCTATTACGTCTTGCAGAGTCCATGAGCTCAGTTATTAATCCACATATTTATGCCCTTTGTATATTATTTACTTCTTTCATACACTCATCTAGAGCGGTGATAATTAGCAACGGAGATAAAGCGCATCCTTGTCCTACGTCAACCATGGTGCTTATTGATTTCCTTAAACCGCCATTGTGTGCGACAACTGCTTGCGGATTGTGATAGAGCCAAGATAGCCAATATATTTAATATGTTCCATTCTGCATGTTATATATCATTTCTGTAAATACATAAAGTTATGAAGAATACTTGCATAAATCCTTTATGAGCTGTAAGCTTTACAAATACAGCTCATAGTGTATTTTAATAAATTTTTCTATATCAAACAATTTTACTTCTATTATTTGTAAAATTTTAATTGATTTATGATTTTTTTTCTAAATTCCAAATAAATTTTTTAATACTAACTCGTGGAAAATCGAGAATTTTAATGTCTATATAAATTTTATTTCATTCTTAACTGAGAAGAACTTATCCATTTATTTTTTTTTAATTGTTATAAAAGAGATGGAAATGTATGTATGTATGTCACACTCATTGATGACATATAAATAATTTATTCCATTATAAAATACGAGTATAAGAAAATTTCGAAATTGTAATCATTGTTATCAAAATATGCATTCTTTTTACATAATATCAGATTTGCATGTCTACTTTTTTTTATACTACTTGTGCATCAGAAAATATTACAGAATAGGTACTACTGCTGTTCAATACCTAGCAAATGATATGGAAAATTGAATTTTAAAATTGTATGTATTTATTCCCATTACAAATGAATTGGAAAAAAAATGTGATTACAAAACGCTTATTTTTTTCTCTCCACGTTAAAATATTTTGACATTCTTACATTACCATTCAAGAATTCAAAATCCAATATTCAAATCAATTACATCGAATCGCAGTTGAAAATAATGAAAACCGAATAAAATATGGAAAATAAATGTTACTATTCTCATTCCAATTTAAAAGGAAAACTCATATACACTCTTACATCTCTTTGATTACGCTAGAATGGCAAACAAAATATTCATAGAAAAAATACGTTAAAAATATTAAGGAACGGGGTGGTTTTTTGAGCTTAATGTAAATACGTGTTATACGTACATACATTTTATGTACATAATTATTATGTATAACAAAATATGCATAAATCAAACGTTGAGTCGTAAAAATATTCTTATTTCTTTTAATATTCCATTTAACCGCATACAATCAGAACTGGGGAAAAATACGATTTTTCTTATTTACATTTTCATTTATTTTAGAAAAAAGCGAAAAATACAAAATCAAATAAAGAATTATTTGCGCTATACATTCGTATAAATAAGTGTACATACGTGCAAGTATGTGAGTACAAAAGTATTTATTTACCGAATTATGTCATAATTTAAATTAAATACGCGACGTTTAACGGTAAAAATTATTTGCATTTCCCATCTTGTAATCTTCTATTCAATTTTTAATAGTTTTTGTTACAGAAGAAATTTGAATATTTATTTACAAGCACATATAATATGTACTTACATATATTCATTTATCGAAGTTTTAGTTTTAGATTTCAATCTTAAAATCGTAAATATCTTTTGAAATAAGGAATTGCAATTTTCTAAAAGTCAGCTCCCGAAACATTCTTCTGCAATCTAACTCAAATTAAATTTCCAACTACATTACGAACTTGTTCTGTGGTGTGTGCTCTGGAGTGCATCGGAAGGAACCTCAGGAGGAGCAAGATCCTGACTGGGTATGACCAGGTAAGTTCAATGTCGGTGCCAGAACATTACGGCATAGACGGAAATGAGAAAGCTGATGGTCTTGCTCGGATGGGAGCGATAACTCCTTTTACTTGACCGAAGTCATGCTTTGAAGTGCCAAAGACAACGTTGCCGAACCTCCTAAATAGTTGAAAAAAACGGGACAAGGTCGATCATTAGAACAATTTCCTCGGGCTGATTGTCTCACGCCAAAAAATCTAAACTCCCTCTGCCTGAAAGAGGAGTACTTATTGTGTAAATGCGAGACAGTGGCTCGTCTGCCATTAAAATACTTAGGAAGGGGCTTTGTGACCTAGATGGAAGTTTCGCGAGTTGAAGTGGCTACTATACTGTAATTTTTCGGGAGTCGGGATATAGTGCAACTTAGTGATTTCGGTCCGCACCTACATTTTTTTGCGCTAATATTTCAGTTCCTCTCCACATTTCAGGTGTTTTGTAAAGAGCGTGTTTCTAAGTCCTTTTTATACAATAATCTGCCGAATTTTAACTGTTTTGTAGAAAAATTTTAGATGATATTCATTCTATAATTTCATATATCTGCTATTATTTTTTTGTTAAACTCCACTTAGATATTTTCTTTCTATCGTTTTATCTCTTATCAAACTTGTGTGCTTGATCTGTCTTCAATAATAGAATATATAAGGATAAGAATAAAATAGTTTATCTCTAAAGACTACTTTTCTCATTTAACAATTATTAGCAACGAATAAATTAATAACACTTTATACGAAAACTATTAAATTTATTATAAATAATGTGTTTAATTTTAGATCACGAATATTTATATCAGTTGAAAATAATAATTTGTTAAATGATATTTTAAATACTATATAAACTCGTACCATATTATATCTCTGATTTGCAAAATGAATATATTCAGAAACTACGTAAGTAACAAAAAGAATTATAATGAACGATGATAATACACAAAAGACAAAAAAAAAAACAAAAATCAAAATCTCATCTATTTATTTCTTCTATTCTACAAATCGAAATTTGATTTTTAAAAGGGTCCTTGCAAATGAAAGTATGAAATTGGAATAAATAAGAATATCATTATTTCGGGACAATCTACAGAAATTTTTAGTGCAATGATAACAATACTAGTGTAGTGACATAAGAAGAAATGGGATAACACTCCAATTGACGAGCCCTGTTATCAGCTGTGGTGAAGAAGGAAGAAAATATAATGATAAAGAAAATCGATTGAAAAATCGAAGATATGCAGAGAAAACCGCTCACACAGTACATGTAATAAATTACCGAACTTTTTCGAAAACTCTTATACCGGATTCACAGTCTCTTTTGTAGTAAAGGAAATTTCTGGAATTAGCGATTTTTACTGCTCCCTTGGATTTGCTTTCGTTAATATTGAGGTTTGCGCATTTTTCTGAATATTTTCAACTCTATCTGTGTTCCGTATCTCCGCCTCTCCTTCTAACATTTTTTGTTGTAACCTATGATGTCTCAAATGCCAAGTTTTGTTTTATTTTCTAGTAATCTAAAAAACCAAAACACTAGTAATCTAGTAAGCATCTTCACCAAGGCACAAGTAATTTATTAAGTGTCTGTAGTTGTTTTTATTTTCGGCATCGTTAAAGTTTTGTCTTTCAGTCGTTTCTTTGGTTCCAGAATTCGTGTTTATCATTCCCAAATTATTTCGTATTACTACCAAAATATTAATTTCTAATGACGGGTACTCGTTATTTGATGAGATTACCCGTTAAATAAACACTAAAAACAAATAACAAGGTAAAATAACTCGAAAAAAAAAAAACAAACAAAAAATAAACTCGTTAGATTGCGAAATAAACGCTTTGATGTAGAAAATAACTCTTTGTTAATGGGAATCAAATTTATGCTATTTTAATATTAAACATATGCTCTTATCAACTCTATTATTTCTCTGTATATATTAACATATGAAAAAGTATTTGTTATTAAGGGCGTGTATGTATATGACAGGGATTTCTTTTATTCTAAACCTTAAGTCTAATGATATTAAAGATATTATGGTAAATATTTCAACTGATTTCCTATTATGAAGTACATAATATTGTACAAAATCATTTGTGATAGTAATGCTGTAAAATTAAAATTTTACATATTACACACAATACACATCGAAATGTTTAAAAATGCATGAATTGGGTACATGTGTAGTGTATTCAGGAGAGATGAAAAAAAAATTGTGTAAGGCAAATTGTACTCGTATTTGTATAACAAAAGAATCGTCAATATATTTGTTGTTAGGAAAATATAAATTGATTATGTAAATAATAAAAAGGAATAAACTGGGTTATCCGAAATGAACTTTTAATGGATTTTGTTTTTTTTTTGGTTTTGTTGGTGTAATGTTGCTAGAGAAGTCTTGGCACTTTAATAACTTTTTTGGAATAAATGTTTTTGTTCATAAGGTTTTGAAATTGAAATTATTGTATCAGGATTATATGAGCCGATATAATTTTATGACTTTAATGTTAAAAGAACAGGATTAAGGTAATTTGTGGGTTCTATGTGACTAACGCTCAGCTCAATAAAGGAAATATTTACTTTTGGTAGCGTGAATAAACCTAAAGAACTTATACTTGTTCAACATTTAACTCGAAGTAACGCACTATTTCTGCCTAGATATTGTATTGTTCTTGAGTACCGCAAACTTTCTAATGCAAGGAGCATATGTTCGGCTTTCTGATTCCATATTGTATTGTTCTTAAGTACCGCAAATTTTCTAATGCAAGGAGTATGTTCGGCTGTCATACGCACTACATATTTATTCTAGAGTTTTCTACAAACAAATTAAGTTTGCTGACTGCCTTGAAGACAAAGCTGAGCCTTAATCTCGTCAGTCACAATATTTTTAAATTTCTTATAGACATTGACAAAGATTATGAATTTGGCACCTACAAATACAAGTTTTATTCAATCCAAAATCATAAAATTTGAATAACCCGATACAAAAAATTATTATATCCACGCTTTAATATTGTGTACCTATTTATTTTACCCCTTTTTTGTTATAGTTATAATAGCTAGTAGTGAATAATTTACGCACATCTAGCATATAGAATTTGTGACAAATAATGTGATTTTCAATCATAAAATGTAAATATTTTGTCAAAATCATTTGACTTATCCCTTATTTTCTTAATAATTTTCTCAATATGAATTTTTTTTAATAAAAAAAATACACATTTTACTCAGTATTTATGCTTACACATACATATTTAATATTATTTTTTCATATATTTAAAAAATAAAATATAAAGTTTTTTTGTATTAAGAAAAATTTCTAGAACTTGAAGTGTATTGAAAAATAAATTTCTTATTTATTTTCAATGTTATTATAATTTTGTATATACTCGTAATATTCAAATATCTATTGTATATTTATGATAAATATTATAGTAATCATAATAAATTTGAATTCGCGAATATTTTCTATTATAAATTTTTACGATTTCTAAGAAAAATAAAGAAAAAAATCAAAATCCAACAATATTCTCTTAATAATTGGATGTCAATTTCTTTCAATCAAAAAATTTTTAGGCCATTTATAAAATGAATAGCTATCCCAAAATGGAAATATTAAATAGAAAAATATTCGAGTA
Source organism: Condylostylus longicornis (assembly GCF_029603195.1). NCBI lineage: Eukaryota > Metazoa > Arthropoda > Insecta > Diptera > Dolichopodidae > Condylostylus > Condylostylus longicornis. The sequence continues at coordinate 2,177,966 of NW_026577974.1, forward strand.
CTAAATTTGTAGAAGAGAAGAGAAAAGATTCATTGTTAACAAACAAGTTTTTAAAGAGAAAATTTAAAAGTAAAGTTTTTCTTTTCTCTCTTCTCGGACAAAGAATAACTTATTCTAAATAGGATTATTTCAATTTAAATATTAAATTTATTTCAATTTAAATATTTTTGCTAAGAAATACATCTATCACCTCTCCACAGGATTGAAGGAAATTTTTAGGCTACTTGAATACAAAACTTTATTGAATGTTTACACACTTGCATAAATTAATCAATTTTATAGAAATTTTAGTAAAAGTTTGACTTGTTTGTATATAAAATAAAAATAATCTTCAAGGTTCAAAAAAGAACGAAACTTATATAATAGATTTTCAATTGAAAATTATTAAAACTTATAAAGAATCATTGAATTTACTCACAATTAGAAATTGTTTTCTATTTTAAAATATTAAATTAACTCAAGTATCAATTATTATTGTGCAAAATGTTAAGTTATTATGAAAATATAGATAGGTTCTTTAATTTGTTTATAAAAAAACAAAGAGCTTAAAAAACTTTGTATATTTATTTTATAATTTCAGTCAAGGTTATAAAGGTCTAAGAATATCAATTTTGAAGAATAATTTTTGAATCATTAAAAATTATGGGGAACAAAATTAAAGTTTAAAAATAATTTTTTATAAGAAAATTTTTAATTTAAATAATAATTTATTTCTTAAAAATTTTTTAAATAAATTTTTTTAAGAAAACTTGATCAGAAAACAACCATTAAAATTTAGTATATTTTTGATTACAACGCACAGGGATTTTTGTTATTTAAATTGCGTATAGTTAGAGAAAGCGAAAAAAAAAATACAAATTACGATTTTTCTCGCCAACATTTATCATATCTCCGAGGTCAGATAATAATTTTGCTAAAAACTTACTACCCATTAATTCGTGGGAATTCAAATATTAAAATTACCATTAAGTTTGCTTTTGAAATCAAACTTAACTGTCAAACTTAATCATACAAAAATTTTAAAATCAAACTCAATTATTATACATGTATAATAATTAAGTATAATAATCAAGATAGTACAACAGAATCAATTTGAAAACATTGCCATTTCAAAAAAAATTTTAATGATCGAAGCTATGGGATTTCAAATTGGATTCCACGAAAAATTTTCCATAAGTACCAAGGAAAATGTTTCGGTTTCCATGTTGGATAACCATAGCTTTATTTTGATGTACCAACCACCAAAATATTTCCAATTTTTCAATTTTTCACCACAGGAAGTGGTGAGAAATTCGAAAAAGGAAGGAAGTTCACCACAGATATCCAAGGAAAATTGTACCTATGTTACATCTAAAATTGTTCAAAAATTGTGTTGTGGGCGGATTAATACAGAAAATTTAAAACTAGGCCAACTAAAAATAATTCGGAATTTTCTATATTTTCTGTACAATTATTTGTATGATTGTATTATTTTTCATATGCATATTTAGTTATCAATTTAATTAAAATACTTTCACTTCATTTGAATAAAATATATAATATTTTTTTAAATACAATACCTTAAATTTAATATATGTACATATTGTATGTATGCATTTACCAATTTAATTTTACAATATTCTAAAAATCCTAAATAAAATATTCTAAAAAATTATTAATATCAAAAGTTTTTTGTTTTTTAATTTTTTATTTTTGTATTGTATATAATATTTCATATTCAAATTATCTACCTTTTATTTAAATTTATAAAAAAAAAATAATTTTTTCCAAATTCAATAAAATTGATATAATTTGATTTTTTTTAAAATTGATTTTGCATATATCAATTAAATTTATTTAATTAATTTCTTTTTAAAAGTTTCATACATGTATGTGAACATACATAGTTTGTGTTTGAATGTGTACGTGTGTGTATAAATAGTTTCATTTAATTTATTGCAATACCATTTTTAAACTTTTGTAAATTTTGTAATAACTATTTAATTATTTTTTAAATATTATTGAAAAATAAACATAAAAAGAAAATTGAATAAAATCAGAAAATTTTCATTTTATTTTTTTCATATAATTTCAAGAACACATTTAATTAAATAAATAAAAAACAATATTCTTTTATAAAAACTTATTACAAAATTTTCATAGATAATTTTTTTTTTTAAATATGATTTTTTGTAAAAGATTTCAAGTATTATAAACTACATATTTCATTTTAGTATCTTTAATATAAATAAAAAATATTGAGACTAAGGACAAAGACATATTGTGTATTTAACTATATGTAATAAGTGATGTTATATGCCATTAAAAATTTTAAAATTAATAATATATAAATGATATTAATTTAATTATTAAATATTTTAATTACATAATTTGTCTGAATGCATTCGACTGTATGAGTATAAACGCGTACAAATTGACACTTTGAATTAGTCTTTTATTACTCATTTTAATGTGTGATTTTATAAATTTGATTAAAATTTATAAATTAATAAATTGTTAATGGTTTTTCTTATTAATATTGTCATTTGCATTATTGTTGATACGTAACGCGGCAATAAAGCAAGTGAATCGCATATGTGCGAACACAACTGCATAAAACGCGATCAGGTAACCTAATCTGACCTAATTTAATTACAATTATAATAGCATGATCAAATGTAGGAAATGTCCAGTTTAGAACTAATTATCGGCTACATATATTGATATTAATGTTATATTTTTTGAAATATACGTACATATTTTAGCATGTTCCAACAATAGCAAATACTTTTAATCATTGCAACAATTTAATTGCTTTCATAAAGGAAGAGATAAATTAATATGTACATCAAAAAGAGAAAGAATTTCAAACCTAAAATGGTACCTGAATTTTTCAAAAAATTTATTTTTATCATTTAATTTCATTACTTTTATTAAGTCTCTGTTACATAATTCACCCAATTATAATGAGTATTTACAGAGAAAAATAAATAATCCCATCCCTATTTATTTTAAAACAATACATTCCTACATATACGATAATCTTCTAACTTTTGCATATGAACTTATTATTATATATATATGTAGTTGCCCCCATAGAAGTAAAATATATCGAAATATCCTTTTAACTAATTGAATTTTCAAAATTATATCAAATACTCGTATAATCTAACATACTTAATGTAACTAACATAACATATACAATATAACCTGTTAAAATTCTAAATCTCATATATCATTTTTATTCAAAAAAAATTTCATACGTTATATCTTGCATTATAAGTAAAATTACCGAAAAAAATTGTTATAATTAGTCGGAGCATAAACCTTCTTCTCAGCATGAGATTTTCTTCTAAACTAAAGAGATATTGCAATATTTTAAACGAATTTTTATAATTTTTTGCAGCAATTTAACCTAATAAATATATAGAAAATATAGAAAATAGAATATTGACATTTTTGCTAAACATGCGCAAGATTTGAATTTTTATTTAGTCAGAATAATATTTTTGCAGAAATAACAATATTTCGCTCTGAAAAATTGTTTTTCACATTTATATTTTGCGGCGAATTCTATAACTATAGAGAAAATGTTATATTGTACACATATACAATACAACTTAATGTAATAGGTACTAAAATTATAATAGAATGCAAATTTACAGAAAATAGATGTATAAGTAAACATATAAGGAAGAAGAAAGAAACGCAATGTAAAAGGCATTGTTAATGCACAAAAAAAGGAAAAAAAAACCATAAATGTGTACCTACATAATTTAAAATAAGAATATTGGTTATATCATAGGGCTAAATTAACATTTATACAATTATTTCGTATAGTTAAGAAAATTTTTTCTTAGGTTGGAAGCTAATTTTACATAACTATAGCAATAACATAAAAATTTCTTGAATTTGCAAAAAAGTTTAGTCAATTACAAATACATTTTATGCTTTATAAAATCTTACACGTACTTACGGAGAACAGCTTACGTATATGTTATGCGTCACTTCGGCAGACCAAATTTGACACTAGAACTGAGCATATTGATGCTTTGCTACCTTGCATTATTCAACCAGACCAGAAAGAAATGAACAGCCAATATAAATGATATCGGCCTCATCCGGCTCACAAGGGCTTGACGGCGAATCCGTAACATGCAACTACTTGAATTATCTTGACCAAGAAATATGCTACTGTAATCCGTCAACCTAACAGATATTTCTAAATCCGTTTGTACACAAAATACTTTTCTCCAACGCCGTTTAATATCTTACGACCATCATTGTAAATGGAGACACCTCTTATCCGCCAAATGGAGAAATCTAATTCTCCACCGGAATTAGGATGTCCGGGATACCCTGAAAACTATAAACGAGACCTAAATAGTCATCTGAGCCATATGATGAATACGGTTTCAAACTATTACTATATTCTATTTTGAATCATTTAAAATTTACATGCTCCTGGATGGTATGTACAATGCATACTGGCCCCTGTATCTTCTCGATCTTTTTCTCTCTGAACCGTTTTACTACTGACTACTAGACCTAGGCAGCATACAAATATTAGATTAGATGTCATCGCGTATGTGTACAGGTTATTCAACAGCCGTGGACTAATACCACAATACCTATCTACAGCCCTTCGACAAACAAAGATCGCAGACTGCAGACATACCCTTCCTTCCAATTTCTTCCGTCTTCATGGTCCATGATAGCTGGTTATTCAGTATCACGACAAGGTAATTCAAACCGGCCACCACAGCAGCCCCGTATCAAACAATATGTTCTTCTTAATCTTGATGATTTAAATCATTACTTTGAACCCAAAAGACAATCTCGCGACTTTCTTAGTCTCTTCTTTAATTTTTTACATAAATATCACAACCCGATATAAATTTTCGGAATGCATTGAATTTAATTAGAATTCAAATTTTTTGTAACAACCTAATGATTTGCTGCAACAAAACAATATTATTGTTGGCCAATTATAATATGGAATAATAACAAAATTAATAATTGGATTTTCTGAAAAGAATCCTTGTTCAAAATTTGCATAATTAATTTATGTTATCATTACCTTTTCTTGTTTTTTTTATAACACCATCTACATTCAAATTTAGGATCCAATATAAATCAATGAAAAAAATCAAAACTGAAATCATTTTCTTCTGTTTTGTTGTTTTCTTATCCCATCACTCAATGAAAATAAACTAACCGGAAAGTTCATTTGTAAACAATTCATGAAGGATATTCACTTCAATTTCAATTTTTATTCCTTTTTAATACAAAAGCCTATATCTGCATTATTTCAATTTTTTTTCGCAATTAAATTACTTCAGCCTAACAATAAAGGATGCACCTACTCATACAATGATGATTAACAAAAAATAGAGGAAAACAAAAAACTAAGTTTAAAAGTTCGAAAAAAAGAAGTTTTATTGCAAAAAAAAATCTGGATCCCGTTCATTCAATTTGAATTGAAAAAATAAAGTCCATTAACTAATGATTTTAAATAAGCACATTTCAGTTAAGCGACAATACCCTGAGATTAACTCCATTTAGAGAAAAAAAGGAGCGCACCATTCGTGTTTCTGTTATTCTTCTAAGTTAAGATTACTGTATTTATATGTTGACCAAATTTTTTTTTTAAGAAGTTTTCAGAATATATATCGCTCAGCTAGAATTTTGATCAACTGTACCCGCATTTTTACTAAAGCAATAGCTTTCAGTAACGCAGCTTCCAATCTGACAGAGAATAAAGGAACGAAAAAGGTAAGACATAAATGTTTGAAAGATGTAAAAAAGAGATTTAAGCGGGCAGATGCGAAAGGACAGGCTAAGACTAATAAGAACATTTTTTTTTTTTTTGCAAAACAAAATATCGGGAAAAATTTAAAGGAAATAAAGGTGGATATGTCACTTTTATGTCGTGTCAACAGCATCAACATTCGAGAAATTTCGAAGGAGGCATATGAATTTATAAAAACAGGATAAATTTCTATAAGCAAAGCATTTATAGCAAGGGCTATTACTATGTGACGTGATTTTTGACACATCTTTTACCGCGAGTATGTTGAAAGTATCTTTTACGTAAGTAGGAATCTTTTAACGTAAGTAAGTATGAAAAAAGTCTATTATTAGATTATATTGTTACCGTAGATAACACAAATTGTTCGATACTACGGCTTAAAATTCACTCACTTTTACTTCAGAAAGCTGCACAATGTTTGACCGCTCACACAATGTTTAATATGCTAAAGTTCAACTTATTACAAGAACAAAAGCTGTTGATTTTTACGAAAACTGCATAATATCTATGAGTTCACTTGATTCAAGAAAAAAAATCAATAGATCAACCAAATAGAAAACAAAATAAAAAAAATCAAATCATTGAAAGAAAAATACTGTTTAAAACTACTTACATTTTATCCTTTTTTACAAATTTATATACAAGAATTAAGGTAAGTGCGCGCTTTAAAAGTTAATAAAATAATAACAAAAATGGCAGAAAATTACCAAGAGTTTTTTCCTTTACATCATTTTATAGGTACCTTTTTCTAGTACAAAACTTTCTACAAAATAAAAGATGTTGTTGAATCCGTTAAAAAATCCAATGTATTCAATTCACTGTTACATCACCCAACATGTAAGTGTAATATCGGAGCGGTATAGAAAGATTGTCAATTCGTCACACAAAATTATTTTTTCGTTTTTTTTTTTGTTTTTGTTTTGACTCACTTCAATTGAATGTTTCTTCTCTTTTCTACAATTGTTGTTGTTGTTTTTAATAGCATTATGTTGAATGAGAATATTCTTGTTGCATATTCATGTCTATACTCATGGATAAGTTTTATCGAGAAGAGTTAATTTCATTTCATGGTTTTCAGTTACAAGGATGCATGTATGTTACATATAGGTGGATTTGCTATTCCAAGTTCTTCTACTTTTTTTTTGATTTTACTGCAATTCGAGTATTTTTTTTAAGCAGAAATAATGCAATTCAATTGAATGCCTTTTGAAAACAACTTTTCAATTCTAATTCAACTTGATGCACTTATACACACACATACGCACGCATACATTTTGTATAGATTTGAATGGATTTAAAAACAAAAAAAAAATTTGTTAAGTTTTATACAATGAAATTTTAAAATCAAAAAAAAATTCAAAGTTTATCTTGTTACTTTAGAGATTCAGAGTTCTTAATAATGTGATAAGAGAGATATTGTGGAAGTATATACTAAAGGATTTTATTGATAGAATGTGAATTACTTTCAATTAATTTGATTTCCGGGAGAGCAAAAAAAAACAGAGAAGAGAAATGTTTTGGCAGCAAAAAGTAATGTTAAACTACAAGTTATATAACAAAAAAATTAAGTTTTTTCTATAATTGAACAGCATATAACGGATTTACCTATCTTGATAATTAAATTAAAGAGCAATCAAGATTTACTTGTTTTATTAATACTTTTCAGTAACTTGATTTGTGTTGTAGTAGGTTTGACTTTGAAATAAATTGACAAATCAAAATTTTATATTATCTCATTTAAAAAATTGTGTATGTATGTATAAATGTACATTTTCCAAAAAAAAAATTTTTGATTTTCTTCACGATAAAGCTATTGTGGTATTTTAATTGGTCTCCTTTGGAAAATTTTGGGTGTCATTGTTTTAAAATTAATATGAATTAGTATAATTAATTAAGAAAATTGTAATTATTACAATTATTCCAAAAAAAAATTTATATGTATTTCGGTCAAAAAAGAAAATCGAATTCCGTGAAATCCCTACTTACTTCAAGCCACACCGAACATTTCACTAAAATACACACAATAAATGATATAACACAAGCTTAACCATAGAGGCCATCGGAAAATTAAAAAACAGCACATCCAAAGGAACGAATCGCATTCCTGCTAGAATTACCAAAGAAGCCTAATGCGATTGAGTGGAAAACTGGAAACTTTTAACAGCAACCATTATGATTGTAAATTGTAGATTGTGAACGCAGGGTAACAATGCACTGCGACTATGTAAAGCATCCATTGTGCACCCCCTGGGTACGAGGCGTGGCTCTACAGCACCCGCTCAAGATTCCCCGCCCTGATGTACTCGTGCAATTTGTGGGGCGCGGTGGACCGCAACTTTGCCGCCGTTATGGTAAAGTCCCTAAGTATTTCCCTCCTCGTGCGAGCGAGAGTAACACCCCCAGAAGGTGTACTGAAGTCTCCCTATTGTTCTCATAGAACCTGCAAGTATCTTTGCTTTCCAGGCCCAACCTGTTGAGGTGCCCCCTAGGTCTACAGTAACCCGACAAGAGCCCGATGAAAATTCTTACCTGATTCTTGCTCATTCGCATAATTTTGTTTTTCATAATTCGCTTCAGGTCATAATCTCCAAGAAGCTCCTTGGCCTATCGCAGTCCTGGAAGATTTCTCCAGCGTTCCGACCGCCTCCTCTCTGATTCCTTTTTTAGTTCCCAACGAATGGTATGTGATCCTATGCCTCAGAAGAGCTCCGGCCCGAGGAGAGGTGTGTTAGCCCCCTCCTCGCCAGCGAATCTGCTTCTTCATTTCCTTCCACGCCTACAAGGCTTGGCACCCAGTACAAAGTAACCCGGTTGTGTCTACCCAACTCATTGAGTTTTTCGAGACAGTCCCATACTGCCGCGGAGGATACTGAAAACGAATTCAGCGCTCCGATAGCAGCCTGGCCATCCAACACAATCACTATGTCCTGTCCTCGATATCTCTTTTAAAGACTGAATGACACGCACAATTCAAAGGCGTGCATCTCGGCCTGAAACACGCTGGGAAACGTTGCCATAGGTTCAAAAAATTTGGTTTTTGGCCAAAATACAAAAAATTAGTAGGTCTTTGACCCATCACTTTGTCAAAAAAGCTTGGAGTCAAATAAAAATTCCAGGTATTTGACCTCGGATTTCCTTTCAACAACCGTCCCGTTCACACGAATTGTGTGCAGGTGCTCTAGCCTTCTTCCTTCTAAGGTGCTGGTAAGCCGGAACAGAGATGTGGCTCTCTATTATTTTCTGCATCGTCTTCAGTAAAAACGATACGAGGCTGATCGGCCTGAATGACTTAGGCACCATGTATCTCCTCCCCACTTTTGAGACAAAAACCATCCTAGTCACCCGCCAGAACTCGGGTATGTACCCCAGAGCCAGGCTTCTCCTGAATATTCTAATTAAGAAGGGTATAATTTGCTCCAAAACCATTATCATACTGCCATTAATAATCAATAATGAATCTGCCTTTAGTAATCTATATATTATAACATTTATGGAACTCAATTTACTTGTTTAAAAGAACGAAGGTAAAAATTTGTAATGCCTGCGAGATATTCTGACCGCAAATAATTGAAACCAACGACAAACAAAGTGTACAAAATGGAAATGTTTTGACATGTATTTCAAAGGTCTGAAGTAGCCACAATCATGCAGACCTTATACGAAAATTCATAAGACAAATGATAACATAATCCAGACAAATCTGAGGAAAAACGGTTCTGAAAAAAACAGAGCAAATTAGAAATACATCGGTATAAATTAAAAGAATAGCCAGAAACAGAGTAGGAAAGGCTGGCGGTGTGGCGGTTCCTTTAGAGAATGAATGAAGGAACAAAGAAATTTATCTTATAAAGGATGCTTCTTTAAGGCTAAAAGGTTAGCAACATATCAAAATATTTTATAACGTTAATCAATGCTTTATGTAATGAATATTTACTATAACAAATCCCTTTAAAGCTTTTGTATTTTACCTATACTGTTGTCCACAAAACTATGCAGTCCCTTTGATTATAATGTCAACGTCCTCTTTTATGAAATGCCTAATAAACAAAATTAATAATGAGAAATTCGGTGCAGTTAGACAATCTTTATTAAGTGAAAAATTGCAAAATTATCATTCATCAAAACTAATATTCTTGTAATTTCTTTGAAATAGGAACTGTTTAGAATACCTAAAACTTTTTACGAATATCTGCTTGAAAATTTTATATGATTTTTTCCTTTACTATACAAATTTTAACCAATTTGCTGGTAAAACTATACAAAAATTCCAAAAACGAAATCTTCAACATTATTTTTATAGAACAGGTGGTGGCATACTACTCAAAAAAAAAAAATGAAATGTGGAAAGTTTACTTAATAGTTTATCATTCTTGACTTTTTGATACAAAAATTTGTTGAGGTTAAAGTTTAAGTCCAACAATTTAAAAAGTTTTACAAGATTTCTCTATAGATAATGACATCACAAGTATAATATTTACTTTGATATTTATATAAAAGGATTTTCAAACAAAAAGGATATAATAAATTTTTTTCCCTTTTTGTTTTAAAATGTTAAAGTGATGATAAACGATGTTTAAGAATAGTTTTACTAAATGAATTTTTTTTCGAATCAAATAAAATTAAAATAAGAAGACCATAATGAGTTTTTCATTTAATACACAATAATGAAGTTAATAAAATAATGGAGAAAAAGTGGAACAAACTTTTTGTGTAAAAAAATTTTGATTATTAAATCCTTGGAAATCTTAATTGATTAGAAATTTGACTGTTGACTGGTTGCAGATTTTTTTATTTCTTCTTTGACAGTACGTATGTTGAGATCTCGGTGCAAAGTATCGCTATACGTACCATGGTGCATTAGCTATTATTCGAAAGACTTTGTTTTGAAAAGTCTGTATTATTTTAATGTTGGTATCTTTGGTACACCCCCATAATTGTATACCATAGGTTCAAATAGGTTTAAGAACCTGATTATACAGTAAAAGTTTATTGTGTAGACTGAGCTCAGAAAACCTTCAAAGCAGCCAATACATTTTTCTCAATATTAGCTTCAACTCAGTTTTCTTTTTCTTTATGTGCTCCTTTCATTTCAGTTTAGCATCGAGAGTCATGCCAAGGTACTTGGCTTCGTTAGCAAATGAAATTTCTGAGTCATTTTTGTAGAAATAAAAATAGATTTGTTCAATAGTTTCGTTCTATTAAATTATTGTTGCCGCATGATAAGACTGAATACAATGGAAAATTCTGTCACATCGAAACTGCAAAAAAACTCAATATAATTGAATTATATTCATTATTTAAAAGTGTTAGTACAAATATTGGCCGCATAAGAAGCTAACTGAGATTTCAATTTATGCACTTATACACTGAATTAGAGTCTATTTGTAGGTAATAACTAAACTGTTATTGAATTAAATCGTTATTTAATTATGTCAGCTTACGACCATTGTTGCCATTTGCAATGAAAATTCCTAAATAATAATTTTTTATTTAATAAAATAACTAAAGATACTTATGTATATTCCTGAACATCATAATTTGCTAGAACAACTTCTTCCATTTTATTTAAATCTGTTAATTATTTCATTAATTTCATTTAGAAATAATGTAAAAGTTAATAATTACATATTTTTTATTTCAATTTGATTTAAAAATGTTTTTGATTAAGAAAAAAAAATTTTGTTTTTAATTAATTTAGATTAAGGCAACTAAAATTTATATTATATGTATGTAGGTAGCTATGTATGTGTATATGTCTTTGTATTTCATGTAATTATATATGTACCTATTTATGCAGAAGACATCAAATTAAACAATAAATTTTAAGTTTTCAGTTAAATTTCCCTCAACCCCACTGAAAACAGAAAATTTCATTTAAAGCAAATAAAAAACATTTCAAAGAAAATTTCCATAGAATCCAAAAAAAAAATAATAAGAAACGTTCACGCCGCACTTCTTCGCCTACTTAAACATTTTTTTTGCCTATTTCACCTTTTTTAATTTTTTTTTTCTTTATTCCAAGTATATATATATAAATTTCCTAATACTTAACATTTCCCCGTCATTTTAATACAAAAATGACTCTAATTTGTACTTAATTAGTAAAATAAATATACCTTAAAAAAATATCCTTGAAAAATTTATTTCACTAACTAATCAAGTTTTCCTGTTACGTTTTACATTCTAGAATTTTTTTGTTCTTACCTTGTGTTTTTGGAAAATTAAAAATTTTTGGGTGTGGTGCTTTGTACAATGTTCAATAATACAAAATGTTGCAGTCCAAAATTGTATGAGATAAAATTAATTAATTTTATATGCGAATTTTTTGAAATCTTCCTTGTTTACTCCTTCTTTAAAGGGTATAACACTTCCATAAACCTCTCCATAATTTTCTATTCTTGGCTATTACTCTTTACATATTCTCGAGTCTGATAGTCGTTCTGTTTCCTTGAAGATTCCATTAAATGATCTCTGACTTCCTTAATTATGTGGCTTATTTATTAATGTAATTCGTTTAATTTATTTGCCGTACTATTGGCTGATGGTTGTAGAAGAACAAACAGTTCATTATTAGAAATTCTGTTTGGTTGAAATATGCTGTTTATAATTCGGAAGGATTTTGTTAATAAATACCTCAATAATAACCAAATTTATTTAATATTTTCTGATGTTACGAGTAATGAGTAGGCATACCTTAAAGTAGGCTTTTGATTTCTAAGTCTATATTTTTTTTAATTTTAGAGTTAATTACCTTGAAAGTTACAAAAAAAAAAAAAGAACCAGAAGCAAAAATATTTATTTTCACTATTTTCAAAAAGTACTCTTCTAAATTGCCTCTTTTATTTCACCTGTTAAAACATTTTTATAAAATTAAATTTTTTTTCTTTTTTAGTTTAACAAATTTTTTTTTTTTAATTTTGTTTTTAGAAAAGAGCTGAAATATAAACGTTTGCTGAATTATACCTACAATAGGGACAAGAAAACCAATTTAAAAAAAGGTTAAAAAAAAAAAATTTATGATACCAACGTGGAGGCATTGAAATTCGCTACTCTTGCTTACCTTTAATTTTATTTTTGCATTTAGTTGATTTTTTTCTGTTCTCTTCAAAATTTTTCATCTATTTTTCTTCTTTTACATTTTTTTTTGTTTGAAAATTATTTCTACGCTATAAAGCTTCTATTAGGTAATGTCGCGTTCCAGGGGTTGATTTTTGTGCGCTGTTTCCCTCTCATTCATTCATTTTATATAATTTTTGTTTTTTTTTTTTTGTTTTTGTCTTTAGAAAATTTTTATTCGTTTTATTGAGCCTACCATCGCTTCTACTAACATTGCTGTTTCCACTTTTTTTGTTATTGCTATTGTAGCTTTCTTGGTATGGTAAAAAAAAGCATACCTAGCGTCCGTAATTTTTTTTTGAAATGTCAAACTTTAGTCATGTGTAAAAATTTAATGAACTCGTTTTTTTTACCTTTTTTTTCATTTTATTTTTACTCAGCTTTTTGAATTTTATTTTCCATTTCTTAATTTTTTTACTGCTTTGAAATACAATTTTTGTTTTTACTCATGGTAGACTGTGTGGTGCAAAAAACAAAAAGAAAATGGTTTGAAATAGGTTTGAACATAACAAGCGGTTAATTTTTATTTTTTTCTGTTGGTTTAAAAAAGAAAAGAAAAAAATAATAATAATAAATCTTCTTTGATAGCATGTTGATTGAGTTCTTGGGGCGGATGATTGAAAATATAAAGTCGTTCAATATAATATTAATAATAATTTGGACTTGGAAAGGAAATTGCAAAATATCCGAAAGAGAAATATTTTTATATATTATAAACTTTAACAATATTTAGGGATGAATTTCAATTGATCGAAAGGGGAAATGTCCCACAACAAAACGACAACCAGCAAGGCTATTCTTTCTCTTTTGGAACAACGCTCCAATTATTGAGAAAACGCATCGGGGTCTTCTCTCCTTACTTATTACAGTACCTGCAAGGGCCGTTTATCTCTAAACCCAGTTAGCTGAGGTGTATCTTAAGCCTGCAGTATGCTTTCGCAGGGAGCCCGTGAGAATTCCCACATATTTCAAACTATTTAAACAAAATTATGAGAACTCAACATTTCCAAACAATTATTGACGATGTATCTACAATATTTGGAAATTTGTCAATATAATATAAAATGGAAAACATCTTTGGCAGTGTAATAGTGAACAAAAGAGTCACTTCTAAGTTTTGTTTTGAATTGAGGTGCAGTTGTTTTGATCAGTGGATCAGTGGTCCTCCCCAGAACTAATAAATTAACTGAAGTATCGAATATTCTGAATCACTTCTATCATATTCTGAATATTTTTAAGGAATGCTTTTAGAATAGAAAACTACATGAAAATTTGTGTAAGTACATACATACTTATAAAATAAACACTTACATTCCAATAAAAAAAAAAAATTTAATATTCGCGTGTTGTTTAAAGTTATTTTATAAAAATAATTCCAGTGGAATAACCAAATACAACCCGAACAGAAGATGATCATCATGCGTTAAGTAGAAAAATATTTTGTTTTTTAATAATGTTAATGTTTGAATTGAGCCTATAATGGGTTTCTGATTTCAGCACATTGCTTTTAATTTTATTAAAAAAAAATTTTTTTTTCTATTAATTTTTTACGATTTTTGTTGAAAATATTTTTGTTTTTCTTTCTTTTTGGTTTCCTTCAAAGCTTTGAATTTTATTTAAAAAAATAAAAACAAGAAAAAGAAATATTTTGTTTTATTTTCACATTTTTTAACGTGAAATCGCTTACGTTTCAAAATTTTTTATTTTTGAATAATGTTGCGGAAACTGTTAAGGAAACCACAGTTCAGTCTGCGAATTATAGGAAAAAAGCTTGCCCAATACTGTCATTTTATGTTGCGAAAACCTTTACGTCTCCAGAAAGAAGCATAACCTATATAAAAATTTTTCACTCACGCGTGCTCATGTTAATTTACCTTGAATGTTAAACAATTAAAATATGGCTTCATTTTTAATGGCTATGTGCGGTCCACTATTTCACTGCAGTGAATTGCTGTGCGACCTCTTTGTAAAAAAAGTACACTTAAGTAGTTTAAGATTATAATTTCGATAAATTTTAATTTTCTCCCGAAACACTTTTTTTCTTAAATTATAATTATAAAATTGAATATTTATTTTTCAAGGCAAAAAAATAGTGAAAAATTCCATATAGCTATATGTAAATTCCCTCAAACTCCAATACCATAATGATTTCAAAAATGCAAACATTTATATCCTATTCCAAATTATGCTCTGAAGCAGAAAATAAAAGTAAAAATTTCTTTTTGGAACTCAGTTGATTTTGTGTTCGTTTTTTTTTATTACCCTAGTACTTTTATTCAGACATTAAACATAAACATGAATGCATTCTAGCAAAATATTTATAAAGTCGAGTGAATTTTTAAGTACTACCGGTCAGAGACTCATTTTCCTTTCCTTATATTGCAGAAAATTTTTTGTCTAATTAATTTAACATTTTTCTTTATGAAAGCATTAAAACAAAACGATTTTTCATAAAACGCATTTTTTTTTATGAAGCAAAAAAAAAACGCAAAATTAAATTGTTTTTTTTTTTTTGTAAAACATGTTGTGTGAGTTGGGGTTAATTTTTTAGATTTAATAATTTTGGTCTTCAATTTCTTTAAGATTTAAATATCTATACAGAAAATTTAATGTACAGGATTATCTTATATGTTTATTATTGCAAGGGATAAAAGGGATGATTAAAACTTACCCCTTGGTATAAATAACTACATTAGATGTACTCATAAGACGCAAACTTCGGATACCATTTTAGAGAAAGAAAATCGCTTCACCTGACTACCCCCATGCAGTTCGACACAAAACCCCCCTATCCAAACCAGCGAACCTCCCTAGCGAAGCCCAAAAGCCAATAGACATCTTGGAAAGGTCCCCCAGGTTATCGCAAAAATAAGCCCCCAAGACACGCCTTCTCTTCCACACCTGAAACGGACAGGCACAGAGGACATGCTCTACATCCTCCACCTCCGCCACATCCCGACACCCACGACATATAATCAAATACGTCATAGCAATCCCAAGCCTCCTGGCCATTTTCACCAGAAGGCAATCAGGACCCCAACCAGTGTGTTGAGATCAGCCTTATTATATCTCAACAGCAAAACAAAAATTGCCAGTTCGCATCCAACCACCGGTTTTGTTGCAGCCAATTCCGCCGCCCTGAGCACCGCCAAAATCTCTGCCTGGAAGACCCCACATCCTTCAGGCAGCCCAATCGATAACCCTATCCCCAACTCCTCGGAGAAGACTCCCGCCCCCGTACCATCCATGATCTTAGAACCACCCGTGTAGAAGGATAACCCCTCATGCGTGCATAATCCCCCCACACTCCAATCCTCCCTCTGTGGAACCACAACCCCATAATCAACCCTCCAGTCGGTGTATGGCACCACAAAATCAGGCCTAATATCCATAGGCCGAATTCCATATTCTCCCAGAACTCTACGGTGTGTGTATTCCCTGTTTTTAAGTATGCCAATCGCTTGTAACCTCAAGGCACTCCTCGCAGCTGCCTATTTTACCTGCTCACCCAGCGGATCCAGGTCGAGAATAACCTCCAAACCCAAAGTGGGTGTAGTACGCAATGCACCCGTCACCCCAATACACGCCATACGTTCCACCCTCTCCAACTTCCTCCTTTCCCTATCCCGAAGCACCGCTGGCCACCATACCAATGCCCCATACATCAGAATAGGCCTAACCACACACTCATACAACCAGTGGACCAGTCGAGGACTCACTCCCCCCCTCCTACATTTTCGAGTGCCCCTATGATAGCCTCAACCTTTACATTATTGAAAGCACCCTCAACATCCAAGAAAGCAGCCAATGTATACTCCTTGTACTGCAGAGACACCTCCATCTGCATAACCACCGCGTCATGTAGGTGGAGGTGTCTCTGTCCGCGCAGATCTCCCTCCTCTGTAGGCATGCTGGGGATTTGACAGACCCGACTCCCTTTCCTCATTCCTTATAAATTTTTCACTAACCTCTCCATGGTCTTCAGCACAAAAGACGACAAGCTAATTGGCTGGAAATCCCTCGCGCTGACATGACCACTCCTACCAGGCTTCGGCACAAAAACCGTCCTTACCTCTCTACATTCTCTAGGGACATACCCCATATACAGGCAGCTACGAAAAATTACCACCAACCAATCAATGATCACTCTCGGTGCCCTCCGCATAATAGGCCACATCCCATCCGTTCCCGGAGACTTGTAGGGGCCAAAAACTTAATAGTCCACTGTATCCTCTCCCCCGTAAAAATTTCTTTACCTAGATTCTCGTAGATTCTAAGGGAACCGAGTGGGACAGGAGCATCCCCCCAAGCCACCGCAGCCATTTTTGACTTATTGTAGCCACCCCACTCTCCCGTCTATAATATCCCCGTCCCAATCACAAAGCCGGCGATATCCCTAAGGGAGTTGGACAATAGTTCCCGAACACTTAGGGACCCATGTCCAAGACAATTGCGGCGCCGAACAGCCAGTGCCGGACAGTCGCAGAGAATGTGCACGGCGGTCTCATCGCCACCACCACAAAATCTGCACAGGGGGGAGCCCGACTTCCCCAGCCTGTGCAGGTGGTATTTCACCGGGCAGTGCCCCGTGAAGAAATTCGCAATAGTGCGAACCCGGCCCCTGCTCATCCCCAGCAACTCCGCAGCGAATCCGCCGGAGCACGCCGGAACAAACACCTTCGCATGACGGCACCCCTTCGTGTCCCGCCAGTGACGACTGCATTCCGCCGCGAGTAGGCAGGCAAGCCTGGCCCCCACGGCGGAAGAAGGCAGACCACAGAAAGGCGGCGGCTGCACAAAGGCAGCCCCAGATCCCCTCCGCGCCAACTCATCGGCAACTTCGTTGCCCGCATGGCCACTATGGCCCGGCACCCAAATGAGCATCACTCTGTTTTCCGATGCCAATTCCATAAGTGCAGCAAGGCAGCTCCAGACCAGCTTGGATGTAACCTGAGCTGAACGGAGCGCCAGCAGCGCAGCCCTGCTGTCTGAGAACACATAGATGGTGCGGTTTCTATACCCCCTTTCCAAATTGATTCTCAGACAGATTTCTATTGCATGTATTTCGGCCTGGAACACTGTGCAATACGGGTCAAGGGTTGCATATACACGCGTGTCCGGGCGGATCCCGGAAAGTGAACCTCCATCAGCTCCCCTAACGTTTCTATACTAGAGCCAGCCCAATACCATCATCTCTTTTAACAAAACCAGGTACCAGAGGCTCCCCCGATAGTAGTTTCCTTAATCTTGCAACCTCATTGGTATTTTTCAATGACGCGCAATAGCTCCTCCAAGACCTTCGTTTCGCCGAGTACCCATCCCAATTTGCTTTTCGGGGGTTCTTAAATGGCGCTCCACCTCCGGTTGCAAATTTACTGACCATTGAAGGTCCATCACCTCACTCCTATTCCTAACGACGAAAGTAGGGTCGCAACCTCTATTACATAAACAAAGGTTAGTACCACTAAGGAAATCTACTGACGACTCACCTCGCTGATTAACATCCGAGCTTCCCCATAGAGTGTGGTGCGCATTCGCATCACACCAAGCCAGTACATCGTGTCTCCACATCCTGCGGCTCTGCCTCGCTGTCGTAGGGCATATAACATGAGATCAGAAGAAGAGGCAAATCCTTCTTGTTCCTCCTCCATCTCACCACAGTTGTATCGCCGTCACAAAAGTTATCTAAAAGAAAAAGTTTTAGTTCCTTCCTGGCGAAAATACAAGATCTCTGTCTACTTACTCCGATTTTGTAATACAGGACATAGTCCTTAAGCCTCAGGCCCCGTATTCTCCCCTTTCCATCTAACCACGGTTCCTGAATGAGCGCAATGTGGATGCCATTAGCACTCATGTACCCCACAAGATTGCCAGCAGCGACCCTACTGTGATGGAGATTGACTTGTATTACCTCCATCTCCCGAACAGCCCGCCCCAATAATCCTAAGCATCACCTTGGATAAGCTGAACCTTACCAATCCGACATTTTTCTGTATATAGGACACCGATTTCCTATTTATGCTCAGAAGGAAGTGTTGTCCAGTTTCATTCCGAGGCTCCTCCATAACCACAGTGCAGTCCTCAGCTCCAAGCTCCCGATTCTGTGCAATCAGTAGCCTGAGGACCTTCTCCGCTGCAACGTAGGGTTTGGGTACCCAGGGATAGCCCGTAGTTTGGCCCCTTCCCAGATGCCATCAAGCTTCGGCAGCGTGTCCTCCAAGAACTTCCGATGAAACAGGAGCAGCCACCGCAGGCCTCATTCGCTCCGGAATCGTGGGTTTCGCAACCTCTCTGATCTCTTTCGAGCCCAGAATCGCCTTCGCTTTCTTCATCTGCTCTATCTCCCAAAGACTAAGCTCCACCGGGGTTTTGAGCGATAGCCGCTGCAGCCTCCTCCTAGCACTGCGTAGCTTGTTACGCGCGTCCCGTGCCTGGTTCTTTAACTCTTCACCCGTAAACGGATTGATCCTGCTGAAGCCAACTTCACTCACGGTCCTGGTGCTAATGCCGCCTTCTCCCGACAGCGAAACGGAGTCAGTCTTACTGATGGTGGTTATGTCACCACCATCCTCCGTCCCAGAGCTCGAGTAAGACCTCCTCCTGTTGACCCCTTGTGAGTTGAATTCTGAGCTAATCTCAAAATCCTCCTCACACAGAATCATCGTGGATGACTAAGACCGCGATAGCGCCTGCAACTCTTCGTCGGTATTCCATTCAGTAGCATTACGTTCTTCAAGGCCTGTTTCCACCTTGAAGTACGGTCCCACTGGTAACTTAGCCCCACCTGGGGCCAAGCCCTCGCCGCCCGTTGTACGTCCGGACAACACTTGTGCTGATATCCCAGCAACCTCTTCAACACTCCTTTCCGCCATCCTTCATAATAGTTGGGTTGTGGTATTCTCTTGGTTTTTCAGACCTCCCCCTCAACCTTATCGGCATGGTTGCACCTACCAGACACTGTAAAAATATACAGTATCCGCCGACATCGCTCTTGGGTTCTTTAGTCCTACATAAGCCTCCCCACACACAGACCCTGAATCATCCTTCCCAAGACAAGTAGGAGTTGCCGCTCTCCTTTCTTATTTCCGTTTATACCGTTATGTACTGGGACCCAAATCAAGATTAGCTTGTTACACCTAATCAGGATGCCAATGGTAATAACCTATTCCTTTTGCAATTTGGACCTTACTACATCAGAAAAGAGGAGCTCCCAAAAAAGGACCATACTGTCATAAATAATGGTGATTCTGGGATGCCAGAATTCAGTTACGATCATGTGAGTTTAAATCTGTCGCTAGTTGCAACAGTCTATTTCTCTTTCTCAAAAAAAGCAACAAATAATTTCATTGCTTCACTCTTGTAATAACCTGATATTGGTTCAATTTGAATATCATATCTTCCCTATACTTAATTCAGAACATTCATACTCAAATTTATTCAAATTTCCATTTTCCAATATTCTTAATGATTTCAATTTACAAAAACTAAATAAAATCACTTTAATTTTAAGTTTTACTCAATATTTTTCTTTTTAATACTTTTTATTTTCTTAACCTTTCACTTTTCTAAATTGAATCTCTAACAAATTCCTAAACCAAAATAACAATAAAAAAAAAAGAAAATCTAATTTCCTCTTCAAAAACCCTTTTTTTTGTACCCAATTATTTGGAAAACATAATATTTTTATTAACTTAATTTGTTCATCATATTTTAAAAAGACATTTTTACTGATCTTAGAAGTCAACTTGATAGTCCAATATAAACCTTATAACATCCTTAACAATAATAATCATTTAACGTCTTCTACGCCTTAATCAATATTAAAACTAAAATGCTCTTGTCATCAGAAAAAAAAATTCTTTTAACTTTTCCCATATTTTAATAATTTCCAATTTTTTTTTATAACAGTTATTTACTTATACATATTATTATTACCGTTATTATTATATTGTGTCATAATCCATTTTATCCGATCTCAGATCTCAGTCAAAAAAAAGGAATCCTTATACTATGTTCGTTTGTATGTACACACAAGTACGTATATAGAGTGGTTTCATTCATGAAGAACTCAACATTAAGACATCCTTACATAATAATAATATGTAGATAACATTCTGTATAAATATTTTACGCACCATGCTATAAAAATCATAATAATAAATATATTATCCTTATATATCCTTCCAATAAATATATTATTATCCTTATAAATAATAAAAAGAAACAACAAAATACAGAAATTTCTTTTTGTCCTAATATAATAAATGCGATAAAATATACTTCAATATTTTTTCCTTTTTTTCACGCATTATTTATTATGGAAATATTGAAATTGACAATATTGGTGGAACAGAGACCCACAAGAAAGAATGATAAAAAGAGTAGGATATATGTAGATAAATTTTTGATTAGGGAAATTCCATACAAAATGAGAATATAGAAAACTATGAAGGAACAATATAGGAAAAAGAGTTTTTCCAATAATTGTTGAAATTCATTGAATTTCCGAATAGATTCCGAAGAAAATTTATCATGTAAGATAAAAAATATTACATTTTTTATATTGGATTGATAGCAAAAATTACAATTTTATATACATTAATGACACTATTTAAAAATCGCTCTTTAATCACAACGTCTTAAAGTAATTAAATCTAATTCTGTAAATTCCCCGATGTTTAACATGGAACGACAGACATTATAAATATGGGATAGAATTAAATAAATTAAGTATATTATGTACCTACATTATGTATATGTATATTTATATGTATGTAGCCAAAATTTTCATATATATGTAAATATTGAAAGTAAGGAATATTAAATTTATAATATAAATTTAGTATATGTTATATTTGACATTTAAATTTATGAAAATGCGAAAAAACGATAGTTCATTTGCCTTCGAAATATGTTAGAAGCCCTTCTGCGGAAACGCAACAAATATACCGTCTTCATCTGAATATTTGAAAGGTCTGAATGAAGAAAGTTTAGACCGAAATTCTGAAAATAGAACGGGAGAATCTCCAGCCATCTCTCCTGTACCAAAAAGTACATCGAACAATGACCGCGCTTAAGCAATTTTGAATAAGCCGTGAATCATAAAAGTGTGTTCAGGTTGTCAACTTTAAGGTCTGCTTTCATTCTCTATTCCAGTCTGCTGAGCCCCTTTTGACTTCCCTTATGTCTTTATTATAAGTCGTGAGAGACCGTCTGGCGCAACGATAGTTTCCTTCCTTTGGTCATATTAAAGAGGTTTTTGGTCCAACACCAACATTTTTTGTTTCTTTGTTTCAACTAGCAGAACACGACATATGAGACTGCTCTTAAGCACCTTGCGGCCATTTCCTTTCTTGCGGTTGCTCCGGCACGTAACTGACACAGGCAAATTGTCTGTGCACCTTATTACCAAGATTAAATGCGAGACGACGGTCATAACGTGTAAACATGATGGGATTAACCCAAATATTGGTGTTGTGATTGTTGCATGTGGCTGATATTCATTTGCTCCAATGAAATGTGAATAATAATTCACCACTTTAGAAGCACATGCTCTTTCCTTTTGATTCGGGACGCTTCTTATTTGTTGATGTTTGAAAATCAGACTAAAATTCAAAAGGCAACTTTGATAACTTCCATTAAAGTCATTTTTTTTTGAAAAAATTATACTCAAATCAAAAACTGCTCGTAATATCCTAAATCTCAAAAATCATTTTATTGCTTGTTTACTTAAAATATTGAAATATTAAAAATTGGATCAAGAACATACTTCACATTGTTTTATCGAATCAATTGAAAAAAAAAATATTTTTTTAAATTATATAATTAGAAATCAGTATTTTATTAACCATTACATATTATGTATGTCACACTCTTATTGTCACACTTATTTTATATTATCACCTCCTTAACACACATGTGTTATACACACACACAAAGAAATATTATAAAGTGAAAAATATGACTAATAAATTTAACGTATTCAAACATAATTCTGTACATAAATAAAATAATAATGTTATTAATAATTTTGTCTCGATGGGTTAATAAATTTGCGAAAGAAAATATTCATAAATAACGGTTTGTAATAACTAAAATAAAATAGATATTAAATCAAGTAACTCTTCAAAAATAATAACACATTTATCTAAATAAATGTCAATGTAAATCGATATTTATTTCAATACACATAATAATATTATTATGTTAGTATGTGTTGATATTAAAATTGTAAGCTAAATAGAAAATAGATATTACGTTTTAATGCATTTATAGTATTTACACTACATTTTCCATTTTTTTTTTTGCATTGCTGTTTTCCTTCTTAACAGTATTTTACATTGCGTCTAAGATTTTTCAGCAAAATAATACACATGAAATCGAATAAGCTAATTTAATTGTATTGAGAGACACAAATTAACCTATCTGGTCTGTTGAACAGGATATTAATGACTGAAAACACTAACTCTAAACATTATTTTCTTTCTATTATTTCTTCATAAACTGAATTTTTCAAGCCCTGTATAAAATTTCCTTATCCAAATTTTCAAATTACCAGTTGCATTCAGTCAGAAGGGAAAAAGGTGCATCGGATCAAAATAATTAAAAATGATTTCCGAGTTCTATAACTTTGATATCACTGAAAAGAAGAATCACGTATTTCAAACGTACTCTGGAGGCTCAGTTTTCAAAATGATTCTTAGTTTATAATAAAACCGAACGGTAGCACTCGGAAGTACCTACATTTTTTTTTTTCAATATTTTTGCAAATAAATTTTTATATACATACACTCATATACGAACGCTTTTAACCAACAAAATAAATCGGTTGTTTTCTAATACACTATAATAATCAAATATTTTGTCTCATTTTTACAGTTATAATGTAAATTTTGCATGTTTCTTCCCCTGTTATATTTTATAGCTATATCAACAACAAAATGCCTTGTACTTAGCAAACATACAAAAATACTCAAAATGTTATAATGAATAAACTAATATATAATATGTATATTACAAATATCATATAGATTTTATATGATAATGCGATAATAAATAAATAAACTGCATATAAAATATTGTTGTTATAATAAAAGTGTGTGATATAACAAAAAAATTAATTCATAAACTCCCAAGGGAATAATAAAAAAATATGTAGGTATATATAAAAATTTTTGAACTTCTATTTTATTTGTTATTAGCCATTTAAAAAAAAAAATTCACTTTTGTATAAGACTGGGTGGTATAGGGAAAAGGAAAAAATTATTTGCTACTGCTATAAAATGTATAACAGTATTTACAAGAAACAATGTGAATTTGTATGAAGTTTTAATAAACTAGTGTACTAAATTTCTAGCACTAAAATTTTATGGTTTCGCGGTTCAAAGGGAATTAAAACAATTTGCACTTTACTATTTGTCAGGGATGAGTTCATATATTGTGTCACAGTCAAATTGAATCCGCGTCGACTCCGCCATATATGCGTGCAAATGAATCATTCAAAGAGTTGTATAACAACTGCCACACCAATTACCTACCTCTTGGTGTTTCAAATATACTCAGCGAATAATAATATAATCAGCGAAACTTAAAAAATCCCCTCCTTTCTTATAAGTCCTGTTAAAACTTTAAAAGATTTATACTATCCAATATTTCGAATACAAACATTAGGTACCTAAACAATTTTGAAATAAATTTACTTAATAATTAAAATCTCCCCAAAACAAATCGTTATGCAATATAATTATGTAATTTTGATAAAATCTCAATTTTAATCTCCATTTATATTGTGTTATGAGCAAAAATATAAAATAATTTATTACCCTAAAGAAATTATTATTGAAACTTCCGATTCCATAAAATATTTTGCACTATAGGTACATTAAATAACCAGCTAATTAACCAATATGCCACATAAGAATATGACCGGCCATATATATACATGATAAAGCAATAAATCTACAAAAGTTATAACAATTATCTTTCTTCAATATTCCTTTTTAAAGTCTCTAATAGTCTCTAGCATTTCATATCAATAAATCTTTACAAAATAATTAACAAAATATCATAGAATATTAATAGTTAAATTTTCCTGATTATCTTATATTAATAATTAATTAATTATGTTCAATATTCGATTACGTATATATATAGACACCGACCTGATTACAAAAACCAATTTGTACTACTTATACCAAAAAAAAAAAATTGGTTATCCTTAACAAGATTGTAGCAAAATATTGTCAAATCATCAATGTTAATGATGATTAAAAAAAATATAAAAGTATAAACAATATTCTCCTGCTCTTCTCTTCAATATTTTCAATTTAATCTCATTTTACCTAAATATGTATATAATAACAAATATACAAATAAATTATATAATAAGACAAATAAATCATGAAACCACAGGAATGATGATTTGATAATTCATTTAAGCCATGATCCTTTTAAATTAACCCTAAAAAACTTCATAATTAATTTATTGAAAGTTTTGTTGTTATTTATTTTTTTCTCTTTGTTTTGCCTTTCTCTCTCTCTCTCTTCTACCAATATCATTTATTTGTCATTTTAGTCAATATATACAATGTCTTCGAACTTTTATCAATGTCAATTATATAATAATACAAATATGGCTATATGTTTGTGAATTGTGTACACAATATTCTAATCGTTATTATTTATTATAAACATTATTACATAATTATTTTGTTATCCTTGTTTATTATCTTGGTAAACTTGAATAGTTTTGTGTAAATGTATATGCATATATAGAGTTTTTATAAAGTGTATTCTTTGTAAGGATGAATGTTTTCAAATGAAATTTTTATGAAAATATTTTTGAAAATCTTTTTTTGTACTTGAGCTCTTTTATATTCTAATAGTAAACATTAACAATTAACATTTACATAATACATACATATAATGTTACTTAATACAGATTAGAAAATTTTGAAGAAATCCTCTCCCTCTCTCTCTCTCTCTCTCTCTCCGCTTTGATCCTTTTTTCGTTTATTATTGTGCAGTGTAAATGAAAATTTCAAAACCCTGAAATTGACTTGTACAAATGAAATATTTTATTTAGTATTCAAAAAGGAAACTTAATAATATTTTTTGTTTTTTTGGATTTCAAACCAGAAAAAAATTATCTTGTTAAAAATCGTATTTTGTAAATATTGAATTGTTATACAAGATGCTTACGCAACTGTTTACGAAATGGTACCGAAGTAATCTGTTCTCGGGACAGTCATCTCAGACGTCTATCTTCGACGTTATAACTTCGATTGTGAATATAAAGTGGTGTTTCCTGACCGACGCATGTGGGAACAGAATGTGCAAAGTTTTTGAGATTGGTTCGGGTGTATTGTAAGCTGATGGCTTCAAAACGAATGCGGGATAATTGGCTTTGTCGGGTATGGGGTACGGGGGAGCACGCGTATAAACGTAATCTCAGACCCTTTTTTCTCGGTGTTTTAAACTAAAATACATGCAATAGAAATTTAGAAAGGTAACATTGGAATTCAACCACATAAGTACTCTCAGACACTCTGGTGTCTCTTGGTTTTCCAGTCTTCTTAGGCTACATCCAAGCTGGTTTGGGACTATGAGAGTGTATGCACTGCTGAAGTTAACATCAATGAACTGAGTAACGTTCAATTTAGCTCCAGGCACAGAAACAATAAGATTGCTGAGACAAGTTGATGTTCTATTTGAGGAAGAATCAAGTCTTTGCTGGCAAGCTACTGGGAGGTGTTACTATGCGAAACTCTTTTGTCTTTCTCGTACTACTACTGACATTTTCAGTGGGCATTATCCGGTAAAAGAGTGTCTATTATCAATTCGAACGAGACTATGGACAGCAAATTATCATTTTTAAGCTGAAATTTTCTTGGAAGTTTTTAGATTACTCCAAATTTTTTTTCTTTATTTTAGCCATAGAACTAATTTTCTCCTCATCAATTGAAACACACTTTAAAAACGTAAAACAAATATTCGGATTACTTTTTTTAGGTGCAAATTATTTCTAATAAAGTCTAACAAACTATGGTCATTACCCTCAATTAGTCTTTTTTATTTTCACTTTTCATATTCTAAACCCATTTTTATATACTCTTCTGTTATAAGCTCTGAAGGGAGTTAGATTTATATGCTTACAATTATTCTACATTTTTTATATACCTATCAAAACACATACATGTACGAATTCAGAATAAAACTCAATATTTTATTTAGCAATCAACCGGAAGATGAAATATAATATCTCTTTAGTTCTCCTAACTAATTACAAAAGAATAACAAAAGAAGTTGAGTGAAATTATGAGACGAAATCTATACAAACAGAATGTATATGAACGAAATATATGTATAGATTGCAAAACAAACAAACAAATAGAAAATCCTGCAAATATACAAAAAAAAGGATAAAAATAGAAAATTAGAGTCAATCTTTAAGTTAATAATAATGATGATGGTAACAACAAATAAAATAATATGGAAAGAGACAAGCATATTGGAACCTTAAATAGCATGTTGAATATATTTTACGAGTTTCTAAATCTATTGGAGAGTAAATGTATGCAGGATCGCAGGGAAATATTTTAACATCAAATGAATAATAATAATATAGAAAAGTAAAAATCATTTAATGATGATTACTAATAACAAAAATAAACAGGATCTCTTCTCTCTTTTTATACTTATAAATAAAAAGCAAACAGAGCAACAAGAAAGAAGTAAAATCGGATAAAATACTAGAGTAGGGAAGAGGTTTTACAACATACAAAAATTGTTTTTGACCTCCGGTTTTGTTGTTTTGTGCTCCTTCTTCTTATTATTAACCTATAAGCTGAAAGAAGGCCTAAATTCCATTACGTAGATCCTTATTGTTTTTATTTGTCCTTTTTTTTCGTATATTTTTTTTTTTAGTTTGTTTGTTGTTGTTTCCTTTTTCCGTATCTTAAGCAAAAAACAAAAGCAGAAAAAAGTAGGAAAAATAATTTGTAACAAAGTTAAACCATAGAGTAAACAATGTAATTTTTTCCTAATAAAATTTTCACTTCCTTTTTATATTTGTCTGAGATCTTTTCTCCATTTGCTTCTAATGGTTAAAATATTCAAGACCGAAAATGAAAACAGAAAAAAACAAACATTGCGATAAAGTCATTTAAAAGTGTGGAACTTCATATGGAGTATTTAAACTTGAAATAGCCATTTTCCTTGTACAAGCTTTCCTACATACGCTATTAATTTCTCCCTAAAATTCCCTCTATAGCCCTTTTAATAGTAGCTTCAACATTAAATTGTTTATTTTAAAGATTTTGAAAGCATAATTAGAAAGTAAACGTTTGAAAAAAATTACAAAAGTGAGACGTTAAACAGATATATCTAGAATTAAAGGAGGATGCAAAGCAGTGGTTGAAATTGATTTGATATTATGGTTACGAAATAAATTGAATAAAGAAATTCGATTAGAAGAATTAGTGAAATCCTAAACAAATTTTTGTGAGCTTTCATGCGATGTCCTAACTACTCGTAAGTTTGCAAATATATTCCCATACAATCTCGATTATGAGCAAATACCTGGAGACAACTATCGAGGAATTTTACGTGAACTATTCATTGCTGGGACAAATTCATCCAAACGATTTGTGCCTTCTGGAGGCCAAAGCAGAATAGTTACACAAAAAATGTAAAAGGTAGTCAGATTTACCGAGTTTATATAGAAGATAGAAGCCAGTAATAGCATGAGCCCGATTATAATCCATCGTCACCAGCTCTAATCTCGAGAAAAATAAATGCAATCTTTGATGGATGCAGAAGCCGGAAACCTTTATTAAAGAAATCGAGGGGAACTTTCTAAAATAATGGCAAATTTGTGTGTTGAAATTTTTTTAAGATAGGAAAGTTTTAAACATAACGGGGGCTAGACGTATATGTACATCCCAATGGAAGTTACTGCAGTTTTTAACTTCAAATCAGACTCATGTTTTCATCATCTCGATATCAGTTTCGAAAAAGTCATCAAGTCAGAATTTTCTAACATTTCTGATATACTTTAATTTCACTCATTCATTATTTTTAGCACTCATATACAACTCCTCTTCAGCTTTTCA
The DNA here is from genome assembly GCF_029603195.1 of Condylostylus longicornis. Taxonomy (NCBI): domain Eukaryota; kingdom Metazoa; phylum Arthropoda; class Insecta; order Diptera; family Dolichopodidae; genus Condylostylus; species Condylostylus longicornis. The sequence continues at coordinate 2,206,985 of NW_026577974.1, forward strand.
TTACTGGGTCGATATCTAACACATTGTAACACATTTATTGTATGGCTGGCTCTATATCCAACATGGACATTTCCGTATCTTTTGTTTCCATGACTTTTTTTTTAGAATGGTTTAATTAAACTTATGTCCCTTTTTTTCGTGCTGAAAAAAAATATAAAGAATTTTTTTTTTTCAAAATTCAAATTTTGTATGTATAATGTATACATTCCCTATTAGCATAAATTGTACTTGTTTATGAATAAAATGTTAAGAAATATTATATAGGCACTTAAAATTTCAAAAAAAAACAAAAAAAAGAGATTATATTAACTCGTAATTCTTAAAATCAACTTTTAAAGAGAGATATCCTTCCTTTTTTCTTGCTTTGTTTTCGAAAAGGATATTCATATATTTTGCTTTTTGTCCTCCTTCTCTTTTATTTGTTTATTTATTTATTATAAATATGAATACTTAATTGGACTTAAAAAGCTTTTTTTATTAATAAAAAAAAAATATCAGTTAGCCAAAATACCTGTAGGGTATTTTGCAATCCAGCCTGATACTTACATATTAAATCCATTAAGCCATTATTTCTTTAAACGTACAAGTTTTACAGTGATGTTGCTTTCGAATAACAACCAGTGCGCTGTTATACATATATCCGTATACCTCCTTGCGATTTCTTACAAAAAACTTCATATCCTGTAGCCGCACTAAAATTATTCAAAAAATTTCCAGATTCTTCTTACTGTTCCGATATTTCAATTCCATTATTATGTTTAGTTCCCTTCTATACTGTACTCAATTTCCATTTTCCAATTATAGGAATCATAAACGGAGCGCGGACCCTTGTCATGAATCATAATTTTGCTACGTACATTTCTGTAAGGATATGAAAATTTTTTTAAATACATAATATTTTCTTTTAATGAATTTTCTTTTTTGTACTAAAAAGCACCTTTATTTATATTGAAATTTTGATTGAAGCTATATGCAAAGCATCAAAAAAGAACAAAATAAGAAAAGGAAAAATAAATGAAAAAAAAAATAGCCATTAAATTTTAAATGGTATTGCATGAATTTTTTAAGAGAATATTTTGTTTCCTTTTCTTTCCTTCTTTACAACGTCAACAAAAAATAATATTATCCTTTTAATAGCACTTTTAAAAATTAAGTGTATACAACAACTTGTTGATTAAAATAGAACAGAAAAATCATCATTAAATTGTAAAATGTTCATTCGCTATTGTATATACAAGCATAATAATTTGTTAGAATGAGTGGCGCTAGAGATTATTAATAGAATAGCAATAAACAAGTTTTTGTCCATATAATTTTATTTATTTTTAAAATTCTATGAAAGCAAACAAACAATATCAAGAACAAAATGGAAACAGAATCATTTTAAAAGATGTCCTTTTTCCCTGGTTTTTCATATTCATGGCTTTTGTGTATTTGAGTTTGTTTCACTATTCAAAAAAAAATTTGAATTGCAAAACAAATTTCTATTATCTTTTCTAATTTTATTATTGACAAAGCGAAATTCAAATCAAAACTGGTAATAGTATTAGATTTGTAAAATTCAGAATGACGACGCGACAATACCGAAAATTTTGCAGCTTTATGTTGCGTACCATATGCCGTATGTACACTCAAAGATAGTCTTCAAACCTGAGCCAATTAAAAATTGCTTCAATTTTAGATAAGCAAAAAACTTGGCTTAATTATTTTATATTCTTAGGCAGGTAATATTAGGAAACGCATAAATGCGCCTTTCTGAATCTGAAAGGCTTAAAATACTGCCGTCCTAAAATTGTACAACTAATTTAAATTATAAAATCGAAGAGCCTCCCAGCCAGTATTCTTAATTAAATTGAATGGAAGTAAACGCCAGAAAGCAAGATTAATCAATTTAAAAGGAGGGAAGCAAAAATTTTATTTAAACTTCTTTTTTATCAGTCGTAATTTGCGTGACGTGGAATACGTTAGATTTAATTCTAGTCGTAGATATTTCGCAATTAAAGAGTTACGAGTTCGGAATATGCGTACGTGCTAGTTTTAATTTTATTTAAAAGGGTCTGGAGTGTATTTTTAACCCTGTGAACGAAGGTCCTTCCCCTATACGTTAATTACAACGGACAATTGTAGTAATTTTAGCAAATTTATTATAGGTGCTATGGTTATTAATACAACAAAAACACTCAACACGTGACCGTAACATGCGTTACTAATATTAATGTTAAATGAGATTATGATAATTATATTTACCTTAATTTGCACGTAACTTAATAATTTTAATAATCACAATCAATAACATGAAATACATTAATTTTTATACCCAAAAAAAAAAGGCCAAAACACTTTAAAATAAATTATATTAAAAAACCATCAATATTAATTGACACTAGTGTTAAAAATTTTTTAGATACTAATTTAATTAATTCGCGAAATTCGACAGAATATTAAAATTGAACATTATTTTATAACCATAACTAAAATACTAAAAGTAAATAGAATAAATTTGAATAATTATCAAAATTATTATGATGACTGCAGTCTATAAAAATTAATTTCTAATTTAATGAACATTAAGTTTTTTTTTCCGAATTAAAATTTTTATTGTATAAACAATTGGAAAATACAATTAGAATTGTCACTTGTAGGGTACAAAATCATTGATTGTAAACTGTTGATTAAGAGATAACAGAAATAACTGTAATTAAAATAATTAAATTACAGTTAAATAACGAAAATGTAAACTTTGATATGAACAGAATGCTAAAAATTCTTTGTTATTGTAAGTAATTTTTTATGTTTTATCTGTCGACACTTGTATTAGTTCTAAAATGGGGTGTTTTCGAACTTAAATTTACCTTCCAACAGAAGTTCGGAAATGTTGCTTTGCTGTGCTAGAAAAAAATTTAGAGGTTGGATTTGAAAGGTATGCAACAATATATACCATTATTTAGAAAATTGAAAATAGCTAAAATTTTTATTCCTGAATGGGGTCAAAATCTCAATATTTTTCGAGACACAGGGTAGAGACTTTACTAATTTTCAATGATTTCGATCTGAGATAGATAGGAGCTTCAAACAAAATTTTTTTGAATGTAGCCGCTATCTTCTTTATTCTTGTACTTTCAGACTAACAAACGATAAAAAAGTTTTTCTTAGAAATGAGATAATTTTAGGGGGATGTGCCAGCCAATATGCCAAATATGTTTTGGCTTGATTCCTATAAATAGCATCGCAGTTTTTATGCTAACAAGAGTGAGGTTTACTTTCATCTTGAATTATTTTATTATAGCTTCAAATTTCTATTATATACTGCCAGCGTTTGTAATCATTTCAGAAATTTTGTATCACTTTTTTTAAGAAATATCACTGAATTTGAAATTTATGACTGATCACTATTACTTCCTAATTCTCACTGTCAATCATTTAACATATATTTAATTCAACTTTAAGGTCACACGCGGACAAAAACTTGGTATACTCATTTATGTAATTAATGGTACCTTATAAATTGTACATAATTGGGTATAAAATTATTCGTGCATTCAACTTTGATTTATCAAGATTCTACATATATGAAAAATAGTTTAATCAATTTAATAATACCATTTATAATTCACATGAAATTAATAACAGAAATTTTAAATTTTTATTATAATTAATAAAACCTTTCGCACCCAACCATTATTGGAGGAGAATAAAAAAAAAGCCAACTCATTAATCCATTTAATAGGCAATTCTAAGTAATTGCAATTTTTTTTTTGTTATATAAAACATTAAAATTTAAATTAGTTCCGGTTGCGGTCTATTGAATTTAGTTTATTTACTTTAAAACATTTTTATTACTTTAATTTTAATTAAGCTGTTAAAATAAATGATTTCATCCCATTCATTGCTTTTATTTTTTTTATGATAATTCAATTTAAACGAATATTTTTATAATCAAAAGCTAATCTCAACACTCACATGACAAATTATCTCACGATAAACAAATAAATAAGAATGTTTTGATAAAAATTTTAGCACAAGTTCTAAATATTTCGAAGAATTTCTCTAATATAAATTGGAGGTTTACAGTTCAGAACTGGCATAAAATTTCAATTGTGAATACTGAAAAATAAAATAGTATGAAATTATATTTATTAGTTTTGATTGTTGTCGCCCTATTTGGCGCTTTGGTAAGTATCAAAAACTGTACTTTTATAAAAATTTTAAAGCAAACAATTTTCTTTGAATTTCTAGTACGCCCAGACGACGACAACAGTAAAACCTCCATGTACTGGTGGTGGTGCAGGTGGACCTGGTGGTAGAGGAGGACCTGGACGTCCAGGTGGACCAGGAGGTCCACCAGGTGGAAGACCTCCACCAACTGGTAGGAATTATTATGATATAATTTGTAAAAGTTTAACAAAAAAAAACCAAATTTTTTAGATTCGTCTGGAAGACCAATTCCACCATCTGGTAGACCACCAACAACAGCTGCATCTGGTTAATTATGCAACATTAAATGCATTTTATAAACCTATAATATGGAATTGAAATTATGCGATATATGCAACTTCTAAAATATAGTCAAATAGTCAGCCTTGAATTTATTGATTTTTAATTTTATAAAAATAAACAGGAATCGGGAAATAAAAAATGTACAAAAATTAAAATTGATTTTTTGTGTTCTGTAATTTTAATTTTAAAAACTGAAAAATATTATAGCAAAATGATCCGTTACCTTATTTTCTTTACATACTAGCTTGTTCTGCCTGCATATTTCCGTTTCAAATTAAGTTTTGATAAACTCTAGGAAATTACTTACACTCACATAATAAAATAACGTTTGTTATTTTGTTACGTGAGTAATTTTTTCAATCTCACTCTTCAAGAACAGCTGCTCAAAAGACAAAAAAGTTATAAACTTACATCTCAATTTATACTCGCTCTTATAACGTCAATTTTAATGCGATTTCATGTACTTCGAAGAGTTCTACATTTAGGGTCATCTTGCTGGTCTTCATACTATTTCAATTAAATTGTTTAACTATTTAAATGAAATACCCTTCTAAATTTGTCGCATGCAACATTGCGTAACTGATAATTTTTAGTATACCTAAAAGGCACTAAAAACTGTATAGTGTCATAACTGCATAATATCATAGAATTGTAATGTCAAAACTTCTACTACCTTACTATCGTTTTACGAAGTCGCTAATAATAATTTTAATATTACCAACTACTAGTAAATACTGTAATGTATGCGACATTACGATAATCTCGTTTAGTATTTCATACAGCCAAATTACTGAGAATTGAAAAGAATTTTATTTAGAATGAGAGACTGCCACAATATTTTACAAAATGGGATTTGTTCTCTCATTGTTATTTTACTCCATAGTAGGCACTATATAAAAGAACCTAAAAATATTAATTTATTTTTTTCCTAAAAGTGGCATTAGTGTTCATATATCCACTTATATAACTGATATAGACGCCAACCTTAGTTCCGGGTCTGATCTAGTAAGAGAGATATAAAACCAGTTTTTTTTATTATATTTTAATATTTTTACTATTCCAGTTCCAGTTTATTTTTATAACAATAAAAATGCATGTCAAATATTTTCAAATTCCATGTTTTAGTACAATTGTTAAATCGGGTAACTCTTATAATTAACCGGATGGTGGTGGAACTGGTGGTCTTCCTGGTGGTGGTGGAATAGGCCTTCCAGATGCGTCTAAAAAGTAAATTAAATGATAATATACATAGCAGTATCATAAATTTTAGAAAGCAGGGTTCTAATTGAATTATTATCCGAATTTTGTGATTTTATTGCAGATCGCATATCATATAAGCAAGGTTATATGATAATATCAAATTTCTCATATCGACTTTTCGGTGGAAACGCACTTTTCCATGGCAAGGAAGCGTAAATTAAATATTTATAGAGAGATGTTGATTTGTCAAGCAATGTGTATATCTCAACCTTAGCCGAATCGATTTCGATGAAAATTTATATCCGATTTTATTTTAGCTATGTCACGAATTAATCATCTTTTCGGATATGTAAAGCTTTAGAAACTGGACCTTTTTACCGGCCGATTTTTTATTTGTGATCATATCTAAAGAACTAATTGACGAAATTTCCTGAAATAACTGACAAACTTTTCAAGATATCCGATATTGCGTTTTTCTAGCTATGTTAACTAGAGCTCTACATAATTGTGGTCGATTATGCGCTGGCCACATCAGATTTTTTTTTTTTATTGTTGAATCAAGAAATTCTTACCAGTTGGTGGTGGCCTACGTGGACCTCCTGGACCACCTGGACCTCCCGGACCTCTTGGACCTCCTGGACCTCTTTGACCTCCTGGACCTCTATTGCCACCGGTACATGGGGGTTTTACTGTTGTCGTTTGGGCATACTAAAATTTGATTGATATAAAATTTAAAAAAAAACGCAAAATTTATTAAATAATACCAAAACGCCAAATATGGCCGCGACAATCAAAACTAATAAATATAATTTCATATTTTTATTTTTAATATTTACAATTGAATATTGATTCTAGATCTGAATTATAACCCTCATAAAATACTCCAATTTATATTGTCAAAATTTTCCAAAAAATTATTGAAAAATTTGCCAAATTTTCCTAAAAACATTAAAAATTTCTTTACTAGTGGTCAAAAAACTTGTTAACATGCACATGTTGTGATCAGTCGTGTTCTTGTTTCATATTAATGGACTATCATAAAAAAATTTACATGAATATAGAAACAAGTAAATAATTTTGATAATTGTGTAACATCAAATATTTAATATATTAAAATAATTCCAAAATATAATTGGGAAATGGTTTTCAAGGTACCAACAAGCGAAAATAACTCACAATATAGAATTTGTATGGGTACCTACTTTTTATAAGAAAATAGTTAAATTTAATATTTACTACAAGATATTAATGCTATAGGTCTAAATGGCTCTCTTTGTTTAGCGATTTCCTCGTCTATATGCCGCCGTAAAGGCTCTTTCGTTCAGCAATTTCCTCGCCTCTTTCGTCTAATTCTGGTGTACCCCAGATTAGTCAATTAAGTCCACTGCTGTTCATAATTTCAATTAATAATATTGCTTCCATGCTAACGCACAGTGAGGTAAAAATATATGCTGATAACATGAAAACTTTCAAAAAAAATAAGCTCTGCAAATGATGCGATGTGTCTTCAGAATGATGTTAAGCGCTTCTACGGGTGGTGCACAAGTAATAACCTAAAAATCAAAGTAAGTAAATGTGCACAAATGTGCTTCTCTAGGCAAAAACGGCCATTTTTTACAAACTATACTTTGAATGGCTAAGCTTTTAGTCGAGTTGATTCAATAATGGACCTGGGTGTTTGCTTCGATAGCAAGTTATCATTCATAAACCACTACAATCATATCATATGCATACCTTAAAATCGCTCTACACATGCCTGGTCCGTCCTCATCTTGAATACAAGTATAGTGAAGCATATTCAAGACCTATTACGATACACATATTAAAAGGATTGAGTCTATTCAAAAAAATTTTTTAAGGTTCGCACTGCGCCTTCTTCCTTCGGAAAACCCCATCATTCTTTCACCTTACGAGCACAGGCTCAAATTAATTAACCTACCCACACTTAAAGACGTGACGTCGCGGATTTGTTATTCGTTTTTCAGCTTATGAAAACTGACTTAATCTCTCGCCACATTTTAAATAAAATAGTGGTTAACTCCAACTTTAGGTCTCGTTCCCTTGATCTTTTCATGGTTCCTTTTCATAGGACCAATTATGGGAAACATAAACCTGTCAGCAGAATGCTGCGTTTATGCAACAAACACAAACACAAACTAGATTTTTACATGAAGAAAGACAAGATGAAAAAGCTTCTATTTACCTATAGTTAAGTATAACCCTTTTCTTTATTTTAACAAATTCTTGTTTTATAGTTTTTCATTGTACACATATAACATTTTATCATTATGCGTTATTTCTCAATTGTTTAAAGCTTCAATACGTGAAATGTAATAACCCCAAATTCGATGATAATGTTGGAAACCAAAATTATCCAAGATATTAAAATCATTTGCTCTACATTCGAGCAAATCTACACAAATAAAAACATAAAGTGTTATTGACTTAGTCATCAATTTTAATGTGCTGAACACAGAATTTTTTATGTACACATACAACATTGAGAAATAATTGAGTATATTTCAAATTTTTTCCTTAATTCAACTAATTATTTAATAAATTTGCTAATTTGTGGCATTTTTATGACCACACATAAACTATAGGAACTTTTCTAAAAAAAAAAATCTCTAAACATTGGAAGTCTCAGGTAACAATTTATTTAAAAAATTAATGATTTCTATTAAGTGATTTCGATTAAGAGAAGATCACATTGACCATAAAAATAATCCAATACATTAGATCAAAAGCTCTCAACAAAAAATTTTCATTTCCTATACATAGGGAGACGATGTGCCCCAGATAACAAACCGTCTATTCTTTTAACATTACAAATGAAATACTAAATCTGAACATGTTTTAAAAATTTTATGATTTTTACATAGCTTTTTTTAATATAGCACATTAATTTAGCAATTACAACTATTTAAATAGGCAATACTTTTTGTGTCAAAAAGAATATGATTAAAATATTAATGATTTCCGCTAGTCTTTTAGTTATAGTCTGCACTATAGTATAAATACAATGAATAATGAAAATATTTTATTAGTACAAAATTAATTTTCAATATTAATTTCAATATCACATTAAATTTAAAATTTTTTTAAGGGTTTAATTTTTACTCAAAATGAAATTTTTATTCTGGTTTGTCGTTATTTTAGCCATGCTAGGTGCCCTAGTAGATGTGGTAAAATTTTCAAAATAAAAACTAATCTTGATATTAATTGAACACTTCATATTAATTTCAGAGCACCGCAGCAGCCCAGAATAACAGGAAGAAAGGTAATATTAATAAGAAAGGTTCTTAAACTTGAAACACTAAATGGAAACAACTTTCCCATTTCCATACCTTACCTCCATTTTTTATCCACCACTTCTTTTCCACTTCCTGTGTTGCTGATATTATTCTAGATTAGAAATTATATTAACATTAAAATTTCCTTTGCAGATTCTTCAGAAGAAAAGCATCGTAGAAGAACTACCACCACTACTGCAGCAGCTCATTAATAAACTTTACATCTCTTATATACATTCATTAAAAGTTGCTGTTATAATATTACATCAGTGGATATTGCTAATTATATCACACAGTTGATCAGTTTTTAATTTAATTTATGACTTTTAAGAAATTCATTAAAACTAAATGCAGTAAAATAAATTTTGTTTTTTCATAAAAAAAGAGTGATCATACTTAACTCTTTATATCTTCATCTATTACCACATATTCGTATCGTTGTTTCCGTTTGTAAACTACTAATATGCTGGTTTGGAAGGTTTAAAACAGGTCTAAAATACACTTAATCGTATTACCTTACTGACACTGAATTAAACTAGGTTAAATCCTGGTTGTAATCGATAAAGGTGTCATTTTCAAAATTGCACGAAAACTCTTTTCGGCAGTAATGCGTGGGAAATTGCTTTGGCTTCGCGCTGTCTTGTAAATAATTTTTGAATTTATGTATGCAGTATGCAGGCAGTTGGCTAGACCACATAATAATATTAACTATCGCATTGAAATGCTTCCATGTGATACAATCGGTACCACGTAGCGATTACCTCTGCAACCCTTTTCCAGGGCGAACTGGTTCTATAATCAATACCATCTGTTATACTTCATCTTCATTCAATTGCTTCTGAATCAGTGACGCATTATTCTATTCATGTAACAAAAATGAATCAATCCGTGCCAATAAATCAGTCCAATAATTCATTTACTTTACCTAATCTTAGGTATATATAATTTAACCAGTAAATCCTCCAAAGATCATAGACTTGACCAGTAATTCATAATTGAAAGGAAAAATAAAATAATAAAAATAAATGTTCAAAAAACGGTTCCATTACATTGATGCCTCTTCAAAAAAGTTAAAATGGGAAGCAAACAAATATTATTAAAATATTTAAAAAAAATATATATAACGAGTCCTTTTTTGATGACATCCTATTAAGTAAACAAAAACAGAAAAAAAACTTTCATATGAATATTTCATGACTTTTATTTTCAAGTATCCCTGTACACCCTTTAAAAAACAACAACAACAACAAACGTAATGTATATGAAATGAGAAATGATAATGCCGTATACATTTTGAAAAACTAAGGCAGAACGAAAAATTATTTGTATTCTTGATGAATGCATTAAATTTGAAAAAAAAAAAATCATTTATTCGAGTCCTTTTTGAAAAAAATAAAAGTATCATGTGATTTTTTTCCATTTTCCATTTGTTTTTTTAATAAAATGAATGAAATATTTAATAAATATGAATAAAATGGAGGAAATAATTTTTAAGAGAATCCTTATGGTGAAGAAAATTAAGAAAAAAAAGAAAAAATAATGTTTGCTATTGAATTTTAATGAAATTCATTGTTAAAATGAGAAAAGAAAATTCGTTTTTTTTTATTGTTTTGTTTTTCAAAGAATCGTGGATTTTAGTAACAAATTTTAAATGATTTTATTATTGTTGTTCTAATTGTTATGAATTTTTTACGAATCCTTTTGATATTTTGAGAAAAGAGAGAACAGAAAAAAAATTTAACTATAAAATAAAATTTTCAAGTTTATTCATTCAAATGCAAAATACCAAGAATATGTTTTGTTGTTGCCATTATTAAAGAAATGCAAGAGAAAAAAATTAGATGTGTTCAACACGTAACCGACCGCATTAGATTAGAATAGGTTAGGCTGACGCGAAATAGACTTAGACCAAGTAGCCCTGTTGTTATATCACCAGATCGCCATATCCCCACCGTAACTTACATTCGCTATAAAGAATGCGACCCAAGGAGCCTCTGCCGTCCCAGAACCAAAGCCTGGTATAAGCATAGGAGAAGCTGCCGTTTTCTCCTACTCCTCTTCCTCGTTAGAATACCTAACGTTAGAAATGGTTAGCGGGACGTCCAACCCTCCTGACGTGTTCATCAGTCAGACAACCCAATTAAACAACAGTTTGCACATCCTCTCATTTTGTTAGAACCAAGACTCACTCAATCCCTGACGAGCTTACCCCCTCTGTAGTTTCCTTGTAACCTAAATCAGGTAAATTTCGAAAGATTGCACCATCTTGTTGAGAAACAACCTGCTATCGCGGACTTTTGTTGAAGCAGACGTCTCCCCCTCCAACATTCTTATCGCTGCACGACTGTCAGTAGCAATGCTGATACACCTACATGTTATCACATTGCCCGCCAGCCATTTTAAACAATATAGCGACTACCTCCGCCTAGAAGACACAGCAGTTGTTTGATAGAAAAAAAAAGATCTCCCCATCAAATAATTTATTGCCATTACTTTTTTTAAGGAGTTGGATTTTCAAGAAAACTACTTCCACTTATTAGTCCTTGGTCTTCACGAAAGCCTTAAATTGGTAGGTAAACTTAAATTCTATTGTTAGATAATCTGATATATATTCAAAGTTTGATATTGCTTTTATAATAAAAGATCAGTGGCAGTAATTTGTACAAATACAAGTGTTTTCAATTATTCAAGCTCAAAAACTAAAGTCAAGATACAAATTTTCACGAATTTCATGCCTTTTAAACCGAAGATGTTGTAGATATTCCAGACATAGTGCAGAAACCGATGGGTCGGCAGACCAAATTCTTCTTTGAAATCTCCTCTGCTTTCTCACCTCATTTCATATACATTTCGGTTGTTAATTTCACAAGTGGAATTTGATGCGATTACAATGCCCTTCTTGTTGTATGGAATGCAGTCAGTTAAAAGAAACGATAAAAATTTATTTTCCGATTTTTGTCTGTTTAGTTTTTTGTTTATTCTTATGATATTCTAAGAATATACATATAAATAAAATAAATTGTATTTCATTTAATAAAAAAAAAACATTTGTGTAGGAGATAAACTTGAGAAGGAAAAACAAAATTTTGAATTTCTGCTTCTAATTGAACCAATTAGAAATGTAAATTTAATGATATCTAGGATTTAATAGGAAAAAACTTTGAAATTTTTTTTAGGGAAAATTTTTGTGTTTCCGATGGCAGTTAATAATAGTTTAAAATATTCGAAATTTTTATTTATTTCTTCATGTTTTCGAAAATTTAATTAAAATGTTCATAAGGTAAAATTCAAATGAATTCCTATAATATTATTCAAATATCAAAGCAATGACAACATTGTACTCGAATATATTATTTTTAGCTTTACAATAAAATCTTTTATAGGTATGTAAAAATATTGGGTATTTTAAAGATAATTTTCCAATTATGTTGTGTATTGTCAAGAATATTGTTTATGATATACATAACAATATACACAAAATACAGTGTTTCGAGTCAATTTCATTTTATAGAAGCATTCTTAAGTATTAACGGCAATAAAAGCATAATATTCAAGAAATAAGAGAAAACATATTCTGAAGAAAGGATTGCCTGTTCGGAGAGGCTTCTTTTCGGAAAATGGTCAAATACTGAAAATTCGCCTGTCTGGAACCCTACTTATTCGGAAAATGATCAAAAATTGGAAATAGATCTCCCTGGAACGCTGGGATATTGAAATATTGGAAATCTGTCTTCCTGGATGTTAAAAATTGGAATTAAACATGCTCAAAATATTTTAATAAAAACTTGTGAGTTCACAAGACAGCGAAACGCAACACTCTATGGAGGTTGCGGAGGTTGGTTTTGAACTGACCACAAAAATCATTTATAAAACGAATAGTAAATCCCATCTAGTTTATAACTGAAATCGATTTTCTTAACTATAGTATTTCTACATTTACATCACACGTAATTATATACTTAACAAGCAACAAAATTCTAAAACACTTTCATTTTCATTTGATTATTTCTTCAATTTTAATTCAATTCAAAACAATTATACAAAAAAACGGAAAATTAAAGGTAATTGAAGGTGAAACTCCAGAAAATCCTTATAATTCTATTGCATTTTATTTAACAAAATCGAAGTATGCAATAATAACATTAAACAACCATTTAGGGTCTTTATGGATGTAGATACTTGAAATTGCACAATATTGTAAGTTCATACTATAATTCCTTCCAAAAAAACACCCGCAACAAATCACATTACAAATTTTAGATTTTTTTTAAATATAGAAATATCCGCCTCTGCCTATGCATAGAGGGTAGATCACAAAGTATAGATACATAAATAATAGGATCTCTTAATACGTTTACAATTTAAAGAAGCAAAGAAACAAAAAATAAAGAAAAATAAGGAATCAACATAAATCCAATTACATAACGTAGCAATTTACCGACCAAAAAAGAAAAACGAATTACATATATTTAGTTCATTAGGTGCTATTTAGGATTTGCTTCCTCCTTTTGTTGTTATTATCTAATTTAAAACTAAATAAAAATAGGTGGAGGTTAAATAGACCATTACGGTTACAAAAAAAAGGAGGAATGTTTATTTCGGAAATGGTGACCAAAACCAAGTAATAATTTGCATTCAAGGACAAAATATTTTCAAACACACTCTGTTCATGATTTATAAATCCGTGTACCCGAGGCAACAGTGCACCGCGACCGTGTATAAGGATTTATGCCCTCTCCCCTACTTTAATTGAGGAGCATACCCTACAGCGCTTTCGTGAGACCGTAACTCCGCTTTCATGACAGCAAAGCCCCGCAGTATTTCTCTTCTCCTACGAGCGAGAAGAGAACTCTCTCAGAAGGTGTACTCATTTTTCCCTCATAACCTTCAGAAATCGGAAGTGTTTTCCCTTTTCAGACTCAGCTTATTGAGGTGCCCTGACAAGTAAGAATTCTCACCTGATTCTTACTCAGCCCTGTAATCTTCTTAAATCGTTCTCACTCATAATCTGCACAAGTTTTTTGGACTACTACAGCCCCGCCATTAATGCTTTCTTAGTTCCTGACGAAAAGTATGTGGTACGATTTCGCAGAAGGCTATTAATAAATATTATGAAAATAGACAGAACGTATAAGACTCTTCAAGAAGGTTTTGGTAATTTTAAATATTGAGCTTGTAACATGCTAAGATCATAAAAATTTTGATTGTACTCAATTTAATAAAATTTTAAATTCGTTGAATAATATTCAAAAGATGATAACATGGTCACTCTTTTAAAAATAATTCGAAACATATAAATAAAATTTAAAAACCATTAGTAGTTTTTCCTAAAAAAAAAATAAGTTCTAATACGTGACCAATGAATAAAATTGGAATTGGTTTCGATTTTACTTTTAAATAGAAACGTATATGAACTAAACAACCAATTTATTTTAATTATAGAAATTGTTATAAATTTTCGCATATAATTTTGTGTATACCACAAAAATTTTATTTAAGCAAAGAGTATAATTAGCAGTAAATCACGTTTTACGAAAAAAAAACTTAAATATGGAAAAAAAACAGGCGGTTCACATACCAACCTCTTACCTATAATTGAAGTTTTATTTAACTCTTATTCATTATACTTAACACTCATTTAGAGTTATTAGGGGCTTATAAAATTTTTTTATATTCTTCTAATTTAGAAACTCTACCAAAATAAATGAAAAATTTACACAGAAATATCTATTTCCTATAGGCGTATATTGAACCAATTCCAAGGAAGCTCTCATAAATATCATGTTAGAATTGAACCAAAAATATTTCTTGAACATGACTTCTTTTCAAATGAATAATTAAGTTTGGTCATTAAAAATTTAGCACTACGTTTGATGGTCATTTATTCGACAGTAATGAATGTTTAACGTTTTAAGTCGTATTGCTATTAACTGACATTATTTGTGATTAGTTTCTAAGATTAATTATGATATTTATGGTACTGCTCATATTATTCCAAATTTCAAGCATTTTGGATTGCAGTTTTATAATTTTTTTAAAATTGTTTCAATGAATGTATTCTTTATTCACTTAAGCATGCCTTTTTACAATTTCTTGTTCGTGGCATGCTTACTTGATAAATAGGGTTCGATCACAACTCCTTTAGATATAGAGCTCACGAATTCTTCACATAGCAATAATGCAATTTAAATATAAAACGGGTGTTGCATATATTTAATAGTTTTATTGCCTTCATTTATTTTTCCAATCAGTATACTTTCATCGAAATTGCATGTTACAATAAATTTTATTTTCTAATTTTTATTTAAAATACTCAAAATTTATACGAATTTGCTTTTTTTTTTCCTCGTTTTAAGTGTTTACACCTCTTTTATTGTAAAAGCAAAGTTTGTGAATAGCCTACATAAATTTTTGTAAAGTCTGCTATAATATAAACAAACTATAATCGTTTAAAAAACATCAGAGTTGCTTTATAAAATGCAATAGAAAACTTTTAAATGAAAAATAAGTATTCCTCCTTAAATATTTGCAAATTACATTTGAAAAGGAGTTTTGCAAGGTAGACATTTGAAGACGCACTTAGTAATAGCAAACCGTTTTATTTGAAATATTCTTGTATATAGTCAACTACCTTAACAAAATTGATTAACTGAAGTGAAAACTGCAAGGGTGTTAAAAATTTGTTGTAAAGAGAAAGTTTCATAATTCCCTCATTTTAATTTCTACTAAAGAGAACGACCAATAAATCTCACTCAATTTTTTACATCAAGCAAAATTTGATGTCAAATATTATTCAAAGAGCTTCGCACAATAAACTTCCATTGCAGACTTTCAAGAAAATCGCAGCCAAAAAACGTGCTTGATAATCTCGCTACTGTTTCCAAAGACTACTTATATTTTACTGAGCAATATCCAGTAAAAAAATTTGCAGTGTACGAAGATTGTTGATGATTGTGGATTTGTACAGGGGGGAGCAATAGTGCACAGCGACCACGTATAACGATCTATTGTGCGCTCCTTCCTGAGAGTATGGCATGCCCTACAATACCAACCCTCCTGATGAACTCAAGCAGCTTATTCGGGAACACCACAACTTTGCCACTGTGAAAGCAAAGCTAGCCTGCCGCAAATAGACTTCCTCATCGACCGCCTCCTCTGACCGCCTCTTCTCTCATTCCCTCCCTAATTCCCAACGAATTGTATGTGATCCGATTCCGCAGAATGGCTCCGGGCCAAGAAAAGATGTGTTTGCCCCAGAATTGGTTTACTAATTTTTTTATTAACCCTTATTTGCCTTAAATTTTTCTTGATGAATTACACTTTAAATCTTAGGAGAAACAAAATCCTACAATCAACTGGATCCAAATAAATTATTTAGTTTTGCAAAATTTTTTTATATAAAGTGTATACTTTTTGAAGAAACAGAAGTAATTTAAATTTAAATGCTGCCATGGTTAGATATTGCTAATATAAATAAAGTTGAATAAATGCACAAGAGAAATAAAAACTAATTTAACGCATAAACATACATACTTGTTTATCTGGCGATTACAGGATAAAACTACTTGTATATACTTGTTCATAGTGTAGAACATTTTACTTGGAGTTCCAAAAATAGAAAAAAACGGGAAGAAATTATTCAAACTCTTTCTTAATAGCAATTTGCAAAATAAAATTCCAATTAAATACCACCTTAAAACAAACACATTATACTCATACTAACTTTCTTCCGCGTTAAAATGATGTCAAGCGGAATCAAGAAGATGTCAAGAAGCCATCAGGCGGGACGGTCACATTCTGCGGTACCGGTTCGGGAAAATCCCTGTACATAGGCGCAGAATGGGGCAGCCCACGGGAGTCATATGATCCCAAAAAGGAATCGGCGGACAAAGGGGGTCTTTCCGAGGGATATGAAACCCCGGATGAGGGGCGGCCCGCTTCATTAACTACGGAGGAGATGGTGAAGGACCTGGAGTTAACTCTTCTAAGTCACAGGGAGTCCTTCCCAGAAAATGACGTCTCGATGGCAGGGGAAGATCACCCTGCCAGTCAACTCAACAAATGAGGGACGAAGGCACCAGGGTCGCCCAGGTGAATGTCCACCACGCCAGAGCAGCTTCGGCTGTTCTGGCAAGGATGTTCACCAAGGAACTACCACTAAGCGACACCAATACTAGAGTATTTGAGAGTGAGTCCTTATTAGAATTTGTAATTAAAGAAAACCTAGAAATATCTAATGTAGAGAATGCCCCAACTTTTATAACTAGGGTTTGAGAGGAGGTACTGGATATCACATTCGGCAGTGCGAATGTTAGGTACGCGACTGGAAGGTATCGGGGGAGGTTTCTATGTCAGATCATAGAATCATCCGGTTTTGTCTAGATGGGTTGATGGAGGAGAAATCTTCCTTCAGAAATCCGAGGCGGACAAACTGGGAGGGATACAGAAGGGACCTGGAGGCAAAACTGTTGGGCATCTCGGCTAGAACTGTGGCCAGGCATCTCCTGGTGTTGGAAAAGGCTGTGGAAGAGCTCGGAGAAATTATGGTCGAGGCTTTTGAGTCGAACTGCCCTATTAGTGTGCCAAGAATTTCACAGATTCACCTCGGTGGACCCCGCGATTGGAAAACCTGAGGGTCGGGGTTCTCAGGCTTTTCAATAAAGCTAAGCGAAAAGGTACTTGGGAAGAGTACAAGATGAACTTGACAGCTTACAGCAAGGAGATCCGAAAAGGATGGGATTTCACCAGCACTTCTGCAACGCGGCCTGGAGCCAATTATGCTTTTCTCAATAAGAATATTTAGGAGTAGCTTGGCTCTCGGATACATTCCCGAGTCCTGATGGGTGGCTAGTGTTGTCTTTATTCCCAAAGTGGGAAGAAGGGGCATGGTGCCCAAGTCATTCAGACCGATTAGCCTCACTTCGTTCTTATTGAACTGAAGGTCGCTGAGCGATTGCCAGCATGCGTATCGGGTGGGAGGTCAACAGAGACCACTCTGTTTGGCCAAGCCAGCACCCTAGAAAGCACAATAGAACAGGTAGAGGTGGCGCTATGCGCGTTCCTGGATATCGAGGGGGCCTTCGACAACACTTCTCATGAGGCGATTGCGGTCGCCCTGAGGCGTAGAGACGTGGATGATGGCATCTCTCTATGGATGTCCAATATGTTGGCTACGAGGGTAGCAGAGATTGCTGTGGGGTAGAGCACCCTAAGAATGCGCGTGGCCAGGGGATGCCCACAGGGTGGGGTTCTGTCCCCGCTAATGTGGAGTTTAGTGGTGGATGAACTCCTTGATGAGCTGCTTCGTCAGGGAATTGGTGTTCAGGCTTATGCCGATGATATAGTCATCATCGCTAGAGGTAAGTTTGAGGGAACTCTTTGTGATATAGTCTAAAGGGGATTACTAGTGGCCCGGGCCTGGTGCGATACTGTGGGCCTCAGGCTTAATCCTAACAAGACGGCCCTAGTGCCTTTAACTAGTAGAAGGAAGCTGGAGCATCTGCGCACAATATACGTGTGCGGAGCGGTATAGAGAGAAAATCGGAGGTCAAATACTTAGGAGTGGTGTTTGATTCCAAGCTTCTTTGGCGAAGTCACGAGGAAGCTGTGTGTACACGGGAAACTCGGGCACTTATGGTTTACAGGGCCATCTCGGGCAGGTCGTGGGGCTGCTCCCCGTCTGTCATGTGGTGGATTTATATCATGATGGTTGTGCCGCTCCTAACTTATGGAGCAGTGGCATGGGCAAGAAGAGTGGCTCTTGGTACGGCTAGGAGGAACCTGGAACGATTGCAGACACTCGCATGCATCTGCATCACAGGGGCTATGAGAACTTGTCCAACGGCAGCAATGGAGGTGATTTTGGGACTAACCCCCTTGCACCTTGTTGTGGGGATGGCAGCGAAGGCTGCCATTTTCAGGTTAGGGAGAAATGAAGCCGGAATAATCGGTGTGAGAGATCGGGGTCGTCTTGTTGGGGAGGTTCCGCTCCTATCGATACCTAGAGACATGGTAAGGAGGTACAGCTTCGAGAAAAATTTTGCCTCGTTGCTGTGTAACAGAAGGGACTGGGAGTGTGACTTTTCGGGCCTCCCAGTTGGAACACACGTTATTAGATGGTACGCAGATGGGTCAAAGACCAGTATTGGGACGGGTGCGGGGGTATTAGGGCCAAGGACCAAATTCTCCGAACCTATGGGAGCTTTCCCGAGTGGCTGAGTTGCACGCCATTGAAATAGGGGTACCGGGGAAAGGAAATAATGATTATGTCCGATAACCGGGCTGCGATCGGAGCGCTGAACTCGTTTTCAGTATCCTCCGCGGCAGTATGGGGCTGTCTTGAGAAGCTCAATGAGTTAGGCAGATGCAACCGAAATTAAGAAAGGAATCAGAAAGAAGGCGGTCGGAGCCCTGGAGAAGTCTTTTGGGGCTGCGGCAAGCCAAAGAGCTCCTGGGAGATTATGACCAGAAGCGATTTAAGAAAATTATAGGGATGGGCAAGAACCAGGTGAGAGTCCTCACCCGCATTGTGACGGGTCACTGCAGACCTAGGGGACACCTCGGTCGACTGGGCCTCAAAAATGAGGATGCTTGCAGATTCTGTGGGGAGTATGGAGGGGCCTCAGTGCACCTCCCGGGGAAGTGTGATGCTCTTGCTCGTAGGAGGGGGGAGGTGCTGGGAGGCTTTGCTCTAACGGTGGCGGAGTTACGGTCTTCTGGTTCTCACAAGTTGCTTGAGTTCATCAGGAGGGTGGGTCTCGAGCGTGTGTTGTAGGGCATGCCCCGGACTCGGGTGGGGGCGCACAATAGATCCTTATTCGTGGTCGCGGTGCATTGTTGCCCCCGTTGCACAAATCTACAATCTACAAGAATACATAAATGAGGATTTAACGAAACAATTCTATGGTTTTAAAATTGCAATAACTAACTTCTATAAAAGGTCCAAAACTAAAAAGGGATTGGCTTGTGTGTTTACGATCAAGGCGTAAGAATCACGAGGTTTGAAAGCCCTTGCTCTCCCGCCCGCCCACTGAGGCACAAACATATGGTATTGAACTGTGCGTATGTATCGTGAACGAACTAGAAGGAACCTCAGGAAGAGCAAAATCTTCAATATATCGTATAGTAGAACGGCTCTTTCATTTGATTTATAAGAAGCGAATACGCCAGAAGAGTGTGTCAGTGTCTTTTGCGTGGTGGCTTCATACAACAGGGCACTGAAAAAAGAAACCCCGTATATTAGGCCAGATTCATGCATTGGGAACCAAGGATGACAAAACTTGAATGACAGTCAACTATTTTGAACCAATTACCTCGAGCTTCTTCACTCCAAATTTACAGCTAACCGGGAGAAGGTATTTGTTTCTTAAGGTATTAGTGGGACCTCCGGAATTGAAGGTACTATTTGCTTGTCTTGGCAAAGGACGCTTGCATTAACCATATATTGGACGGATTTATCTTTTCCTTCCGATGTCACTTAAGCACTCTTAAATTGCTTAAATGATGTCGCAAATCAAAGAGAGCACGGTTTTCACTTAAAATTAAATCTAAAACTTTTGATAACAATCAAATATAATTTAAGCATTTTATATACACACATACATTATAAATCAATTAATAATTTATTTATATATGATTTTATAAATTTTTTATTTTTCACCCTCTTTATTTAATTTATCAATTTTATTGCATAAAATTAAATAAGTATCACAATATAAAGCAATTAAATATGTAAATCCAATTTAAAGTGAATTAATTATTATTTTATTACAATTACATATGTGGAACTTTTACAATCTCATTTACATTTACACTTATACACACTTATTTTATTAAAAGTTTTATATAGAGTTGTATTTATTATAGAGCTACATGTACACATACACAAATATTAATAATGTATTTTGTTTGAATACTTGGTGTGGAGGAAACTTTTCATACTGCCGAATTATTTTGAGTATAGTGTTTCAAACATATACGAGATTTCTAAACATAATATACCAATCAGTTTTACACCTGAAAACCTGGATGACCCTGGATTGAATTCAATTATAGAATTACAAGACAAGCGAGCTTATATTTCTTAATTTATTAGTTACTCCTTTTGAAACATTTAATTGGATATAAAATGAACTCGACTGCAATAGATGGAATACGGAACCAACATCATTCAGGGATGGTTTAATTTATAGAGTAAAGAATTATTAACCCTATGTTAATCGAAACGGGAAATTCCCATTAAAGGACGGGTAATTTATTTATAGGTATTTATTGTATAAGTATATGTGGAAATTTAACTGGACACCATGTAGTGTTATAAATAATTATCGATACTTTCAATAATATTTTTAAACATAAAAAGGGTTACAAAAAGAGAAATTCAATATTTACTTATTTTACATTTCAAGTTAAAATAAAAAAAACTGAAAGGATTTTAATGGAACTTCCTTTTTTTACAATTATTGTCCTTTTTATATATTTGCAACCTTCATTATAAATTGAATGAATGATTGAATAATTATGATTAATATTTTAACATCATTTTTCCCATTTTCACATAAAAAGGAACTCAACTTCTTCATTAATACCTCATCATCATAAAGACTTGTGTATGAAATTAAAATATTTTATATAAAAGTAAAAAACAAAAAATTCAAGGACATTTTAATACACAAGCAAAAATATTATAATTATGTAAATATGTTCATACTATAAAGCACTATATATGTATATTAGTTATGTAAATGACTGAATTATGTAAGTATGGGTATGCAGTTTTCATGTATTAATAAAATCGTTAAATTGATTTTTTTTATTTAATATTTTTCGTGATAATTACACGCATTTTAAATTCCTTTATAAAAATTTTAAAATTTCTTATTAAGGAAGTCCACTTTTAAAAGAGACCTTTAAAATAACTAAACGAATTCACTATGTCACCTCTAAGATGCAAATTGGCGGTGAACGACAAAATAGTAGAGCAAGTAACGTCGTTTAAATATTTTTTTTTTCCTTTCAAACTCCTATTAAGGACCATAGGGCTTCGATTAAACCTCTCCATCTCTCTCTATTTTGCGCGATAGATCTTATTTGCGCCCAAGTCTTACCTGCAGCTGTTATTTCTTTTTCTATTGTTCTTCGCCATGTATTCTTAGGCCTGCCGATCTTTCTCCTACCCTGGGGACTCCATTCCAATGCCTGCTTTGCTATGGATTGTTCTGGCCTCCTAAGTATGTGATCTACCCATCTATATTTTTTCTTTCTTATTTGGTTTTCTATCGGGTCCTGTTTGCATATGATGCGGAGGCATTTATTTGTAAAGACCTGCATTTAATTAATATCTTTCTTGTTCATGAGCCAGGTTTCACTTCCGTACAACATTACTGACTTGACGCAGGCGTCGAAGACTCTCAGCTTGACATTCCTTGAAAGTTGTGTGGATTTCCAGATCTTCCATAGTCTAGCGAATGTCGCCCTAGCTTTTCTGATCTTGTCTTCTATATCAGCACTTGCTCCACCTTCTGAGCTTATAATGCTCCCCAGGTATGTTACGGTGGTTACATCCTCAATTGCTTCGCCATCAATCTCAAATGCTTGGTTGTTTGTGGCATTCATTCTGATAGTCTTTGTTTTTCTTGTGTTTATTTGTAGGCCAACTTCTGCTGCGCAGTTCTTTAACTTTTCTAATTTTTGCTTCATATTTTCATATGTGTATGTGAGGAGGCATACATCATCCGCATACTTAAGATCATCCAGGGTGTTGAAGATATTCCAGTTAATCCCATTTCGGATTTCATTTGTTTTCCTCATAATTTCATCTATAACAATGATGTAGAGGACTGGCGAAAGGGGACAACCTTGATTAACTCCCCGCATTGTCGTTATGGGCCCACTTAGTCTTCCCTTGTGAAAAATCTGAGTCTCTGCATTTCCATACATCGCCTTGATAATTCTAATTATTTAGAAGCTCTAGAGCTCTCCATATGGCATTTCTATTTCTTATATGGCAAGCCGTTTTGAAGTCTACGAAGGTGATGTTGAGCGGCGAGTTGAATTCCTTAGACTGATGAATAGAAAGAAAGAGATGGAAAGCCAAATATCACCAGACCAAAAGGTAAACCACCGAAAAGATGCACCGAGAGCCGAACATTAACTTCGTAAGAGCCGAATTAATTGAAAAAGAACAAGCTAAGGAGCCTATAAAGAAGAAGAAGGGAATTCACTCAATGGAATAATTTTTTGTTTTATAAAAACTTAATTGAAATCATTTTGAACCTTTTTTATTCATTCATTTTCTGTTTTATTAATAACGTAGATTGAATAATCTATGTTAAAGGTCTTACTTTTAAACAAGTTCCATTACGCCTTCGTATACATAAGATGTATTTAGGATTTAAGGCTAAATAAATATTTTAACTTGAACAAATATTTTTATTCGCCCTTTAATATATTTTTGTAGTTATCATTAGTATTGTAGTTTATTGTTGTCATTAGTATTAATATACATTAACGGTATGATAATACCGTTATTTAATTCAGAGAGAATTCAATTACTCATACTCATACAAAAAAATCAATATTTTATAATTGAATTTACCGTAATGTAAGTGATAGACTCAAGAGAAAATATTGATCATATAGTTTCTGTTCTTCACCGTCTGCATTGTGAAAGCGCGATCTATAACTGGACACATGACTGCCAAGTGTCATAAATATAATTTAATTATTTTTCCGAATATTTGGAATAAGCTTATGGAACTACCCAAAGCAGGTACCCAAACTCGAATTAGTCCAAATACAATAGAGTCGGTCCTTGGCAAAAAAGAAACAAATAAACAATGTGTGGAAGTTTGATAGTATTTGCTTTATTAATTTTTGAGTCACCAGACGGGGCGAGCGGGCAGACGGAGGTGTTCACGAAAGTGTAAAAGGAGAGCGTAAATAGGGAGTAAATACTTTCTCAAAGTGAAGAGTTCGTTTGTTACAAAATATTTAGAATGTGAGTGTGCCCACTCTCAACATCTCTATGTTGACATCTATGTTGATATCTATGTTGATGACTTTATATTCTTCAACGTCTCCTTTAATCTTTTATTGTAAATCATTTAAAAATTACTAATTGCCTAATTTTATGTATACTTAAAAAATTATAAAATGTCCTTCTAAAATATACCTGAAAATACAAAAAAAAAAAATATAAAACAGAACAAAAATAAAATAAACAAAAAAAAACCATAATTAATTTGTAATTTAATAGGCCCTCACCCATAATTTATTTTAAAGAACTTTTTCTGGGAAAAAAAATCTAAAAATCAAATGAAAATTAAATGAAAAACAATGCGAGAAAAAAAAAACAAGAAAGAGGAAACCAAAAGGCAGATTTTCTAAATTCATTAAAAATGATGTCCTTATTTTTATGTTAAGAAAATCCATAAACAGAAAGGGACAAAAGCATGTCTTAATATTAGAGTAACCAGTGGAATCTTCTTGTTCCTTGTATCCTTGACAAAAAATTTCTTTTATGTTAAAATTGCATACAGCTTTAAAAATGCTTCAAGACTGATTCAGTATCAATGTTATTCTTTTCAGTTTTATATAAAATTGATTTAAATTGACCTTAATTTGGACACAATCTCAAAATTTTCTTGGCAATGAAATATTTAGAAAAAAATATTTTCTTACCTGGGAGGTATTGAAGTATATGCAATAGAAGGTTTCTTCTCCCTCAATTTGAACATTTGAAATTAAAAGCGAACGATGTGTTGGGGTGATACCTATCGGCTTCTTTTACCTTTCACCTGAATACCTGCAATCCGGTTAAAATACTCTCTCATAATCTACCTTCCTTCAGTATTAGATCTCTTACAACAGCCTTTTGGTCATAAACGTGTTCAACTCCAGTTTCCCCCTGATTAAATCTCTGCATTCATTTGAAGACATTTCAAAGTATAATTTGCAGCCAAGATCTTCTAAATACTTGCACATTTCCTTTTGTGACTTTTCACTTCCCTTCTTGCAAAAATTCTCTCTGGACCCTCCTTAACGGAAATAGCCTAAATCCCCACAAAGGCTCTATAATTTGTTTGATTCCTTTAATTAAGTCTTAAATTCAATTATATTAACTGAATCCTACCCTGTCCAGAGATAATTTTTTAAGTATTTATGTGACAGTTTGGAATTGTTTTCCATTTCTCTGATTTAACTTTTGTGTCTGAATTTTGTTTCTCGTTTTTCTTTTTTTTTACTTTGTAAAATTAAAAAAAAAAAAAGTTAAATTTTTTTTTTCAACAATAATACCCAAGCTTTTACAGAAATTCATTTTTAATTATTTATTTTTAGCAAAACAGGACGTAAACAATTTTCTTACATTTAGAAAAATCACAAAACAAATTAAATTATCATTAAAATTGGGAACAAAAAAGAAAAAAATAATTTTTTTTTTTTTTCGGAAAACGGAATTTCAATTTTCCTCCTTCATTGGTAATTTTGTTCTTTTTGTTTTTTAAAATTCGAGATAAAAATTCTCATAAAATAATTTCAATCCCGTGCCCCCTTCCCATTCTTAGCCATAACTCCCTACTTAGAATACAATTAGAAAAAAAATTTATAATTTTATAGTGTTGGTATACTCTATATGTGTTGACTCGTAAAGTTTATATGTTAAACATAAATGGATGTATATATACACTCAATTTTATATGTTTGAAATTGTGAGTGATGAAATTTTAATTTCTTTGATTTTCTTTCCTAGAAAACCATCGTGCCAATAATTTCTCGTTCTCTATACAAGCATACATAAAAACCGTAAACATTTCCTATAAGTTCTATATAACTATGTTGGGACGAGTAATAAATGTACAAATCTTACATACAATTTAAAAATGAAACACAATTTTTAACTTCAATTTACAGCAGCAAATAAATTTAAAAAAATTGAAGAATATTAAAGTATTTTATAATTCCGGCCATCTGTTTTTTCTTATACATTAGAAGAGAGAAAAGGAAGAAGAGAGAGAAGAAAAATGAGATTTTATTTTTCTAAATTATAAGCTAAATTTTTAGTCAAAATGCTTATTTAGTTAAATGACAGGGGCGTTAGAGTTTGCTGGAAGTAAATAAATTTTTCCAACTTCTCATAGAGCGGTCGGAGTATTCACAATATTAAGTATAACTTACGCTTTTGAATATATCTAGAATGTTCTCACAAAATATTTCTCTTGATTTGTAATACAAGAGTTTCCAATAATGATTAGATTAATTTGATTCTCAAACCCTTTCTGATTCTCTTATTTGGAATTTCTTTTGAAGCAGCACATCTTATTCCTTTTATACGATACTAACGAATATGTGTAATACTCTGAGAGTGTAATACTTTTTCAAGGACAGTTTGCAGGGACGAAGTTTTAAAAACATTGCAATCCGTAAATTAAATTGTTCATGAAAAAAGTGTAGGATGCATTGGAACACTATTTTAACAATGTTTTAACTGAGTAACAATAAGTAACTCAAAATAATCTTTGGTTACTCTTAATGAAATTTGCTCATCCCTGATATAAATATACTCAATACAAATTTATAATCTTATTTAAACACTTTATGTGATATAATTATGTATACGACAGTCTGGTTACAAGTTTATATGTAAGAAAGCCATAGTATTATATAAAAATATTTGTGCATTTCCACTTAGTTAAATAAATTTGTTTCATGACGTGCTACATTGCACTAATTGAATTTTGATTTTGAAAATAAAGATTTACGATAAAGAAAAAAGTATATAAACACATATATATATATACCTCTATGAAATTTCACATTCCCGACATAAATATTTTGCAGTGTGTTTAGCCTAGATCAAAGAAGTATTGTTGAAGAAGACCTTGTTTAGGAAGAAATTCAAGATTTTATAAAAAAAATAAACATAAAATAATTTCATTACAGTTTTTTTTTCATTTTACACGAAAATATCATAAATAAAATTTTATTTTAGAATTTAAAATTAAAGAAATTAAAATGGAAATTAGAAAAAATGTCCTTAACCTTGGAATATTGTCATTGTATTCGATTTGCTTCAAGAGAGAAGTAAAAAAACTACAAGCAAGAATCATAATAAAACTTTTTTAATATTGATTTTGATCATAGGAGAAAGAAGAAAAGAAAATTTATAGCATTGTGTCAAATTCTTAGCCACACTCTAATAAATTTTCCAACAGAATACATAACATGTATACGTATATGACGTCTCTTATGCATGTATGTAGCCAAGTTTACTTTAAGGAGAGACGTATGTATACATTTACATATGGTCATAAATTATTTCGAGTATAGAGAGAAACAAAATGAAAATTATCCTCCATTGAATTGATTAATTACAAAATGAAGTACGCCCATGATCTTACTCAACTAAATATTTCATTACACATGTATATACGTATGGTGTTTATATATGAGGCAACTTTTATTGGTATAAGAATATTAAGCCAATACTATAATTTCGCACCCGCGTATAAATTTTCTTTATTAAGTATTTAAACTTGCATAAAATAATATACACACACGTAACTATGGAGATAAAATCAAAAATCTCAAAGAGAACTACTGGTAATAAGGTCAAAATGTTTTATAATTTCTTGTAAATTATAATGTACATTAATACCTAACTAATAATTATTACTTACAGAATAGTTTTGAAGAACCTGCAGAAAATATATGGAAAATGAACGAGTTTAGAAGTTTTTGTCAAAAATAACATTTTCAGTTATTTGGTTTTGACAAATATAGGATTTATATTTGCAAAAACCATAGGTTGTAAATTGTAGATTTGAGCGATGATGCACAGCGACATTAAAGATTTACTAGATCCTCAGAGCATCCCCTCAAGATCCACATTTTCACTACACGACCTGTGAATCTCTAACCCTTATTTATTTGTTTAGTTGTTTCTTAGTTCCTTATTAGGAAGCTCATAATAATTTTCACATGATGCCGCATTCTTATGATCTCCTTTTGAAACAAAAGCCATTTTTCTTGCCAGAGCCCCGGACGCGCATACTATAGCTCAAGTTTCTTCTGCTCCACTGCGCCACTTAGCACTTCCCGGATTTTGCTTGACTCAATCCCGCAAAAGGCTCTGTCCCAAGCTACTTCCTCGTTTCCTTTTTCGTCAAGGTATTCTGACACCTAGTACGATGGGACCGGTTCTCTTAACCCAACCAGTCGACCTCGCTAAGATAGTTTAGCATCATCCGAGATGAAATCTGCCAAGAACCCTTAATAATTATGTGACTGTTGAACATTATTGCTATATGGCATCTGCTGTAACCCCTTTACAGTTTAAATTGAGCGCATCTTATACATTTTAAATTTTTTAAACTTATTCACATTTTATATATGAACCATTATTATAAATTTAAAAACTTCTTTTTTTAATATCCAATCTCTTGATTTAATTAAATGATTTTTAATGAATAGATTTTATACTTTAATTTTCTAAAAATTTTTTTACAATACATTGAAATTCATTCTAACTATATGAAGCATTTATTTAAATTTAAAAATAAAACTTTCATCACAAAAAAAAAATTCATAAGAACGAAACAAAAACCCTTTTCAAATGGTAGAAAGAGCCAAAAAAGGGAGTAATTTTAAAACTACTGGCATTATTCATATCTCAAAAGGCTATTAAAAGGAGAAGCTTCAATAATTTTTATTTGGATACTTCACAGTTGCTTTCAATTTAACTTCTTAAACTTCTCATAATGATTTTTTTTCTCTTCTATACTTTCCTTTTATCTTTTTGCAATTTTCATTTTCTATTTACGAAAAATAAAAGAATTAAAAAAAAACTGGAATTTTTGTATATTTTCAAAAAAATTAAAATATTTTATTGAATTTTCTTTTTAACAACTTTTTCTATATTTACTATGCAATACCAAATACATACGTCTATGCATAAATGTTTGTAAAAGTGTTCATAATATTATTAAAATGTCTGAACCAGTGCCTTTCAATTTTAAAAAGAATATTTCGATGATAGATTGTAAAATTCTGGGAAACCTTTCAGATTTACATTGATAAGTTCTAGTAGGAAATATCAGACGCTCATTCAACCACAACCATATAGAAAGAGATATTCGGCTTACTGCCTCATATCTTTAAAAGTTGCTCAAGTAATACTATAACACGAAATGGCTATAAAATAACACGGAAATTATATACGAGCTGCAAAAATTATTCAAATAGATGAACCTTTCGAGTAGAGCAGCAGACCTGTGTCAGAACTGTTACAAATTTTTCCCAATTATAACCAATGATCAACTCCACCACTTTTAATAACACTAAATTAAATTCCCGTTTAATAATACCTAGTGATGTCTTAGAAACAACCTAAAGTGGAGAGCCTTTCTACCCGTAACAGCTGTATTTAAAAGAGCAGTAACAGAGGAGGCCGCATTTGTTTTAATAGGCATATGTCTAACTTTTAAAAAGTTATTGCTGTTGAACTTAGATTGAGTTTTTCTTTAAATCAATAAAGTGTTGACAATAAAGAACAGAACAATTACAATTTCAAAACTGACCGGTAACAATAAAAGACAATAAGAAACTAGAAAAATCGACCACGAACTTTACTTTTAACTAAGGAAAAGAACTTTGCCTTGAGAGGCGAAGCCACTCAAGAAATCAAAAGAAGCATCATCTAAGTTCACCCCTTCCGATCTAACGAATGATCTGGCTGCGATATGTAATTGGTTTTGAAGGTTGAGAAGAACTTATTACAGTCTGAACAATTTTAAAATGTTTTTCCAATGTTCTTGATTCTTTTTGATTGCAATTTCTTTTGTTATTTTGCTTTTTCTTTTCTTTTTTGTTTTACAGATGATGCTTCATAAATATTCTGTCCATTTATTTTGTTTGCATAACAATTTCCTGGTCTTTTTATTGTTGTTGTTTCTGTTATAAAAATCGACGAAATCATTTTTCTCCTGCTTATGCAAAGTTTTATTTGCACTACTGTGTATAAGTTGATTTTCATATTGACTATATCAAGTGCTTAAATATCTGTGCGTACACATACAAACACAACTATATTAAATATTAAAAATATTGTATGAATTCAATGTTTATGTATGTTTACAAAGCGACTATTATGTATGCATATTCATATAAAATTAAAATATTGTGGAAGTAAATGTTTTCCTTGCTTTTTTATAACTTTTAAATGCAAAAATGAGCGTAAATATGAATAGATGATTGCTATTATGAACTATGTATTTGTTTGTTCCAAATGAGCAAAAGAGCAAATTTATGCACTAGACAAAAGTGATTTCTGGCAATTCTATTTCGATTTTTTAAGGTTCATCCTAATAAAGCAACATTTTCGAACTCTGTTATAATATTTATTGATTTATATTACAAGCAAATATTGTACCAGTCACTACATACTCACTTTTAATAAAAGAAAACAGTTTTAATTTCAATAGCACACCATTCATTTCACGATGATTGCATTCGTCGTTGTGATAAGAAAAGATTGCTCATTTGTATGTTTTCATGTATGACACACAATAGACAATAGTTGTATATGCATGTTTTTGTAGATCTATTCATTCAGAAATGAAATGCAACAACAGAGGCAATAAAAGTAACCAGGTCACTGTAAAAAAAATGCACAAAACTAAACAACAAAAAGAGCAAAATCAAAGGCAACAATAGAAAAAAGAAGAATTGGGTAAAAATCTATTTAACTTTAAATGGTTATTGTTGGATAGCGGTTAGTTCTGCATATGAATATCATGACAACAACCAAATAGATGAATATTATTTTTTTTTTTTTGGTAACTACTATTAAATTTTGAATGAAAATGAAGCAACAAAGTACCGACTCTCCTTCTTGGATCATTTAATATAACATATTACATTACATTAATGTTGAATATACGTACACACATATATAGAGATGTTGGTAGGATAAATATGTTGATGATGAAAATTTGGTAATGTTTGGTAAAAATTGCCAAAATAATGTTTTAAATTTTTTCTCTTTTTTTTTCTGTTTTTAACTTTTATTGTTTTGCATCGAAAGAAAACATTACGTGGAAACATTAAAACTACCATACCAATTTTTAAAAATATTTTAAATAAAGTGCTTAATCGTTTCACGTTGTTCATCTATCTTGTTCCTGTTCGTAGAATTTCCTAATCGTAGAATTTCCCTGAAAAGTTTGCATTGGATATAAATGTAATATAAATATAAGTGGTATTCCACGTATTTCCTTAGTACTTCGGTATCCTTTGTGGGCGGAAGTCGAAGACTTCGTCGTATGACAAATGCAGTCTCACATACTTAGCCGAAGTACGTGAAACTACATTCCGTCCGAAATATTAATTTTTAAAAATGTGCTCTTTTGCAAATCATAGACTTGATCCGAATTTATTTCTGTGTTTTCTACTTGACTATAATATAAAATGTAATTTAATAAAAAATGTGTACATATATAAAAAACACAAAAATTTAATTTTATTCGAAATGAGATAGAGGGATAGATAGATATATTGCAATGAAAATAAGAAAATAGATTTTAAAACGTTTATGCAAAGTAGCCAACAGATGCTATACAACTATAAACAAACACCCATTATATATATATATATATATATATATATATATATATATATTAAATAATTTTCCAAAATAGCCACAAAATAATGTATTGAAAGTATGCATTACAATTAAGGTATTTCTGTTAAATTCTATATTGTACAATTTGGTATCACAATGCCCATAGCTACATATATTATAGATTGTATATACCATTTTGGATAGTTTGTTATTTTGAGTCCCAATGGACAATGCATCTATTTTACTTAAAATGTTTTATTATAATATAAACAGTTGGAATATTTGTCCTTGTTCTAAATGAATATTTATTGCGTAAATAAAATTTTGTATTTTATACTTTTTTAAAGTCTAATTTTATAATAGTTTATTGATAAAAAGTAAAATTATCTAAAATTTAAATAAATTATTTTTTGATAAACATTCATTTAAATTATTTACAATATTACTATAAATTATATAAAATATAATAATATAATTTAATATATTATGTATATTATGGTATGTTACGTGAAATATTTTATAAATTTCCTAAAGCAGTGGTAAATTAAATAAAAATATTTCGATTAACTTTAAAGAATTCATAGATTTAAGTTTAAAAGGGGCGCCATAACTGAGAAACATGGTAGGGGTGCTGCCATGTAGCTCGGGTTTATTAAAAGCAATTCTACTGTAGGAGAATATCTACTACCGTAATTTTTCCACATAAAAGATATTAATTGCTGCTCATTCGTAGAATTAGTGTATCAAGAAAAGAAATCGAAAGGAAGGTAGAGGTAAATATTTGGAGATTTTCTTTTAAGTCTCCTCATCACGAGAAAGCATAAAATTGTTGTTTGACAATCTACCCGGCGCCTCATACTATGCATGGCTGGGTAAGGAAGTACATTCGATTGCCCTCCGTCCGAAATATTGACGATATCGCCATTTACTTTCGTCATATTGGTGATTATACCTGACAGCCCTGTTTCTTTTTGAGTGTTTACTTCGTATCGTATGTACTCAGCTCGGAAGTAGGGTTGGACTATCTTTATGACCAAAGCAGCTTAGGTAAACATAAGCGGGCTGCCCTATACAGGGTATAGTTGGAAGGCAATAAGATCGTTGATATTCTTTTGGAATCAATTAATGTTGAAAAATTTGTTTCATACGCAAATCTTACTGTTTATTTCTGTTCAAATTTACAAGTTCCGCATTTCTTTTGATATTTTTAGTTTTCGAAAAAATCTTTGTTTTTGGAAAACTACCGTCATTAGAATACGTTCAGCTCTTTAATTAAAGAATTTACTATTTTTTAGAAAAATTGGGATTTTAACCCAATAATCAGAATAGTAAAAATAGTTCAACATTAATAATTCAAAAAAAAACTTCTATTCATGTTAAAAGAATAAAATATAAAAGAAAAACTTATTCAACTTTTAACAAAGTTAATAAAATATCAATTGTCTGGTGTTGCAAAAAAAACACAAAAAAAAAATTGTAGCAAATTAATTTAAAATTCTATTTTAATTTAAAATAATTATTGAAAAAGTTATTTCCACATTATTTCACAAATGATTTGATAAAAAATTAAATAAAAAAAATACTATAGACCACAAAATTATTGAAGCGGATACACAAATTTTTAATTTAGAAAAAATAACATCGGATAATTTTGAAAATCCTTTAATTTTTAAAGTTTTTTGAAATCAAAATGTTTTTCTTTTTTTTGTTTCCGGAAATCAGGTCAAATCGTTCGTTAGTTAATTTTTCTTTTGTAATAATTAAATTTTACTTTTGTTTTTTGCGAATTCAGAACAAGGTTTTGAATGCTTATGTATAGATGTTATGGATATAATTTAGTATTGGGCAACTACGGTTTTTGTTCTGGCTTTGCGAACATAGGGCTTCCAAAAAGCTTCTCCAGCGAACTCTATTAGTTGCCATTAGATTTCCTTTTGCCATGTTGGCCCTAGGAAATTTATTTCTTTATTGTTCTTTTCCATGTATTCTTGGGCCATCCAACACCTCTTCTTCCTTACGGGTTTCACTCCAATACCTATCTCACAATTGTTTCAGATGGCCGTAGCAATGTGTGGTCTATCCATCCCTATTTTTTCTTTCTTATTACTCTTACGATTGGTTCTTGGTGTGTTAAAGTCTGTGTGAATAACCAATACAGAGGTCTTAGTGTTAGTTATTCGTCTCGGCCAGAATACTTGACAGATGATTCTCAAGTTTCTATTTATAAATACCTGTTTTTTGTTTGCGTATTCATTTTTCGCTAGCCATGTTTCAAAGCCATAGAATAGGACTAATTTCAAGAATGTGTTGAATATTTTTAATTTTGTATTTCCGGATAAGTATGAAGATGGGATAAAAAGGCCCATAGTCTTCAACATATATTCTATTTTTATTTCACCCCACCCTCTCCCTCTTCTTGCTGAATTTTAAAATTATTTAAAACTAAAAAATCAAACATGTAAAAAATTAGTAAGAATAGCTATTATTTTACTGTTCTAATAAATTCAAATTAAAATAAGAAAATAAGCAAAAAATTTTTAAGCTTTAGAAGATCACAATAAAATTTAAGAATAACATGCCAATTTTTCAAAATATGGTCACTACACCTATAAGAATATAAAATACTTTGAATGAAAAACCTAATTTTGACATACCAAAATGAATATTTTATAATATTTTTTTTTATAATAAAAACTTATCGTTCAATAAATTCAAGAATATCCTTGAAGTCAAATACATTCAAAATATTTAAAATAACAAAAAAAAAAAAAAAACAAATTTTGGGTGAAAGAGAGCAAATCAACTTTTTATTTTTATTTCGGCTTTTCGATAACAAAATTACTTAAATCAACTCTTTAAAATTAATTCTACCAAATAAAGAGAAAAAAAATTTTTTTTTGCACAAATGAAAAATCTCAAATAATTTAAAAAAAAAGTTTTTGTTTATGTATGTATGTACATATATAATCTGTTTTTGAATAAATAAAAGCAATTTGTTTTATTGTACTTGCAAAATTTCGCGTTCACATATTCGTAATGTTATCGCACTCTTAACAGTAGACTCGAATAATTGTAATTAAAAGCATAAATGCCAAGACCTCCACCCTAAATTATTGTTGCCCAAGAAAACATGGCGGCAGCTTTTTGCTCAAAATTTTTTTAGTATTTGCTAAAGACCAAACAGCTGATATCAAACACCTATAAAATATTGAAGAACAAATTTATGTTTTCCTATAAGTAACTATTCTATAAGCAGTGTAACGCTCACAATTTAGCTTCCAAGAAAACCTGAGCTGTATCAATTAAAGTTTTTTCATGCTAATATTATGTGCTCCTTAACATTCAATTAATTTTTCAAAAATATTCGGCAACATTGCATTTACTTTTTTTTTCGTCCTTCTTTCATTACCTTTGGGAGCTTATGGCTTCCAAATAGCCTCTATCACGCACTCTATTGTTTACTAGTAGCCTCATTTGTACCCATATTTTGCCACGGCATCCTTGATCCTTGAACTTCTATTGTTCTTCATCATTTTGCTCCAGGTCATAAGCAATTACTGCAATCCTTTCTTAATCTTAAGAAAGTTACATTGTCATTAGATAATTCAAATTTTAAAATTGCAGTAGCCTACTTATGGCGCTATTTTTTTTAATTGTAAAGTAATAATAAAAAAAAAAGTTTAATTTTTTTACACCTTAATAGTTTTCCACTCATCGTCGTTAGTTCATTTATTCAAAGGAATTAACCACAAAATTATTTCAAAAAATATTTTAGCATATTAAAAATGAAAACAACATTTTGCATATACAAAACCCGACTATATACAATTTAAAAACTTTATTAATAGAAACAAATACGATTTTTGTAAAAACAAAAGAGAGTGAAACAAAACGGGAACGGGAATATATATAGTTATTCTACCCAACCTAAGGTAGAGAGTTTTGTAAAAGTTTAATCAGATATCGAAAGTAATACTAAAACTCTATTTAAATAAAATGTTCTTACAATCATCCTAGGTGGATGGGTCGCTTTGCTAACTGTCTCTGCAGAAGCGTACGCTGGGCTCATACAAAGCTTTGGTACGAAGATTCCCTGGATCATATTTCCTTTTGCGAGCTACGGACCTTCTTGAACCTCTTGGCCTAAGTGTATTCTCTGATAATTGCACCACCCTAGCCAAATTAACCTACAACCATCCCGAAATTTTTATTGCGGCTAATTTAAATTTTTTATATTATGCAAATTTTATTACATAGACGCCCAAATCACAGATCGACCACAAATAATCTGCTTTAACTAAACCCACAATCAATATAAAAGAATGTCAATATAATTTTTATAGTCTTATACAGATACCTTACTAGTAAAAATTAAGAAAATGAACTGAAAATTGACAATAAAATTTCATTACTACACACAACAAACTTTAAAGACATTCCTCCAATTACGGTTTCCTTATAACTATTTTCATTTTAAGAATTAATAATGATCTCATAAAAATTTTTTATTCATATTTTCTTTGAGACGTTAAGATTTACAGTGCTTCACCAAAAAATTAACATTTATTTTAACAATTTCAGAAATTTTCTTAAAATAATTTACACAGCAACTTACTAAAAAATTAAAAACCGCATATCAACTTTCTAATGCTATTCGAATTTTTATTTCGCGCGGCTTCATTATGGTATGTATACATGCATGGATACATAAAAATTGTTTCAAAACTTTCAAGTCCTTCGGGGAAAACATAATGCACAATAAAATAACAAACATAAAAAAAAAAGCAAAACTTTTGAAAATATTATAGAAAAAGGAAAAAATTTCCTATTTTATTTTTATAATAATAAAAAAAAAAACAATAAACGTATATTAAACTGCATTTCAAATAAAAGTTAGAGCATGGCACAGCAAAAAAAAAAAATACAAAATAAAAGAATAAGAGAAAACCTGACTAACTAAAAATAAAAAGTTTTTTAATAGTTTTAAAATAACTCATAGGAAGCCCGAAATTTATGTGGTTGAATTGGACCAAAGTGTGCGGAAGCTAATTACAAAATAAAAGGTTTTTGTATGCAAAAGAGTATTTTTATGATTGTTGTATGTTGTTTAAAAAAAACTTTCGAAAAATATTCGACTTTATACTTTAAATACAAAAAAAAATATTAAAATTAAATTTATTGTTTTTATCTACTGCTGCAAAAACAGGAGCAAAAAACAAACCCTGTATTCGCCTAGAAGTATGCACTTAAACAATTAATTTTTAAATTAATTTAAAAGATTCATGCATTATAGAATAAAATTAAGGTTATAATTATGTAATAGGCATAAAAATTATGTTTTTTTTGTGTGTATAGAAGCAGAAGCAAAAAAAAAAAAATCGAATTTTCAAAGATCACAAAAAATTTCGGGGTTTTTTTTTAAATAATTTTCTCATTGAAAATGCGACAAATTCTAAATGTTCTGATCTAATTAATAAACATAATCTTTTTCATTTTAACAAAATTGTCAAAATATTTTATTTATAAAAATTTATACACATAGGAAGGAAATTATATTATGTTCTTTTAAAATTTTATAATATTAGAAAATTTCAAAATTTTTAAATTGTATTGCATCCGTCCTCATTTACTTTATTCAAAAGCGAAACTTTCCGGACGAAAAGTATAAATAATTTAACTTTGCTTTTAAGAAGATTTTATTTGTATATTACATAACTAGTTGGATTACCTGGAACAAAATAGAAGGGGAGAGGAAAGGACATTCGAGAATCAGTCATTTATACAAAAAAAACCTTGTTTTCAAAACAAAACTTTTGAAGAACATAATATAATAAGACAAGAAAAACAACACTTTTGATTACCATATTGTGTCGAGCCATTCGAGGATCCTGGTGTTTTCAAAGTCACCATGCAAAAATCCAATTTCGGGCCTTTTTTATTAATTCAGATCCGCCTTGCCACATTGACTGTTACAATGTCAACTATTTTAAACCTAAATTAAATTTGAGAAATGGGATTCCAACAAACCGCGACCCAAGGGATGGATCTTTTGTGCTTCTCCCCTTTTCCACCTATCACGCCTAAAGCGCTCCCTCCCAACAAGGAACATCGAAGTGTCCTTCACTTCGAAGTCTCCCTACAGAATCTTCAAGTGTTCTCACCTTCCAGCTTTTAAACGTATGAGACAATCATACCTAAAACCGTTTTCAAATAATTTATTTAAATACCTCGGTGAAAACCTCCACAAATGATGGAAATATCCTTCAGCTGCTTGAAATTCATTTTATCTATCTATAGATCTAAAAATATTATTACAGAAATAAATTTTATCTAAGCAATCATGTTTAATTTAAATAAAAACTACTACCTTATTTCTTCCCTTACATTAACTGCCAATTATAAAAAATACGATCCCAAACCGTTAAAAAACTTCCAAAAACAAAGACATAGGAGTGAAACTTCCTATTCCACACCGTTACTTAAAATGCCATTTCCACTAATATGTTACATTATCAATATTTTCTTTACTGAATGATTCCCTCTTTTTCTATTTTGAATATTACTGAAAACTATCCTTAAATGCTGGCTACATTTTATTTACATAGATTTTTCTAGATTACTTTTGGACATTGTATTAAATAAAATATTTGAGGAAAAATTTTCAAAACAAAATATAGCACCATAATCCACCAAAGCGAACCAGACGAATTATTGTGTGGCTGAACTGAATTTTGTCTGGAAATTTTTCGGTTAAAGAAAAAAGGAAATCAAAAAACTCAAAAAACAAGCAAGAAAAATTGTGCATTGCTTCCTTCATCCCTTAATTTTTATTTTCACCAATTTATTGTCATTGTTGTTGTCATTATTATCCATTTATTTTTATTAATGGCTAACATTTTTATCTTTGAAAAATAAAATATTTAAAAATTCACACGAAATTTTTTCACCGTAATTTTAATAAAATGAAATAACAAACATAGAAAGAGAAAGCAATACGCAGAAATAGAAAAAGAGAAACTTTTTTGATTTTTATTTTACGAGATACAAGGGAAAAAATAACAAGATTATTTTGTATAAGAATAAATAAGAAAAAAATATTTTAGAAAACTTTAAACACCAAGATTAGAAAATATATAAAAATACAAGGGATTAAAATATTATCCATGGATGATTCAAAACTGGATCAATTAAAAGAAATTTCAAAATATCCTTCTGCATATAATATTATTGTTTTGATTCTACCTAAACTAAAGCATCGCTACCAGATCAATAACCGAAAAAATAAGCAAATATCACAAGCACATCCGAATTCACGAAGCGCAGCTTTGACAATTCTATAGCTTTCCTGCAGCACCTTTATATTCGAGAGAAAATTCGAACCAAATAATCATCGTGCTCAACTCGCTCTCAGGACTTTTGCTTCTTCGTTCCTCTACACGTACATATCCCTGCCGTCTTATAATCTGACGAATTCTTCTTATTCACCTCCAGCAACACCTGCACATATTCTTTATTGCAAACAAATCTGTACATTATTCTGAGCGCTTGTCATTATGTAAGGTACGACAGTTTCTTTCGAATTTATTTTGAATTCCGTGCTACGGTAGACAGAATATTACACAGTCAATAAGGCTTCCAAAGCCTGTTTCCTGCAAGTGACCTTTTATATATTTGAAAATACCACCGCAAAATTTATTTCAGCCAGTCTCTAGACTCTATGAAACATTACTCTCAGGCGTACACAAAATGCTAGCATATCCAACATTTCTTTTTGAATTGGCTTCATCCCTTTTACTTTAATATTTGAATTATTCTTTTGTTTTTATTCTTATATACTCGTACTTGTTAAAAATTTTGTTATTCTTTCCCCTAACTAAGGATTATAATTTTTAGTTATTTTAGACCAACTGCTACAAAAAAGCTTTAGTATTAACATATTTTAAAACATGAAAAAAAGAAATAATTTTTTACTTTATTTTTTCCAGAAAATTTGAAAATAAAAAATATGAATATTTAAAAAAATTCTTATATAAAAACAACACAGTGTTGAAAGTAAAGGACAGCAGAATTAAAGGATATTTTAAGATTTGTTAATAAAAAAAAATTAAAAAAAAAACAAGTTTTACTAACTCTGGTTTTTTGGGAACCATATTAGATTTATCATCTTTACAAAATATTTAAATTAAAATATTTAGCTATCCTTGAATTTAAAAATTTCAAGTTAAAATATTCATGGTTTCAGTAAATTCAACACTTTACGTATACATGATTATTGTGAAAGAAAGTTGGTGTATCTACTAAAAACTTTAACCAAATTTTCTGATAATATAAAGCAAGTTACGTAATAAACAGTCATTTAAGTAATATAGAAGAATTTCTGTTTTTTGTACGTTGTACTTAAAGTGAATGTTACTTTAAAATTTCATTTCGTAGGTGCTAAGAATTCAGTTCAGTGCCAAAATCTTTTAAATTTTTTTGAAACATCTTTATCAAAAAGAAAGGTATTATTCTCATTTTGTAAATGTTAATATTTTTATAATCTTAATAATTGCATCATTCTTTTTCATTTAGATTGGTTCTGGCGAGACGAGAATACAGACGATGCAGATTACGGTACTAGATATAGAAGGAAACTGATAGCGAAATCACATTTGGACGAACGTAAACATGAAAGGAACGGGAACGTAAGAAATCTAGAGAAGTAAAGAAAAGTAGATATAATATGAATAGAAACCTAACTTTTGAGCAATATTGTATTCCTAGATTGGGTTTCGACAAGAACTTTTATGTGGAATTTCTTCTTGTTTTGATAAGGCTTTATTTACGGATGGTTTTAAGGATCTGAATGGGTTGTTAACGAGTGTAGTATCTTTCAGTGGGAGTTTTGCCATATTAAAATCATGCAATACCATAACGGGGAGGCTCCCTATTGTGGCTAGCATTGTAGTAATAAATACGGACAGCTTGGTCACGATTTTGGTCCCAAAGTCACAAAAAATATAAACCTATAATCGGACGTTTGATGACGATCAGATGATCACAGATGATGGTAGCAACACGATACGTTTGTTCTGATTAGGGTACACGTAATCTTCTATATTAGACACATCATCAATCAACCAACCAACCTAAACGTGACGATTTTACCTAAAATAAGGCCAACAGCAGTACAGTCCGACGATGTTGACCCTGTGGGTTTGACGAATGTTAGAAATAATGCTAATCTCGTATAAAACAATCTTCGGTATAGTTAAACCGTCTATACCATGATGAGAACAAACTCATATCAAACTGCAAATGAAAAATGAATGGAGTTTCAATATTTTCTAAAATTTCTATACTCATTGTATGATTCTAACAATTCGTTCTATTAAAAGCTCTATTTCTTATTCTAATCTTAATTCCAAGGAAGCCAATTTCCCCAATTTTTCATATTTTTGAAAATTAATTCAAAAGTACTAGTTCAAAAGTTTATTAAATTAATTTTCGGAAAACTTTAATTTCTCAATTCAATGCTATGGAAAAATATAGGAAATCAAGATGATATGTTTTGAAAAAATCAGCATTCAATCTCTATATTATTAAAATCTATTTTTCTACAATTCACTTATTTCATTCTGAATGGTCATCGCAGCTATATACGGCTATATCCCAAGGTCATTAAGATTAAAGATAGTTATAGATCTCTTGAATTTTTCCACAATAAATATTATTGTTTTTAATTTTTTTTCGTTGAAGTGAGAAACCTTATGCTGTTTGGTGTTAAAAAACAATAAAAACAAAAAAAGAAAAAGAAAATTTTTCTATAAAATCCTTGAAATTCCAGTAAATTTTGTTGGGAATTTTTCTATTTTCCACTTTATCTCCTCAATTTTGTGTTTTTTTTTATTTTCTTTCTATTCTAACAATCCCGTGACCTAAAATTTATCGTTTATTTTGTGTTTTCCATAATATCTTTTTCGTTCTTTGCTTTATTTTTTTGTTTTAGAAAATAAAAAAAACTTAAAAGTTTCAACAAAAGGATATTTGTTTCACTTGCGATTAATGGGTGGTAAACTTTTGTTTCCATTTGGTTGTTTTATTTTATTTTCTTTTGTGAAAAATAAAATCTATTATCTTTTTTTTAATTTTTGAAAATAAAATAACAGTTTGTTAGATAAGGAAAATATATTTTTTTAAAACCTAATAGATGGTAGAAAATTCCTATTTTTTTTTCTTTTAAATATTAATTAATATAATTTAAGACACATTAAGAACCAAAAGAATGTATTAAATGCCTAGAACTTTTATTTTAATGTCAATTATTAGAAACTTAAATAAATATTAAATTTAAATTATAGATTTAAAATGTTAAAGCTGTTAGAACAAAAATGAAAGTAAAATTACTCACTAGTTTAGATGTCGTAAATTTGTACACATATGGGCGATGATCACTCAAAGCAAGGTCTTCCATATGTCCGAAACTGACACACAACTTATAAGCCATTCGACTGTCTCCTCATCCACATCTATTGACGAACACCATCTGAAATTTTAAGTGTATTCCCTCAAATTGGATAACGTTATTCCAACCCTAGGAATAACTGATCGATTATCGCTTCCTCCAGCCGGACCAAAACAAAAATTACTAATTTATTAGTATGATAATGAGTACATGCTCCAAATATGAATAATTAAAGAAAGTTTTAATCGAAAATGATACTTAAATACGAAATGAGAAGAAACTTTTAATGCAATATGTGCCTTAACTAAACGATATTATTGCTTCATTATTGGAAATAATGTTGGCTCATTATATCCGGTGGAATGTAAACAGATTTTTGGGTTCGATATAGTTTTGGGATAATATGGAAAACATGTATTACGCAACTTGAGCCGAATTATCTAAGCCTGAAAAGATATCTAAGCCTGAAAAGATAGATCAACTTCGCGTAAGTGCATTACTTGCGATGTTTGTTTCTATAAAAATCTACGAGAAGAAATTTTTTTTTGTTTAATATTTTGGACTAATAATGCCATTTAAAATATTGGAAAAATCAAAAATCATTGATTGAAAAAGTAAAATTACTGTTCAGTTACAACTACCACGTTCACATGTTCCTCAGACAATATCCTATAAAACCCATAAAAATATCATCGACATTCCATCCAATACAGTAAGACTATTGAACATTATAAGTTCCTTAAACCTTAAGAAAGAAAGCAAGTCATAAAATCACATTAGAATTCTTTCAAAACGATTTCATATGCATTTTTATATTCTTTTTTATTCAATTTTATTACTTATCAAAATATTTGCTGTCATTTTCAATGTCCTTTCAACTTTTCACCAAATAAAAATTTTATTTCATTTCATAATTTTTTTTTTTCTTTCTATTCTGTAGTAATGTTTTCAATACGAATTTTCAGTATATAAAGTAATCCCAAATGCATCATCTACATTCTATTTTAATATTTTTCTCATATAATTTCGCACCTGCTTATCAAAAAAAAAAATGTTACAAGAAAACAAGCAAGTAAAAGATATCACAAAATTTA
This sequence comes from Condylostylus longicornis, assembly GCF_029603195.1. Taxonomy (NCBI): domain Eukaryota; kingdom Metazoa; phylum Arthropoda; class Insecta; order Diptera; family Dolichopodidae; genus Condylostylus; species Condylostylus longicornis. The sequence goes on from NW_026577974.1 coordinate 2,250,131, forward strand.
TATTCTAAAACTACTCTTTCTAAGATCTACTATTCAGCTCAAATAACGTTCAATATTTCAACATTTTACAATAAGATTTCACTGAATTCGTTTCCTTCCGCGGATGCAATGCCATTATAATCAGTTTTATAGCATTTCAGGTATATAAAGGGGAGGACAAAAGCGTACAATAACATATATTTTTATTACTCGTATCCGCCTGCAAAGTTTACGAATGTGAAAAAATTCCTAATAAAATTTGAATTATATTTTATGATCTGCAAGTGATAACAACTGAATTTTTTTTTTTTTAATATAAGATTAAAATTTTTTTAAAAATTAAAAAAAAAAAATTTAATAATATAACCCTTAAAATAACCTTAGTTCATAAGCAACTTTTTGCAAACATAAACAGCAAATATAAATAATAAAAAATATTCGTGCTACCTCATATCTCGGTCAATTATTAGTCAGATCTATTGTAAGTATTTTAAGTATTCTCCCGAGATCTATCCTTTCAATAAATTCCGGTATCTTGTTAGGGCCAATTCCTCGCAACTCCTTCATTGCAAAAACAAAATCTTCCAAACAGTTCTTTATACCATATTCCACAAAAATCTATATTCCACAAGAAGATGCACGGGAATATTTTTCTTCCCCCACGGAATCTACAAATGTAATTACTCTCCAAAGCCAACTTATGAAAGTGTCAACTTAACGACACCCACTAAGGAAAGCCGAGACCTTACTTACTTGGTTCCTTAACATTCTTAAGTTTTTCCTGTAACACTTCTAGTTATAATCGCCCAGAAGCTCCTTAAACTGTCGCTTACCCAATGGCTCCTCCATAGTCCCGACCTTCATTTTTGGATTTCTTTCCTGAGCTCTTGCTGGACCAAAAAGAGTTCTGGCGCCAGGAGAAGTGTGCTTGCATCCCTATTCAGTAGTACACTATCAGCTAACCAAATTTTTAAAAATTTTATGAAACTAGTTGGAGGACTAAGTTGATATTTCGCTGTTATCCGATTGGATGTATAACCGTCGCACCCAAAATTCTATTTAATTTAATATATTAACAGGGAAAAACCCTTTCCGTAATGTGTCTGATGGAATTCTTCAATATTTTTTGGTTCTTGTACATTTTTGACAATATTTTCCTTCTTTCCTTCTCTCTTGTTTCCTATTCCGAATAATGTAACGTCATTGAACTAACAAATTGTTAATATTTTTATTTTTAAGATTTTAAATCAATTGTTTCCCAAATTTCCCATATTGAAGTTGTTTTGCCGATTTTAATCTGGAATTCGTAAACAATATAAGTGTTTAAATACAATCAATACGATTTTTTGAATGCTTTAAGCAAAAAAAATTTTTAACATTATTTTCAACAACGTTTCTTTTATTTTTTTCAATAGAAAATCATTTCTTTTTTCTTTCTAATTTGTGAAATTTTCTAAATAAAAGTCTCATTTATATTTTAGTCCAATGATCAAATTTAAATTTGTCACATAAATTTTTGCTTAAAAATTTTTTTTATGCGGATTTATACACGAAAATACTAAATTAAAATAATAATCATGCATGAGAAATGTCAGCTTTGGGTCAAATAGTTCGGCACAAAAATGTTCTTTTGTAAAAAAAAAACTTCGAATTTTGTACACGTAATGAATTTTACCTTTTGTTTTTTTTTTTGTACTACACAAAAATACAATGTTGATAAATTATAAATGAAATTTGATGTGATTTTTTGTTTAGTTTAAAGAAAATACAAAAAAAAACTAATTTAAAATTTTTTTCTGAAACTAAGCTGTGGATGTTGGTTTTTTTCTTGTTTTTTAGAGATTTTTTTGCATTTGAAAAAAAAAAAAAATTTATAAAAAATACAAGTATATAAATGATTTCAGAATTTTTTTTTAATTAAAATACAAAAAAAAATTGATTTTATTAAAAATTAATCCTTAAATTGTATAGGATCACATATGTAGGAAATGTAGAAATTTTGTAAAAAAATATTATCGAATTGCTTCGTTTTTTCGTAGATTTAGAATGATGAATTTTTTTTTAATTAAAACTATAACAATAATAATTAAAAAGGTTTACTTTAATTTAATAATTTATTAAATTTGTAACATTCTTCCCAGAAATTTGTTAAAAAATAATTGTTAAACCCTTGTTGTTGTTGTATATATTAATTCAAAAATAATTGGAATAAATGTTTTTGTACATGTGAGCATACATATGTATGAGCAGAAAATTTAAATGGCTCGAATTTCAATACACTTAAGAATACACTTATTTAACATCTGTGAATATGGATAAAGATAAAGAGCGGTTTCATCTTGCATATTTCATTCGTTTTTGATCTGCCACAACGTCGTACTAGGTACTTGTTGCACCAGATAAAAAGCTCGAGAGGTCACGTACGTTTAAGTATCCCAACAAAGTTTTGATTGTCTATCAGACGAGCTGAATCGACTTTGACATGTTGGAATAAACTAATTTTGTGATTGGCTGTTTGCTTTTTAATTTTATATTTGACACTAGGAGTTCTGAGATCTTTGTGATGAATTTGATCTATCGCTGAGTGTTTTCTTCGAAAGCCGAAGTAATGATTCGGGATGAAATCTTTACTTTCAATTATTGATTGAAGTCTCATAAGCAATAATTTTTAGAACGATTTTAACATTATCAGCAACAACGAGATAGGTGTGTAAGATGCTGCTTCGTTTCATGGTTTGCCAGGCTTGTGTAGCATAATTATATTTGCAACTTTCCAAATGCCAGGCACATATTTCAACTTTATACAGGCATTCATGAGACGCGTAAGTATTGTAATTCTCTTTTTGGGTAGTTGCTTTAGTATATTAGATGTGATCAGGTTTAATCCTATTGCTTTGTTAAATTGACCAGACTTGATCTCCGCAACAACCTCCCTTTCACTGATAATTTAAAGAGCTACGTCTCGGTCAATGGAACTTCTTTCCTGACTCTCCAAGATATCTTGATTGGCATGTGACATAAATATGTCAGCCAAATGGTCAGCAAACGGCCAAGTATCAAATCTTTCCCCAAGTACCATTTTTATTTTTAATAGGCGAAGCAAACTTGACAGTAGTCGATTTTTTCGCATGCCGTCAAATTCTGGGTGTATCTGGAAATCGAATCCTGTTTATGTTTCTGGATACTACGTTTATTTTTTGAGATGCGCGGTTGTAATTTGTTTTATCATAAGGGCCGCGCATTTGTCGCCATCTTTTTCTTTGTTTGTTGCCTCTCTTTGGGTGGTCTTAATTCTGAAACTGTTCCAAGCTGAACTCTGGAGCATTTTTGTAACATTCTCTGTCTCCTCATCTAACTGTTGTATAGTAGTTATTTTGATTCTTAAATTTATTTTCGTTTCTATTTCTACTCAAAAAACTGGCCATTCCGTTGATTTATTTGATTATGAAGGTTTTGCTTTTTTCTTTACAACACTTTTTTGTAACCTTAATATAACTGCAGAATGATCGGAATCAAGATCGTAGTTGTGATAGGCGTCAATAAAGTTTTCATTTCTCAACACAATCCTCGAACTAGTTTCATAAAATATTTAACCGTCACCAAGTCGGCTTAGTATATTCTCAAAAGATTCTTTGATTATTTCCAGGCATTTTGAACATTTTGCAGCATTCCTTCTTGGTTCGGTGCACTCTGCAGTAAGGTGTTTGCCTGCACACTTCACAGAGTTCACTTTTTTTCAGAAAAATTTTTTTGTATGTCCGAACCCTTGACATCTTTTACACTGAGGATTGATGTTTTCCTTTCGCATTGCCTGAATCTTAACTTTCGTATGATTAATTTGGTCTATCTCAATGGTAAGAGAACCATAAAATTCTCACCTTTTTCCTTTACCTTTTTAATTTATTTACTACGTATATAATTGCATAATTCCTAGATCGTAAGTCATCATCTCTTATATCTTCCGACTTGCGTATAGGATGAAAATTTCTTACCATAAGTTTGATTGGTCTGGTTCGCTTACTTTCATATGTATGCCATTCCAACCGAGATTCATTCATGATCCTTGTAATATTCCTGTCATCCATTTCCGTATCTACAATAAGCTTAATTTGCTTATTGTTCATTATTCTGACTTTTTAGTTCACATTTTTATTTTTTAATAAGGCTTCTATTTGATTGTAATCAACATTACTTATAATTACAAGTGGCTTGAAATTCCTGACAATATCATTACTACCTTTCGAATCAGGAACACTCAAACCCTCTACACTTTTCTTTGATTGAACTACTTCCGGTAATGACACTGCTTTTTTCTTTTTGCTGAACCTCTATTGCTTAAGAATTAAATCGGTTTCTCGCATGAGTTCTTCCTCATCTGTTGAAAATGTAACTTTATGTTGTTTTTGATATGTAACCGGATTTTCACTCGGTGTAATCTTTTGGCATAGTGCTCCTATTTGGCTACTACTATACCTCTCTACTATGTGCTACTACTATGTGCTGCACGCGGTGGTCACGCAGGTGGAGGTGTTTCTGCAGTACAAGGAGTATACATTGGCTGCTTTCTTGGATGTTGAGGGTGCTTTCAATAATGTAAAGGTTGAGGCTATCGTGGAGTATATAGAGTAAGGAGGGCCACGACTACGGGAGCGAGTCCTCCACTGGTCTACTGGTTATATGAGTGTGTGGTTAGGCCTATTCTGACGTATGAGGCATTGGTCTGGTGGCCAGCGGTGTTTCAGGATAGGGAAAAAAGGAAGTTGGAGTGGGTGCAGCGTATGGCGTATATTAGGGTGACGGGTGCATTGCGTATTACACCCACTTTGGGTTTGGAAGTTATTCTAGACCTGGATCCGCTGGGTGAGCAGGTAAAAGCGGTGGCTGCGATGAGTGCCTTGAGGTTACAAGCGATGGGCATACTTAAAAACAGGGAATACACACACAGGAGAATTCAGGGGGAATATGGAATGCAATCTATGGACGTTAGGTCTGATTTTGTGGTGCCATACACCGACGGGAGGGTTGATTTTGGGGTAGTGCTTCCACAAAGAGAGGATTGGAGTGTGGGGGGATTATGCACGCATGAGGAGTTATCCATCTACATAGATGGTACGGGGGCGGGGGTCTTCCCCGAGGAGTTAGGGATAGAACTATCGATTGGCCTGCCTGAATGATATGAGGTCTTCCAGGCAGAGATATTGGCGTTGCTTAGGGCGGCGGAATTGGCTGCAACAAAACCGGTGGGGGGATGCGAGCTGACAATTTTTGCGGATAGTAGGGCGACGATTAGGGTCCTCGCGTCCTATTCGGTTGGGTCGGCTTTGGTGGGTCGATGCAGGGGGGCACTTAGGGCACTTTGTACTATGTGCAGGGTGACTGTGTGTTGGGTTCCCGATCATAGCGGGATACGAGGTAATGAGATGGCAGATCGTCTTGCGAGGGCTGGGGCTGGCGGGGATGCTGACGTGGTAGACGCGGTTCGTCTGCCGCTGAGGGCTTATCTTGCCGTCATAGATGGTGAGTGTAGGAGAAGGAACGTGGTCTTGTAGCCGGAGGCTCACACGTGTAGGGTGGCCTATCAGGGACGAAAGAAGGACGAGGATGCTGTTGAGATATAATAGGGCTGATCTCAGCATACTGGTTGGGGTCCTGACGTGGCATTGCCTTCTTGGGAAAATGGCCAGTAGGCTTGGGATTGCTATGACGGATGTATGTCGTGGGTGTCGAGATGTGGCGGAGGTGGAGGATGTAGCGCATGTCCTCTGTGCCTGTCCGTTTCTGATGTGGAAAAGAAAGCGTGCCTTGGGGGCTTATTTTTACGATAACCTGGGGGACCTTTCCGAGATGTCTCTTGCGCGGCTTTAGGGCTTCTCCAGGGAGGTTGGCTGGTTCGGATAGGGGGGTCTTGTGTGTCGAACTGCATGGGGATTGTGACTTACACTACGTCGTACAGCAAACGATTTGTTGTAAACTTGTTGTTACGCCTCAATTATTTAATTCCATATTATCTGAAAATATTAAAAAAAATATTGTAAATTTTTGACCAGATTTTTCCAAATTTTAAAATATAATAATATGAATAAGATTAAAATAACATCATATGTAAAAAAGGTTAAAAGGGCATCGAAAAAATTTTAAAACATCATAATTTTAATTTATTAAAATTAATTAAATTTAATAATATATTGTTAATTCCACTCAATTTACGTTTAAAAATAAAATTATAATGGCTTCATTATTCATTTATTGCTCTCTTTATTTTATATTTTTTTTTAAATACTCAACAGTTAAATCATGGTATAATAATTAATTTATATTGTTATAACAAATTTTATATAAACCTACATATACTCCCAAACACGTTATTATATAACAATGTAATGAATTTATTTACATAATGTGTACACACTTACTACAAATATTTACCTAATTTTTAAGCACCTGTCATAATAATCAATTTTAATTTTGATATCATGCCATAATAATCTTTTGTATACATATAAAATGTAATTTAGGTAATTTAAATTTATGTTGTTAGAGAAAAAAACAAAAAAATAACAACGACAAGCAAAATATCAGAATTTATATAAAATTATCATAATTATTATGTAACAAGAAAAAAATCACAGTAAAATTAAGTCATCGAAATTTTAGTATAACATTATTTTCTGTGTTGTATTTTACGCGTTTTTAATTAGTTTATAATAGTGATTTTATTAATTTCTGGCACTGATGAACAGTGAAAATTTATTCTAATGCCATGAAAACAATAGAACAATCAATCTGAAATGATTTTATCGTAAGGTTAAGATACTCTGTATTTTGAAACGTGCAACACAAACTGTCAGTATGCTCCAAATTTTAATTTATTAATACGCTCATCCTTCAATACTTCGTTTACATTTGGAACCCCATAAAACGAAAAAGATAATATGAATTTGTAATAAAAGCTCTCTCTCCACCTTCTTGCCTGATTGCATCAACTAACCAAAATAAGCGCAATAAAATTATGGATCTTACCAAATTGAATGACTGCACAAACCAGAGGTACATTGTTTGTGTCTGTAAGCTAATTTGTCAAAGCTATAATCAAGAAATTTTGATAGCACCCTCTACTCTGATTAAACAAAAAACTGCATCCTTTCGTCAATTAAACATTTTTTAATTCCCATAAAAAGCGAAGGAAAAATGAAGGGTAACAAAATAGTCCTGCTGGATTTGGGAGTTAATTTCTTTGCCCATCGTTTATATAACAATATAGTGGCATCTAGGTCTCAAATTTACTAGGACATGTTTGTATTCTACAAATATTCAATATCTAGTCTAACTGTTCTAAACTTTAACAATATAAAATTTAAAAATACATGAATTTCGACAAAAACCTCTGTTGCGCTTTCACCTACGCTTGACATTATACCTTAAGAACAAAATCAGAACAACTCTCTTCGGTGTATTTATAGTATAAGGAGCAAAATTAATAATAACACTTAATATGAAATCAAGAACTACTCCAAAACTCAAAGAAAATATTAAAAAAAAGGAATACAATATAAAAACAGTAAAAATGTACTAACCAAACATAACACATTTAACAAAATTTCAACAACCCAAACATCAATAACATCAATATAACAAACACTTGCATCTAATACCATACAACACATATATGTAGATACAAAGGTATATACAACTTAACGATATAAAAGGCGAGTTTTTTTTCCATCGGTTCATTCAAACAAAAAACAAATAAATAAAGAAACAACAACAAAAACCAATAAAATAAAAATATGAAACCTCAAACTCTCAGTTATCACATAAATTTTCATGTCACGTTTTTCAAATTTTCCAGTTGATAAAATATCATATATGTATACATAATATCTCGGTATATGTACGCATTTAAGTTGAGTTTTATATGTGTTCGTGCATATACTTTTGCAAAAAAAAAACAATAAACAGTGTAGAACAGTAAAATATAATAACATACAAATATATATGTATCTCCCTGTGTCTCTTGTAACATAAGATTATAAAAGTTTAATATAAATATACATTACACAGGGCCCACCAGCAACACTAATACTACTTAAGTAGTATTTGAGGTATTAGAGTCCATTACTTTTATACCAAATAGATTACCAACTAGATAAAAAGTTACAAAATCCACAGACTATCAGGACACTATCACGCATTGTACTCTTATAGGTCGAAAAGCAGCGCACGTATGAGTGCGGGCGTATTTTTCGCGATAACGTTAAACCAATGGGAATCCGTGGATCTTTCAAGTGAACTTGCACGTAGTTGACATGAATGAGCAATTCAACCTTGAAAGAAGTGATCGAGAACATAAAATATTTATGATCTAAAAGCTGAGCTCATTTTCAGTATCCTCAGATATATGAATATGAAATTGGACCATTTCAAAACATTGAATGATTTAGACAGGCGCAACCGGCTATGTTGAGTACTAAGATATGTGAGGCAGAAAGACATGCAATGACAGATCTTCTACGGAATCGGACCACGTATGGCGCGAAGTAAACTAAGGTAGGAGACAGAAAAAGAGAAAAGGCGATATTTAAATGTACAGCAGAAAAATTTTCATCTTTCTTGAATAATTAAACCACCCTGTATATGCATGTACATTCGCAACGACTTAAATATACATACATATAATCATGACACATATTCAGGATGTTTGGGATGTTGAGGATAATTTTTCAATAATAAAAATAAAATAATAAAATTGAAACAAAAAACACACAACAAAACAAAAAAGAAGGAAAAAAGCAACCAATTTTAACCGGTAAGGATAAATTTGTCTGATTTTTGTTGCAATTGAGCTGTTGTATTGAAATCTTATACATTATACTTTATTTTTATATATACGTTAATATTTTATGGATACGTTATATCTACATATGCATGACTACTCTTAAATTCCACTTTATGTTAAAAACAAATACAAAAATATCTAAAGAAACAGGAACCAAATATTTAATCCAATAATAACTGAGTGAACCGGTACTATACGAATAACATCTACTTTACTGTTGGTTAAAACCATAACATTTACTGTACTGTTGAATAATCAATTGATTTGGTATATTGTTATTGTGATTTCCCCCCAAACATGCAAGGAAGATGAGCCGACCCGCAAACGATCACCATAGGAGCTGCTCCTACGAGGGGTAGAAGAAAATGATGACTCACCTACTATGCTCATGTCCGATGCTGGCGAGCTCCAGACAGAGATTTCGGTTTCACTGCAGACTTAGCGGATGTAAATCTTAAGGATCTTAACCGATTTTTAAGGAGTTGCGGCTGCCACAACCCAGGCCTAGGTGGAATATGTATACTCTTCGGGGGCCGCGTTAACCCCACCTTATCTAACCTATTGTGACTTCACTGTTTTAAATTTCATAAAATTGGTATAAAAATTATAATACTGATGGTTTCTTTTGAAAGTGTCCTATGTCCATTTCAACTAAAAATAAAATACTGCAAACCAAACCAAAAACAATTTGCCACTCAACAATATTTCTTTTGAATTTTTCTCAGTAAACCAATTGAATGAAAACAAAATAAAACAGAGAAAAAATAGAAAAACGAAAAGTGTTATACTTACATGTTAGTATAACACAATAATATATGAACAACAATATACACTGGAACATTTTTTTTTTATAAATGTACAATATAAAGTCTATATTGCAAAAATTGCCTCCAGACAAAGAAATCGTAAAAAAGAGATTATCAATAACTCAATAAAAAAGGATCAAAGATGAAAACAGTTACAATTTTTTTCTTTCTCTCTCTCTTTTTTTCTTGTTCACATTTATACAAATAATATACACACAATGGCATTTACAATACTATTATATGAGTATTTTTATGAAATTATTCTGGTTTATGAACTTAGAATAATAAAAAAAATAACAAAAAACAAGAAAAAAAAAGGATAAAAATTAAATTAAAAAATGTATTTAAAATGTAATTAAATTTTACAAATTCTTTTTTTTTTATTTAATTTATTTAATTTAAATCAACGAGACTTTTTATATTAAATTTATGTGCATAAACTAATAATAAAATGTTATAGTTATACTTGGATTATAGTGAAAATACGCACACACATCTGAAGAGTAGTTTTGTATATGAAATAAAGTTGTTATCCTTGAAATTTCTACTTGTTTTACTTCATTTCTCCATAATAATTAACATTTCTTGGTATTTATACAGAAGGTTATAGAATTATAAAATCCCGATTGGCTTCATATCTTTTAATTAAAAAAATTTTCTTTAGACTTTACATAATTTCTTTTTATTTTTTTTAATTTTCTTCTGATTTTCTTTTGCCACATTGTTTTAAAATAAATTTTTCTCTTTTTTTCTCTCAAAAAGTTCAACATAGAAATGTTGCGGGATGAGAAATGGGAAAGACGCATTCAGAAACTGAGTTTTCTTTTCTGTATAAAATAATTTGTTTTTTTTTTTTTAATATTTTACAATGTAAAACGTTTATAGTTTTAATATAATGGAAAGTTAAGAGGGTTATAACATGGACGTTCCATAAAATTTTTGTATAATAAATAAATCATAAGATAACGGAAGACTTATGGGGTATACTGGATAACAATAAAAGACCAATTTCGGAATTACATTTATGACGCAAGTTGTGAGTTTTCTTATAAAATCACAAAGTCTCCACCTCAAATTAACTCAAACGTTAGTCCATGTCACACACTCACTTCAATAGGTATAAAAGAAACTCCACTGTATCAACGTCTTTTAAGTATGCACGGCAGATCACGCTTTCTATTCAATTTGCCAAGAAGCAATGTGCAGTGAACAGATGAAGATAATCAAAATAGTCACAATAGTTTTGACGGTGTCAGGGACTTCTTCGAATGCGATAACAATGAAGCAGCCGAGGTATGGAAAATTCAAATAGCTAAGATTTTTTTGAGTCACATCCCCATTTACATTAGCACTATATCTATAGGGCTGACAAATTTCAGTATTCTATCAAGGTGGCAAAGCCGCTTCCAAAGCATCTTAGTTGTAGGCGAGCGACCGTACTTCACGCAGTAAGTACATTACTAGGTCATCCTCTTCAAATGGACCATCGATAAGCAGTGGTCAGTAAGTACATCAACCAGTAGCAAAGTGTGGTCAACTCTCGCCCCTTCGATCTCAAGGCCCCTTCGACCCTTGCCGGTCGACAATTTAAAATTAAAAAAAAAAACTAAATGTAAATTGTTAAATACGCAATTAAAAGTTTTACTCAACCGAATCAAGAGCCGTTTGACAACATAATATAAAAACGGCGGCTCGTATTAAATTTAGTTTTTGATTGCTCCATTCAAATTTATGGCAGCTCATAAAAAAATATGTTTAATAGCCAGTTTTAAAATTACAACACTGATTTAATTTTTAATTTTAATAATAAAAAAAATAATTTTTTTTTAATATTTTTCATTATTTTCAAAAGGCATAGAGAGTTTTTAAATTTTTACGTTTTTTTTTTTATTTCAATTTTTTTCTCTTTTTCCTTCTCTTTTATATTTTAACTCTAAAAGTGAACAAGTTGAATGAAAATCCTTTTAGGAATAATTAATTTTCATAATAGGATCAAGGCACACATAACACACCAACAAAAATGAAAATAAAAGCCAAGAAAGAAAAAAACTTCCTACAATTATAGTTTATGCGGAGCGGAATAAACTGAGAAATTTTCTTTTCTTGTCTTTTACAGTTTAATATTTTAATTTTTTTCTGTTATTTCAATAATAATTTTAGTGTTTTCGTTTGTTTCCTTATTTTTTCTTCTATACGATATATACAAATAATACATGAGATTTTGAAAAGCTCTTTGTCTTTTGCATTAAAAATGAAGAAAAATTCCAGATTTTCTGTGAAATTGTAATGTTGTTTGTGTAATCAAAGTTCCAAAACATATAAATTTTAATGTAACAATTTTATTGTTAGGTATAAGAAGTTTATTTTTCAGTATTGACTTACATTTTTACTAATTATTCGATAACTCTAAAGAGAAAGAGAGGACGTCTACATAATGGTAAGCCTTTCAAATTTTAATATGAAATATATTCGGGATCGAAACAATACAGGCAGTTAAGATATGAATGTTAAATTGCAATACTGAAAAACTGAACGTATAAAAACAACTATTTACACTCTAACAGCTGCAAATGTCAGTCTATATCAAAGTAACAGGGCTCTAAAAATTTTTGCGTCAATATACACAATATATGAAAAGAGAATAGAAATAAATGCAGACGCTATTGCCCGCTATGAACAAAGCAGATGATAACCACATTCATTATTTTTCCGATTCCAAAAATAAAAAGAAGGCAAGCAGCATAGTGCCAAGTGGAATTCACCTTAGGTTGTTAACAAATTTAACGGATAAGCACAGAAAAGAGAGTAGAGGCCATCTCGTGCTTTTGAGGCAAGCGTTTCAATACAAAAATACCTATCAATATGTGACAAATATACATATAAAAAGGAATATTATTCTTAAAGATTAATTGATATAATTGGCAACCCTATCAGTGAAAAAATGTTCACTCCATTCAATTGCGCTATACGATAATTTAAAAATTTTCTTATTATCTAAGCGATTAACAGTAGTAAAAGTTTCTTCTATATAGTTCGCTTATATTAATAACATAATAATACTTATATAATAATTACAGTAGTAACTCATAGACGTTACAAAAAAAAGAAAAACAAAAAATAAAGTAAAGTGTAATAATAGCATGGGTGTGAGAGAAACAACAAGAATAAAGAAACTGGAAAATAATTTTTATATTGAATACAGAGTTAAAACGAGACGGCATTCCTCTTGTTTCATATTTCAAAATGAAAATTCGCTTCACTTGAGATAAGTTTCTTACGATATCTAACAAGGATAATTGGATGTTCAAAAAAGTTACAACTTTATACTTTCATTATTACTATTTCTTTGTTTTCGTTGTTATTGTTGCTATTTCTACTTTGAAATTTATCTCACTATTTTTATCTCTATATCTGAAATTCTGCATGTATCTATAGGTATATGTAGAGTGTTATCGTATTATGAACATAAAATATTAAAAATATGAAAAAACGAAGAGATGCGCCTTTAAAGAATTTCAAATTATTATAAAAAGATTTTATGGAAGTGAACTGTTTTTTTTTGGAATTTCTTGATAAATTAATGAATATTTTACGTATACATATAAGCATATTTCCGTATATATAATATATATATACATATATAATCTAAATAAAAAAAATAAAAATTTTTCTTAATCAAAATTAAAAATAAAGAAGATTTTCTTCGATGTATTTAGGGGAACTTTTGAAAATTTTTCCAAGTTCTCCGCTGCTCAATATCTCGGAGAATAAGCAGAACCTAACAGAATTTTCTGCTGGTGTAATAGTAGGGATCCTCTGTATTTTCTGATACCCAATTGAAATAGCTATTGTCAGCCATACCGCGATTCTGGCTCTAAAGTCGCTTATCCTCGAAGCTGCTGAGCCTGTACTGACGCGAGCTAGCAGGGGTGTACGTTCACCATAGTGCCATACTTCTCTTGGTTCCGCGTCATCAAAGTATAGCAGGAAATGAAAGGGTAGATGAGCTGGCGAGATGTGACTCAGTTATGGACATTTCCTGGCGGAACGAGTTTTTGTTCCCATCAACACAGTAAAAAAGAAAATGTTAGAGTATATTAGAAATTACTAGTGTGGTCGGAGTATATCTTGGAGAGTATTGCCGGCCTGAAAGTAGTATATAAGGGGACTGGCTTTTGAGCGAACATTGGGCTACACTAAGATTGCACTTTTTTCAATAATACGACGTGTCGCAGCTGCCAGGAAATGAACAAGAAGGAGGCTGTTTTTCATTATATTTGTAAGTATCCGACTCTGGACCAGGCCAGATTGGAAACGTGAGGCAGAGCAAGCTCGAGGTGGCTGGACGAGATATCGAAGATTGGCATCCGAAGCTGAGATAGATTCGTCAAAGGAACTAGGTGGCTTAGATAAGCTAGAGTATCACAAGTAGGGTGCGGCCTGCCTATTGCATCAAACGCATCAACTAAACAACTACTTTAACTAATTTATTTGAACCTATTTAAAATTTTTGCTAAAGTGTACAGGTAAATACTACCAGATTTTTAATAAAAAAGATCAATCGGGAAAACGGGATGTAAAATATGTATAACGGCTAATTTGCAAATTTTCTTAAATAAGCATTCAATTTAAAATAGAAAGAAAAAAATAGCAGAAAAAATGGAAAAGAAAATTTATTTTTCATTTTTATTTGACTTGTGAATTTAAAAAAAAAAATGTTTTCTTTTGACATTTTTTTATTACACATAATTGGTTTACTATACTTATAGGAATATATCAATCCTTGAATTTAACAATTTCATATTCAAATTTCGATATAACAGTAATCGAAATTCTTTTAAAATATTCATTTAATATTGTACTACAAACACATCAGCCCCCAAAATTATTTACTAGTTATGATGTAGAAAAAAATTATTATTTATTTACTTTGCTATTATTTTATTATTAATTACAATTAACAACAAATCCTATTAACAATTAATTGTGATTAAATGAAAAGAAAATAAACAAAATAATTTATTATTGTTCTTGTTATTTTTAACAAATTATTAATTAATAATAGTCAGTATTATTTAATTTTCAAAATATTAAATTAATTTGCAATTAAAGTATCTACACAAAACTACTTGCTCGCACCTTTGTATATAAAATTACTATAAATGTGTAATAGAAACGTCCACTATCGAATTTAAAGGACACTATTTTGTATATCCTCTTAACAAAAAGGCCGAGTTGGACGTAATTAAACGTAATAGCTAAATGAAACACTAGATTTTAGTGTTTCCGGAATAAAAACCAACCTATAAATTTTTCAATATTACCTCAAAAAAATTGCATAACTTTTGTATAAAGAGATAACTGTATAAATCATATTATCCTAAATATATGCAATAATTGTTGAATTTCATTTTTATAATAATATTAATAATATTTGTGGTGAATATCAATAATATAATTTTTACCACAATGGGGATATTATTTTTTGAAAATTAATATTTTATTAGAGCATTTATTTCAAAAAAAAAATAATATAAAATTAAATAATAACAAAAAAATAAAAATAAAATTATTAAAACATCAATTAAAAGAGATTAAAATAAATCAAGTAAAATAAAAACTAATTATTATTTTTAACTTTTTTAAGAGGAAAATTAAATATTTATATATACGAAAAACCACAATTTTATAAAACAAAAAAAATTAATAAGTCCATATAAATGATATAAAAATAATAATTATGTATATATGATTAAAACTTATTTATCTAAATATTACTAAAGAAAGTAATCATAATAAAACAACAAAAAAAAACACATTTACCTGCGGGAACAAGTGGAAGCTTTTACGAAGTACAATGCATGAATAATTGAAACTAGTAAAATAATAGTAATGCTCTCAACAATTTTTAGGTACATTTCTGAGAGAACGTTTTGGGAGAAAAATTTTGATAACTTTTAAAAATTTATAAAATGTCAGAATTTTTTTTTAATTAATATTTAAATTATATACAGAATTTTTCCAATTTGTGACAACAAAGTAAATCTGCCCAAATACATTTAGCAAAGAGCCTTTCAGTGTTTTCGAGCTTTCAATTTCGAGTTTTCGTATTACAAAGTAACTCTGCCGTTCTCTATAATATAAGCCGAAAATCCAGTTCATATAGCTTGTCTTATTTATATATATATGTATATATACCTACATCCAAATGTGCTATTAACTATTTAGCCTTTGATTGCCTCTCAATTTACAAGTTTGAAATGCTCTCTTAAAATATTAAAAATTTAATTCCCATTTTTTTATTTTATTATGCTTCTTTTTTTATAAAATGATGGTTACAAATTACATTTAAATAGAATATAATTTTAAAAATAATATTTTCTCTATTAAAAATTATTATTTGAAATTAAAATAACTATATACATACTATATACGATGCGCATACACATATACCTACATACTCACATAAGGTACGGGTCATATTTACATTATTTATAATTTTAATATGCGGAAATTTTTTGAATGAATATTGGTATAATGTGGAGAGTAAAAAAAAAAGATATAAAATTCCACTTCACTTAATTTTATTGAAATATAAGTACAATTAATTCGTTACAATTTATATAAAAAAAAAAACAACAAAAAAAATAGCAAACCACATAAAATTTACAAACTTTAAATTAATTATTTTCCACCAAAAAAAAAAATAATAATAATAAAATAAAAATATTAAATTGTAGAACAATTTATATAAATTTACATAATATTAAAAACTTATATAACTGTACTTGTATAACAGTCTACATATACCAAATTATGTCGATGATTTATTATTATAACAATAAAATTATTCAACAAATTTATAATAACGGGAATACCAAAAACAAAATGTGTATAAGCTACAACAATAAAAACAAAAAAAAATACCGCACAGGTAAAAATATTATGTTCGTTACAAGCTAATTAACTGCAAAAATATTATATAAGCAAACCAGAAACGCAAAAACAAAAAAAAGCACAGCCATTTTTTGATGACATTGACTTTTAACATGTTGATGCGGAATAAAAAATGAAAAATTATCTTTTTATTCACCACTTGATTTTCAACAAGAAAATTTTTCATTTTTTATTTTTTTTTTTTCGTTTTTATTACTTTATCCTGAAATTTCATAATTTAATTGCAATAAAAAACCATTATGTTGGCAAGTTTATCAAACGAGAATAAAAAAAAAAACAAATTGAGAATAAACTTTTTTTTTACGAAATTTTACGAAACTTTTATTTTTGAAAATCCGGCCAGAAACGAACAAAAAAAAAACTAATATGAAAAGAGTTAAAAAAAGAGAAAAAACAAATGAATAATTGCCTTATGCATACATACAAACAAACACACATTCATATAACAATATTTGCATTATTATCCTTCCGCACCTTAATTCTTTATGCTTTTTAGTTTTATATTATCCTTTTTGACATATAACATTTAATTAATTTAAATATCGGTTATTTGTATTTGATTTCATATTGTTCCCAATAGTATAGGTATATAAAAAAAATAATATGTAGGTATGGTATATGTGTATAGGTCTAGGAACAGACACTATATAACACAGTGTCTATAAAGTGTGTAGAACACTTTGTAACTGCCTCTATGTGTATAACACCTTAAATTCCATAAGAATGTTTATAAAGGAATGGTTGGTTGGAATTAATAGTTGGTTGTAATACCTAAAATGCAAATCCAATGCTTAATATTTAAAATATGGAAAGAACAGTTTAAGTCTGTGACCTTGAACACAAACTGCCTAACTAGAAATAAGACGTTAGATATCCATGTCTTTCGATAAATTCTCCATGTCACGTTCTATATCACAAAATTTGATTATTCTACGGCTTATTATATTTCGAGAACAATAAGAGAGTGAGAACAGTTAATTTTTCTTTAACAAATTGAATGAGAAATATGAGAATATAAATATCTACTATCAACACCTATATACTAATAAAGTGATTATGCGTTAGATATGAGAAGAGATGCAAACAGTTCACATAATAATCTCAAATTTTATAATTTTCTCAAGCAATTAAATGCGTACTTTTAATATTTTTTCTCTTTCGACTCAATTCATATTATTATTTTTAATTTTTAATACTGTTACACTTTATTTTAATTACAATTGTAGAGTAACAATTCGATATAATATAAAACTTATAAAATGCCTTAATATTGTTACCAATTGTTCAAATTATAAAAATTATTGTACTTGTTTTTTTTTTTTGAATTCACTGTATATGGTCTACAAATTTCTTATTAAATGATTATTTAAAGTCTTAATTAGCAAATGAATGCATCAATTAAATTTTGTATATGAAAATTTTTGTCTTCTTCTTACACATACATTGAAAAAAAAATTTCACTTTATCTCTCTCTAAAAAATCCAATATTAATATTTTCACCGCAAATTAATAATATTAATAATTTGAGTATAACAATAATAATATTATATTTTAAATGTACATACATTTATACAAATACATTTGATTTTTGTTTTAAATTCTTATTATATTATTAAATTAACTGAAATACACAGATTCTATAATATTATTATTGTTGCTGCATTTTGCAAAATTTTTATTTATTTTTCTGACATAATTAAACTTTTATATAATTAATTACGAAAATAATTTTATATTTTTTCACTGTACTTTCTCTTTCATACATTTTTTATTTAAAATAAAAAAAAACAAAGTTATAGCTAACCTGCCAGATATAAAAAATTCTTGAGAATTTATTATACTTTAAAAGGAGTTCCAATGTGAGTGGCTATACAATTTTACGATCTATATTAACTAACATTTAAAAAAAAAAATAAACTTATATATGAATGGAGAAGGAAGTATTATTAATTTTTTTTTCTTTTTATTTAATTATGAGCTTTTTTGCAAGTTAACACTGCTCATCTGTTGAATTTTTATATTTACTACTAAGTTTGTTTTTTGGGTGTACAAAATATATTAAATCGATTATTTTATATCACGTATTATTATCGATAAATGATTAATATTGAATTAAGTTTGAAATACTTAATATGTTTGTGTAGAGAAAACAAAAATTCTACTCTTAATTGAAAGAGGGGAATGGAAAATTGTAAGCTTGTAAGAGCTAGTGACGAAGAACTTTTTTATTATAACAGTATATGAAATTTTATTAAAAAATGCATTAGAATATGGTAAAAATAGCATTGCAATACAGTATAAGATTAAAAATTATATCTACCCTATAATAAAATGTTTATATTTTTAATTTCAGTTAAACTTGATAGATAAAAAAATAATATTTTTCTGAGAGTAGAGATACGTGACAGGTTTAAATGTTATTACACAAGGAAAATTTTAAGAGACTGAGACACTGACACATAAAACTAACTCTGAATTACATAAAACTTATTCATTTACAAAATTAATATCTTATTTTGTTCATTTATCAAAATGAAAATTGAATAAAAGCTCTTGCATTAAATTTAATTGTAAAAATTGCAATCTATATGCAACAATTACTACAATTAAATTGAATATAATCGTGATTATATATTAGAAATCTTATTATTAAGTACAATTGCTATATTAATTATGAAAAATTTTTAATCTTTATTTTAAATTTCATTTAAAAAATTGAGACTTAATGCGGTAACATTGTAATTCAATCATTTTATTACATAACTATGGTTATAAAATTTGTAATTGTCATGTTATTTATTACTAAAATTACGTGAAAAGTCTATTTTTTTTTGGTTTTTATATTATTACAATATAATTATTTTTTTATTTACGTTAAATGATGATGATTTGTTAAAATTTCTATAGATTTAATTTAAAATATGGTTAAAATAAAATTTTTGTAGTTACATAACAAAATTTTGTAGAATATTAACATTAGATTGCAGTGGAATAATTTTTTGAAATATGCATGCAGCCTGTGTGTCCAGATACAAATTATAAAGTAGAATAAATTTTAAGAAGCCTTTCAAAACTATTTTCAAAATGAATTCTTCAATTTGGTTTCCAGGTAATTCAATTGCTTCAAAGCATTCAGTTTTTTTATCTCAAATTTCTTGTTCAAGTTGTTAATTAACTTTTCTTATGTACCAAGATCAACAAAGTCATTGTTATTATTATTTGTTTTCCTATTTTTGAACAGCTTTAAAAGAACATGTTCCACTGCAATGCATTATAGACTAAAAATAAAAAAAAAACAATGTATTTAACATGAAAGTTCTTGCCAAAACTTCGAAAGAGCAATTAAAAATATTCAAAAGTTAATAAACTTTTTTTAATTGTAATCTTTTTTTTATTGTTTTAAATAATATAATTAAAAACAAAGTAAAAAAATAACATTTAATATAAATTTATGAAGTTTATTAAATTCATAAATCATTGTGTTTTTTTATTTTTATTATTTTTCCACAAATAATTATGAAAATGTATTCAACTAATTAATCGCATTCTAATTAAAAATAATTTATTATAAACTAAATACAAATTACATTTAATCTATTTAAATTTTTTTTTATTTATTTTTATTTCAAAATTAATGCTTTTAATGGTCAATCTGACAAATGGATTATAATAGAATTAAAAAAAAAAATAAAATTTTCAAAATAATAAAAAAATATTTTTCCATTGTACTTTAATTATATTTTTATTTTTATTATTAAAATATTCATATTTAATTAAAATATACACAAAAAAATAATAAAGAAAAAAGAAGATATGAAAATGTGACATATGAATATATTTTGACAACCTCACACTTCTCTCTCTCTTTGAATTTTTGAATTAAATGTAAAAAAATTTAAAACAAAAAAAAATATGTGCGAACATGAATACATGGTAGTTCCAGTAGTGGTTAAAATGAATGACTATTGTAATCATGTTAACATTTTTACATTCTTATTGTGTCATTAAATTCCCAGTACATTTGTTAAACATGGTGTTTATTTGAAATATTGAATTCAAAAATTTTTTTTTTTATAAATGCTGTGGCATAAAAAACATTGGTTATGAAAGGTATTATAAAATTAAGTTATTCAAAATATTCAGTAAGTATAATAAATCTCTATGTAATTCGTAATCTTTTTGTTGTTTAGCCAACATTTAGGCAGATTTGTTAGCAAAGTTGCAGTCCTCAATTTTACCAAACTTTCTCTATTTGTATTGTCCACTTTGTCTTTGAGCCAGCTATTAAACCTATAGGTTTTTTTTTTAATTTTTCAGTATTTAAATTTTGTTTTAATATATTAAAATAATTCTAATGTAGATATATGGTTGGATGACTTGGCCGGTACGGCAGCTAGATACGTCTATTAATTTATAATTGTATTTATGCAAATTGAAACAGTCATCCTTATTTTTTTAAACTTGTATACTTTATTTCTTAAATAATATGAGTAAAATAATATACAATATATATTTAATATAATATTAAAATGTAAATCTTAGATGGAAGATCATAAAATGCATTCACAATTGTTTTATTATATTTTTTTTTTGGCAAAAATCATAAAATATTTTTTTAAAACAATCAAAAAAATTATAAAAATTAATTTTTTCCCAAAAATTTTTCTCGATTTTTTTTCAAATCTAAAAAATTTGCAATGAATTTAATAAAAAAAAAACCAAAAAATTAAAATTTATTCTAAACATTCGAATATGGCAAAACCTCTGTACTATACTCTCTAATTGATTTTATTTTCATTTTAATTAATCTCTTTTTTTTTTTGAATCTCAAATAATAATAAAATTATATAATAATATCAACCTATTACTAAAGTCTAATTGTATGTATACGTAATTACTTTATAAAAAAAAAAGTCTAATCAGGAAAAAATATTACAACTAAAATAATTAACAAAAATAACAAAAAAATATTCAAAACAAAAAAAAATTATTCTTCATAATGTCTATCTTCTATTTTTCTAGCTATTGCTGCTGCCAAAGCTGCACCTTTACCGCTTCCATCTTCCGCTAAAATAAATTTGATCTAAAAAGAAATAAGGAACAATTGTAGAATTTTTCAAAATTATTTACAAGATTTTTATTTTTTACATTCTTTTCTGGGGCTAATTCATTTGTCATTTGATGATACCATTGCCTAAACCTATGATGATGTTTATAAACTGAACCGTCAATAGCTACTGTAACATTACTTTCATCCATTCTATTAACAAGTACAGATGTCACAGCCGATAATAGTGTTGCAGCACGTTTTTCAATAATACCAACAATATACTGAACGATTTCAATGTCTTCATCATGAAAATCTTTACCATAAACGTAACCGAAGTCTTCAAGAACTTTTTTCGTTCCACAATTATTTTGATTAGTTTTCAAATGATCACTGCGCAAAAAAAACAAGAAAAAAGACAGAAATTAAAGATTTTATAATTTTTTTAATGAATTTTTTGTAAATGAAAACAAAAGCACAGAAATTCGGAAATATCGCGTTTTAAAAAATATTTGAATTTGAGGTCTCCTACTTTTATCACTTCATTGTTTTTAATTAAAAAAAAAATAAATTTTAAGAAATTTTTCAACTCACTCTTCTATTGAAGATAAATTACTAGAACAAAATTTGTACGGATGAGGTAGTTTTTCTGGATTGGCATTAGCGAAAAGTAATTTTTTCTCTTGAAGTTTCTTGATTATAACACGACACGTTTCTCCAATATATTTTCCACTGATATATTTTTCAAAACTAAAATGAAAAAACGAATCATCTTATTATTTTAAAATTACATAAGTCAAATTTTTTTTTTAATAACTTACGTATAATTGTGGCAATTCAATGAATTTTGATCTACTTCAATATCAAATTCTGTTTTACAAAAATCAATAACACCATTATCTCCAAAGCCACCCCATTCAGATACAACAACAACATTTGTTTCACCATGACGTTTTTGTTCCCAATGTTTAACACGTTCAGCATGTTCAATATATGCTGCATTTGTCCCTGTACCAACAACAATACCGATACGTGTTTGATGATCTAATTTGGCACCTTGTAATAATGTTCCAGTGGTATCGTTCATAATTGCTAATACTTCAATATTACTTCTTTTGATACGATTTAAAGCATTCTGTAATTTTAATACAACATCTTCACCAACAATTGCCGGACAATGAAATGATTTTGTCCATTTTTTTAAACTAGCTGAATGTAAGCTATGTTGTTTCATTGGAAATGAAAATGTAAAACCCATTGCAATTTTTTCATGATGTGCGCCATGTTCATGTAAAAAATCATTGACACATTTTGCAAGAAAATCAAATATTTTATCACCTTCGGATACCCGAACATCATCATCAATATGAAATTTTTGAACATATTCATGTTTAACTTCGGCATTATCTAATTCAAGAAGAATAACACGAAAATTTGTACCACCAAGATCTAAGGCTAAGTAGAGACCTTTCTCTATACAAAGCATAAAAAATAGTAAAAGAAAATAAATTTTAATTAGAATTTTAATTAAAAGCAAAATAATAAAATAACTTACCAGTTCCATCTGGTAATTCAGGTATATATGTATTTTCCATGAGAAGTGATGATGGTTGATCCTTTAAAGCCAATTCAATTTCAGATTCAAAAGCCTTAACAATACCCTGAACATGATCTTTGTTTAGATGAAATCTTTCCAGCATACCTTTGATCTGTAATGAAAAAACAGAAAAACAAAACAAAGTGTAAGTAAAAAATATTTTTAGAAACAAATCAAGAGATTAAAGGCTACATTAAGATTTTTTTTTATTAGATTATTCCGTCAGTAACATTAAAAGACGTAATAAATGCTCATTCTTATCATAGAATTTTTTTTGTTGTCATTATTATTTTGAATCAGTTAAAATAACCTTGCTATTTTTTTAAGGGAAAAATTTCAATATTCTTATCAATCCTTTACTAGTTCGCTAAATCCTATTTTACATAATTGACTTTATTTTTAACCTTTCAGTTGATATTTTAATATAATTAGTTTTAACCAGAAGAATTTAGTTTATTCAAATGAATTTATTATAGGTATAAAATATTGGTAAATAAATTGAATTTTTGCTTTAAGATGAACCTTATATAAAAAGCTATATTAAGCAATTTTACCAAATTTTAGATTAAAACAGCTACTATTGGAGGAGTGGACAAAAATAGTAATTTTAGAGTGTAATCAAAAACTGTTTGGCAATGAATTAGACAATTGCAATTCAATGTTATTAATAGTACGATTCTCGATCTTTTGAACGATTTCAATAGCCATACCTCACTTGTAAAAAATAATATGATTTTGTTAGTTCAAAAACAGTTTCTCAATTTCGTCCAGGAACGCATGAAAACTGTTATTACCCTATTTACCCTAAATACACTAAAGAGTTCAAAATTGTTTAATTATTTGGAATTAGTAGTTTAAATTAATGTCCAACAAATATTGAAATCTAAAATTAAATTCGACATACATTCCTAGACTTTGTTAATTACATAAATTACGGTATCATAGTAGAAGGTAGTTTTTATATTCCTGTCAATCAAATTTTAAATCAAAATACAATTAAAATCGTAAACAAAAACTTGTAAAGCTTCTTTTCAACTTCTTTAATTTAAGTTACAAAATATACATTTTAGTATTGTTTTTGAATAAAATGTTAACTGAGGTACAAAAAGCTCGATTTATATTAAGTTTCACATAATGTTTCCGATTTTCTTTTTATAATTTTCAATTTGATTTTTTAAATTATGTCAGATCCGTTGTGTTTTGTACAAAAAATTTAGCATAGAATTTTATTATTTGTGTAATAATTGTGTAAATTTAAATCATGCAAAACATCATGCAAAACGTCATTATAAAATGCATGATCAATTTACATTTTTTTTATACAATCCACTAGGGAATACAATTTACAATTTAATTCAAAAATAGGTAGGTACTCATTTTACAGTTGGTATTAAGTAGAAATACCGCTTTTTCTTAAATCTAATTTAAATACTATAGAAAAAAAAAAATTCTAATATTTTTGCGCATTAAAATTTTTTTTTTCATCTTTTAATTTTCTTTTTCTAACAATTTCATTTATTCTAATGTAACGATTAAATTTTAAATTATCATAAGAGTCTTTAAGTTACTCTAACTACTACATGGCAATCATTTCAATTCATTTCAATTTCAATGATGATTTAGTAAGCATTTTACCACCCCATAACCAGTAATTTATCAATCTTTTTCTTTCTCTTTTCTCATTCAATTACTTAATCGCTTTTCAAATTAAATAATAATAACAATAGTAATATAAGTAAAAGTTTATTGAAAGCTACATTGTTTACTTCCAATACAAACTTCTAGAAATCTTAGATCTACATAATAATGTAGAGTTCTATATACTATCAAGTATCTTTGTAATGACATGAAAATCACGTCAATCAATTTACTCTCCTTTACATCTAACATTTTAAATAATTTAGGTTTGGCGGTTCATTTGTAAAACGAGAAATGTCAACAATCATTTGAATTTTCAAGTACAATATTTGAAGTTACTTGAGCGAAATTAGAATAATTATTATGGAATTTAATACAAGTATAATATAGTGTACTTACATAGTGTGAGCCTATATTGTTATAAAATTTTGATAATGTAAATTGCTCAAATGTAATATAAATCAGTGTTTTATTTGAAATGTCATTTAGTAGTAAAGAATTGCAAAAAAAATTTTACATAAATGTACAAATGTATATTTTTTCAAATATAAATTCAACTAAAAACGTGGACTTTCATTTAAATCGCTTCAACATTATAAGTATATTAAAAGATAGCTTAGGTTAGAAGAAATTTTAAGTCTTTTTAAGAATACCTTGAATAGAACATCATTTAATTAATATCAGTGACTGTCAAATACTACAGGGGTGCCGTCATTATTTAGTATCTAAGGAACGTTATTTTTTGTGAATCAGCCGAAACTCAACGGAATCTGCCTATGCTTAAGCAGGAAGGTTAGGTTCCTGTATCTGATTCTTGATTCAAGGCCAAACTGAAAATTTTACATTACGGAAAGAGTAAAGAAAGTAAGTATTGTGCTTTACTCGTGCAGGAAAACCATCGCAAAGAGATGGAGTCTGAAATTAAACATGGTTAAATGGCTATGAACCGCGATAGTTAGACAGATCCTGACGAACAGTACTCTGGTATTGCGGCTGCCACTAAGTGTTGCTGCGAACCTCAAATTTATAAGCAAATTGCAATGGTATGTATTAGTGGGATGTTGTGCTCCACCGCAACTCAAGTTCTTGAGATTCTCTTGCCATTAGATATACTGGGCCGGCAGATGGCTGCGCAATCCGAAGTACGATTGAGAGCCGCATCATATTGGTCCCATGGCTATGTGGATTATGCTCCCATTTTCTTTCGACAAGGGACACAAAGTGGAGATAATTGATTTTATTCATCCTGTGCTTAAATTCGTAAAGAATTTTGTTAATTCGATTCTACCGAGGTAAACCTGTGGAACAAAGATAGTAAATTTGTTGATAGCAGATACGAACAAGAAAATCGTGGCCGGAGACTCACTTTGCACAAGGGATTTCAATATCTCTTCTTATTGAGTAAATCCTAGAGGCCTTGGCCGGTTTCTGAAGACAAAAGTTAATAAATGTATGAAAATATTAACCCTTTTTAAAGGCCGTGCAAAACATTTGCTTCATTTAAGTTTGATAGTGTTTTTATTTAATTAAAATACACAGAAATAACGTATGTAAACATACTATTTAAATAAACTAACATCTACTTTTAACACATATATAATTAAAAATAACATTATTCAGAAATATAACATATAATATACAGAAAATAAACAAAGGTATTTAATTAAACTATATGAAAATTTGAATAAAATTTAAAATCAAATGTAAATATTCTAGTAATTTATGTGTGAATAAAAATATTTGATACAAAAAAACGAAGTATTATGGAATTCCTAATAAATAATGCCGCAACATTATAACAGTACTTATTAATATCAGGCGTGAGACACATGTAGATTAAGAATATCAAAAGCAAAAGTAATAAGCGTAAAATGAAACTGTATTGATATTTTAGGTATGCTTAAACGAGTTTTTATCAATAATATCTGTGAATTATTTAAATGATATTTAAAAATTGTTAAATCATAAAAAAAAACATTAGATACAAATTATGATAATTAATTAAAAAAAACAAAAATTTATTATTATTAAGGTAGGTCTAGGTGACAATAAATTATTGGAATAAAATAAATATAAAAAAATAAGAAGCAGAAAAAATTTAAATGTTTCCATAAAATTTGGCGGCATTTTATTGATGCAACGGTAAAGCCTTTAATGATATTTTGAATGTATAACCTTCTTGGCAATTATATCTTTCTATTGTAATCACACACTAGGTGTGATTGAAGAGTGCCCCAAACTTTATTTTTATTAAATTTAATTTTTATAACAGAAATATAAAGAGTTAATTTTAGAAAATTTCATTTCAATGTTAAAATATTCACTTTGATTTCCCGTCAATTTTTGACATTTTATTTAATATTCGAATTAAAAAGTCATTAAATTTAATTTTTCATTCTCAAAATTCTGTAGGTACGTAAGTATAAATACGAAAGTGTTTTGTATATACGGCGAATAATTTAAAAAAAAAAAAATTTTGTGTAAATTTGTTAATAAATTTTCTTTTACGATTTCATAAAAATGAAAATTTCACCAAACTTTATGACAATCATGTTTAACGTTATTACAATACTCATACCAACATTTCCATTTACACTCATACCAACATTTCCATTTAAACATACGCCATTTATTCCATTTAAACATACGTAAAACCGCTGTACCACCCCTTAAGTGTTATGTTATCCAACAATCAAATGAAAACATAAAATTTAATAACAATAATAAAACAAAAGAAAATTATTAATAAAATTAACAAACCGTTATAAAGTTTGTTTACTGCTCAAAAAACATAAAATAAAAAAAATGCTTTCTTAACGGGTTTAAAATAAAAATGACATGAAAAAAATGAAATTTGTTAAACTGGAAATTTTTACCGTTTTCAAGGATGTGATTTTTATTTTATTCTTTTTGTGTTTTTTTTTGTAGTTCCTTTATTTCGTTATTTTAATTACCTTTCTTTAATGGGCAGTGTTTCTCAAATCAAATTTGAATTTTTCATTTAAAATGAAAACCAAGACAACCTTGCATATAACGTAAGTATCGAAATGTGGCAAGCTAGTTGTTTTTAACACATTGTTGACCGGGAACGTCATACGACGTCTTTCGATAACGAAGCCTATCATACTCTTAAAAAATATTAAAACATGTAATTTAATACAATGTGTGCAAAGTTCCTTATAAATATATTATGCAATAAAAAAGTTTCTAATAAATATATTATGTAAAAAAAGTGTTGAGAATTTTAAATTTTTCCCAAAAATCGCCGGACACACGCTTTAGTTCTTATAAAAAACACCCGGTCAACAATGTGAATAAAAGAAAGCTAATAGCAGCATTTGTCGTGACGCTGTTTCTTAAATAAGATTGAGTTCGCTGATTGCGGTCTCTGCAAGTGTCCGTTTCATTAATGGAAGAGAAAGATAGCACAATCATGCATGTATTTTTTTGGCAGATTAAAGAAGTATATGTATTATTTAATGTTTGTTGCCCTGAAAAAATCTTCTTCTGATTGTGTACCATAAGTAACTGTACGACCAAAGCGTAAAATTTACACTCGTAGCGTACACTCACTGACTAAAGCGAAAAATGTGTAATAAAATTAACTGGAAATCTTAAAATATGAACTGAAACAATTCAAATGTAATGCAGCTGTAGGTATTTATAAGAGGCACCTTGTGAAAAGTCATAAATGACATTTTAAATTTGTATCTTTACTTTTTTTCATCCAAATTTATTTTATAATTTTTACTACTGTATACACACATATTTTAGGATCACAGTTAATGACGATTTAACCTTTTTTATCAAAATGTTTGTGTACCTATTAAAATGACATTAAGACACCTGTTTCGTGATTATTATTTTGTTTTATCGCCGTCAACATCTTTACAAGTTTTATTTGATTTTAATGACAATTTGATATTAAAACAATATTAATTAATTAATTAATTAGTGTACCTATACAATATTCTTTTAAACTTTATGACAATTATGAACTTTTTTAATGTCACAAAAAAGATGTTAAAATTAGCAATTTAATAACATTAATAAAAATAATTTTTGAAAAGAAAAATAATCGTCTCATTTTATAGTCAAGTCTAGACTCATAAAACAAGAAATTTTATTTTGTTTTATTAATGTTTTTTTAGTAAGTACTTGTAGACCTAAAACCATTTTATTTCTATTTCAAACTTTCTAATATTTCTAATAACAATTTTATAGGAATTTTGTTAGTGTATTAGATAGTGACTGCTTAGGTGCCCTTAAGTCTTTGATATAAATTTTTAATTACCATTTGGCAAGTATTCAGTTTGTTTAAAAAACGTGTATTTCTTGAAAGTGCGTGCTCACAGATATTTTTGAACAAGCCTAGTACTTGAATTTAAGCAAAGATTTTTTAATACTCATTGGGGTTAGTGTACTGCCACAATACTTAGTGGGCATAAAATCGAAAGTTTTGAAACTCTTAGATTAAGTTATCGCTACGTCCGTAACTCCCAAAAAGATATGTGACAAAGCACAGGAGATGAGCTGCCATTTCTGTTCTTCCTTCTCCTCACAACAGCTCCTGCAGAGAGCGTTTGCTGGGACACCATTCTCTTGACGTGTTCATCTATCTACAGAAAATGCCCTGTTATAACCAATTTCACAGTTCCGATAAGGTGGTTGTTCACAGATTTTGAGAGGTTATCACAATTCTTCTCCCACAGGAAGAGTCATCAATAAAAGCTCTACAAATAATTTCGGTAATTCATAATTCCTATAATTATTTCTACAACAAACTCAACTCTAGATCTACAATCAAAATAACGCGAATCTATAAAAATGTACACCAGTACTTAATTGCAAAATAATTTTTCATTTTCTTATTATAAAATTTTTATACATGAATTTTTATTCAAATGAGGCGATATAATTATTTCAATAGTAATTAAAAAATATTTACCATACAATAACTATATGTATGTGCGTATATAAATTGTATGCATATTATGTAGTATCGTGGATACTACATAAATTCATACACAAAGAAAAAAATAATTAAAATTGATAAGACGATCACTATGTAATAAAAACAAAGTTTATAACCCAGAATTCTCAGACAGATTAAAAACAAATCTTAAATGCTTTTGCAATTTCTTTTTGCTTTTTTACTATTTCATATTGATTAATTCTAGGGTCAATTAATCTTTTTAAGTTAGCGAAATAAAAAATTCAAAATACTTATATGAAAATTAAATATGGTTTTTTTCTTGTTCGCACGAAATTTCAAAATTTTGAGTAATACGATTTGATAACAATTAAAATATTCATACCATATGATGGTATGATTTCTAAGCTTTTTAATTGAAAAGCGTGATCACAGCGAAAAACGTGATCACAACTAGCAAACAAAGTATTAGTAGATATTTGCTAAAAATTTGAAAATTTTGAGTCACTAAGTATACGAACAAGAATAATTTTTTTTCGGCTTTATCAGACATACATAGTTGATAATGAAAATTGTACAATTAAATTTGATAAGAAGCAAAAGCATAAAATATTCCTAGGATTAAAATTATTATCACTTATATTAATTGCACAGTGTGCACAGTTGAAGGTCTTACAGACTCAAGAACGCCAATTTTTAATATCTTATCAAAATATTTGGGTTTAGTTTAAATTTTATCAACGATTTTTTTTTTATTAATTAAATTTTCATTATCACAAAATATTAAATATTGAACTTTGATATTTTTTATTTTATGGTTTTTAAAGGATTAGAGTATTACCAGATGAATGATGTAAATTAATATTATGCAAATGTTATAACAAGCAATATTTCTAACGGAATTACTCTCCTTTTTAAAAAAAGGAAACATATACGAGAATAGCACTCAACTCAATGAATGTCAACTTAGTTTGACCATAAAGGAATTTACTAGTCCGTTTCCATGAAGTGGTTTTTGCATGTTATTTTTTTGTTTTCCTCTTCAATAAAATATAGCACAGAAGTTTAAAATCTAAAGTTTTGGATAATTTGAGTTACAAAATCATGTTCAAATTAATTATCAAAACTAAAAATCTTACTAATTAATTTATAAATTATTGACCTTAGGGAAAATATTTAACTCTTTAACAGATTTACCGATTTCGCACCTCAAATCTTAAACACTTTTAAAACTGTTAATATAAAATTTCACCATTTCGTGAACGCCACTATTTCCACAATAAAATGAACAGTGTCATAAAATAAGTCCACAAATAACATCAATTCCAAAAATTATAGAACAAATACAAAATTATAATCTAATACTTGACAAGATCTACAATTACACATAATATTGTATGTATACAAGTACATTTGATAATATATACGCACAGTTTAGAAAAATTTTATTTAAATGACAGCGTTCGTAATGGTTTTGAATACAATTTTAAAATTTTATTTATAACAAAAATTTTTATATGAACGTACATACATACATAAATGTTAATGTGTATAAGTACAAATATTTTTTGTCCCCTATATAAATTTACAGTTTTATGTGAATTTTTATTGCCATCACAGCAGGCATAGCAACTATACGCATACTTAAATACGCATACTAAATCGCTTATCAAATTTTTGTTCAATATACTGAAGACTTTTAAAAAATTCCACAACAAAAAAAAGTCAACTCGTTTCGTTTAAAGATAAATTAATAAATTATGTATGTATGTATGTTTGCTTACATAATGTTCAATGTTGCGTACACTCATAAATATCGTTACAAGCGGTCGTTTGCTTTCTTCTATTTGATGATATGGGTCAAGTTCTTATCAATGCCATACTGTTAGAAAAAAAACTATTTTATTTAATTATTATTGTTAAGCGCCAATTTTCTCTAAATTTTGATTTTTTGATAGTCAGTTTAGAGCTATAGTGGCTCAAAAAAGAGCAATCATATTTTTTTTTAACAAAAATTAATACTTAAAGTACGAAATGAAGGTTTGTACTTCTTATAATACAAACAAATATTTTATGTTATGTAACTCAAAATTATTCCAAAAATAAAATTGAATTTCCAAAAAAAATTGGCAAAAATTTAAATTACGCAGTGTTTATTAAATTTTCTTTATTTTAGAAATTTCACGCGCGATTCTTTAATGTTTTGGTAAACCACACATACATAAATATACCTATTGTTAAATTTTTTTGTTTTTTTTACGATTTTCAATTTAAATTATAATTTCTTTAATGTATGTGCGTTTATATTGGAAAAAATGAAATATATTTAATCAAAAATAGCAGGAGATCATAGATCAGTCATAAATAAATTTGATTTTTATTTTTAGTAATTAACATCGACGAAGGGTCAAAGAACTTTAATATCATATTTTTTCACCTAAATTGGATTTAGAAACAGAAATATAATTGTAAAGTCAAAAGTATGTTAATGTACAAGTTTTTATCAAAATTTTATACCAACACAAACGCATTTTAAGCCTATTATCTATTATTGGAATTAGAAAAGTGGTGTAAATAGGTACTGGCTGTAATAATTTTTATTATGTATATATGCATATTTTGCATGAATTTGAAAGTATTTCAATTTATTGTCAGAGTAGAAGGTAGAAAGTAAAAAAAAACAAAACAAAAATAGAAAAAAAGAATTGCAATTCAACGTAGGTATAATTTTATTTTTACATCAGTTTACCCATCCTCCGTAAGAGTAATATACAAGTAAAATAAAAGAAATTTAATAAAATCAAGAATATTTCCATTAGACACAAATTAGTTGGATAATTTTCAAAAATAAAACGTTTGCGTAAAAATATTTTATTGGCGGCTGGCGCTCATAATGTGTTTCTCATGTTTTTTTTTTTTTTTTTTTTTTTTAAACAATATAATAGAAACGTATACCTCGAGTGTACATAAATAAATTTTATTTTTATTTATTTAAAATAAATTTGAATAAATATTTTTAAAACACATAATGTGCCTATGTATGCTACACATGAATAAACTATTTTCAGATTTTCAAAAAAACAAATACACATTATGGCATACAGACGTATAATACACAAGTAAATTATGCATTATACGTCTATATGGCTATATTGTATGTCAATGTGTGTATATAACCAGTCCTAATGAAAAAATTCCTTTTCAATGAATTTAAAAACTCAATTTTTATTACATACATACCTATACATCCATATATTACTTCCATAGATTTATGAAAGTGAGGCATGATTGGTGTACAAAGTTAACATGCAAAAAAATACAGGTCTTCGTTAACAAATGCCTCAAAATCACATGTACTTCGTAGCATATTCTGACTAAGAAGAATTATGAATCAAGAACTATGCACAAAATAAAAATTCACAACTTAGATAATTAACTCTATTTGACAGCATTTATTGTAGTAATATACAAAGTAAATTAAATAACGTGCACGACAAGTGCACAACGTACCTACTAGCCTATTCTTATCATATGTAAACGCATACGTAAATACTCACTATACGCACACGTAGTTAAATGAATACAGTGTATGCCGTATATATGTATGTACCTATGTAAATATACATACAAATATTATGTGTATTATTATAATAAATACAAATATTATGTGTATTAAAAAAAACGTGTACAAATTTAAATCAATTCTTAAGAATCAAAATATTAATTATTTTACAATAATTACATTACATTGTTATATACACACAAGTGTTATACAATTGTGTAAATGTTATACATGTATCAACGTATGGTCGCGTATAAATACGTAATTAAACAATTATACATATATTTATTTAAATATCTTCAATCTGTATACATAGCTGTGTGTATGTACATATATAATGAATTCCAACAGCCAAGCCCCCTCAATAATAAAATAATAAAGAAATACTCGTATAGATTCACATGATATGTACGTGCGTACATACATAAATACACATATGAAATTTGGAACGAAAATACAAAAAATATTAAAAAAATATTTAATATGTATGTATGTACGTATGCATATAGGCATATGAAGTATTCATACATGCTCTTATTAAATAGATAATAATAAGTATTTACGCTGTCGTCCCCGTATTATGTATAGAAGTTATAGTATCATAAATATATTATGTAGGTGTATATGTACATATATATTTAACTGTATTAAAAATGTATGTATGGTTGTGTGATCATTTTGCCGCTGATTGTAACCTTGAGCTTGGTTGATGCGAATTTATGAAGTGCAAATGAAAAATAAAAAAAAAATTTTTTTTGCGTCGTATTCTCCTCTATATTTACACTTTTTTAAGTAATTGAATACGTATAGAAAATAATTCTCACATAATATATCGTACGTAAATATATAAGTATGTAAGTATAACACATTTAAACTTACTTTATTATTTTTCACTTTAATTATGTGTATTTCGTATAGGTATAGTAATTTTTAATAAGAAAAAATTGAACACTGCCTTCTGTTTTTATTTAATTAAATATTTTTAATACATATACATACATACAATAAAACAATTCTGTTGTCATGCAAAAAATTAATTCAAAATATAAAATTGGGAATATTTTATTAAAAAAGAATCTTTTAAGGAAAACATGAAGGGAGATAAGTGAATCTTTTATAATGAAGGCAGATAACCGAATTCAATACTTTTGATTGATTTTATATTGTTAACACTATTTAACGACCCAATTCATAAAAATTTCATTATGTCGAATAATTTAATCTCCCTTAAACGAACTTCTTTTCAGAAAAATTATAATAACACGGGTATAGACTGCAATAATCATACAAATTCATTATCATTTAACATTTTTGTTCAAAATATATGTACATACATATGTATGTAATTCTTTCGCTTAATACAAGTTTGAAAATATTTCGCGTCATAATAAAAAACTGTTTGAATTCTTATTTGTATCCATACAGTTGAATGTGTACATTTGTATCATACAGTTGAATGTGTGCGCGCTAGAATATAAACTAAAGTCGCAAAACTAAAAATTGCATGCCTGCCTGAGCCCTTAATTCCACTACTTTATTTGACCTAATATTTTCCAACATATATACATCTTATAGGTACGTAGGCATCTTAACATTCGGAAATAAAATGTTATGTTGGCCTTTAATTCTATCCTATAGGTGTAATTATAGCAAACATTTTGTTTTTTAAAAGTGCATTTTTATTGTAAATGAACCGTTCATTGATATGTATTTTCCAAACATTTACGAAATAGTATAAAAAAAATAATGAAATATTTAGAAAAGCTTTTTGACTGAAAAGTTCCGGTTTTCATAAAATACAGAATGCTTATGTATTGAAAAATAAAATTTATTTACTGACTCAAAAATTTTGATACTTCAGCACTTCAAATATTTGTATTCAAAATAATTCCTTAAATCCCGCGTAAGAATTCCAAGAGAAAAGGTCGTTTAAATTTCTAAGAACGCATTTATGAATTCACCACATCTTGACATAATATTTGATTTATTGAAAAAAACTCACCTCTTCACATCTTTTATTATCGGCCAATTGTAGATCCTTTAATGTGTAAGGAGATGAAATCTTCATTTTGATATTATTTTGTTAATAAAATTTCAGATTTAATTTTTAAAATTTCAAAAAATTTCAATATTATTTCAAAACTTCAAATTTTTCAAAATCACAGTTTTTAAAAAAAATTTTTGAATTTAAATTTTTTTATATTTTAATTAAAAAAAATATGTATTTAATTTTATATTTTATTTTATTACACAAAACTTAATTATAAAAAACAAATTTTATTATTTTATTTCAAAATTTTTATATAATTTTTAAAATATTCACCAATAAATGAATTAAAAATTTTAATTTTTTATTTGAATAAATTATTTTCAGAATTAAATTCCATTCAAATATTTATATTATGAATTTAATAAAAAATTTAAATATTAATTAGTTAATAAAATGTATAAGTTATGTATAGATGTAAGTATGTATGTGAATAATTTAATAATTTATACGTATTACTAAAACGGAGAAAAAAAATTAATTATTATTTGAAATTTTAATTTACACCGCTTATTGTATGACGGTTCACAATAAACTGAAATTATTTGAAAAATGTTTAAACTATTTTATATGATCTTTCAAAATTGTTAATTTTTACCGCTACTGACAAAACATTGGCAATTTATTGTGTATTATATTTTATTTTAGTACACACACATATTCAAACACAAATGTAATACACAAGTGAATATTTCTAGACTAGATGATTCTTTTTATTTATTTTCTTTTCTTATCACTTTGATATTACAAAAAATTATGAACTGTCTCTAATGTTATACATATACATATATTATTTATATATATTATTTATATATATGTACTTTTACAATTAAGTAAGTAGGTGCTTATGTACATAAAAAATAAATATGTATGCATTGTGTGTTTATGTGTTTATAACGGCACAATCAATTAATGATCTCGCAGTTTCCTATTTATTTTAAATGGGTGCTTTTTTTCCGCTGTAATACAATTTAATTTATCGTGCTTTATTTTTGATACTTCTTCACTCTTGTGGAGAAAGTATCAATTATTAATATTTTAAGTCAAATCATTTCAGTTTCTCATTTCATTATATAAAGATTGGCGCCCAAGCAGCAATTTTAGAAAATAGGAAATTTGAAATCATTGAACTTTTATTATGAAAACTCACTCTGCTTGAACAGTGTATTCAGGAAAAGCTTTATTTAAATTAAATGCAATTTTTAATAAAAGGAAATTGTCGCATTTGATCAGATCAGTAACAAATTGCCTTGAAAGAACTTATGATCTACCAAGAATATACAATTGCCATGTGCCATTTATAACGTCATTATGTGCCGCTTTAGTTGACGTCTTAAAATTTTTCCCAGTTGAATTTAATTATCATGTGGATTCGACAGCTCTTTGCGCAGCGTGCCAAAATTTCTGAAGAAAAAAAAAAGGATTTTTAATAAATTTAGAAGGCTTAAAAGATATGCTTAAAAAATCACCCGTTACCTTGTGTTTTGTATGTATTTAGATTCACCACATTTTTTTTTATTTGTCAGGTTCCCTTTAGTTGTTTTTAATCGTTTTTAATTTTTTTTTTGTAGAAACTGCATAAGCGCTTATCATTAATGTCAACGTGTAAAAGTGCGTAAAGTGTCTATGTATAGATGTTTTAAGAATTCTAAATGTTTCATATGCACATACTTGCATACGTATTTTATTATTGAGAATATCATACATTGATCCTAGATTACACGCCTCCATCTTTAATAAATTAATTCTAGAAGGATTAATTTTGACTTTATGGGAAAGTTCCTCGTATCACTTTTTGAAAAACATATTATAGTAATGTATACTTATGTATGTGTGTGTATAATATAAATATACATACATGTGTGTAAATAAGTAAGTAAAAACTTCTGAGAATGGTTCAGATGTTTCTAGTATTAAAATAAGAAGATTTTATTGGTTTAAACTGATTTTTGTTTAATGTCATTCACATTAATATTAATCACTTATTTGTTTATTTTATTTCAATTTCTATACGCTTTATTCGATTCCAATAAATTAGAATGTAAATAAAGTTTATCAATTCGGAATATTTTTTCAGTTCCTACTTATTTTTTTGAAAATTTTAAAAACAGGAAAAATTTTGTGCTTCTCGAAATAATTTCAGAAGAAAATTGTTATCTTTACTTAGAAATAAAATTTATTTGAAGTTTTTCCTTTCTAAGCTTTATAAATAGCATTTAGGGCTGGCTGCAGTATCGATCGAAGCGACAATTGTACAATTTACTGGCATTTTTACATAAGTGTATGAATTATAATTGATTGTGAGCTCGATCATTCTATTGACTTGTTTTATTTATAGCATACTGTTAAAAAGATTTATGAGTTTTATAGAGCAATTTAATAAAATTTACTTTTTTTAAATTTTTTTTTTGAAGTAACATAACGAAAATTAAACTTATAATTTTAAAGTAGAGAAGAAACTCTTACACGTTATAAAAGCAACTGCAATTTCATAATGTCCTGCAAAACTTGTACTAGTAGAAATTTTTATATTTACATACATACATATGTAGGTATATAATAAGCAAAGATATAACGCCTTTTTACAGCACTATATTATAAAAGCTGATACACATTAGTTGGTATTGAACTTGTAAATTTTATTAAACCAAACAAACAAATTATTATGTATGCAAATAAAATGAGTGGTTCTAAAACTTTCTTCGCGCTATTAACTGAAAAACAGAATAAGTGTGATTTTTCACAGTGAAATGCCAAAATTTATATAGAATACACATTACAGCCGATATTACGATTAATTACGATATTACAGCCGCGAATTTTCGTCGGCGTTAAAGTAATCTAAATTCCTATTGTGTATGACAACATATTATGTAAAATACTGAAGAGTTGTTTTTGCCCTTCCATTGTTGTTTTGAGTTAACAACGGAAATCGCCAGCCATTGTCGTCAACTGCTTCAATTCTACTTTTACACTAACTTTCTGTCAAAAAAATGTAAAAAACTTGACAATGACAGTTAAAATGCTTTAAGATAATTTAAGAATCACTGGTTTCTTTTAGTCAATTTTAATTTTCTATGCATTTACCAAATATAAGTTATTACCGTAATATATTATTTAATCAATAAAAAGCTTTGCAATTAATTTACTTATTCTGGACATACAACTACATATATGTATGTATACACAAACAAATACATACATACATAGTTTATGATTTGTTTTCAGCAATTGAAATGAGTATGTTTACATTGACTTATCTTTTTTTCATAATATTATGTTGATATTAATTATTGCAACTATACCTACATATATGTATACCCACATACAAGTTTGTGTTTGTACGTGTATTAACACTGAAAAGTTGTTTGATTTAGTCACTTTATTAAAAATTTTTACTCAAAAAAGCTTCAGAGTAAGCACAGTTGTTATATTTACGTAAGTATATACATAATATGTAAATCTATAACAGCAAAAACCGGAATTTCAAAATTCTTTTATCTAGTCCGCACTTTTCTTTTTTTAATAAAACAGTAACAGCATTTCATTGGAAGAATTAGGTTTTTGTTGATAATTTATTGGAGATAAGCACAATAATGAGAATATTGTTTTACAACGTTAAAACCAAATTAAATATTTCCAACTACATTTATTAAATTTCTTTAATATAAAGTTTGGAAACCAAAACATACGCACTTTATATTTTCTGTCAAATTAAGTAAAATACTTATTCGGTCTACAAATGCATGACATAGTCATAATTGAACAATGCCATGAGTTTAGCAGCTGTATTATTAAACAATGCAAGAGCCGTGCCAACAGAACCTTATTACGATAATTTTTAAATGTAAACCCCGTGTCTACCCTATTCAATGCGAATTTTCGACATTGTCTGTTTCTGCATTTATTATTTTTCATCAATTAAGAAAAACTTACTATACACTTCGATTAAATAGAGTTTTCTAGCTTTTTCTAGCTGCTCCTAATTGAATATCTGTAAATCTGTACTGCATACTTTTTAAAGAACAAAATTTATAGTTGGCAATGTTAACTTGTATACAAATACATTTACAACACAATTTTAAGTTTTTGTTTATTAAATAAAAATTTAAAGCAAAAATATTTCTTATGTATTTTAATTAATTTTTTCTATTATTTGTTTACTCATGTTTATATTTGTACAGTACGAAAAAAAAATTTAGAACGAGCCTCTAAATTATCGGTTTTTACACATTGTGTAAAATGCGATGATAAATTATATTAAAAAATAGCTATGTATGTATGTATATAATTCGAAATCACTCTCTTACTTTAGTAAAAGCGAGAGTAATTATTGTTGTTTTATAGGCAGTAGGAGAACCGGAAATTTATAGCATTACTAAATAGCATTGAAATTGAATTTTATTTATAAATTTTTATAAAAGTATGTAAGTACATTATGTATATCTATAACAGGTACAAAATAATTTGAAAATTTTTTTAGGTGAATAACTTTTTAAAAACCGTTCGAACTGGATCACTCATATATTTATGTACAAATAATACATAAAAGTTGAGTCAAAAAATGTCATTTAAATTCTATACGAGAAATCAATATTGTAAATTGTGAATTTGTGAATTTTATCAATAAATGTTACCTTCAACGGGCCTTAATTTTAAGTACATACATACAAAGATGAATTTCTCAAGTGTTTATATAATTATCAAAACAAGGAGCTTGCACTAAAATTTTATTAAGGCTATATAAGCAACAACACTAAATCATGTAGAAAAAGGTTTTAGTTTTATTAAGTGCAATAACTGTTTATCAAATTTTTGATAAGATCATTCATTGTCGTAAACCTTATATCTACCATCATAAATATGTATTTTCCAATAATTATTAAATTTATTACATTATAATTTTATGATGTTTTCAACAACCAATTTCATTTTAATATTGTGAATTTATTACTTAAATAACACATCATGTGTACTTCAATATTTAAACTATTTCATGAACTACAACATGCTCAGAAAATCT
Source organism: Condylostylus longicornis (assembly GCF_029603195.1). Classification (NCBI taxonomy): domain Eukaryota; kingdom Metazoa; phylum Arthropoda; class Insecta; order Diptera; family Dolichopodidae; genus Condylostylus; species Condylostylus longicornis. The sequence goes on from NW_026577974.1 coordinate 2,290,556, forward strand.
AGTACCTGTATTTGTACTTACATATACGTGTATATAGAATGGATTAACAAATTTTGTGGAAGCACCTAGCAAGCACTTATTACACTAGAAGCTAGTATTTAATACTAGATTGAAATAAGCTTCCATAATAGAAATTTTTTAATTTGCTTAATATTCGTAAATATTTATGTGCGCTTCGTATGAAATAGTCAAATATATATTTATAAGCATGTACATATGTAAATGGTTTTTGCATACATAACACATTCGATGATTAAATAAAAAATAATTTAAAATTTTATCCAATTATCCTAAAGATAAATAATAATTTTTTCATCATTTCTTATCAAAATATTTTTATATGTACAGCTAATTCTACTTCTGGGAAATTTTTATGGTTATTGCCAAGGTTAATGAATGTTATTTAAGAAATAAAAAAAAATTTATAAAATATTATACCGATAATATAAAAATGTACATAAATACTTTTATTTGAAAATCAAAAAATAGAAATAGAATTCGGCAATGTACACTTGTTGTTCGAAGATTACCATACGTCATTGTTAGACCATATTCTGTGTGCGGAATACAAATAACTCAAATCAAGTATGCGTGCAATTTCTACTCACTGTTATATTTCGAAACCTTTTAAATGTAAGGGTTAACAAGATAATACGACAGTCCGGTGGCATCATTAGAACTTATTTCTTGTTTCAACTCTAAATTGTCTGGTTTATTTTGCAAGTTTCCAGTTGATTTTCATTATTATAAAATTATATATTTTTATGAAATTGCGTATTTTGATCATTGCTATATAAAAAAAAAATTTAAAAATAAAATTTTATTTTATCTTAATTTTTTTTCTTCATAAAAATATTTACATAAATCTTTTCTCTTTTGAACACATTCCAAAATTTTGCATGTCTACGTCACAGCGACGTAGAATTTTTACGAAACGAAGAGTATTTTGTTTTGCAATATTTATTAATTTCTTTTTTTTTTTGCTATAGTTTAAATACAATGATAATTTTTTTTGGCAAATAAAAAATTAATTATAGTTTTTTCCGATTTTTTTTTTAATATTCAAACTGACGACGAAATGTCAATGTAAGTACACGTGAGTCAATTTTTTTTTGTAAATTCCATAAAAAGTTTACGAGGGTATTCAATAACACTGCGTAATAGTAGGCACTACATAAATGAATTTAGTAGACCGATGGCGGCCTAACTGTCCGACATATAATAATCTCCTGTCTTTGATACAGTCACTTAAAGTTGAACCGCACGCATATTTTAAAGGTATGCACCATCGCATATGCACCATGGCATTTCCTAATAAGTTTGGTTTTCATTCTATCACACGTCTTTTGTTAGTCCGATTACACAATGATGTGTGATTCAACAGGGAATCACATGGCTTACTTCTCCAGTCCCTTCTGTTACCTAAAAATAAGAAGTACCGGAATCTCGCCTAGTCAGACATTTTCTGTCCTCGATCTTATACAATTTTAAGTTTGTTCTTGTTCCACCTTTTTCAAACAACCGCCAATTCGACAATGAAAAGCAGTGGAGCTTTTTTGATTTATTCAGGTTACTTTTTGTTTTTTGAAGGGCTGATATCACCCCACTAGCCACTATTCCATGCGTCAGAAGCGATTCAATAATCACGGTATTCATTTGCTTTACACTAAATGGAAAACATCCTCACATTCTTCACACTATATACTCCCCAATTATGACTACTCATGAATCCACCTTTGCAGCTTTCCTCGTGTCTCCGTAAAAGAAACTTGCTTTCCAATTTTGCAATTTCATTTGCGTTTTCTTTTGTACTGTTTCAGCGCATTCTTGAATTGTATACGAATATTTTAATTTCATTCTTCTAGGAAATTAAGGCCGTCTTATTAGCAGTATTAGCATTATACACAAAACAATGTGATCATGAAATTTAATATTAAATATTTTGCATGTTTAAAAATTCCTTTTAAATTAAATATTTTTCATGATAAAGAGCTTATTTTAAAATTTAATTTTTAATTTATAATAAAATACTCAACTATATCATTGCAGAAAATTTTTACATCTTGCACTGATCAAAAAGGAAATAAATAAATAAATAACCATAAAATAAGTATCCTCACGAAAAAAGAAAAGTATTTCTTCCCTCATTTGCTAAATTAAAAATATAATAAATTAAAAACCTTACCACATTAAATATTTAAGTTTCGAGAATTACTTCAAATAATTTTTTCCTATATACCTACATACTGCAAAAACACAAAAAAAATTAAAAGTAAAACTAAAAAAAGGATAGCAAAATTAAAATTACAATTATCCTTGGATTAAAAATAGCTATTTTCTATAAATTTTAACTTGAATACATGCATGCACATATTATTATTATATCGCCCAATTACGAGAACTACGGTATAAGTGAAAAAAGGTAAGATTTCTGAGTCAAATATTTCATACAAAGAAGGAGGTCTGTTTAGTTAAGAAAGACATGTGAGCCATTCTCCAAATACAAGGGAACGAGGAATTTGTGACGTTGTCATTTAATAAACTCTGAAAATATAGTTTTGAAGTGAATTGTAAATGAATTGTAGTGGAAAATTAGACTTCTTGAGTTGGGTTGTTGTTCACCCCAATGGATGACGCATTTACATACCTGCATGATGTTATAATAATGGTACGTTAAATGTTCAACAATTACCCTATAATATGACTGCATTTTTACCTAATTTACCTGTCTGTATTTTTGTATATAACATTAATATTCTATAAGTTCATGACCTAAATAATATTTTACAAAAATCCATTAGAACTTACTCGTTATTATTCTTACAGTTTTATTTACATATCCACATATATAACATTTATAAGTATTTGAATGTAGTTAAAACCCAATAGTGCAACATATCTATATCTATAAGCAAAAAAGAACATGAACTGTTATACATAATATAATATTATATACTACTTTCATATTTGCAGGTGATGCTTTAACTTCTCTCATTTTAACTACTTCTATACTGTATGCGAATTTTTATGTAATAAAGATCCTAACCTAAAAATTATATTATAGTTTACTATTAACTTAATATAATTTCTATGATATTATGTGGTAACTATATGATATACAATGTAATACGTATTATAACTGTTATAACTATAAAAGATATATTAATATATTATATAATGTAAATAGCACCAATGAAATTATCTAAGATGTAAAAAAAACACTATATAAAATGACTTTATCCACCATAAAATATTTATGTGAAAAACCGCTGAAGAACACAAAACGGCAGCGTAGCGCAGTAGAATAAAAATTCTCATAAGTTTATTAAAGAAAATTTAAAAATATGTATATGCATTTTTAAATGTCGTGCAGGGAGGTTACTAAAAAGGATTATTAAAAAAATATTTTTCTTTAAAAAATTGAGAATTTAAGAATTCAAATGTGTGTAATTAATGAGTATTCCAAGGAAAACTATTGTAACATGATTTAAGCAGCAGTATAACAATAAAATTGCCTGAGAAATTTATATATTGTGCAATTAGGTTTAAGATTATAGAATAATCCAAATATATACAATACTGTTATAACAGCTATGCAACTGTTATACAACAGTTGTAATTACATCAGAAATAATTTAAACATGCCGTTAAATAAACTTATTCCGATATTTCAAAACAAAAAAAAACATAAAATTCCAAATCCTTAATTTCCCGACCCAGTATAACAGATTTTGAGTATAGAAGATTTAAAAACTACTCAGAGTGTTGAATTTGTTGAAAAAGAATGTATGAATTATTAATAGTTATACGATAAAATTGTGAAAATTAGTGTTCGTGTTTAAACCTAATACACATTCCCCCCTGCAGAATAAGGAATGTTATTTTGTACTAAAAAGTACTATATATAAGCCGCATTCCGTATAAAAGCTTATTTCGTTTAAAAAACCTAAAATATTTCGAAAAGGAAATGAATTAGCTATGTAGGTGAAATTTTTAATAGCCCTTAGTTATGTAAATTGCAATAAATTAAATTATTTGACCAACTAAAAATTAAAGTATAACACGAAAAGTTCATAAATTCTTTCAAAATTACTTCCTTCACACAAATAAAAATCTGTTAAACCGGTGATAAATAAAATTTTATTTTAAAAAAAATATAAGAAATCTCAAAATCTCAGTTACCAATTTAAGATTATTGGATACCCATTTACAATATTATTTTAACCTAATAATAAAAATTCCAGTAACCTAGAGATAGAAAACTTCTCCTTCCTTTAGGAAAAATTAAAAAAAAAAAAAATAAATGAAAATTTATTTTCCCTACTCTTCTTAATTTCATTTTGTGCTTTTGTTCTCTTTCTTATTATCTTTTATTATTACCTTACAAATTTTTTTTATTTTCCATTTCTTCCCCGTACACACACCCCCAACCATAAGTTCAAGTACAAATAAGAAACAATGAAACCAGATATCGTAGATATTCACGGAATTACGTGCAAATTACACCGTTAAGCATCCACAAAAAAAAAAAGAAAAAAAAATTGTTAAACTTTGTTAAGGCAAACAAACCAACAAACCTAGAACAAAAAAAAATCACTTTATTCTTTACTATCTCTTTTTTATTTCTTTCTCTCATCTTTTTGTTTTTTTGTTTTCTTACTTGCTGTTGTTCTCTTTTTCTAATATAAATTTTTGTCTCATTTTCTTATTTCATTTTTCGAATAATATAATAATTGACTTTTAGCACATCATTATAATAAACGCAGAAAGGTTTTCAAGTTTAATTTGAATCATAAATAAAATGAACGCGCAAAGTTCTTTTGCTCCTTTTTCCCTATATTCTTCTAATATTATATTTTTTCGCGTGCTCCTTTTTTATGAAATTTTTTTGAGCTGAATCCAAAGTTAAGCAACCACATCCGGCCTGAATATATAAATAAATAAAAATAAGAAAATAATAACGATAAGCCATTAATACAAAGATTGTCAGTACATTGTTATCATTCCTATTAAACTACACATTCACATCCTTTTCCACTCACTATATTACATACCATGCCGCTAATTCAATATTATCAAACAATTCATACTGTTATAGTACGCACAAAATTGTTGCTGCCATAACATTATCATCACAAACCCAGCGCTGTTCTCTTTTCGCAACAAAATCAAAAGTCAGCAAAATAAATTTTATTTTTATGTGCTTCTTCTTCTCTCCATATATTTTTCTCTTTCTATTTTTACTCTTCTTCTGTTCATCAATGTTATATGAATTTGAATTTCTTTTGTTTTTTATAACAACAATGATATTATTGTTTTTATTGTTATTCGTGGTTATAGTAGATACGTTATACAGTTATCACAAACATTATGATAAGGGACGCGAATATTGTTAAGAAAAATGGAAAAAAATTAAATAAATAGTAAGAATAAAGATTAAGAAAAGGGATGGACCCTCATGAACTTAATGAACCACAAAATTTTCTTCATTAAAACGCGTTAATTTACAGTTATCTTAAGTAATTTTTGCTCATTTTTATTTCTTTCTCTCTTCTATTATAAGGGAATTTTCTTTTTTTGGCTTGTATACATGGAGCGTATTTTTGTATTACATAAAAACGACCAAAAAAATATCAGGATAAAATTATTTACCTTCTATAGCATTTGTTTATATTTTAATTAATTGGATAAAGATTTAAGACAAAATAAGCTCAACATTTTTAGGATGAACAATTGAAATGCAGATCATCGTGCTTAACTACAATGAAGAGCAATTTGGTGAGAAGAGGAAAAATTTTACAAGATTCAATTCCAATTATGTCTTTTTTTTGCCGCCGTCCCTATGGCAATAAATAACTTTTCGTAGCGAAAAACTGGACATAGTACAAAAAAATAGAAGACAGAACCAGAAGCATTGATGAGAAAACTATGCTTCCTTTAATAGCTGAAATATACATAATATGTCAATTCCGATGGCCATATTATGTCAAAGATAGAAAACTTTATGACAATATTGAAAGACGCAAGTTTGATTACGACAGCATGCGGTATGTTGCGATATTTTCAGGTATGCCCTACTACATTCATTGAAAATTTGGAGCAATTTTGACCGGATTAAAAAACTCATTGTTGCGTTACAAACAAGTCTAAATCCCGCTTTTGTGATTATATGTAAAAACTTGCATTTATGACAGCATTCTCCACGTTTTTCGCAATTATTTAACGATATTTAAATATAGTTTTGCAATTTTCCTTGCACGGAGGAATTTATCAATTCTATTGTGTCCTTCAATTCGTTTTTTATTTAAACGTTCTTCATTTCCTTTCCTTTTCATACTTTTTGTTAGAGAAAATTCTGTGCAAATTTGAGTACATAATGTTTATATAAAAGATTCCTTAAAGAACGATAACAATAATTTTTTTTATTTGTTTTTCATATTTTTAGCTATCCACATCTCTTCTACACTCTTTCTCTTCCCTTCCTCATCTTATTGAATGTTGGATTTTATCTCTTTTCGAGAGGAAAATAATGAGCTTAATTAAAAAGAAAGTGAAAAGAAAGATTTGAGATAAGCGTAAAAGAAATAACGGATTTTCACCATTTGCCATGCCATAGTTGTAATTGTTACTTTGTTTTTTTCTTTTGTTCTTTTTCCTCTTATTGCGAAGTACTTCTTTGCTTTTTATTTATTTTATTTTTCTTTGTGAAAACTTTATTACGGTATCATTTAAAGTTGCGTGAAACAAAAGAATCCTATATATCGGTAATGAGCTTTAAAAGAGTTGAGATAATGCTCATTTTTTTTGTGTTATGGACCAAATAAAGGTGTTGAAATCTTCTTGGTATATTCGGACTTGCGAAATAAAGTTTTTTGTTTTTTTTTTGAGTCGAATGAAAAATTTAACGGTAACCAATGTGATTTAATTGGGTAATAAATTGCAATCCTGATTGTTATCGTATTTCTTACTAAATTAAAGATTGTATAATTACGGGTTAAAAGTGTAATATTCCGTTCAAACACTACAGAAGAAAATATGTTGAAAAGTGTTAGTGTGAATTACAATTAAGATGAGTCTGTTACTCTTATGTCAGCAATATAAAACGCCTCGCTGTCTGTTACGATTCAAATACGTCTCACAACGTGAGACAACGTGAGACAAGTAATTTGTTCAATATTGTACAAACAGTCGATTGCTAATAATGACGATCGGATGTAAGTTATCATTGTTCGATAGTTTTCTATGGGATGCATTATTTTATCATTGGCCAGATAATATTGGTAAACTCAGAGCCAAATTACTGGTGTTCGAACTAGTCTCCAAAATTTGGTCTCCAAAGTTTAGTCTCCAAAACCTAGTCTCCAAAATATTAGATAATCTCTCCAAAACTATTACATTATGAGAACATCATTTGATCTTCCTGTATCATAAGCATTATTGTAAAAATTCCTTGGTATTGATTTTGAAAAGTTTTTGAAAAGAGTCTTTCAAAATTTTTTTTATATTAGATGTACTGCTTTTTATTAAATCAGTTGTAGACATTTACACTCCCGACATATAATATTGTATATACATGCAAATAAACATTAGCATACGCACTACGCTACACAATACGGAAAAAACAAAACTTCTATCTATACATTAAATATTTCACTATGTGGCAACATATTTGGAACGAATAGGTAATTTTTCAACAAACATAACAAAACCATTATTCTACAAGTACCATATTAAATTCTTAACTATATTTTACTAAGAATACCAAAGGAAAGAAAAATATTATGATTCTAACTTGTAAACATTATTCATAACTATTATTGTACTAATATTTCGTAATTTCAAATCACTCCCCTATCAATGGGAATTCTCTCATAAATTTTATATCTGCTCTTACAATATTAAGTGTAATAATTATATGTATGTATAACTATATTCTCATGTATATGTATATATGCAAGTAGTTTATAAAAGATTTGGCAAATTTATTCCCAAATATTATGATATACAAGATATTTTCCTCTATTATATCAGATAAACCTTATATCATTCTTAAATACATTAAATTAATTTAAGACAAATATAAAGAGGTTGTTATTATTTTACAAATTAAAATAACTTTGTTATAATAGTATATACACACACATATGTATTGTGCATATATGTATTTAAAATTCTTTTTGAAGAATAATTTAAAGTCTCAAAAGAATACTATTGTAACTTTTAAATGGAATTATGAATTTAATGTCTGATTAAGATTTTCGATTACACAATAATATGATAAAGATAAAATGTAATTCCTTAGAAAAATAAATTCATGGAAATAAATTTTTGAATAATTAAAAAATTTTATATTAAGAAATTTCAATATAAATTTTCTTTCAAAATAATTCAATTTTAAATACAAGATTAATTAGGTTAAAAATTTAAAAATATTTGGAACAGAAAACGAAGTATAAAAATTTTTAAGACACTCTTTTACTGTTATATTTTTGAAATGTATCAAAAGTACGAGGAAAATACAATTGCAAAGCGATATATGTACCTACTAATCATGAATACAGAATTCATATACGCCTAATGTTGCTTGAAAATTTAACTTCAAAAGTCTCAGCATACTAGTCGGGGTGCTGACGACGCATTGCCTTTTAGGAAAATGTTTAAGAAGCTTAGAGTCAATACAACGTATATCTGGCGGGGAAGTCAGAATATTGGAGGTGGAGGACATGGAACATGTCTGTCCTTTTGTGGTGTGGAAGAGGAAGCGCAACCTGGGGATCTTCTTTTCTAATAGTTGTAACAACCTGCCGGGGGAGTCTTTGGCACTGCTCCTTGTTTTCACTAAAGAGTTTCATTGGTTCCGGTAGATGGTTTTTGGAATTTTCATTGGTTATCGGATGTAAATTTGAGACTCGTCGATGTTTCTTCTTATTGGGCCAGTACATTGACTTCGTTTGGGTGGCCAGGTGGAGCTTCCATCTCTTACTAATACTAACACTAAACCAAGTTACTTTATAATAACATGCACATTGTCGTAAGATGAATTTTTAAATTGAAAACTTAGAACCACCGAAGACTAGCAGTTAGCAATTTTAAATAACTTTAAATAATTTTGTTAGTTTTCGTAAAATTCCTGATTGATAGATTCCCTATATTTCCAACATAATAGTTTACTTATTATCCTTATAAAATTTCTGTATTCGTGTATACAAAAGATATAGGGAATCAATAGAGCAAATATAGAATTTTTAATTTGTTTCTTCATTTGTTTGTATTTTAATTTCTTTCATAAACAAGTTATATGGAATATTATTAACATTTTAAGCCTATACATCAATTCGGTATTACCTCCTACATATTATGTTGACTTTAATATTCATTAAGGTATTTAAACATACGAGTATTATGTATAGATATTAAACACAAAATATGTGTTTCTAGTACCATGAAATGAATTTAAAATGCGGAATTTTATTGGTTTAAAAGTATTTAAAATTTCTTCCTATATTATCGTAGTTTATAACTTTTTTGAATATTTATTTTTCGTTTTTATTTTCATTCTCTATAAGGATTCTTAAAAATATTTAATTTTGAAATTTATTAGGAATTATTTCGTTATGTTTACTTTAATAGTTGAACAAGATGAAATGATATTAGCTTAGATGAGCAACAGTTTGAGTGAATTAATTTGCGCTCTTAAAGTATCTGTAGCCGAAAAAAATATAGGTATAAGAAATCAAAAACCTCACAAAGAAATTATCGTTATAGCATTTAATATCTATATCGTTATAGCACTTATCCAACAAGTTTAGTTTAGTTTAAAGCGGGAAAGCGGCGGTCACAACACTGCCAGCCAGCACAAGGCCAGCAGAAGGCACATCGGCGTCCCTCTACAGCGCAAACCATCCCCCTAAATCCATTGAAGTCGCTTGACAAATCCTAACAAATCACTCACAGACACCTCTGAGAGCTGCTCCAATCCGTCGAACTGACATCCTCCAAAAAAGCACTCCTTCCTCCGCATCAAAGCCGGGCACTCGCACAACGCATGATACACATCCTCCATCACCCCAACATCTTAGCATCCCCGGCAAGTACCCGATGAAGAAATTCCCGGTCTCCTAGCCATCTTTCCCAATAAACAGTGTCCCGTCAAGATCGGGCAATCCGAAATCCTGAGATCCAGCCTGCTCAAAGCCAGCCACTCTCTCGTTCTTGCACCGCTCCTTTTCGGCCACAGGGCTCTCGTTGCACAAGTCCGGCCATCCCGTTACCTTTGAGTTACCCTCGCATTCTCGTTACCTTATCCAATAAACGTGGCTATCAGTTACTACCACTAAAATCAATTATAGATGGAAAGGGAGAGTTTGGCTTTAAGCACCATCTTATATATAAACAAAAACCGACAATTATAAGTTAATTTCGCGTAATATACGCGTCATTGTTTCAAGCGTCGCATAGTCAATCCTATGACGCGTAACACTCTCAAGTAACTGGGACCGATTTCAAGTAACTGGGATTCTCTCTGTAAGAAATTCGATCTAATAAAACCGGGACAACTACGTTACCCACAACACATTGAATGCAAACTATATTGGAAACCACCCTACAACAACGAAGCGACCTTAAGTAAAAAAGCTGTTTCCTTTCAGAAGGGGGCAATATATGTGAATTAGTTTAAAAAAAAACTCTTGCAGTTAAGCCAAAGTGCAAAAGGATTTTCCTAAATCTAATTTCGACCAACAACTAATCTTATATAACAGCAACTTATCAAAACCACAATAAGAAACGAAGTGGCACATATAAGTTACATTTAAAAAAATTTTTTTCTTAAAAAATTTTCTTAAAAATTAAATTTTAATATAAAAAAATGTGATCATTAATTGCGTGACATTTTCGTTGTCAGCATATTATTACAACTCTAACTTTAAATTGACTCAAAAAAAATTACCCGTTAGAAAATTATTTTTCTTCTTTTACATTTTTTTTACAACAAATCAGGCATTGGTTAACTTTTATGATTTTTTGCCTCTATTTTTCTCGTCCTCTCTTCTTTTAACTATTTCGTTCACAATTTTGTTTTTTTTTTCTTTGTTTATTTTGGACCCACTTATAACTATTTTGTTTAACAAAAAATTTTTTTCCCTACATTTGTGACAGTTTTCTTTTTGTTTTTTTGAGGAAAATAGTTATTTTCCAAAAACTTTTTTTTATAATATATTTGCAAAAATTGCAAAAGATAAGACACTAAAATGTGCGGAAATTCTACTGTTTGCTTTTTTTTCATGGCAAAAGATATTTTTCACTTTATTTTTTTTGTTCTTGTTTCCTTCTCAAATTCTATATATAGCAACAAAATAGTGTACAACCAAGCGAAAATTGAGAAAAAATTTAATAGTATGCAAAATCTTGCAGGACATTTAGGACAATCTATACATATATATACAAAAGAAAATTTTGTCATGAAAATTTGTACAATATTTTTTGTGATTTTTTATAATCAGAAAAACCCAAATGACATTTTGCACAAAATTTATTAAAGAATTTAATTATCACGAGAGCGCCATTTGGTATATCAGCAGATCTTATACACGAAACTAAACTTTTCATACGACAAACGGATCGAAGCGGGTGAAGCTACTCGTATGTTATTATGTACTATTAGCTCGAAAAATTCCAAAAGTAATGAAATATTCCGAAAGTGTACCAGAGATTAAAAATTTTGTTCACGTGCGAATTACATTTATAGGAAAAAAGTATGGAAAAAAGGGTGGAACAATATAAACATTGAATTTAAAAGCAATTACCCCGTTTTTCTTTTAATTGCATGAAAGTAATGCAATTCTCTCATTATCCGAGAACATAAAGTAAAGATGAGTTTTACCTCACGAAAACAACCAAAAATTATTTGCTACCCGGGACCTTACTGAATGCATAAACAAAATTTGTATTATCGAAAAAATTAGAGAGCAAACATAAAAAAAATAAAAAAAATAAGGAAATAAAATTAAAAAAAATGTTACATTTCCGTTTCTTCTCCGTTATTTTAACGTTATTGCGAAGAATTTGTTTATTTCTGTTTATTTATTTATTTTATAAGTTTTTTTTTCTTTAAAGACAAAAAAAAATAGACATTTTTCGAAATTATTTTTTCAATTTTATACTTTTAAAAAATGAAAAAAATAAATATTTTTCTTAAGAGGAGCAGCAGCAAAGAAAATGTAGAGCCAAAGTCCTTTTGTGCTTTTCTTTTCTTTTTTGTATGGTACCATTTTAAAGAAGCAAAATCAGAAAACACACAGAATAACAATAACAAAATGGTTGAACGTTGTTTGTGTTGCAGCCGGCAGCAGTAACAAAATGATTTGTAACAGTACCAGCAATCAAAATAAGCTATAAAAACGAAAAATCAAACGTTAAAAATGGTAAAAGAAATTTTCTCTTAAGTAAAAAGTTATTTGAGAAAAAAATTGAAATATTCATTTTTAGTAGTTGACAATATCAGATGGTCTGCTTACTATAGAAAAATTTATTTCTGGGATATTAAATTGATGGGGTCATTTACAATATTTTCCGCCCTCTTTTTTTTTCTCAGTTTACTTTTATAGCATTTTATAGTAATTTTTATTTATTTATAAATGATTTGACTTGATTTTGTTTGTGTTCATTTCTAAGGAAAAATTTTACATAATTCAAAAAGATTTTCAAAATTTTAAATAAAATATTTTATATAGTTGCATTAACATAGAGAAAACTAAATAATATTTATGGTACGATTTTACATAACAACGCTACTCATATTAATAATATACTCTCTTCGTGTAAGTAATGCAGTTTACTTTGCGAAAATTATTCTCCGAATATATTTATAATGAAAAATTGAGCAGAACGTTTGAAATTTTTCAGATTTGGTCGTCATAATTAATAATAAAGTTATTCAATGAAGGTATTCAGATTTATGTGTGGGATTTTTTACTTTCACTTTGTATGTATCTATTGTTAAAACACTACTTCAAAAATGTAATTCCGTTAAATTTTCAGATGATGTATTGTGGAGAAGATTATGTAATCTACGGGGCGATTGTAGAAATAGAAAGCGGACCTTTTTTTGCAAGCACTTTATTTATGACCAGAGTTTTCCATTAAATTCAGCCTCCTTCAGGGTGTTTCGTTGCCACGTGTTACGGAGTCTACCACCCTTCCTTTTTGCTGTGGATTCCAATCTAATACCTACCTAGTTATTCTAATATTTGGCTTCCGCAACGCGTATCCTTCCCCACCTTCGTTCTTTTACAACCACGTTTATAGGCTTCTCGTCGGTAATCGTCCATATTTCATTGTTTGTCATTGTTCTTGGCCAGAATATTGCACATATTTTTTTTTTTTCTACTAGGTGAAAAAATCTCGAAAGACGAAGAAGGACGGCTCTATCTGCCTTTTTCCTCAGACAGTGGGGGAGCGTGACTCCTACCCTAAAAACTCACCTAACTTCTGAATGGATAAAACTGGTCCTACAGACTAACTGTTACCTCCGGCTAACTTGGTTTTTCCGTGCAGGAATTAAATACCTTCCTTAAGGAAATTGGTATTTCGTGTTAAATCGAATGGTCTTGTTCGTTTAAGTCTTTCTGTCATAACGCCATTGTCTAGCAGCCGAGCTGCTTCCATATTTACATGCTGTTCTAGACGAGCCCTATGCCTTGTAGCACAACTCCTAATTTCATCCACAATCAAAAGAATTCCTAAGTCCCTGTGGATATCACTGTTACGTATATACCATGGCGCATTTACCATGCCGCGTAGAACTTTATTCTGGAAGGTTTGAATTTTGTTAATGTGAGTCTTCTTGGCACAACCCCACAGTTGAATGCCATATCGCCATATTGGTTTAATGATTTGGTTATAAATTAATATCTTATTATCAATTGCCAAATTGGACTTACGACCTAGGAGCCAATAATTTTCCCTATATTTATTTTCTAATTCTATGTGTTTCTTCTTTATATGCTCTTTCCACCTTAGCTTGACATCTAAAGTCATTCCTAGGTATTTTGCTGAGTTATGGATCGCTACGTTCGTTCCATTTACGTTAATTTGTGGTGGACTCACTATTTTCTGATTGGTGTAGTTTATGTGAACCGATTTTGTAATTGATGTAAACTTCATTCAACTTCACCCTCCAATCTCTAGTCCACTGGCTTATTTTGTTAATTGCCTCCTGAAATTTTTTTGTCGAATATTCAATGCTCGCTCCTACTGCCAATATTGCAGTATCGTCAGAAAAGTGGCTATCGTAGCATTTTCTATTTGTGGCAAATCACTCGTGTAAAGCAGGTATAACGTTGGGCCCAATATACTTCCTTGAGGCACACCTCCCTTTTTTTCTCTTAGCGTGAAGTATTCAGCATCATGTTTAATTCTAAATAATCTATCAGCTAAGTAAGATTTCAAAATTTCTACAAATGACGATGGTAACATTTACCCTAACTTAAGTATAAGGCCCTTGTGCCACACCCCGTCGAATGCCTGTGAAGCTTAGACATCATTGGTAACAGCGAAATGGGTCTGTAAGACTTTGTTTCCCTCAAGGATTTCCCGGGCTTGGGCACTATAATTACCTCTGCGACTTTCCAAACACAAGGAACATACCCAAAATCCATAGCTGCATTCATGATTTTCGTCAGATGTTCCAATGCCTCGTCTGGTAGCTCTCTCAGTACTTCCGCAGTAATAAGATCAAAACCTGGCGATTTTCTCAACTTCAGATATCTTATCTCTTCCGCAACCTCTAATTGAGTAAGTGGAGTTATGCTGTCTGCTTCATTTGCGATAGATTCTACCAAACCCACATCTGAGGTTATTCCGTTTGGCGGGAATATGCCTTCCAACTGATCAGCAAACAATTCGGCCTTCTCTATATTGCTCCTCGCATAAACTGCCATGTTCTTTCATCAGTGGCGGAGCGTGCCTAATCAGTTATTTCTCGGGGATAGCTATTCGCTGTCGGTTTGTACTTTGACATTTTTGTATTGTTTCATGCAGCTCTTTCTATGATTTTAATAAATCCTTCTAACTCCACATCTAATTGCTCTCTTGATTGTATATTAATATTTTCGTCAATATTGTTTATTATTTCGTATCTAAAGCACACCCAATCTATAGTGCTATTTGTTAAACTGGGCCTAAATAATGTTTTAGTTATTTTTTCACTTAGTTTTAATATGACAGCAGAGTGATCCGAATTAAAATCATAGTCATCTTCAAGGCTTAGAAATTTTTCTGATTTTTTTTTCGGTTATAAAAAAGTCAATAACATCAGGAATCTTCTTAGTGTCAGTAGGCCAATAAGTAGGAGAGCCAGTGGAGTGATAGCAACAACCAAGCTCTTGAATAGCTTTTCTTAGCTCTCTTCCTCTAGTTGAGGTGATTCTAGAACCCCAATCTGTATGTTTGGCATTATAGTCAGCTCCTATTAGATATCTGTGTCCAAGTTTGTACAGGAGATCTGTAAAAGTATTTTTCTTAATGCTGCTATTTGGTGGACAGAATACAGCACCAAAACTAAAGTCCTGTTTAGTCGATTTAATTTTTATCGAAATAAAATAAAGCCGTTTCTATCTTGAATTCTTCATTATGTTCTATACTTTCTTTTATTAGTATTGCACTACCTCCTCTAGGCTGATTGCTGGGATGTACCGCTTTATAGCAATCATAGCCCTTTATTTTAAGACTCGTATAATATGTCAAATAAGCCTCCGACAGCAAACAAATATCTGTATTTATCGTTTTGAGAAAGACCTCCAATTCTTGTTTCTTATTAAGAACACCATTAGCATTCCAAGTTACTATGCGTACCTCATTTACGTACATCTTTTCTTAACTTCTTTGGTGTCCCCGTATACATCTCAGTGTATGCATTTTCTATTTTTAATAATCTTTTAGAGATCTCGTCAATTCTAATCAACATAGTATGCATCATTTGCATAATGTCTGCGTCAATTCTTTTTATTTGTGGGGTTTTGTTCTCAGGTTCCTTCATTTTCCTCTTTTTTGGGGTTTTGCTTTGAAGCGCTTGTGAATAAGATACTCCCTTTAACACCTTACTAGGTGCCGCCATTCTTTCTATTTTTCTGTTGTTCTTTGTTCATTAAATTTAACTTGGTTTTTAACTTCTTTTTTGCAATTCTTTTGCAACCAAACAGCCTCGATAGCTAGCAGGGTGTGCCTCATTGCAGTTCGCACATTTGGACTGAAAATTATTCTTCTTGATGCACTCCGCTGTCATGTGATTACCAGCACATTTTACACATCTAGCCTCTCTTTGGCAAAACTTTTGTGTGTGTCCAAATCTCTGGCATCTCTTGCATTGACGAATGGATTTGCTGCTTCTAAGAGCTTCAATTTTTACTCTCATGTGCTGTAAGTATTCTATTTTCTAGATCTTGGTTATCTCTCCCGAATGGTCGAAAGATAACATAAAGAGCGGAAGTTTTACTGAAATATATTTTCCATTTTCCTTCTTCCTTTTGATTTTATTTACAACATCTAGACATTTAAAGCCTTTGCTAATAAGCTCTTTTTTATATCCTCTAGCTCACACGATGGATGGAGATTTCTAGCCATAACTTTAACTGGCCTCGTCAGTTTATTCTCATACGTGTGCCACTCCAGTCTAGCCCTATTTATAGGTTTTGTTAGTAATCTGTATTCATTTTCATTTTCCACATTTATTTTTAATTGGTCATTATTCATCAAATTGACCTTAACGTTTATTCTTTCTTCTTTTAATATCTTAACTATGTGGGAGTAGTTTTTAATGTTGCTCAATATAACCGGAGGAGGCTTGTGCTTTTTTGGATTTTTAGCCTTCATGTTAGGGCTGGCTTCATTATTTTTTTAACTGTTTGAATTTATTGCAGGAGACTTTTCCATTTTTCGCATATTACTCTAAAACATTTGTTGACATATGCCTGCACCTGCATTGAATACTCTGATCTTGGTGCTCTTTCCCAAGTGTGTAGGTTTCTATACGGACACGGAATGCAGATATCGTCTGCATTTTGAAAATCTTCCTTCCTGCTGCTTAATTTCCATTTGATACTGCTCGGCGTCGTGTTAATTTTTTTCATTAGTTCGTCCAGTGCCACTATGAAGAGGAGCGATGATAAAAGGCAGCCTACGCGTAGTTATTTGAATAGGCGCTCTTTTCTGAGGACACCCTTATACATTCCTGATGGCTTCATGTTTAGTCTTGTCGAATGCTCATTCGAAATCGACGAAGGTGCGGTAGAGAGGACTATTACACTTATTAGATTGTTCTATGGTCATTCGGAGCTTGTGTTCTTACGCAATCCGGCCTACTCTTCTTCGGATACTTTGTCTATTTTTGGTTCAACTCAGCTCATGACAGTCAGCGCCAGTACCTTGTGTGTCTATTGAGAAGAGTGATTTCTATGCCTGAGACCCGGAGTTATATCCAACTCGTGCATTCTTGACGATTTTTTTTTTCGGTAGCTTTGTAAGTATTCCTTCTTTCCATTTGTTATCTAAAGATAAATAACCATAAAACCAGATAATTTGAGAAAAAAGCAGAATAAATTTTAAAAGTTATTGAAATCTTTAACAGAACTAGAGGTTAACATAGAAATTAGATAACGGTATTGTTTAAAAATCAAAAATTATGATTCAAAAAGAAAAAAAAAAAGAAAATTCGTAGGAAAATCATCAAAGAAAACATAAAGCAACAAGTGATTATGTCACATTATGTGGAAAATATTCTACCACTAAAAGGCAGTAAAACTTTATTGAAGCTATCCACAAACACATAAACATATCTCCATATGGTTAGATAAAGCGAGAAGGCCATATTATTACGATTATATCATTTGAATCGTCATCGTCATCATCACCATCATTATAACTGAAATTTTTAAATTTTTTTCTCAAATTAAAGGCACAGGGTGTACTTGGATTAATTTTTAGTTGGTTTCGATTAGTATTAGTTTTTTTTTTATTTCGAAGAGCAGGTTTGGAAGTTTCTTCAGAGTGGTGATTAGAAGCAGTCAAGTGCGATTAAACCACTCTTTATATTTTCATTTTTTTCCCTTCATTGCGCGGCTAATATTACAATATGATGTTCAAATAGTGCTTAAATTTCTGGTCACACTGCAATGCCATATTTGTGAATGTAAGAAAAATAAAATTTTCAATTTGCGAAAACGGAAAATTTAACGAGAAATAATATGGTCTTTTTCCGTTTTTTTTTTATTTTCATTCCTCTTTACATTCTATTGTTTTTTTAAGATGAAGAGATTTTTAGGATAATAAAATATCCTTAATGTTTGCTATCCTACCTACTTATGAATTTTTTTGCTTTGTATATCTGAAAAGTCCTTCTCTGATTTATCATGATATTCATTTCAGTATTTCTCTTTAAATTTTATGGAAATCATATGCACATATACTTGATATAATAATAATAAAAATATGATTTTAAGGTTGAATTTTCTTCTCCGGAAAAATAATAGGAACCGACAAAATGTTGTTTCAGAATGTTAAATATTATGTCGGAATGTTTATAGAATATTTGTTTTTACTTTTACTAATTAATTTATAAATAAGATATTTGCAAAAATTATTGTGGACATTGTATAGAACTTTATCTAAATGTACACAAGGATCTATTTGCTATGGGGTAAATTAAAATGCAACTAGAGGAAAATCAAATAAAACAAGTGAAATGTTCCAAAAATTTACAAGAAATTACAAAAATATTTGTGTATCAGGAAATTATAAGCTCTATGTATAAATTATGTTGCCGGTTCTATGAGTTATCTATAAATAGATGATGAAATTTTAAATTTTCGAAATGGAAGAGAAAAAAGATTCAATAATTTTTTGGTTTTGTGGTTGTTGAAGAAATGTGAATAAATATGTTTTTGTACTTGAAATTTTATATATGGGTCAAATATTAAGAAAAAAAAAGACCTGGTGTTGGAATAAACATTGACCAAATTATATATTGGCATTGTTTCAGTTGTCTATTTTCATTCTGCTACCGCCATATATTGATTGTCCAAATATTATCCTAACTGGAAATAATTTGGGCAAACAAAAATATTCAAATACAGCTTGATGCAAGCTATCCTCAAAATTTGCAAATAAACCATTCTGCCAAACCGTACTAACGGGGTCGTCAAACAAACAAATTTGAATTTAAATATGTAATAAGAGCTAAATAAGCATCTCAAGTCATATAACTAAAGTATGTGCCCCAAAGCACTATATTATTCAACAATCACGCCAAAAACTCTTTCGAAGAGCTCTGAAGCGAATTTGCTTGCAAGAAAAATTTTTCTAATCCCTCACAAATTATGCCTATTGCCATCCCATTATCATAAGAACAATAACAAACGTTTTTTAATATTTGGCACGACAATAAAAAATCATAATTTCTCGTTCTGAAATCAACTTTGTAAAATATTTTGGGGAAAAATTATGTTTTTCCTTTTTAAATCTTCTTTGAATTCTTCTTTATTTGTCCTTTTTCGTCAACTTGAGGTTTTTTTTGTGCCT
Source organism: Condylostylus longicornis (assembly GCF_029603195.1). NCBI lineage: Eukaryota > Metazoa > Arthropoda > Insecta > Diptera > Dolichopodidae > Condylostylus > Condylostylus longicornis. The sequence continues at coordinate 2,310,128 of NW_026577974.1, forward strand.
TTATAGTTGTCTTCTGTAGATCATATCAGTTTTTGATATTAACACACGAACGTATCCAAAGAATTCATATCTATTGTACTCTTATATATTCACAATATGTGTATATTCACAATATGTATGAGAAGAAAGAAGCTGTCATTAACAGGAAAAGTTAAAAAATCATATTTAGATTTTCATCTCTACAAAAAAGCTTAGGATATAATGTAATAAAACAGAGAGAGAAAAAAGTATATCAAAGGAAGACTTAAAGTTCCGGATGGTCGAGTAAAAATTGAATAAAAAAAAAAATTTTTTTTTTATTTTGAGAAAAAATTTAGACAACTAAACATCAAGTTTTTTTTTTATGTTTCAAATACAAATTCATGTGGGTAAGAAAATTTGTTTTATTTTATGGAAAATCTTATATGAAAAGTATTTTTTAAAAAAAAAGTCATTACGATAAAAATTTTCTGTAATTGAAAATGTTTGATAAATAAAAAAGATAAGTGTATGAAAATTCTTTTCGAACATTGTAATAATTACGTTTTACATTTGGTATTCTGACAAAATATAGCAATTAACTTTAATAGTTTCTTATTGCTTTCTATAATTGTATTTGTTGGTATGGTGCATCCGGAAAGTTATATTAGTCTTTTAATTACCTCTCATTTAAAGGTTGTTTACATATTGCATTCATTCATGGTAATTCTGTTCAAGAAGATAATAGTCGTATATAATTAGATGATATACGGTAAGCGTTGTGTTGTATTTGGTGGTGAAATGGGCTTTATGATAAATATATGAGTAGGAGAAAGTGGGAGTAGGAATTAATTAGATGTTTAATTCTGAATTCGTATGCCTTCCTTTATGCAACACGCCAAAAGAGTAAACTATTATCTGTGTAAATAGGATTGTAATCGAAATGCAGCTAGCAAATAGTAAACAAAGCTTGGTCGGTTTGTGTACAAAGTATCAAGTTTCTGACATCGTTGTGGTAGCTCATAATAGGCTCACCATTTAAAAAAAGAGCACGATCAACCATAATAGGCTCACTATTTAAACAAAGAGCACGATCAACCGTATGTGGGACATTGAAACGCGTTGTAAGTGATATTAATCTATGCGGAATTTGCTACTAAAAATTTAATTATGGCCAAGATTCTATGTTCGTGTTCAACTTTTACGAACGACGGCTAAAGACTCCTTAGGTTTCACCTAATATTACCATTTTAATAAGGTAGCTAAGTACCGTAGCTGGTTTCCAAACAATTCAGTTTCGCAGGTTACTTCATTAACTATGACATCGAAGTCGGGTGACGCTACAAGAGGCGTTATTAGACAAGTCTAAAATATTAAAAATAAATGAAACAGTAAGCATTCTTAAACTAACAAACAAACTATTAACATATTTAGAAAAACTACATTTTCCATCTTAACATTGTTTTCATCATCCTATACATTGTTAAAATTAAGTTTATTGAAAATTTTTCATTCATCCCGATTTTTAAGTTATAAAATTTTGCAAAATACATATATTTTCCTAAATTCTTATTATATATAGTTTTATTTCCATTTTCTAAAAATTTATTCAATGAATTTTTGCACATAAAAAAGTGAACTTTAACATTTACTCAACAAGACTGGTGTGTTATCCTTAAAATAAAAATTTACATGTGAATCCAAAAATATTGCATTGATATTTTAGATCTTGCGAAATTTAAATTCAATATTTTCAGAATATAAAGCATGTACGAGTAGTAGGTGTATGGACCGTTTTTGATCCATTTGATTTGGGTTAGCAGTTTTCAGTAGCAATAAAAGAAAAAAGCTCATGACTTTTTAATATTACTAACATGTTTTGCTTTCAAGAGGGGCGGAAATATCCCGATATCATGCAATATCTCAAGCACATGCTATGCATCTTGTGCGACCCGAAAGGCCGCATCTCCGCCGTCGTGAGAGCAAAATCCATAATCATTTTTCTTCTGATGTGAGCGATAGCAAAATACTTTACCAGCAGGTTTAATGACGTTTGCCCACAGAATCTGCAAGTGTCTTAACCTTCTACATACAGTCTACTGAAGTGTCCTCTAAGTTTATCGTGAGTTAACAAGACTTCGATGAGATTTTCCAGCTAATTTTTGCCCGTCTCTATAATCTTCTTAAATCGTTTCTGGTCATAATCTTAAAGAAGCTCCTTTCCCTACAGCAGTCTTCCACAGAAGCTCCTTTCCCTACAGCAGTCTTCCACAGAAGCTGGAAGACTTCTTCAGCGCTCCAAACACCTGCTCTCTGATTCCTTTCTTAGTTCTCAACGAACCGTATGTAATCCGATTCCAGAAAAGGGCTTCATGCCAAGATGAAGTCTATCAGCCCCCATCTTTGGCTGCGCGTTAAGTGCCTCCTTTCATTCTACGCCCACATTGCCTGACACCCAGCACAGGACGATCCAGTTATTAAGTGACTCGGTATCTAATTCATTGAGACTCACAAGACAGAGAATTTTTAATTTTTAAAACCAAATTACTATGTTGAGACAGCTTCGACGGACTCGAATATTCACCGAATATGATAAGTGAATACAACATTACAACTGCATTCTCATGAAATTATTGAAACCAAAATTTGAATAATAAGACAGTTTTAAAGTAAAATATTAACATCTAACTGTATAAGAAATTTATTTCTGAAAAAAAACAAAAAAAAACTCAGAGTAAAATATTATTTCTTATATTATTAAACATTATTATAGAGAATCGAGAATAATATGTGAGAAAATATTTTTCTTCATATACCTACCTACTTTTTACTTATTCACCATATGTGCACTGAAAGAATAATGAGCAAGGAATTCTTTTAGAAAATAACAAAACATTGCATTTTAAATGTGAAATATTGAAAATAATATTAGAGAAGGTGTATTTGTTATAATATTAGAGAGAGTATATAACAATAGATGGAGCGATCATAGTCAGTAATATAATATGTGTATGTAAATTAATAGATGCATGTGTAAGGCAAGTATTGACTTTCATTTCACATTTATATTAAGAGTATTATAGAAGAAAAAGAATTTATTTATTTTTTTTGTTCTTCATCTTTAAGAGTTAAAAAATTCTTTAAATAAACTTCATATGATGATGAAAAATATTGCAAAATTTATATTTTATTATTATTGCAACAATTCTTCTTCTTCTTAAGGAATTTTTTAAATTGAAATATTTTCATTTCAAATTTTATTTTACATTTTTACTTTTAAAAATATATTCATTTTCTGTGTATGTATACAAGTATATGCTTCTTTATATTAATAATTTTCACCTGGAGCCAATAAAAGATGATATAGGAAATTGAATTCATCAGGACGTAAATTTCATGCAGCTGATCGTATAATAATAATATTATTATCATCTAATAAGGAAATTTTGTCTTTTGAATACACTTAAAACTTTTATTATTAATATTGTGAGTTATAAACTTACATACATATGTACATACTCAATGATTGGAAATATATTTTAAAAATTTTTATATATACGTAGTATGTAGTTACAAAAATTTTATTCTTTGAATATTATCTATGGATCTGGAATATTTGATAAAGTTATAAAATAATTAGATGTAGCCGAAAAATTTTTAATGCAAATGAAAGTTGAGGTGTTGGTGGCAAAATTTATAATACCTTTCATTCTGTGACGAGAATGAGGAGACTAAAATACAGCTTCTGGAAGAACTCTCCCTAGTAGGAGAAGAGAAATACTTCCGGCCCTCACAAGGTGCTCGAGTTTATCTGGAGTGTGGGTTTTGAGCGAGTATTGTAGGGTATGGTCTGCATTCATAGGGCAGTGCACGATAGATTCTTATACGTGGTCGTGGTGCACTGTTACTCCAGTTGTACAAATCTACAACATTTTTCATATATTGTTAAAAAATTTGCTTAAATTTACCGAAATTAAGTACATTGAAAAAATTCTGTTAATTCCGATCGGTAATAAAAAAAAATTTTAAAATTTATACGTGACTGCACGAGTTAAAGAAAATTTATTTCTCACTAAAAAACTCGTTCATAAGATATTTAAAAAACGCTTTAACATTTCATATTTTGCATAAAATTCACATCACATTGATATAAACATAAAATTAAGATTAAAAACATATTAATTTTGAAAAAAAAATCGTTACTCACTATTGAAATTTCTTGTACACGGATACACACTGCGACAAATTTAAATTTCCCGTTCTCTTTTATTTTAATTTTTATTTTTCTTAAGTCTAAAGGCGAGCTTATTTTCGTCAATATTTCCAGTGTAGAAGACGGAAGAACACATTCTCTATACAGATAAGAAACGTTAGGCTGAGAGTGACTTACTAAATGTGTGTGTTTTCGTTCCTTCGAACTCATACGAAAAGTATTCTCATACCGTTTGATTCGTGAAGCTCCGATATAATACTAAAAATTTCCCCACATACATTTAAATCTATTTGCCAATCACTTATTTGACTTCTGATTTTTATTAACAACTGGCAAAATTTATGTTATCGCATAGAATGTTAATGTGAAAACAATAATATGGCCAAGAATTTTATTACAAGTGCATTTACTCAACAGCATTTTATGATTTTACAAAATGGGTTCAAGATTAAAAATTTTCTGAGTTTTTATTTAAAGCTGTTTGAAGAATTTTTTTTGCTTTTTAATTTTTTTTGCTTTGCTTTACATTTCCAACTTTGTTTATTTATTTACTTTTATTCCTTAAGCTTAAAGTTGCTTGCGTCTTATGTTAAAGGAAGGAAAAAAACAAGAATATAGAAGCGAAAAAAAGGGGAAAATATTGTTTTTATTTTGTTGTTGTTGTTTTTTTTTAAATCCTTTATGCATCAGAAAATAAATTAGAAATGCTTATGCAATTGCACGTTTCCGTTTCCTCTTTTGTTGTGTTTTTATATGAAGTCTTAAGAAACAACAACGCTTCTTCACAAATTGGAACAAATTAAACTTTTCTTTAATATTGTAGAACAAAGCAAGAACTATAAGAACTATATTATGAATGCGAAAGAAATTGTTAGAAAATTTAAATGATATTTGGTAAACAACTTTTTATAATAGTAAAGAAACAGTAGAGACAGTAAATGTAACAGCAGAGATATATTAATTATATGCTATCGTAAAATACCGTAAAAATGTAGTAGGTATCACAAAAGATAATAATTTTCTAAATATTAAATTTTTAATTAATTGAAAAAAATTTTTTAAATTTATTAATTTTTATTTAAAAAGATTGCCACCGCATTCAAACTTTACAAACTGAACTCTACGAGTAATTGGAGCGTAATACTAATTCTACTTATGCACACTTATAAACAGTGAATTTCTCTTCAAATAACATATTATGCACAGATATACGAGATTATAATGTCACTCTCATAATATTTTCTATTTATTTTCAAATGTTATACATACGAGAAGTATAATGTAAAAATGGTGTTAAATGCTCAAGATTTTAAAGAACTTATGGCAAAAACTATAAAGGAAATATTTTTATTTTGAGAGAAAAACATATTTATAATCGTTGTTCTCTTTAAAAACACTAAATTATCGCTTTCTTTACTTTATATTGCACTATGCATTCGCATATTATACAAAAGAGGGAAAAATGAAATTTTTGAATTTTACATGGCCAAATCTTTAATAGGTCAATGTGTCATGTCAGTAATAAAAATAATATCGTTAATGTAGTATGCATTTTCCTTTGTGTTATAGAAAAGAGCAAAAATTTAAGAGCAAAAGCATAATTTTTTTTTTTTAATTCACCTTGATTCTCAACAATAAAATATGAGAGTTGATTTTTATTGTTGGTATTTGGTTTTCTTCTTCTTCTTTTATTTTAAAGAGTATTGTTGTGTATAATTTTTACGACAACATTATTTATTATTTAATAGAGGGCGCTTTAAATTTTTTGCCATTTTTGAACTTGAAAAAATGTTTTTTTTTTGAGTAAATTTTTATATTAAACGTTAATTAAATTTTTAGAATTGGGCAAAAATAATTGTAAAACTAATTTTATATATCCTGAAATTAAAATGATACTACTCAAAAGATACTCCGTCATTTCAATTTAAGCAAATAGATTGCATATGCTAAGGAGTCAAGAACATAAAATTATTACTGTTACACAATTTATATTCATAATAACTGTAAATTATTTTCTGAATTAAATAATTCAATGAGTTGGAGAAATACTATCCAGACCATCGATTAGGAATGTTAGCCAGACGGTGTGTTGCACTTCATTAGGGAGTGAAAGAAGAAATATCTAAAATACAAAATGAATTTTTGAATAAAATCTGAGGAATTCTTCAAAAGCGTCTTCATTTTGGAATGTAAAGTATGATTCTGGAATTCTAGCGAAAGTTTTATTAAAGATCTAACTATTTCCTGCCTGACAAACTCTCTAATATTTTTTGCAATTCTATACGAAAGTTATTGATTATTCAATTTTTTCACATTAATATTTCCATAAAAAAGCATTTTACATTAATATTTCCAACCCCTTTATAATTTTGATTGAAACTAACTACTAATATTATTTTGTTTCGTATATATGCTGTTATATGCAATCTTATAAAAAAATTTTATTTAAATTTCATATTACCTAGTCGAAATTTATAATAAAATTTATGAAATTCTATTGAATTGGAATGTTAAATTTCATATCGGGTTCTTTCGTTTTCTTTGATAGAAATAAAAAGAATTTTTTTTTTATAATATTAGGAACAAAAGCGACACCACTGACAATATGAAAATCAGTACAGCTATTTATTTATATGCTATGCCACTCATTGTGTGTTGTATAACAGCAGCTGTCGATTGTATTTTATTGTGTTATAAATATTTTTTTGATTTTCATTTTTCATTTAATTTATAACTTTAACTTTTACTTCTATATATTTTATTCTTCACATATTTTTTGATGCTTTTGATATTTGAAAAATTTTGTTAAAAATTTCCACATATATTACTTACCACTAACATACATATGTTCTCGGTGGCGTGGCTGTTTATATACAAAATATTTAGCGTATTAATAATTGTTTAATATAGTGGTTAATGCAAAGTCATTTTGGAATCATACAAGACATCAATTTTGAAAATAATGCAAAAAATTTTTCAAAGAGTAAACACTCTTGCCAATATTATTAGTTGTAAGTCGAACAATTTTTGAAACTACGCCCTAACACGTCGTAATTATAATTATATATTTGCTTATCGGTCTAAGACCACAAGAATCTAATTTCGAATATTTCTGTAAAGATCATATAAGTGAGGTTATAACTGCTATATTAAAAAAAATTAAAAAACATTAAATGTTGATGGTCAAACCGCGGTCTATTGATTTGGTACGTCACTGTTCACATCTGTTTATACATACAAGCACATTCATTCCCAGTTACTCCAATTTAATAAAATAAAATTTAAACAAGAGTAAAAATTTTTATAAATGTTTTTTTTACTCACATACTCTTATATATATGTGCTTTAATGTTTTTACGATTTTGCATATTTTATTGCACGAAATAGTAAGAAAGGAATTTATGCATTACAAAAATATTGTACATTAGTAAATCTACATACCTATACGAGTGTTATACACAAACATTAATAGATGAATATCTAAGAATGTATAGCAAATCTATGTTATTGTTTAAAAAAATTTTCCAGATAAGTTATAAAGACAATATAATATTATTCATGAAAAACAAGAAAAACAGAAAACCAAGCCAAAACAATTCTGGAAATGTGCTTCTGTTCGTTAAATATAATGTCTATTTATTTATAATACAGGGTGGTAAGACTAAGGTAGATAACATTTTGGAATTTATAAGAATATTTTCTATTTAATCCCACAAGAAGCATACAATAGAATGGAGTTTTTTTTTCAAAATAAGGAAATTTTAGAAAAATAATCTTGGAATACGAGTATTTGAAATTTCTCTAAATACATGTTGCTTTTTATTTGGTCGAATTTTTTTAAATAACGACCAAATAGTGTTCAAAGATAAGTTCAAAAAATAAATGACAAAATAGAAGGATTATGATTTAATAAGTTTATACCTTGAAAGTTAGACGCTCTTCTTGTAGGCAGATTGTTTTTTATGAAAAATGTGACTTCTAAATCCGGAGCTATATCCAATCAAAAATTACCGGCTTTGACTCATTGAATAAAAAGTTGATAGTTTGCATGAATCCGATTTAGATATAAACCTATCTGAACCTACTTAGTGAAGAGAAGTCTAAACAAAAAGGGTTTTTAAAATTTTTCCAATAATTTCGCATAGTTATAATCGCAATGTACTAAATTCTTGTGAAACAGAAACCGTGTACGTCAACTTATATAACAATTTTGGTAAATGCCTTCTGAAAATACAATAATCTTCAAATTATTGCACTTCTCTTCTACCAATTATTGTCGGTTTCAGCCTCCAATCCCGTTTAAGCACATAAATGATTTATTTTAAATTAATTTTAAATTATCATAACAAATTTATTACATAAATGTTATACTTTAAAACTGTTATACTAAGTTTATTGTATACGATTACTTTGCTGTTGATCTTAAATGATATATGGGAACTAAATATTTATATATTAAAGCTTAATATTATAATCTATCATGCCGCTAATAAAGCACGTTACAAAATATGTAAATATCATTGATAACACTTTTGACTTTTACGTCATGCCAATCGTAAATTATTCTTTAATATTCTTAATTACAAATATTATCTTAGAATGTTGAACAGAGTGTAAATATTAGATATAGCTGTAATTTTATAATCCGTGTTATCAGTTTAGTATGAAACTATTAAAATATCTTATAATATTTTATAATATTTACACGTGAAATAAATTTATTAAATTGCGACTTTAGCATTAATTACTTATATAATGGGGCAGTAAATTTTTATTGCAATTGCATTTTATGAGTTATTGCTGTTTGTTGATAATGTTGATATTAATGTTGTTGTCCATTTATTGATTTAAGTTGCAAAAAATCTCATAATTGCATGTTAGGAATTTTCCTGAAGTGATAAACTCGATTCATACTGTTTCTTCTTTCATGCTTCATGTATCTTTACAGTACTGTGTTATGTTCCCAATATTAAAAATCGTTCCTAATTGACAGACTAACGTGTTAGATTTTACTGTAAGAAATTTGTAAAATTTTTTATTCTGATTTAGTACTCATGCAGTTAACATTTATTTTAGTATAATTTGAAATATGACCAGAACTTTTAGAAATAACCCCTGACAAGTTGTAGTATAGCAGCTATCTTAAGCTGCATAAGGGTCATAAAGTTCATCCGAAACATTTCAGCCGCTATTCACTTCACACGATAAGTGCTCCATCGTTTCATCCCCTTCTAGGCAGGGGTGATAGCCCTCTCCTTCTGCATTGCCACTCTTTTCCTGATGGACCATTAAGCAGCAGTGCCTATGAGTACATCCACTATAAGCCTTAAATCTAACCGACCGGACGCGACCAGTTTTCGCCCCCTCAATCGTATAAGGGAGACATAAATTTTTTGGAGTGAAGCAGTCCCGGGTAATTGTTCCAATGATCGACCCTTATCTATTTTTCACAACCATTCAAAGTTCGCAGGACCGTTGTCTTCAGCACCCCAAAACATAACTCCTACTTAATAAAAGAAGTTGCTGACACCCTCCTGGCGAGACTATCAGATTTTTCATTAATTCAGAGCGCGCAGGACCGCATGAAAATTAACTTGTTTCAACTAACTTACAATTACTCAAATTTTTTCTTACAGAAACCAGCTGCGACAACAAAATAGTAATCCGATTCACTGGAGCTAATTAACAATATTACGATACTATAGGAATGGAATTAAACGTTTGACGGAAAAACCAAATTCTTTAATAATACGTTATTTAAAACGTAGTCATTATGTTATCGAAAGCAGTTTGAATTATGCTTTAAATATCTTTGATGAATGTAGAAAATTTTCACGTTTAATAAACTAAAATTTATGCTTCACTTAATAAACAACTATTTGTTCTGCTTTGCACAGGTTTTTAATATTTAAAATTTTCAAAATAGAAGTGCTTCTGTATATACGAAGAAGTGCTACAGTGTTAAAGGAAACAATTGTTTTCCTCTTATTTAAAATTCATATGAACATATGAATGAAGAATTTTCTCTTAATTTTATTTATACATAAATTTGACAATGCGAAAACATTTGTTTTAAAAAAGAATATTTTTAAAGATTTCAACTATAAAGCAGTCACTTATTCCAAATATAACGAACTTTAAGGCTATAGTAGAGAATTCTAAAGCTGTATAGAAGATTTTTAGTTTTTGTAGGAATAAGAAAAAAGATTTCTTGTAATACTTTAGTTTCTTCTTTTTCTTCAGATTGTAAAAGAACTTTTGAAAATTCAATTGTTGCACGAAAAAATTCAACTTTTTTATTAAGAAAATAACAAAAAAATATAAAAATTAAATTATTAGTTACATCCTTTTTCCTCTGAAAGAAAAAAAAAGAGAAAAAACAATTTTTTTCTTTTTGCTCCGGATCCCGAGACTTAATACTATTACAATTTAATATGAGACAGAATAAAGATAGAGCAGAGAACCATATTCAAAAATATTTTTGTTAAAGGTAGTGACATTTCTTTATAAAAAACAGACAAGAATATGTAGGGATTTATTTAATATCTACGTACATATATGTATATAACGAACTCATAAAAAGATACACACGTTTACGCAATAATAATGCATGCATGTGTATGTTAATGTCTTAAATAATTTTTACAAAAAAAGGATCAAAATTTAATAGAATATTCTTAGGAATTTCATATATATTAAAATGCTCTCTTATTATAGGAACATACATTTATACACATACACATAAATATAGGGTTGGTCACCTACACTTGGAGATACTTGCATTATTTCAAAACACCTGGTATGAAAAGTCAGAAAGTTGTTGAAGTATATAACTCTCGTGGCGCCGAAGAGAAGCGGAGGAAAATTAAATATATCTTTTCAGGAGTTGTCAACAAGAAATTAATGGCAATGGCAATGCCTCTACCGACTATATATGGAACACTAATAGATTTGTATTGGAGTTTAGCTTATATTTTGTGGAAATCAAAAACACGATAAGCGCTGAATTGCTTATAAACACGGATGTACCACAATGAACTTGACTGGGACCATTTTTGTATTTATTACTCGTATATGCTATAAACCGTTCAAATTGTAACATAGAGTAAAGACATAATGGAAAATAAAAAAATGAAACATATTAAATATCTAGTCATCTGCATAACTGAGCATTTAAAATCGGATAAACATGTTAAGCAATTGAAAATTATTCAAATTGAGTATTATTCAAATTACTATGGTAAAAAAGCAGGTGATGTTTAAACTTAATCGGCGAAATTAACATACAAAAGCCACATATTATCTAAAATTCGTTACAACATATGCAGCTCAAGTTATCGTCCTAAATTTTACGTAATCAAATGCGTATTGTCATGAACAAAATCTTAGAAACATTACATAATTCCAATCCGAGATTAGGCATTAAGGCAATTATACATAAAAATGAGTGCACTAGATATAAGCCAACTCATATATTTCGAGAAATGGGGAAAGGGCATATAATGGTGCCTAAGGCATGTACATCTAAAAAATGCGGAAAAGCCTAAAGTGCAGTGCAATAAAGCAATTTCTCAAATTGAAGTTATAAATTAATATGCATGGTATGACAAGGGTGTGGTCATTACAATTTCAGCAATTCGAAAAGCCGCTTCCCTTAAAATTTCGTTTGATCCAAAATTAACCTCAATTTGTTTTCACGAATTCAAAATATTGTTATATTTATAATACCTTTCAGTATTTTTGTTTTTGCAACATTACTATTATATCACTCGTTTATAGTCGTATGACTTCCCATTAAAATAAATTAAGGAAAAAAATGTGTTTTATGACTTTATTTATGAACAATAAATATAAAAAAAAAAAAATTCATAAGAAATGAATTTCAAATATAAAACAAATGAAAAGTAGGTTAACATACGCTTCAATAATTTTTTTTTTTGTTTTTCATTATCCTAGAATAATAACCTCATAATTCGTAAATATTGAGAAAAAAGTCCTAAAATTTGTTTCACTTTTTATATATAATGGCATAGCGTATTTAAATAACCATTACACATAAATATTCAATTTACGAATCGAACAGGGTAAAAACAGTATTATGTTCCAGGAAGTCACAAGTTGCTCTATATTCTATAATTTTTGCTAGATTATAGAATACAGAACGATTTCTAAGAGTCATATCATCGAAACTTATAAGCCTATTATGTATACGGCGAATTCGCCAACTTGTCGAATTTTCTAAATGCGGCGAATTCGCCAGCAAGATGGGTCGATTCAGACATTAAGACGAATCATTTTCTTTGAAAAAAAAATTCTTATGACAAAATCGTGTAGTTGCATAACTAATTCGCCATTTATAACACCAAACCATCATATTCGCTCAATTTATTTCCGAATTCGCCAAGCATAATAAGTGTATAATATTCTTGGAAATTTGAAAAATCTGATTTGGTTAAAGTTGACGACAAAAAGTACGGTATACAAAATGTTATATTGGCTCAATAATTTTTAAAGAAAGTTACGGACCTCAAAAATTCTTTGTAGATACGAGTATACTAATTATTTGACAAAGATTGTTAATAGTGTATAAAACTTTTTGGTATTTAAAAATTAACCACCATTTGCTTTTTTTTCAGTTTTCCTGCAAAAACAATTCTTTACTATTCCATTTAATTTTTTGGCAAATTACAATAGTCTCACTCTACGCTTCTTATACGAGTATTCTATATTCTGCTCTTCATAGTTATTGTAGCTATAATATGTAGGAGTTTTTTATCATATAAGCCTTAAAAATAGACATATAAGCATTCATATAGAAAATTTATAATTTATGAAAGGTTATTTTCTTTTGTAATAAATTTCATTACTGTAAAAGGAAGCACACAAGTTGTCTAGACTTTAGGAAAAGTAAAAGAAAAAAAATAAAAGCAACAAAAAACAAAAGAATAAAATTATTTATCAATACTTAATTTCGAAAGTGCTCCTTATACCAAGTTTTTTGTTTCTCAAATAAATTTAAAGAAAAAAACAAAATTTCCCTCCGGATGTTTAGGTATTTAAGGATATTCAAGATATTTATTCACAATACAATTTATCGTTTTCCTTATTTTATTTCATTTTCTTTATATTGTATCACGTATAAATAATGAGGAATTTGGAAAACGTTCATATCCTTATTAAAGTGCGGTTGAATTTAACATATATCCAATATTTTAAAATCTTATTGTGGAAATTGGAAAATCTATTAAAATTTTTAGATAAGAATACTTACATTGATATGTGCATTGTGTGTATAAAGTGCAACAAAAGTAATTTCCTAAAAACTTTTTTAAAATTAACAAATAATTTTCAAAATATTTTGGGAATGAGGTTGCAAACTATATACACAAAAAGTATTAGAACTTGTCCTGACATTCTTTTAGTACATATAAGAATTACTTTTAGTATATTCGTTCCCTATGTTGAGAATTTGAAAATGTTGCAATTACATTTAATTTCAGTAATGGGCAACAACAAAAATATGGTAAAAAAGTTTTCACACAATAAATAAACCCCATTATTGTCAGTATTTGCTGCTATATTTCGCTCTGAAATTTTTGAACTGTTCAATGTGCCACACATTTTCGAATCCTACACTCAATATAGTACCAATGTCTTCATTACATGACGCACACAATAATAATGCGTTTTATCAGCAAAAGACAAAACGTTTTATAATAATGCGTTTTATCTAAGACAAAACACAATAAATCACTTATTCATTGCTATAGTCCGAAAAAATAATAGACTATAGTCTTCTTTAAAAATACCGAAAATAAATTGTGTTAATTATTAACTCTTTTTTAAAATTTGTCCATGTTCTACTCACATAATGTACTTTAAAACTTTAAATCCCTTTAGAAAAATCTATTCTATTATTGCACATGATTATTTAAAGCTTTTTATATACTATTATGTAATATGTTCCGAAAATTGTATACGATTTGTTATATGTATATGCCAGTCTCTTGCATCTTACGCTCTCTCTTCATACATGCACACATATATAATCTCCTATTTACTGCACTAAAATTTACTGTAAAGTTTTCCTTAAGAAATCATGTTTTCAAAACTTATTTTTTCTGTAAAAGTTGGTAAATTTTATGTGAACGTGAGAATAAGCAGTTAGTATATTGTTTTTGAATAAAAATTTACTAAAATCTTAAGGTGACAACAAAGATAAAGATAATATAGATTAAGTGAATATTATAGATGTGTTCTTAGTCACCTTGTAGACTTGAAAAGTCTGTAACAGATAATGCATATACATGAGAAGCTCATGATATATGTATTTTGTAGTCTTGATGATATTGGAAGCAAAAAAAAATTCTAAAAATTAAGAAAACTGTGTGAAGAAATTAAGTAAAATTTTGGTATTTTTTGGTAAGTCTAGACAAAACTATAGTGTGATAAATATACTGCTTTTAAGTTTTACCGCTACAGTAGTGGATAATTAGGTTGATTTAATAAAAAAGGATATCAGGTCTTGCATTACTGATTGAAAATTTTTAATATTATTTTTATTTAGAAATTTTCAAATTGTAGAATTTTCTCCGAGTAATCACTAGTCACATATTATGCAAAACCCATAAGAACACGTACTTTTCAGTAGAGGCTTATAGATTCCCAGAAAACGTGTAACTACGTCAAGAAACGTAGTGTGTATTACACTGAATATTAAATTTTTTTAAAATTTACTATTGATTTTTTCACTATTACAGCATCAGGCTGTGCGCCCTTCGCATTATATTTTGTACATTCAGTTTAATTATCGATACAGTAAGAATAATATGCTGTTAGAATCTCTAAAACAAGTCCTGGTATAATAATCTAGAAGGAAATAGCTCCTAAGTCGTCCCCTAAAATAAATCTTCCATCTTGTTTTCTTGAAATTAAAGGCATAGTTTAAAACTTTTAACTTATTAAAATAATTTTTTTAATTAAATAATTCCCGCCAAATTTTTTGTTTACAAGAATTTTCCTTAAAAAATTTAATTTTATAAATTCATTAAAATTAATAAATTAAAATTCATTAGTCAATCAATATTGAATGAACTACTGAATTCATTTTATTCTCGTTTTTTATTAAAAAAACAGAAAAAAATTAAATTAATATTTTTTTTTATCTGGGCAAGAAAAAAGGAAAAAAAATTTTATTTACTTGTTTTTTTTTTTTTTTTTATAAAAAAAACCCTTTATGAATTTTAATTTTTTATAAAATTTATTCAGTATAATATTTTTAATTTTCTATTAATTTACCATAAATAAATTGCATCACACATAAATGACATTTAAATTAAAATCAGATTCTGAAAATAAATAAATATAAATAAACTTATTTTAAATAATATATACACATACATATTTTGTGTATAAATGTATTTATGTACATAATGAATTACAATATTAAAAAATATAAAAAAAAAATTGATCATAGCAACTTTTATAATATCCTTTATAAATAATAATTGTAAAAACGTTTCGGATTGTTGTCAATTAAAAAATTACAAAATAATTTTAATAAAAATCAAATTAAGCAATTTATTACCTTAATATTTTAATCCATATTTACTTTACACAAACCGTATTAAACAAGGATAATAATTAAAAATCATCCTGTGATAATAGGCAATGTTTTGTACATGTATAAGAAATCAATCAAAATAATATTTATTGGTATGTACATATGTATGTATGTATAACATTTTTAATGAGGTCTTAATTCTTGTATACAGATAGAGTGGTGTTAAAGAGCTTCTGCAATTATATATTTGGCGACAATTTTAAAATTGTAGAGCAGAAAAGTAATATATTAGGTCGAACTATTTCAATTACTACCTTCATTAAAATACAAAAATATTTCAAAATATTGCATACATTTAGGATGAAGAAAAAAATATGGGAAAAGGAAATACTCCCATTCGACCACCGGATTCAGCCATTTCTTATTGTGACCCCTGATATCCAACTTATACTACTCCGGTCTCAGGTAAATACACAGAGATAACTTTCAGAGACCTGAACATGAGCTCTCAATAACTGGAACAGCCAAAACAGGAAAATCACGCAGAATATGTATGACCGTCTCCAAATCGTACCGGCAGAATCTATACAAAAGGGAGTCCAATTTGCCCAGCTTGTGCGTTTAATGTTTCACGCAACAATTTGCCCAGTGAAAGCCGTAAATTAGTTCTATTGTTAAGTAAAAGTATTAAGGAAACGAATTATATTTTTTAATGCTATAGCATTTACGGCCATATACTTCTGTTTTTGTAGACAATTCGAAAAACTTGAACTTTCGGGAACATAAGGTGTCGAAAATTCAAATTTTACAAATTTCGATGGACTATAACTGAGGTCGGAAATTGAGGTATGGAGAAAAATTGTCTTCTAACGAAATAAATTATTTATTAGTCTAAAAATCTGTGAAAAAAACCTCTTTTAACGGTGAATGATAACGGTGAATATTAACGGACATCTTCGTTTCAATATATCAATATTCAACTTAACATAGCGCAACATCAAATTCTATTGTAGATTGTAAATTTTAAAGGGAACCGATTGGGGCAGGAGTATCACCCGCAGCCATTCGCGATTTATTGCAGCCTCCCCACGCCCCAGCCTATAATATCCCCGTTCCAAGTATGAAACCGGAGACATTCCTAAGGGAGTTGGACAGCAATTCCCGAACGCTTAGGAAACCCTAGCCAAAACAACTGCGCCGCCGAACAGTCAGTATCCGGCAGTCGCAAAGCATATGCACGGCAGGGCAAAGCCTGATTTCCCCAGCCTAGGCAGGTAATACCTTACCGGGCAACGGCCCGTGAAAAATTCGCAATAGCGCGAATGCGGCTCCTATTCATCCCTAACAGCTCCGCGGTGAACTTCCCCGGGCTCACATATATACGCATGTCCGAGCGTATATCGTAATCACCTGAACCCACACCCGACTCCGTTTTGGACCCGTCCGCGAACCACACGCTTGAACCCGTCTCAAGTACCGGGCCACTCCCATGTCCATCAATCGGGAAGCAGAACTCTGTATCTACAGTCGAAATTGTATCATTGCAAACATGAATCCGGCATGGTTATTCTGAGAATCGGATCGCTCCAAATAAAATCTCTGTAAGTCCTGTGGGCCAATTTCTGTCCGCTTTGTCCTCGCCAGAAAGAAGTCTGTAAGTCATTAGCCAAGCCTCCTTCACTAGTGGCAGCAGTGGGAGCCGTCCGCATTGCACCGATCACTCCCAATCAGGCCAGACTCTGAAACTTTTCCAACTTGGGCCGCACACCCACTTGCTGGGCAAGGGCCGCATATAACCCCAGTGCTATCCTAAGACTGATGCCTCAAGCCCCATCGATGAAGCTCCTACACGTCTAAAAGCCGTTTTAGTCCTCCCTATGACTCCATCTATGTAGGTATTCGAGCAGAAGTGATCATCTAGGGTAATCTCCAGATACTTTACCTCCTTAGAGTAGCCAATACGTTTACTAAACAGAATTGGTCCGCACGTCCAGTGAGTTCTCGAGAACCCCCACTAGACCCTACAGAGCGAGCGTAGTAGACTTTTCTGATTGATAGGCATACTGAAACTCTTGCAAAGGATTGGTTCAGAGTGCGTCATCCTTTATAAATCTTTTCCATTACTTTTAATAAAAAAGAGGTAAGGCCGATGAGACGGAAAAACCTGGGGTGGTTGCTTGTTCGCTTACCTTCCTTCGGAATATAAGTTACCTTGGCCACTTTCCATGCCTGGGGAATGTAAGCTAAAACATAGCTGGCACGAAAAATTTCCAACAACGTTCTAGAGATATATTGGAAACCCCTTTGCAAAAACAAAGGATATATCCTGTCATCACCTGGAGATTTGAATAGCTTGAAAGAAAACATAACCCACCTAATCGCACCCATTGTGAAGATCATACGGAACCGTTGCAAGTCATCTCTCCTGGGCCAAGATGCCCTCGGTTCAGTTACCGCATTCGAGTGAATCCGAAAAACCTCCGAGTCAGGTTCCCTTGCAGAACGCCCTCCGTGAGCTTCTTTTCGCTTTCCTCCTTTCCTTTTTATATATCGTGAGTGAGCTTTTCTGCTCCATCCACGAACCCGTAACCTTGGACTTATTGAAGAGCTTTGCGATCCTTCGTCTAAGCCTTGAAAACTTTGGTTGAGCAGCTCCTCTGATAGGCATCAGTGATAGTCGTCGTCAGAGCCCCGATGATCAGTTCGATATCCACCGTTGTTCTGACAGAAGTGGGAATGTAAACATAAATTCAAGTAGGCATTCACCTCTTTTATTTATATCACTGCTTCCCCAGACAGTGTGGTGGACATTGGCATCATTTCCCACTATTAGCTGGAAGTTTTTCCTTCCACAGAAGTTTACTAGATAATTCAACTATTCGTCTGGATGGGCACAGTCACTTGAAAGATAGGATGAGCATACGACGAACTCTGTTCAACCCCCGGGGGATCTCACCTCCACCAACCCAGCTACCTTATCTTTGGAGCAGGAATCTGCAATGGGAAGATATGTTAGCCTTTTACTAAACAAGATGCAGGCCCTAGGCCAACCTCAAATTTTATTATCATAGAATAACTCACCTGTTACGGTCTTAACCTGATCCTTCATTATGTAAAGCTCTTGGATAAGGGCGATATCGAGGTGATCCTTCACAAATCTATGAGCCAGTAAATGCCGCGGCATGCTGTAGAATTATTTGGATGCGCCTCACAGCCATATTATTTCTTCCGGCTCTTGTCTATGGGTTTTAGCCCTCTAGTCGAATGGCCTACATGGAACCGTCATCCCTTTCTGAGCCTTCTTGACTTGCGCAACGGAAATTTTTTTTCTTTTCAGGCTCACGCTCCTTTTTTGCCGTCGCAGGCCCGACACTCTTTTTTGAGGTGCAGGTCCGACACCTGCTCCAGCTGCAGCCTTTAGATCCGTTTCAGGTTCCCCAATAGGCTTGGGCCCATCAAAATCTATAAAAATTTGTCATTCAATTCGGCCGCAGTTTATATTTTAATTATTGACTTTGAGTATAACGTTTTTAATGAAAAATACCTTCTTATATTATGTACGTAGCTAAATTTATGTGTATTTGCAAATAAATGAATTTAGAGCAGATAAAAATTAATATAAACAGTTTATATACAAAAATTTACAACAAAAAATAAAAAATGTATGCATGTAGGTTTTCTCATTTTTTTTCATTTTTAATATTAAATATTTACATTAAACTGTAATTATAATTTAATTCAATATTTATTAAATAATATATTGAATATTCACAAAAAAAAACAAAAAAGAGGATGCATAAAACTTTTTTTGACAATCACTTTAAAGTAATTTTGTTTTTTTTTTTTTTAAATTTTAATCCTTTTACTTTATCATTGAATTAAGTTTTTTTTTTAATTTGTGAACAAATACGAACGTGGATGCTACCTTACTTACTACCTTTATATAATTTAATGTTTCGTACACAAACTCACACGTGTATAAAAATATAATAAAGTCATTTATAATAATTTTTGACCTCCATTTTCTATAGAACAAAACACACTGAATAAAAATAAATTATTTTTTATTTATTTTTATT
This sequence comes from Condylostylus longicornis, assembly GCF_029603195.1. NCBI lineage: Eukaryota > Metazoa > Arthropoda > Insecta > Diptera > Dolichopodidae > Condylostylus > Condylostylus longicornis. The sequence goes on from NW_026577974.1 coordinate 2,329,941, forward strand.
TATTTTTATTTTTTCGCCATATTCAGGATATGCAAATTTATTATGGATTTACTTTAACTACATGCCACTTTATAAAAAAAACATTATTTTATTTATCTTATATTTCAAGAGTCAATAGTTCAATACACATATAACGATGTATGTAGAATACACGCATATACAAGTTTATTCAAATTATATGACATTTTATTTTAATTGTTGCCATATAGTAAGCACCATATACACTACAGATTACTAATTATATAAAGCTTTTAAAAAATGACGCAATTTTCTCTTATACGAATCATGTTGGCATTTTGAAGAAATTTAATGAGAAAATCGGCTAATATTATTTGGTATTTAAAATTGGTTATTGCTAATTCTTTAAATAAAAATATTTGAGAAGTTCAAACACTTCTTTGAACATCAAACGGAGATAATTCTTGATTTTCTGAATTAGGCCAAAAAAAATAGTGTGTATGACAGTTTGCTTTAATTGTATAACAGTTTTATACAAATGTATAACAGTTGCATCAAATTGTATAACAGTTTTAACCAACTGTGAAACAGTTTTGTCTACCTGTATAACAGTTTGTGTATTAGATTTCAACTTTATAAATTCCGAAATGTTGAGCCATTTATATGTGCGTGATTTTTTCTCTAACCAACCATTTTATGTAGAGTAGTCTAGTAGTCGGTTAATACAATTGGAAAGTTACACATTCACAGGGTTAATGTAGTCTTGTATTGTATAAAAACATTATAAATGAATTCAAATATAACAGTTTTTGGATCAACAAAATTTTTACCAAAAAAAAATGTATGTTAAGATTGTAATGAATGCAATTCTGAAATCTGTACAGCCAGATTTGCATAGACAACCACAGAATATTTCGATGGTAATTTTTTTTTTGCAAATTTATGGTTCTTTAGTATACATCCTACAAACTTTCACAAGACTATTTGAATCCATGTACTACTTGCATTTTTTACGTGCACAAGTCGAATTACGGTTACACTTAATTAATATATAATAATACATTGTGCATTTTTTTGTAACATTTTCTACGGAAAATATCCCCAATAATTTCAATTTAATATTTTTTTAATTCAATGCATTACTTCGTCCTTATTTTCAATGTTATTTTGTTGCAAAAATAAAATTTCAGTGAATTTTTTTTAATTTTTTTTTAATTAACTGGCAGTAGTAACTACATATACTTATGCACACACAAATAAATTGAGTTTCCATTAAAAGAAAGTTGACATATTTAATATGTTTTATGTGTGTATATGTAGCATACCATACCACATATACAAACAAAAATTTTAAACATATGCAAATAATATTACGTTAAATATCGATGCATGCGGTATTTTTGTGTAAATATTAAAAATAAATTTTGTAAAATAAAAAAAAATAAATTAATTAATTTAAAGTTAAAAGATAAAACAACAAAAACCACCGTAGAAAAATTTTTATTTTATTTATTTTTTTTTTTTTTGGAATATGACAGAGCAATAAAACATCACTCGTGCAAGTGTCAGATTTATCAAAATGTTGAAGCGTGTAATCAAAATGTAAAAAAGATTTATAAAAATAAATATATTCACTATGAATACTAAGAGATAATACTTCATGTGACTTTGCAAGGGTAAGTTTAGTAAAATTTCCTATTTTGTACAAGAAGGGTTATCCCATTTTCACCAATTTTTATGGCTAGTTTAATTTTGCCGTATAATGTAGGTATAATAGGATCTCAATTCTAAAAGTTTGTGGGTGGTTGATCATCATCGTCAGGGATATAATTCTGAGCGAAGTATTAACTTGATGGTAGTTTTCATTAGTTTTTATAGTAAGTCCATAGAGGGCTTTCTGTATTAAAGATCTATTTAACGGGTTGACCCCAACGTTCTCTTATCTAATATAAATATAAGCAGAACTAAATTTTAAATTTCTCTTATTCAAAGCTTAATATTGCCTGTATACTCGTATAATGAAACTTTTATGCTTATTTTTGCTTTTGCTGTTTCAGCAGGTAAAAAATAGGGCAATTTATTCGTATATTTTGTTATGATTAAAGTTAAATCTATTTTATGACACGTACTAGTAATTTTAAGTTCTTAAATAATTTCATTATAATAGTGAACTTTTTTATATTAAATTAATGTTATAGTAAAAAGTAATTAATTACGGTAATGGGTAAACCTTTATGTGTCTGCATTTCTATTTTGAAAGAAACTTTCAAAAATCCCCAATAATTTTTTCCCAATGTGCGAAAAAAAGAGTTTTTTTTTTGTCCTTGTTCAATTATAATTTGTTTATTTAAATTTAATAAATAATTATGAAATTTTAAAATAATTATTAAAATAAATTTCATCTTCTTCAAAAATTACGAAAAGATACTGTGGTACGGTTGATATGAAAGTGCAGGAGGTTATAAGAAATATAACCAAACTCTTTATATTAGATTTCCTGCTGATCTATAAGAAATAGAGAATTTTTAAGAGAGCTTTTTAAGCATAACATTGTCAAGAAAATTTTCAAAAATCCCTTAACGTGTACTATAATAAAACTTATTATTTATTTTATTTGTTTCCTCTAATTTATATAATATGTGATTATATCTCATATACATGTATAACAAAATCAATAATGATAAATTTTCAGCAAGAATCTCATTCTTTTATAATCTTTTCTTTAATATGTGGAAAAATCTTTATAAATTTTTGTTACAAAAAAAACGAAAAAAAAAGATAAATTTATGGCAAACCTTTAAATTCTTTCAAAATTTCTTAAAGACTTCAACCAACTACTGTCACAAAAAGCGAGAAAAAAAAAAGTTTTTCTTCTTGCCATCAATTTTAATTCTGAAAAACTATACATAAATACAGAGACATGTTAAGAATTTATAAAAAATCTTGAGAAGAATTAAAAATTCGAATCATTCTTCTCTTAAGAAAACGTAAAATGAACTTGAAGGAAAAATTTTTTTTTTAAATAGTTTATTAAATACACATATACAACAAATATACACACACTATTATGGTACAATATATACGCAGCGTATGTACTCACATCTTTAGCAGATAATTAACCTTAGAATATTCATAAGTCAAATGACTTATAACACTTATAATAAATTCTTATGCAAATAAATATTACATATAACAAAGTATGTTTATGTAATTGTATTGTATAACTATATTAAACTAAAGCACGTAATGTTCTTTACTACTTTATAATTTATACATCATACAGGAATATACACAAAATACACTGCAAAAAACTTAAGTATAAATAAACGCGTTCATTTGACTAAAGTTAATGAATTCGAATCATCACTCGTAATTTATTTGAGAGCTGTGTCGACGGATATTTCAACTGCATTATTCGGCGAAGAAATCAACAAATATCACAGGCCTGTGTGACGCTGTAACAATCAAACAAGACGACCATGCTACCTTTCACTAGGAAAAGCAGGCTAGAATACAACTCGTGTAAAGGTTGTAGAGAGAAAACCGGAGATCAAATACCTGGGGAATGATTTATGTATTTTATTTAACTTACTTATTATTTGAAGGGCAACAGAACAATGTCTATTACGAGGTTAATGTGTACTATGATTATGGATTCCCTTTTAACATGTCGAACAAGGACACGAGGAGAGGGGGGTCGAACTGCATTTGGAACAATTAGGAATAACCCCAGAAAATTAGGAAAAACGATTACAAAGACTAACGAGTATGAACGTCACAAAGGCTATATGAGGACGTAATCGATTTCGGAAAAGGCGTATCATTCTAAGGTTTAACAAAGATCATTAAAGCAAAGATCGTCTTACTAAAGAATTTTAACAACAGGAATTGAGAAATCGAGGGAGCAATAACATACTTTTCGTAGACAACTAACAAAAAAATTAAAAAAGGAGTTAGGCGAAATACTGAGGAAGCTTCTCGGGGCTGCGGCACACCGAGAAACGTTAACCAGGGGCGCTTTAAGAATATAATAAGTTTGGGCAAGGATTCAGGTAAAAATTCTCATCAAAGGCTTGTTTAGCCACTACGCAATCTTAAACCAGGCCCAGAGAGTGAAGATTCTTGTAAATTTTGTGGGAAAAGTAAGGAGATCTCAGCACAACTTCAGGAGTAATACGATCTTCTAGTTGGTAGAAGAAAGGAAATATTGGACAACTATATATCATAAATATATTCAGATGGAGGGTACTATAAATTTGTATATGTGATCACGGTGCACTGTTACTTCGGCTCCGTTAAACGTTGATTTGGTTGAACGTTAGTGTTTATTTCCAGGGCCTTTTGAGTATTTTCTATTGTAACTTAAAAGAAAAATTTTTTATAGTGTAAATATAAATTTTATAATAATGTTTTATAAAAAAAAAAATAAAGAAAAAAATTAATTTTTTCCGAGTAAAAAATAAAAGCATAAATAAAATTATTTATATAAAAATAAAAAACTAGTACTTTATAGTAAGTGAAAAATTATCATGCTCATTCTAGCAATTCTAGATAATTTTTCATGGTAAAAGCAAAAAATTTCAAAGAAAAAACTTGAATAAATACCTTTAAAATATACAATGTACACACATATATATATATACATATGTAGATTTGTTATACTTGAATACATAATTTACATAGATAAACGTTTTAACAATATTATTCTATATAGCCTTTTAATAAGATGCCTGAAAATTTATAAATTCAACATTGTAAAACTGTTTCATATCCTTGAATTATGTTCCTCGCACTTAAATTAATTTAATATGTATATTGTTTAATACATGTATATGTAAATATTTATTAATTTTATATATATGTACATATAAGTATAAAATATAATATTTCCTTCAACAAAGATGAATTTTTTTTTTTCTTCCTCTTAATTGTCTTATTATAAACATTATGTATAAGTTCATTACCATGTCATATAGAATTGGATTTAAATAAAAATGTATACGCATAGATAAAGATATCATAGCTTAAGAATACGTGAATTAATTGTACATACTAATACCATATATATTTATGTGCTAAATTTAATTTCTTGTACTTTTCTTTAAATGATGCACTCTTACAATCCATTAAGTCTGTATTATTATTATAATAATGTAAGAATATAGAAGAGTATTTCAGAAACTGCTCAATTTGGATTAATTTAGACTTTATGCAGCTATAATTATCGTAATAAGATCAGTTTTTAACAATTCAACATAATTCTGCATTAGAATTTTTGATAGAGATCTAGAACAGTAAATTTGTATGATAAGGAATTCCATCCAATAAATCCAATATAATACCTCACAAAACCTCAGGTGGTTACAGACAGCTGGAACAGCACGATATACAGGTATTTCCTTTAAATATGATACTAAAAATGTGTAATGGACACTCAAATTAAAACTTCCATTCAATTAAAATTTTCTCTTGTATGATATTGTTTTTATTAAAAGTTTTTGCATCTACTTATGTTTGTGCATACATCTAAGTATATATAAAAAGTTTAAAGGATATTTTTTGAGTGAATATAATATGGATGAAAGTCAAGAATATTCAAAACAACACAAAAAAAAATAAAATCTAATAATAAATTCACAAGGTGAAGTGTAATACCCCTGAAAAATAACAAAAGTTGTACATATACTGCTCTCAATGTTTCTATAGCTATATAATTTTTAATCGAAGTAGATTTTACAAATTCATTTTAATTTCAAATCCAATTTCATTGAGATTGATAAATTCTATAATCTAAGTTGACCAACACATTTGAAAAAAACTATTCTTCACAGTTAATTTCACAGCTTCCATTTAATACCAAATTACAAAATGGAACCGCATTGGTAGTACAAACCTATAATGCTAATTTAAATACTTTTTACAATCATATTTGCTCCTGACTTTTAATACTTCTCATTTTACCACGAAATTTTTAAACAATAAAAATTCCAACATGTTTTCTCTTTTATATTACCACCACATAGAAAGCTTGAGGTCGCGAGAATGGCATAGTAATATTTGTGAGAGAGAATAAATAATTGCTGAGTGAGAAACTTTAATTTAATAAATTTTGCATACATTTAGGATTAGCGTTAATATTCTTGCAATTCTATTGAAATATTAAACATTTGTACAGTATATGCAAAATGTTAAGAGAAATTAATTTCACGTAAGACTATGAATATATACAAGACTGATTCAAGAAATTAACATGTGAAAATGGTACATAGATTCCTGATGCACTACACGAACAAAAGCTCCAAATTAAGTCTCGTCATATAATTTGTATCTGCTTCTTCACATTTCTTCCTTTAAAATAGTTCATATATTTTTATATTAATATTAATACTAAAGCTATTTAAGTGATGGAAGCTAGTTTGCTGAATTGGGATCGCTCAAAAGTAAGCATGAGAGCATTAATTACTGCGTACTTGAAAGAAAGCTCAGTTGGATCTGTACTTTATTATTAAACTATGTCAACAAGTTAGCAAATCTGAAAATAGGAGACAAAATATTTATGTAATCAGATTATTTGGCTATTGCGTATTCTGAGAAGAACTAATCAATGTTAATAAAAGGACCAAATTACATAAATCTAAGCCCTATATAAAATAATATTAAAATAGAAAAGGGTTGATAGCTACAAGTATATCTAGGCGCAATACTAGATAAAGAGTTGGTATTTGCATATAGATATTGTCGCAAATATGTTCTTAATAGACAAATGTTACAAAAAACTTTTAACAAAAGATCTTTTTACTTCCAAAGCACACAAAGTGCCCAAATAGTATATTTGAACATCATTGTTTGTCAGCTTAATTTTTAACACTAAATGATTTACACAAACTCCATTTATATATTTAACAATTTTTAAAAGAAAATCTACATAGTGCATTGCCGATAATAAATTCTTAAATCCATATATAATAAAATTTTCATTTGGAATTATAAAATATGGGTTTAAGGAATCGGTATAAATCTACTATCCTACATCAATATATACCTATAGTTTGGACTGAACATTCTACATCTAGTTGCCATCTACCTTTACGTAACTTTCTAGAACAAGGATAATGAATACATTCTCGTATATACAAACGTACCTTATTCTCTTCTCTATACCATAAACTTAATCAGGTGGAAAACTGATAAATTCCATTAGACCTATGTACATATATGCATATGAATATGATTTACAATTTTTTTTTTTATGAAATTTATACCTACACATTTGAAAATAAGTCTTGGTGAGAACTTTAAACTATACAATATGGGAAAATTCTAATGGATGGAAAATAAGTACTCGTATAATATGTTTTGTAGGTTTTGTATGAAATTCTATATAGAAATATGTATGCATTCATACATATACATAGATATACAATATGAACGTATTGTTAAAATCGTAAATTTTATTTTAATTGGTTTGTATAAGGTTGATTCGGTCAAGAGAAATATTTATCAAAATTTCAATTTTGTTGGCAAAACAAAAAAATTTAAAAAACAAAAAAGGATAATTCAAATATTTTAAATGAAGTGCAAAAAAATGCGATGAGAAGTAAAAATTAATGACTTTGATTATTACCCTGTTGAATTTATTCATAGAATAACTTAGATGATTGTTTGATTTCTGGTGAGAAATAAAAATGTAGAAATTAATAAAGATGCTGAAATAATAAGCTCAAAAATAAAAATTTAAATTTGTTCAGGTAATTTTTTTTAATTATGTAAATATGTGCCTCCATTTTGAATCAAGAAAGAAATTTTTTGAATCAAGAAAGGAAAATTTTTTGTAGTACAAAATTTTAAGTATTAAAGCTTTAGACCGGAATGCACTGTTAAAGGGTCCGCCCGGCTAACGATCTCTGCAGAAGCTGCTGTAATGAGAGGGAGACTGAGACGATAGCGAAGGTTCTTTGGATCGCATTACTATCTGCGAATTACGGACCTAGCGAATGTTAATACTAGGGTTTCAAACCAGTTTGCAAAGGTCTCAGGATGGTTCAAGTTGTGGTTGAAATATGGAGTTCCAGCGATATCACAACAGCTCTTGATCTATCAATGGATGCACTTGTTCTAAGTCGTCAACCATCAGCAAATATGTTTACTTTACTACTTTAGTAAATTTGGAACATTTTTTTCAAGATTTTTGATTTACAAAAAGCAAATGAATATGCTCAAATTTCAAAATCTATGAAAATATTAAATTAATAAAATAACATACATTTTCATTATGCATACGCATACTTTATACAAACAACATGTTATGTACATAGGTAACTATTGCATAATTATAGAAGTTGCAACCACATGATTTTTTAATCTACTTTTAGATTTTCGCTCTATTTAATGTATGTATGATTACCGCAAATTTATTACCTATGCATGTATGCTTTTTGTAAAATAAAAACATAATTTTACTTATAATTAATTAGAATTTTTCTAAAACACTGAACTTTAATTACCCATGTCGAGTATAATATTTTTATACCTGTACGGATGAATGTGCGTACATGTACATTTTATAATATAGTTTGGGTATATAATAATTTTCTTATTATATAATTTTATTACACTAAAAATGGGGAGAATTTTTTTTATTATTTGGATTCTTTCTAGTAGTTGTTCATCTGTTCATTTATAATATCTCTCCTTTTTGTATGCATACTTTAAATTAAATAAAAAAATCAATTGAATTAATTTAATTTATTTATTCATTGAAAATAGTCGTACTCTCCATTATGAAAAGCTAGTCATCTTGTAATTGTAATTAAATATTATTGATAAACACTGCCAAAGAAAGTTATAGAATTTTATATACAAGGTTAATTTCTCATATAAAGGGGACAGACTTTTCAGTTGTGCATTAATAAATACGCATTTATGGTTTATTACTCAAAATTACCAATGGAAGTCTTAAACAATTTGCCTGGTTTTCAAACTACAGTGCTGCTGAATTAATTTTATGGGATGAGTTATGAGTACTAGTACCAAATAGATAATTTATGTAATTGTACAACACTCTCTACATAACACTCTCCAAAGAATTTAGACATGCTAGTGTAATATTATAACGCGTGCTATCAAAAATTTGCACGTATAGCATATATATACACAATATACCTTAAAATTATACAAAAGAACATGTGTATACTAATATTAAATTAATACGTTCCCACACGGGAAACCTTATTTATAAAAATTATTTAAAAATTTTAAATTTGTTATAATATTTATTTCAAAATTTAATATGGAATTCACCTTTTAACATTTCATAGCAATTTCATGCCTTACACACAGGCATTTTGTATAATGAAACCATTACAACATACATTTATAACTGTACTATTACGTATATTCGTAAGCAAAATATCAAGTGTTAATATTTTGACCCAATTAACAGAATTATCCTTATGACAATAATATTAACCACAATAATGACAAAAATAATAGAATCAAATATACAACAGGAAAACTATAATTGCCAATTCATATTAGGAAATATAGGACATTAACTTAATTGCATTTATTTAACCACTTTATCTCAATATTGTTCTCTTCAATTTAATTTTTTGACCTCCCTCCCTCCCGCTCTCTTATCATACACAATATTTCATAAACAGTAAACAGTAAATATTATTAACTGTTTGTATCACTTATTTCTCTGAGTATTAAAAGTTTAACTCAAAAATTGATTATTTTCAAACTCATTTTATAAGTATCTCTTTTTTATTACGAGAAATTTTGATTATTTTGTTGTGTTCAGCTCACATTTAGTATTGAAAGGTTTAGACGGTCAGTCACTGCTCTTACTTTGATATAAAGTAGTACATTTAAACATTATCAACGAAGTAAACTTAAATAATTAAATTGCATGTGATAATCAAACAGCACAACTATTAAATATTTGCTACAAATAATTGGGAAATGCAAAATATTTGGTCAAAATCTTTTTCACATTTTATATACGTACTTAAAATTATTTCACAGCTTTTTATACATTTGAAATTTCATATATGTAAGTAGGCAATATTTTTTGTGTAAAATATTTTTTTTTATTTGTTTATTTAATTTTTTACTTTTCAAAAGAAGAATGTACAGCAAAAAAATAATTTTTCGAGTTTTGTTAAATTTTATGAGATGAAAACCTATTATTATTGGCAAAGTGTTGAACTGTGAAAGTTATACTAATAATTTTTTTTTCTAGAAAAAAAAAACGGAGAGAAAATAAACTTTATATTTTGTCTTTTTTAAACAACGAACCAGAAAAACTGAAAATTTGGCGCCCAATCACAGCGGGACTTTTTTTCTTATACATATGTAAGTATATTAATATTTATCTACATGCAAGTATAGTGTAGTTATTCAATCAGTTGCTTTGAAAAATAGTAGATTTACTACTCGTATAATAATATGTAACGTGACGCTCTTTATAACGAAAATTTCAACGATGTTAAAAATGGTTGGATAGCAATTAGTGAATATCGATGATAGTTTTCCAGAAAACATGGGAGCGTTTTCATCATATCAATGAGAAAAACCTGCTCTCATATTTTGAATACTTATTAAGGGAATCCCAATATCCCCGTCCACATCCGAACCATCCATAACCACTCATATTCACTAATTCCGTAATCTGTAAAAAGCAGTATAATTCAAAAAATATATTCCTTTCGTCCATGTAACCTGGGAGCAAGCTATTTCTTCTTTGCAGGAGAAATCGTTTGCAAGAAGTTCATTCGTCTGATATGTACGGAAAACCAATAACGTCTCTCCGTCATAGAGATATCAGATCACATGTACGAAACAAACCTAATCTTTTAAATATCCTCTTAAGAAAAGAGTCTAGGAGTTAAGGTCTTATTCCGCTTAGTATATGTATTTTCCTCATATTTTATTACTGTAGTTTTATTTTTTTACAATCGATGGTCTAAACACAATACGAGTATGTATATATTTTATTTTTCACACTACTTGAATTTATAATAAAGTCACAACACTATTCGTTATTTTACAAATAAATTTATTGTTAAACCATAAGACAACATAAATACAAATTTTTCTTTAAATTTTATGAGGTGTATAGAAGGAATATTGTGAACAATCTGCATTTTTTTCTGAATGTTAAATATGAAAGGATACTGACTGAAAAGAATGGTACATGTACTCTATTAAATTTGGTTCAGTAGTAGCACAAAAAATATTGTTTAAAGAATAAAAATTGAAATCTGTGAGTTTTCTTTTATAGTATTTTAACTTTAATGCACAATACATACGAGTATGTATACATATATTTTCTAATATTTATATTATAATTTTTTATTTTATTTTTTTATTTTAGACGTAGACAATGACTATATTAATGTTGCCAAAATAATATTATAAAGGAAAACAACCGCAACATGCAACTAAACTAACAAATAAAGTTAAGGAAAGGAAAAAAATTTCAACATGAAGAAGTGTGAAAAATTTAGGACATAAGAAAATTTTTTCCACAAAGAAAAGAAATAAATTGAATATATTTTTTAAAGGCGTTAAATAAGGAATAGTTGAGGTATGTGAGGAAAACGTAAATATGAGAAAAAAACTTAGCCAAGTGTATTTGTACAAAATGTTTAATACTGCAGCATAAACTTAGTTTTTTATTTTTTTCAATTCAAATTATTTTGCAAAAATATTCCACAATAAGAACATTGAACTTATCACAGACTGAACCAGATAAACGCAATAATTACCTTGGATATTTTTGTAAAAATATTTGAATTAATATTTAAGTTAATGCAATTCAAACGGTCCAGTGCGCGTTGATTAGATGAGCGATCGTTTTCAGAAAATCTATGGCTTTTCCATGTACTGATTGTGTTGACGATAGCCATGTATTCTACCCGGGTCTTCTGAGTAATCTCTCTTAACATTCGATATCTCGTTCAGACCTGCCATATTTGCCATGCCCAAATGACCGATACGGCGTCACTCAGGGTCAGACCTTTACAGAAATAGTGAGGAACAATCTTCTTCTTTTCCATCTCCCAGCAGCTGCGATATGTCCTATTAAAAGACAATCATAGCCTACTCACATGATCCCCCAATAGCCAATGTCCCGCCGTATGTCCAATGCCCATATGTGTTTTTAAGAGAGTATCTGCAAAACGCAGAAAATATCCCAACCGTGAATCAAGATTATTCTATGAACACTCTTAAAGATCAACCTCTTCGTTACAAGTAACTGCCACCGATACGACTGCTTTGAAATTCAAGTTAATATAAAAAAGTTCTTGGAACACAAAAATTTTTAGTAACTGGAAGGCGTAATTAAGTAATAATAGAACAATAGTTTATTTATCGAAACGATTAATTTAAAGCTTGTGTTTTCCTTTTGTTTTTTACCCTCTCTCTACTTTTATTCTTACTATTCTTTTTTGCTTTTCATTGTTACCACATTGTTCATTAAAGTGTCTAATATTTTTTTTGTTCTTGCTTTACTCTTTTTGGTCAAGTCTCACGATCCAATAAATTCCACAAAGCTACTCTAACGAACTCATTTCTCAATTCGTTTTACTTTAAAGGGATCATTCCTTTTACTTCTACCCATGTCACGTTAACCATGACGATTTCTTTCTTTATTATTCTTTGCCATGTATTCTTGGGTCGTCCAAAACTTCTTCTCTCTTACGGGTTCCACTCCAATACCTGTCTTGCAATTGTTCAAGGTGGTCGTCGCAATGTCGGACCAATCCATACGCACTTTTTCTTTCTTTTTACTTTTGCCATAAGCTCTTGGTGTGTTAAAGTCTGTGTGAATAACTAACACAAAGGTCTGTGTTAGTTATTTATCTAGATCAGAATACTCGGCAGATGATTCTTAGGCTTCTATTTATGAATACCTGTATTTTGTTTGCGCATTCACTTTTTGCCAGCCATTTTTCGGAGCCATACAACAGAACTGATTTCACACATGTGCTGAAAATTCATCATTTTATATTTCTGGATAAGTGTGAAGATTCCCAGATAGCTATAAAGTATTTGATTAAATTTAGAATATTCAATCAAATTAAGATTTTATTCAACTTTAAATGTCATTTCAATTCAACTCTATAAAACTATACATGTTTGTCCACACAAGTCAAATACAAATGATAAAAATCACAAATCAACCTCAATATATCAACATCCTTTAAAATAAGATTTCAAAGAAATTACCTTAAATACCAAGTTAATAATGCCAGAAAATTGAATTTTCTATTTTATTTAATAGAAAATTATTGCCATCACTTTAATCTACTTATTTTTTTTTTAATATTCATGTAAAAAAAACATTAAGATAGAATGACAAAAAATTCCTTTTTAAGGTACATTTGTTGTTGATATTTTTGTTACACAAACGTATATACAATTTGTATCTATGTGTATAATTTTAATTAAAAAAGTAGATGCCAGAGACATCTGCTGCAAATTAAAAATTAATTAATATCAAAAAATAAGAAAAATACAGAGAAGATAAAAGATAAAAATTGAAAAATGAAATTTTTATCTATTCCTTTTATATTCGAATTCTTTTTGGTTTAAAAACTTAAAGTGAGAAGCACGTCATACAAGACCTATTATTGAAATAATTCAATAAATTAAATATAACAGCTTTAAACCAGATTTTTTTGTGATTTAAGTAAAAAAAAATACAAACTTCCATCACATATAGTTTTTCACGAATTTCATATTTTTTACTTTAATATCTATTATTTAAAATGAAAACATTAATTTTTACTTAATATCAGCGAAAATTAACTGTTATACAACTATAATTTTCTTTCAGTTCTCCCTCTCTCCAAACTATAATTCATATATCACAAAATTTTTCCTTATTTAAAATTCTTTTTATTTCATTTTCCGTCTGTTTTGTTTTTTTTTTATTCCGAGATCCCCAAAAAAAGGAAATAAAGGATATGGAAAAAAAGTACAATATACAAATTTTTGCGTGATTGCAGATCCTTAATCAATATCCTTTATCGTTTTTCTATAATATAATAAAAATATGCGAATGAAACTTAAAAACGGCAACAGTAAATGTATAATAAAGAAAAAATAAACACAAAAAGAAAACTAAATAAACGTCCGTAAAAATGAATATAGAATTAAGTAAGAAAAAATAATAATAATATTTTGTATAAATAAAATGGAGTACAAGAAAAAACCGAGAATTATCAAACTACCCTATAATATAATGTAGTTTTGCTATTAAATATTTTGTAAACGTGTAAATAAGAAATAATATAGAAAAGAAGTTGGGTGGAAAAAATAAATTCTCTAAGTTTAAATATAAAAATATTTTCGCCAATGTGATAACCGCTCACCCATAACAGGATTTTCAAAATACACTCCACGTCATTACTTTTGAGGTTCGAAAAGATAAAATTGCCTGAGTGATTCGATATTCCACGTCATATGAAGTTTTGGTGAAGACACCCTTTATTGTTTATGAATAGCATTCAAAGGTAGTTTTTTTTTGTAGCTTAAGACGTTTTAAATGTTTTGAAGATCTGATCAATTTTTGCACTGTTAATCTATTGGCTTTGATAGCACATTTTGTATTTACTTTTGTCGTAAACATTGCAAAATTTGACGCCTTTCGAAACATATATCTTTTATCCTGATGCGACAAGCAGGAGAACCTTGAAATTTTCCCATAAGTTAACGGATTTCTCAAAAAATTGTGGATAAGATTATTTGACTCCAGCATATTTATGCAGACATAAGTCGGCTGCAACGTTCTTCTTCATTGTAAACTTCAATTTTTGTTTTTTTAATTTTTTTGCAAATTGGTTTCAAAATTATAGTATTTTAGTTTAACTGATTAATGCAGTAACACGAAAATCACTAAATAAATCAACTGAGTTTAACCTCATAAGGTACTAAAGATTAATTTTTAAGACAGGTTTTAATAAAAACATCTGTTCTCAACAGATAAATTGGTACACTAAGCGAACTGCAGTCCTATATTAAAAAATATTGGTATGGCTACAATAACGGAATAATAAGAAATATTCTTCATAAAAATTTCTGAGTTTAATCCAATGACGCAGAGCACATATCTCAAATTAAAACAAGTTTTCGAAAAAGTGATAAAAATATAAATTTCATTCTTATATTCAATTGAAAATTATAGCAATTTTTTAAGTTCATGGCGCCCGAGCTGGGTCCGATTATAACATTAACGCTATATATCATGTATTACAATATTTTAGATATATTTCAACTAAAAACAATATTGTTTAGGATTTTCAACCACAAAGAAATAAATATAATTTTTTCGGTGACTTCGATGTCTCAATTGGAAGTTTTTTGAAGCAGTATGCTTCCAAAGGACAATTTCAATAATTTAGAATAATTTATTTCAATTTGGAAGTCTCTTGTTACTTATATGACATTTACCGTTAGTTGAATGAAATTGAAAAAGCACAAAGATTAAGGATCAAGAGATTTATTTTTGCAAATTTTCGGTGTATCCAGCTTGCTTGTTACATGCTAAACACTTTCACATCAGAACGTGAACTGCAGTATGGCAGAAACATATGTTTCTCGATATTCTTTCGACAAATGTCTCTACTATCGCCACATAGAATGTCAACGACATTTGTAGCTCAATTTCGGCAACTGGAATAAGGCTGTATAATCCAACAGACTGTAATACAAAACTTATTTTTTAATTCATTCCGTTTTGTATTACCTTTAATATTTTGAATATCCAAATAATATGCGTTAAAAATAAAATCATATTAATAAAAATAATAATAATAATAAAATAAATATCAAAATACACACTATATAAATATTTTTTTTAACATACTAACATTAAAACACATGCATAGCCATTACACATTCATATTATACTATGTATATGTATAGGTACACATAAGAACTCAACAATTTAACACATTCTATTCTATATTTCACATGAATATTATGCGTGTTATTAACAAATTATTCTTACATAATTTCATAATCAGCAGGTGGAGTTTTCTCTGTATATATATGTATGTATATATATATGTATTATATGAATAATGTAATTAAATATTATTGTATTTGTATTTTCATCCTTTTATATCCTTCATTATACTTTTTGTCGCTATTTTTTTGTTTTTCTTTTGATTCTTTTTTCATAAGGTTTTTTGTTCTTTTCAATTTATCTTAGACTTTGATAGTTGCAAAAATCGATTCTTAGAATAAAATTTTTTCTTTTTCATTCCAGTTGTAGTAATGTTGGTTAATATTAAACAATTAATTGACTAATTTTTATAATATGAAAAATAATGAAGGGAATGAAAAAAATTGGGACATGAGAAGGAATTGAAATTTTCATATGAAAAAAAAAATAATAATTTTCCATTCATTGTTTCAAATTTAATAGAAATAATCTGTCAATCCGTCTTTCACTGACTATAGAATAATCAAATAAAATTTGTATTACAAAAACTAAATTAAATGTTTAAATAAATAATTATGTATGCGGTGCCTATTGTGCTCGAGGATCCTAATAATGGATCAATGCCTTCCTAAGATCCTAATAATGAATCAATGGGGATTGAGCCTAAAATGTTACTTAAAACCCGTGCTCACTGATATATAACTCAATTAAACCCCATGACAAAATGCTGCATTTAATTCATACTCACTGATGTATAAAACTTCCATTGGAATTTATGCTCATTATATTATATACGAGTAAGCACACTGATCCGTATTCATTGTTAGAATAAATTTTCAAAAATTTAACTGAGTGCCAACTGGCATTATCTTTAGAAAATTTTTTCGTACTTCTAGAATGTTTGTCACTCGACTTCTCCTTAAACATAGAGCAACGTTGGAATGGAAAATTTTCCAGCTCATCAAACACTATAATTTTCGAAAGTATGAGTCGATTTTCGGCTGGAACCATATATTCATAGTCTAACATATATGAATATATGAAAAGAGTTTAATTAACTTTTACTTTACACAATTTCTCAAAACTCCATCCTTATCAACATTTCAACAATTTCCGTACTTTGATAAACGATTATGTGCTTTGAATAAGTGTACAAAATCTTTTGAATGTTGTGAAAAACAAAAAAAAAAATATAAATTAAAAATAAATTTACTTAGAATCGAAGAATCTATATTTGACAGCATAATAAAAAGGGATAATAAAAAACAAAAACTTAACAGAAAAAGAAAAGCATGCACACATAACAAAACTCTACTCAATTCCAATTAATATTGATTGAGAATAGCGTATTAATTTATTTTAATAAATTCCTTGTGTTTTTGTTATGCTCCCCTTGTCTCTTTTATATCTCATCACTCTTTATAAGAATTTTGGAGAGACTCGAAAACTAAATAATCTTTTTGTTATTATTATTAACAAGGTTATAATAATAAATTTTTACTAAAATAACCATGATAATGTTACCCTACATACACCACGTTTTATGACATACCCATATCATATCTTCATACTCATGTATTTACTATGTATGTAGTCAACATATGCTTACACTACTTGTGCCTTCTATTTTTGTTCTATTTCTTATTTAGAAGTGTCGAAAATATTTTAACAAAATGGCGATGAGAAATTTTTATTTACTTCGAAACAAATAATTATTATAGTGTTAAATATAAGCATAATTGCATATAATAAGGCGAAACAGTAATTGTCATTTTAGTTTTTTTTATGTTCTTTTATTTTTTTTGTTAGTTTTGGTGCATTGTCGTTGTTGTTCTGATTTTATTGAATTCATGAATGTTATTTAGCATAACAGTATTGATTTTTGTGTTTTGATTTTTATTATCTTCAACATTTTATTATTACTATTATTGTAATATATATTTTTTTAATGTTGACAGAAAAACTAACTGTTTATTGGCGTGATAATTAATTTGATATTCGTATATATTATAAAAATGTGTGTTATAAGTTTAGAAATTTTATTATAATTATGTACAAAAATTGGATAGAAATCATGTAGTTTCCTCTCATTACTCGACAGTCTCATCGATTTTTATGAAGCATATTAAATGATTTTCAAAAAAAATCATATCTGTAGGACATCTGAACCTTTTGTATTGGAAAGTCACTTAACTAGGAGGTATACTGACAGCCAAAAAGACTTTGTTGTGTCTTCTAAGAAGTAGTGCAAATGGATGTTAGTCAAAAACCTCGAAACGATAGAATAGTTTTTTATCATTTTTGACATGAAAGTAGGATCACAGACAAGCTGTGAATTTGAAAAGAAAAGCTAGAGATATTAAGAAGTCACCCAATTTTTATACTTCTACTAGTCTCTATACGAATAGGTCTTGTAATGAAGCGTAGAAAACCCTAATTCAGTTTCATAGAGATCGTAAAGAGGAGTCAAATTTGTCAACGACTCGGTAAAACATATTCGCCTCCCGAGCGCCGATTCTAAAAGCCGATAGTCTAAAAATTTCGATGAAATGCTATTGTCAAAAGACTATAGCTCCCGTATTTGATATTAAAGTTTCATTTAAATGAACAGAATAAATTTTATACAAATTCCTTTATGACTTTGTACTAATGTTCTAGAACATTTTTCTCAAAACCTCCCGAATCATCTTAATTTGTGTTCACCATTAAGAGGATAAAATTTGAATTGATTTTGAAAAATATTCTTCTTTCTTACTTTCTATATACAGTGAATCATCAAAAATGTAGTAATAACGTGATTCTGTACATGTTTCTTATAAAATGATAAGATTTCTTTATCATATAGATTGTCAAAAAATTATGAAAAATAATTCAGGATTTTCACCAATATTTTTTATAAGTTCTCATGTTCGCTCATTCCCTAGATAGTAAGAATCCAAAAACCAAAATATCACAAAAACAGCAGCATTCTCCATTCTTCAACTTAGCGAATGTAGGTACTATGACGATCATTTTGAATTTACAGAATTTATCTAAGGATATTCTTTTTTTGGAATTAGTTCTACATATATGTAGACGGATAAAAACACCATTAAGCTATTGTTGTTCTACATATATGTATAATACTTTTGATTTTATTTGAAAACTCTTCTATGATATAAAATCGAAAATCTAAAATAAAATACAATAAAAATGTTATTGAAACGTGACATAAATTTTTATTTTACATCAAGATTTTTTTTTTCGAATGCACAAAAGAAATAGTTGAATATTTTTATAAAAACTATATTGAATGATTTTGAATTTTGATTATGAATATGCATGGCATATTATTTAATATTTAACAGTCCACTGACTTAAATCAAAATAAAATCAGAAATCTTTATTCAAATTTTAAAGTTAAAGATTTAATAAATTCTTAATAATATTTTATTAAATTTTAAATAATCCAAGAATTATGTAATATTTCGAAAATTTAAGGAAGAAAATTATAATTCCATTAACATTTATAAGGAGAAAACGCCAGCAATATAATTTGCTATACTCTACACTATTTGTGACCAGTTCTGACTGAAAAACTACTTAAACCTCTTATGGATGCCTTATTGAAATATGCCAGCGCATTTTTGATTCCAATTAATAAGAACAGCGTTATACAGCCATAGTCTCTGACTACACGTTTATCGTACCACACCGCCATTATCGTATCTATTGACATGAAAATAACCATCAAAGTAGACTCAGTAGATAACATGAGAAATAGCAGGTTATTTTCAACAAAGAGACAATTTCTTGACCTAGAACCTTTTCGCAAACAAGCATATTAAAATGAATAAAGAAAGCGTATAATAGAAAAGACAAGGCTGAAGTTAGAGAGAGGTCATTAAAATTTTGAAGGAGATAACGCTAGTAATAAAATTTGTAATAATACAGTCGAATTTGGATATTCAATAGATTTATTAAAGTAAAAGATATTTAGTTAATGCTTCCCGGCTTACAAAATGAATTGTGTCAAAAAAAAACATAATAAATTACTCGAATTATTATGCAATTTAGAAGTCCGAGAAACCGTTACACCTGAGCAACAAAATTGTAATGAAAAGGAATTAACCCGGATAATAGGTATACCTTACATATTGAATCCGGTTCCTCCAAAATATCGTCTATATTATTAATGAATAAATAAAATACCGTCTATTACCACCCACCTAAATTAAGATCATCAATAAAAAGTTTAAAAGATTCCTGCCTAATGTTTACAGTCATTAAAAACAAAATAACTCCATTATAGAAGGGTCATCAACACTTCTTGACTTCTCAAGAAAATGTTATGTGATAACAAAAAAAAATTGCTAAAATCGATTTCTTTGGGTAAATATTTGAGACTCTATCAAATTCCTCTATAAAACGCTGAAATACTAAAAACTAAATAAGCGACTTAATATAAAGTTGTTCAGGACAATATTCCGACATTAACATTAAGCGACATTTTTAGTTTTTAAAGCTTTTTATTTTGTTGGGGCCTTATCAACTAAGTCTCGTATTATAACCCGTTACTTGAGTCTATTTATCGGAATCCTCATAAGTTTCAGTACGTACTGTGCTAGCCTGTTGTTGCAATTCCAAAAAAGCAGGCGGATACATAAACATTCGCTCTTGCGAATTAGGAGTTTCTTGCAAATTTAAGTGTATGGAGATGGCACATTTCGGCAGCTTAGTTCACAAGTAATAGGGCAAGGTTACAAGCTATGATATACAAACTTTTATTTAAAATCTTATTCAGGATATTTGCACTTCTCATATTTCATCGATTATCATATGTGTGAATTTGAAATTTTAACTTTCATCACATATCCTTAATCTCTCATCTCTTGATCTCATCATCAAGGCTGTCTAAATTGCGTAAATGTTATTCCTTGTTGTCCTCGTTCTTGTATCATAAATGGAATATCGCATAAATTACAATGAACAACTTTATTTTAGAACATTTTTTATGGAGGCAAGAATTCTTTTTGCCGAATAAAAGAATAACTTTGCTTTTACCAAAAATAAATTTAAGCAAAAATAAATTTACAACTCTCTGTATTTATTATAAAATATTCAAATGTTGATTGTGATTTATTATAAGAATATCATCAAGGATCTAAATCCTTTTTTTTTTCATTCACTTTTTTTTATGTACGTTTATCTCTGCCGCTTGTTATTTTCCCATATTTTCCCCCTTAGCTTCTTGAGTTATTTATGTTGTTTTTGCTTTTTTTCTTGTTTTTATTGTTGGATTTTTTATTCCGAGTGTATATTAGAAATAAAATTGACCTCTAAACTCTTGTATATTTATTCCTGTTGGTTTATTTTGAAGGATATTTTTTACAATTTTTTTATCATACTTAAAAGCGGATTGCATAGTATTCTTAAAATATCACAAATTTTCAAATATTTAACTTACAAAAATCAAGGTAGAGAGAAAGAGACAAAAATGAGAAAGAGAAGAAGAGATATGAAAAATAAATTTAGATAATCAGTAAATTATGGTTTTGCACTAAAAATATTAAGAAGGAAAATTTTCACCATTAAGAATTGTAAGAGAAAAATAAAAATATTATTTTTTTTTTTTGTTTTTTGCATCGGCAAGTATAACGGCAATTTTCTCAAGAATTTCAGATAAAGTCTTTAACACTTTTGAACTTTAATCTTATTTTTCTCTTTCTCTCTCTCTCTCTGTGTTCTCTTTTTTGGCTATTTAGTTAATGGCAAATCTGTAGTTGAAATATCCACTCACTCTTAATACGAACAACTTTTTTTATTTTTTTTATTAATGTTTGCAAATTCATCAGGATCAAAGAATAATAAATAGGAGCATTTTATCAAGGATCATCATCTTTTAATATTTAAGTATCGTGATTTATTGTAAACTAGTATAATTTAACAAATGAATTTTATGTCTTAAATTTAAGAATGTTCTTTATGCTTTTTTTTTAAATTATGCTTGATACAATTTTGATTATAAAAGTTCCCATACTTTATATTATAATAAAAACTAATTATTTGAGCATGAAATATAATTCATGATACTTCTTTCCGCTGAAGAAGCCGGTAACAGCACTAACATGATTTCAAACCATCTCCATGACTCAGTAATCCTTATTGAAAATTTGATTTTTCTCTCAAAAACACGTCAAGTCCGCCCATAATGGCATATATTGACAGTCCACAAAAGCAGTCGAACCGAACGAAAGGGATCTCAAATCATCCACGTGCCAACTCGTAACACTTTCGTTGTCCCACTGTACCAAATGAGCGTTACCCGGTTTGTTAATTTGTGCTCATCCAATTCGAGCACACAGCTTCAAATCACCTTGGATGTAACCTGGAATCGATTTTCACATCCTCTTCCCAAATTAACTCTCAGGCAGATTGCATGTATTTCAGCTTTAAACACCAAGGAAGATTCCTCTTATACGCGTGTCCAGCCGCATTCCGTATACACCCAAAATGAGCCCTGAGTTCGTTTTGATACTCAAGCGATATCTTTTTTGTTCGACTTCGATTCCTTCTTCTGAAATCGTATATGTTGGAATTATCGTTCATTACACAAGTTGTTAGTTATAGGTTTCCTTGAGATTTTGGTCCCTGGTATACCGCTTAGTTAAGGTATTTCAAAAACTCTAAGGCATCGACGTGGGAAGCATCTAGATCGTTAGGCAAGAGAATTCGCACACCTTAAACACAGACTTTCGGCTACATTGAACACAAAAGCACTACAAAAAGGTACCAGTAAAATTGTCGAGTTTCAAATTGACCCCATTTAATTTCTTTCAATTTTCTTTCCATAAAGAATTTTACGACAAAAAAAAATAAATTTTACTATCAATTAATCCTTTTTTCACTATATTCCTTAAATTTTATAAAAAAACTAAAAAAAAAAATTTAAATCTGTTTTATTCGTTGTCGTAACTTCTGATTGAATTTCGATGTCAATCAATTGCTTTTATTGAATGCAAGTAATTTTAATTTGTGTTTTTTTGAAAAATAACATCACTTTAGTTGAAAAAAAATCAATGCACTTTAGAACTGCAATAAGGGTACAGAAAAAATTCTATCACGTGTGGTTTACTTTAAATCTGATTTTTTTTATATCTTTAAAACTTTTTTTTTTGAAGTAAAGTAAACGCTAATAATGTACATTCATATGTACGAGCATAACGAATACATGTATGAATACTTCTCTTTATAAGTTAGGCGACAAATAAATAGACAACCATTTAAAAAAATTAAATCGCTAAATGAGTATCATATTATATAAAAACAGAGCAAATATTTTGATTCTGTAAGACCATAGAGTTTTAAGCAAATTTGAGAAAATTTAAAACAAATTCTTTAATACAAACTCTTGTAACCCCAAGTTTTTTTTAATTAGTGTGATATTTGAGAAATTCTTTCAGATTCTTCCCGTGGCATTTTCTGAGTTCTCGCGAAATCGATTTTGAAAAAAAAATTCTCAAACAAAGCCTCAAAAACTCTTCAACACCACTACGATCGGGAAATTGATTTTTAAAAATTTTTCTCAACAATATTTCTCAAGTTCTCCAAAAGTTTACGAACAAAAGAGAGATTAAAAAATAATCAAATCTAAATGACGCTCAGTGACCAAAAAAATGTTGTCCAGAAACCAACAAATCGTACCGGTTAATACCCTAAACTAAAAATTCTTTGGAGAACTCATACGTACTCACCTACCCATTTAAGCACTCACAGTTAACTCCCTTCTAGAACTATTAGCAGTGCGATAAACTAGATTTAATTCTCACTCATGGAAAATGAATTCCGAAATGCGAAACACATCGAACCACACGTACATATATTTATACACTTAGTTAATATAAATTCACTCTGTACATATGTGTATATATAGAGAAATAAAGACTAACGAAGATTAAATATACAAGTTCAAATTGTCAATTATTGACTTTTAAAAGTTGCTTAAACGCTCATATATTGTGGATAGCTAAGTAAAAAGAGAGCTGAAAAAAACAAACAAAATTAAAAAGAAAATAAAAATTAAACACTCACCATTATATAAACACCTAGTACTCTACATTCACAATTCTTGCACTTAATCAAAACTTCTGTACCCAATGGTTGTTTGTTGTTGTTATTAAACTGTAACTTAGATTCCTGTATACAAGTATTCTTCTTTCATAAGCATTTTAACTCTTCACATTTTCTCCCCGCTCTCTCTTTTCTCTGTAACAAACAAACAAAAAAAAACTGAAAAAAAATATATTTAATCCTATGTTAACCTATCACTTGTTATCCTTTTATTACATATAGTTATCCTATTTGGTCTGTCATTCTAATATAAACACAATATACGTATTAAATTGTAATATATAAATGTGTGTATATAATATGTATGTGTAAGTATTCTGTTATTATATTGCTCCTTAAACGGTACATGAAGATATTTTAAACGATTTAACGTAAAGAAAAATGTTTTTTCTCTTGGTTAAACAATCCAGAAAATTTGTAAAACGTGACATAAAAAATATTTTTGTTCTTTTATAAATTTTGTTTTTTTTTTTTTGTTTTTTTTTTATTTATTTTCATTTTGTTTGCACCCAAAACAATTTAATATTAGGAAAAACAAAAAAAAAACAAAGAAAATAAATATAAAAAATTGAAATTTTCAATCCTACACACAATCATACACTTGTATGAATTTACGTACATATATGTTTGGTATGATACCAAGATAAAGGTACAATTTTAAAATGTTTGTGTTCCGAAGAAAACAAAAAAAAAATGTTTATTTAACCTTATAAAAGAAAAAAAAATTATATTGGTACTTAAAAATCATGAGATAAATTAAAAGAATAAAAAACAAGTTAATAAAAATAATTGAGAATTTGAGAGAGGCACTAAAATTGAAAAGCGGAACAAATTGATTTCATTTTAAGAGTCACCAGTTTCAAAAAATAATGGCGGCTACTATTTTTATTCTTTGTAATTTATGATTTGAGAGGAATTTTTAAATGGAGCGGATGGATTTCAAATACAATATGCGTAAAGCAGATATTGGTAAGCACTTAAATTAACAACGTCTCTATGGCCGAAAAGAAATCTGCGCAAAAAAAAGATGTATAAAGCAGTCAGGATCTCAGTATTTCTGACGGACTGGGCATTCCTTCATCGGACGTTTCTGGTGATACCGACACATTTGGGTGATCTAGAACGTGTAACACGTTCTCTGCGTGTATCCCGATCTCATACAAAGAAGAATGCGTTTTTCGTCAAAATACCAGTTTGATGGATTTAGGGAGCTATCGAGGCGCTCACGCGTGGTCTGCTGAACTTTATCAGCTAATTTTAGTAGATTTAGTGGAAATAAGTGTGTCACTGTGGAATACCAATTGAAAGAGCTTTAAGGGTATCACCAAGACTATTCTCTTGCAAAATCTTTCTATAAATGTTCGAAAAAGTCGGAACGGAATTTTTATGAAAAATTGCGAGCAACGCGATAAAGAAGTTTTGCTACTCTCAGATTATTCAAAACTTTATTGCTTTGTATATGAACTTTGGGTTCAGTTTAAATTAAAATCATTTATATTTAGCAAATCCATCTTCGTTGCAGTTAAGTTGGATTGAAATAATTTGAATGAACCATAAAACCATCATGTGCCTACATAGTAAGCAAAGCTAATACTCTACTCTCCGGAAATATTTTCAAACATTTATTATACACAGACAGAAAGACGGACAATTACCAATAATGCAAATATTTTGTGCCATTTAGCTTCCTTAAGCTGACTTAATGTGTATATAATTCAAAGAAAAAGTATTTGGACTAAGAATATTTGGAATATGTACAGTTTTAAATTGAAAATTTTTCTGGAAAAAAAGTGTATGTGTATAGTTTTATTTTTTATTACGTTCATTTTTTATAAAAATAAAATAAAAATTAAAAATATTCTCACATAATTTCATATTTTTCTCATTTCTCTTATACAACAAAAAAAAATTTTTTTTGGTAAAAATTTTGTCAGGATTTTCATTTTAAAAGAATCGTTGAGACGAGAAAGAATTAAAATCCTTTTACCAAAAATAAAAACTTTTATAATAATCACACCAATTTTTGAACTCTCTTTGTATTTTAATTTTTAAAAATATAAAAAAAAAAATTGGAATAAGTTTCGAAATATTTTTAATTCCATAGTTTTCCATAGCTACAATAGACTTCATCTTTATAGAAAACGTACCGTGTCATTTAATAATAATCTCAACTTTAATTCTTAGTTGGCGGATTTACTTATAGTTTTCATATAAATCTAATGATCCCTCCAACAGTGATCTCAAAAGAGTCTCTCATTTAAAATACTTTAAAATAAAATAATTTAATTTTTACTTTATTCTAAAATTAAATACAAGAATTAAGGAAAAGTAGAACAAAAAATTTCCTAATTCTAAACAATTTGAGTCCTCATTCTTTTGCAAACAAATTATTGAATAATTTTACACAAAATGCTTATAAAGTGATTTACATGTTCGAATTATATAAGCTAATTATGCATAAAATTCTTCCAAAAAATTTTCACAATTATCTTTGTTTCAGAGTATAGATACTTTTATTTTAATAAAGTTTTTACTAATGAACCAATTATCATATTTTTTGCTATGAATAAAAAGTTTAGTTGGAAAACTTTAGAAATACTATAAATTAGTTCTTAATACTTGCATATTTTTCCAGAAAAAAAAAGGAAAGAGAAACCTATAATTTCCGGCATTCAACCGCTTTTCTTTTATTCTATTAATTTTCATTGGTTTTATTGGAAGAATATAAAAGCATTGCCTTTTGTCTTTTAACCCATTTGTATAAATTATATATTGGGATGACAATACATCGGAGCGACCCTCACGTGGATTTATTCTGCAACCCGTCTGAGAGGATCCTCTAGATATCTCTCACTCTGAAATAATCTGAAGGATCTAGGAGAAGATACTTGTCTGAGAGACAAAAATCTTCGTTCTAGTAAGTGTTTTAAATTACCCTGCGCCTCCTTTCTCTTCCAAACCACAGCTCTGTACTCCTACAAAACGTATACTATGGTCTATATTATTTCCCCACAAAATTTAAGGTGTGGTCTTTGTCCACATTAGCTACATAATACATCCGTGAACAATTTTGCCTTCAAATTTCCCTTCAAATAATCTTAAAACGCTTCTGGTTATTATCTCGTGCGAAGCTCCAGAAGAATCTTCAATATCACAATAATTAGAAGGGATCACAATTGATTCCCTTCTAAAGTAAATAAGATTATTATTCTTACTCATATAGGAAATAAGTTTGGCATACTTTATTTTTCGTTAATTTTTAATTAAAAGTTATCAACCAGTTTATAATTAAATTATTAACAAACAAGTATCCTGCTTCAGTTCAAGAAAATTAAAACCATTTTCTAAAAATTTAAGTTTAAATTTATAGTGATATTACGGTAAAATGTCAACTAACTGTTTCTTAATTTTTCTTTAAGTTATAACGCAGAAAATATCCTAAAGTTAGACAAGTTTAAATTTATAATTATTTCAGTTTTTCCCCCAAATTATCCTATTCCACTCTCTTTAAGTATATGAAACTTTTCTTTTGAAAACTAAATAACTACCACACTTTTATAATAATATAGAAATAAAAATTCAATGTTATTATCGCGTTATCCTTTTACATTCTTATCTAAACTTTTTATTTATTTTTTCATGTTTCAAATCATAGCTAAAATATCCTATTTCTCCCTTAGTTTTTTTTTTGTTGAAAAATAAACTTTCTTAAGAACTAAACTAGAACATTTTTGCTTATACCTTTCTTTTGTATTGATTGTACAAACAGCCGCCTGGGTTACAAAATGAAAAAGTTTTCCAAGTTGAATTAGAAGGATATAAAATCAAATAGAAAAAGAATCTTCGGTTCACTTTAAGTTTCTTTATTTATTTTTGTTTTATGCGCTCTTCGAAAATATTTAACACCCCTTTCACTGTTAAAATAACAACAAAAATAAAATCCATTTAAAATAAATTTTTCAAAATCGAATACAAATGAAATATGGGAATGACCAAATGGTATATACAGTCATTGAAGAAACGCACACAATCACGGTTGTCTCCCCCTCCCCTGCTTCATTTTTTTTTGTAAAACTGAAAACTTAGATAAAACTGTACCTAAAATCACTGTAAATCCTTTTTTTTGTTTATAAAAGAAGGAAAAACTTTTACGCTTAATTAAAAAGTCTGAACAACACATTTCGACAGAATTCTTATTAAGGACATCATTTTATATATATATAAACTTATATTTACTATCTTATCTTTTGAAATGGGACCAAAAAAAAAAAGAGTTTCAATCTTTTCACCTTAACAATTTTCTGTAAAGGTATAAGCAATTCTAAGAATAAAGGGAAATGTGTATGTGCTTTTTTTTAATGATTTAATTTAATGGGAAAGAATTTGTTGCTTGTTGTTGTTGCTTTTATTCTTTATATAACTATATAAAGTGTGTGGGTTAAAGTAAAAAAATAATAAAAAAAAGGTTTATAGGAATAAAAAACGAAAAACTTTTAAAAGATTTTTTTTTTTTGTTTCAGGTGGAGCAGTCGAGCACCTGTTAAATTTCTCCAAGTTTAAGTTTTTTTTTGCTTTATTAATTTAAGTTTTTTTACGATTTTATTAATTATTTTTATAACTTATTTTAAGGACTTATAATTTAAGGATCAAGCAAAAAAAGAAAAGTTAAATTTTTTCTTTTAAATAATTAGGATTAACCATTAAGCTACTTAAGGGAATTTCAAATAATCATAATAATAATTTCTAATTAATAATTTTCCACCATATTAGCTATATTCAGGGCTATAGTCAATTAATAATTCTTTATTAATTTAAAGGATTATGAATAAATTATTAGAAATATTGGTGTGTTGTATTCAAAGCTTCAATGAAAATTCATTTAACATACGTCTAAGAAAGAGGATAGTATGGTGTGAAGTAAAAATTAGTCTATGATAAATTGCTAGTTAATTAAGTAATGAATAAGAGAATGTGCTTAAGAGATGTATTTTTTACATATTTTCGGTCTCTAGGAAGCGCTTCCTCTTTTAATGTTCCACATCCTCCACCTCAACAATACCCTGACGTCTCCGTCATCCGTCGTAGTGGCTCGAAGCCTCCTGACAATTTTCGCCAAGCGAGAATGCTCCGTCAGCATCCTCATGAGATTACTGAGATCAAATCTACTATATCTCAACGGCGCCTTCGTCTTCTACTCATCCTCTGGCCGTGTGAGCTCCCGCCCACGAGGTTTCACCTCTCTTTTCAGTTTCTTTATCTACAAGGTCAATGAACACAGTCAAACCGAATGTATCAGTGTGTCCCTGCACCAACGCTCAAAAACTGACCTAACTAAATAGGACCCGAGAACCGCGATCACTGCTCTGCTATCGACAAAGATAGCCAAATTGACCACTTCAAAATCTCCGTCTGGAAAACCCCACAACCATCAGGCAGTGTAATCGAAAGCTCCATCCCACATGCTTCCCGTAAGTTCTTTAGTCCTAGAATCATTCATATAGATCGACAATCCCGCATTCGTTCTAAGGTCTCAGTACTCCATTCCTCTCTTTGTGGAATCACAATCCAGTCGGTACTTGTCATCACTATATTAGACTTAACGTCTCTAGCGCGCGTCTCATATTCCTCCAAGTCCCTGCTCTTTAGAATACCTATTTCTTGAAGCCTCAAGGCACTTCTCGCAGCCACTGCCTTTACCTGTTTGCTGTAAGTCATCCTCTATTGATAGTTCTGGTGTCAATTTAACTTCGCCTATCTCTGTCTTAACCCTTGTATAGAAAAAAAATTCTCGGAGCTCAAATGCAACATTAGTTCATATTAGATAATCAAAATCATATGCTAATAAGTTATCTTATAACAATAAACCAAAACAATTTCCTTTATGTACAATTTATTATTATTTTATTTTATTCTTTCAAATATATTATAAAGTAAATTATTATTGCAATTTCAAATAATTAAATATTTTGTTAAAATTTTAATTAGAGTTTTTAAACATAACAATTATTTTAATAATGACAACAATATTATATTAGATAATTATTATTATATCACAACAATTTTTGTTATTATACATATAACAATAAATAATACGAATATAATAGTTATATAACCTACATATGCATTTATTTATATATAGATACAAAATTTTATTTAAAATTTAAATTTTTGTTATAAATATAATTTTATTGAAAAATATTGAATAACACACAAATTTCTTATATATGTAGCTATTATTAAAAATAAAATAAAGTAAATCAATAACATTTTAATAGTATAAGTATTTTATAATTTAAATTGTATTACAAATGAAACTATAAAGATAAATACAAAATTTGTGTGTTATATAATTACTTGATATATGGAAATAGTATCGGACTGAGTGTTGCATCAAAAGTACTAACCGCTTTATAGGCGAACGATCTACAAACTGAACTATAAAAACGTTATATTAATAGGATACTGCTTTCCATAATAATTTTAAATGCATTCTCTAATGAAACATAGGGTATGATTACCATGCAATGTTCGAATGTAAACGCAAACAGGATCGAAAGTATACTATACACGATTTTATTACAAAATCTTAATTAAAGTTTCTGAATAGCTACATGAGAATCTAATTTAAATAATTAAAATAAAACTTATTATAATTTTCGAATTCACTCTGTGCGCTTGGAAAAAAGATTTTTGAATATTTATTTTGTCCTTTTAAATTTTATCTTTTATATTATGAAATTCTTAAATATTTTCTTTATATTAATGATATCCTTGTGATAAAAATTTCAATTTTCAATTAAGATTTTCATCCAATAAAGAAGAAAAATCAATTTATTATAATTATTATTTTAATTTCTTCATTATTATACTTTTTTTTTGCTCATGGTTTAGTTTTTTTTTGTAGATTTGTACAGTGGGGGCAATAGTGCATCATGACCACGTATAAGGATCTATTGTGTGCCCCGCTACCCCTAAGTGCGAGGCATTCCTTACAACACACGCTTGAGACTCACCCTCCTGATAAACTCAAGCAGATTGTGAGGCCCGGAGGACCGCAACTCCGCCGCCGTATGAGCAAAGCCCCGCAGGGCCTTCCTTCTCGTATGAGCGAGAACAAGCACTCTCCCAGAAGGTACACTGAGGTCTCCCCATACTCCCTACAGAATCTGCAAGTGTCCCCACTTTCCAGACCCTGCCGACTAAGCCTAAGTCTACAGTGACCCGACAGCTCCAATTTTGGTTCTTGCTCCTCCAATTTTATTAAATCACTTCTGGCCCGGCACCAAGCACAAAGTGACACGGTTGCTCCCGTCCAATTCAAGACAAGAATTCAAGCCTCGCAAGACAGCCCCAAACTGCCGCGAAGGATACCGAAAACAAATTCAGCGCTCCGATGGTAGTCCGGCTATCCGACATAATCACTATCTACTGTGGCGGATACCCCCCACGCACAGTTGAATGGCGTGCACCTCGGCCCGAAACACGCTCGAACAAGTTCCTATAAGTTCGGGGAATTTGGTTCTGGCCGCGAAAACCCTCGCACTCGTCATATCATCTTATCTTACCACATTTCTCTTTTGTGCTGGACTGATTAGTGATTTCAAATTAAGTGATAGTTTGTGAACTATTTTGTGCTTTAAAATTAATTTTAGTACCTTTTCTATTAAATTTTTGCTTTATTCGTTTTATTTTGGTAAGAAAAGCTAATATAAATGTCCGTATAGCCCAGTGTTTTTAATGAGTTGTGGTTCAATAAACAAAGTTTTTGTACTAATTTTGCAGTTGATATTAATACTAATCACCCTTTATATAACAATTTGAATTTCAATCCGTATTTCCTTTATTGATTCTAATCCTCACTCTTATTAGAGTACAATACATAAGTCAACATGAACTGTTATTAAAGGTTATTAATGTTTAAGCACTCAATGTGACCCACTTCAAATTTCCAGCTTTTTGGGGAAATTCCAATAATGATTCTTAATATTTTCACGTTTTCTTCTTCTTCTTACCAATCGATGTTTAACGATAAAAATTTTTTAATTTATACAAAAAAATTAGAAATATAGCTACCTATTTATTAACAGAAAAATTTCATTATATTATAATTAAATATAAAATTTTAATATTAATAAATTTTAATAATAATTTACAAATAAACATTAAAATTAAATATTTGGTAATAGAATTAATATCTTTGAATAAAATTAATTGAATTATATATATGAAATTCTGTTATATATAGAATATGAAAATTTTCTATAAATTTTCAAGAATGAGAAAGCATTTTAAAATATTTAATATTGAAATGCAAAATAAAATATTATTATTATTGAAAATAATTTTATAGAATATAATTTAATATAGCTATGTAGTTAAATGAAATTAATTTATTCTATAAAAAATTTTTAAACATGATATTTCGCTTAAAGAATTTTAATTATTTTATGGTTATTATTATAGAAAATGATTTTTCTTAAAATTATTTTAAATAAAATTTAGGTATTCAAAGAAATTCATGTATAATTTAAAATTTTATATATTTTATTTAAAAAAGAGAATTGGCAATAACGTAACCTTCACGACTACTTGATGAATAAAAAAATATTTTCAATTATTTTGACGCTACATGCAGTTGTTTGACAATTACAGTACTTTCCGAAGAATTTCCAGTATAACCTATATGTAAAACTGCCTGAACTTCACTCAATTGCACAGTATCTCCTGTATATGTATATCCCAGTACCCCGATTCGTAACTGTTATAAATTTTGAAATTAAATAAAAAGGAAATAAACTGAATCTGAACCTATTTCAATATGCTTATGTTACCCTACAATCCCAAATCATACCAACTTAAAATTTTCAATGATCCTTCGAAATTGGGAAATAAAACTGCGTACGAAACATTAAATAGATAAATTTGCATATTCTCAAGCAAGCATTCAATCTATATACTTGCAATAAAATCCACATACATAAATAATTTATATTTGTAATAGTTTATACTTATAACTGTACAAATATTGATATTTTTTTGCACTTGTGTTAGAAAAATATTTTTCAAGTATCTGGATAAACAACACATGTACATACTATATGAATTTGAAAAACAGATACATTTTTTACAAATAAATTGAATAAATTTTGGAAGAATTAGATAATTGTGAATAAATTTTTAATTTTTTTGTAAGATGGTACTACTGTCCATTTAATGGAATCTCAGAACCTCATTAAAATACACTTAATATGTTCCAGTTATATTGTAGATTTGTAGGATTTGACGGGGCAACAGTGCACCACGACCACGTATAAGGATCTATTGTGCGTCCCCATCCGAGTGCGGGGCATGCCCTACAACACACGCTCGAGACCCACCCTCCTCATGAACTCAAGCAACTTGTGAGGACCAGAAGACCGTAACTCCGCCACCGTTAGAGCAAAGCCTCCCAGCACCTCCCCCCTCCTACGAGCAAGAGCATCATACTCCCCTAGGAGGTGCACCGAGGTCTTACCATACTCCCCACAGAATCTGCAAGTATCCTCATTTTCCAGGCTCAGCCGATTGAGGTGTCCCCTAAGCCTGCAGTGACCCGTCAAATGCCGGTGAGGACTCTCACCTGGTTCTTGTCCATCCCTATAATTTTCTTAAATCGCTTCTGGTCATAATCTCTCAGGAGCTCTTTAGCTTGCCGCAGCCCCGGAGAACTTCTCCAGCGCTCCGATCGCCTTCTTTCTGATTCCTTCCTTAATTCCCAACGAATAGTATGTGGTCCGATTACGCAGAAGGGCTCCGGCCCAAGAAGAGATGTGTTTGCCCCTTCCTTGCAAGCGCATCAGCGGCTTCATTTCCTTCCACGCCCACATAACCCGGCACCCAACACAGTGTGACCCGGTTGCATCTGCCTAAAACATTGAGCTTCTCAAGACAGCCCCATACTGCCGCGGAGGATATTGAAAACGAGTTCAGCGCTCCGATCACAGCCCGGCTATCCGACATAATTATTGTTTCTTGTCTCCGGTACCCCCTTTCCAGGCTGAACCGCACCCACATTTCAATAGCGTGCAAATCAGCCCGAAACACACTCGGAAAAGTTCCCATAGGTTCGGAGATTCTGGTCCTTGGCCCAAATACCGCAAACGTCCCAATACTAGTCTTTCACCCATCTGCGTATCATCTAATAACGTGCGTTCCAACCGAGCAGCCCGAAAAGTCACGCTCCCAGTCCCTTTTGTTACTCAGCACCGAGGCAAAATTTTTCTCGAAGCTGTACCTCCTTACCATGTCGTCCCAAGGCATCGATAGGAGCGAAACCTCCCCGACAAGACGACCCCGATCTCTCACACCGATTATTCCGGCTCCATTTCTCTCCAACAAGAAAATGACAGCCCTCGCTGCTCTTCACAACAAGGTATAAGGGGTTAGTCCCAAAATTCCCTCCATTGCCGCCGTTGGACAAGTTCTCATAGCCCCTGTGATGCAGACGCATAAGAGTCTCTGCAATCGTTCCAGGTTCCTTCTAGCCGTACCAAGAGCCACCCTTCTTGCACATGCCACTGCTCCATAAGTTAGGGGCGGCACGACCACCATGGTATATCTCCACCACATGAAAGACGGGGAGCAGCCCCACGACCTGCTCGAGATGGCCCTGCAAACCATAAGTGCCCGGGTTGTCCGTGTACACACAGCTTCCTCCTGATTTCGCCAAAGAAGCTTGGAATCAAACACCACTCCTAAGTATTTGACCTCCGATTTTTTCTCTACAGCCGCTCCGCACAGGTATATTGTGCGCAGATGCTCCACCATCCTTTTCCTAGTGAAAGGCACCAGGCCCGTCTTGTTAGAGTTAAACCTGAAGCCCACAATATCGCACCAGGCCCGGGCCACTCGTAATCCCCTTTAGACTATATCACAAAGAGTTCCCTCAAACTTACCTCTAGCGATGATGACTATCTCATCGGCATAAGCCTGGACACCAATTCCCTGACGAAGCAGCTCATCAAGGAGTTCATCCACCACCAAACTCCACATTAGCGGTACAGAACCCCACGCTACCCCACAGTAGTCATCCATAGAGAGGTGCCATCATCCACGTCCCTAAGTCTCAGGGCGCCCGCAATCCCATTCAATATCCAGGAACGCGCATAGTGCCACCTCTCCCTGTTCTATTGTGCTTTCTAGGGTACTAGCGAGGCGAAACAGAGCGGTTTCTGTCGACCTCCCTGCTCGATACGCATGCTGGCAATCGCTCAACGGCCTCCTCGCCAGCACTCCCACCCGGACATGGTTATCAACTATTTTCTACGGTCTGAATGACTTGGGCACCATGTCCCTTCTTCCCACTTTGGGAATAAAGACAATCCTACCCACCCACCAAGACTCGGGAATGTATCCGAGAGCCAAGCTACTCCTAAATATTCTTATTAAGAAAGGCATAATCGCGGCGTCCACCAAGGTGCATCTGTGAAATCCCTTGGCACACTAATGGGGCAGTTCGATTCAAAAGCCTCGACCATAATTCCCCCGAGCTCCTCCACAGCCCTTTCCAACACCAGGGGATGCCTGGCCATAGTTTTAACCAAGGCCCCGACAGTTCTGCCTCCAGGTCCCTTCTGTATCCCTCCCAATTTGTCCACCTCGGATTTCTGAAGGAAGATTTCTCCTCCATCAACCCTCCTAGACAAAACCGGATGATTCTATGATCTGACATAGAAACCTCCTCCGATACCTTCCAGTCGCGTACTAGAAACCCCACATTCGGACTGCCGAATGTGATATCCAATACCTCCACTCTAACCCTAGTTACAAAAGTTGGGGCATTCCCTACCTTAAATATTTCTAGGTTTTCTTTAACTACAAATTCTAATAAGGACTCACCTCTAGTATTGGTGACGCTGCTCGCCCATGCAACGTGATGCGCATTCGCATCACAGCCCATAATGAGTGGCCACCTCTTCCTACTGCATTGCCCCACAAGCCTCCGTACCTCCGATGACGGAGGGGATGCTCCATCCCCCGGAAAGTACGCTGATGCGAGCACTATCTCCAACTCCTTGCCCCCAACATTAATGCGGGCCCTCACAGGTGTGGTCCCGGGACGTCATTTTCTGGGAAGGACTCCTTAAGATTTAGAAGGGTTAGCTTAAGGTTCTCCACCATCTCCTCCGTCGTTAATGAAGGGGGACGCCCCTCATCTGGGGTTTCATATCCCTCGGAAAGATCCCCCTGGTCCGCCGATCCCTTTTTGGGATCATATGACTCCCGCGGCGATTCTACCCACCCCGCCGAGTATTCCACCAACCCCGTTCTTTCGCGCTGCCCCATTCTGAGCCCGTGTACAGCGACTTTCCCGAACCGGTACCGCAGAATGTGACCGCCCGCCTGATGGCTTCCGCGGAAAAGTTATCGATCCCTATTTGGAGAACCTTTCCGCCACAGTCCTTTCGCTGCACCATCAGCTTCCAGACCCGAGTGTGTATTCCCCTGTTTTGGGCCTGGAAGATGGCCAGCGTTTTTCCCAGGCTTGGCCACCGCTCCTGGGGACGAAGACAATGATTATACAAGGCTTAGGGATGTCATCTCTCTTCCTTGCCATCAATTCTGGTCCGCGCCATGTACCCAGGACTGGCGTTCGCTTGATCAGCCATTCAGCTGTCTCCTCATTTGCACAATCGACGAGTACCATCCCGGGCCTGAAGTGTGTTCCTTCAAATTGGATGATGTTATCCCAGCCCTTGGCTACCTCCATAATGCTGACCTCCAGCTGGGTAGGCTCCTACTGGGTCAGCATTATGGAGGGGTATTCCCTCGACAGAATTTTGGCGGCCGTAGCATAGCTAGTGCCCGGCTCCGTTTTGGAGGTGGAGGTTATGGGGTGAATTCCCATATTTCTTCTTTCAGCCGTCTTCCTTCTTTTGGCCTGCTCTTCTTGAGGTGTCAAGGACTCACGTCCACGCTTGCCCCCCGGAGCCAGTGGAGGTACGTCTCCAATAGGCCTCTTCTTATCTTCCGCCAGTTTCCTAGCCTCATCAGGTGATTTTCCCTGCTCCAGGAAGCGCAGGTACCATCTGACACCTGCACCGCTGAGTCCTCGTCTCCTCGGATCATCCAAGCCTCCAGTATGACCCAGTGATGGCAGATAGGAGGGCTTCCTCCTTCTGCCCCCCAGTGCATCCCGGAAGGTTTGCCCCCCACATCGATAGCCTGCGAGGATGTGGAGGGCTTGCTCCGACTTTCCTCCATGCCATCCCTTCCTTTTTCGTTATTGCAAGGGGTATGACGGAGGTTAGTCTCCATTTTACTTGCAACCTTCTCCTTTTTTGTTATGTCCGGTTGCTCCCGGACCATGACGGTGAGGGGGGGACTTATTGAAGGTAAGCTTACACCGTTACTTCATGCCCAGAAGATTCTCTTTGTTTTCAGGTCTCACTTTCGACCTTGTCGGCATGGTTACACCTGCCAGATAACACAGAGTCGTGGTATCCGCCGACATCGCTCTCAAGATCATTGACCCTACTTCAGCCCCTTCACCACGGCAAGGTGGAATCCCATCGAAGGAGAGTTTAGGGAGTAAACATATTGTAAGGTATTCGAAAATTTCTTTTATATTAAACACACCATTGTAATTTCAATAAGAATACGATTAAGAACGCGATTAAGAACGCGAATTTATTGGCAGATTCTCCTGATGATTACAAAAAACCATTAAAAACGCTCTATCTATTCTAATTTAGCCAGAAAACGTGTTTAAATATTATTAAGAGATTTT
Organism: Condylostylus longicornis; assembly: GCF_029603195.1. NCBI lineage: Eukaryota > Metazoa > Arthropoda > Insecta > Diptera > Dolichopodidae > Condylostylus > Condylostylus longicornis. Next base: position 2,367,737 of record NW_026577974.1, read on the forward strand.
TTTAAATATGTCCAAAAACGTTTTTGCTGCAGCTTATTAACATATTTTGGCGGATTCTGCGAGTTCCTGGTGATCAAGAAACACGATTAAAAATGGTCTCTATCTAGTTCAGCCAGAATACGCGTTAAAAGATTTTCAAAAAATCTGCATGTAATGTAATTTTAATTACCTTTAAATTTACTTAATACATTCTTTGTAAAGCCTCTACACAATTTAGAGAAAATTTTAAACTTAAATAACAAAAATTAATCAACACTAGATATATAGAGTAAATATCAATAATTATTTCCCATTACATAGTTACCTACAAGAAAATATTAATGCAATTCAATTAATTAAGGTAATAAATTTGAATTGTTTGCATAGCGATAATTATTAAATAATTTTAATTGAGTTCCGAAATATGTACTTATATATGCTTTAATTTTGAATATCCTCACATCTTATTTAATTATATCAACATATTATTCATATATACATAACTATATAATAATGTTCTTACATAGGTTCAATTAAATTAATGAAATTTATTAAGTTGCTTTATCATAAACCTTTTTAAACCATGTGATATAATTCCTTCGGGATATTTAGATATTTTTTTTGTATATTATGCAGTAATATCCAATGTGATTTCAGTTATTTGTGGAATGGATTTATATCACAGATATGTCATATATATACTTTTTATAATTATACTTTTTATAATCAAGCTTTCTTAAAGTAAAGAAACAACGGGGCTGTTCAAGCCAATTTCTGATTGAAGTATGAGCAGAAAAGGTTAAGCATCTAAAATCGTCAGTATTAAAGATTCAAGAGACCAACAAAATACTAGCGAAACGAGTAGTATCATTATTTCTCCACTTTAATGATACGCCTTTGTACCTTCTAACAGATATACCATATAAATTAAATGGGATGCAAGACATGATTCTTAATACAAAAGCACTTGACGTTAATACTACTAGTTTATATAAAGAGCTATGTAACTTAGATGTGTCGGTGAACAATACTACCATAACAATGAATCTAATGAACCTGTAGTTGATTCATTTCACACTTCTCCTTACATTTATCAGTACAAGAATGGTCGCTTCAAAAATATAAAACCGTATTAAAACACTTTACAATCAGTAAGTAAATTTTCAGAACGCCGATAATCCATAGATATGACAACAAGGAAGAGGCGTAGAATATGAGGAAGGCAAACAAAGGGCCATCGCCTTGTTGATTTGCAGCTAATCAATCTATTAAAATCAAATTTCTATTAAGGAAGTGTCTATTGGATTGGATTAACTATAACAAGATAAAATATTATCAACAGTGTCTTCCCCATTTACAATACTAAAAATAACTTCTAACAAATAAGATAATAAGAAAATTCTTTTTATAATATTAAAATTAACAATATAAATCTTTCAAAACTCATTCAATAATTAGCTATTAAAAAATACAAAAGAATTTTAATGTGAAATACAAAAACAAAATATTATTTCATTACAATTATTTGAACATACAAGTTTATTTACAAACAAATCAAAATCTTAATTTGAACATTTTTCTCATTTTCTTTCTTTTATTATTCATTTACTATATACGAGTATAATAAAATAATTACTAATAATTATATTTAACTTTCATTTTTAAAATTTATTTTCATTAATTTCATTTTACTTATTTCTATACTATAATACATTCTATCCTATTTTTTCATTATTTAACAAATAAAATAATTATATAAGCTTAATAAATATTTATGTTTGCTTTCCCATTCACGCACATACATAGTATATGTGTCTACCCCCTCCTGTTTATAATTAAATAATAAAATAATTTGTCATTAATTTCATTTGATTTTATTAATTTATGCTCTTCTTTCATTCATCTTTGTTTCTTTCAATATAATATTAAGAACAATGGCGTAAACAAAAACCCTTTTGAAAGTATAAAGAGACTATACTCTCAAGCTCTCTTAAAAGGAGCACTCCCATTTTTTATAAGAATACCCTATTTTACACCATCTACGAGTATGTATATGATGAGAAATTAATAAAAACAATATTATTTCTCCTTATTATATTATGTCGGTAAAACAAAAGAAGTCTCCCGCTTTTTTTTTCTACAAATATATTCAACATCAAACAACGTTATTCTAACAAATAATCATTATTATTTTTATTACTATTAAATATAACTAATTTATTTATTATTATGTAAGTATATACCTACATATCTACTGTAGTTATTGTTTGTAAGCATATTCTATTGAAGTATATACAAGAATTATATTTATTTAACGGCGTATACAAATAATTACCAAAAAAATTTAAATTTATCTTTTTTATTCTCTTATACTTGGTTCCCTCCTCAACCCCATAATAAAAACATAAAAAAATATATATAAAAATATTGCCTAAATACCAAAAATGAGACGTTAAAGAATGGCAAATCAAATAAGAAAATTATTATTGTTTTTTTTTTTTGGTTATGTTGCCTTCCCTAAAGGTACATTAAAACATAATCATGAATGAAAATAACATTCTACACAAAAAAAAAATTTGGAAGAACAAACGAAAATAATATGAAAAAGTCGACCAATTAATTTAATATTTTTCTGATGAATCATCATAAATATTCTTTCGTTATATATACTTAATTTAACTGTGTTGTTTTTCTAAATCATTAAATGAAAATATAATAATCATAATAGCAACAATAATAATACTATACATACACACATGTACATATATACCCGCAATTGTATAATTTACAAAAGAAAAAAAAAGGACTCGAAAAACATCCCAATACTTTTTATTTTCAAACAAAAGTAAATTCATAAGTATATCGGGGAAAATATTGTTAATGTGAAAAGGAAAAATGAAAAATAAATACACTAATAATATTCAATACAAAAAAAAAACAAAGAATGAATAAAAATTAGTTTTTTATCCTTTTTACTTTAATAAATTTTTATTTTCATTCATTCTTTTAATTTCAAAAATAACAAAAATAACAAAACTGAAAAGTACTCGAATAAACACATAATAAAAATAAATGAAAAAGAAAAGTTAAATACAAAATTTTCTTTTAATTGAAAATCATATTAATAACAAATTATGTTTCATAAAACATTCAAGGCTACAACTTTCATGAAAATCAAAATTACCTACTTATACTCGTAATAATTTTCCTCAATATAAATATAATTTTTATATAATTATTTAGATAATTATCCTGTTGAATGTTTAATAAATAATTTTATATTATTTCAGTCATTTTTCTTCCATTTAATTTACCATATAAATTTCATTTGAAAATCTTTTAATAATAATAAAAAATTTACGAACATGTATTAAATATTATCCAAAATTGTACACCACATTAACATGACCTTCCTCGATGACTGCCACAAGCAAACTGAATTTAATAAAAATAAAAATGTTTTCTTATGTTGCATTCTGCAAAATAAAAATAAAATTCTTTTTTTTTTTTATTTTATTTTGCTTTTTTCTTTGAAATTTTATTACATCTGCATTTACTTGCAGTAAAGCGAAAATAAAAAAAAAAAACTCAAATATTTTCAATAATAGTAAACATAAAAAGAAATAATAAGAAAAAAAAATTTATGAGAGAATTCTGTAGAAATCTCTTTATTTTCTAAAATGTGTTGCTGAATAAAAATTTCGCCTGTTTCTCCGTTTTTTACCATTGATAGCAATAACTAACAAGAGAGAATATTTTATTAATGAGAAAAGTGAAATTTTATTTATTTCTGCAAAATATATGTGTTTTAATTTTAAGAGAAAATGTTAATATCTTATTACTAAAGAGTAACCAACATTATAGTATTAAAAAAAATGAATACTAAGATCAAAATAATATTCTCTTAATTTTAACAAAAAAATAGCATATTTTTTAGAAATGCATTTTTTTAGTAATTTAAAATTGTACATAAGAGAAAATATAATTTTAGTATTTTAAAGAAAAATATTTAGTAATTAAAATTGTTGTTGAATTGCATACTTTTAGGGGAATTTGAAATTTGTTTCAAAAACGAATTTTTACATGAAATCAGTAAAGTGCAATAGCTTTTTGCGGATCAACTATTGTCTCTCTCTATTTTCTTTTAGGATATCAGAAGTAATGTTATTGCTGTGCTTCCAAGCTGTATTGATGTGCTCAAACCGCTCCGTTTTCACGACAATATTTAAAAAAGGGTTACTTTTTTTATTACATATCCTGATTCCCGACTGAATGGAAACGAACAATTATGAAATCATAAGAGGAACTGTTTTGTCACCAATTTTCAATTTTTAATACTATCGTTGTCACGTTTGGAATACCATTAAATAAAGTATTGAATTAAATGCAAAAAGTTAGAGGACATCATCTTAACATAATAACAATATCACAACATCATTAAAACATCATTCTTGCAATTAATTCAAATATTAACTTGAAGTCTAACCTATATTATCTCTTCGCCCTTGAATAGTTAATAACTGTAACAATTGCAAAATATACAATACATAGAAATCGTTGAAAAGATCTCTTTACAAAATTCTAAATTAATTTTCTCTTTTATATTTCAGTTAATCTGAAATCATTTTTTTCTCTTAAAAGCAAAAATATATTTAACAATACAAAAGAGTGGCTCTCATGTTCTTTTTAATAATCAAAGAAAAACAAAAAAAAAAAGAAATTTTTAAAAATACTCCATTTAATTTTTGATATAAATCTCTGATTTAATTAAAAAATAGCTATTTTTCTAGGACTATTTCATATAAACTGGGGTAACAGAACACGCTTAGCATTCCATGGAGATGAACTCCACCAGAATAACCATTTGATATTACAGAAATACCATTTAATATTACATAAATGCGTGTGTAATAACTTATTATATAAATCTTATGAAAATGAAGTACTTATATGTTCAGATTAAACACAATATACACAAAAGGATGTATGCACACACAAATATGGCTAATAATTCCTTTATAAGACGTTCTTATCACAAAAAAAAAAACAAACATTAAATTCAGAAAACAATAAAAAAGCAAGCAACTCTAATCTACAAACATTTTCAAAAAAAATAATAAAAGAACAAGAACACAAGTATATATAAAAGGATTTAAAGTGGAAAAAAACAGCAACAGAGAAAACTCAAACAAACAAAAAAGGATAACAGAAAGGAATAAAAACACAAACTAAATTGTATTCAACAGAGAAAACACTACAATCAGTTACATTTTAGCGCTTGTTGATTTTGAATCAAAATGCCGGAAGGATATTTTGATATTTTTTATTTTATTTTTTGAAAAAATTACAAAAAAAAAAATAAAAATAATAATAAAATTTTCTATTTTCATAATAGGCGGCAAATATTTTTTATTATTTTGCTTGTTTTTCTATTTTTTTTTTTTGTTACAAAGTGAATTTTTAAATTAAAAATTTATTATATACATATTATATATATTTATGTATATAACACATATCCTTATTAGCTATTATCTATATAATTACATCATAATAACATACGTAAAATTGTATACACGGTATATATTTCATAATAACAATAATAACTTAAAAAACTCTTATACATTCGTGTAATATATTGATATACAAATATGAACGAATGTGTGTCATATATGCGTATAATGTCATAATTTTTATTGTTATAATAATTATTGTGTGAGATTATTACACTTTAAAACCATAATCATATATGTAATGTATAAATAAAAAGTATATAATTACCATACTGTTATACATTAAAAAAAAACAATTATTTGTTATACAATGTGTATAAAAATTATTTAAATGAGAATTTTATAAATTGTATACAAATTACGATTACAAAATTTTTTATATTTTTTTTTTCCAAACTGTTATATTTATATTTTTAAAATATATATACGTAAATATACACATGTAGAAAAAAATGTGAAATGACTGTATATTGTTCATAATTAAGAAAAAATATATATAAAATGACTCCCAGTGTATATATAACACTTAATATTATTTATATATAACACTTAATATCGTGTTCTCCGGCTCACTATTATATATCGTTATTATTATTATTATTGTTATATTATTTTCGTGTCAAATGAATAAGTGAAGTGGATTATAATATTGTATATTTGTTATACGTTTATATTTTGTCTTTTATAATAATCATGTGTGTAAGTACAATAATTATATATACATATATATACCATTTTATTAATTTATATTATAATATTGTGTTATAAGCCTCTGTGTAAAAGAGTAAAACAAAAAAGAAAGTAAAAAAGAGAAAAGATAATAATAATAAAAACAAAATAATTTTTTGTGATTTCACTCATCTTTGATAACAATTAACTTGCATACAGTATAGATCCCAGGTTCATGCTAGTAATATAATCATAGCTATACGATATATTTGCACAATATATTTTAACATTTTTTATATTATATCGTATACAATATTTGTATATATATATACATATGTATTTCTACAATATATATATATATATAAATATATACAATACGCAATGTACAATTGAATAAATTTATGTTATAATGTGTGTATATAATTATTGTTTTGAAAATTAGGTTAACGTCCTGATCTAATATAAAATATAGCATATATGAATGTATGCTACCATAAAATATTGTTATACACATAATTAGACACTAGATACCTAGTTACCTATATTACATTACATAATAAATACACACAATATATATAGACATATATACAATATAAATTTAAATTTATATAAAAAATTTATATAACAAAATATTATATAAAAAGAAGAAAGAAAACGAACACTAAAAAAACAAAAATATTAATTTTAATAAAAATTCAAAAGAGAAGAAATTAAAGAAGACATTTAAAGTGTTGTAGTAGGTAGGAAAAAAAAAATAAAATTTAAATTAAAATTTTCATTATAATTTTAAGGATTTTCAAAAAGGATAACGTATTAATGAATTTAATATGAAATTTTTAAAAGAAAATGAGTGATTAAAAGAAGCAAAATTATTTTATTCTTGTTTTTGTTTTTGTTCTTTTAATTTTTAAGAAGTGAAAATAATATTTTCGTTCATAAAAATTAAATGAGCGACGAAATTCAGAGAATCACTTCGAATATATCAGAATAAAACCAAATTTTTTAAAATTGGTTCAACAATTTCACTTTTAGTTCACTTGCAATTGCTGGCTCATAATCACTCTCATTCACGGAAATAATTCAAAATAGTGCTGATATTTATAGCATTTGAGCAGTAAAATATTTTTTTACAAGATAATTACGCAATAATGTGACCTAAAATTGTTTGTAATGCAGTCAGATTAATAACAGTTTTGTTAATATTTAAATTGCAAAAATTTCAAATATCGGCCCCTAAAAGTATGCCAAAAAATTCTTTAAAAATTCAAATTTTTCATGAGACACTATAAGAGACCTTAATTATTTTTATATTGTATTGTAATAAAAGATTTTTTTTTTTAATTTTTAATTAAAATAATATTGTTGGGAACCATAAAAAAAAAAAAAATTTTTTTGTTGGATTATTCTGCCAAATTGGAAGATTGCCACAATTTCAAAAAATCTTATAGAATATTCAAATTGTGATTAAATTTCTTAATTATTTTCATATTTTATTTTTAAAGAAAATCAAAATATTTTTAAAGTTTTTTCATTTCAGTACTTTTCTATAAGTATGTACTTGTATATGAGGCTATTAGATTTATTTGAACTTGATTTTGGTTAAATTTTCTCTAACACATTTAATTTAGAGTAATTTTTGTTTTTGATTTTAAATATATTTCTAGACAATCAGAGATTTACCCTTCAGTATATTTTACAAATTATAACACGTAAACATAATTGCAATGCGCAAGTATCTGAAAAGATAATAATATCTTGATTGAAATGATTTAAATAAATTTTAAATGACTATGTAATGGTTATTGAATACTTCCAATATTCAAAAATGGTGGTACATCATCGTGACATATTACTGAGTCTGACATTTTTATCAGTTTATTATTTCATCGTTATTGTTAAAAACTGCACAGCAACATAAAATAATCTATGTTACTAATAACTTGCATATATAACATGATTTACTGTTATATAAAAAAAAAATTTTTAAATTATGATTGACATTTTGTGATTATTTTCTGTTCAAATTGGGATAAGTTATTGTTTTTAAAAAATATTCAACATTGCTAATCCTCAGATTTTCAGTGGCAAACTTTTGCATAGTTTTGTTTTTATTTTTAAGTTACGGCACTGCTATTGTGTCAATTTTTAATTATAAGAGTGAACAGATATGTATTATTTGGACGAGGTCTGCTTTTGCATTTTATTATTTCATTGACAATGAATATAATTGTGATACCATGTAAGATTTATTGTTAACACGTATTACATACCTAAACATGTTTAAAGCTAATTATTCTCATTTTTTTTCAAAATACACTAATTCAATATTATTTCGAAAAAAATCAAAATAATTATGGTAATAACAACAGTAACGTTGACCAAAAGGCAAAGCAAAATACCTGGCCAATGATTCGTTTGGAAATGTAAAACAATATTTATTGAACGGTGCGGTGATTAATGGCAATGAGGCATAGAATGGGTTTCAAATGAATTTCAACAAGTCGAGTCACAGCATACGACAAAACAAGCAATCCAATTCCAAAATATCCAAAAATATTTTTTTTAAAATAACTATATTTTGTATTCAAAAGTACCTCTCAAAAGCAACATGGTTTGCGTCTGTGAAACGTTTTACCTTCATCAAATTGATAGCAAAAACACAAACCAAAAATTTAGAGAAAATATCAGTCAATAACCATTAACATTTCCATTTAACCATTATTACTTCATAAGTATCCATTTTCAAAAGTTTTTTTTTTAATTTACACAATCCAAAATTATCTGAACATCGATCACTTGTTAATTTAATTAAATATTATTTTTAAATCTATTTTCAATATTACCTTTCCAAAATTACAATAAACAACAAGAAAAAAAAAGCAATTTTTACCTTCCAAAATTAGAAACAAAAACAACAACAAAAAACTTTTTTTTTTTTAAATATCGTGAAAACCATAATTTCCTATTTATCAAAAACGAAAAGAAAAAAAAAAAACAAAACAAAAAAAAAGAAAAATAGGAGAGAAATCCCACGCTTATAACAATAAAAAATCAACAAAAAATTAAGTAGAAAAAAAAATAAGTAAACAACCTCAAAAAAGGACAAAAAAAAACATTCAAAAATCCAAAAAAAAAAATCTACAAATGTTTAAAAAAAAATCCATAAATTTTCACATGCTAAATTGAGAATTTCCACTAGGCAAAATTTGTTCGTTTTCTAGCACAATCAATAAAAACAATATCAAGAGGAAAGAAAAACAAAATGCCAAAAAATATAAAAAAAAATTTTTTTACCTCATTCCATCAAAGGACATTGTTTTTTTTTTTACTTTAATTTTTACCATGCTAAATAAATAACGCAACAAATATACTTTGCTGATTACTGACGACAACAACAACGACGACGAGGACATCGACGACACATTCAACATATTTTTCAAGACAGATTGTTTTAAAAAAATACAATATGAAAATTTAATAGATACGGAAGGGAAGGGAAAAAGAAGGGAAGGAAAGCCAAACAACAGCAGCAAAAAAAAAGGGATAATTTCAAAAAAATAAAACACGTCACCCTTGAAAAGGATTCGCTAAAAACCAACAAAAAAATAACACCGAAAAATCTTAAATGACTAAAAATAAAATAACATTAACGATAGCGTGACTTAAATTTATTAATTCGCGTTGTCGTCGTCAAATTAAAATTTCAGTTTCTACATGCTTTAATTTTTGTATTTTTTTTTTGTAATTTTTGTATTTGTATAGTCCAGCAATTTGATAGAATTTTCAAAAATAGGACTTACTAATAATCAAAAATATTATAATCATATATAATATAAAAATAATTAAATCAAGGACATTTTCAGGTTGTTTTGTCGCCGTCCCCTGAATTTTTTATATACCAAACATTTAAATAAATTAAAGCGCTATTTAACTTCACTTTTTTTATTCTTCTTTTTTAGATTTTTCTTCTGATTTTTTAATGTATACTGTGGCAAACAGTATTATCCCTTGTAAATAAAAACAAATTCACTTAAATTGGATTAGAACGACCTCTAAAGATTAAATTTGTAAGCAAAAAACCAGCAAAACAAATACAAAACAATAAAAAATCCAAATTAAATATCAACTTTATAACGATATTTCTAGCAAATACTCGTACATATAGTTGAATGTTAAAGTAAAAATATATTTTTTTTATTATAATTTTAAAATCTAATGTACAAGCTACACAAAATAATATTTTTTTTTAAATCTTATATACTCGTATACAATGTAGTAGCCGAAGTATTGACTGAAGTCATTTTTCTTTTGAAGTGGAAGGGCCATAGTAGAGTTAATTTAGGAACATAAATAAAACAGAAAATAAACAAAAAATGAAGTCGATCTAAAGTAATATGGTTTGTAGCACATTTTCGTTTAACATAGTTATAAAATCCAGTATTTACAGAAGTATTTCTGGTCTAAATAACAAAAACAATATTTTATTAATATAATTACATGCCATAAAGTTTCGGAGCGATTTTCAAGTAATTTTGAAAAAAAAAACTCAATATGCGCTATTATAAAAATTCAATTACAAGCTGACAATGCAACAAATGGTCTGACAGAGTGAAACTATTAAGAATATTTTTATTTTGTTTCACATTTTCGTCAAAATATGCAATTTGAAATATATAGATTTTGTTCCACTTTAAAATATTGGAAAAATTTTAATAGAAATAGAAATTAAAATGGGAAGTTCTCTATTCTCTTTTGAGTACTAAAAACGAAGGAATGTTTTAATGAGAGTAATAATGCAATTCTCTCTCAAAATTATGTCATATTTGCAATGATTGCGTTTGCATTTGCTGTGGAATTCTTTACCTTTGATCTTAATTTTCTGTAAATCTCATTCTTATTTTAGACTAGAAACATGTCAAAATTTCATTTTGGAAAATTCTTATACTTTAGTCCTTCCTCACTTAGAAATCAAAAAATATTAAACAAACTGACAGTAAATCTAGTATTAGAACAAAATCGAAATCAGCTATACTAAAATGAAAGACGAAAACCAAAAAAAAAAAATCCAAAAGAGAACAAGAAATCAAATCTTTCGGAAAAAACAGAAGAAAGCAAGAAAGGAAAAACAAACATTATTCTTCTTCGCCTTTTCTTTCAATTGTCCTTTTTTTCTTTTTTTACTGAATTTTTTTTTTTTCTCTGATTTTCTTCCTTGTTCTTGGTAAACCATTTGTCCATTTACTTGTGTAACAATAAATTTTCTCTTTCTGGTCACAGTTTTTTTTTCTTGCTGCGATATTTTTGCTTTTCTTTCAGTTTTGCTTGCTTCTCTGATTCCTTTTTGGAACGGTCAATTCATTTTTTTTTCTTTTTTCTTTTTTCGTTGTAGAAGTGCCCAAAGAAACCTGGTGAATTTTGTATCCTATTTCATATATTTCTATAAATATATGTTTTTTGTGTATGTGTGTACTACCGAATGCGTGTTAAAATGATATATTTTTTTTGAATTGAGACCTCCTGCGGTGTGTGTGAATTTATTTTAAAGGACATTATTTATAATCAAAATAAGCTACAAAATTATATATGAAAAGAATTAATGGAAAAAGTTAGAAGTTAGTTAGATTTTGATAAACTCATGGGCACCCTAAATTTCATCAGTTTGACACCTAGAATTTGTGGGGGATTTTTTTTTGCTGTTTTTTATATTCTTCATATTATTATTGTTGTTTTTGTTTGCTTTTGATTTTTTCTTGTTATTCTGCTGTACTAAAGAAAAGTTTCATGACCTTTTATTGTTAAAAATTAAAGAAAATAAGGACGAAGGTTAATCGTAAAAGGAAATAAGGGTAGTAGTACTTGTTATTGTTCTTGTTGTTGTAAGATTGAGAACAACTTTTTATTGGACGACTTTGTAATAAGTAAGACCGTTGTTATTTTAAATAAATTCGAGTACATTTTATTAACAACATTTTCGAATTTTTTTTAATAAGAAATTTAATTTTGTGTACTTTAATTTTGTTGGGTTAAAGTAAAGGGCAAAGTTTTTTCCTATAATTTTAAAATTCTTAAAGACATAAATTTTGGTATGAAAATATTTCACATCACTCGCTAAAAATCGCTCAAAATGAATAAATTGTCTTTAGTCATATAGTTTTGATTTTAACCAATGGCTTAATGATTACCAAAATTAATGCGAGAAGTGACATAAGGCTTTTGCTGAGTGATAATTATCATAAAGCATGAGCAATTGCTCAACTATACGATATTTTTTTCGAGTCAACTAAATTCTAATATTTTTCATTTCACCTTTAAAAATTCCCATTATATTTATGAAATTTACCCATTTATAGCAAATTCAATTCTATATTAACTTCTTAAAACAAAATTTAACAAAGTATTAAAAATTTTATCAACAAACACATATTTTCTTATAACTTTCAAATTTGAGTGATTTTTTTAAAAAATTTGGGTGAATATTAATAATGAACTACGCTGCATAAAATGTTCAAGTACAAAAGTATTTAATATTTGTTAGCTCTTCTCTTTTCCTAATTTTAAAATAGCAATTACTCCCTAAATTTAATATTACATAACATTTTATTTTGATTCTACACCTTACTCTCTTCTTATATATTCGATAAACCACTTAATTTCAATGTTTATTTCGCAATATATTTCACCGAGACATAGACTGTGCGGAGCTGGAATAAAAATAGAATTTTCAATATGCGAACTCTCCTACACATTCTGCTGTTAACAAGAAACAAAATCGCTCTACTTAAGTTACAATTATTTAAAAAATATCAGGATTAAATTTTTTTTCGTCAAAAATCATTAATTGAAAAAATGGAATAAAAATTTCGATGAAATTTGAACTGTTCTATTCAAATGTTTTGAATTTTAGTTTGAGTAATTCATGTTTTGCAGTAAAATTCCATATTTATGGGATGAAAATTTTAGATCAATAAAAATTTGAATAAGAAATAAAAACTCCAAAAAATTGAATTTCAAAAAATTTTGATTTAGATTAAAATTTTCAAAATTCCAAAGAATAAGAATACATATTGCAATTTTGGCTACTTTTATTCTGTTGTCCACCCTTGCCTTAAGTTTTCTGTTGGGGGAAGTAGCTTGAGTGTTCAAACCAGATTGCTGTTGGGGGAAATAGCTGAAATTCTCATTGTAATATGCTGTACTTAAGCTTTTCCAAATGAGAGTAGAACTTTTTAAATAATAATCAAGATAAATGAGAAATTTCAAATGAAAATTGTTTAGAATTTCCGGAAGAAGCCACCATCCAGGGAGCTATTTCATTTCAAAAACTTCCGAGGAAGAATATTGTTTGTTACATTTTAAATTTGAGGAAAACTTATTTGATACGTATAAACGATTCCATATTATTGAAGACAATATTTGAAGTAAATCAAAAATATTCTTAAAAATTTAAATAAAATTTTTAAAACTTTTCTATACAAAAAAAATGAAATTTTCATCTTAAATTCTTTATTATACATAATTTTTATTGAAAATATCACCTTGACTGTTTATGTGAAACTTTTATAAGATTTCCACATTATTACACCTGTAACTTGTATAACTTGTAACATTTTTTTGTTCAAAAATATTGTTTTATATACCTTAAAGGGAAAAATAAGTAAACATTTGAGAACATTTAAAAAAAAAAGGAATTGTGCGTAAAATAAAATTTACCTATAAAATTCTAAGGTATCTCCATAGATTTCCTTCGAAAAAACAACAAAAAACACACGGTGTGGAAGATGAAATTGTTTTTTTTTTTTTCATTTTTTCTGTTATTTTTTGGGAAAAAAAACCCTTAAAGAAAATATAAATAAATCAACATTTTACTTGATTTTACTTCATTTTTACTCTACAAATTTAAATCATCAGAATAGAAATGAAAATTTAATATTAAATTACTAAAAAAAAAAATTCGAGTCGCAAATTTTGGTAAATAATATGTTGAAATCTTATTCCAAATAAGTTAGTGACGCTATAAATTAAACAGAAATCTAAGCAGATTTTACTTCAAAGCACTTTCTTCAGGAAATTTGGAAGTTAAGCAATTAGTGCTGTTTTCTACATTTAGAATATGATTTTGTTTTGGACGAAACTAAATAGCTGATAGTAGACTATCTTTTCGGAAAAGCTTTGAAATTAGAAATGATCTTTTGTTGATATAGACATTCATGATACCAAAGCACTGATTTTTATCTATTAGTTGGCTTAATTCCACTTACTGTAGAGAGCCATAATCGGGATTGTTTTGAAAATTTTTTTGATAACCGCTTTTTTATATTTCGCTCCTAGATCACCACACAATACATTAGGGCAAATTAAAGATTAAAGTGCACCATTTTACCAAAATTCACAATCCATTATATTGTACGACTTCTAAATTATCCTATATATGAAAATTTTTATATATGTAGGAAACTCTGATTCCAATATTTCTCATAAATTTCTATTTAATTTTTTTATTATTCTCTATCACTGCTTGAATCAACACCTTCTCATACAAGCATTTTCTTTAATTCAATTCCGAATATCATCAAATCTGTTGAATTTAACTTTAATTGTACCTAACTTTCCCCTCAAGACAATTTAAAATTTAATTAATACATTGAAAACTTCTAAAAATCTTTCCTTCAACTCTTAATTTTCATGAAAAATTTTAAGAATTTAATATTTTTTTTTTTCATTTAAGAATTCGTAAAATATTCTCTTCTAGACTAAATTCATTTTTCAAAAAAAAAAAAAATATATCAGTTCTTTAGATCCGTTCTTTAATGCTATTAAATATTCCCGTTACATTTATTGCTCTATTTTATGAAATTCCACCTCCCTGTTGAAAATTGATAAAAATAAAGCGTAAAATAGAGAAAAAGTTTCAAAACAAAAAACATATAAGAAAGAGAAAAAAAAATATAAGGGAGATAAATATAAGAATAAAAACATTCTCAGATGAGAACATAACTGCACATTATTTTCAACTTATAACTGTTTTTGTTTTGCTATCGTTAAACAATTTTCCTATGTTTTTCTTTTATTATTTGCTTATCATTTTTTTTTTTGTTTATCCCTCTTCCGTTTTATTTCCGTTCAACTTTTCTTTCTTTATCCAGCTTTTTATTTTATGTTTGCTAAGTAAGTGTGAAATAAAGAGAAAAAAAACAAAACAAACATTAAACTAACAATAAGCAGAGACAACAGCATGAATGAATTAAGCTGAAGAATGAATACTACCTAGCTAATGAACAGTAGCGTAACAGTAAAATATTAAATCACCATATGGTGAATTATTTTTCTAATTTCAGTAAGATTTCAAAGAATTTTCCACATTTTCTGGCTAAATCGTAAGAGAAGAAAATCATATAATAAAATTGTAGAAATCTATTAGGTAACGGTGTTTTAAAAAAAATTACTTTGTATGAAAATTGTGTAAATCTCGATATGCATTTTCAGACGAAACTATAGGGGATAGAGGCTTCTTAAATAAATTTTTGAACAATCAAATAAGGAGATTGGCGACACTATTTAACATTATAAACGTTAAAAAACTACTTTATTAAGCTGGAAGCTTGCTCTCAAATTTTAGACTTTTCCTATACCAATACTTTGTTTTACAGCTTTTGATACTGAAATACACCCCTGATCGCTACTTTCAGTCCACAAATAGATCAAAATCGTAGATATCACTGAAGAAATTAGAAACTTATGTTTGTTTCTTTGTTTATTATACTTCTCTTTTGTTTTCATTGTGTCATCACACTTCTGTGATAAAAGCAGACTTAAAAATAACAAAAAGTGAAATAAAAATAAAAAAAGTTTTGTTTTTCTTTTTTATCTTATATTTGAAATCTTTGCAGAAACAGAAAAAAGGCAAAAAAAAATCGTGTGAAAATAACCGAATTGTATGAAAATGAAAAAGAGATTGATTTTTTTTTCTGCTTTTATCGTATTATTCTTATACTTTGTTTGAAAAACAGTTATTTATTGTACTTTAAAGAAATGAAGAATATATAAGTAAGTATGAAATCAAAAATGCAAAATAAGTGAAAAAACCAAAATGTTGAAGAGATTTAAAAAGATATAGAAAAAAGAGAACAAAATAATAAAAAATTTCATTTCTCTTCGATTCGAAGAGGCGATAGTGTTATTTAATGGTGGAAAATTGAATAAAAACTCAAATAAAAACGAAAACAAGCACATTAAAATAAAGTCAATATGAATTTTTTTTAACCAAAATATACAACTATTATAGTGAAAATAATGTTATTGTTGAAATTTAAATAAAATGTGGTAACAATATTGTAACAGTGATTTTCCTTTTGTTTTGAATTGCAAATACATACACGAAAAGAAATGGTAAAAAAAATTGAATAAAAAATATTTTTATTTTCGGAATTCAATCAATATAGAAATTCAAATTTAAAATATTCCGATTCAAATTATAATTAAACACATAGTTTAAAACAGAAGAATATTGAATTTCATATATGAAAACAAAACAATTAAATTTTTTATGTGTAAGGTTATTGCCTTCTATGTTGAATCTGTGGCAACACTACAATAAATCATAATGAAAAAATTAGATATACGTATGAAAACATTTTTATTTATAAGTGTTTTTACTCTTATTTTCATATTTAATGGCAACAATTATGAAAATTGTAATACAAGGAAATTTTTCATAACAGCAACGATTATTAGTGATAACGGAAACGTAAACAATGATGAAAATGATGGTAAGTTTTATTTTTATAATATTTATAATATTTAATTGTAAAAAATGTGCTAAATGCCTATTTTTGAACATTATGTTAAGTTTTTATTAAGTTACGATTAAAATTAAAACTTCAACACCTTATGGAAAATTGAAAAACTGTTATTAAAATAAAAATTGTAGAATTTCTAAAAGGCAACTTATTCCCGCAAACAATTATAAAGAAGCGGAAACAGTCTCCATTAAACACAACGAGAGCTCTGGATCCATTTTCAAGTAAATAAAGCTCTACAAACTGAGCCAGGAATTACATATTTGGGGATGTAATACACCATAAGAATAGTCTTCTATATTTGTCTCAGTATGTGGCCGAAAGATTTCCTTCTTAATAAATCTGTTGGACACAATTTTTCAAAATAGATAGACAAACTATATAGAGCTTTGAGAATATATAAGACCTACACTTTGGCATTAAATGTATTATTTGCATATTGTTCCATAATATCCAGCTTGTTTAAATTAAAAAAATTACCCTCTTATTATGTTACCTTTAAAATTTTATACCGAGTAAAGGTGGACAATGGAAATATGAAAACTTTTATCACATGATATATAAAGGCCGGCCTGTGAAAAATAGCATTGTTTTCCAATTTTTTAAATATTTTTTGTTATTTTTGTTACCAGTATCGTATCAAAAATCAATTGTGAATTTTCTAAATAAATATTTTAAAGCACTGTTTGTATTTATTTATCTTTTTGCAGATAATTTAATTTTTATTACAATTTTAAATAGATAATATTATCCTTTGGGAGAATTATTTTTGCGCCCCCAAACATTATAAATACACTAATAAAACAATGTAATAAAAAATCTATACTCTATATACACCAAATAAGTATTCAAAAACCATTAATAACCATTATCTATTATAGCTTTATGATTTAATTTAAAATATTTTAATATGAGAATGTAAGCGTGCAACGGCTTTACGCCAAAATATTTCACATATCAATGACTACATTTAAATAACTCATAATAGAACCCATTATAATTTCACGAGGAAGTAAATTATATTTTAGTATTAATAAAAAAATAAAATAGAGAAATTATTTCCTATTACAATTTCGTTAACATGATTATAGATTAAAGAATACTATAAAATATTTAAACTGTTATAAAATATTATTGATATAATATAAAAATGGTCATGTTGAAAATTGTACAAACTCAAAAGCAGAATATTGCAGAATTAAAAAAATATTATGAAAATTAATTCTCTTTAATCCTAATTAAATTTTATAACGAAATTTTATTTTAAAATACTCTTTACATTACACGTTATTATGTAGTACAATACACACTCAATTATGTAATACACATATATTAATAATTATGTAGCATATTTTTAATAACCGTAATGTAAGTAGATATAGTATTTAGGATATTATTTTTAACAGAATATAATATATTATAGGTATAAGTTGTATGTTTATTATTCCATTATAATTAAATATTTAAAAAATATTAAATATAATACGAATATTATTAGTGGAATCTACGGGGTACCTTTTTCTACATAATTTTGATTTTAGTCTCTTCTTTCTTTTCTTCTTTTTTATTTACAAGTCTTGTAAATTCAGAATTTTCTGTCGATTCTTCCAAATAATACCTCCGAGATATGTTGAAATAGAAATAGCTTTAGCTGGTTCTATCTTAACTTCTTTACTTAGGTTTTTCGCTTAAGTTATTAAAGAGGTGAGATAGTTAAACTCCATCACTTAATCGATACTCTTATTGCTCACAGTATGTTTGATTCTAAGGAAATATTTGGATATCGTCATTGATTGTGTTTTACTAGTTGACATAATCATGTTGAACACAGAGGCATCTTTTTAAAACGAGTACGCGTGTCGTTGCGGATCATCTTTGTTGTCTGATGCCTGTACTGCGTCATCGGCATAGCAGATCACTTTCAGTTTGAGATCACTAATTTTATAGCCACATCCCGCTACATTCATAGTGTTTATAATATGATGCATAACAATGTTAAATAATATTGGACTAATAATAACTACAGCCGCTATATTTGAATTAATTTAATGTGATGTGGTTGAATATTTTTCAACCGCTTGTCTCAGAATAAATATTGCAGCAGTTAGGGACCTCTTAATTCTAAAGTCCTGTCGTTTTTATACTAGACCTGTATGTGCAATTTTATAAGGAACTATTTTTGTAAATAATTTCTGCATGCTCTATAAAATGATTCTCCTATAGTTTTGCAGTATACTTTTGTCACCTTTTTAAATATAGGGATAGAGATACTGCTCTTTCATCAAGTTGTTCTCCGTTATTGTTATTTAGTTGTTATATTGAAGCCGGATGTTTTCTTTTTACCAGATTGGCCAATCTTGCGATCATTCTGCCAAGTCTTATGCAGGTTCTTTGTATCCCTTCCAGCGACTTCAGCTGATGTAATTATGTTACTGAAGTTGGCATACGTCTATTTAGGATTGTACTTATTTTTCAGTTGAAACGGAATACGTAATACATGCGTTTTAATAAAATTTTAGTAAATGCTAGTGGTAAATCAAGCGTACTATATGAACACTATGGCATTTACAGGAACTTCATTAAAAATCAAATAGTGTGTATATTCCTTGTTAAGCCAGTTAGTTATATGCAGACTGAAATGTAAGGATAACATTTTTGTATGTACAATATTGAAATATTGAACGGCATAAAATTTTTGTATTAATTTTTGATATTAACGTATGTACGTACATACATACATATATAATCAATGATTTATGTACCTACACTAAATTTAAATATTTGCAATTTAGCACTTTTTTTTTAAATTATGTATTTTTTTTTTTTCAACTATGTTTTTACATAATTATTTATTTTTATTTATCCCTGTTTTATATGCTAATTTGAACATCGAATTAATTGAGTGGAAAAAATAAATGTTTATCTTTTTTAATATGAAATTTTATAGTTTTTTGTTACTTTTCTTTTTTTTTTTTGAATAAGCTTTTAAAATATAGTAATTACTCAATAAAAAACAAAAAAAAACAAAATAATAACTTGTTTTAATATCCTAATATTTTTTGATATACCGATAACTATAATTAATTATAATTTATATTTGTAAAGTCAAACAACAAATAAATTAACTTTTCATCGATAATTTAGTGTGCATAAGAACAAAAAATATTAGATTTTGTCATTAAAAAATGTGACTTTATAAAAATTGAACAAAATCGATTAGTATTTGACAAAGGTCATTATCAAAATTATTTAAATTTTACCCACTAGAGTTTAATCCCAAATTTAAAGGTCTTTAATAAGATTATTGTTATTTAGCTTCTCTATTGCATAAAATTGTTGTACTTCATCCTTTTTTAATCACAGATATCATCCAAAATATTCTAAAAAATTAAAAAAAAAGAACAAATTATAATAAATTACGTTTTTCTATAGGCAAAATATACATACATATATGAAATTATTGTCTTTTATTGAAATTTGAACTTAATAAAAATTTTTCCTTGTATTGTTTTTAATTTTGCCTTTTATTGGACTGAACAGTTAACAAGACGTGTGTTAACCTATTTAAATATATACCTTACTGTCGCATCTTATACTGTTACTGTTCATAATAAAATTCATCTTTGAATTGAATGCAATTAAATGTTCTGATAAATAATCTGGTCCAGTTGTAACTATAGAATATACACGGATTTATTTTTAAAATTTTTCAAGTACCGTAGTTCGATATATGCATGATACATACCTACATATTGCTATATTTAATTTATTTTTATAAGATATTTAGTAAAAAGTGTCACATAACCAATTAATTGAAAATTGTGCAATGCACCCACAATCGTTTTTAACCATTGAATTATTAGTTTTTTTTTTTCATACTCGAATAATCACATGTGCCAATACCTATGATATATGTGCATGTTTATATGCATTTCCTTTGCTTTCTTTATTTAATCGTTTAAAATAATAAGTGGTTTTTTAACATTATTTTACATTTATAGTAATAAAATTCAAAAATTTATGTTTCACTACCCCATTCGGATATTTCTTTGTCTTAATCACGAGTGTTATTTTTTTATTAATGGAATGTGTTGATCTCCAACTGTTTTTATTTCCTCTTCGGTTTTTATATAAAAAATTTAATTCTTCTATGTATCATTGTAGATTGTACATTGTCGCATATGCACCGCTAATCATGAAGCGAATCTGTTGTGACTTTAAACCATTTATTACTTCTAACGCACTGTTTCAAAATCCATCCATCTGATAAATTCGAGTAGTACTTTGGAATTCAGGTTGGGTTCAATAATGTCTCACAACTCCGTTTTTGCTTAAACGTAACTGTCTAGACTTCTTTCTTCTGTAAATCAATATCACCATAAGTATCTTCAGTTCCCTCGTAAAATTTGCAAATGCCAACGCTTTCCAATTTCCTCAGACTACCTCTATGTAATCCAAATTGCCCTGAAACATATTCGATTTTTTAGTTTGTTTTTTAATTGATTACCATGAGAATGTAAAATCATTTTAAATGTCATAAGATAACGAAATTTAAAAAAACAAAAAAATAAGGATATTACATTAATATAAAAAAAAACAAATGAAAATCCTGTACAAAATATTTTGATTGGAAATTTGATTTATGTATATACATACATATTATTTATGTACGTACATTATACACAACAAATGCACTTCTGCATGTATTTTGTTCCTCATATTTATGCAAATACGGAACCATTTATAGTTTGTACTGCATATATGGTACTTCATCTACCCACGTATATGCTTACAATATAAAAAAGTAATTCACTTACATATAAAAAACATCTAAATGAAAAGCAAATTCATGCATTCATTGGGAGGGTTTTCAATATCCGAAGGGTTCAAAGAGATCGAAAAATTACAGTACAATGTAATATAAAGATTTTATTTTTTTTTTGGTTCCTTATACATATATTTGTTTTACATCAACATCAAAAACCAACGCTTTTACTCTATTTATATGACCAATTGGAATTTTTAAAAAGACAAATAAACAAAAATTTAAAATAACAAATAAACTTTTTAGTTTCGTTTATATGCCCCAATATATTTTAATTAAAAACAAAAAAAAACTATTTTGAGATTATAGAGATAGGTACTGGAAACAAATCTAATACGAACAGCACATAACCGATCGTATTGTTAGTGTTAAATCAGATTATGTAAATCTTCTTTTAAATTGTATAAAAGCTAGAAAATCTTTAAGTTAATGTACTTACCTACCTATAAAGACATTAATTTCGCTCATAATGGATCATTTTCAATAATCCGATAATTTAGTTCAAAACTTGAATTAAAATATTAAATTTCAACAAATCCATTAATCAGTTCCTTAACAAAAGTTTTGTTTCCGAGCCTTGATGCTTCCGAACTTACTCATTGTTTTTTAAACAGAATTCAAATATCAAGATGAATTTAAACTCGGCCTATAGTAAAAACCCGTCACTTCCAAAACACAGTATAAAAAGTTTTAATATAATTTAGTTTTGAAAGTCTTCTCCTTCCTGAAACCTGATATACGTATCACGAAAGACAAAAGTTAATAAAACCTTCACATCACCAAAATATATCCAATACGAATTACCATCAAAAATTGTTGAGTCGAACTTTGAATACAGGAGTCGAGACTGGCAGACGGAAATTTTTCCGCTGAAAACTCGACATGCAAAATTTGGTGCTATTATATGACCTCTCTTATTATAAAACGACGTGCTAGGTAACATTAAAAATATCAAAAAACAAAGCGGTGTTAAAAATTTTTTTACATTGAATTGAATTTCATTGATGTTATTGGCGGCAATTGCAAATATTACAGTTATTCATTTGTATTTTGTTTTATAAAATATAAAAAATATGTTATATACAAATATTTATTTACATACTTACATACATTCATATTCAATTACACTTTGTGTGAAATAAAAAAGTGGTAGATTTTGTTTCTTGCTCCTCAATTTTAAAATTCACTTGTTTATTTAAAGCTTTGCTTCACATTGTACCTATTTTTCATATTATCTAACGATTAATTTCGTCTGCACAATATAATAAAAAACACTAAAAAAGATAAAATGGGTAATGAAAGTTTTTATTCTAAAAGAATATGAAATATAAATATGAAATTGAAATATAGAATTAATTGAAATAATGTTGCCAAACTTTATTTGAAAAGCACGAAAGAAGTTTTAACAAAAAAGCTTTTCGTCTAAAAATATTTAAATTTTAAAAGGAAAAACTATTGATTTATCCGATAGTGGTAAATGCGATAGTAGATAGTGATATTCATTCATTTGTTTGAAGAACATTCATTCGATAGTAAACCTTTTAAAAAATTATTGAAGCAGACGCGCATACGCACAATACAAATTTCACAGGTTATATAAAGAGCATAAAGAACGAAGGGATCAAAATTGCCTCCATAATGACTCTTTTAAAAACTTTACTAACAAAGAATGTTTTCACTTTTTAACTCAGAGGAGATTCAGATTTGTCAAAAAAAGAAATTAATTTTGAATGAAAAAATTTATTGTGCACCATTTATTTTCCATCATTTATTTGATGTATATCGTAGAGAGCTCCATATTATTATTATAAACTCAAACCAATTATTACAAATTAGTCTTGTTTTATAAAAAGAGTTGTGAATCTTTTAAAATAAATATCACTATCATCACGTATCAGTCAGACTATGTGACACTGTAAGCTCTATTACCCTAAACATTATTTCTTCAGCATTCAATAATTGCTCTATTAACAGTATTTATTACAATTATGCTGTCAACATTATCCATTACAATGTTACTCACTTTCGATTTTATTAAAAGGCTTTATATGCATGGGATTGAAAAACTAAATACATAATATGTCCCTATTTACAGAACAGTTATAAAATTAATACTTACAATATCTACATTATGTTGTATTTGCATATAAAAAAGGAATGAATTTTGAAATTTATTTGAAATTATTGTTAAATCAAATGTTACAAAAATATCAATAAAAAAATTTAAATATTATTTTAGATAAACATTTTATACAATGTAAATATTTAAAAAAAAAGTAGCGTTTGCAAATCAGATAAAGAACAAATACAACGCGAATGTAAACATATTATGTATGTGTAATTTATAAGAAACTTTTTGTATTTTATATGTGCGAATGATCAAATGTGTACTGTTATATTTGACAATTTGCAAAAACATTTTAAAAAATAATACAATAAAATGAAAAACAAAATTGCAAATTCTGATTTTGCAAACTACGACGCAATAGATTTTTACAATAGGCTTCCCCTCTTTACTCATTTAGTTGTATAGCAAAGTTTTTAAATATGTCATATGGATTTTAATGTAAATTTACCTTAATTTATTAGAAAATTTTTAAAGAATATGCCCTTTTTCTTAACACCAAAAATTAAATGTAAGAAAAATAATAGATATGTATTTAAAATGCTTAACGAGAAAAATTCTACTGCCTACAGCCAAAAGATGCCACATTTATCTGTCAAATAAATTTTTACTTACATTAAGCATTTTCGTCCAATGTTTGTTTTTAACTTCAGAGAGCGTTAAGCGCTCCAAGCTAAAAACTTTATTTCTTTTTACTATCAGAGAATTTTTCACACTTTACATACTGGAGAACAATTTTTTAGAATTTGCTTATTATTTTGGAAGTTCAAATTTCAAAAATAATTAAATGTCAGAATAAGCTCCACCATGTTTGTTTTTAAAATCTGATCATATAAGAATATTTTTTTATCTGATCAGAGCGATCTCTGACAACTCTGAATCTGATCAGATGATGGACAAAAACTTCCATTACAAAACTTAAGGTGAATCCATGGTTCGTCGTTCAGCCGCAAGCTGATTTATATTATGTGAAAATTTGAAATTTTGAAATTCTCTTTATATTAAGTATATTTTTTTTTTCTCTCTCTCAAAAATTTAACTTCTTCAACTTTAGTGCGGAGGTTTTTTCTAATCGTCACAAATATGAATTTTCACGGAATTTATAAAATTAAAAAGAATATTTATTTAAATCATTCTTGCCTGTAAAATTTTCCATTCAAATAATTAATATGGTACCTTAACAAGATTCTGAACGGTTCATTTAAAGATAGTATTATATCGACTTTTAAAATTTCGATAGTTTCGTTGTTTGACAGTTATACATAGTATCGATATTGCCATCGATATTTCTCCCTCTCTAAATTAAACTTCAACCAAAAAAGTTATTATAGTGAAAATAGCTTAACTTTTCGTGTTTCTAATTGGAAAACTTAAATTTTTAATTTAAAATACTTTTGAAATTCTTTTCAGAACCCAAATACATCGAAGGAGAATATGAAAAATCATCTGAAAAATATGATGAATTTTTAGAGGATATTAGAGGTGATGGCAATTTTTTTGTAAATAGCCCAATACCAGACAAAGGTAAGTAAGCATGCACATACTTATACACAAAATAAAATATTTTGTAGAACTACTTACATACGCACATACATATTTAAATTTATATTATTTCATTCAACTAAAATTTTATTTTTTAGATTTACCAAAATTTGGTGAACCATTACAAAATGTAACTATACCAATTGGTCGTGATGCAATTTTACAATGTATAGTCGATAATTTACAGACATATAAGGTAAATAATTTTTCAATATAATTCACTTAAAATCTGTATAATTATTTATATTAGCCAATATTTAAACAAAAATCTATTCTTTCCGAATCAATATTTATAATCTAATCAATAAAATATTGAAATATATAGAAATTCAATACAAATTATATGTAATTTTGCGAAAATATTTCAATTTTACAAAAATTAAAACTACGGTAAATTCCTGCCCAAAAACACATTTCAAATTCATTTCTATGAATTCTATGCAAATGCAAACTTTGGAAATTTCAATATACAGAACACAAATTATAACCTCAAAAAAAAAAAAACAAGAATAAAGTGAATAAAATAAACATTTTGAACTAATTTTTTTTTTGGAAATTTCACAGTTTATATTTCGTAATTTTGTACTTTTGCATAATTTGAAAATAAGCCTACTAACTATTGATTGACATGTGAAGGACCGTATATAACTATACATACATACATATTTTGTTAGAAAAGCCACAATAAAACTGATTTTATTCAACAAAAAAAAAAGAAAAACAGAAATACCAAATGAATAAAACAAATTCCTAAAGAGCGAAAAATACGTTGAAACCGGATTAAGCATGTTAACTAACCATTAAGGATTCTAGCTTTTTATTTTTCAATTTGAAATAGGAAAATCAAAAAACTAGACGTGCTATAAATAACTAAATTAATTCGTTTCTTTTTACAATTTTTTCCGTTTTGAAATTAACATTTCGCACTTCAAGTTGCAGGAGGTAATTATTTTTGATATAAAAATGTACAAGGTGTACAAACTAAATTCTGCGTAAATATGTCGAACAATTTCAATCTAAATCCTACGGATAATTATTAATATTTTCAAATTTTAAAGAATAGGTGGAAAATTTTTGAGATCTGCGATTTTTGTTAAAATAAAATACAGAGCTTTACAAAAATGATTAATAAATGGCTAGTAAAACTATACACATTGACTAAATTTAATGTAGCATGTATCCGTTTTTCAAATGAAGAATCAAATTTTTTAATATTCTCTATATAGTATTATGGTTTTTGTAAAATCTAGGCTATCAGAATTTTAAAAATTAGCCTTAAAATTTAATTTAATATCCAATAAAGTTAACATAAAGGATTACTTTTCTACTAAACAAACTTTTTAGTTTTGTAAATTTTTCTAAAAAAAAATCTATATAAATAAAGTTAAATAAAGTGAGCGCAGATAACTAAAGTATCAAACTTTAATATATTTTTTCTTTTATTTTTTGTATTTCCTCGTAAATTTAGATTGCGTGGTTGCGAGTCGATACACAAACAATTTTAACAATTCAAACTCACGTAATTACAAAAAATCATCGAATGAGCATAACCCATAGTGAAAAACGTGCTTGGATATTAAAAATTCGTGATGTTAAAGAATCAGATAAAGGATGGTACATGTGTCAAATAAATACTGATCCAATGAAAAATCAAGTTGGGTATTTAGATGTTGTAGGTAAGTTAATTTTTAATAGAATTGTAGTGGATATTATTGCTTAATCGTCATGTCATGAGTAGTACATTGATATTATTTCATCTTCCTCTCAGAGGATAATTTTTTGTTAAATTTTTATCCGATGAATATTTTGAATAAATATTTTTTGATATAAAGCAATTATACAGTCTGCCATGCAAAATTTTTAAAAGTCCTGTATTAGTAGCATTTATATCTGACTTTTAAATACATTCATGTAGATATAGAATCCATTTGCAAGAAGGTTTAACTAAAGAAGACGTAATAGATCTCGTACTTAGTCTTAGATCCCTTCATTATTAGTGTTAAATACTTTAGCACCCAATATAAGCAGAATTATGCAAGGAACCTTATTTTTATTCCTATTTTGTTTTTGAAAGGACGTGGCAAAAATAATGATAGCGTACTGAGAAATTTTGTTTTTTAAAAGTGAGAATTTCTTATTCAATTTTTAGTATGTAAAATTTTTCCTAAAACCAACGAAGAATTGCAATGTATGTAATTACTTAATTATAGATTTATTATAAGTTTTATCATTAAAGTCCTGTCCTTTATTGTTTGTAAGTTCATAGGTCGGCATCGTTTGAACCCAATTATAAAAAAATAAAAAATAAACAAATTTTTTAACCTTTTAGACAAATGACCTAATTTACAATGAAAAAAGATTCTTCAATTACTTAGTTTTTATATAACAATTACTATAATAGACTTGTTAGAATCTTCAGAAGACTTTTAAATTTTTGCTTTTTTTTAATACAAAATTGGGCACACAAACAATTCCTTTGATAAGAAAAACTATTTAAAATTTTGTTCTCATCCCCAATCGCTCACCTTACTATAATTAACTGCCTAGTATTGCCTACTTTTATACTAATAACCTAAATTTACAGACATATACACCATGTATAACTGCATATACATATAAGAAATAAATATTATAATTTCCTTTGGATGGTATTCCCATTTTACTCCTTTATTTTACTCAATTCACATAATACCTGAACAATAACAATGAGCAGAAAAGTTTATATATTATTTTTACCAGTCCTTTTAATTTTCTTCTTTCCGCAAGAACATTTTCAAACATTATAATTGTATATAAGCCAGTTTAAATACATTCATATAAATGAGTGTTTGTATGTATGAATGGCATCATGAAGAAAATTATATTGTATTTCCCTAAGAATATGCTTCTTTTCTTGTATTATGAAAGTAGAAATAAAATAATTGCAAAATTAAAATCATGTTTTGGGAACCATATCATATTATTGTCGTTAGTGACCTTTTAATAATAAAGTTTTTTAGATAGTTTTATTCCCCCATATCTACTTTTATATTTACTTCATCTTATGAATATGAAATTCTATATATGAATTGAAAAATTTTTAATAAAAGCACTTCAAAGATTTTAAAAATTTAATATAAAATTCATATAGAAATAAAATTAAGTTCTAATTATCAAAGTGAAATTTTGTTTTAAGCTCTATTGGGGATCTCTGAACGTGTAAATTCAAAATTGGTTAGAATATTTTATAAACATATTATAATATTTTCTAAATATCTACATAATTTTAGTACATATTGGAATCTTCGATGACTGGTATGAAAAACTATATGAGCCAGAAATCAAATTCGTTATTGAACAGTATGAATCGGCAGCTGATTTTGAAAATATACTTGAATTAATTCGGTAACAAGTGTGGTGTCTATTCAGATGTGATTCAAATGCGAGATCAATTCATGATGATATTATATAAGGAACTGTCGTTCAGAATTCTTTTATAGACTCTTAGAAAATTATCCTTTATTTTTGTTTGTGAAGCACATAATTAAAAATCTGCAAATACATTGTTATTGAATTATTTGTATTGTTCTTACCATTACCATTTTTTAAATTTATTATTTCTATTTTTATTAAATAACTAACCTATTGAATGCATTCTATATCCATAGGTTTAAATCAGCGTTACACAAGAAAATAGAACTAAAAATAGGCATATTTTATTTTCCCTCATCATATACGACTATCAAACTTTTAAAAAATATAAAGAGGAAAACTTTTAAGCATAATTAAGGGCATATTCTCTTTTGTCCTTTTTTAAAACGGTTCACTTAAAAAATTAAATGAAATACCCGGATCACGTAAACACAATAATTAATAGAATTTTCCTTTCTTTCAATATATTCTAAGTACGTTCATGTTTTATAGGAATTATTGTCCTCACTTTTTATGGCAGTGTCTTTATTTATAACTAAAAATAGTTTTAATAATTCTAATTAGAAAGAAAAATCTAAATAAATAAAAAGTAGAGCAATGAACGAAGACTTTTGAACCGTACGTATTTATTAAATTCAAATTAATTTATCTATATATATGTAAATAAAATTTAATTTAAATTCTATTGTTTTAAGGAGAATTTTAATAACGTGATTCAAATCGTGAAGGTATTAAAAGAATGTATTAGGTGATGGGTAAATGAAATGATTGAGTAATATTAAGATGATAAAGAAATTGAGGAGTTACTTTTGCAAAGCTCTCTCAAATTAGATGTGTGATGCTAAAATCGAAGTGAAAACAAGGACTCAGACGGTTGAAGAAATATTAAAGCAATAATCACAAAAGCAAATGAACGGCAATATTCGTACTCGACCTAGATATTTGTTCTGAAAGTAAACATGGTGAGGTGAGGTAAACTAAAGCTTCATATAACATTTTTTTTTAGGGCATGCACGTTTTCTGCTTATCTGAACAAGAATCAAGATTACAGAATTGAAGGACTATCGTTGAAAAAAAAAAGACACGGTATTCCATACTTTGTTTGAGAGCAGCATTTCCTAAGCGAAACTGAAATATTTGGGGACACTCTCAAAATATTGTTAGAGTAAAGTTATAGTGAACAAGGGCAAATTGAATATCATAGCAAAATGTGTAAATAGAAATACTGATTCGCGGGAGAAGGAGACTTAAAACCTCAAATGATCTAGAAAAAATAGTAGCAGTAAATTCAAGATAAGAACATAAATTAAAACGAGAGAACGGGCTCGACCTAAAAATTTTTAAATACAACACAGAAATTTTGAATACAAAAAAGCGAGTGCATTATGTATTATGCCAATTTAAATTATTTATAGCCTTATAAAAATATTTTTTTAAGTAGGTTTTTGTAAGAGCCCATTTTTTTCACGTCTATTTAAATATTTCCATAAATCTCTTCTGTAAGTCATCCTAAAAAAATGTTTGTATATCATGTATCCATAATTGTATACCATTGATATCAGAAAATTTCAAAGCAAAGTTTTGTTTTCCAAATTAAAACACTACAATCCTTACAAGCTTACAAATCACCCTATATTTAAGTTGACCTATATCAATTTTAAGTAAGTGCGCACGGTTTTTTCAAATACGGTCAGGCAACTAAAGATAATAAAGTAAAATCTAAATTCAATATAAATGTAAACGGAATTTATGAATATATATATTTTTTTACGAATGCTTTAGTTTAAACAAACATATTAAATATTTAAAATAAAAACAAAAAAAAGCGCAAAACAAAAACACTATCTA
The DNA here is from genome assembly GCF_029603195.1 of Condylostylus longicornis. Classification (NCBI taxonomy): domain Eukaryota; kingdom Metazoa; phylum Arthropoda; class Insecta; order Diptera; family Dolichopodidae; genus Condylostylus; species Condylostylus longicornis. The sequence goes on from NW_026577974.1 coordinate 2,398,442, forward strand.
ATTTTGCAATTAATTTTCATAACTTACTGTTCAGTTATTAGTTCCGACATTTTAATTTCCTTTAACCTGTTAATTTGATAAAATATATATTTTTCAAAAGATTTTAATTTAATTAAAATTATTATATAATTACAATTAATGATCTACAATATTAAAATAATTTAGTATGTCTAGTATAATAATGAAACTGTGTCAACATTGATTATCAATATAATATTATAGAGCACGAATTAAATTAATAGATTTGATGAAATTATTCAATGAATTAATTTTAATAGAACTATTTATTTATTTGTTACATAATTAGCTTTTCTATATCAAAACTATAAATAAAATTATATTTCAAATCATTTACTTAAAAAATTCATCATGAAATGAATAAAAAAATTCATGCATATAATTAAAAATCGTAATAATTATGAAATGAAAATAAATTTTTCGGGGATTTTATTCATTAATATTGTTATTTAAAGAGAGAAATTTTAATCATCGAATTAAATAGTTAACCATCTTACATATTTATCATGTTTTTAGTAATATAACTTATCCTTTACTGTAAGGTTTAGATAATAAATGATACGAAATCACCAGATTTTGTCAAATTTTGAAAATCGTCGTCACATAAAATATTCAAAAAAGCTGTTATAAAAAATCTAATTGGGAGGAATTTTAGTAAGCTTTAGTTCGAGTTAAATATAATTTAAAAATCTCTTAACGCAATGGTGTCATTCCGTAGAATGATTCCAGCAACGCGCAGTGTTCATAAAAAATGTTCATAAAAAATCACTCACTAATTATAAAGATACAAGTAATATGGAGCCATTTATTTTTTTCGCAACTAAAAAAATTTATTAACACTTTGCTAATTAAGTTTACGCTATTGCATAAAGATTAATATTGAACTTCAAGCATTAAATGTTAAAAGTAAATTAGTTCATTTGAATGTGAAAGGTATTGCGTCAATATGAAATATGTATTGCATAATAAAATCAAATTGCTTCTGTGATTTACTTCCAAAAATATGATTCCGGATTAAGGATAAAAGTCACCCAGTGGGAATTTATTTTGTTTTTTCTGTTTTTTTTTTTTTTTTTTTGCTTTCTTTTTAAAATTATTTCTCAACGATAAGCTTCCGCAATATTCATGAACTGCAATCATAATTTTGATCTTATTTCCTTTTACTGTTTTATAATCTTTATTTGCATTTAATTAACCCATCATTACAAGCATAAATACATACATATATGCGTAAATTTTATATATGTACCTATTAATACTTTAACTATATATCTATTCTTAATTTCACAGTTCCTCCAGATATTCTCGATTATCCAAGTAGTTCAGATATGGTTATACGTGAAGGTAGTAATGTTACTTTAAAATGTGCAGCAACTGGTTCTCCTTTACCAACGATAACATGGCGTAGAGAAGATGGTAGTACAATACCATTAAGTGAATCAGATGGCATTAAAAATGGTGAGCACACATATTTATACTTAATATACAAATGTATGCATGTTATGTAGAAAATTCAAAGTTGAAATGAATATTTTATGTACGTTTCTGGTAAAGCAGTTTTTTTTTTCAAATAAAATGAATGAATATTGAAGATTAAAATAATAAAATGAATATTTGGTGTACGAAAGAAAATTAGTTTTCCATATAATTAAATGCATACACATATGTATATATATATATATGTTATATATTATAATGTTGATATAGTTTAGTATATGCAAATTTATTATGTAAATCAATGAAATCCATTAGCTTCTTTTATTAATTTGTAGGTGTGCATTTTAATTGGAAATTATATAGGTATATGAATCCATTCTAATATATTAGCTAATCAAAGTCCATTTAAGATCATTATCTTTCCTAGAAAAATTAACAATTTATGGTTATGAAATTAAATCAATATTGTGATTACAATTAAAACGGAAGATACAAATAAAATTCTTGTTATTCGAAATTTGAAATCTTGGAACGCAATTCGTATGGAAAATGATGCAAACTTGAAAATATGTCTGGCTGGAGCACAATTTGTATAGGAAATCATTTAAATATGGAAATAAGTTTTTCTGGAACCAAATTTTTAAAGGAAATCTTAAAAATATATCTATTTGGAATATCACTTTTATTGAAAATTGTTGGATATGTCACTCCGGAACGAAATTTGTATGCGAAATAATTAAAATTTCAAAATTTTAATACATAATATGCCAATATGAAAAATCAATCAATTACAAGTTTAACATATGGACAATTTAGTTATTCACAAGTTATTCATTTTATGCCAATACCAGCCGGAAGTTTAAAATGCTATGTACTAATTCGTTTATTCAATAAATTCGAAAAAACTAAATTAAATTTCTTCCAGTCTAAAATTCCAATTACCCCAAACACTGTACGGAAATTTAAATCAGCATGTTTCTCAAACCAATAGAGAGTAATGTCAGCCAAAACATTTATTCAATTGTAAAATATTAACTACAGGCAGGCACAATGTATCCCAAAATATGAATCTATATGAAAAAATCATTGGAAATTTAAATATGAACCATTTAGTTTTTAAACGTTTAAAAATTATTTATAAAATGCATTTTCCAATAATGGTGTTGAATATTAATTTCGAATTTCTTTAACAGCAAAATTGTGTAATGGTAACTGTATAGCAACCATGTCTTACTCTTTTTCAATGTAACCAATTTCTTGACATTAAAATTAAATATTAAATGTAATTGAATATTCATTTTTTAAAATTTACTTTTGAATGATTTTTTTGATTATTTGAATAATTTTACTTGTTCTAAATGCCTTTTATGCAATTTTATTGTAATATTGACTAACTATGTAACATTTATTCTGTGTTTTTTTTTATTATTATTTTAATTTATTTTAATTTACCGAATTCATAATGAATTGAAAATGATAAAATGACTTTTAATAAATTTTTTTTTTGTCGGCAATAGCAAGTTTGCATTATATTTTAAGTAAATAATTCTATAACTATAATTAGAATTTAAATAATACTGAAATTGTATTTTACAACAATCTAAAATGAAATTGTATTTTTGTATATTTTAAATAATGTATAACAATGGGGGGATGCACATACACACACAACTGTACAATATATAGTTAATAGTTATAATGGTTCAACATTGGTTATTGCAAAAGTGAATCGATTGAATATGGGAGCATATCTATGTATAGCCACAAATGGTGTACCACCAAGTGTTAGCAAAAGGATAATGCTAATTGTTCATTGTAAGCATAAATATTTTAAGTATATATATATGAATATATTATGATAAACATAGTATTATATTTTATATTTCAAAGCGTATAACAAAATATTTTATTACCAAATATGATTTATAATTGTTTATGAATATTAAATTTCAATAAAATGAAGAAATATTGAAATGAAATTCTAATTACGATAATCGTCTTGTACTATTTTCTTTAATATTCAAACAACTTAAGAGTTGGAATTTTGAATGAAGTCTATAGTTTACATGTACTTATTTTATATTTTTTTCGAATTATTAAAACAAGTCGTTCAATGAGTCTAAAATTGTTGTAATATTTTAATAGCAAATTAATACAGAATCGTTTCCTTTCATTTTGCTGAACTACTTTTTAATGAAAATGAATTGTTATGATATTTATGAACCTGATTTATTCAGCGTGATCACGGCCCCAGTTCTCTTTGATTTCAGACTAAATTGGTTTACTAAACTTTTATTATAATTATTTTAAGTTTTTAAAAATTGAAGCATTTACATACCGACGATGTATACCTTGTATGTAAATCAACCTGTAATAACAATGTCGCATTCAATACGAGGAAAATATAACTCTCAAAGTTTAATAGGATTTAATGTTGTCTGCATATTCGGCAGTTGAATAATAAGTACCTACAAAAAAATGAAGATGAAAATAAAATCATCATTAAAAAATTGCATTATATTAAAAGGATCTGTCGAAAATAAAATAAAGCTATAATTAGTCGAAAAGATTTTTTAAATTACCAAAATAGTAACCGAAAAGACTCATTTAATTTTAATGATTTTTTTTCCGTTCTTTTTCCTTAACAATATCAATACTCAATAATAAAGATACTAATTATATTTGCACATATATTCGTAATATCTACATATTAATATTCATTAATAAGTATGTACAGACAGAATGTGATGTTAAAATGTATAATGATATTTTAAATACAAAAAACAATTTGCCATTTTACTAACGAACTTAAATACAATAAAGAAAATTCGGTCTCGTTATTTTCCCATCATACCTAGATATTAATATTTTATATTGATTGGTGGTTATACACATTAAACATTGTTTATGCAACAATTTGTTTGATTCAATCATATACACATCGAACATTGTTCACGCATTTTGTTTGATTCAGAAAAAAAAATGAATGAAGTCGTGATATGGAAGCGTTTGTTCAAAAAAATAAAACTTTATCTAATTCTCATTAAAAATGAATTACGAAAGCTAATTTCACGAAAAACAAATTTGTGTGTCTATATCACATATACAATTAAAAATCATACAGTTTGATTTGATTTTACTCACTATTCGGAATCTTTATCAAACAAATTTTAACTATTTTATTCGATATCTCTAAAAATTTAATAATTGGGACGAGAGTCAAGTTTAGGTTTGTATCACGCAAGCAATACAATTTTAATTTGTTAAAAGCATACAACAAGTTCTTTGATCATAATAATATCTGAAGTCAAAATGGTATTAAGAGAACAAGTTTGAATACAGTGCTTATACAATAATATTTAAAAAAACATTTCCAAAACGACGCTTCTCTACTTTTACACGTCCCTTAGTATAAACTTGTACTTGGAAAATTTCGATTGTATCAAATTTTTGTAGAATTATTGAATTAACGGTAATGATAACGATTATTGTGTTCTTGTTCGTATCAACTTCCTTTTTTCCCCTATATAATTTTTGCAAAGAAAAAGAACATTTTAATTATCACAATATAAACGATATACAATGCGACATTAAAATGAAATTAACACATTAATGAAATTAAATTGAATTTCGAAAATTTAAGAAAAAAAAAAATCAAAATAAACGAAAGAAAATTTTTAACAAAAAAAAAAATAATTAAAGAAAAGTGCATTCATACAATGCTAATACTAAGTATAACAGTTGCTTTATTCTTATATAGTTATACAAAATGCACATATTATACAATTTCCATTAAAACAATATCAACACATACATAAAAACATATTGTAGAGAGTACATTAAATGTAAAAAATTAAAAAATTCAATAATAATAAAAGTTTTAACAAAGTAATTTTGTGGAATGTAATTAAAAAAAAATTCACTTTCATTTTATTATACGCTCATAATATAGCACACATTATTATAATTTTATTATTATTAAAAATATTATTGAACATCAGACCATTGTCCTGTGCCATTATATTATTTTTATATAATGTATGTATACTTGTGAAATATTAAATTTTTTTCATATAATTAATTTTTTTTTTAAATTGGTTAGGTATATAAAAATATAACACATAATAAATTTCATAAAATTGAACTCGTTATAATTTAACGTAAGCATGTTTATATGTGCATAATAATATTCAAGCTAATTAATATTCTTTTTGATATTAATTTACTACTAGTATAAAACTTATTATAATATGATTGGAACCCGTATTTTCGGCACATTTTCGATCAGATTTGAATTACATTATTTTAAAAATTTTAAAGACTGTTATCTGTTTCGAATATATGGAATATTTCGACTTCTTACTGTATAAACGAGTGGTTAAATCCAAAAACAAGGCAATTTCGCGAATACAGCCAAAAAAAATCCGTGCAAGTCAAATGATTTTGGAATCCGCAGAAAATCAACGTGCTGTCCGGAGAATCATGTGATCTAAAGAAAAGTTACTAATTTCAGTTTGATTTAGAGCTTTTTGCAGCTTTTTCCAAGAAATATGCTCCAACGTAGAAGCAACTTGTATTTATTTTAGTTTGCACCTAAGTGTATATTTCATGTCTAGGATCCAACTGAAATTAGAAAAATTGTAATATAAATTTGTATAAAAAGAATTTTTATTAATATTTTTCAAAGAAATCGGAATTTAAAAAATTCGGAGAACAATTAAGTTTACTTTTGACGGTTCTTGTACTAAACAAAACACTGTATTGGATACAATGCTGTAATTTGAAGGTGGTAGTAATTTTTTTTTTTTTAAATAATTCTTGTTTTATATTGGAATAATAATATTATTTCGTAGATATTTTCAAAGAACTTAATTAGTTTTAAGTTTTAGTCTTAATCAACTAACACACTTATACCTTCATACACAACAAGCTCATCATAAAGTACCAATATTTTTTTACAATATTACCACTTTAGTATCTTTGCAAAACTCATAATGTTTCAATGTAAAGAATAACTCAGCGACCTCTTCAAAGATTAACAATTTTTACTATTAATTTTACTTATACAATTATTTATTATCAAATTTTACATAACATTTCAATTAAAAATTCTCACGAACTTCGATACCTTTAATCTTCTTTTAAAATATTTCATTGGAAGGATTAAATTGGGAAAAGCTATCAAAATTTATATATGTTTGATTTTTTTTATGGTTCAATCATTTTGATCAATTTATGCACAACAATATCAAAAAAAAAAAAGACTGAATCGAAAATGAAAATAAGCATTAATAATAGAATATTTTACAATATGTATGAACATTATGTTATACATAGGCTTTTGTATATAGAGCATGTAAGCAAAAACATTAATACTAACAATTCCTGTATGTTTTATGTGCGTATACACAAGTATGAAATGTAAATAAAATTCTATTATCAAACTAATTTAAATCCAATATTTTTTTTTTCGATTTTATTTTTTAATTATAAATTTTGTATCGGTATTATTGATTAATATTGTATCTGTGAAAATAATCGATTACTTTTTTTTTATCATTTTGGTTAATACAAACAAGAACAAGTAAATAGAATCGCATTACCTATATATATATGTACATATATATAATTGGAATACATTGGATAATCTTTTCTTACAATAATTTTGAATAAAGCAAATTACTATTACCTATTTTTACATTATATATTTTCAAATATATACTAATATATGTAACAATAAAACTAAATAGAAAAAAAAATATTCAATTTAATTCTGTTTTTTTTTTCTCAATTTGAAAAGTTCCACCAATGATTTGGATACAAAATCAATTAGTTGGAGCTGCTGTTGGTCAAACAATAACATTAGAATGTCAATCAGAAGCATATCCAAAATCGATTAACTATTGGATGAAGAATGACACAATCATCGTTCCAGGTCAGTATACATTCATATATAATATCATCTACAATTTACATATATGTACGTATGTGTATGTTTTAGCTTGTTATTTAGTGGTTTATTCAGTTTTTAATAAATTTATAACAAATCTATTATTTATATATGTAAATACATCTGAATATACACTTATGTAAGGTATAAATACAAAATAATATCTTTGTTAAATTTTACAGGGTGTAATAATAAAAAAATTCATATGATATTCTGAAAAATAAAAAGTATGCTACTCGGAAGTTTATTGCTAGTTGGGAATTCGAAGAGATGATTTCAGGAATTGATTTTTTTTTTCTAAAAAGTAATGATGCCATAATTTTTTGAGACAACAATACTCACCTGGAGAATACTCCTCGAAAATTTACCTTTGTATGAGAATTTACAGAAACGATTTTCAAGAATAGATTTAGTTCTTCTCCAAAAAGACAAATTTCATAACTTTCTGAAGCAATAATCCTCACCAAGTACCATCGAATGCTTTGTTTTTTTACTAATGTAGGGGTTTTTACTAATGAATTTGTGTTTTTACTAATGAATGGTTCTAAAATTCAAACATAATTTCTCATTTAGTTTGCAAGCTATAAAAGTCTTAAATTTTATTTATTTTGATTACTTCATTATTACGTTCAATAACGAGTACAACTTGTTAAATTTACCATTAAAAAACAAAATATAATTCTAAGTATCGTAAATATATAAAACTAGATTAGTCAAATTAAATAGAAAATGATTGTTGTTTTTGTTAATTAACTCAATTCGATCAAATAGAATCAATTTTTCTATTTGATTTTCTATTTTCTGATTTTATTTTCATTTACCTACGTTTTTTTTTTCTGTTGTATTATGTGCGATAAATTCCTAAATTGTATTCATGGCGTGTATTCTTTACAATAATATAATACAATTAATACTAAATAGAGAGACCTAAATTATATTTGAAATACTCAGTGATAATGATATTAAAATTCAAATGAAAATTCAATTGATTGATAGATTTAGTATATAGTATTAAAATTCTATCACGTTGTGAATTAAAAAAACAAAATTCAGAATATTATTTACTAATACCTATAGAAATATTCGTATACAAACAAGGATAATTATTTTATTATAAATATAGTGTACATTAAGACTTTATTTTTTAATAAAAATGAAGGATTAAAATCGTTTTGTATAATAGCAATGAGATTAATTTCAATTTAAAAATATTTAAATAATTTTTTTTTTGTCCTTTATTTAAATATTCATTATATATTTTAGTATTTTGTATTTTAATTTGATTTTATTTTTTGTTTTTCAGGCGAAAAATTTATTCCCGAAATGTATGAAAGATTATATAAAGTAATAATGAAATTAACAATTGTAAATGTTGAACAAAATGATTTTGTAACTTATAAATGTTTAGCAAAGAATTCATTAGGTGATACAGACGGAGCAATTAAACTTTACAGTAAGTATAAATATTGTAAAATTAATCATTTATAGAAATTTTTAATTTATTAACAGATTTATTATTGTCATAATTCATTCATTTGTTTAAGAAATTGCTATAATTAGAAATTTTTTTTTAGTCACTATTTTGAAATTTTCAAAAAATTGGAAGATGAAAGCCTAGAAGATGTGTTTCTCTTAGATGAGCTCGTTTTCGCAATTACTATACTAAATAGAGAATTACAAAAATGCTAAAATTGATCCTTAAAAAAAATATCGAGTCAAATTTCAAACGGATTTTGTCAGCAAGGGTATAGCAACTGTGTGTGAGATTTTGAATCTCCAAAATGGACTATAAAGCCAATGATATCGTGACAAATGAGCACTGCATAAGCAATATGTTGGGAAATATTTTCAAAAATCGTCTTTTGTGAACCGGCTAAAAGAGATGAATAGATTTTGTATGGGAATAAAGTAATTTAGGAGCAATTTCAGTTATGAATATGTTAAAACAAATGAGGAATATTATAATAACCATTTTTTTGTGTTTTAAAGGTTTCAAAAATTAAATTCCCATTGCAATAAGTAGTAGCTCACCAAAATTCTTTGATTGTTAGAACTTCTAGTTACTTAAATATTTTAAGCATCTAAAAAATAAAGTTCGGATATTTCATTTTTCTACAAAAAGTTTTTTTTAAATTTTGAATTTTGTTCACCTTCACATTAAATTCTTTTTTCTTCATCCTTTCTTTATCTTGATTAGCTGATTTTGTATAATTTTCTATTTACCTTTAAATACCTAAATTTTGGAACAGAAAATCAATAAGAGTTTTATATTTCATCACCCACAACATTAGGTATTTATGAACATGTATGTATGTTTTTACAAAATCAAATAACTCAAATATATTTAGGGACATAATCCTTGAAATAATAATAAAATTATAATAATATTTCATGCACATAAACCATTATATATATATCCTTATATATTTATTATATCCTTTCAAAAAAAAAATACCAAAAATTTCTTTTTCAGACATACCAAGAATAACTACAACAACATCAACGACCATTTCACCATTAACAACATATCATACATCAACAAATAATAGAAAGTCTGAGTCAACTGGAGGACGTTATTCAGAGGACAAAAATCTAAAAGGTAAAAAATAATAAGAACGACAAGAAAAAATTAAATTTCCTCTACTTTATGTGCTCTTTAAATTTGAATTAAAATAAATTGTTCATAAATATCCTAATAATATTTTTTTTTTGGTATTTATGATTATCTACTTAGGTTTTTGATAACGATCTTGATTAATTCATAGAATTACAGAAATTTTTTCAATAAAGGTTAATTTCGTTACAAAGAGAAAACAAAAATAAAAAAGGGTAACCAATTATATTTTTGGAAGATTGGTTTTTATCCTGAAGAAATTTTTCCAAGGTTTCATTCAACTAAATTTGAAATACATATTTCTTACAACTTTCTCGGAAATTTTTTTTGAAGAAAATACCTAAATATTTCCTGAGTTTTTTTCGTTCTATGAAAAAAATTTCAAATCGAAAATTTTCTATTACAAGGTTAAATTTCAATTAAAGCTACATAAAATTTAATATTATCGAAGGATTCAATTTTTATTTAATATGTAGGGGAAGGGTGGAAAAACCTTAAATTTTGACAGAAATTGCTGTAAGGTTTTAATATTTTTTTGATGAATATTGTCTGATTTTTATCAAAAATAATATTGAATTGGACAATGCAATTATAAAAATTTTGCAAAGTTTTCTTTACATGAAGGTTAATTCTCCCGTCTGCCTTTCCTCACGATTTAGTCTAATGATATTTTTTGAAGCTCTAATTTGTTGTTTTCATTTATTTTTATTACTAATATTTCTTTTATATTTTTTTTATTCAATTTTAGTTGAAAATAAGAAAACTGATAAGATTTTCAATTGGATAACGTGAAAATATTTCGAATGCCATGGAAAGCTTTCACGATAATTAATTTTGTATGAAAATGGTCATTCTAATTTCAATATTATTTAATGTACATTTGAAATTTCGGAATAAGAAACATCGTCAAAAATGAATATTCCAGCACACACAGATTCATTATTATACAGGAATCATTGTAGTTAGTAAATAATTCAGATGCATCTTTTATTCTCAGTACATAAATCGAAGCTCATTTTAGCTCTCATTATAACATTGTGTCTAAAGCTTACTGCAAAAATGTCCTGACAAAAATATAATATATTAGTATTAAATAACTAAAAAATTTTTCTTACCCCAATTCTTTGGTTTCGATGTTGAGGAACTGAAAACAAATTATGAATAAACTTAATATTTGCCCTATTTATAAAACTAAATTATACAATCTTTAAATAGGCAATGATGTAGGAACAAATCTCTATTTGTTTCTTCAGCCCCACCCATAACTCATTCTATTTTTTTCATCCTAGTTTCAATAATTCCTTCTTTGCTCGTATTTTATAACTTATTTTTGACTTTTTCATACCGTGTTTTTCTTGAATGACTCACTTTTGACTTTAGTAAGTTTAAACAAAAAAAAAAAGTTATTATCCTTTTGATTTATACGTGATACCCACTTAATATTATTTTTTTTTATGAAGAATTTATGATTGTTGCCATTATTGTCGTTTATTCTCGTTGTTGCTGGTGCTTTTCTTCCTTTTTATGTTATTATTGTAGCTATCAGAAAAGTTGTGAAACTTTTCCAATAAAATAAGAGGCAAAAAAGTGAAAAACATATTTTTTTTTTATAATGTTCCGACTTTTTTATAGTTTTTGTTTTTCTTTTTTCTGTTACCTTTGCCCCATTAAACTTTTCTTTAATTTTGTTTCATTTGAAAATATTTTTAAGTTTTTTTTTTTTACCTTATTTGTTTTTTTGCCATACTGTTGTGTCATGAGTCCTTTTCAAAAAAATTGTGCATATAATATTATGTGTACGCATATGTAGCAGCATGTGTGTATATTTTGGAGTTTCGTACAAAATTTCATTTCACGAACATTTTAACAAGTTAGTGTTTTCAATGCAAATAAAGAGTTATCTTTGAAACATACATTTTATTATACATTTCTTTTGCTTGTATATTGTTCCACTAACAAAATTCTTCTATTTACTATTAGAATCTTAGACCTAGTTTATATATGTACATATATAGTTGATGTTAATAATAAAAACAGCTCTGTTATTCTGAAAATGTTTGGAATTTTTAATATTCTTGTTCACGAACATTTTATTTTTATAGTAGGATTCAAACAGTAGGTAAAATAAATTTACTTTTCTATTCTTTTAGTAAATTACTACTGAATAGGAGAACATAGACAGTGAAATCAACAAATGAAAAATGTTATGCAGTTTTATGGAATTATAATAGCCCTGTTTTAATTGATTCGAATGAGACAACTTTGTTTTGTTGTTTTTTTTTTTTAAACATGAAAGTATTTTACATTATGAATTTTTTTAGTTTTACATATTTTCCATTAAAAATTTTATAGGGTATCACTAGGAGCCTTTGCTAATATCTAAAATAAACCAAACTAAAGGAATAACATAAAAATATTTCAATTGAATTTGATAAATGAGGGTTTTTCAGGAGCTCGTGCGAACTTTAAATAAAAATATTTGTTCAATGAACGAGCTAAAATTAAGGCAGTCACTCAATTTTCCCTCCTCTACTTTTCTTATTCTCAACATAGTTAGCTCTCGTTTCTATTATCCATTAAATGCAAAATTAGATTGGAAGTATGGAATGGCAATAAACGTAAGCAAATTTAAAAATTTACAAGAACTGCATCGAACAATTTAATCCTTGTTATTTAACACAATTTAAATTTTAAAAAATAAAAAGTTTTTTTAAATTTTGAATTTGAAAGAAGCCAAGAAAATAAGATCCTTGCTAACATTTTTTTATTAAGAAACGCGTTGAAAAATCCTTGAAGTTTGATTTACTTTTTTTTAACACGTTTTTCAGCTACTTTTTTTTTTGCTTACACAAAAATCTTCTTGTTCTTTTCAATGGCTTAAAATTTTTATGAAGTTTTTCTCAACTTTTAATTTTTTTTTCTTTTTCTAAGAAAACTTTGAATTTTTCTGTTTTTTTACTATAAATACTAAAAAAAAAAAGAAACGCTATAAGGTCAACTTTTCAATTCTTTAAATTTTTTAAATTTAAAAGTAGAAAAAAAGGGTTCATTCATCAATTTTTCATATATTATATTTTATTTTTTCAGATCACAATAGACGAAATAAATTGAAAAATCGAAGAAAACATAAATCATATACAATTCTAGATGATTTAACATTTTCATCATCAGATGATTTGGAAAATTTTCAACAAATTTCAAATCTTTGGAATTCAAAAGGTTTGTTGTTTGATTTGTTGAAGAGAAAAATACCAATATTATTATACAATTGTAAGCTATAAGAGAACTAAAGGATTAATGCAGTAAATTTTATAATAAAAATTACAAGGATACATATTATGCCCCAATAATTTGAGTATTAAGAGAATTGATAAAATATTAAAAATTTTCATATTTTAGGTGTACACAATTGGAAATCAGCCCAAAATCCAAAATCCTCAAGATGTTTGTGGCGTATATTTGCCTGATTTGAATGAAAATTCTGAAGTGAATAATGAAAACAACTTATAAAATATTCAAAACTAATCAAAATGAATTTGAATGAAATATTGACAAAAAGCGACTCTGTTCAGATACTCTAATAATTGGAATAATCTTGAGCTTGTCTTATAAGAAAAATTGTTTTGAACTATCCTATAGAGCAATGATTACACTAAGAATTCATGATAAATTAATTTATACTTAAATTTAATTATTGACATACTCACGAATCAATTAGTACCATTTGATTCTAGATATACCTCGATATTTGAAAGCTTTGCTTAAATTCTTTAACTTTCTAATCTTCTTTGTTTTATTCAAATATTGATAAAATCATATAATTTTCTATTCCATTTTAATTTTGGGCACAAAATAAATAAAAAATGTTTTTCTTTTTAACACTCTGCTCATTTTGACTCTTGAATAATCAATTGATTTTTTTGAAAACTTTTTAAATTTTATCTTTTAAAAATTATTTCTCTCTCTATTGGGTAATATGAAAATAAAAAAAATTTAAAATTTCCTCTAATATCCTTTTATCCGTTAAAAAAAAATTTTTTTTTGTATTTTTCATGTAAAGTACATCTTACATTATTAATAAGCATATAAAATATTCATAAGTTTTTGATGTAAATATGTATGAAGCAAAGTAAATAAATACAGAAGGGCACATAGTCGAGTATATTTCATCTAAAATCAAAATCAACGTATTTAATACGTTAACATACGAGTATCATGAAGTTTATGTAAAAACAAGAAAGGAATATTTAAGCTATTGTGAATATTGATGAAGATATCGAAATTTTAAATCCAAATTATTAGAATAGAAAGTGAAAGTGATTTTAAGACCATGTTTCTGCGTTGTAGAATTTAGAGATTCGTATTTACTTATGTTAAGGCTCGTGTCCTGTTTTAAAAGTTTTCGTGCAATTTTACTCCCTCCGGAGGAATATCTTAAACAGATCTTCATCTTAAGACTATGTAGTTATTTTTTGCTCCTAATTTAATTTTACGAATTAAAAATGTCCTAGAATCTAGATATTGCATTCAAACTAGTCAAAATTAAAATTTATTATTATACTAGAGTGAGTGGGTCCATACAATATGCATAACATTTTCCGACTTTATGTTATAGTAAGGCATGAATGTGCAATATGCAGTACATAATATATTATGTAAAAACGAAGTTAATAGGATATTAAATATTAAATACGAATTTTTCTTTTCAAATCGTCATAATCCCTAATATTCGTAAACCTTCTTAAATTTTTTTTTCTCCAAATTTTTTCTCTACTTCGAAAGAAGTAATCCTTTTAAAAGTATTTTGTACAAAAAAGGCATTTAATTTTATTTCTAGTGTGTCGTCTGCTTGCAAGTACACAATACATTTAAAATTAAAGTTTCGGTACTCGTTTTTTTTTTCATCTTTTTTTTTTCTTTTTTAAGGGAAAATGGGCTGATGATGATTTTTTTGTTGAAATGATATTCAGGTTATTGCCATTAACAGAAGTTAAAAAATTTTTATTTTATTGAAGACTCCCTAAGGATTTTCCTTTTGGGAAATTCATAAATACCTACTGCTACTACTACTTACATCATAATATAGGTTTTTCTTTTATTATTTTTATTCTGGATAATGCTTTGGGTCACCAGTATCACTTAAATTCATGTATGTACTCACTTAGATTTGAAAATTCCCATCCATATAAAATTTATTACTCAACGTTTATGAATTTGTTGAAATTTCTTCCTAAAATAATAATAAAAAAAAAAGAAAATCCCAGAATTATTTTTTATTCTTAAAGATTTTGTTTTTGTATCCATACTTGATGCAATTTATGCGATGGAACAAAAAAAACACAAAAAAAAAATAAAGACTTAAAATAATTTTTCTTTTTTTTTTTATTTTTAGTTCGATAAAAAAAAATACAGCAAGTAAAAAATGAAACAAATTTCTTTATTATTAGCAAGGATCAAGAAGTATTACATAATCTGATGACAAAGCAATTTTTTGTGGGATTTACAGTGCTTTAGGGATCAACGAAAATGAAAGATATACACACATTTTTATTATACATATAAACGCATGTATATGCTTGAGTATGTAGTTTAATATGACATTTATAAGGATTTTGTATATAGTGCGTTTAGCAAAGAAAAAAAAAACAATTGAATGGTTAAAGAGTGCTAAAGGAATGGGGGAAAGGCTTCATTTTTTTTTTTATAATATTGTCGTCATTATGTGATAATTTTCTTTTCGTTTCACCTAACAAATTTAACAAAATATGTTATTACAATTTTACATTCAAGATATTTTAAGGATTCTTTTATAGTTTTACACAAATATTATAATAAATGAATTCAATTTTAGGAACATTTTTTTTCCATTTAAATCATCAAAGTCTTCTTTTTAAAGTGAATTGTTCTGTATTCTTTCATCATTAATATTAATATCATATACTCGAAGAAATTAAATGTGACAGAATAAAAGAAATTTTAACGTAAATATTGAGAAAAATTATTGAAATAAAAGAATTAAGAACCTTACACAATATTATTTAAGATTTTATTAGAGAATATTTTATGGAATATGTTTGTTTTTTTTTGGGGAATTCAAGGTCGTTATTGTGTTCCTTAAGTAATTTAAAGTTAAATTAATGGATTCTTGCTTTAATTTATAATATACAATAATAAATTATTATAATATGTACTTGCATATTATTAAGAATTTTAATTCTGAAAATCAAAATTAATGAAAGTAGAATATTTGTCTTAACAATTATTTTCAAATTTAATTGAAAGACATCACTTAGTCACTTAAGTAATTTAATTTAATGAACATTTTTTCAATGTATAATTATTAACAATTTTCTGAAAGGGATTAATTCAATAAGATTTTTGGCATAAATATGGAATAAAGAGCAATTGTAATTATTATAGACTTTTAATATTTTATTTGTTATGTAAATATTATTCCTCTTGCTGCGTGTTTGCACCTTAGTTCACATTGTCCGTCATAAACATATGATTTTTTAATAAATTTTGCATGTTCAGTTGAAAAATGAAAAATAAATCAAACAAACCTAAGGGCAGCACCAAAAATACTGATGAGAGATTAACCTTATATTTAGAAGAAATGTTAAAAATAATACGAATATATAAAAAATCACATGTAATTCAGAATTCAATTAAAATTTATCAGTATTTTTCAAAAATGAAAACCGTGTGACTCTTCAATTTTCTATTACAATATTAAACTTTGACTTGTACTAAATAATTGTATGCTGAGTTACCGATACTTCATCGATTATTTAATTTATTTTAATTGTTAATTTATATTGCACATATTTGATTTGTTACTCTAAACATATTATTCTCTTTCTATTATTACAGATGAGACATATTATCGTAATGATGACCCAACAAATTCAACAATACATCATACATCATACGGAGGAACCTATACAAATTCTAATATAAGAAAATTTTTCAAATCATCATCATCATCGTCTGTGTCACTATCCCCACAACTATCAAAAGAATTATTTCTATTATTATCATCTCTAATATTGTTAATTACAACAACAATGATTGAAATCAAAGTTCTTATACAAAAATTAATGACAACTACTTTACAACAAAAAAATTGCCATGTTAAATAAAAATTCAATGGACCTTAGTTGGAAATCTACAAATTTTAAGAACAATAAATTACGAGTATGTAGGTACCTACATACAATATTTTTTTCTTTATTGAAAAAAAATAACTACTGCAAATCAATAAAAAAATTGTTAGAATAAAAAACAATGAATTTAAAACAAAAAAAGAAGGAATAAAAAACATGAAAAATTTAAACAAAAAAAAAAATATTTTAAAGAATAAAAAGAGGAAGTTAAAATATAAAATAAACCTTGCATTTTTTAGATTTCATTTTTTGAACTCAGGTACAAAAATATGTTTAATCAACCAAATTTTTGCACAATGCAATTACTTTACAGTTAAATTGTTATTCCGAATGCTTGACGTTAAAGTTACGGAATATTTGAAGAATGTATTTTGTAGAAATTATCCAAAATATTTCTATTCTGAAGAAGAGGAGCATTTTCAGAGCTACAGTCTGGAAACTAATTCATTTTGCAGATCGCAGACAAGTCATGAACGTTCCTTATTACATTTACATACAATTGAGTGTTGATTATTGATAGAAAATTACTGAATGCTTCCCTTAGCCGTCATGCTAAACCCTTATTTTTAAAATTTTATTACACAAAACTAAAAAACTCACAAAAACTAAAAACTAAAAAATCTAATATTTTATTAGATTTAATATATGTATGTATGTATGTAATTTGAAATTCTATTAATTTACAAAATCCAAAACGTTCTAATTTACTAGATTTAGAGTTTTGATATTTGATTTACACGCACGTACTGAGAAATTGCTAACCTAGAGAATTTAATTTGAAAAAACAAAAATATTTTACAAAATGTTTTCTATACTGTCAATCAAAAATTTAATTATGGAATAGGAAATATGTACATATGTACTAAGTTATTTAATAAATCAATACGTGTACAATCTAAAAATAAATAAAGGGTTTATTAACCAGCACATTTTTAATTTAGAAATGATAAACCTCATATTTCCTGTCATAAAAAAATTATGTAAGAAAATTAAATCAATTTATTTTATATGATTTATGTAAGGATAGCATCGCCTTGAGTCTCATATAGTAATAAAATGATTTTTAATATTGATTTATCATAAATGAATCTCCCAAAATTCGGCTTAATAATGAATTGGATTACATATAAATAAATTAAATTTGAAATTGTATAATTGTCTGACAGGATGCTTGAGTTCCATAGATCCTTATACGTGGTCGCAATAGATCGTTATATACGGTTGCGGTGCACTGTTACTCTTGCTGTACAAGCCTACTATGGAACCCTAAACTAATTGAAGCAAGAATTAAAAAATATATGTACTTATGTACATATTCTAATAGAATAATATCATTAATTATAATTAATAATTTACTGAATTCTTAAAAATAAATACTTTCTTAAATACGTGTGACTCTTCTGAATAAAAGAAGAATTACACGTATATACATACATAATTAAGAACATAAGTTAGTTCGCCTATAAGTATTACAACATGTGAACCCAAAAACACGACTAATACAAAATATTATTAATAATTTTTGATTTCTAAATGTAATACGAGTATAATAAAAATATGCTATCAAATAAATCAAAAGTTTACAACAATTTAAATTGTTTTATAGAATATTTTTACATATTTACATAAATACAATAATATCACATATCTACACACATAAGTATTTTATGTATTTTAAGGATTCTTAGTAACAATTTTGCAAAAAAAAAAAAAAAAACATGAAATAAATTTTTGCAATCAATTTAAAAAAATCATAACCAATTGTGCATTGTATAATATTTGAATATATGCATGTATACATGAAATGCTTGCAATATATCATAAGTTTTCTTTGTTTTATGTATTAATATTCACATTTGAATGAATGTGATGTACATATGTATATTATATATATCTATATGTATATGTAAATTAATATGCATATTGCACCTACGCAATTTAACTATAGAGTTGTTCAAAGAAAATCTTATAATTTATTGAACTTAAAGCCATATTAATTTTTTCAATTTTCAATATTCACAGTTTTCGTAAATTTTTTTAGAAATATATATGAAATAATTCTGTTATAGAAGAAAGATTCTTGTTCTGGAGCGACTTTAATTATGAATAGATGTTGGAGGAAATTTTACTATATAAAAGAATTTTTATTATGATTCCTGTTATAAGATTTCTCTTAAAAATTTGTCAACAATTTAAATCAATAAAATATGATATGCCCAAAAGTTTTCCGGAATCTTATCGAATCAAACGAATATGACACCAAAATATTCCATGTCCCGTACCTTTTTTGTGTAGGAGTTTTGTTGAACATATTTTCAAATAAGAACTTTGAAATTAATTTCAAATTTTTTAATTTCAAAAATTCCTTAATCAATTATATTCGAACACCGATTATATTCTTCGTCTTAGATGATTATATGGCTGCTGTTTTTGACTCTTTTTGACTTACTTCTATTTAGATATTAAAATGCAACGAAAAGAGTTTGAGTCAGAATTACAGTAAGTATTTATGTTAATATTGTAAATTAAATTTCAAATTCATCAATCATCGAAATATTTTTATGGCTTCAATGTCTTATACATTTCTTTTTTGTATCCTTAATGAAAAACACTATAATACAAAAATATAAAATACTATATAAAATAATATATTTGCATACAGGAGCAAAATATATGTGTATATGTACATCATGTGTATTACATTTTTATTAATTTTTCCTTTGTTTCAATAAACTATATATGTATGTATTGTATATAATAGAATTTTATGTAACCTTGTACTGAATTTTCAGGTTATTTTAATTGATCACAGATTTTTATTGAATTGTTATACTTACATTATTATTATGTATAAGAGTTTATTTTTATAATAAAAGGGAACAACATTGAAAATTTATTTTTTTTTTAATGGAATTCATATAACAATATTCATAGTTTATTAAAATAATAAAAAAAAAATAAAAAAAACTCTATTTAAATTTTTATTTTTTTTTTACTTTTGTTTTTCAAAGAATTTTCTTTTTTTAATCGAATAAATAAAAATATGGAAACAAAAATAAAAAATTTACTAGGTTTCACTTTTATTTTTTAATTTTTCTCTTTCATAAAAATGATTATTTTATTTTATTGAAATAAAAACGAAAATTTCATTTTTTATTCGACGATTAATTTTTCGATTATTAAGTGTTGAATAATTATTATTTATTTTTTTTTGTTTTTATTTTTATTGGAAATGAAAAATGCACGCGTATACAATATAGGTAAACCAATTTAATAAATTTAAAAACGAAAATGAATTTTTCTTTTTTGTGAAAGATTATTAATAATTATGACACAAAATTTATTGTTCCAGGTTAAATAATAATAACCATAGCTATATAGAATTATTTACTTTTAAGCAATTTTATTATTTTTTATTTTAACAATTTCGCATTTAATAATTATTGTTATTTTTTAATATTTTTACCTTATATAATAAATTGTAAATATTAAAATGCATACAATGTAGATATATTGAAATTTACTGATAATTAAGAATACGATTTTTAATTAAGTTTAATAAATTTTTTAATTTTTTTTTTTCAAAAATATATACATAAAATAAAATAAAATATTATTTATTGGAAGGTAAAAATGAATTTAAAAAAAAAAAAAAAAACTATGAATTCCATTTGTGTAATTGAAATGAGTTCAATTAAAACAAAAATATTTATTTTATATATGTATTGTTAATTAAATTATGATAAAAGTAACTTAAATTAAGTAAAATTAAATTATTATATATATATATATACAATAAGGTATGTATGTTTTATAAAATGATTTAACATAAATGTACTAGTATGCGAAGTATGTTGTAGTAGCGCAAAAATAATAATGAAAATTTAATTAATAAAATTGAACATTTTAACAATTTGAATAATTTTGTTTTTTTATATGAGAAGTGTACTCTTTAATAATAATATTATCATCGATCAGCTTTATGTTAATTAAATCCGTTAGCATAGGCTAGATGCACATATTACATACTAGGTATACTTCCTTCTCTTTAATTGATTTAACTATAAGCAGTTAAAAAAACAATTGAATCGGCTAAGGCAGGAAATCAAAATACTCTTCGGGTTATACAAATTATCTGGAACAGATACAGTTTTGTCACATTGTTTTACAATTAAGTTTAAAAACGTTCTCCATTTTGTAAGATCAGCATAAAGTTGCCTAAAATAAAGGAGACATTTAATATGTACACTAAATGAAAATTAGAATTTTTTTAATTATACTTTACCCAAAAATTGGCTTTTACCATGGCATTTAAATTGATGAAAACACAGTAAAATTTATAAAATTGGATTTTGTGTTTTAAAAATTTCTTGTTTGTACTTAATAGTTTCTTATAATTTCCATAACATTGAAACATATCCGATGTTATTGTTTTGGTCTTTAGCTCGTTTTACACCAAATTTCTCCACAGTCTTATGGTATTAATATTCTTTTCAAAATTAAAATTTCTCTAGAATTTTCTTAACTTCCACTTACATATTTTATGTTACGTATTGTATAAGATGATTAATGCGATAGCCTGTAACATTTTCATATTCATAAAAAATTATTAAAACTATTCCAATAATATTTTTATTTAAAAAATTTTATATGGGTTGCACTCAAAATTTAATAAAATTAAAACGAAATATTTTCATACCTATACAACAAAAAGGAAATTTATTTCTCTTTTAACCTTAATGCACTTTTTTAAGCCATCTGGTGAGAAAACATTACATTGCATTCTAATATTCCTGTAAATTTTATAATTAAATTCATATTTTGCCGAAATGCAAATTAAAGCACAAATATAAAAATAAAAAGAAAAACGTACATAAAATTTTTGGTAAAAAATTTTATCCTTAATTTAAAATTGTTATACAACAAAAGCTTTTGTTGTATAACAGATTTTTTACTATTTTAAACAATATATACTTCCATATGTATATAAAGCTTTGGAAAAAGTTTAGACACAAACCAAAATTAAAATTTTATACGTGTGTATTATAAAAAAAGGAAAAATTTAAATTGCAACGACAAAATATGATATTTATGTTTACATTAATGAGTGCAAGTAAAAGTGCAAGTAGCATGCCATTTTGCTCATTTGTTAGCCTATTCGGTAAAAAATTGTGCCACCCGATTCATAAAATATAATTCGCACTCATTTGACATTATTTTAACAAATCGTTGACATCTGCAAGTCTACTCGCAAACGAATAATAAAAGGAAACAACAAAGATAGCAGTACAAGACGCAATGAGTTCCAATTTTCTGACGTAAGCATATAAATTTTGTCAAAAAACAAAATTTAAAATTTTGTTGATTATTGCGAAAAATTATTTAAAAAAATTTTAAATGAAAAACGAAAATTATTTCAAATTGTATTCAGTTTTCAAACATATTTTCATTTTTATTGTAACTTTAATTTTTTTGTTTTATAATTTAAGTTTTATCTATAATAATAATTATTTAATTATATATAAATTTACAATATTATTCATTTTATTTTTAATATTAATAATTAAGTCTACATTTTTTATGATATTTATTTTTCATAATATTTTTGTTAAGAAAATTTTCATTAAGCACAAATTTATTATTGATTATAATTAATTAATTAATTTTATATATTTTAATTTTTCATAAAATTTCCAAACATTTTAAATAATTCTATTTTATTTTTTCCAAAAAGTTTTTTGCTTTATATTTTACATGAATAATTATTTTTATTTCAATTAAATTATTTTTATATATAAGATTTTAAAATAAAAGCACTGTTTTTGTACAATTTCTATAATTTTTTTAATTGTAATTTTTAATATTAATTTTATTTTTAATTATTATTTATTTTATACAATACAATTTTTAATTTTATATTATGAAACTTGTACACAAATATTTTTCTATACTATTTATTTTCCACTTTGAAAATTTAAAATATAAATTAAGTACATAAGTTGTTGAAATCTAAAATATGGGCCTTTATATACACATGAATTCTGGCAACGCTGTTTTTATCTCTAGCATGTATTTTCAGTTTAGAATTTGATGTAAACCTCAAAATTGTATTCATATAACATAATATGAAACAAGTGAAATGCGTTGTAGAAGAGAACGGCGCTAAAGAATACAATTTTATGTAGGCCCGCAATTCACAGTAATTTAAAAATTTAATTTGATACATATAACTTTATGTCAAACTGTTATTAGCTTTTGCCCAAAAACTTTTTATGTCAGTTTTAATATATTTTATATATTATAATTTTTTCAACAAAATTTTGTACAGAAATTATAATAATATATTCTGTTTAAATATTATACAAATTTCATTATAATTTTTATAAATTATTTCAATTAATATAATAATAAATTATTTGACATTTTAAATGAATTTATTAATACAATGTTATAATATATGAACAGTCTCATGTTAAGCTTAATATTAAATATTGTTTAACATTATATATATATATATATATATATATATATATTATATATAATATTTTTGTATACGTATTTTATGAGTTCTAATTAAACTATGTATGTATGGTTTTTTTGAATATTAATTTATCTAATATTAATATTAAGTATTCTAAATATTGTATTTTTTTTTTTTCAAAAAATTATAAGGAAATAAAAATAAATTCGAAATAACCTTGTAAGTCTATTCTAAAATAGATTGAAATGGGTCTAATATTTTCTGTAAATTGCAATAAAAATTGTTGTTTTTTCTCACTCTACTGCATTTGAATAGCAGCTGAGTACTACTCTACAAAAATCTTGTCAATAAGTAACAGTTAGTAGCAATAAAAGGAAATATTTGTGCAGAAATAATCACTGCAAACTGTCATTTACCAGTTTTATTTATATTGTGGAGAGTGGATGTGATCATTTTCTTATGAAAAATTATTTTTATAAAAAGAAAATTAAAATTATTGGAGCTGATCTACAAAAAAAATTAACAGGAGGAAAGAGAAAACGGAGTTAAAGATGAAAAGCGACCAAAAATAGCTGGACTGTCACTAAAGAACAGTATTCGGTATACTGGTGGAAAGATGACTGGAAGATATTGCGAAATCATGTAAGTACCTATGTATGTTCATATATTGTATATGGAAAAATTATTATTCCAAGTAGAAAAATAAATATACCATGAAGCAAATAACCAATTAATGGAATTTTTGGTTGCCTCAAAACGTTTGGGAGCAATATCTTATTTTTAATTAGAATGAACTTAGGCCACTTTCAAAATAAACCATTCAAATATTAAATTAAAGATTTTTTTAATAGAATTTTAGAATAAACTTTTACAGAATCGAGCTAAGAAATTAAATTGAATTCACTTAAAAGTAAAAAATAAATAAATATACATATATTAAATAAATATATATATATATATATAGGTATATATATTTATATTATAAATAATTTTAATTATAACTACTTTTAATTTAATAAAATAATAAAATTTATGAAAAGTTTGAAATAATTTATTTTCAAACTTTTTATTTACTATTCCTAATAAATTTCCTATATTTATACATAAAATATCAATATTTTTATTTATATATATAGCTAATATATGAAAACTTAAACTTGCCAGAATACTTTTTATTTTTACTATAATTTAATATAACAGTTTAATTTATATGTATATACCTAATAATAATAATAATATATGTATATAAATATTAATTCATGCATTTTAATAATTATGTTAATATATCTGACAATTTATATGTTATATGTATGTTTGTAATTATGTAAGTAAGTATTAATATTATACAATTATTCTATTTATATAAATCTATCCATTTATTATATATACATATATATTTATGTATATGCAATTGTATATTAAGGTAAAATAATTCAAATTTGTCAAAGAATTACAATTATTCCTTGAACAATAAATAACAAAATTCCTCTTCTTATAAATTGTTCCGCTAACTTATTTAGAAACTTTCTTAAATATATTAAATTTAATAATGACAGAAATAAAAAAACTTCTTTAGATATCCTTTTAGCTGATGAAGAGGTAATTGTTGAAAATTTTATAAATGAAGTTGATAATGATTTTAATTGTAATGATGATAATGAAATTGATGACATTAAAAGTTTTAATAAAGTTTCTGTTATTATGAAAATTCCAAATAAATTTGTTTTTGTAATTATCCGTTTTTGCCAAATTTCTAAATGATTTTTTCCTATTGTAGACCATCGTAATGAATTACTACTAGCTGCTGATGTTGCATCATAAATATTGTCATCATTATCACCGAGCATAATATCTAAAAATATAAATAAATCATAAGGGAAAATTAGTTACGGTACTCATAAAAAATATTATATTAAAAAATTGTTAATATTAAAACAAATTAATTTCCCAATTTATCTTTAAGGGGCAGACTGACCACTCCGAGTCCACTTTGAAACTATTCAACAAATTAAATAATAAAATAAAAATAGGTTCCTATGAGCCACAAAATTTTTTTGTTTTAGATTAGCGGCTAAGATTATGTGATTCGACGTGTATTAGCTATTTTATTTCTATTGAGTTTCTGTAAATTGTTAAGTAAATCTGAAATTTAAAGCGTTAATTATGTTTCTCTTCTTCCAATACGACAATAGTGGCAATAACATTGAAATTCATTCACTTGTTTCCAACATTAAAAGCATTGAAATTCATTTATTGAGTAGGAGAACAAAAAAAAAATCCGAATTAGGTCATATTGGGTTAATATAAGATCAATCTGGTTCTATATACTTAAACTAGCAATGTTAAAAAGTTTAAGAAAGAATAATTTATTATTTTCTTATTTGTATTAAAAATTTTTCCATGGCAGGACTTGCTTATGATTTGTTTTCATTTTTCATTTTCACATTCTAATGCATATAGAATACCGGGCAAAATAACTTTATTTATACATACGTGCTTTACTTGGAAAAAAATCTTAAAGTATCTATTATTTTACAAAATATAATAAACTCTTCTGTTTCTTTATCAAATCTATTACAAGAATTGGCCCTTCACATTGCTGTTTTTTTCCTTCACATTGCTGTCTGAATTTGAATTTTTTTTATAATATTGAAGTACAAGTATAATAAATTTTAAAGTTTTATTGATTTTAGATATGGTTAACATGAATATTATATTTTACGACAGTAAAAATTTGAATATTAAAGGTTGATGCTTTCAAATTATGAATTTTCCACTATTTCGCATATGAGAGAAAAGATTTTATTTTGAAACGAGGAAGAATTTACGGAATATTACAGAATTGTTCAAATACCTACAATGAAAATTAAGAAAAAATTCATATTTTAGAGATATTGAATATGTAAGAATATCCAAATTAATGAAAATCTCTAATATTCCTAAATATAATCCTTAAAATTACTTAAGTATTTAAAAAATAATTGAATTTATATACAATTCTCTTCTCCTCTCTGATATTCAAAAGAAATTTCTGATTTATCATAATAATCTTAACAAAATCAAATTATTAAAAAGTTTTTAATAAAATACAAAATCCCTAATATTGAATAGAAAATAATTAAAATTTAATTCATATTTTTTTTAAAAATTATATACATATATGCATGTATTATTTATACCTACAAACATATAAACAATAAATTTATATTAAAATGACGATAATTGAATAAAATAATGGCCATATAAGCAGACCTGGTAAACCTATGAGATTAATTTTATGTTTTATAAGACAAAACCAAATATTTTTTTTAACAAATTACACATTTAAATAAAATATATCACCGGTTTAAGTTAAGTTGTGATGGAAAAATATATTTCGCTTTGATATAAAACCTGCTTTAAATGAAAATTTTTTAATATTTTTAAAATTTTCATTTTTTTAAGCTAAAAACTTTTACTACTATCTCTTTGTTATTTTAATACTTCATAACTACTTTCTTAGCATATAAGTTAATATGTAAAATATTCTGAAAATAACACTGAGTTGCACATATCCGAATGAAGGAAATGGATTGACCAAAAAGAAATTTCAGTAGCTAAAAAACGAAAAATTCACTCTTTTTATTTACACGTTTCATCACAGATCGGCGATTCACAATTACTTGCAAAAACAATTAACCAGTATCTTCTTACAAGCGATAGTGCAACAGTATGCTTGTATTTTCAAAAATTATGTG
The DNA here is from genome assembly GCF_029603195.1 of Condylostylus longicornis. NCBI lineage: Eukaryota > Metazoa > Arthropoda > Insecta > Diptera > Dolichopodidae > Condylostylus > Condylostylus longicornis. The sequence goes on from NW_026577974.1 coordinate 2,425,845, forward strand.
ATGTTTAAAAAGTTTTTTATAGAAAATATTTATAAGAAGTACACAAATTAAATGATATTAAAATTTCCGTCATAGGAAAAAGGTTGCCAAATATATTATGAACTATGCACCAATCATATAGCTTGCATTTGTGTGATATGAGTACAATATTGAAGTTTAAGCTACTTTTATATATGCTTTCCTTTCATAGTCCTAAAATTAAAAAACAAAAAATTCCATCGTTACTGTAGTCAACAAAAAAATATGGAAAATAATTTTTCATCACAATAAACAAAAAGAATTTTTTTTTTAAATAGCATTCCCATTAGAAAATAATTTTTCCTTTCTTTTTGTTTTTTTGTCTTAAAATACAAGTAAATAAAAAAAAATTAAAAGTTGAACAAAATCATATCCTTATGCAATCATGACTTCATGATCCTTATTTAAATAAAAGAAAATAATTTTCAATTATCTCCGTTATAATCCTTCTCTATATATTTTATATATTTTTTTTTGGTTCAGTCTTCAAAATCTCACCAAAAAAATCCCAATATGGAAAATATAAACAAAAATATTTTTCTCTTATAAATACTATTATCACCTTTTACAAAAACAATATCCCTAAAAATAATTCAAAGTTATTTTGTAAATTTGTGCGTATGTATGAGTGTAACTAGAAAGATGATACACACATACATGTACACTCAAATTGTATTCGTATATATTTATGTTTGGAATATGTTATAAAAATTAATACCTTTACGTTTTCCAGGATTCTCTAAGTCATCATTATTAGATGGATCAACATTCTTTGTCCTATGATGATATTCTTCAGTTGTTGTAGTTTTAATCCTCTTTTTACCTAAAAATAGATTAAAAATGAAAATAAAACAAATAGAATTTTTGAATTTTTTTTGTTTTGTTTTTTTTTTTAAGTAATTTTTTCCAATTTTGCTTTTACAATATAAAACAGTGTATGAAGTCACTAAAAGAATTTTACAATATCTTATTTAGACGAAACTTATGTTAGAAATTTGAATAATTTTACAATAGTCAGAAAATTTGCTTAGTTCTATAACAGTTCTAAATTTTGCGAAATTCTACAATAGCGCGAAATTTCGAACCATTCTACAATAGTCAATAATTTTGTGTAACTCAACAATAGGCAGACATTTCGAGCAATTTTATAATAGTCCGGAATTTCGATATTGAAGTTTAACCTGCTATTCTCGAATATTTCATAATTTCGTGCCATTTTAAAAAAGTCCGAAATTTCGCGCAGTTCTAAAATAACCGGAAAAAAAACTGGATTTCCTTCAATTAGTTTAAAAATTATTAAAATTCTTTGAGTATATCACTGAAACAGCTGTCAATGGAAGTGTGCTAGTATTTCATAATAAGATATTTAGCAAGGGGCCATAGCTATAATGTACATTATGGAATACAGCTATAATGTTATTGAATAAAATTCCTCGCACACCGCACTGATTGAACAACAAATTATACTTTGAGTCTCAAATAAACAAAGAATTATTTTATGAATAAAGAAACTCCTTTTCCTTCACATTTGAAATACTCTGTATGAATATATGTATGTTTTAATTTAGAGAAATATGTTTATAATTTCTACAAGATATACAAACGTACGTATTACTACTATCCAAAATAAAAATGACAAAAAGGATATTATAAATTTTTTGAATCAAAATATTAAGAGATAGCAAAATTTGAGTAAATACAGAAATCACTTTAACTTTGAAATGATTTCAGACCATCAGAAATTAAGCAGGCAAAGGACTTATGTATTTCATTGGTATTTTTCTCTTCTATTTGTAGTGTATTATCAGGATTATGCCATTTATTTTTCTTTAGGATGAAAATTTTCGTTTTTAGTTTTTTGTTTTGAAAAATAATCTTAATGAAGTGTTTCCTGAATTTATTATTTTCTCTTCTCTATATATAAGAGGCGAAATAATCACGTGTTTGAAAAATAAAGTAATAGTAATAGTCAATAAAAGTTGAAGAATTCTGCTGTTAAACAATTATAAAATATGATTGTCATTTTTTAAATACCTTTTGAAATTTGCGAAACAAAAGTTATGTCAAAGTACCTTTGAAAATGTAATCAGCGTAAAAGACGTATTGAAAACATTGAAGAAAATGAGAACGCAAGTGAATGCAACAGAATTAAATTCTCATTTAAGAGAGTAAAGGAAAATATTAAAATATGGCTGCCTGCATTCCGGACAGACAAGTTTTTTTTATTTCGTATACGGTTTTCATGTAAATTGAATTCCAGACAGACCTTCCGAATTGTAGCGATTTCTCAAATAAATTTCGTTCCAGACAAACTTATTTTTACAAAAGTTGTTTCAGGAAAACTTTAATATATACAAGCATTCTCACATTTCATAGCAATTTAGTAATTTATTCCAAGATTCATTAGAATTCAGAAATCATCGAAATATCATTTGAATAATGAAGTAAAATATTTTAAATAATTCTTACCCTTTTTTGGACCATCATGACCATCCAATGAATTAACAGTGCTAACTGGAATTCCTATAAAAAAAAATACAATATTAATTTTATCATTCTGTTCTTTTCTGATATTACTTTTGCTATTCTCTTATTTTTTTGCAAATACCTATAACAAAATCAAAACTTTAATAGGAAGAGTAAGAAATAATTTGCATTAAAAATTTCGAAAAAATTTTGCCTTCCCAACTCCAACACTCTTTAATATAATTACAAATATTTAACTGTTTTCGGTTCATTAGAGACTGCTCCATATACCATTCAAATAGAAAATTTTGTACCCCTACTATTTCATCCATTTTTTATTTTAAATAGAGTGTTATACACTATTCTTTTACTCCACTCAAAATTAAGCAAAACGATTATAAAACATTGTAAAATTTTCTTTTCTATACTCATTTTCTCCAATACCTTCATTTTAAATTTTTTTGGCATCAAATTGCTCAAAAAAATAAAAATGTTAACTAGGAAACTATCTACTTTATATGTATGTTATGTACTTAGAAAGCTAATAAAATTAATTATTGAAATGGAAATTTTGATATAAAATATTTTGAGTTCAAAGAACAAAAGCAAAAAAATTTTTTTTTTGATCTCTTCATTCGAGAGTAATATGGTTAAAAATGAATCCGACGTGACTATTTAACTTAATTAGGTGAGTTCTTTTTTTAGAATATTAAAAAAATTAAAAAAAGTTTATTCAAAAAATATCAAAGTTTTCACAAGTTAAAGCTGTTAATATTTGAATAAAAAATGGTGCAAAGTGTTCAGTATTGAAAGAAAAAAAGAAGAAAATGAATTTCAATAGTTTAATCATTTTAAATAAAGAAAACTTGGGAATTATGAACTTAGCTACTCTACCTCCACAGGACTATTAAAATGCATTTAAGGACAGCTCAGTTTGTGAAGCAAAAACATAAAGCAAATCTTTTTATACTGAGTACGAGCATATTTAATTAACAAAAGCAGTGTTGTTCCAACCTTCGTTGTTGTTCGAAAGACAATAGCAATTAGCTGTACAGGTATATTCAATTAAACGTACATATGTACAATAGCTTTGCGTTCTCTTATACAATAATATGAATTTTTTTAATTTCGTATAATAAAATGACATTTTCCAATAATGTCAATTAACATTATGTTCAATTTAGAGTGCTGCAAACTATTATTCTATATTTATAACTTGTGTATGTCACATGCTTGACATACCATAGATAATTCCGATTTGCGATTACCCCTGTAGCAATTATATAATACTGTTCTTCATGTTATATTTATAATTATTAAATAAGTAAAGTGTCAAACCACATATAACTATTTTAATTTTAATTTAAAACCGAAAAAAAGTTAAAACGAAATAATCCTCATTTGACTGAATTTTACAATAAAATAAATTTTTTCCTAATCACCAAATGAATAAGAATTCAAAATTATTATAATAATAATTATCTTAATTTGACACAAATTGTCATATCATTAAAATTAAAAGTTCATTACAAATTACTAAAAAAATGTTCTCAAATCCAAAGTGAATTTATATCCCCTAAAATTAACCGCAATGTAATAATTTTTTATATCATAAATGCTTATAGCTTTTGTACTCAATCTAAAAAAAAAGTAGCATAAAAAATTGAATTCTCTACCACACGAAAAATAAATTTTTAATGACATTTTTATGAATATTACTAGAATTTCTATATGCACAATTATTATAGATAGCGCTATCATCCGTATAAGTGACATAACTATGTACATACTATCAAAAAACAAAAAAAAAACAAGTACTATGTGTAATATGTGCACACTTTTCATATTCTAATTAGCTAAGATTCACACCTACTTTATTCATTATTATTGTAACATTTGTAATAATAATTATTACATTTTGAATAATAGTGTCATTGTTATACATATAATATATTAAGTATTCATAAAATAATTTTTTTTAAAAAAGTAATATAAATGCTATCAAAGCGAAACATAATTATAAAAGAATACTAAAAATGTATACAAAATAGGTAGAGTATAACAAGAATTTAAATACGTATAACGCAATGTACTACAGTAGTAACCAAAAAAAAAAGGAAAAGGGATCATTTAATATTGTGTCAACATTAATAACTCCCCCACCTTCATTTTCTTGCCAATGATTATACTCCACTTCACACTTTTTTAATTTTGTAAAGCAACACTTGTAAATAAATAATATTTCAATTGATGTACAAAATGCCATGTTTTATAAGTGTTATACAACTATACGTATGTATATGTTAATGTGTATAAAATTTATTTTATTTACATTTTAATATTATGTTAATTATACGTTTATATTAAATAAAATAACAAAATAAAAAATATATGTATATGTGCACTTAACATTTATTCGAAAAATATTTGTCATATCATTATTTCACACACATGAATATATGCACATAATTTGATATACTTGTATAACACTCAACGACGTCGTACCAACTATTTGACAAAATAAACATTTTATTTGCAAAAAAATGGTTTTTAACATTTCTTATGCCAGTGTGATATCAATATTGTCAAGATTATTTTTTATTTTAAACTTAATGACTTAACAATACTGCAAAGATAGTCTGGATAATAAAAATATAAGTGAATAAATTGCATATACGTCATAAAAACTATAGCATGGGGCTTGGAGGTATTCATGATCACAAGATCGATTATTTTGTCACACTTTTTAATGAAACTTTTGAAATTATATTACATAAAATAATTTAAATATTAGTCAAAAAGATTTGGCCTGGGTCAGAAACAACTAATAAATAAGTATACCTTGTCATATTTGAATATTTTTGAGTCGAACGCTTTGCGAATTATCTTAAGTCTCATTCAGCTCTAACTTGAGATTCCTTGATAAAATACTATTAGCCTTACGCAAGGTAATAGCACTATATCATATTGAATTGATATTTCCACGAGCTAGAGTTTCACAAACAGCTCGGCCATATTTATACGGTACTGTACTTTATGGAAATGGGTGTACTAGAAACCCCATCTAACAGTTGCTCTTTTTATATCTTTATTAAGTAGTGTTTTTATGAAATGGAATTGTCAAAGTAATGATGCTCATATATTCCGCCAAAAACAAATATATACACACAAATATGCATACTTATATCTAACGTAAACAAATAAAGAATACTGTTTATTCATTAAAAGAGGATATTATGGTATTTATTTTATTTTTTCAAGATTTTCTATGTAAACTTTTAATAAAAAGGATGAATAGATTTTTTGTTTTTTATTTTAATTAAATAAAAAACAATATTTATAAGTAATATCCCTGAATTATTTTCAATATATAAAAGAAAATAGCTACTCAGTTTTGTTTCAAATAACCACTCTTTTAATAATATAAACTTGTGGACAATATGAAAAATTATAATTGAAAAATTTATTGAAACAACCTTTTTTTTTCTGATAAGTACCGTTAATAACATAGAAAGTTCTTCATTTCCATGATCCTTACATACTCAGTTTGAAAAATTCTTGGATTAGTAGTAGTTGTAGTAAGGCCACCTACGCGAAGCCCTTGCACTAAGCCAACAAGAAAGCCCATCGTCAACCCTAAGATTAACACCCCACAACCTCCATAAAAAGAACATGTTCCACATCCTCCATCTCCGCGATGTACTCACATTCCCTACAGACATCCGCCATAGCGGCTCCAAGCCTCTTGCCCACTCTTCTCAACAGACAATGCCCCGTCAAAACCCTTATCAGAATGCTGATATCATCCATACCGTATCCCAAAAACGTTTCGTACTCTCCTCATCCCTACAAAACCAAATCTCTCTTAACATATGAATCCGCCCACAAGACTTCACCTCTCTTTTTAGTTTCCTAATCTATGATGTCAATAAACTCCTTCAGCTGCAAGCTTCATCATTTCTGTAGCCGGGAATTCAATACACAAAAGTTATATGTGCAGAAAAGCCGGGAACCCTGTACATACCACAAATGGCTTACTGCTATGTGGCTCACTGCCAACTATAAATAATTATAATTAATAAAGTGTTATCTACTTACTATATAATTTTATGGTTCCATCTGTATCGCCTAATGAATTCTTTGCAACACATCGGTATGATCCCAATTCATGTTGTGTTATTGGCGCTATAAAAAGTCTCATTGTTACTCGGTAATCACTATGTTCAGTTATATTTGTTGTAAATTGACCACCTAAAAAAATTTTTTTAGTTTTATTGTATGAGTTTAAATTTTAATCGAGCAGTGAGTTCAACTAGGTAGTCACATAAAAAATTGAAATTGATAATTATTGTTATGTCCTTTTATTTGTACAAAAAATTGTGTGGTTCGAATATCACAAACATTTTGAAAAATAAATTAAAAGAAAACCCTAAATTTTCGTTAAATATTTCCTATAATTTCGGCAGGCCGAACTGCTGAACATCATAGTTTCGGCAGGAGTTTTGCTACTGATAGAGGCTATAACTATTTCTATTAATTCTATTTTAATTACTCAAATGTACCTATGAATTTTTAAAATATTTAAAGTCACGTTTTGTTAATAAATTTTTAAGAATTTTCGCTGGTACAAATTAAATCGTACTAAGGCAAGAATTCCATTTTGCTCAACAAATCAAAAGGATATTTTCATCAGATATTTCTAATATTTATTTATCTTATATGAAAAGCATACATTCAGGCACGTTACGTTCTAACAAAAAAAAGTAATGTTACTTTGTTTTTTTGCAAGTAACTAACAAAAAGAAAATATAAGATAACCATTTGAATAATCCTAAAATCCTGTAAATAACTTGAAAAATTCCGTGAATTATTGACTATTGGAAAATTGCATAATTGCAAAACTTCGATGATTTCTTTTTTATCCTTTCTGTTCAGAGTTGATAGCCGAAACAAAATCAAATGGATTTAATTGCTAAGTAAAGTATTTGAATTCCATTTTAAATCCAAATCCTGGAGCAATAATTCATTAAACAATTTTTAAACTTTTGACCGTTTGTAAATCTTTTTGATATCATAAGGTTATATGTCATAAATATTATAGGATATAAGTCAATATTGGTAGTACAAATAATCAATGAATTTCTTACCTGGTGGTACAATTTCACCTTTTTCTCTTGTCCAGTAATTTATTGATTTTGGAAATGCTTCAGATTGGCATTCTAACATTGTTTGTTTACCTTCGACAGCTCCAATTAATTGATTTTGAACAAATATCATCGGAGGAACTATTTACAAGAAAAATAAAAGAAAATATATTGCGCTTATTGAATACAGAGTATTTTAAATGTTAATAAAATATAATTGGATTATAGTTTCAAATATTCTCCTACAAATCATAATAAAATATAAGTAGTTGTTTGATAATAACGTCTGGGCACAGCGGAGAATGAAATCTGCCGCCTTTTTCTCGAAGAAAACGAAACGATTCGTGGGGAGCTTTGTGACCCAAGCGGAAGTCTAAAGATTTGACATGATTGCAGTACTGCAATTTATCAAGAGCTAGGGTATAGAGTCAATGTAAGCGGAGATGAGAATCGCAAGAGATGTTATTGGACGATGTGAGAGAGACCCGGTCTCTCTAGCCGAAAAAAAATATATGATAATATTTCCGTAATATCGTAAAATATAATTTTTAAAACAGTTACGCTAAATGTCTTCAGCAACATGGAAGAGAGTAGGTTAATATTTGATTAATTGGTGAAAGTCAGGTCAAACGGCAATATCTGCGTTGTAAGTGAAACAACAGTATCATTAACTGAAGTGTAATGTAATTGTTTCATTAATAGAACACTTTGGAGCAACACGACAAAGAAGTTGTCTAGAAAAAACTAGACTTCCGTCGTACAAGGGATTTGACACGTCTTCGAAGAGGGAATATCGACGCTGTAATTAGGGTTTTAACCGGACACTGTCTGATTAACGAACATGCCAGGAGGGTGGGCCGCACCACAAACGATCCTGTGACAAGGAGGAGGAGGAAAAGTGACCCACTTGCCGTGCTTATATCAGGTATTGGCCAAATCCAGATAGAACTGTACCTCAACCTAACATAATCCAATCTAAACTGCATATCACATTTAAATATGATGTATATGTATTTGCAATATACAATATTTTTAGAAAAATTTACTATAAAAACAGTATTTTTCAATATTTAGTTTTACTTCACATTATGTAGTTACTAGTTAAGCAAAGTTGCTACCAGCTATATTAACTCAAAAATAATATAAAGAATTTTAAATATTTGAAATGAAATATTTTTCATATTTCCGCAAAATAAAATAAAATAATCGTCATCCTAAAGTGTAATTAATTTTAAAAATTAAAAGTAAATTATTTTAAGAACAAAAAATCTACAATATTTTTAATTTTTTACTTATTTTCTTCACAGTTAAAATACTTACAATGTACAATTAGTATTATCCTTTTACTAACTGATGGTGGTACACCATTTGATGCAATACATAAATATGCGCCCATATGTTGTCTTTTTACTCTTGGTATCACTAAATATGGTCCTTCAACGCTTGAAACTTGAATTTTCATTTTAACGATATATTATAGTTCATTCCAGTAGTTATTTCATAACAGTATATTTGTAAGAAGGTATATAGGTACATAAGAAATAAAAAATTCAAAAAATAAATATCGTTGTAATGTAAAAAATCCATTTATTCAATCATATATGTATGTATAATAAAAAGGATGTGTTCATAAAAGAATAAAAGAAAATATTATTGCAGGATTTTTTATTTTGGATTTCCCACCGAAAGTTTTGTTCAATTATCATTTAGTACCAAAAAATTTGTGGCCAAATTGAAGATATCCGGAAGCGGTAAAATAAGTAAATAGTGATGAATAATGAAATGAAAGAAAAAAATTATTATTACTCGAGTCACCATACATCCTCAAAGAGTGAAAGAGAGAGAGAGAGAGAGAGAGAGTGAGAAAAGTAGCCATAATATACTTCACAATACTCAGTGAATACCGTAAAAATTATAGCATGACTATAAAAACGAAAAAAAAACTAGAAACCTAAAACTATTTTGATTTAATTTGAAATGACGACAGACCAAACCGAACAAAAAAGACAAACACACAAAAAAAAAATTTGTTTTTCTTTTTGTTATGCCAAATGTGCACCTGTTTATTGCTACACACGTAACAGTATAGCTTTTTCATTAACAGAAAAAAAAATTCAATTTCTGAATAGATTTTTGACATTTCATTTCAACTCGTTCTGAATGACCTTAGATGCAGATATCGTCCTTTAGGTCAAAAATTATATAACTGTACTTTATTTTTTTTCTTTTTCACCCACAAATTTTATTTTTTTTTTGAAATTTGAAAATTCAATTAACTAATCAAATTTTTTTTTTACAGTCACTCACTATTTAATGTTTGTACATATGTGGCTAGTCACAGAAATATTTTTTTTTCTGTGAATACTCGTATTAAAATTATATTATTGGTGTTGCATAATTTTTATTATGATAAAATGATAAATTATTAGGTTTGCTTTACTCCTTTGAATTCAACTTTAATATTATATGGTGGTACGAGAAGTACTAATTAATAAAATTAATTTTGAATATGTAAACTAAATGTTTTCTTAATAAAAACAGGGGCCCAAAACCGCACTGTCACCTCCTAGTGGTGGGCCCCGGTAATGGCGGAGGATAAAGGGGTGATTGAAAGGATCAAAGTTACGTTTGTGTCGTGGTCATGTCTCGCGGCGAGCCTCTTACTTTGTGAGTTTCAGCCCTATATCTATACGTCAGCTGACGACAGGCGTCCCAAGTCAAGGTGAAACAGCATATGTCGATGACTGCGTGGCTAAGTGGGAGCTTAGTCGTCAGTATGGGGACTCTGGATACCAAGCGCCCTCCAGTTTAAACGAGCCTTCCCATGGTATGCCGGGCTCTGCCATGGGTGACTTTACTTTCCCGCGCTATTCGTGGGACCAAAATGGAGAACATAAACAATAATAACAAAAACAGCAACAACAAGAACAACAACTGTGACAAACACAACAACTGCAACAACAACAACAATAACAACAGTGACAATTACAACAACAACAACAATACTAAGGACAACATTAATACAAACCCAGTTAGTGCTCAAGGGTCTTCGGAACCAGAGCTTCTCTCGACTGACGCAGAGGAGGAACTCCTTCTCACGCCAGTAGAGGAAAAGGCGGCGCCTCCGATGGAGACGGATAATCAGGATCCTCTTGGACCTATTATCCAACAAACTGAGGAGGACCTGAAAAGGTTGGACATCAGGGGAAGAAAACAATATTTCTCTGGTGCATCCAAGCAGCGTATAGCGGCTTATATCAGGGATGGCATGTCCCCAGAGGAAGCTCGCAGATATGAGAAAGAAAGGCTAGAAAAGCTGAGGGCCTGCGGATCGGGTGTTGTGGCCGACCATCCCCAGAAGAGGGAAAGGTCGGAAAGCAACACCCCTGATGCAGGGCCCTCAAAAAAGAGGTCGATGAAGGGCAATGTTGAGGAAAAGGTCCCTGGGAACATTCCTCAACAAAATCCGAAAATGACTTCTTATCGGGATGCAGTAGCACAGGTCAAGATGGCCATCACTCACAAACTGCATCCAGAGGAAAGGCTATCCGAAGTTCGGATGGGGAAAATCAAAGTAGCCATCATGGATGAAATGGATAAAGTTGTGGACTCTCATCCACTATTCACTGCAGCGTTGCAAAGGGACGAATGGATATCCGTAACATACAACAATCAAAACACCAGGGAGTGGATAACCAGTGTCTGTAGGAAGATAAAGCCTTGGGACGGTTGCAACGTCGTGGTACTGGATGGCGACGACATGCCCAAACAGCATGTCTGGGTCACCTACGTACCAAAGGACGAGACAACCGTCAGTCTCTCCAGGGATAAGGAAGCAAAATCCCAGCCTCAAGATAAGTTCCTGGAGGATGCTGAGGGTGGATAATGATAAGGACGGGGGCTGCTCCATCACCTTTTCAGTGGATGATTCCGGATTGAAAGATCTACGGAAAGCGGAGTTCCGACTTTTCCTGAATTTCTTCCGTGTTACCGTTCGGGTTAAAGGAAGAAAATCCTCTCAAGGTGCTGGCGGCAGGGCAGGACAAAATAAAAAACCAATGCCCACCGCGACAACGACGAGCACTTCAGGCCAACCAAAAGAGTCAAAACTCATTGGAAAGTCTGAAGTCGCTCCGAAAATGGCAGCAAGGGAAACGGAAAGACCATCGACCAGCACGCCAAATACAAGCGGCTCGGCTGAACCAAAAGGGCTCAAGCCCATTGGGAAGCCCGGAATTGCTTCGGTATTTGCTGTTGGAGGGGCTAGTGTGGCACCTGGGACGGCAAAAGAGGCTGTGGCAGGGCAGGCGCCCACCAAGATGTGTAAAAAGGCGGCAATGGGAAGCAAGGCTCATGTAAAGTCTTTGTCTAAAGGGCCAAAGCCCATAGACAAGAGCCGGATCAAATGATATAGCTGTGAGGTGCATCCAAATAAATCTACAGCATGCTAGGGCATCTACTTATGTTCTAGCTCATAGATTTATGAAGGATTACCTCGATATTGCTCTTATCCAAGAGCCTTACATAGTGAAGGATCAGGTTAAGGGCCTAACAGGTGAGCTATTGTATGATAATACAATTGGGGGCAGGCCTAGAACTTGCATTTTGTTTAGTAAAAGGCTAACGTATTTTCCCATTCCAGATTACTGTTCTAAGGATCAGGCAGCTGCGTTGGTGAAGGTGAAGTCCTCCGGGGACTGAACAGAGTTCATTGTGTGCTCATCCTACCTCTCGGGGGACTGTGCCCACCCGGACGAGCAACTGAGGGATCTAGTGGACTTTTGTGGAAGGAGGAACTTCCAACTTATAATAGGAAGTGATGCCAATGCCCACCTCACCGTCTGGGGAAGTAGTAATATAAACAAAAGAGGTGAGTGCCTACTTGAATTTATATATAGCAATAAATTAATGGTTATGAATGAGGGCAATAGGCCGACATTCATAAATGCAATTAGAGAAGAGACTCTTGACATCACCCTTTGCACTGAATTTATCGGCAGTAGGGTTGGTGGATGGCATGTCTCAAATGAGACATCTATGTCGGATCATAGGCAGATTAGGTTTGATATCATGGTCTTCGGGGGCCTGGCAGCAGAAATGTATCGGGAACCCCAATCCACAGATTGGAGTCAATTCGAAACGCTTCTCAAGGATGGGATCGGATACGTCCTGTCAGAACGGTGATGGATATCGAACTGGCCAGCGAGGCTCTGACGGCGGCTATTATTAATGCCTACCATGGGAGCTGCCGCGCTAAGCCGAGGCGGAGCAATAGGAACTGCCCGTGGTGGAATGAAGAGCTTTCAAGGCTTAGACTAAAGACCAGAAAGCTATTCAATAAGGCCAAGGCGTCGGGTTCGTGGGAAGAGTATAAAGACTCACTCACAAAATACAATAAAGAAATTAGGAAAGCGAAGAGAATCTCGTGGAGAGCGTTCTGCAAGGGCATTGATGAACTCTCCAGCAGTGCGCGTTTTCACAGGGTGCTTTCCAAAAAGTATGCGGGTTGGGCCTAATGGAACGGCCTGATGGCTCCACAACTGAGAAGGGAAAGCAGACGTTGGAGCTTATGGCGTCGATGCACTTTCCTGACTCGGAGATTCTTTGGAATCACTCAATTGCGGTCATTGAACCGAGGGCATCCTGGCCCAGGAGGGATGACTGGCAACGATCCCGTCTGATCTTACGATGGGCAGGATTAGATGGGCTGTTTTCTCTTTCAGGCCCTTCAAATCTCCAGGTGATGACGGGATATATCTTGCATTTTTGCAAAGGCGTTTCCAACATATCGCCAGAGCACTGTTGAATATTTTTCGTGCCAGCTATGCGTGGGGTTACATCCCTCAGGAATGGAGGGTGGCTAAAGTGATGTATATTCCGAAGGTGGGTAAGCGACCAAGCCTTACTTCTTTTCTATTGAAAGCAATGGAAAAAGTGATTGATAGATTTATACTGGACGATGCACTGGGAAGCAATCCCTTGCATGAATCTCAGTACGCCTATCAATCGGGAAGGTCTACTGTACTCGCTCTGCTGAGTCTGGTGGGGGTCCTTGAAAACTCACTGGAGGTGCGGGAGGTGGCAGTTGGCTGCTTCCTTGATAAAGAGGGAGCTTCTGACAACACCCCATATGCATGCTACAGGATAGGATTATTAAGTCCACCATAGCTGAGGATATACTCTTCATCTCCGCCGCAAAAGGATGTCCGCAGGGCGGGGTTCTTTCGCCCCTCCTGTGGTCCATTATAGCGGATGATCTAATTGCTGCTCTCAGGGGCTCCGGGGCTGTCTGGGGATTAACGAGCCCAATTCTGTTTGGTGAACGTATTAGTTACTCTAGGGAGGTGAAGTATCTGGGAGTAACCCTGGATGATCGTCTCTCTTGGAATACCCATACAGATAGAGTTATCGGGAGAGCTACGGCGGCCTTGTGGACGTGTAGGAGCTTCATCGTGGGGACCTGGGGAATTAGTCCCAGGATAGCACACTGGCTGTATACGGCCCTTGCTAGGCCCATCGTCACCTATGCGTCGATTGTATGGTGCCGTAAGGCTCAGCAGGCGGGTGTGCGGGCCAAGCTTGAAAAGCTACAGAGACTGGCCTGCCTGGGAGTGACCGGGGCAATGCGGACGGCTCCCACCGCTGCATAGGAGGTGATGATCGAATTGCCGCCACTGCACCTCCATATATTGAAGGAAGCTCGGCTAGTGACTTACCGACTTCTCTCTGGCGAGGACAAGGCAGGGCTAAAGTTGGCCCACAGAACTCACAGAGACTTCATTGAAAGCGATCCGATTCTAAGAATAACCATGTCGGATGCCTGTCTGCCGCGGTACAACTTCGACCACAGGTACAGGGTTCTATTTCCCGATCGATGGACGTGTGATCGGGGTGGCCGGGACTTAGGTCGGGTTCGAGCGTGTAGTATGCGGGCGGGTCCAGAACGGAGTCGGATGTGGGTTCGGGCGTAACCGGTGTCCGCCCGGACACGCGTGTATATGCAACCCTTGACCCGTATTGCACAGTGTTCCAGGCCGAAATACATGCAATAGAGATCTGTCTGAGAATCAATTTAGAAAGGGGGTATAGAAACCGCACCATCTATGTGTTCTCGGACATCAGGGCTGCACTCCTGGCGCTTCGTTCAGCTCAGGTTACATCCAAGCTGCTCTGGAGCTGCCTTGCTGCACTTATGGAATTGGCATCGGAGAACAGAGTGACGCTCATTTGGGTGCCGGGCCATAGTGGCCATGCGCGCAACGAAGTTGCCGATGGGCTGGCGCGGAGAGGATCTGGGGCTGACTCTGTGCAGCCGCTGCCTTCCTGCGGTCTGCCTTCTTCCGCCGTGGGGGCTAGGCTTTTCTGCCTGCTCGCGGATTCACCGCAGAGTTGCTGGGGATGAGCAGGAGCCGGGTTCGCACTATTGCGAATTTCTTCACGGGGCGCTGCCCAGTGAAGTACCACCTGTATAGGCTGGGGAAGTCGGGCTCCCACCTGTGCAGATTTAGTGGGAGTGACGATGAGACCGCCGTGCACATTCTCTGCGACTGTCCGACGCTGGCTGTTCGGCGTCGCAATTGTCTTGGACATAGGTCCCTAAGTGTTCGGGAACTGTTGTCCAACTCCCTTAGGGATATCTCCGGCTTTGTGGTTGGGACGGGGATATCATAGAATGGAGAGGCTACAATAAGTCAAAAATGGCTGCGGTGGCTTGGGGGTTACTCCTGTCCCACTCGGTTCCCTTAGAATCTACGAGTCTACGAATCTAATAAAAACAACAGTTGGTTTATATATATAAGATTTTAGAACAGCAGGATTTTGCTGTTCTCTGTTACCGCTGGATAGAAAATAATTTGGTATGGAGTTCAACAGTAAGAAGACCAACAGTAAGAAGTGATTCCTTGACTACTCAGCTTTCGTGCTCTTGTTCTTTCTTTTGAATTCTGTGTTGAATCAATTTTTGCTATACACACTTGGAAGACAAAAACCAAAGAGTAGTCTGTTAATTTTATAAAGTTGAAGTGGTTGCTTCGGAGAATTCAAGTGAGTAGATTCAAATATCTCTTATTCTCATGCTCAAAGGAACTGTTGAATAGATTTTTGAGATGAGTCCTCTGTAAACACAACTGGGTACCGTTAGCAGAAAATATAAATTACCAAACATATTTACGCGAAAACTGGATGGAGCTTGTTTTTCCTTGGAGGATAAGCTTTTGAACTCTAAGTTACCTTTAGTTTAACTTGTAGATTAAATTGTAGAAGGCAACAATTAGGGTAACTCTTGAGATTCAACTTAAAAAAGAAAATTAAAGAATGCTTCTGATTACGTGTAAACTATAGCTACACTATTCAAACCAACAATAGGTGGGCAAAAGATTCAACAAGCGAGCGCGAGCAGAGAGCAGAGAACCATGCACATGCCACGAAATTTTCATTAAAACGAATTTCTTGCTGAAATCCTCACACTTTTAATGGTTTATCATTAAAAGTGTGAGGATTTCAGTAAGGGCGATATATATGGGCGATCATTATTTTCCAATATTTTTTAACTCATACAATAGCGAAAATAACGTCTTAGAGATGACCTTCAATCAATTTATAGAGAATTAATTTCTTTAGAATTACTTAGTAATAAATTTGAACTTAATTTTTTTTTTTAAATATTACTGCTCAACATTTTTACTATCGTACATCATGGCATTAAAATAAAATAGAATATTTTTTTTAACAATTCCAAGCATTCAATTTAAAAATTTATAAAACTAAAAGTTTTCAAATGCCTATAAAAAATACTAAGTATTTTGTGACGGTCATTTTTATTATCAAATCGTGACATTAATACAACTATTACCGAAAAAAAAATTAGGGACATTGTTATGCTAACCGTATGCTTTATAATCTTATACTTGACTTGAATATTTTTCTTTCAAATATATCTTTTATCCTTTGATAAAAGCACACTATAAATATGCTTAAATTCCATTTATCTATTACTCTTTATAATATTCAACGAAAACTTTTATACACGTAGGTAGAAGATTTTTTTTTTAAATTTTAAATCTCCTGTTCCTAGCTACAATGAGGTAACAAATTAAGTTATTAATAGAATTTTGTTGAGTTATTTTTAGTGGAAATTCACAGCTTAAAATTGTATGCGTGTTCAAAAATTAAACAGGAAATAAATCATACTGTTAAAATCTGACTTCGATTTAAAAAGTATTGGTACATCAATAATATTCCACAATCAACCAACAACTGCTACATACAAATTACAAACTCATCCTTCAACTTTTACGGAGTTGTGAAATTTGAATAACTACTGTACTCATTGTACTGTACTGTTGACACTTTTAGTTTTTAATCGTTTTGACGCTGCCTATAGAGGACTTATAGGTGTTACAAGGGATAAAGATGAAGAGTAACTTGAAATCTTAAGCTGAAGTGATTTTCAAGTGATTCCCATGCTTAATAAAGGCAGAAGTAAAAACAATTAGCTTTCTCAAAAAAAGTTACCGTGTTTCATAATTTTTAGTACCAATTTTGTGATACTCTTGAAAATTTGGTAATTTAAACCTTAAATTAAAGGATATCTACATCAAATATAACCGGGAATATGCATTATATTTTTCAACTACTTATTAGTGGATTTTATATGCGAATTTCTCAATAAGAATTCAAATGCAGTGGGACAATTTCCTAATAGATAACATTATACTATTGTACCCTTAAATTTCTCTATTCTTTCTTCTATTTTTTTATTTTCGAATCGCTATAATACAGATAATAAAACTGTATACAGCTAGTGCATTAAGGTTACCGTTAAAATTAATTTTTATATTTCAAACCAGCTTTGCATGGAATTAATAAATAGAAAAAATAAAGAGAAATTTTTATTTTTAGTGAAAAAGAATATTAGAATGGTTTTGTGGTTAAATTCATTTTAAAAAGCATCCACGCATTAATTTCTATATATACATATATGTATATATATATGTATACATTTATATAGTATGCATTATGTACTTACAAGAGATTATAAAAAAATCAATAAATATTCACTGAAGGTTGTGTAATTCAGGATTTAGTCAAAGGTTATTTAAACAAAATGTACAAAGGTTTCAATAAAAAATGGAATGGTCAAAATCAATATTCATATACGTTGCGTATGATGGACATTTTTTTATTTATTAGTAAGGTCATTAAGAAATATATTAGTTACTTATCAAACACCGACAGAAAATAATAGAGCATAGTACTATACATATAGTTGGCTTGAATATTATGATCTTTAATTTATTAAAATGCTATTTTAATAAGAGACTCTCAATATATTGTTATGTGTTACATAAAGCACTATCTATTCTTCAGTGTGACAATTTCAATTACGTTCTCATTCTCAATGTATTTTCAGTAGATATTATAAGGGGGCCGAAAAGCTTTGAAAGATATTTCTTTGAAAATAATTTCATTAAACAGCCGATGTCGCCTTTGCCTGATAAGTAGGCGTGATGATAATTTTAACACATAAGCATTTTCTATACGGAACTCTCAAAAATTAATTTTCAAACTAAACATATTTCAATATCAAAAAACTTGTAAAGTACTTTATAACCTAACAAAAATGGATCTAAACACTCCATAAATTTTTTTTAGACATCTTTTAGTTTATAATTTTTTTAATTCATCTATACTTTATGCTCAAAGTAATTTACATTTTACTGAATTAACAAATTCATGATATAATAATATCACTCACTCTCCAAATTTTTTTTGAATATTCTAACGGTAAAATTTAAACTTTATTTCTAATATTTAGAAAATTATGAAATAAAATACAATTAGAGTAGACTATTTAAGAGAGGAGCACATGTCCCTTGAATGAAAAATATGAGTATAAATAAATATATTTTCGGAGAACACTCAATAGACTGAATTCCTGATGAATTCACTGGATAGGGGTATTACTGACAAAACAACCACGCTAATTAACGAAGTAATACAAGCACCAGTGAGGAACTCAACGACAGAGATGGAAACTTTCGCCTGTTCAATCATGCTAGATGAGGGGATGAGAAAAATATTAACTTTTCCAAGAGATATGTTTTTTTTCGTTTTTATTTAATGGTTTCTAATTAATCGCAAGAACTGTGTAGGCCTATATAGTTCTGCTGTATTTCAACATTCGGTGACATGAGTATAAGATTGGCTAAATTAGGAGAACGGCCCAAAAAATCACTACGCATCAATGAAAACAATGTAGGTCACTACGCATCTAGAAAACAATGTAGGAAAAGCTTTGTAGTTGCCGAATAGTAGTTGTTACTTGTTTCAGTTACCTTGGTAATTTCAAATTCTATCTCCCCCCTCTCCCTTTCGTAGGGGGTAGAAAGTGGAGACAAAATAATCAAAAATAGAATTAATATGGCAAGAATGGTATTAAGGCGACTTTGGATGTGAAAATCAGCAGATTTAGTGAGATCAACGAAGCTAAGAATATTCAATAGCTGTTTTAAATTGGTTCTGCTATATAGAAGTGATACCTGACTCTTTCGAAAAAGTGACACGGGGAAAATTTTCTACGTTCTACCGAAGAAAATGTAATTTAATAAATTGAAAGCAAACGGACAAATAAAGGTAATTAGCCCAATTTACACTTTAATTTTTTTTTAGAAAGGGAAGGAGAATATCTCTAGGAATTAGAAAAGCAAAAAACCCGCAATTCACGTTTTACCGCAGCAAGAAAAGTCCATTAGAAATAAATTTTTTTTTCTCCATTTTTCTAACAATCAATTGCATATACGATAAACACGTAAACGTAAAGAATAACCTGTAATAAAAACACTTATTTTCTTTAAATCAAAAAATAAAAAAATTTATTTCTACTTTTTACGATAGAAATTTAATACTTATTTAAAAAAAACTGTAAGACTGTAACTCTTTTCTCTATAATTTGCGATTTTCCTTGAAAATATTCTAACCGCTTCCTGTTATCATGTTTTGAAGTAATTATATTTAGAAAACCGCAACAAAAATAATAATGAAAACAAAAAAAATATCCTTGATACGGTTAATTTTTGTGAAATAGTTATACTTAAAACGATTTCATTGCACTTTTTCTTCATCTTTTTTTTTAGAAATATAAGAAATTAAATTTGTAGAATGATTACGAATTAACTGACCTTTCATTATATTATATAGAAAGGTTATCATATCAGGGTTGAATGTGTAAGTAAATCAATGTTAAAAATATTTTGATTTACATCGAAGTCCTAAAGTTCTTCGTAAATCAAAAGAGGAGAAACAGAAGCAAGCAGTTATCTTTACCACTAGTCCCTATTTCGCAAAAATCGAAGCGTTTCCCGCAGGTTCACATTAAGACGGCGGCTCCCAGCCATATAGCGAATTCCGCAGCCATTAGCCGGCCCAGTATATTTAATGACGGCAGATGGAAGAGACTTTCAAGAGCCTGAGCAGGGTTGGAGTATAACGCCTCAACAATACACACTACTGCCATTCTTTGAATTTTGCTTATCAACCTAAAGTTCACAGCTGGGGGGAGCGCTAGCCACAATACTGGAGCACCGTACATCAAATCCAGTCCCATCAACGCGATGTATAGCCATCTTGGGTCTGAGGCCCTAGTTCTTTCGATGGCACATGAGTAAAGCGTAATAGTTGCTTTCCTTACTCTTTCCATAATGTTAGACTTCAAGTTTAGTTTCGAACTGAGAATTAGACCCAGGACCCTAGCCTCCTAGTTAAAGGAAAAGCGGATTCCGTTGAGTGGTGACGAAGTAATGTTGGGTACCTTGTATCTCCTACTAAAAATAACTAGTTCCGTTGTTGTGGGTTGACAGTCAGCCCGAAGCCAAGAGCCCATTCAGAGACGAGGTTTAAAGTCCTCCGCATCAGCCCATTTAAGATATCAAGGTGATTCCAAGATACAGCTAAGGTCAAATCTTCAGCGTAGGCTGAATCTTCAGCGTTCATTTTATAGCCCTTCTTTTACAGGCATGCTAGTAATCGATTGACCGATTGATCCGAAATGCCCTGAGCCCAATATTGAGAAATCCGCAAATATTCAATGAAATTCCATTTCTTCCTCAGTTCGATGTGAGGCTTTCTGCGTATTACAAATCAAAAATACTAAAGTCTAGTTGGCCGCAATTATTACTCCAAACAAGCATAAATTTTTACTACAAATACAATGGGAGTTTACAAAAACACATTGTGAGCTTTCGTAGTCTTGCCACTATACTACTGAACTACATTGTTGTCAGCTATGCATTTTCATTTTTTTGTACTCATTTTATAATTGTTTCCTATCTTATTATTTTTTTTGTTTTCTTTATTGTTGTAATTTATGAAATAATAACGTGTTTTATTATATAAGTTGAACAGAATTCACGTGACGTTGAATACAGGATTCATTAAAGAATGAATTCTAAGAAAAATTTCAAATCATTTTCCTTTTTAAGTTTATATGTTATGCCAGCCCTTATGGTATATCCCGTAACATACATTGTGTAGATTTCTGTAAAAATCACTTTCAACTGTATAATGTGATAGATTTTTAATTATACAAATTTAATTACAATTGAATTGAAATTTCACAAATTTATTTTATTATTTTAGAATTTAATCATATTAATAATTTATAAATATATGCAGTCATAATTAAAATTATAAAATTAATTTTGATTTCCTATAATGAAAAATTATTTATTAACTTTATTAAAATCCTTTTGATAAATTATAAAAATTTTATGTAATAATTGAATTAATATAGAGTAAAATAACAAATAAAACCACAATTTTATAATAGATGGTTTGTAAAATGAAAACCACATAATTCCAATGGAAGTTAATTTCCCACATGTTTAGCACATTAAATTTATGTATACATGGAAATTAGTCGATAGAAATAATTTGATAATAAATTTTAATTTTTTTTTTATAATATGACAATGTTTTTAATTATGACTTAAAAATTATCAATTAAATACTTTATGCTTTAATCTAAAAGAAAAAAATTATTGGAAATGTAGTGAATAAGTCAGTTCCTTATATATAACTTTATTTACAATTACAGTGGTAGCGAATTTAAATTTAAGACAAAAACTTTTGAATCTAGTTCCCCACCAGCTCTCCCCTAGGTGACCACTACCGCTAGCTCCTTGTCATTGACCCATACGATATATTGTGATTCGCATCTCACTTGCACTAGTATCACATCTAAGCTCGTGAAAATTTCAGTATTGCAGCTAATCAAAACCGCGAGGCTTCCATCGGGGTCCCAAACCCCTTCCGTTACAACTACATATCTTAAATATTTTAAGTATAGTTATAATTCTTGGGGGAGCAATGTCTGTCTGACCGCTATCTACACGGAATATTGGTCGTTAGGGTAGCATGCTATTAGGCTACGATTGCTCTTCAATACAACATGTCGCAGCTGGTGATCACGGGGTGGTGGTAGCGAAAAGGCGGAATTGTTACAGTCTGGGTGCGATGGACCTACTGCACTGGTCACGTCAACCAACCGTTGCAATAATATTTTGGTATTTTTAATTCTTCAATTATTTGATTATCATTATCATGGATTTTTTAAAACGAAATCAAATTTGATTCACAAATATTGGATTTTCTTAAATCTTAACATTTCAGTAAGAATGAAAATTTTATCAATATTCTATTTTTTGCATTTAGAAAAAATTTCATACCAAAATCACCATTTGGAAGTTCAATAGGTTCACCACCTTCACGTCTCCTAAAACGAGAGAAAAATAAAAATTTATATGAAATATGAAAATTTTTATGAAAACACAAGTACCAATGAAAAACATATGGAAAAAAATTTTTTCTCAAAAAAAATTACTTCAATATTTTTTTTTATTAAGATCATTATAGAAGATTATAAGCATTTTGATGAGCCTTAATAGCAACTCTTTTATATAATATTATATCCTTTGTACATTGTACTTATTTCACTAATTTTTATAGACTTAATTTGAATGTATGTATGTAAGGACTGAATTCATAACAAGATAATGTTATAAAAAAAGAGAAAAAGTAGAAAAACAAATGAACAAAAAAAAAAACAGCAGAACTTACCATGTAATTGTTGGCTCGGGTGAACCATTTGCGGCACATCTAAGCGTTACATTACTTCCTTCTCTAACAACCATGTCCGTGCTAGTTGGATAATCTAGGATATCCGGTGGTACTAAATCAGATAAAATATAAAAAAAAATTAAAAGTTTGCATATTAAATTGGGTATGTGTGTTGTGTCTGTTTGTGTGTATGAATGAAAGTGGCTCATTTACAAAAAAGAAAAAGTTTTGGCGGAAACAAAAAAAAACACATTCTTTTAGGGAAAGGATGGAAAAGAAATGAAAAAAGAGTGGAGGAAAAAAAGAATCATAACATGTGATTTTTGTTTTTTTTTAAAGGAAATGAGATTAAAAAAGGATTTTTAGTTTCTTGCCAATTTTCATACATGTTTTTTTGTTTTTGGGTTTTTTACTTTAAAAATTGTAAAAAATTCATACAAACAAATAAAATAGAGGCTTTTATATATAAAACAAAATCGGAATAACCACTTTTCACGTTCAAAGTATAAATTTCAATGAAGATGTGTGTTTTTTTTGTATGTTCGTAATTCAGAAATCAAAGCATCTATACCCTTAACCATAGTCTATTAACTAAGGTAGTAAAATCTAAAAAATTATATTTTATTTTGAAATTATGAACCCTAGAATCTTATTTTTTTTTCTAGAATCTATTTAACCCAATTAATAAAATTTAATTTAAATATTAAGAATTATTCAGCCGTACTTCAAATTCAGATATAATTTAATTGCTGGAACAGACCCATAGCGTTCGTAGATTTTTAATAATTGCTACCGCAACACTCTTGTAAGTGTATTTACGTTCGTGTATTTGGATGATAAAAAATTCTACGCTTTTAAACCACGGACTTTAAGCAATGTCAAGGTTGTTAGTGAACACCAACTTGGATGGAAGTACATTGTCGCTTGGATGTTAAAAAAAAAATGAAAACTCTATACGTTAAAACATTTACTTTTAAGTGTAAAGATTCTAACCCGAGTCAGAATAACTTCGACTCATTTGACTTTCCAATGTAATCTCATGAAAACGCATTGCATGGAAAAACGCATTGCAAATCTGTACACTACAATTCGAGGTCTTCACTGGTCCATGAATGTTTTCAATTAACGGGTCAAGTCTTGAAATCATTATAAAGAATTACTCCACACAAAGAATTATATCCAAATTAATATTCAATATTAATTTGGAATATTCAATAAATTTGAATACGACACCTTGGTCTGTTAGATATGTGCATAGACTACTTTGTGTACGGTTAAAGCCTGACCTCTGAGTATAAGAATCAGCTCTTGAATATTTTAATTGAATATTTTTGGCAATTTCAGTCAAATAATATAATTTAATAATATTTTTACAGCATTGTGTATTACATGATTTTGAAACACAATACTATTGACCAACTTATAACAACCATAAATGAGTAATAATCAATCATTTCAAAAACTCTTAATATACCATAATGGTACTCTTCAATTTACTCACTTTCCAACACAGTAAATCATATTGATTTTAATTTAAAAAAGCACTGCCTTGATTAAAATTACTAGCCAAAGCAGTGTAAATAACTTTATAAATAACTATACCATAAAACAATATAATTAACGTCTCCTTAAATGGTGACTTAAAAAGTTGAAATAACCAATAACTTAGAGATTTAACTGAAAAACATTACAATTTTTAATGCATTTTTTCGCCGTTTTTTAATATAAAACTTTACTACAATACTATAACCTTTACTTAGTTACAAACTAAAATTGAAATTTACTTTAAATCTTATTATACCATGCCATTTACAAATAAGTTTTTGTAGATTTTAATCTAACTAATCTAAAATATGGCAGATTGTGTTTTTTTTTTGTTTTGTTTTCAAGAGAATTTAAATATATGCTCATTAAAAAATAATTTTCTTCTTTTTCCTCTCTTCTTTATTCCCTTCTTGCTTTTACATATTATTATTAATGTTTCCTTGCCTTTTAACTATCGGAGAAAAAACTAAAACAAAATAATCAATTTGAAAATTATTAGGTTTAATTTTTCTCTTAACTAAATTACTTTGTTAGATAAATTATTTGAGTGTGGTGAATTAGTTAATCAAATAATGAGTTAAGAGAAAATTTCTTATTATTTTTTATAATAATAAATTTAACATGTACACATACAAAACAGTTGTTATTACTTGCCTATTAAACGTTTCGAAAAATTCTTTAAGGTTAAAACGAAAAAAAAATTACTAACAAATTTTTCATAATTACTTCTGAAAACTTCGCATATAATTTTCCAAATTTAAATTACCACTGACGGGCGAAAACATAAAGAAAATTAATAATTTTTTTCAATATACAATTTAACTGCAAATCAGTTGGTAATAATTTTCTATTTTTCTGCCTTTTTACCTAAAATACAAGTATTAAAGGAGAAGAAAATGTGTTCCAAATTTTTATTGTATAACATTTTGCACGCAATACAAAACATTAACGTAACCGCATATTAAATTTAGGACTTTTCATCTAAAATCATTCACTAATATTTTCTTAATTTCTTTAAAAGGTTACACGTTATTTTATAATTTACTTAAAACATAATATGAAAAATCAAAGCTGCTTTAATATACTCACTGTTTTCTTTTATAGAACCTCGTACGAGCTTCTTTTTAAATATAATTGTACGATTCAACAGTAAGAAAAATATTTCCAAAAATCCGTTCTCCCTCCTCTCTCATAAAAAATAAAAATAAATAAATTAAGAAAAAAATGGCAAATTCTAATTGATGTCTGACTTTAACCTCAACGCAACACACAACATTTCATCACATCAGTCATTATTTAAGACCAAAATTTAACACACAGCGGAGGGAAGAAAAAAAAAACGCTAACCTTGACAAATTTAAGACAGCAGGAGGGTAAAGTTAAGACTAAAAAAAAAGTTTTTTTTTGCCATTTTATAAATATTTTCAGTCAAAAAAAAAAAAAAATAAAAACTTTTTCGGTTTATTTTTATTGCAACAATTTTTTTTTCCTTTTACATTCATTGCCATCATATAACCTTTAATTTTTCAGGACATTATAAATTAACTATTATGTACAGTACATGTGAAAAAAAAATTAATGCAACTAAAATTCAAATCATGAGAAGATTTTATGCCACTGCTACGCAATTATCACGGTTTAGATGTTTCAGAAAATGTTGGTAAAAGTGTCGAAAACATGGTCATACCAAAATCAATTAAGGTGAGCTTAATTACCATAAAAATGTTATATGACCTTTGATTCCTCCACAAAAATATTAAAGTTTCCTTACTTTTCTCCACGAAAACCAATAACAAAAAAAAATTCGACTGTGAAAATCTAGAATATAATAGTGCTTAAATTTAATCCGGCCGAAATTCAATCTAACTACCTGTAAGATAAGGAGGCTTATCTTGACCTCAGTTTTGGGAATAAAATCATTGTCGTTCGTACCCGAAATTCAAAAGACATGTTCACGTAATTCTAAAAAGAATTGTAAATTTCCTTTATATATGTTGAAGATTTAAGAGGGGCGTTAAGCATGAAAGCAATAAAATTATTTTTGATTTATGTTTATTTCTCCGAAAAATAACAAAATTTCTATATGATGGTTTAGATTTCTTTACCTCCAATATAGATGGTATAACAATTTAATGTCATTTTCAATTCACATAAACTAAAATAAACGACAAAGAATAATAATATTAAGCGGTGTTTTATGAAAGTGAAATTAAATAATATATGATAAAAATTTGGCAATGCTAATTATATACTCGTACATAGCAAGAATAGAATAATTTTTTTATGTGTATACAAGAAATACTGTAAGCATATATGTTGGTTTTGTAAAGTAAGTTTGTACAAAAGTTTGTATTCTTAGTTCAAAAGATTATAAAAATAAGTCTTTTCTTTTAACAGCTACGTATGAATTAATAATTTTTGTTATATGAAATATTGCATACATTTTGGCGTAATTTTGAAAATTATAATACTCAAAATTAAATTCAATTATAGAAAAGAGATATGCTGGTGAAGCGGGAGGTAAATTCCCGATTTGCTGGATCGGAGCCCTTTAGTGGGATTAGACCGAGCAAAATCCATCACGTACTAAGAAGGAAAGTGGAGGAGAAAAAACTGGTGCTATGGAGAGCACCCCAGGGCTTCGGCAAGCAAAACAATTTTTGATAATTACAACTAGGAGTGCTGTACGGCGATCATTAGTTTGCCGGGGAATAATGTGAGGATTTTCACGGTTTTCCTGTCTGGACATTGCAGGCTTAAGAAACACCTAAGCAAATTAGGCTTGGGAATTGACGGCTCTTGCAAGTACAGTGCGGAAAGGAAGAGGACTCCGCTGCACGCTTTTAATGAGTGTGGAGTTCCATAAGAAAAGGACCTGAGCAGACCCTCGCTGGTATGGACATGTCGTTGTGGGATATTTTTTGGGAAAACTTGCTCGAATTCATCTGCTTGCTCATGTGGGGGGGCATAATAAATTTTTAAGATCTCGGAGAATTATCGTCTCAATTTGAAGTTCTAAATTAAATTTACAACATTAAAAGTAACATTTTTGCTATTAAAATGCGTCACAGTATTTGTCCCTCAATATGCTTTATAGATGATCTATGAAAGTGAATGAGTCTCTTCTGGGAATTTTTGAAAACTGTACTGAATGTTGTCTATAATGCTTGATGACATTAAACATAATGTATATTTCGAATAGCAAACTTAAGATAAAGAATAAAAAACTTGTATAAAACCGGTCAAACAAAAAAAAGTATTTTTACCAACAATTTTTTTCGAAATCTATGAGGAAAATTTAAAATTTATGAAAAAATTCTAAAATTATAGTAGGAAAGTTATTAACTTGTTGATTTTCTTAAGTTTTTTTTTAGACCGAAACTATTTTGTAAGACAAAAAATTAAAGTTTCTAAATAAACAAAATATTTTCAAAGTAAAAAAACATGAACTTTCTTTAATTAAATTCATTCAAAAATTTTATTTTTATACACAAACATTGGAAAAAAAAAGAAAAATTCACAAACTTTAGAAAAACTTTTCCAAAAAAAACTTGCTAATGTTCTTGTTGCATGTACTATGTACAATAAGAAAACAATGCCATAAATTTAATATTTCCGAAATTTAATACCACATTTTTTAACTTACATACACGTCCCCCTTAAATATTTTATTTGAGCCTATATCGTGGTTATCCTGAACTAAATATATGTATATAATCACTAAATAACATGTAGCGACACAGAAACTTGGTTCCAAGTCGCTTCTGTTAATGAAAGAATCAATTTTTTACTAAGATACACATATGAATTCAAGCATGCATTCAAATAGTAAATTTGGGTCGTTTTGACACTCGTGAGAAATTAACAATCTGTTAAAATTTTTTTTTCTATTCCCAAAAATATTTTATTATGAAAAAACTTTTCAACAAAAACTAAAAAAGTAAAAAAATAAAACAAAGGAAAAGAGATGAATATACGTAACCATTTATATATAATTAGGCAGTTAGGCTGTCAACTATAAGACTGATTAAGTGTTGAGTATGGCATCGGTTAAGTTAACCAGTTACTACTTTAGTATTCTATTAGCCGATGAAGATTTCATTTATTTTCAGTGACTATTCCTATTTATTTAATGATGAAATTTTGCAATTTGGGTCAAAACTACATCCCTTGCTTTAAATTACGCTCATTTATATCTGATTTCATGAGGTAAAAATTTTATCCATGGGGAGAACTACCTAAATTACAATTCCTATTCGGATATCCTTAAAGCACATAAAAAGAGTTTTGTTTTTGGGAAAATTATTTCACACAATCTGAGGATAATATCACAATCAAGCATTAGTCGAAGTCGATCGGGTGTCTTCCCCACACGATGCTAAGTTTTCGACTAACAGAAATATTCATAACTCTCCTGAATAATGGCAATTATATTTATTCTTAGAAAACGTATGAAACAGCCGAATTCAACCAAAAATTTGTTGATGAAACGGAACGGCTACATATGCGAGCTAAAAGTTTAAACCACGAATGAATTATTTACCGGACTACCTAACAACGGTAATTATGAATGAAAAATTAAAAAAGGAATACTTTACTTTATTTATTTGATAATTTTTTAGAAGAACAATACTTTAGAACTTACTAAGGTATGCTCCTTTTAATATTTTACCGTTTTTCTATTAAATCTACCAAACAGTATGAATATGTGTAAACAATTATGTATTGCCATCATATTAAGTTTTAATTATATAAAAAAGAACTAACCCAAATTTAATTCATTGTTTCTAAAATTTAATTAAAATTGTTTTACAAGTTTTTCATTGTTTTGTTTAAGAAAAGAGCAAGAATATTATGTAAAAGACTTTGGATTATTGTTATTTAAAATATAACGGCAAACAAAGAAACCCTTTAACGTATTATCAAGTATATAAAACAGGCGATTATTATCAAAAAATTGATCATTATGAATTATGTCAGTGTAACATCCCTTGAACATATGAATTATGTATGCCTTTATGAAGAAATTTTCAATTTAAAATAGTTTTATCATTATATTGTTTTAATTAAAACCGCTTTCTGTCTAAACTAGACGAGATAGAGCGATTCTAAGTGTTCTTCGTTATGACCAGGAACCCACAGAATCCGCCAATATGTGCCAATATATGATAATAAGGTGTAGCAAAAATATTTTTGGAGATTTTTAAAAAATCTTTTAAAAAACTTTAAACACGTTTTTTGGCTAAACTAGAAACGATAGAGCGATTCTAAGTGGTTTTTGTGATTACCAGAAACTCACAGAATCCATCAATAAATATGATAATAAAAAGAGGAATCATTTTGAACTACTAATCTTGACAGATCTGACAAATAAAACGCAATTACAAAGTTTTGGCGAAAGTGGAAACCCCTTTCCAAACCATACACACTTTTTCATCCATACATTTATTTTAATATATAAATCAAAAACGAATCTTAACTTTAGTCAAAATAATTTTTTTTAAGGTTTTTACAATATAGTCTAAATGTTTTTAAGTCACGAAATTTTTCCGCAAAATATAGGCGAAGAAAAAAACATAATGCAAAAACGTTCATTTTCTTCACAACAAAGAAAAACAATGAAAACAATTTTTCCTCCTTTAAATAACTGTAACTTTACAAAACAAAAGGAAAATCTACCTTTTACCATCTTTATTAATAAACCATTTTTTTAGTTAAAATTAAAAATAAAAAAAACACTATATTAGTACTCCTATTAACGGTATTAAATTCATTCGTTCCTTTTTAATGATTCCCTTTTTAATTTTATATTCCTTTTTAGTGCCAATAACACATTTATGAAAACTATACTTTCATATATGCATGCATACCAATAAACGGAAGCATAATAAATAATTTAGAAAGAAATTGCAACAAAAGAAGAAGGCGAAAATCAAAAATTATTTCATGAATTTAATCCTTTGAACTTCGAACTAGAATATTAAAGAATACAATTAAAATATATTGAAAGCGTAATGGAGTTTAAAAAACCTCAACCTTTTGTAAGTTCGCGGAGTAAATTTTTATAGCAAAAAGAAATTGAAAGAAAATCAAAACGGTAAAGGTTTAAAATAACTATGAGTCACTACTGCATGATAACAAGGTTGTAAGTATTCTAAATAAATTTGGAAAATTTTAAATAATTTCAAGAGAGAAGCATTTCATGAACTTGTTTTCTAAATATATTGCCATTGTTATAAAAAATAGCACGCAAATCGGCAATTTTTGTTCAACAACGAATAGAATTATTTTAATTTCTCTTAAAATTCTATTGAACATGAATTTTAATAGGGTCAAACCTGTCATAGTAATAAAGCATCCGCAGCTGATTTGAGCCTATAATTAAGGTATTTTTCAAAAATTCTATTGTTAAAAATGAAAGTGTTCAACACAAATTTAAACAAAAAAACTTTTGAACCACATTCATAATATGAAATGAGAGTGCTTTGTATTTTTATATAAAATACGAACTCATGAATTCGGTAGTAAATTTATCAGACCATTACGATCTTTATATTAGCGGGTTCAACCAATTCGTTGTCAAAGAAATCTGTTCGTATTTAACGATTCCGTACGAATTTAATGATCCTGTACGAATTTAATTCACTCGTGTTATATAATTTAAGACTCATTCCATTCAAATCAGTTTTTAAACCAGAATAATGTTACAAATTATTATAAATGCAAGAACAATAATTCCGAAATTGTTCTAAGAAATTTAAAACTAATAAAAATCTTTTTTAAATAGAAAATGTGTTCATAAAACAAATTCATTTTTTCAAATTCAAAATATGAATCACTAAATATTTCTATTAAATTTTATATAAAGAAAAAAAAAAAAGAAAGTTCAAGTACCCACAAATCATTTGTATAATTTTAGTATATAACAAAAGCAAAATAAATTTCATTTAATTAAATAATAAAATCATTAAACAAAAACCCGTAGAATAGAAAATTATTCTCTATATTATTATAGGTATATGACCACCTTTAAAATAACAGTAATAACACCATCATAAAACTTTTAAAAAAAGTTCATTTTGAATTGTTAAATCGAAATAAATTACTAAAACGATTGCATAATTGATGCGAGTATTACACAATATACACGTTTAAATTATTTTAAATTTCTACCACAAAAAAAAATATAAAATATAAACTTTTTATGAATGGTTTCAAATATGTCATTAAAGAAATATGTATTCATTGTAATTGAGACCGTCACGGAATCAAGATTAAAAAGTAAAATAAAAACAAAATTTTTTTACAGCAATTGAACTTGCAATTTCAAATAAAAAAAACAAATTTAATCCAAATGATGGAGCCATTAAAACTATATTCTACATACCCTCTTTTCTGAGTTCGCAGTAAATAAAGACGCAAGAGTGAGAAATGATTTTTTTAAAATCGATATTGTTTTTGGAGTATTTTCATATAGTTAACGCGAATTTCGAATCAAAACAGTTTTGGATTAAACAGTTAAGCTTTTTGTCCAACTTTACTTCTATACCGTCGTGTATTATTGATGTTATTATTTTGGTCACATTATTAAGCATCACTATGCCTCTCCAATTACGATATTCCGATAGGTCACCTCTTTTGGGTAGCTTGATTATTAATCTTTTTTCTCAGTCTTTAGAGATTTCTTCGTTCTGCCATATTTTCTCTATTATTGTTTTAAGTGCATTGGCAATACCGTCTATAGTCCTCCTGTTTCATTGAATTTTTACTTTTAAAATTGCGGTCACTATTTCTCCAATTTTTGGTACCCTCTTTCGATTATAGTGTCATGCCTAATATTTAGTTCTTAGTCTTCAAATTCAGCAAATATTCATGAAATGAATATGTGCTACTATTATAGTGTCATGCCTAATATTTAGTTCTTAGTCTTAAAATTCAGCAACTTGTGTAGGTGTGTTGGTTTCCACAAAGTGTACTCTCTATCTGTTCAATTGTTCTTAGGTTGATATGAGTATACTGCCTTTCTTACTGTGTATCGGTCTAATTTGCTATGATTCTTGTCGGAGAAAATATCAATTTTTCTATGGAGTAATCGGGCGTTGTTTTGTTCTGCATTTATTTGAAGCCAGCTTCTCTGGCTATATTGTTGTACATATTATTCAAATAATTTTCCAAAATTTTCTGGTAAGACAAAAAGTAGTAAGATTTCCTAGTAAGATTACCGAATTTTCGAAATCACAATACCCTTAATAATAACTAATTCAGAATTTTTTTTTAAATTGGATTTGTAAATTTAATTATTATTAAAAATATTAAAAAAGAAATTTGAAAAGTAATTATTAGCAAAACTACTTTTTGATTATTATCATAAATGCAACGTACATACAGTCAATATTTCTTAAACACACATTTCTATCAGGTAGGTACGAGTACATTTAACCTAATTTCAATTTTAAATTTATAAAATATTTGATAATCTTATTTATAATATAAAATAAAATTTATTTTTAATCCCATCTTCCTATATAAAATTCGAACATTTAGGACACATTAATTATATATATTTCTATGCATGTATATACACTTGTGTTATTATAAACAAAAAAAAACCCCAAAAAATACTTTAACCAATTATAGAAAATTTTAAATATTACACTGCATTATTTAAATTTTCATATTTTATTTATGTAAAATGTTATGTTTGTATGTTGGTGTATGCATAATTACTTATAAATATCCATATTATATGCACATATTAACATTATGACACATTTATGTCAAAATACTTTCAATGATATCAAAACTATTATCATTAGAAATCACTGAATTTTAAGTATAAAAAAACAAACGAAAAAATAAAGAGAAATTCTCTTTTTTTTGTCATATTTTACACAAGTACCTACGACATCCAAATATCCTGTTTGACTTTTCATTGGATCTGTATTTATTTGACACATATACCATCCTTTATCTGATTCTCTTATATCCTTTATCCTTAGTTGCCATATTTTATGCTCTGAATATGTTATACCGACACGATGATTTTTCGTTATAACATGATTTTGTATTGTTAATATTGTTTGGGTATCAACTCGTAACCATGCTACCTAAAAGTATGCAATATAACAAAAAAATTTTATTACAAATAATATTCTACTATAAAAATATTAACTTTATCGTTATGTTATGAATATTTTTACAAATTGACAAATTTCGAAAACCAAAGGTTAAAGATATTTTTGAAAAAAAATTATTAATTACATTTTTAGAAGAAATACTTCTCGATAACATATTTTATCTATGTTAGTATATTAAACTTTACAGATGTAGCAAATCTCTATCCACTTATAATACTATATTTTGATGAGATTGTCAAAAATCATAATAATATGTTTTTATAACCAAGATCTATTTTACTGTTAGGGTAAAACAAAATGACATTTGTAATGTTTATTTTTATATCAGTTTGTGTGTATGTTTTTATAGTATATTTGTTATAAATATGAACAAACGTATGTATTTATTACAGAAGGAAATGTCAGAACTTTAAAATGTTTTTACCAAATTCAAGTTTTAAAATATTCTTTGAAATTTTAATATTCAATAAAAAAAATTAACACATTTTTCAAGCTGATACCAGAAATTGAGAGGCAATATTGAAGTTAGGAAATGGTTTCACTGAATTCACGATTTTAATATTCATACTCAAACGCCTATATTTAGTAGGAATTGGTAGGAATTTCATTGAAGAAGAAATTAGTAGAAGTTTCAGTAAAATCGAACGTTTTTAATGATTATTATTTAATATTTTAAAAACTCAACAATTCGTAGGAATAGGTAGGAATATGAATTAAGTAGGAATAAGTAGGAATTTCATTAAAATCGAACGTTTTTAATGATTATTATTTTATTAATAAAAGATCAATAATTGATAGGAATTGGTAGGGATATAACTAAAGTAGGAATTAGTAGAAGTTTCATTGAAATCGAAAGAGTAACTTTTCAAATCTTCAAATTTTCCAAATATTGACATGAAATGAACATACGATCCCCTTCACCTTGGTATGTTTAATGTACACACAATATGTGTTAATTTTTTTGAATATTATTTCTTATAGCGAAATCTAAAAGAATATGTTGGTTAACTATTCAGATGTACCAAACTACCATTGATTATTTCTGAAGAGTTAAAATTTCATATTGGATTTTCGACCACTTTAAAAAATGTCATATAATACAGAATATTATTCAGAAGACAACATTATTTTTAATTGATTTTCAATTTTAATTAAATAAATACAACAAAACTGTTCAATTCATTTAAGTTTTATGCAATTTTAAATTATTATAAATACACGTTTTTTTTGTAAATAGCTTATATCATAATTATCGTGAGTTTAATAATATTTTATTTTACAAAATCTCTTAAATATTCTCATTATATTATTAAAATGGAAAATTCGATTATATTCAATTGCAGTCACATCAACATGACATAAATTTTAATTATTAAAAAAAAAACAATAAATTTCATTGATGACAGACTACAAATAATTTACGCCTACATTATGATCAATTAATTCTAATTTTGAACTTAATATTTTAATTTGAATATTTTTTCATATAGCTACTCTCATAAATTAAAAATTTTAAATATGTAATTTGTTTTAAATATTAAAATTTCAATAAATAATAATATAAAAATTATTTAATTATTTTAATTTTTGTATTCAGTTTATAAGAAACGAGTAGAAAACATTCAGGGAACAAAGAGACAGAAATGCAGAAATTATTATATTGTGACTGAAATAACAAACAAAATTACCTTAAATGATCCTAAATCTTGCACAAGACATGTTAAAACTGCTTCACGTCCAACAGCAACTGTTACATTTGCTATTGGTTCACTAAATTTTGGATCCGCTGAAATTTAAAAAAAAAAATAAAATTTTATTACGACAATTCACACAACATAAATATTAATAAGAGAAAAGAAACAACACTATTTTACTTTTCAAAGTTCTTTTCTTCCTACTAAATTGCAATTAAGCAATAGAAAAATAAAAATTTCTTTGACTTTATTGTCAAATATTTACATTTTTATTCAGTATGCTTACGTTTGTACGCTTATTCGAACTTTATTATAAATTAATCAATATGTGTGTAACCAAATTCCTTGTGATATTGTTTTCCTCATTTCAAGAATATATTTCGGTGTTTCATCGCCGTGTTTCACAAGCCTTCTATTGGAATAAAATCGTAACTACTAATCAACATATTCCTTTATATAATAAAACGCAGCTGGAAGTGTTGACAGTTTACGTTAGGCGGCCTTAGAAACACCTCACAAACTAAATTAATTTTGCAGTTTTTACTAAAAATACTTCATAATTGGCAAAAGCAACTTAAAAACTTTGACAAATTTCATAGAGCAACTAAAATAATAATGTTTCTATTTTGAAGACTTAATTGAACATTTATCTCGAAATCAAAAAAATAAAAATAATTCTCAGTTGCTTACATTTTTTTTTAAATAAACTAAAATAAAAGAATTGATAAAAAAAGACCTGAAAATTACTACTATTTTAAGGACAAAAAATAGAACCAAAAAGTCATTATAGTAGGAACAATAATTTCTAATTTGAGTTTTTTATTTAAATTCTAATGAAGCAGAAAATGAGGAAGCAAAAAGAAAACTGAAATACTTAAATTTTAATCATTATTAGGGCGATTTGGTTTTAATAGTCGCTTAAATAGCAATAATGGTTATTTTATCAGTAAGGATTTGCTTAAAAATTATTTTTAATTATGTTACATAGAATAAGATTTGAGGGAAAAATTCAACAAACTTAATGTATAGCAGATAAATAAAATAAGATAATGAGTAAATATTAGAAGTATTGTTAGGTTTCATTAGAATTGAAACTTTGAGTTTAGTAGTTTATGAAATCCTGGTGCTAAGTAATATTGGCGTTGTAGCAATTATTTCAATTTTTCAAAGGGGCCCCGAACTAGGAAATTTACGTTTATTTATTTAAAATTCATTTGAACCTGCAGCTTAAGAAGATGCTATAATCCCCGAGAAACAAGAAAGCCTATGCTCAGGTGACTGATTATACTTTTTTTCCTGCTTTGGAAATTTGAAAACTTGTTGTTTTTTATCAATAGCAACATTCTTGATCTGTTAAGTATTACTTAATTACTTAACAGATGCTCTACCTGAAAACTTCTTTATACCCTGAATAACACTTTTTTTTAAATTTCTTTGAAATTTCTTCGTTTTAACCGATTCAAAACCTTAACAAATTGAATTGAATTTGAAATTGTTGACAAATTTTTTTATGTCTGTTGAAAAAAAAAAAAACAAAATTTGGCGTCTGTTTATTTTAACATTTATATAACGGTTATTACTCGTTATTACATTTAACTTTCTTTTATAAGTTCTACTTTTTATGTTAATTTTTACTTCAATTTTATTTCCTTTCTGTTTTGATTTCGTAGGTTCATCACTTTTATTCGTTCATTTTACGTTGTAGCTTTGCTGCTTTTTTGTATTATTTTAATTTTGAAAATGAAAGGAGAAAAAAATATTTTCAAATATAAAAAATTAAAGTTCAAAAATAAATATAAAAAAAAAACAACAGTAACCACTACAAAAAGTTTAAAGAGCCATTGAGCAAAAAAAGAAAGAGAAAAAAGACTCTTTGTAAAAATCCTTTTCTGTTTTTGATTTTTACTTTCATTTTTTGCACTTTTTTTTATTTCTGCTTTTTATAACAAGTCAGCCGACAAACCAACAATTCTTTAATTGAAATGAGACAAAAAAAAAACAATAGCAGCAATATAACAAAAACAACAAATAGACGAAAATAAAAAAGTGCAATCTGTATATGAGTAAAAAGGCCTGAGCAACTTAACAGACTAGAGTTTACAAAAGGAATATTATTATGGCAAAAATAACTGTTTTTTTTCAATAGATTTTTCTAAGAATAAATAATATACATATATATTTTTATATATATTGTTAGTCTGAACAATTTGTAACATATGCACATGATTTGATTTTTATAAGAAACACACAAAATAAAAACAAAGAGGTAAATTTGTTAATTACTCTTTTATAATTATAAATGCTCAGAGAGTACGGCAATTTATTGCAATGAATATTTTCAACAAGTGCACATTAAATTGAGTGTATTCCTCGTAAAGGAAAAGTTATAATTACAATAAAAATTCACTTACAATATTTGAAGTATAAATAAAGCAAACATAATGGGATTGAATTAAGATTGTGATAACTCTGTTTTATGTTTAGCAAAGACTCAAACCAAAAAGTTAAGAAAAACGGAAATTGAGGTATAAACAGTGGAGTGTGAATTTTTTTTATTTTAAACTAACACCAAGCTGGCTGTCGAGTGTCGCAAATGTATTGGGAGAGGATGTCAGCAATTTTGTACTTTAAACAGGGATATTATAGGTTAGAGCGTGGCGGGGCTGCAATAAATTGCGAATGGCTCGGAGGTGATGTTCTATTACCCAACTCGGTTTCCTCAAAAATCTTAAAATCTACACTAAATCACCCACTTATTTTTATAGGTTTGCGATACGGTTCAAAGCAATTATAAAGAAACCGCTCGACAGTTATTTAAATCATTCCAGGGAAAACTCTGCATATTCTGACTATCATCTCACGAATTTTTAAAAGCAAACAAATGGAAATTATAAATTTATATTCTAGAAACCTCCTTTAAAGAATCATCATATAAATTATATTTTACAAATTTCAATTAAAGATTTGAAAAATTTCCAATAATTATAGATCATTATTTTATTATGGTAAAATTAACGAAATTATAATTAATTTGACATAAGTTGTTGAGCACCCATTAAAAAATAATTAAAATATTTTTTTAAAAAGTTGTTCTTCGCCACCCCTAATAACAAAATGATTATTATTATTTTCAATAATTTATCAATTAATGAAAAAATTGTTTTTAATCCTTAGAGCATGTTACTATAAATGATCTTATCACAATAAAATAATTAATTACCCTTTCTAAAAGCAATAATTTTTAATAATTTAACGTGACATGTCAACTAATCATCGTGTAAAAAATTATCAAACAACATTTTTATAAAACGTTTCTAATATTTTAATTATTCTCTAATTTATTTTTTAATCAGCATTATTATTATTTTTTTTTTCATAATGACATGAAAACTAAATATTTTTAAAATAACTTATCCATTTTTGTTTTTTTGTTAAATTTACATCATTTTCACACCTTAATAAATTTCCATATTATAAAATAATTGAATAATTTTCTTTGCCGGTGTACACATTAGAAATATTAAAATATTTCAAAACATTTTACACTATTAATTAATTACATAAAAATAAATGTAAGTAGGTGCTTTGCATTTGTGTATAAAAATGCAAATTTTAAAATCACGCACATAATTAGATTTTTTTTTTTAGGAATTTTTGTGGTGTTACCATGTTCATTTATCGCTATATATATTACACTGTTAAAAATGTCCATATAAAATTTCTTTTATAAGTCAATTAAAAACTATTTCAGTAGTACTAAAATAGTAAAAAAATCTATTGCAGCAAGAAGTTACTCAATCGGATAGTCCCCGATACCCCGAAAAAATGTAAAACTATCTTCCAGGAATAAATTTCGTGGTTATACCGAGAGTTTTCAATATTGGCGGGGTTGAACAGCATGATAAATGAGTTAACAGAAAGGAGAAAAGTGAGAATTTGAGATGGATTCAATTGAGGACCAGGCAAGGATACATGAAATACTGATAACTCCCTTGACAATGCTTGTTAGGTAAAATGGCGAACAGACTGGGTATTACCTCGCCGGGTTAGTTGCCTATCATGGCTATCTTTCATCTGAGGGTTTAATGGAGAGTATAAACCACTTTTTAGGATAACACCATAGGAGCAGTTTTAGAGACGTCAGTCTAGGGCAAAACAGAAAGGAGAGATAACTTTGGCATAGGGCCAAAAATTAGAAAGAAAGAAACGGGAGGTCTGGTTGTAATTCTCTGTACTGTGGTTGATACATTCACGGAATACGACTTCTTATTTAAAATAGCGAAGAGGTGATATTGTCTTACCAGTTGTTATGGCTGTCATCGATCTGTCGGTTTGATGCAGATAAGAAGTCACTTCTTGTGGGAGGTAGCGTAGGAGCAGATTTCGAGCACCTGTTTCTAATAAAGAGGTACGTATTCCTATTAAATCATTAACTATTTTAGAAATTTTTGCCCTATTTTTTACAGTGTGTATATACATAAATAAATGTGGGGTAATTAAATCATGTAAATCTGTTTAAATAATGAACTTAAACAAGTTTAAGGTTAAAAATATTATTATTATTATTATTATTATTATTATTATTATTATTATCGTGAAAATTGTTAACAAACATAAAAGTTTATTTTTTGTTTACGTTAAAACGTAAGTACATTGTTAGGGCTCGTTTGAACTGAATAGGATTTAGGATAACATATGAATTATTTTTCGTTCCTTTTTATTTTTTATTATGTGATATACGACTTTAATATCCTTTTTTGTATTCATGTCAAAATTTAGTTAAAGATATAATTTTAAAGATAAAATTTAAATATAATATGTAGAATGGTGTGAGTTTAAGCTATTATGTGTATAAGGCAGGTAATTACACGTGTAAGATTCCTCATTTTATAAGGAGTGTGTTCGAAATTTATAAAGAAAAAATACTTATTAAAATTAGTACACAGTAGATATAGGCTCATTTAAAAATTTCCCGGTTAAAAATAGTTCCAACAAATGTATGATATTGAAAAAAAATTTAATAAAAAAAAATATAAAACAAGTAAGTTTAAATGTTTCAGATTTCAAAGACTTACCGTCTTAAAAAAAAATATATTGAAAATTTTAAAAAAAAATAATAAATATAACGGTTAAATATTAAATATAACAGTTAATCTTATGCATATAGATGTTAAATTTAAAATTAATTTTTTTTTTCGAAAACAGAAACTATTTCGTGTTATAAAGTGTTATATTAGACCCTAGTGTATTTATTATCCCAAGCACATTAATTCAAATATCTTATTAGTTAGCGTTAACTATAATTACACCAATACCTAATTAAAAAACGAAAAATAAAACCCTTATAATTCGTGTTAAATTTACATAAAATTTCTAAAGAAAAAATTTAAAAATAAAATTTTTTTTTAAATTATAATTAAGACGTATATAAAAAATGTTAAAGAAAAAATTTTAACAAATTATTTGAACCGATTTTTTAACTTCATTTTAAATAGTATTAAAAAAAATGTAAAAAATTTCAAATAATTTCATCCCACAACATGTTTAATTTTTTAATAATACCTTCTTTTTTAATACTAATTTACAATATTTATTCCTGACAACAACCGAAAAAAAAATATAAAAATGAAAAATAAATTTTTATATTTTTCTTAAATTTAATTTTTATTTAACATGCAATAATATAATTTATATATTTATGTATAAATATACAATTACCTGCAATTTCAGCTGATGATATTCTAATAAAATTATTATTACATAATATACTAAA
The DNA here is from genome assembly GCF_029603195.1 of Condylostylus longicornis. Taxonomy (NCBI): domain Eukaryota; kingdom Metazoa; phylum Arthropoda; class Insecta; order Diptera; family Dolichopodidae; genus Condylostylus; species Condylostylus longicornis. The sequence continues at coordinate 2,466,736 of NW_026577974.1, forward strand.
ATATACAGTTAGAAAACTATATGTAATTTTTATGAAACGGCAACTCATCATTACTAATTATATATTTTTCCCGTGATAAAATTTAATTGTTTTTCTTTATTTTTTCTCTAATTCTTTAATTTTTTTACTCTTTTTACCATAATATTTTTATACTGTTTAATTTTAGAATTCACAATTTTTTTTATTCATTATTGATTCACATCATGATATTATTAATATGCACAATTGTTCTTTATAATTATTTAAAAATAAAAACACTTTATATAATTTGATATTGTATAGAGACCGCGCTTATATAATCGATATTTTATATATAAAACCCAATGTAATTTTATTTAGCAAAAGAAAAAGCCAGTTTTAATATTTTTCAAGAATTAATAACAGTTTATATTATAGTTAATTACCATCATTATAGAATCATTATTACCAAAATTCTTTCCTATTTAAAAAAAAATGCTTGTAAATATTTTAAAAAATTGTTGAAACAAATTATTAAATTTTTTTTTTAAATATTCTACATGTTTTTACACTCATATAGTATTGTTAGTATACGTATAGATATATAATATAGTACATGCATATGCATATGTATGTGTTACATAATATTAATTTCAGAATTCAAGTGCTATTTTATTGTTCTAGAATGAAAAAAAAAATAAGCAGCAGAACAAAAAAAAAATTTTTATATGCACTTGTTACTTTTTATAACATTTAATTTAATTTTTTTATTTTTTTTTTTATTTTAAGGATTTACGGAATAATATATAGACCGTATTTAAATTACACTATAGAAGGGATCGTTTACAAATTAAGGACATTAGCGAGAAAACTGTTCGAAGGTAATCGATTTCCGGAATTTCTTCTGAAGAATGGAATTTGAATATTTCATATACAATAAATCGAACACTGCTCTAGTCAACATCCTTTTATACAGAGGGCTTACTACTCTTAAATCTTTAGTACTTACTCGATCTTTATATTTTATCCTCCTACAGTTCGTTTTTAGAAGGAAACGCAAGGCAGAACTAATGAAAGTCATGATTAAAATAATTTTTTTAATTATAGGAAGCTACAGACAATATTCTTGTGATTTTTAAAACAAAAAGCTGGCGGCAGTTTAATATCATTTGAAGACAAGAATTTTCTTGCAGTAGTTTAAGTCAAGAAACTGATACATATATGAATGGCTTTAAAATATTGAGGCAAAACATGATAGTGAAATCATTAACTTACTGAAAACTGTAACCGTATTGCATAAAATTAGGAGGAACTCTAAAGTAAAACTTTCAAGAAAGCGTATAGAAGAATAACCCTAAAATCCGATCGGCTCCGATTGATCCAAAAATAATTGTTTAAAAAAAATAGTAAAATAAAAACCAAACAATAGATGAATTTGAAATTTTTAGGAGCGGCAATTTCAACCAGCAATTCAACAATAATTTCAATATATGACAGCATTAAAAATATTTAAAATAATTTTACATTCACTTGTAACAACTCAATCTCATCTACACTACGCAGCACTAGTTGTCACCTTAATCCATTCGAAACTGAACTACTAACATTAATCACAATCAACAAAACTAATAGAGAAAGAAAAATAAAGACACCGAATACTGGAAATATCTAAACAAAGCACTAAACATTTCACTAACAAAGAAGTGAAATACAATGAAGCCCGGATTGGCAAGAAGGCAAGATTTTCCAGAGTCTTACTGAATGCGTGAGAAGTCGGCGACTCGTAAGTAGGCAGTTATTTCTCGGCAAAATAAGACATGCCATCTTTCTGATCCAAAAGGAAATTTTAAATTGTTGCACAAATAACTCGGACGGTGAGTCTTTTGAAAAACTGTGAAATATAAGGCGTGACGTGATCTCCGCTCCGCAAATTATAGATATATCTAATTACTTTTCCTAGCGTTCAATTTACACCAAGCTTCGCAATCATATATCTGAAAAATTGAATTGACATCGTTTATTGCCAAAAAAAAATAACTGATAGGAATCAGGAAGAAATTGCTTTTAATAACATTTAATAAGTACGAGTACAGACGTAATTTAAACACAGATTGTATAATTTAAGTAAAACTTCAAAAAGTTTGTACAACACCAAAATATGAGAGAAAAGCAACAATTTCCCTATATGACTACAGCAATATTAAAGCAAGTCTCACTCACATATTTTCATGTTTTCCTATTTTTTTTTACTTAAAATTTAATGAATGAATTTCTTTTTTCACGTATTAAAATACATATATATGTATGTGCATATGTGAGTATTAAACTATGTACTTGAGAGTAAAGATACTATACGTGTAGGTACCTATTACATACTAGGTGAGCATAAAATATAAAATTTGCAGGTACTTTAAATTTAAAAATTTTCTGTTTAATTTTTATATTCTTCTTTTTTACAATCTTTTTCTTCAATATTTACTGCATTTTTACATGCTAACAATTTTTAGAATTGAATTCCGCAATTTTTCTTCTTCATATTAAAAAAAAAAGAATTTAAAAAAATTAATATGCAAAAGGATTTTTACATTTTTTATTTTATTTTGAATTTTTCTATTCTTTACATTTTTGGCCATAACAATTTTTTAAAATTTTATAAGGACAGGTGTGAAAAATCTATACAACGAAGTCGGGAGCACACATTTTTACAAATCCCAAATATGTAATTTTCGAATGTCTAAGTTACTAACTAATTATGCAGTTATTCGATGCGAGTAGTAGCACTCTCCTTAGTAAAAAGTAAAACAAAATAGTAAAACGAAATTAATGTCATAATATCAGTTTACAATGAAATAAAAAAAATTTTCAAGATGCACCTTTACTTACTGAATTTAAAGTTGCACCGTTCCTTACTAGAGAGCACCTCTGTGCCGTATGGAAGAATGCAAATGCTTGTAGAATTTAAAACCTTATTGTACGCAACAAAATTTAGTTCAATCATCACGTTCAAAGTTGAGCTATCTTCCGTATGTTATATAAGTTACCTAAGCTCGTACCACATACGAACCCTTTAAAAAATGCTTTTTCACCCCTGACTCATACATTATGTTATATTTATGTAGGTTATATGTAAAAGCTAATATTTTAGAAAGTTCCTTGATAAATTAATATGATAATAATTGTACTTGAAATGTGAACTTATATACAAATACAAGAACGTACATTCCTATATATGATGGCTTGTGTAAGGTACTTGAAGTTGAGGAGTTTTCAAATAAAAATCAAAACACGAAAAGAAAGCAACAAACCTGATACTTTTTACATTAAAAAAAAATTCCTAATGAAAAATTTTTTGAGGAAGTTTTTTAGTTTTATAATTAGTTAATTTGATTCCATTTAGTTACAATCTTATCGGAAAAATTTTTTAAACTTTCATGGGAAACAAAATATTTAGAAACACCTACCAATTATTTTCCAGGTAAAAAAATTGGAATTTATTCAGTAATAATAATGTAATCAGTATTGTTAATTTGTAGTTAATACAAGGCGAAATTGAGTTACAATTTTCCTCTGTAATAATAGAAATTATGAGGCTTTTCGAAGGAAGGGCATAGCATAGAAAATATTCACTTTTATTATGAATTTGATGTTCTATTTGTTTGAAATCTTCATTTGAATATGTCAATATTATAAGCTAATCAAAAACAGAAAAAGCTAGGTTCAGCTTCACTTCAGAGGCAGAGCCGTATTCAGAGTCAAAGTCGAGATTGGTTTGGATCAGGGCTGAACTTTAAACATAAAAACTACTGGAACCATAATTATTATTGAAGCCACAAAATTTGCGAAACCACTCCACTGCATAAGTTCTTTATTTTAAGAAAATCATAATTTTTCGTAGAGTTTTTAATCACTTATATAAAACGCACAATTTCATGTAAGACGTACAATAACTGATAACTCGTGGAACTTTAAACAATATCACTAACAAAATATACTATTGGCTACAAACCAATTTCCATAGTAAAATAATCTTACCCTTACATAAATAATCAAACAATAAAAGCTCCAAGCGCAAAACAGTCAAAATTGGAGAAAAACCAATTAATCACCAATATTTTCATATTTTGATTTGATTTTTCTAATTGAAAAATTCTTGTTTTCCATAATAACTGAAAATTCCATTATAATTTAGATCTTTTAATTAAAATTATTGCCTTTCGCATACCGAAAAGAAAAAAGAAATCATTTTCTATGTACATATTTGATATTCTCAATACCGTTAATCATTTGCTAATAATAACCTTATAATTCTATATACAGCTAATCTATACTCTCACTATACCATACACTAGTTATAACATTACTATAATTGTATGAATAAAAAGGAAAAAAATGTAGGTAATCCAGTGAATGACGGTTAATATTAAATATAATTAGGAATATTAATTTGTTTCCGTTTTAAAGTAGGTATATTTAGGTAATTGAAAAATCCAATCTAATTATGTATAATATAAGTAGACTATGCGATATATAAGTTGTTATATAGTGAAATTAATTACGAAAATTCAAGAGATTTTTCCTGTATTTTTGCAGCAATTCCAGCTAATAAAGTTCTTCAATAGCCCCATGATTTGTAAAAACCAAATTTTTTAAATAATTTCAATCTTAGACTCTTATTTCAACTTATTTAACTAAAATTATGTTCTAAAGAAATAATTTTTCAATTAAAATATTATATTGCATATGTTTAGGATGAAATTCAAAGTAATGATTTCAAAAAGAATATAACGGTATATTTTTGGGTATAAAAAGGCATTTACTGTCATCTTTTAATTTTTACCGAAGTGGCCTTTGAAACTAATCTAACGTTTTTCATACAGCTAATGGAAATATGGAAAAAAATTAATTACTTTATAAGAAATCTGCAAAATTTCAATTATCGAATTAAAACACTTTGTTTTTTACACAAATACAATTTGATCAATTTCAATAGACAAAATTTTTAATTATTTGCCAAATAGAAGTTTTCCAATAAGTCAATTCAATTCCTTTTTAAATACTTTAAATTTCTATTTAGCCCCAACAATTTTTAAACATTTTTCCTCACAAATTTAAAATGTTACTTATTCTTTCTGACATAATGTTATTTAAATTTTATTATTACGTGTCCTCCATCTCTATTTTTAAATTTTTAAGCTTAAATATTTTAATAAAATCGCTTTAAATAAAAATTCATTTTTAAAGAATAAAATATAATATGTAAACTCTACATAATGAGAAAATTATGATAAAAATTAAAGCAAATAATGATGAATGGTATAAGGATATACACATCCACACCTATATATTTAGGAACAAACACAAATATTTCTACTGTTCCCTTTAAAAATGTCTTGTATATAAAATTTTAAGGAAATTTTTTTAAACAATTTCAACTATAAAAAAAAAATCGCATAAAAATTGTTCTTGTTACCCTACTTGACTAAAACTCTTGCTAATTTTCCTGCTAATTTTCGGTTTAATACGGTAGTATTTACTTTACCCAGGATAATGATGAAACTGCATAAGAATGGAGATTTATGAGATTTTTTTTTTTATAATTACATCTCCATAAATTAAGATTTTGTGAATTTTCTGTATGAAAAATTTTTCACGCGTCAAAAAAATTAAAAATAAAAATAAGTAAAAACTGAAGAAAAACTTATATAAAAAAAAAGGATATTGTTCACCTTCGCTGTTTCAACACTTTAAAAGCTGAAAAAAAAAAGAATTTTCATATTGAACAAGGAACGAGAAGAAAAAAGAAACCTGAATTTAGTTGGACTTTAGAGGACATTTGAAATTACTGTGGACATAGAAATAATTTTTTTTTATTATTCCTTTCCTTTTTTCTTTATTTATTTAAAGCAGTCAAAAAGAAAATGAAGTCTGAAAAATTAAATATTAAATTAAAGAAGGAAAATAAATTAAAAAATGTGAGTGATTATTTAAGAATTAAAATGAAAATATGTTAAACGTGCATCTATAGGTGTTTTTATGTGTATTCATAGGACCTGGTAAAGGCGAACACGAAAATCTTGTTTAATTTTTGTTAAAAAAGAACAAATTGTTTAATATTTTGTTTCAGCTCTTTTTCATTTATCTTAAATACTTTAAAATATAAACTTAAACTGTGATTGATTAAGAAATTTCAGTTAGATAGCTCAGTTTCTAAACTACTGAAGCCGAAGAGCCATTAACAGAGTACAATACCATATTCTTTGTTCTTACAAAGGATTGCTCATAAACAAAATGCAATACAAATACAAAATTTTTTCATGCTATCACACGAAATTTCGAGTTGGTCCATCACAAATAGGACTAAAAAAACAGTTTGTTATTTCATTATCGTAACATATTTACACCTACAACTTATTTTTAATATAAAGCAATCATTTATATTTTTGCATTTCAACGTTTTAAAAAATCTCATTTTAAAATTAAAACTTACTACTTAAATATACAGGTAAACCCGCTTGCGAGAACACTCTTTTGGGAAATTTTTTTGCGTATCTAAAAAACTTTTGTGTTATTAAGCAAGTTGCAGTTAACCGTTACGAATAATATGAAGAATTAAAGAAATTACATGTGGCCACACAACATGTAGGTAGCATTAAAGCATGTTTGACTCAATATATTTTTAAAGCTATTTCTAAAATATTTCTACCTTTATTTTTAGATACGTGTACATATTCAATTCATAAGGAAATTAAAAAGAAACAACAGCTGTTACGATAGGAAATCAAAAGGAAACAATTTTATTGGCAGCAATTTTAAAATTATTACTTGCAGCTTCATCAATAGCTTTTAATTCAAAAATATTTATTTATTTTATTACAGTTCAAGAAAAATTTTTTAATGAAAACTAAAAAAACTCTTATTTAAAACTAAATTTTAAATTAATAATGCCTGCTATAATAAAATATTTAATAATATTTAAAACAAAATATATTTTGTATTAGCTATCAATGAAAATACCGAAAATATCAAGTTCAAAAATTTATAAAATAAAACCGCAAAATTTGATTTTTCATAAAAAGCAGCAAAAATAAAATAAAATATTTCCGAAAAATGATTTTTTTCAACATTTTATATTTAACAAGAGTAAAATGCTTATACGAGTAGCTATACTACATTTAAATATATTTAAGCAACTGTAATTATATAATATTAATATTTCTCTATTTAAATACACGCGTAATAAATAATTGCATATTGAACTACTAAAATGTAATATGCTAACAATATATGTACTTATGTTTATATTATTTGTTTCAAATTGGAAATCATTATTAAAACCGTATTCAGGACATTATTACATACTTTATTAAAAATTTATATATGTTTGTTCGTAGATTATTAGTTGGTAATTTTTCAAAAATTTCTATTAATTATTTAAAAAGAAATTGATATTCAAATTATTTTGATTTTAAAATGAAATTTATGATAATTGGAATAGCTATTATCATAATCATTTTAAAGAATATTTATTATTTTCATCTAAAATAAAAAATTAATTTTATAGAATGATATAGAAAATACATGTAGATAAATAAAACTTTGCATAATTAATTTCAAATTCAAATTTGCAAGTTAAAATATTTACTTTACTATTTTGTAGTTAAATGAAAGATTGACAAAATTTTATAAGAAAAAAATTATAGAAAATTAATATTCTCCTATAACTATGTCATTTATTCCAATAATTATTCAAATTTTCGAAATTAATGATTATTTTAAAGGTAAAAAAATTATATATTTTGCTTTTAATATTAAAATTAACATAAAAGTTATGTTTACATAATTATTGTTACATAAATTTATGAATTTGTAAAATATTTACATTACATTTGCATATCATTTCTAATATTATAATTATTACAAATTTTCTATAATATTAAATTAAAGTGAGACAAAATTAAGATTACATATCCTATAAGAAAAACATTAAAATCTTGAAAATTGAAGTTTAAGCTGTATAGAAAACTTATATACTAATAACAACTGAAATTTGAGAATATTTCAGCAAAAAAGCCATATGCCATTTTCCCCAATAAATATTCCATTTCATTTGCATTAAATTTATGATATAGCTACTGTTATAACTGTAGTTATACTATACTACTTAAAATATGATCCCCATAAAATTATAATTTATAAAGATCTCTTACAAGCCTATAGGCAATTTGGAATAAACATTCCGATCTATATAGAGTAAGACTTAAAAATGTATTTTTAAAAGCTTTAATTTTTGAAGTAATTTAAATTTGAATTTGAATTTACAAATTCATAATTTTGAAGAAATTTAAATATTATTTAGCTCATTGGCAAAATTTCTTTAAAACAATATTAATTACAAATTTGTTTAATTACACTGCATGTACGACCAATTTATATAATATTACGCTTTCCTTGCAAAATATAAAAATATAATATTGTTTTAATTTACTACCTTCTTTTAAGTAATATAGGATATGTGGTTTGAAATATACCTAATTGATCCAAAATTTAAATTGCATATACAAAGTAAATATGAAATTTCAAATAAATTTTAATTAAACATAAATGTAAATATCTAAAGTTAAAATTTTACAAAAAAAAGAAAATTAAAATAATACAAAATCCAATTATAAATAAAATTTTATTTCTACATAAAATTTTATTAATTTTCATTAAAATTAAGTATAAAAGTAAGCAATAAATGTTTTCGAATCAAAATTTAAAATTTGACAATGATAGTCCTTCTATTAGAACGGTATAATTAAATAAATTAGTAAAATAAATAAATTAGTTTAAAAATAATACTCCAAGTTTATTTTTTCTTTTTTGTTTGAAAAATACCAATTAGTTTAATATTTACACTTTCATTTTAAATATTTTAACCGCAAAAATTACTATAATAAACATAATTAACTCACATTATATAGTATAATCTGTATATATATGTAATTTACAATTATATACTTATTAATATTATTATTACAATTATTCACAAATACAAATAATTATTATTAAATGAAAATTTATAAAAATAATTGTAATATTTAAAATAATTTTATTTGTATAAAAAATTTAATTTTATATTTTAATTAATTATACTTTAAAAGGGAAACAATTTATATTTATTAAATTCTTTCAATCATCTTTATTATCTTATTATTACCTTATTATTATTTTATATTAATAAAATATTTTATTATAATTTTTTTAACAATTAAAATTTATTAAGAATTAAATTATTGCTTTTTTTCCAATTCCTTAAAATCCCCACAAATTTTTTAATTTTATTTTAACATTTAATTTCAATTAAATTTATTCATTCCTTTTATTTTTTATTATTATGTGATTATTATTTAATGAAAGATTATTTTAAAAACAAAAATAAAAAAAGCACAAAATCCAATAAAATTTGAAAATAAAAACCACAAAATTTCGTTCATTTACATTAAATAAAGAACCGTTATTTTAATTAACTGTTAAAATTCTCATTTAATATTTTTCCTCTTTTTTTTTACACTTTTGTTACTTATTTTTTACTCTATTTTTAATTTTTCTCTCATTTAAATTTTTTTTTTAATTAATTTTTATTTTTTTTTTATTTTGCGGTTGCAACATCTTTACTAATCAACCAACGTCACAATACTGAACATTTTTTGTATTTTTTTTTGTATTAAATAATACTGAGATTTTATTTTTATTTTTTTTTTTTTGTTACAAACCAAAAATCAGTGAAATACAAATTATATTTTGTGTTATATGTATATGTAAAATTATGTTGTTATTATATGTATTCGAACAAGTAAATATATAAGTTTGCAAATTTATATACCTTTAACCTATACCATAATATGAGAATAATATGAGAAATCATCGAAAATATAAAAAGAATATTATTGTAACATAAGAGCATCAAAACAATTATACAAAAAGAGTAAGTACAAAGAGTAACAATATGTAGAAAAAAAAATACTAGAAATGCAAGAAAATGAAAAAATAATGTTATACCGTTACTGTTATATTATAATATTTTTTTTATTAGTATTTGTTTGTATATGCATTCATATATTACAATATTATTCATATTTTAATATAAAAATCAAGTTTAAACGAAATATTCCGTATATTTATACAATTTTTTACATTTTCATATTTTTCATAAATTATTTTATTCACTTAAATATTGTAATTTGAATGAATGTATATATGTACGTGTGTTTTTCCATATTTTTGAAATTTTATACAATATTACTCTCTATACAAGAATATTTTTTTCGATACCAAGGATAATATTCAGTTTTATTCCAATACACATTTGCTCCATACAATTCGTTAAACAACATAACATTATAGGAAAACAAACCAAATTTCTGAAAATGTTTTTAAAAAATATTATTTTTTCTTTGATATTTTGCTTTGCTTTTTTAGACCATTTTTTTAGAATATGCAAATGCAACGGGAAAAAATGTATAAAAATATAAAAACAGAATGCTAATATTGAATATGCGCGTTAACAAATATTCAGCAAAACAATTTTATATATTTATTTTTTTTTTTGATAACTGAGTTACACTCACTTGTGGAATGTTTACATTTTAATTTACTTGTATTGCTGGTCCTATACATTTATACCATATACAATAAATTATGTATTATGTACTCACTCAAAATATTAAACTCTCTGTAATCACTTTTGTAAACAAAGTATGTATGTATATTCATTCAATAAAAGGATAACGGAAATTGAAGAAATTAATGATAAAGTTTTTTTTGAAATTTTATACCGGTACAGGTACTTTACAAAGTGAGTGTTTTTTTTTGTCTGTTTAAAAACGAAATTCAGTGATTTTTTTTTGCATTCTGTATTTTACAAGAATGTAATGTGAATATTATTATAGATTGACTGTTGATTAAATGATGAATTGAACTTAAAGAATGTTGTTGACATTTTTATAATAATCCATAATATAACGAGTGTGAATATATATTGATTTATTTGGAAATAAAAGTGTTGAATTAAAAATTTATTAATTTAAAGTTAAAATGAATTTTCCTTCATCTTTATCTAATGGAAACTGTAATCGATACAAATGCAAGTAAGTGTGTTTATTTAGTGGTGACTGAAATTATATACACCAGACTAAATATGATTGCTTCATTTAATTTGTAATGAAATTTCGCTCAAAATTCAGCTAAATTTTTTCGTACTAGAAACTATATTACTAACCACTAGTAAGCTATGAAATTTTGAAAAAATTTGCTTAGAAACTTCTATCTCTTATAAGTGCATTTAAATATTTTCAAAACTTGTTTTCTTTTTTTGTAAAATTTCGCTAATAATAAAATTATGTTCTATAAGATAACCTGGGTATTTCAAAAATTTATTAAAATTATATGAAACCTGTTTCTTATAACATTTTTTAAGAAATTTCATAAAACATTTTCGAAAATTTTAATATAATTACATATAATAGATAAATAATAATTGCTAAATACAATTACAATGCAAATATGTCTTAAAAATGCCTTAAGTTTATTTAAATATTTTATACATTTATATTTATGATTATATATTCTATTACTTGTTTAAGGAATAATACTAAGGACATGTTTTGAAACATGTTAAAGACAATCATGTTCAAAAATACACAAAAAACAATAATTTTTGTTGTAATATTTTTAATTTTTATTTGATTGCAATAATTTTTAATATTAATAGAAGTAAAAATTAATTGTATCTGCATAACAATTTATAATAAATTCATAAAAACACATCTACAGCTACTTACATATGTACAGTGTGTAGCATAAAATTATATTACTAACCACAAGTTAAAGAAAATTCAAAAGTGTAAAATTTATTTAATAAATAAAAAAAAATCCTTAAAGATTTTTTCATTTAATTTCATGTGTACTTAAGGAAAACCAAACTATGAGTTTGAAAATAATTATAGAACCAAAAAACCAATAATATTATGCAGCAATTTTTAAAGTTTATAAGTAATAAGACATATTATATAGTCTTCCTTGTATGACCGAAATTACGCATTTTGTTATCAAAAATTATTTAACAATTTGATATATATATATATTTTTTTTGGTTTTATTACATTTAACACCTTAAGGTCTCAAATAATATAATATACACATTCATGTATACAATCATATTAGATTTATAAATTTATTTGTATCAATTATAAAATAATTTTAAAATCATATTCTTTTTGTTCATACACATTATATAGACGATACAAGTACAACTTGCACTCCTCAAGAAATATACAACTTATACATAATATTAAGAAAATAATTAGATATAACAATTAAAACATTTAGTATAAACTATGTATGTAGGTATATTTTTAGGAATTTTGTTAAAATTCAAAAGATACCAGATTATTTACAGCACAATATTGTCTGAATAGATTTCATGAGGCAATTTCATGGTAATAAATTTCATGGCTATAAACAATTGTTTCATTTGACTAAAATTTTAAATGATATATAAAAGCATGTTTATATGTATGTATATATATGTGTGAATATATGTATATAATAATTGTATTTGTTTCTTTTATAATATATTTAATTGCTTAAAGATGTTAAAAAACACACAAAATAATAATATTCTAATAAATAATATGAAAAAAAATTTTGACTTAAAATGAAAAAAAAACTAAAAATCTCATGTAAATTTCTGAAATTAAGAAATACCTTGTTTTAATATTCAAAATTAACCTTTTCTGACACAAACTAGTTCCAAATCACCGAAAAAACATTTTTCAAAATGTAAAATCTGTTTTAAGCTACATCTACCGTATTGCAGCGTAGGATTGAAATTAAGATTACGATTGTTATAGCATACAATTTTTAAAATTACTAACGAATACAAATAAAAATTAATTAAAATAAATTTAGCCAAATACGAGACTATCCTGTAATAAAAGGTTAAATTCAATTTTATTTTTTTTTTTCGTCTCATTTATAATTGTTGCGGTATAATTTTTAATTTCCTATATTTATACAATTTTATTATATAAGATATTCTTAATGGTATTATATAATGGATATAATGCATGTCAATTCATGTTTGTCATATAATTTATTTCGAATTTCAAAAATCATATAATTGTATTAAATAACTTTTAAATAAAATAATTGTTAACCATTCATAACTTGTTTGATTATAAATTGAATTTTGAAATCAATGAAACCCAAAACATTTTACTAAATTAAAAAAAATTATCGGATCAAACAAAGAAAAAAAAATTACATTATTTATTTCAAGACAATATTCGATAATTTCTTTTTTGCTTTTCTTTTTATAAATTTACAAAGGACATCCTCCAAAACAAGCACGTGGTTTCTTCTATTACTTTACTGCGCATGTTTTTCTTTTTTTTCCTTTTCTTTTATTCAAGATAAAGAATTCCTTTTTCTTTAATTCATCCTTAAAAATAATATTATACACACTAGCACATAATAATAATATATGTTATGTTAAAAATACATTTTTCCAGATGTGTATAACACATACATGTATACATTTTATCATTTTTACAATTAAATATAAAATTGTTATTAATTTAAAATAAAATATTTAATATTAAAATTTTTCCGAAGTGTAATAAACATAAAGCATATTCAAATAAAATATTAGACCTTCTGCATTTTTGGTACAAAAAAAAACCATTTATTTTATTAAAAACATTTTTAAAATTAACAATTTGCTAAGGAAAATATCTGAGAATATTGAATTAATAAATTACCAAAACGATAATTTCAAAATGATTATAATTGAAAATGCTTTTTAAAATGGCTGTCAATAATAATTTTCTCATTTAATAATTTACATATTTCTGTCAATAATAATTTCTTTATTTCAATGTTCTGTGGCTTAAATACATAAAAAATCTAAAAAATGAATTTTCCGAAAGAAAATTTCAACTTTTGTTTTTTTAATTTCATTTCAGAAATTTTTTTTGCTACAATTTATTATGAATTTTAAATACCTACACGCGAATTGTAGAAAAAATTTAATAATAAAAATAAAATGACAGCAACAAGTCAAAATAAATATGAAAAAATTTCAAATCACGTGCATCAAAATTATTATTAATGGTTGAATGCCAATATGGATATGACTGTGTCATGCAAAAAGAAAAAAACAAAATTACTAAAATTTTGAAAATTCAATATTTTCATTTCGATCAAAATAATTTTATTAACCCAATTAAATTCGCTTTAAGCAACAAAAATTCTTAATTTATAGTACGAAGGCTAGCATTTTAACCAAAGCATTTATGTTCGTAATTCATACATAATATATAAAAAAAAATCCAATATGTTAATTTAATGATAAATTGAATTGAACTATTAAAATTTTAATTATTATGAATTTTTGAAATGCACTATATTGCATTTTCGAATTCTTTTTTGTCTTACAATTTACAATTGGATAATTATAATAATTAATCACAAAATACCAACAATCTATTTGTCAATTATTCTAATAATCTCAAATTTTTGTAATTACATTTTAACAAATTTTCAACAATTTCAGATAATAATTAACTATGATTACAATATAATTAAGGTGAAAAAAATAGAAACAATTATCATATGGTTCAACATATATTATTGACTAAAAATAACTCAAAATTTATTTCATTTAAATTAAATCATTTAATTTGAAATGACTGAGTTATTTTAATAATTTTTAATATAAGGAATTAAAAATATTAAATTGACTTTAATTTAATTTCCCAATACATAAAATTTTGGTAATATTAAAATTCTATCTATTAGTAAAATTACAAAAATTTGATTTCAAAATACAAAATTTTAAAATTTACATAATATTAAATAAATTTATTTTAATGTGTTCAATTACTGTAATTACTTAACACTATAAAAAAATATAATATAAAAAACCATATTAATGGAATTTTTACATTATATTAAAAAAAATTAGTTTCAAAAACGGCAAAAAAATAAATAAAGCAGAATTTAAATAATCGGCCCAGATATATTATATGAGCTTATAAAAATATGTAAAAGTTTTAAGATTTTTAAGATTTTCAAATTGCTTTATGTTCTTGTTTAGCTTCTTATTTCCACACGAACTGCTACTTATATCCAATTCTTTTAAAGTTCATGTCCCTAAAAGTATGCAAATTTTATAAATATATTAGTAAACATTAAAAATCTACAAGATTTTTACAAAAATTTCTAATAGCAAATGAAGTTTCGGGATCGGATATTTTGGGATTTTGATAGGATTTAGGGCCTCGTAAGAGAGAGAAAAAACTAATCAGATGCGATACAAGTAGCCCAACCTCTATACGGCATATTGATATTTAATCTATAATTTTGCCGCATTCCCAATCATTTATTTCATAATGAGTATGGGAAGCTATTTATTTTAATTAATAGTTATGTAATGCGCTAGAACGAACATTTTCAATTTAATTATTGATAATTTTCTTTCCGCTTTTTTAATATAATTACCAAATCGGTATTTAAGAATTATAACCAGTAGTAAACAACAAATTTTAATATTTAACAATTATTCATGTTGTGTTATTAAAAGGCGACAGATATTTTAATTACAAACATAAAAAATAAACTTTTATTTTCACTTATTAAAAAATAATTTCCTTTTCATAGCCTACAATTTGTAAACCGATATTAAATTTGTAATTAAATAAAATTTAAATCCTATGTAGCGTTTACAATAAAACTCTACAAATATTTATTCAATATTCCTATTTCAACTTCTTTATTTTCATATTCTGTAATAATTCCCAACACCATATATTATTAAATAATTACCCATTCACAATTTAATTATTTTCATTTAATAAATACATAAATTTCTTTTTTACTATGTATATTACATGATATCGCCTCACATTTAACTTTATTTAACAGAGTATTAAATAAAAAGCAAAAGCTAAAAATTCTTTATATTAAAATCACTTAATATTCGGAATAAATTTTTTTATAAACACCTCAGCTCTATTCATAATTCATTTTGAATTATAGCAAGGTGTAAAGAAGTTACAATAAAATAATCGTGATAATATAAAATATCAATAAAATTTAATAGCCGGTTCAATTCAATTCGATATGATCATAAACAGTAAATATTTTTTTTTTATTTCAAATATGTAATTCAAAAAATATAAATATATGTTATGTATGTGTGTGTACTTGAACATATTTGCTTGTATCCATATAACTGAATTGCATGTGATATTCGTTTTATAAAATTTTATCAGATTGAAAAGTTGTTTCATGCAACAAAATAACAATTTATGAATAAAATTATAGCTATACTTGTATGCAATATAAATAACATTTATATACAAATAAAAGTAAAGAATAAAATTGGTATATTAATAGCTAATATTCACATCCTTGCGAAAGGATGAAGGAAAGAACAATCGAAAAATTCTTTAACTCATATAGAGAAATAAGAATTTCAACAATGAAACTTAACAGAGTCTTATTAGTATAGTAAATAAATCAATCGAAATTTCTTTTTAAAGTGTTAAATAAAATATATATATATATATATATATATATGTATTGTATAAGAAACACGAAAAAAGTAAGCACGTATAAAGAAATCACACTGTGGTTATTGCATGCTCTTGGATTATGCACGATTAACAATATAGACCTTCATGCAGCTTGAAACTTATAAGCAATGTTTTAGATACTACCTAAAATATTAAATATGAATTTAAGTTTAATGTTCTAAAACTTGAGTATTCAATGTTCGATTCCTATAAAAGTTTTAATAGCGAAGCTTCAATTTTTTACAAACAAAAAAGATAAAACTCTTGCGTGCATAGTTAATTTTTATATATATTAATGTAAATATTAAAAATAATTTTCAATATCACATTTTATTAACTCTAAATTAAAAATTTTTTATGAACGTAAACATAATTAACATTATTAAAAAGCTTCATATATAATTCTAAATGAAAAACTATCGGAAATGGCTGGTTATCCTCAATGAATATTTTTTTTGTTTATAAATTAATGATAAAATTGAAATTTATGTACATATTTATCTACATATAAAAATTTTATGGATAGTTATGATTAAATGTCAATTTTTATCCTTGCTTTGTTGATAAAATTCCATAAATATACGGAAGGATGTGTATTATAAGATTAAATTTCAAATTATCATACAAAAAATTAATTTCAAAATTTCGTGTTTACATTAATTTATCTACAATAATTCCTTAATTATTCTATAAAATATTAAATTTATAACTAATAATAAAGAGGACAACACCTCCACTATGATTTCCTAGCACTACCCCAACAGGAGCTTATTGATAACCTTCGCAATATAATCAACAAATCAAATTCAGCTTTCCTAAAACAACCCAACTTTTTCAAAAAATTTAATGAATTCCCAACACTTGTCTAAATCCTCAAAGATTCGCCTGGTTTACAACAAAGTCGGATACTCACAATCGCAAAGCACATGTCAACCCATCTGTATGTCGTGTCTACATATAATTATATTGCATATGATGTATCTACATACAGTTATTGTACTAAAAACTTGAAGGAAACCTAAAAATTAAAAAAAAGAAAATTATTAAAATTTCACTTTGTTTTGCAGTTGAACTTTTACTTACATTTAACATTTTTTTCTTATTTTTATTCCCTTTGCCATGTTTTTTATTTGTTGATCCGACATTCGACAAGTTCATTACACTTCGCTCATAAATTTTTATTATTATTTCAATGCTCATATTTTTCGCTCTCATAATAAAAATGTTTTTATGTCTGTTAACTTTAATAATAATTTCTAACATTATATTTATGTTTTACAACCGGAACATCCTGTAAAAAATTTTTATGTTATTAAAATGCATTTATTTAAATTTTTTTTCCATTTCTCTTACATGCTTTTTTTTTGTTTTTCTTTTGTTGCAAAAATTGAATAATATCAGTCTCGAAACTTTTTTCTTCAACATATACAATAGATATCGATGAAGCTTGTGTCTAATAATCGGAAGTTGGTAACTAAAAGTGCTTTAAATAATATTTCCTATATATTACCCCTTTTTCCTATTCTTTGTGTTCTCACACACAAATGTATAATGCATATGTGTACGTTATTAAAATGTTTATAACTACTCGTATGATAAAGACAAAAGCCTCAGAGTTCATTAACTGCATCGCTGCCACTAGATTTGATTGTAGGCATTCCTTTTTCCTTTCTTTTTTTCTTTTTTTTTGAATAAAATGAATAAATTGAAAAATAAACAAATATAAAAAAAATCATTATAAAAAATCACTTTACCTAGGTTTTTGGTTTTCTTTTTATTCTATTTTTATTGCTTTTGCCGTGTTTAACCTAAAACATAAGTTTTTTTTTGTTAGCGGTGTGTATTAAAATATTATATTAAAAGCATACATATATGATTGTAAGATCAGATACAGTTGTGCTACTACATGCACTACATCTAATCATATCTGAAAATGAAGTACCTATGCAGGTAAACATGCAGGTATGTAAATGATTTCAAATAATTTCTGTTTCCCTTTGCTGAAAACTTCAAAAATGTCGTGACTTAAAGCAATATTCAAATTTGTCTCCCATTTTTTGTTTTTTTTATCGTTTGGTTAAAATCGAAAATTTAGTACATACAATCATTTTTCGATTTTTTCATTTAGCTTAATTACATAT
This sequence comes from Condylostylus longicornis, assembly GCF_029603195.1. Taxonomy (NCBI): domain Eukaryota; kingdom Metazoa; phylum Arthropoda; class Insecta; order Diptera; family Dolichopodidae; genus Condylostylus; species Condylostylus longicornis. The sequence goes on from NW_026577974.1 coordinate 2,485,454, forward strand.
CAACGTTAACAAAAGGATAAAAATAGGCTGTTAAAAACTCAGAATAATAGACAAATTTTTAAATTTAAAAATTCTTAAAATAAAAAGAAAGTTCACTCCAGACAGACATGTTTTCAAATTTTAACGATTTTCCGAATAAAATGCTTTCCAGACAGACATGTTTTTGAGTTTGAACGCTTTTCCATATAAAAACAGGCATATTTTAAAAATATTTTTTCTTAAAATTAAAGAACTAACTTTAGTTGTGCGAGCATTTCAAACACAGAATGGAATCCTACTTCGGCGTTCGCGGTTCGAGACCTACTTCCGTTACGTACAATAGTATACGAAACTGTTTTGAAAACTTCAAAGTTTTAAATGCGCAAACAAAACTTCGTTTTAATTTAAATAAAATTTTGTTCCAGAATGTCTTGTATCTAAATTACATTTGCTTTATAAAGCATTTTACAAAGCATTCGGATTAAAATTGGATTAGAAAAAACAAACAACTTTTGAATAAAGTTCGAACATACCACTCTTAAACGAAAACATATATTGGGGCTCCTATATATTTAAAAATTGAATCCTTTTTGACTATATATTTTAAAACCGATATTGTATTGTATGTAATCCAATTCAAATTCATGAATAGTAAAAGTTACATGCATTTTAAATTATTTCAGAATAAAATAAAAACTTGGAAATTTTGTTTATTTTAATACCGCTATTTTTTTCCAAGTTTTCCCTCCATTGTAAATGAATGCGACAAAATCAAAATTCAATATAATGAAAATTATAAAAATCAAATAATTTTATATTTTCTATCTATGTGTTCTAATATATGTGTTCTATTTTACTAAATAACATTATTATTCATATCTACTCCTTTCTACATTCAGATAGAATTTCACATATATCTACATACGTGAAATATACATCATTATAACCTATATTCTATAAAATAGTGTAGTACATGTACCGTACATATAAAAAAAAAGGACAAAACATTGAAAATATTAAAAACTATTGATTACATATAGGCAATATACAAATATATTTATGCTTATGGCTTGTTATAAATTCCAACAATATTCTTTGTATATTTATGACATATTGAGAAATGAAAAATAACTTTTATTGTGACAATAGTAACAGTATTATATAATATAACAACAATCAAAAGTAGTAGATAAGCATACATATAATATATGTTTGTACCTATGTCTACACAGTTATAGTATAACACATGCATACATTTGTTTGCCTGTTTGTCGTATTTGTTAAATATTATTTTTCATTATAAAATTAAACAGTAAGCAATGAAATTTCAAGATATTACGATTTGCAGAACAAAAAGTTGCTCTTCTTAAAAATTTGTAAATTTTTTCTTGAAGCAATTCCCGTTACTAATTTAAATATATAGCTCATTTTACCTCCTTTAATTTGGTGCTACAAACAATTAAATTGATCGATTCGAATAAAGAACACATCGAAAATTTACAAGTTATAGATTATCAGAGGAATGAGCACAGGAGCATTTTAATATGTATTGTATATTTGTTCAGGGCAGTTGCACTCCAAGAACTTTATAACACCATAAATAGAGTCAGCTCAAAGCTGTTCACGTAAGTTGATATAGTTATTATAATATTATAATCGCAAAACTCAACTTCGTCCTCCTTAATGTCTCAACTTCATTCTCCTGCAATTTCTGCAAGTATAAAAATACTTTATGTTGGCACTGTATCTTATAAAATAAAAATATTTGCATGTTATCATGTAAGTAATACACTAAAAAAAGATATGTATATATCTATGAAAAATATTTCTAGAATAGAACAGTTACTGAAAGTTTAATTTCAAACTTTGACATAATTATTGTAAAGGGAGCATATGCCATATTATAACAAAATATATATAAAAAAAAGTATCATCTATTTAAAATCGTATTTGTACATACAAAAAAAATGAATCGATTTCAGAGGTTAGGGGTTGATTGTTTTAAAATTTCTATATGAATAGAATAATTTTTTTTTTAATTTTTATTTTATATGTTATTTTTTTTATTAGGTCTGGGCTTTTGATGTTAATTCAAATAATAATAGTGATCTCGAAATCGATATATACAATTTTTGTAATTTATATTTTTTGTATATTTGAATAGTTTATATATGTATGTTCATAGGTGTATTAATAACAAAGAGAAAAATTATATTTCTTTCATATAATAATGTAAAAAAAGTGTTGCTGTTTGTAATAAAATATTGCACACATAATTTTAAATTGTTGTAAAACTGAAAATATACGAAAATAGCAATCGGGAGAGGTCCAAAAAATTACGACATGCAGAGTATTCAGGTCCGAAATAAACTTTTATATCCTGATCGATGGTCATCTAACGTTGTTGTACATAATGCCGAATAAACTATTTTGAAAAAGCCTAAAATAAACATTGCAAAAGTTCTTCTGTAAACCTCAAGCCTCAGAGAAATCATATTGTTATATTATTCAAAAAGAAACATTATAGTTATTTCATATCAACTTATCGTAAAACGAAATTTTAAAAGAAACGGTCAAGACTTCCGCGAAGATCTTTAAAGCATGACTCTGCAAGTAGGTAGAAACAATTGATCTCCGATCATACTTAGATTCTGCCTAGCTAGCAAAGACTGAAAATTTCGTCTTCTCTCGGAACTTCATCCTTTATCGCACGGGTAGAACTTAAACTTTATTTCAAATTTCAACACGGCAAACTATACTCCTATTCGACAAAATAATAGGATAACACTAAAAAAAAAAATGGAATATTAGACATACTTGCATTTTCATATATATATACATACATGTATATATATGTACATATAATTTCATACAATTTGTACATTTCATTTTAGTTATGAAAAAGTAAATGAATTGATTTGTATTGCTAATGTTATTATAATATACATACATATTATAATATACATACCTCAAACAAGTAATACATTACATTCACATACATTCATATGTATGCCATCATGTGAAACACTCTTTGCTATTGTTGTTCATTCGTTTTCAACACTTGTTTTGCTTTTTATTACAACAAAGGTCCTTCATGCATTTATAATTTCTTTTATATAGAGTACGGTTAAACTTTTTATATTCTATTCTGATTTTATGTCTCAATATTCAATTGGAAATTGTTGTAAATTCGAAATAAATATTTAACAAGTTTCATGGTATTGTTCGGCTTTTTTTTTTTATATCCATCACTTTTGTATTTTCATCAATGATGACAATTCGTAATGATTAAAATTGATAAATTTTATGGTTATAAAGTTTTTTGATATCCCTTTCAAATATTGTTGAACTACACTAAAAAAAAAAAATATATAGATGAAATAAATCTTCATGTACATAAAAATGTGAATGGATAGTATTTTTGTAAATCAACATTATTTATGTATAGTTACATATGTATATGTGAAAAACAAATCAATAGCAGTTGAACTTCACGATTAATGATTAAAATACAGAAATTAAAAATATTATCCTTTTCAAAGAAATATCCTTTAACAATAGTTTTGAACCGGTACTAATAGTTTTGGAACCAGTGAAACTATGTACTTATTCAATTATTAAAACTTATTATGTTAAGGTTCGAATTCAGGTCAGTTGGAATTGCGGTTTAAGTTTTTTTTCCCCATAGTTAACAATTTCACATAGCATTCAATTTAAATCTCAAATATTGATACGAAGCAAGACATATCACAACAAGTACACCTTCTTGATATCGACACGAAGAAGTTTAATGCTTGAGCAAGAATAGCCTCTAAAAAATTAACTTTTTCTTTCGGCTCGCGTTCGAATTCTGATTAACATAAATGTATAATATAATAGAATCCTTAATCAATACTGCATTTAAATTTGACTTGTTTAAGAATTTGGTTCCGATTTGAAACTCTACTTCAAACTATGACATATATGTATATTATTGTAAGAGTGTACGAAAATTAAAATGCAGCAAATCATAACGTATGGATTTTAAAATATAATTTATTATTTGGTAATTTTCATATACCCTCAAAAATTATTTTATTTGGAAATCTACATCCATCCACCTCATTTATTCATAAATTTTACACACAAATAAAAATTACCATATATTTACAGCAAAAAGAAAATATTTAAAACTTGTAACCTTGTCAAATTTCAATTAGTTATGCAGATTTAACAATTTGTCTCAAAAGAAATTGTTAAAGATTCAACCGAAATAAAAAAGAGAAAACAAGAAAATATTGGATTTAAGTTGTGGAAGCAATTTCCCTTTAATTCTTGTGCAACAAAATATATGAGATTGAATAAAAAAGAATACCAGTGTAGACTTTAGTACAGCTAATGTTTTCAAACAGAAAAACATCAGGGTTGAAAATGAAATATTACCCAAAAATCACACAACTAGTCGTATGCATTAGACCGAAGTCACTTCGATATTCAAAAATCACAAATATTTGCAAACCAACGTTGTAAATCTATATGTATATTACAAAAATCATTTATAAAATATTATAAAACAACATAACTATTAAAATTTTTTAATCAAAATATGAAGAAAATTCATGATTTCTTGTGAATGTAAATAAAAAAATCCAAAAATTTTTTTTAACATATTCTTACATAATATTCGATGATGAAAACCATAACCGAAATAATAATCATCATCGTTGTCACAATTATTTATTCATATTTTCCGTCTATCATTATTATTCGGATATGCTCCCCATATTCTATTGAATACATATTCTTTTTTAGTCCTGTTTCGTTCCAAGTAATTCATTATTGTATAAAATTTTTAAAATTTTGTACATTTTCTTATGCTCTATAGGATTTTTTTAATATGAGTACCCATATTTTTTCTTCAAAGTTTTTTTTTTGTAGCTTTTGAATATAATACGTGACTATAATTTTATGACTATTATTTTGTATGTTACGTTCTTAATATAGGAACATTTTTTATTTCATTTTGATATTAATTTGTTGAATTGGCTTTTAAATTTGAAAATAATGTTGTAATATACGTATGTACATATGCAATACGACATGCCTATAAAATGTATAGGGTGCTAGTCTATATAGTTAAATTTAAGTCAAAATTAAAATGAAATCAAAATTAATTCTCAAAATAATCTTAATGTTAAATGCAGTTCGATTCTACATGAGTGTGTTTAACTTAAAAAATTTTTTTAAAGAAAGTTTATCTAAAATCATAGATGCCAATCTATGATTTCTAATTTATCTTCCCAACGACTATGGAGATTTCATTCGTAAAAAAAGGCACTGTCGGGATAGATTTACAGTTCAAATTCATCGTTCTGAAATGTTTCATCAGAGAAGTTACTCAATTTCATTACAAATGTGGAAAAATATTTCGGGCAAAGCCTTATTTCTACTTAAAGGTGACAAAATAGATTCTTATACTATGGTACAGTATCACTAATATGATTAATGTACAATACAGTTAACGTAATCTCAAAATATTAAATTATTCCCCATGTATAATTAAATCTAGCATAAGCCTGTATACCATTTCGTCCTTAAAAACAAAAAATAAATTAAAAACAAACTAATGAGATTTGTATTCAAATTTGAAAAAAAAAATTAACATATAAAAACATTCCAAAAACAATTTAAGGAAAAAAATCTATAACAATGATTAGAATTTACAACTTCTAAAATTTTTAAAAATATAATTTCACCTTCAATTAACCTTAACAACTAACACGTTTTTCTAAATTTAAAATTCATTTGTATTTCTAAAGCTTTATTGAAACTTTTAAATTATAAAATTCTGAATAAAAGACGTGATTATTAACATAAACGAGAATTTCATGACATTTAAAAAACATTTAAGTAAGAGTTAGCACCCCAGACTCCTTTAAAAACATTTTTTTTAACTATTCGTTTAGAAGAATACCTTATTTTTGTATTAACAATAATACAAATAGAGAACCTAAACTTACAATTTATAATGCCTTACTAACAACAGCAATTCTTATTACATATATAAAAAAAATGTTAAAATTTAAAAATAATTTTGATATAAAACAAATTGGTTTTTTTAATTTCAATAATATATAAAGCTTCCATTAAATCCTGCCGATTTAATTATTTTACCATAAATAACTAATAACTATGTATATGTACGAATATAATTTACTGATATTAAATTTGGATTACCATCATATTAAAAGGCTTTACGACAGAAGATTTGTTTTTTTTTTTTTTATGATGCTTCATTTACTATAATTACACTTTATTTTAAATTTAGATTACTATGGCAGTAATTTACAATTATTATTATGCATTTCAATTGGAATTATTATTATGAATATAAAAAATCTATACATAATATACATGCATTTGTGTTATGAATATAGTGCTAAGTACACATAGCTCACAACTAGTATGTAGAAGGTAATTTCTTTTTTTTATTCAGAAAAATTCAAATTTTTGTTTTATTAGAATAATGTACAAAAAAAGAAATGAATTGCTTTTACTTGAAAAGAAAAAAAATTAAGTCTATTCAAAAAAAGTAATCCTTTGATGTTCTTATTTTAATATCCTAATGGAATTTGATGAAGACCAAATGCTAAAACAACGTACAATCTTGATGTGCGTAGAAATTAAAATTTTTTTGTTTTATGCCATTCCTTTTAAAACCAAAGCACAATATTAGTCAATAACCTACTCTTTTAATTTTACCTCCAAAAACCTAAACGAGGGCCATCCCAACATTCCCTTGAATAATATTATTAGTTTCTCTTAAATAATATATTCTTATATATTCGCTATATAAACAAGACCCTATTTTTGGCAAGTACAATAGATCTCTTAAGGCCATCGAATGAATAAAAACAATAAAAACTTAAACAACAAGTAAGTTAGAATTTAAACCATAATATCCATAAAATATTTTAAAAATTATACTTTTATTTTTGGTTTAAAAAAACTGTTTACTACTAAATTAAATTTGATATTCTCTATATTTGTTTTTAAAAAATCGTGTCAAAAACCCAAAATGTGTAGTTGTACTAAGTATACAAATTTTATTGCAACTAAAATGTAAAATTAATTCCGTTCATTAAAACTATTAATCATTAAATTTTTCAATGTGATAATTTTGAATTTTTGAGTGAATCTTATGAAGAATACGTTCAATCAACAATATTATAAAAGCTATCAAATAACCCCACAGCAATACTAACAATGTAGGTTTTGTATCAACTAAACTAGCTGTTATAAAGTTACCACCACGACTGACACACTTTGGTTTTCTCGTATATAAAGCAAAGTTTTCACGTTGTTGTAGTCCATGTTCATTTATTCTCATCATACTAAAAAAAAAAGCAATTTTTTGATAGTGAGATATTTTAGAAAACAAATTAGAATTAAAAATTTGTTACCCAATTTTAAATAGTTTTCTATATGATGAATTCTTTTGTATAGAATACCATGGATCAACAACTTGTAAATATTGAATTTCTTGTAAACCACATTTTTCATCCTCTAAAAATAATTCTTCTAAGAGTTTATATCCTACTCCTGTTTCAAAATGAAACGCAAATAATCCATTACGAATTTTTTCAATTCCATCAGCAATTGGTAAAAAGTTCTCAGTGCCATCATGATTAAGAATTTTTTTCTCATATATCGCTTTACGAGTTTCTTCTGTAGCATGCTAGATGTAAAAAATATGAAAATTTCACTTTTATAAAATTTTATTAAATATAGAAGTGTTGTTACCCGAAAATAGTAATGATTGAAAACAGTGTCATCAGCTGCTAATTTTAATCTTGAATTCAACAAATCTTCCAGCGTTTTTATTCTATTCGATGGAGATTGAAGTAGCGCGACTATGTTTGCCGAGTAACTAAAAATATTTTATTATTCCAATAATTCACAAGCGTTCAATTGAAATGCGATTTTTAATTATGTTTTAATCAAAAACAATTTCCTCAATAATATATACTTACCTTGTATACAAAAACATCAGAGTAATAAATGTTAACATCATAACCAATCGTGCTGAGAAAGTCATCGGTGCAACAGCGGAACCTTGTTGACAACTTGCGCCAAAAACTACTATAAATACATCTAAAAGCGAAGGCCTCAATACAAACGAGTCGTTCTCGATCTAAAAAAAAAAATAATTAAATCACTTAGATTAATTAATTTAAATTGTAATTATTACCTGATTATCAGATATAATTATTTTACGTTCAATCCAAGTAACAGATAAAAGAACAATTGATGTGACGGCCATCAATCCAAATAGAGAATACCAGACAAACTAAAATAACAAGAAGATTTTTAAAAATTTTTCATTAAAAATTTCATCACGTACCCTATCAAACGGTAACAAGTACACATTTTCCGTAAATGATAATTTTGGAGATCTAAAAACAAATTTTGATCTTGTAGGTGTGGGCATTGCTATATAATCAATATATTTAATCCGATCTGGTGTATAAAATAATGCTGAAGCTCCAATATCCGAACGATTTTCTGTTAAATCACCAATCATTCCACTCCATTTACTTGTATTTTCATCTTTATAACCCCAAGAATTCACAAATTTATACTCCAAGGTTCCATTTACAAAATCCGATAAATAATTTGTAAGAAAATAACAAACTTTACTGATCGTATCGATGTGCCGATTTCTAAAATTTTAATAAATCAATGTCTTTTAATCAATTTGAGTATTATCAATAATACTCAATTTTTTTATATTACCTATAATCCTCCAAATGTTTAAAAGTATCATTATTAGTTACTACTAAAGAGGCTCTTAACTTTGTTTGCTGTAAATTTCTTCTTCTTATTGACAATTCTTTAACTTTCCGTTGAACAAATAGGATATTGTTAGCAAAAATTCCTAAATTTTCAAAAATTAAGCTTTTATCAAGTGCAGGCTTATAAACTGCAATAACAATAAATTATTCTCCATATTTTAATTCTCTGATATTTTAATGTAAAAATCATACCTTGAAAAATAGAAAACTCAAATTCCTTCTCAGTTCGATTGTTCGCACCTAAAGAAGTCTCTTCCTTATTGCTGAGAGTTTTCAGAACACAATAAAATTCGCTATTTGTTAAGATTGGCAATTTATTTAAAATTTCTTTTAAATTTTTATGATCCGACTCATAAAACTCACTCAAAGCAATCCATTTAAATCTACGGGTGATTTTGTATCCAACCTATAACAAAATAAATTGAAAACAGTTACTGAACGTTCTATAGAAATCAATGAAAAATTAACATCCTGCAAAAGTTTTTGAGTATTTTTGCAATCCAAATCCACAATAATTAATTGTTGATGCTCTTCGATTACTTGAGGAAAATTTTCAATCCTTGATTCTGTGATAGCAAATTGATGCGATCGTTCTTCATTAAAATATTTAGATTTTAAAAATCTTGACGTAAATTTAATCCTAGTACCTAAAAATATTTAATATTACAATTTAAAATTTTAAAATATTACAATGAAGTATAACTGTAGTTCCAGCAAATCATTGCCGTAATCCGAACCGGATTATCCAAATTTTTCAATAAACTCTGAATTGACGAGACAAACTCTACTTTAGATTCTATTAATAGAAATTTTTCAAAACTCAATGAAAAAATTCCAATAAAAAGTTTTAAAACTGCAAAATTTTTCATTGCGCTTTTGTTTTAATTAAAATGACGAAATTCACTGTAGTTGGAATGAATGCTAAAATGAATGCATGGAATTCATGGATATTTCGTTTTTCTTCTAAATGTTTATCGAACAAAAGACGCCGATTTTTTTTGATACATAAAAAATTTATGACCAATTTTCTTTTGTAAGAAAATTATTAAGCAAATAAAAAGTTTTTCAATGTCTTTATGAACTAGTCATATTTTTTTTTGTAATCAAGGACATTTTAATTTCAATATCCTCATTGAGGAATTCCTCCTTCTAAGCAATTATTAGTTGCACTATTTATTTCGTTTTGATAAACTCTAAAATTATAATGAATTTAAAAATTAAATTAATTTCTTATTAAAATAAACAAAGTCAACACAATATACAAAGTTACACTGATAATGTCTCTTAAACATCTTTGAAATTATTTAAGTATGATATCATACCGTGTGTCTATTTCCATACTTCTCATTGAAATTATAATGCATTTCGTTAATATTGAAATTTTGTTTGATAGTGTATAATTAAAAAAATTTTACACTATTAAATATAATATTATTAGCAAATGACGGTTCGACATTCAATAAGCTCAACGTAAGGTATTTATATAAAATAAAACAAAAAAAGGGAATTAATGAGACTCTATGGAGTTTATATTGCTTCAAACTAAATTATACTGTTTTAATTACAATAATGACAACAACATTAAAAATAATAACTTAATCCGTTGCTTCTACCATCCTTTAAAATTGCAATTACATATTATTTATGAGTTATGTAAACTTCATCTGCTTACACTTAAAATTTTGTTATAAAAACTTACGATTATATAAATAATAATAGCAAGTATTAAATTTCTTTCAGAAATAATCGTAAATTAACAAAGATAAGATTTTCAAATTTGTTCAACCGCTCTAATGAAATTAAGAAATTTTTAAGGCCCCGCGAAAACATCTCCGTCGCCATAAGAGCAAACTCCCCCAGTATTGCCCTTCTCCAGCGGGTAAGAGCAACGATCTCCACCAGAAGGTATATGGCGCGACTCCGCAGAAGCTCGCCTACTTGCCAACGCGTCAACTGCCTCATTCTCTACTAAGCACACATGTCTTGTCACCCACCACAGAGTGAGCCGGTTGCGTCTGACAAGTTCAATAAGTTAATCAAGACAGCTCCATACTGTAGCGGAGGAGATTGATTACTGAATGAAGATAATACGATTTAATCTGTGTGATGAAAATCGCATATGTAAACCCTATTTGATATCATACTTTGTAATATTATTACCGAACTATGTATAATTTTTTTATATCGTTTTTAATGAAATTTATAATAAAATTTCATCTTGATTTAAGTAATCACTGCTCTAAAAATTTTATTTAATTTTCGTTTTACCTTTGATCCACCTTATTTAAATTATAATACGTACATAACTTGTATCATTCAAAAACTAATAATAAATTTATTATTATCTCTTTGATGACACGACCATTTTATAAGGAAAATGTTCTCTTTGAAGACCTCAAATTCTCTATATATCTATGCAATTCAATTTAATAAACTCAAAATAAATAAGCATACAAATTACGTATACAATTTTACGTATACGTATTATATTGAAAATATTATTTTACATAAAAGGTCCAAAGTTAATATAAGGTTATGTACCATATATTATACGAAATTCAATGTTTTTATATTTATTTTTTATATACGTACGTGAATGTATGTAGTACATATGTATAAATATTTTCCTTTTTTTGATTAAAATTTTTTGACACATTCTTTATATGTATTGCTACATTATATGCTTTAATTGATTCTATAACATTGAAATTTTGACAATTAAATGATATTGAATTTCGTTTGTTGTTTAAGTTCGGATCAAATGTCTTTTTCGAAAATTTACTATGTACCTATATAGTGTACTATAAATCTTTAATATGTATTTGTTTGTATACAAACATGTATTTAAATATGTATAATAAAATTGTATCCTTTTTGAACTTACAAAGCATATTTTAACAACATTCTTAATAAAAGTTTAAAATAATGGTCAAAAAATTAAAGTACAAAATGTTAACACTTTATATACCTATGAATATATAGAATATTTTATGGGAAATTTTATAGAAAATTACTTTAAAGTCTTTTAAAGACTTTTCTCTTTGGATATTTTATGTAAATAATTGTGGTAATTTACAAACATATATATACATTTATATATATATATATCTCATGCAATATATATCTTATATAATCTAATGCTACATACGAATTGAACATTATTTATATTTAAAACATACACATTTATACATTAAATTGAATACTCTATTATTTTATTATCTTTAATATTATCAAAACTTTTTTATGTAGTATATTATGAGAATCATAATTTATATATTGAAAATTTCCCATAGGGATTAAGGTAATATTATTTAGTATGTGCAAAATATCGATATTTTATCATATTATTTTGGATATTTTTGTATGAAAAATTTCACCTTATCTTTAAGTACATATAGGTTTTTGATTGCATTAGATACCTTCTAAGTAGGCATTGACTAGTTTTTAATTAATTTTCGAAATACCTACATATTAAAAGTAAAAGTAAAAATATTTTTTAACATTAAGATAATATTAATTACACAATATTTTTCCTAAATACTCTAGTTGATAACTTAAAATATAATAATAAAAAATCTAAAACAAAAAACCCCCTATCGACCTTCCGGATACCCTATGTGTCAAGCAGAAAACTGCAGCACCGGCTACATTCCCATCTTCGGGAAGTCATCGGTAAATAAAGTCACCTCAAAGAGCCTCAAAGGATCCAAACCTCTTGCTGAAAGGGAGGGGGGTTGAGGGGAAGAAGAACACGACAATGTCAATCTTGGGACACAATAGTCCGTAACTACATAGGTTATAATTAGGAACTATTGAGTTATGGTCAATTGAGTTTTCAAATTCATAACTCAGCAATTTGTATAACAAAATAGTATTATCACTTTTACTCACACACAGGAAAATTTTAAATTTTTATAACTATAACTTGTCCTTTAATAAACCCTATACATTAACCTTTTTAAACAAATGACGAAAAAACCAAAAATTAAATCATGTGATGTGTTTATATTTCTCTTTTTTTCTAATAAACTAATGGATATGCACGAATTTTATATTGTTTGTTATAAACACACACGCACATTTATATAAATAATATCAAAATGATAGATAGCCATTATCCGACAAGAACTTTGTTTTTGTTTAACTAATTATTTCTCATTTCCTATTCTTATATCTTAATATTCTTAAACTAGAACTAAAACATTATACGGTGTTTCATGTCTATACTTTTGCTCTTATTCAATATATAATTTAGGTCTAAAGGTAAAAGTTCCTACCATATATACTTACTTCTATCATGAATATTGTTCTATATATACAGTTTACATACATATATACATAAACGTATCACATTGTAATATACGTTAAATAAAAAAGAGGAGTTTCAAGTATAAAAATTAGTCATATATGTAGATGTTCTAATGAGAAAACTTGTTTATGCAAATCAGATTTAATTTAAAAATTTTTCTCTTGTCATTATGAACTACTCATCCCATTCGTATGCACATAAGTATATATAAAAAATAATATTCAAATCCCTTTAAAATTTTGAAGTAGACACACGATTCAGTACCTGAATTTAAGAGTATGTATATATATTGCATATAATTGTGTGAATATGACATAAAAGAGTCAAGTTTTGGATAAAATTTAATGTATAATGATGTATATAGGTTTATGTTAGTGACAACTACGGGAAACTTTAATTTTCATTGAACATGTTGCGAAAATCATAAAAAAACAGTAAGTTCTCGAAAATTGAATACTTGAAGCGAAATAGGTAGGTGGGTAGGTACGCGACCCTTCAAAGGGTACATTAGGCCATTTCGGCTCGTTGTGATACCGCAGGATATCTCTCTTTCCCTTCTATTAGAACCAGCCCGAGCTCCTCATAAACTGGCCAAGACCCTTAGCATTTTTATTCGCTAATTTCATAGCGCGCTGAAAAAAAGCAGAACCCAAGAAACCTCTTTCTGCACTGGATTCGTTTTCAGCAATGTTCCAGCATCTTTTCTGGAAACTGGCTTGGTCAAATTTCTTTCCGGTGTCTGAATGGTCCATTTGTGACTGGGCTATTAGTCTGGAATCTCAGCCAAATCGATTATCGGCACGGTCGCATACCACTTTAATCCGGCCCAAGGGGAATTGGGAGTGATAGCATACAATAAGTGGGATTGGTGCGGGAAGGGATCGTAACCTCTAAGTTTCAGGCTTTATCTCTGCACGTATCTTGAGACTCCTTGACCCTTTTTGACTCCTACACCACGAAAAATCATTTGTTAAATTTTCTTTTACTTCACTGTATTCTGTAATGTAACAAAACAAAATAAAGCATATTCAACGAAAATTTTTCAACTTTTGTAAATAATTTATTTTTTTTTTGTTTTTGAAATTTCCACCTTTCATATATCATTTTCAGTATCAGTCACATGACTTTATTTCAATGAAATGATCATAACCAAACCACATAAATGTAATACACAACACAATAATATTGATGCAATGTATGCCTACAAACCTAAAAACTTTAATTTTAATTTACCTTTCATTCAACAATACACTTTCATATTATGTATATACTTATGGCATGCAGAAAAATTATCCTTTATACGGACATTATAATTGTGGGCAAAGGATAATACGGATAACATAAAATATAATAAACCTTAGAAACAAAGTTAAAAGTCCTTTGTTTATACTAAAAAGGCTAAAAAATTTTTATGAAATTAACATTACCATAATTTCAAAGTGAAAAAATGTACAAATCATAAACTCTTTTTATAACTTTTTTACAACCGAATTTTATAAACACACCGGATGTATTCTAACCAGCTATTTCTACAAGTCAAATAGGCTTAAAATTTGGCATTGCCTATTGCCTTATATAAAGTTAAAAACGTAAAATTAGGCTGCAATAGGAGTTCAGCTTCTGGGGTCCGGCTTAAGTCACAAAGCTCTTCTTAAAGCACCTCGCGGTCCAGATATAGTGCTCATATAAGTGCGAATGAGAATCACAAAAGACATTGTGCGGAAAAAATGCTATGGATTACAATCACGGGGAAAAAAAATTAAGTAATTTTCACGTAAAAACATAATTTTTGTTTATGATGAAGAGAATCATTCTGCTTATTCGGCAAATTAAATTTTTTTGAGTTATTAAGCTTTTGAAACGACTGAAACATGCACTTTCGAATACAAGTGATATTATAATTTCATATCTGTTCCCACTCATCTCCGTTTCATATGTACTTATGTACCTGAATAATTTTTATATTAATAAAAGCGTGTGCAGTTGCATAAATTTAGGCAAAACAAAAAATAAAAAATACTTAAAGAAATGTTCACTTTCTTCGATAAGATAAATGTTGAAAGAAGGCAAAAAAAATAGTAAAGGTAGTAAATACAAAGTTACATTGTAGGTATAATGAAATTATTATATTGGCAGTATTATATAGTACGTTTATATTACACACTGGTGGCATTGTATGAGGTTTTGTAAATTGTATATCAAAAATTTTTGAGAAAACATGTCAATTTATTGTGCCAAATTAGTATTCAAAAAAGATCAAGAAGCAAACAGATTTTCAAGGATTCCTGTCTATTTACATTGAAGACATGATGTATGTATTTTCATGTACCTCTTTGTATATAAAAGTTCAATAACTAATAAATTTCCCAATGGTCATCAATATTATACCAATAATAATTTATATAATAACATAATTGTATAAAAATGTAATATAATTTATTTTATTTTGATTAGATTTTTATATCACATACTTATACTTACATATTATATAAATACGAATATTATAAATACGTGATTTAAATGAAAAATATCCTTAAGATTTTCTATACAATTCGTTATTTATATGAATATAATATAAGGTCAATTTAATAAATATACGAAATAAGAATAAATACAAAAAATAAATGATTATATAATAATAATACTATTAAATGAATTGATTCGTTCAACCATATATTAATTTGGATTTTTCATAACTTTTTACAAGTATATAATGCAACAATGCTATATTGTATAATATACGTGTTCTTGTGTACGTTACAACCATTCGGAATATTGTAATCCATTGCATTTAATAAAAATTTCATTTCATTCACTTTCAAATTTAAAATGCAGTCAGGTTTACCTTAATTTTTTTGTAAATGAATTTTTAAAACCTTAAAAATTTAAGGTTTATACAACTTTAATATAAAAACGCTGGCTACGCTTTAGTTTACAATTATGGTTTGAATCTGGAAATTTAAGGTGAACAACTTGTAATATCAAAAATATCTTAGACAAATGTAGTACGACGAACTTTTTTAACAATGCAGCTGCTGTGAACACGAAGGTTTCAATCAAGAAAAAAGAAAATCAAGAAACATCTTTTCCACAGGCCATTCATAATCATGATATCAAGAGAAGGTTAATAATAAATTCGTGATATTTGTTAAAGTATTACAATAAATAACTACCTTTCGACGAAGATAGCTGTAACGGCCCAGTAAGGTTGTTGGTCGTATCTTTTTTGAATCTAAAATAATCTTATTAAATTCTCCTATTTGATTTCCTATGTACCTTCTGTTTTATGGAATCAACACAATACAATAAATTTGATCAACTGCGACAATTTCTTGAACCTAAAATAGAAATTTACAAAATAACACTGACTTCAATTATGTTATTATTGATAAATTGCACTAATTAAAGCGGAAAGAGATTATATATATATGTAAAAAAAGTGTACAAAATTATTTCAAATAAAGTTCTACTAACATAACTTCATAAGGAAACCGTTTTCATTAATTTATTTACACTTTTTTTTACCGCAAATATGCGGAAATATTGAATTTAATAAATTACATGACATTGTTAAATATAAAAATCCTTAACCTTTAATATGAGAACGTTACGAAATTTCTAAAATTATTCTAAATGTTTATAAACACGATAAACTAATTTTTGTATTTAAAAAATCGCTGATTGATTGTGTCGTTCTACCTTAATATTTCTAAAATAACATCCTAAAAATAAATTTTTTTTTCTCTTTTCTTCCACAAAATTTTCCTATATTAATAAATTACATGAAAAGAAATTGTGCCAGGCGTGAACGTATTAATTTAATTTCAACCAGAAAATAAAAATCAATTTTAATTCCATAATTTTCTCATTTTACCAAATGTCAATAATAAATAGAAATGAAGGTTTGATTTCTTGAACTAAGCAATAGGATTGCACATTATGAAGCGAAATACGGGTGGATTAAAGACCTCTTCAGTCTGAACTTTAAAGTCTGGTTTACTTTAAACCAATCGAAATCACTTCGAGCGAGCACATATGCGTGCACTTTATTACGAAAGGAGTATCGGGGACAAGATATAGTGATTATGATCGTGCTGCTATTTACACGTTGAGCTCCCCTTCAATAATAGTGTGGAGGGCTGTCTTTATACTTTTATTGAGCAACAAAGTAACACAGACTTACATCAATAATTTATGAATTATAATTACATAACTGAAGAAAATCCCTCAAAAATTTAAAATTCGTATTATTCCTACACATTTTTTTACATTTAAAAATAGCATTGTTCTATTTTTAAAAAAACATTTAATAGTTTTTAATGTATTTTATTTAATATTACACATTAACCTACACTTGGCTTAAAATTTTATTTCTATCGTAATTGTTTTGCGATTCATAAGAGTTTTATATTCATTTAAAATATAAAAATGTCCTTCTAGTGAATTTGTATTTAAAAAACAATTAGCAAAAAACAACCTTAAGAATTGAAAAGAATATTTTCATAATTTTCCCCACAATTTTCATAATTATTTTTACGTCTACTATTTATTTAAAAGTAGGTATCTATGTATTAAATTTTTTTATCACTAACTTTCTAAACTTTAGATTAGAATATTACTGTTAAGTGCTATATATATATATAATATTACCCCCTCTCCAACATTACCATAATGAAGATAATCAAAAACATTTTCATCATCATAATCATTATAATATCATGTTAAAATTATAAAGAGAACAAATGAAGCGCTTTAAATATAACAAAGGTATACTTGTGTTCTTTATATTATTTTTTATGATGATTTCCTATTTCTTTAACATTTTCATTTGAAAAATAAATTTTTACATTAAAGTGCATTAATGTTGTATATAATAAATCTAACTCTAAATACGAGTATTATACATATACATAATTCTATGATCATCTATATAAATACATAATAATAAATAAATAACAATACAATAATGTGATATACATAATATACACATGAATATACAGTGTCCGAGACTGGATAGTATTCCAGAAGCAGGGTAATAGAATATGTCGGAAGGGACAAAAAAAACGCCCGAACTCATTCAAATATATTTGAAGTAATTCAAATTTTGAGGGCTCTTAACTTGAGAAAGAGAGCCCAAGAAGAAAAATGTCATCAGCTGTTTTTTGATAGCCTGAACTCATTCTGTCACCTGTTTCGGGAATACAATCGATTTTTGAATATGTACACAGTATATAAATTTGAAGTACAAAAAAGGTGTGTAGAATAGCACCTTTGATTTTTACAATTTAAAGCATTTTAAATTTAAATTGTATTTAAATACGGCCTCCCATTTAAATTATTCCCTTGATGTCAAAATATGTCTGGTTATTGTATACTTTAAGGAGACATACACAAATTAATAGGGGATCAATTGAAATATAGCAGGAAAGATAGACGGAAGAACAAACAGAGATAAACATTTTTCGCCAATTTTGTTAAATTTCACTTAAAATAAAATATTTTTACTTTGTCAAATTATATTGTTCCAGGCTTATACCTTTCTACATTACATACTAACATCATAAAAACACAATATGTTTGTGTTTTTCCATGCATTCTACTAAAATGCATTCCAATTGCAATCCACTATACATACGTTCCTACATTTCTAAATTTCTCAAAAAAAATTTCTTTTCATTTTCTGATCTCCCTTTGAATTTATTTAACACAATATGATGCATTTAGAATAGATGTTGATATGAAGAGAAATTTTTGAGCTTTAATGGCACAAGGAAAAGAAATTTTTCAAATCAAATACAAACATTATGTACCTATATATGTATATGTACGCATATATATATTATTTATTATGGTATAATATAACAGGATGTTTATTGTTATCCTTGATGAATTTAATGTTTATGTATTTCATTTTCACAGAAAGAAACTTTTAATACTATAAAGATGATGAAGATACAATATTATATCAAGGATTATACCAAAGAAAGCACAAATCAGGTTGATCCAACCAAGTAAACATTTGAATAAACGATCACAGTTTAAAATTGTGAAAACTAGGACATTTTTTAACAGAAAATCTGTTTAGGGATCTGACAACTTGTCTAATATGCGACTATTAAACTATATAATAAACACTTCCTGTAATATTCTTTCTATTACAGAAAACTTTTGAAATCAGAAGAAATAAAAAAACTTCACAGGTCGTTTGTTTCTATCGCATGGTTGCTCTAAAAATTTTTGATAATTGAGAATACGACCCCAAATGATTTTCTAACATTAGAAAGCGGAATATATATATATGAAAAATGTTAAAATTCTCAGAAAAGTAGCTGTAGCAGAGTAAAAACACATGCAAGACAATTATGAGAGAAACCTTACTAAAATCATCAATTGTATTACGTAGTTTTCATCGAACAATGAAAATATTTATGACTACCTCAACAGATTGAAAAACGTGAGAAACTTTTACGCAACCACTTTCAAGAGACAAAGACAACGTGTTTTATACTTTTTCCAAGGGACTCGGTTTATACTTCTCGGCCAAAAAAGGAACACTGCAATGCAGATTCAGCTTTATAATACTCTTTTCAAAAATCGGTTAAAGTATACGTACTAACTGTAATTTAAAAACATACTGTAATTTAGACTCAACAAACAGATTGGAGAGTGTACCTTAATAAAAAAAAACAAATCTCGTCATCTTAATTCATACCATATCCTGATGGGATTATTGTGTGAATCACTTTGAGGTTTATTCTATGTTAAGCACACAATGAAGTACATACATTCATACAGGGTTTTTATTATACACGAGAGCATGAAAAAAAAAAATACAATAAAACAGTTAAAAAAAAGGATTCTATTGTAAGGATGTACGATTATACACTGGAATAATACACTCTATTAAAACACACGATTTGTTTACTAGAACTATTATGTGAAAATTATGAAAGAGCTAAATATCTATAGGTAATGCATGAAAGAAACGCGATGAAAATTATAAATAATTTTCAAAGAATTTATTATTTAACCTAAACTTCACTCAAGGTAAATATTCATTCTCTATGTTATATACTATTAAAATAGTAAAATGTAGTAATTCAATTGAATGATATCATGTAATTTAAATTTTATGTTATAAAAGATCCTTAAAAATTTATTCATTCACAATTTTTAAGTTTTCTTTTATATTTTTCATATTTTTCATGATGAAATCAATTTTCATTCTTTGGTGTAGCATAAAGAATTGAAGATTTGAACAAATTTGAAAATTTTTACTAAAATATTTAAGATCTGATTTAAAAATATCCTTATTTAGAATACCATTATTATTTCTTTTAGGAAAACCTTAAATATTATTCAATCAAATATTGAATTATCAAAAATTGTCTGCCTTCAAAATATTAACCACCCGTTTGAAAATATTAGCCGCCAATTTATCCATCATTGCATTTGTTGTTGAAATGTTCATTCGAAAACAGAAAGAGCTAGTGACCTGAATCCTGGAAGACTGCTTCAGTATTTAAAATTATCAAGTACGGGTTAATGAAACAAGGTGAGTTCTTATCCCAATTCGGTTCCCTTAGAATCTAAATCTAAAGAATCTAGCAATCTACTAATCTAGTGAAACAAGATCCTTCTCATACAAACTTTTAAGATTAGCTGTAAAAGTCTTAAAACTAGTTTCTAAACTTAGCTGTGCATCATTTTGAAAAAATTTCTTCAAGTTCTATAATTTTTGTTCAAGAATTTTTAAAGCATCGATCCTGTTATATTTAGTCAAATCTGATTCAAAATTCTTGTTTGATTAGACTATTTCGAAAAACTACTCAATGTTTTTTCTTAAAACTTTGTTTTTCAGTCTTTCATTTTTCAAAACTTGTTTTTAAAGTAAAATCCATTCAATTTTTCAGTCTACTACTGATTCCAACTGATTTCAATGTTTAATAGAAATAGAAGAAAATTTCATTTTTCCATTTTCTTCTTATTTTTATTTTACTTATGATACACATTTCAACAAGCCCTCCAGAAAAAAACAGAACCCGTAAAATCTGTTTATTACCATTTTATTAAAAGGTCTGCCATATTTCTAACAACAAAAGAAAATTAAATCCATTGTTATTTAAATAATTGATTAACATTCATCATCAAAAATATTTCGTTATACTATACCCTTATCCACCTCTCTGATAGTATCCACCTACACTCAAAAAAAAATATCAAACCGAAAACCTCAAAAAAAAAATTTTTTTTTTTCATTTTTTTTACCTACATTTTACCTGAACCTTTGCAATAAATCGAAAAAAGTAACAGAAAATTTTTTTGTACTATGTACAACAAAAAATGCTCCTTATTTTATCTTATTTACAGCTTTAAATATTTAATTCCATAATTGCGTTATTATTTCTATAAGGATAATAAAAGATTAATTCATTTATAAATATATCCTGAGGTTATATAAAATATCCCAATTCACAAATTTTTCCTTTTTTCTTTTGTGGCTTTTGTTTTTCTTATTTCATCGTAATCTCATGGGGAATAAGATAATTGGAAAAACTTGTACTTATTTTTCATATTAACAACAATTTCTTTTATTATTAAAAACAAAATATGAAAAAAAGAGCAACAACATTAACTAAAAGGAATTAAAAAAACAGTATGATATCAAAAAGGATAATTAATTTTAGATTAAAATAATTTTTTTCCCATTGTAAACCAAAGAGAATAAACAAGTTCAGATAACACAGCTAAACTCAACAGGTGTTAAAAACAAACTCAAAAAACAAAGTACAGGAAAATTTTGTGAAATTTTTTTATATCAAAATTTACTTTTAATTGTGATAATTTTAGAAATTATCACAATTTAATTGTTTTTTAAAGTAATTCAAAAAATTCATTTTTAATAAATATTTTAAAAATTCAATTGAAAAATTTAATATAATAATTGAAAGATTTAATATTGTAAAAAATATTCTGCTAAACGCAAATACTACAATGCCGGTAAATATGGATGGGCAAGAACTTTCTATTAAACATACAATAACAGTGATATAATATACGTATCTACAATAGTTGTAGATTGAACAGATTGGGTAACAGTGCACCGAGACATATAAGGATCTATTGTACCCCCACTCCGTTGAAGTTATTATAGCACCATTAAATTACACATAAATAAATTACTTTTGCAATATTTTACCTATCCGGAAATAATCCAAGATATTATTCGTGTGATTCACTAACAAATTTAAGTAATTATCCAAATTATTCGAGAACTTCCTCAGCAGGTTACTCATCTTATGATTTAACGTCCTTTTAATCGAACATGCATAACTATCCCCCTAAAAAATAAACAACAAAAATTTAATTTATTAATATATTATTATTTAATTTTTAGCAAATTTAAACGTTAAATATAATTTAATTTTTAACACAATTTAATTTCAATTTAATATCAAATTTAAATAAAAAAAAAAATTTAATAATTTTCAAAATTAAATAAAAAAAATTAAATTGCAGACAAATCTTGTAGGGTAAATATTGTTTTCAGCAATACTTTTCCTCTGTATAGCAAAAAAAAAATTTTTTAAATAATTTTTCTCTTCTATATGCCAATAAAGAAAATTAATATTTACGCTACCACGATTTGCTTTCCTCCAAAAGCAAATCTCCTTGATAGTGATCTACGTAATATATAGACTTTATCTAACTAACCAACTTTCTTTTTGCTTATTTTTTTTTTTAAATAGGAAATATAACATGTATATATATGTACATATGTATGTATATACGGATAGTAAAAAATTTACTTGAATTTAAGTTTTTGCAAAATTGCACCAATATTTACCTCTGTTAAATAATTATGAAAAATATTTCTTGAAAATTTACTTCATTTGTTATTTACATGAATGGAATCGTTTGAATCAAGAATTTTGAAAACCTCACCCAAAATATTAAATCATTTAAATTATATAAGACTACTTTGTTTTTAATTTTTTTTTGTAAATTTTTAAGTTTGCCATATGAACATTAACGTTCTGGTTATGTATATGGATAATTCGGTTTGAATATATTAAAGTATAGAAATTTGATATTTTAGAAAATTTGATATTGATCTACTGAGAAATCAGGGGTCCAAATGAAAGCGCAAAACTAATTTAATTAAAATCAAAAAAATTTGATTATTTTTTTTAAAATTGTTTAGGACAAATACATACATTATATTCCAACAATTTAATTGTAAAAAAAATATAAAAATTATATTTAAGCATTTATAATTTATAAATTTAAAGATAATGGACATGCAATACTCGCATTTGTTATATTGTAGGTTCAAGACCAATTATAAATCCAACATATGTTAATGCTTATCCTGTAATAAACGAGTATTCGACAATGTGAAAACAGAAATTTAAAAAAAAATTGCTTACTTTTGTAATATTCTAATCGCCCACAATGAAACGTTTTTCAATTCTATTAAATTACATAAAATTATAATATGTATTCATTTTCGTATGTGTACATTGATATTTATGCATATTATGTTAATCCTTAAAAAATATTCGCTTCAAATAGAAAGTCTGACAAAGTCAAAATCAAACTAAAGCAATGAATCAAAAGAAAATTCCTGAAAATCACATTTTTTCTGTTTGCGTTTTATTTTTATGTATGCATGTACATTCATATGTATTTTGGAATAGAGGAAAAAAATTGTAACCATATGCAGTTTTTTATGTTTTGAATTTTGTATTTTTTTTAAATTGAATAATTAAAGTAAAAACGTTGTACAACTATATAACAAATTTGATATTTCATAGATAAACCCAAATACTGTAACAGCTGTAAATCAAGCCTAATTTTTTAAAAACGGCTTCATTTACAGCAAACGGGTTAAGATTCTATTTATAAACAGTTTTAAATAAACCAAGTTTTTATTTGTTCCGAAAACCTATGCTACTATGCACTTACTATACTTTTGTTAGTTGAGTCACATCTGTTACCTGGAGATTTAAAGAAAGTGAAAATAAAATGTCAGGTTAAACACTATCAAAAGATCCTATTTTCAAGTAAATTTTGAAATCGGTTTGGTTTTTTTCACTATTTAACACCTTTCTATAAGTATAGCATATTTGCTCCTTTATAGTATATCGTTGCGCCTCCAATTTTCAAATTTTAATTATGTATACCGGGCTCCAATCTTGATTTCATCTTTATATGTTTGTCTTTTTTCAAATGTTTTCTTTACTCCCAATACACCTACATGTACTTTTTTAATGACCGTAATACTAATAAATATGAAAGCATTCTCCACTATTTACCCTATTCAATGAGTACGGTAAACTAAAAATACCGCTTTTATTTTTATTTTAGTCTAATATTTTTTCAACTTTTATCTGTTTTTTCTTTTGTTTTTGTATCTTTTGCAAGCATTTTTTGTGGTTTTTGATGTTTATTTAATGGTATCAACAGCAACAAGAAAAATCTAAAAATAAAAAATATTTTTGCCCTCAAAATAGCCTTATTTTAAAGTACATATTCTATACATACCTACATAGACATTAACAAACAGGCCAAAAAAAACTTTCTTTTTTTTAAATTATAGGCATAATATGATGCTTCACGGGGAAAAAAACGTTGTAGGAAAAAAAATATTCAAAAACATTTCAACTATTGTGATGATCAATTCTCCTGCTGTATGCCGTCGCTTTAAATTGTATGCGTTTTTTTATTCAATAAAAAGTTTTGATTATTTTAATGGAAAATATTATCATAATCTTTGTTTTTCCGAAAAATTTTAACTTATTATTCAGAAATAGCTATTCCATTTACAACATCCGAAACTAAATTTTAAAAAATTCCGAGCCAATTTGAAATATAAAACTGGAATTATGCTCCTTCATTTATCACCTTTTTGTAAAGAGGCTCTGTAAGTAGTAATTTAATTCGTCTATTATACTGCTAGCGTATATGCTTACTTATCTAAAGAAGAGCTAAAGAAATTCGATTAAAATTTAAACTTTGTAGCAAGTTTCTTTTTCAGTAAAACTCCTTCAAAAAGACTTCTTTTACAGCATTCCCGCATCTTTAACTCCTGAAACATAAAAAAAATTGTATTAATGAAAATCGGATACCGAATGATATCGGACATTACAAGTATTTTTTAAACTTCATATGATAACGATGCAAGTATGTATGTATTTTTTCCTGTATTTTTATATTTTTGAAACTCAAAGCTAAAATACCTACAATTCACGTGTGCTTTTGCAATGTACACCAATATTTCTCTATATAAACTGCATGGTTTCTCACTATACACAAACGTAAAATTTGTATAAATATGAAAATGTTGTTCATTGTCCAAATGTTCCAAATGTTTACCATATCAACTATAAATACAGTATTGGTCAATATTTACACATTTCTTCATTCCTACTTTTTTTCCAATAGAAATTAATGTGCTCTTTTCTAGGCTTTTTATTATTAAATACCATTGATCTACTCCTCAAACTTAGGTTGTTTTTTGTGTATTTTTTGAAGTATAGACATATAATGTACACATATATATGTACATAAATGCATATTTCATGATGTATTTAAGTAAATAAATTTGTACATACCATTTGAAATGTGCATATGCAAATATTTATTTTGTGATGGAACATTTAGATTTTTGATTTTAATTCATAAGTTCATATAGCTTTTTCATTCTGGATATTAATTTTGCATGTTTAGCTACATTATTATTGTTTTTCACCGGGTCTTATTTGTTATTAGTAAACAAATCAACAAAATTATGCAAAAGAGAAGATGAAAGAAAAGCAAATTCTAGACTAAACCACACACATCATTTGATTTGTAAAATGATAGAGGACGTGGACATCTAAAATGGAAATAAAAAGTTGGAAAATATAAAAATAGAATTTTTTTCAAATTGAAGATTGAATATGTACATAGGTATGTGTTCAAAGACGACAAATTATCATTGAGATTATTTGACATTTTTTTTTTATTTTCCATTTTGTTAATTTTTCAATAAATATCTTCATTCATATAGAATTTTTTCAAATACATATAAAATTTAATTTCTGTAACTAAAAAAATGTTATAAAACCTTCTTCAACAACGACTTATTAGGTAAAAATCGCGTTCAATCTATGCAACATTAGATAAATATCCAAAACCGATAAGCAATATTATGAACCTGACTATCACAAGGAATGAATTAACAAATGTATTACAAAATTTAATTAAACTAAAAAGATTTTTACGTTACGTAAAAGTAGCTAAAATTAAAGTAACAACTAGTCATTCTACCGAACTAATTTTTATTATGAAGAATAAATAAAAACTTGATGAATAAATAATAAATAAATTGGTGAAAACTGTATCAGCATATTGCAGAGCCTTTTTTTAACAGGACAGAAAAACCTCCTAAAACACAAAAAAAAACTATTTTACTAAACTTTATATCATCCGCAAATCTACCTTTTCTTGAAAATATTCAAACTATGATGATAAATCCTTAGTTGGAATTCGGAATCATAAGTCAATTTCTGTATCAGTCAAATAAGTTTACGTCAAATTCCTCTCAAGCTCAAAACATTATTCCAACCAATACGAGTATCACTCATACTTATTAAATCGGTTGTGTAAAAAATTCCATGTGCTGCTCCATGCTCTATTAAATTATGCTTCTTTTATAACAATATTCAAAAATATTCCAACTAAATGGCTCCCATCTCATTTAATGGCCCACATATTTCACATATATATTTTTCTATAAAGAAATAATTTTTAAATTATTAATTGCAAATTAATATTTTTGTACAAAGTAAAGCTTTTATAATAATTTTAACATTTTACAAATTTTCAATGAAATAAAAAATCAAAAATAATTTTAAAAGAACATAAATCCTGTAAAACAATGTAAAATTACAATTTTTTTTTAATAGAACTTTGAATTTTAGAAAAACTTCAAAGCGATTGCAATTCATTAAAAGGTTCTTTACAAAAAAATACTTAAATCAACTTTTGAACACAAAAATAAAACCAATTTATTAAGTGAAAGTAATTAGAATCAATTCAAAGCAGAAATGTAAATAACCGGCATAATATTATTATTATCCTTACATCCTTTATATTCAATTAGTTAAACGAAAATATTTACATTTTAAAATGAAAGCACATGGTTTTAATATGAGATAATGCGCATGTCTCTCTGAACTCAATCTCTTTGAACTGAACTAAATTCAATTGCTGAATTTTTGTAATATGTAATTTCTTTAATAAATACTTTAATATCTAAAATTGGTCTAAATTTTTTACATTGTACCCCTTTTTCCATTAACGTATAAATCATAACGGTTAGTACGAATATAACTGCATTCTTATAATCATCGGTGTTTTATTTGACAAAAATATTTTGTATTGCGGTCTAATGCTAATTATTATCATTATTATTACTATATTATGGCAATTATTATTATGTGCTTAACATAAAAAATATTTTAAATAAAAAATCAAAATTTTACATTTTATATAACTTGTTTATAATTCCCACTTCTCTACAAAGGATCAAAACAAAGAAATATTAAAATTTTCAATGTTAAAATCAGTTTTAGATCCTTTCCCTTTTTAACAACATAATAATCAACTCAACTATATTATTATTGCCCTATATTTTTGTTAAATCCCTTATGAAGTGTAATCATGCAGAACATTTACATTATTTTGATATTGTAATACACTTATATCTTCCTATTTATATTCCTAAGTGTATAACAGAGTTTATATTATATAGAATAGTCATAAATACAAGGTAAATAAATACAACACTGTTGTTTTAATAATGAGCGTACAAATAAATTCCCTAGGGATGGATTGTATATAAATATATGTATAACAATATATAGTGAAGTAATGATATTTTAATGCAGAAAAATAATTAAATTTACGGATATTAGAAAATTATGTTAATATGGTGAGATGTTTATGGCTGGCAGGTTAAAAAACAAAAATGAGTTTAAGAAAAACAAAGTTATTTTTTTTTATTGAACGAATTGTTTTTCCTTTTTATTTTTAAATGAATTTAATTAGGGCGAATTTAAGAATAACATGTTTTTGATTTTATTAAGTCTTTTTCAGGTTATTCGGTTTTTGATTTCATATTTAAAAAAAAATAGGTGAGAATATTGTTTTAAAATGTTTTATATGGTTGGAAAAATGTTTTTGTTTTTATAATTTTATTGTGATTTCCCGGGACAATTAAAGATTTCTTAGTAAAATAAAATGATAAATAAATAAAATTGAGTTATTTATGTGACATAAGATTATGTACACAGTCTCAGTTTCGATATTAGTTAAAATTTTATACATACCAACTACATATAATTTTCTAATAATCTGAGAGGAGCAGGAATGGGCTATGTACGGCCATCTAGACTTGAGGTTATCGGTTGGCGTACTCAATAAACACGACACCCATTTCTCGACCGCCTATTTGTATAAGATGGTAGAGCGAAATCAGCCGAATTTTTCTGAAAGATTACGAAATAACAGGGCAGCCATTATACAAATGCTAGGGGAGGGCACGATATAACCAAAAGGCCTTTGTGACCTTAGTTTAATGCAACTGCTATACTTCAGTTTTTCAGAATTCCAGGTATTGCGTACATGTAGTTGGGGATGAGAATCGCAAAACATCTTATTGGTCGTATAAATCACAAAACATCTTATTGGTCATTGGAAGACACTAAAAACTCTGCTCTCCTAAAAAAAAAGGATAGTAATTAGTACGGCGAACATCGATTAATTAGTAATTATAAGCGAATATTAAGAATAAGTATTAAGATAATTTAAACTGGAAAATTAATGTATTATTAAGTATTAAAATAATTTAATACTTATCAAATTTAATTATCTTAATGCATATTTTTCTTCCTAATTTTATTTTTACTTAATATAGCAAAACTATAATAATGACATACTTTTCACAAAGATCGCTAAATGTAAGAATGCACTTCAAATTTTTGATTTTAAATTAATAATATCTTTGAAAATTAATTGAAAGCTAGGAATTCTTAAGTAGTTTCGTAAATGCTTAAATTCAAAAATAATAGGTAAAATAAATATTTTTATCAACACCAATACATATGTATAATCAGAAACCCAAAAAAATAAGGTTAAAATTTGAAAAAACTTGGAATTTTTATTTTTCTCATTATTTTTTTCTTTCAAAATATTAATTTCCATAATTTCACTTTTATTTCAAAATTTCTTCATATGTACGATAATTTATGTGATTCAAAATTCTATTCAAAAACATGATTTATACGAATATATCTAAATTATAATATTTGTGTAATATGTAGCTATTCATATTTTTATGTTAATATAAAAAATTGCATAATAATATGTAATTTGTATACATGTTTAATTAAAGAATGCATGAATCGTCTCTTACGTTACCCCCCATCACCTCCCACACACATTATGTAAATAAATAAATGATCTACCTATTTATAGTTTATTTGAATTCTATGTATACGTAACTACACAATATTTGGCATATGTTGTATATCGAAAACAAGGACCAACTTACCTACATATTTGTTTTCTCTTTAATTACTTTTAACACAAGAAATTATCATATGACACTTGCAATGCATAAACAACTAAATAACTTATATATATATATATCATACAACACATGAACATAGCACAATCTTGTACAAGAATACAATTTTTGTGGCTTTTATTAAATATGAAAGGAGAAAATGCAGTATAACACTTTCTTGTGTGCCCATATTTTCCTATAATTATATTTCTTTTTACTTTATTTACAATTTCTTAATATAATTTGCATTGTAATGTAATCACAAAAAAAAATTACAAAATTTTATTCATTCTTTACATTAATTTTGTATAGATGCAACTGATGAATGGGTTTTGGTACCAAATAGAAAATAGGAAAAAAAAAGAAAATCTTTTTTCTTACAAAACATAAAAATATTTAAAATTATTCATGAAAAATAATTTTTTTCTACTCTTTTCTTTTTTTCTCCCTGCATTTGAAAAACTCGATTACACAAGAAAAAAATAACAAGAAAATCAAACTTTTATGCTCATGGTTTATGTAT
This sequence comes from Condylostylus longicornis, assembly GCF_029603195.1. Lineage (NCBI taxonomy): Eukaryota > Metazoa > Arthropoda > Insecta > Diptera > Dolichopodidae > Condylostylus > Condylostylus longicornis. Next base: position 2,515,714 of record NW_026577974.1, read on the forward strand.
AACAATAATTTCCTTTTTAATCATTTCATATACATATATACATTTACTTAACTTTATAACAACACACTCCTAGAGATGTATCTACATATGTATGCAGAAATGCAATCAAATATATTTTATCATAAATTTCATTAAAATGATACAAATCTTGTCATCCTACCATGAAAATTGTAATACACCAAAAAAAAACAAACGTTCTACTTAAAAAATTTCAAGATTCAACTCTTCCAAGAGGATGAAGGATGTAGCTATCTTTCCTGACAAAAAATCAAGTTCGATGAAGCGATCCAGTGACACACTTGGCGTTGTATGCAGCAAAATCGCTTAGGCGAGGCGGGCAACACTGCTGCCCTGCTGCCACTGAATGAATTTATGAACACAATATTATGAACACAAGATGGGGAATTGACACCATAAATGTTAATTGGCTTTGCCAGGACATTATCGCGGTGGATGACGTGAATCATATTCTCCGAGTGTGGCTGTCTGGTTGGGGGTTTCCTATGTGCAATGATTGAATTTTATCCATTTTTCTACAGATTTCTTAAATTACTGATTATTTGTATTGATTCAAACACATAAAAAAAGATGGAGAAACACATTCTGCCCGAATATATATACATAGTTGCCCGTGTAACTGAAATAATGAAAAGAATCTTCATATAAATTTGAAATTAAGTTTGTACGATAGCTTTCGCTTTCCCATATATTCGGTTAAATTTTACAAAACCTCTAATAATTTTAATTTAATTTCGAACAGTATAACGGTTACCCTAAATAGTAATTTTGAAATTCATCACATATACGAAAAAAAAAATCAAATTTTTAAAATACACACAAATCAAATAAAAACATAAGAAAATTAAAAACAAGATTTTCTTAAAAGATTGTGTACAAAAACTTTAATTATTGTTGAAACTCTAACAAAACGGTATAAAAATATTTTTTTACGATTAATCTACATCCCGCACAAATGTTAAAGTAATGTTGGCACAAATTATAAGTACATTTTGTATTTGTACACAAGATTATATCATTCAGTATGTGTAAACTCGTATACGGTTTTATACTCTATTTGAATTAGAATGAGTCTTTATTGAATTAAAAAGGATTTTCTATTTCATAAATGTTTTATAAAATTTATTTGTATATGTTGTGTGTATTTAATTGCGTGCTATATGCGTGTTAAATGATATCTTTTAAGGATTTTCTATTTACACATATAAAATGTACTTAATAAGGATAAGAATTTTTTCTATTCTAATAAAGTAATTTTAATGTAATAAATGTATGTACATATAAACAATAAATAATATTCCGGATTACAATATATTATAATACATTTATCCCTATATAACCACATTCGTACATACTATTGTAATAATTATATTCATTTAATATTTAAGTACATTTACCATAAATCGCTTAAGGAAATGATAATAATCTAATTGTTCTTGAATTGTCTTTGAATATAAAAAAAAAAGAAAAACAAACAAAATTAAAAGTTTTCTGATTAAGTATTTAAAAATATATTATAAGAGTTCATATGCCTATGTGAGTTTAATGTACATATAACAAATAGAGTGATGTGATCAGCTTATAATCAACCGCATTGTGTTATTTACATTTAAATATTTGTAAATTATGAAAATTTTATTCTTATTAATCAATTGAAACTGTTATATAATTCGATGAAAAGGCCTAATACATAACACCATCATTTTGAATTCAAATAAAGTCAATAACTATATAAAATATCTAGAAATGTAAAATTGACCAAAAGTTTTACATTTCAAATTTCACCGTATTCATTAGAATACAATTACAAATACTAAATATTTTGGGAAATTCCTTTATAACTGTATTAAATATGATTAGAAATAGAAAACCAGTCACTAAAGATTCTATTTTTAACATCTAAATTACCTGAAAAGTTAAGCTACACCATTATTTTAAATACCAAAACTTATAAGTGAAAGATTAATCAAGCAGTTGTTAGCGAAATTTAGTTACGTATTTGCCAAATAACTGAACAGGGCCGTAGTAAAAGTCAAATTCCAGCTAGTTTCATTTAAATATATTATACCAACATTGAAATACTAAAATGTACAGACAGACCGAGGTTCTAATAGACCGATAAACTAACCGAAATATCGATTAAAAAAAAATTGTTTTCAAAGGGGTAGAGTCCTTTTTATAGAGAACTAAATTTATGAAATTTGGTGTGATCACAATACTGAACTTATTTGTATCTGATAATAAAAAAAAGTAATTTCCATAAATGTTTCCCCTCAGATTGACGCATTTGAAACAAAATGATACGTGTAAGTAAAATACTTATATAAGTAATTTTTGAATTAATTTACTAAGTTTTATAATTATTTTATTTCTCCACCCCCCAAGAGAATTAATGTAAACTTTAATAGTTTTACTTATACTATAAATGTAAAGTGAAAAAGGATGCGTTTATAACAATACATGAATTTTTTGTTCTTGTTTTTAATTTTACAGATATTGAAATAAATGTTGAAAATAAATTGGTTAATTATGTTAATTATTTTAAAATAAAAAGTTTTTTTCAATAGTTTAAACATAAATATAACAAAGTTAAAAAAAAATACAAAACTAAATAAATAATTAGTATTATAATATGACGTATATTATGATATCTGTTTTAAATTAATAATAAAAATAATTTAATTTCAAATAAATTAAAATAAAAACTTATTAAATAACAGTATTTTAATGTATACATGATGTAAAGTAATAAATATCATTCAATAAATCAAAATTAGAATTTGATAATGAAAATTTGAAAAGAAATCCTAATTTAAAATTATTTAATTATTTTAGTTTTAGATTTAGTGAGCAAAACTTGGAGAACTCTACATCCATTGAAAAAACCAAATGACGACTACAACTATCAGTAATATGGAGAGGGTTTGTATAGCAAAACCTCGGTAAGTCTTACATTTTCATCCCAATTGCTGTATAAAAAATTATTTCTCATCAAAAAAGAATAGTTTACAGCTACTAAGAGCGGTTGCAGCTACTAAGACTGGAACTATATTCATAATTACATTTAAAAATTTACATTAGTTAAATTAACTCAACTTTTTCTCATCCTTAAATATTAAATAACGAATTTTAAGTGATTTAAAATTAAAATACAATTTTAATTCAGTTAAAAACTAAATTTTGTAATTCTTTTATTGTTCTTTAAATAAACAATCGATGTAAAATGGATCCGTTGAAATAATTTATTTAAAATATTTCTCAAATATTTTATTTGATATTATGTACTAAGCAACTTTGTCCAAAAAAAATGTACATACATACTTGGAATCCTGACAAATTTTCAATTACAACAAAACTATTTCAAAATAATATACATATGTACATAATTATGTTAAAAGGAAACAAATAATATATTGAAAGGATAAAAATTTGCAATAACAAATTCTATAAATTATTTTCCATTGTTTGATATTTTTAGAAAATGGAATTGTTATTAAAAATTAGGTCATTAATAACGAAACTACCCGATTTTTTTTTAATATCAAAATATATTTCTACTGTTTTTTTTTTTTCAAAAATTATGATGAATATTAAATAAATTAAATTCCGCAACCACATTAATACGTGATATTTTTCACACAAATCAAATTAAACAATGAAGAAAAATATTTAAAAATGAGAAAATTGGCTATGTTAACTGCAAACAAAATAAGCTATAGGGAAATGTTATTTTGATTAAATACATATACGAAACTAGAGTAATAAATATTACTGTAAGGTATATGAGTCTTATTAGATTTACAACAGGATTAAGTGTCTTTCAGATAAAATTCTTGGGCAATATGATTCGAACATATTTTGAAAGAAAACGGATCCGCCTTACTTTACCGAACTAACAAGTTATCGCGCTGGCTGTCACTAAAATGCATGTAGGAATAGACTATCAAATAAGTTAACTAGTTAGAACAACAATATTGTGTACTTCCAAATATATAGTCAATTCAATTTCCAAAGCAAAGGTAGTTTTAACTTTCATTAATATAACAACAGAAAAATATTTACAGACATAACATATTACTTACCGAGCCCATGCTGGGAGATTCGACATAATGATCTTAAAGAATCAGTTGATCTGCTGTCTCAAAGAAACATAGCCGGATTAATCTGTAATAGCCGGATGTGGGTAAGCTGGGACTTCCTTTTGATCTGCATCATGTAGTAACTATCAGAAGATGACCGAAGCAAAATTCAGCTAAAAAATTCAATAAAATTTAATAATTTGTATTACAAAAGTGAAAATAATTTTTGAATATTTCAACAAAATATTATCAACTATTTTGAGTGTGTATTTTTTTTTTATGTTTGTATATTATTTTTAATCAGGTCCAATGTTTATAATTCAATAGGTAGATAGCTAGATTTATTATTGTAAATAAAGTACATTTACGTAAATAATATTTCAAAAATTTTACATAGAGCAACACAAGAAAAATCCTCATTTTTTTGATAGTTGTTCTACGCAACAAATTTTATAAAACTGTGTTATTTATATTTTTTGTACATATTATATTATGTAAATAATACTATGTACACACATGAAAAATATTTTCTATGAGTAATTATAAATTTTAATTAAACATTTTCAATGTTAAACTTTTAATTTATCAATAATTTGGAGGTTTTTGATATAGACGGAACCGCAACAAACTTTTTATTTTGCACCTCCCCGCTCACTGAGTATGGAAAGGAACTTCTCTATAGCATGTCCTCGAGGTTCTAGCAAATTTAAATAACTCGGTAGAATTGTTCTAAACCGTATGAATAAATCTTCCCCCTACAAAGTTGCTAATTTTCAAAAAAAAATAATTTCATAGATATATTTGAAATAGAATTTTGTCAAAAAATATACTTAAAATCATAAATATGTATAATTTCATAAAAAATACATTTAAAATCATAAATATGAATTACATAATACCTGAACTCAAAACATATCTACTGGTAGTATTACTTTTGGAGGGGCATATTGTAATTAAAACAATTACAAAATTCATATTTATTAGATTATTGAAAATAATAAGAGTTTTTCTGAATTGAAAATGATGAAGAATTTTTTTTATTATTTTCTATTCATTAAAATAAAATAATTATTTTAAAAATCCTAGAATATGAATGGAATCATTTTTAGTGGAAAAAATTAGGTTTCCTTATTCCCAGGCAACAATTAAGAAAAAGTTAGGATATGTACCACTTCATATTAAAAAAACAACTTTTTTGACTGAACTACAAGAAATAGGGCTTTTGGTCGAATTTATTTTAATCTTAACTTTTAGAGATCAACAGAATTCGTGAATTCACTCATTTATACAACGTCTTTCTTAACACAAAGTGGTTGTTATTCGCGCAACTTTTCATTGTTTTACATGCTAATATCATTTCATGCCAGTATTAAACATTACACACATTATTTACCCTTTCAAATATAAACGTAACTGCAACATTTTAATACAAAACAAAAGTCTCGAAAAGAATCTACAATTTTTTTTTCAGATATTTTATACAATAATCATAATATCCGTAATCTATGATTTTCTATAGTACTAATTTAATTTTTATGCTGTAAAGAACATAAAATACAAGTCAATATACTTTTAGTACTTATGTATTTCTACATAAAAGTATAGATAAAAAATATTGCACATTCAAAACCATTTGCGCTTCGACAATTTTTCAAAATCAATCATCAATGAGAAAGATGTTTTTTTTTCTTTAAAAAAAAAATCAAAATCCTTATAGTTCAAGAGTCCAATTAGTTATAAAATATTTCCACGCGAATTAATTTAAGGGTCAAAGTAATAGAATTTTTTCTAACAATTTATATATTTCTATATATAAACATATAAAATACATATAAATTAATAGAACGTCTGGTATACATTCATTTAGACCGCAAATTAGAAATATAATATTATATCGGTTGAAATAAATATGTGGCAATATGGATATAGAAATTTATAAAATAAAAATGTAATAAAAATTTATGTTTTTTTTTAATACATATTATGCATTGCGCTAAGAAAATTCCTAGTTAGTAAAATTGTTACATTTTATTAAATGAATTGCCGATTAAATATATTAATTAAATTATCAAAGCTGTTTTTATGACTTTGTATACAAAATGAATATGTAAAGGCAACTCTAGAATTTATTTTTATATTTTATTCTATGCTGATATAAAGATATACAAAGACTCTAAAAGACTCAAAGAAATACTTAACACTAATTCCATTTATATGGGTAGGAATAAACGCAGTGTACCATTGGCAATATTTTTGTATGTATAGATTGGAATTCAGATTATATTGACTTGCATACATCCAAATGAAATTCAATATTAATCATTCATTATTTGCCAAAAGTCAAAAAAGGCATGAAACTTAAAAAAAAAATCCGTTGTATATTTTCAACTTACTTTAGATATGATGAAAAATGTGAAATCGACCTTTAGTAAAACCTTATTTTCCGAGTCCACCTTTCTTTAAAGAGTTTAATTGTTGAATTGTCTCGAACAATTTACAAAAATTCAAGAGAATATGTTATTAAAAATTATCAAAACTATTATGTTGGCCTGATTTGTTCATATATTAGTCTCATACCTAAAAAGAAAAAACAAATATAAATTAAAAAAAATAATTTTCTTTTATTTGTATTATATTTCAATTAATTTTTATTAAGTAAATTAAAAATACCAATAAGTCATATATGCATCAAAGATTATTTAGCAAAAAAATAATTAGGCATCAATCTTTCCTTTAGAGAAATGAGACTCTCGGCGTTATTTTGAAGTTGTTTTGATAATCTGTTCTTTTATAAATTTCCTTTTTCTTTAATATTTCATTATGTTCGACATTTCTTGCAACTTGCTTTAAAAAATCTTTAATGTTCTAGCAAAATAAACAATTTAAGTTTTGCATTGAAAAAATTCGGCACGTGAATCAAAAAAAATTTTTATTTAACTTCAAAATCAGATATTTTTCAAATATTTTCAAAAAGGAATCTTCTGATTTGCGTTAAAACACATTTTCGTCTATACCACATTGTCTATCCTATAGAATTTATCTTTTTCACTTCGTTACAAGTTGATAAAAAAAAATTTTCTAAAAATTTAAATGCAAGATAAATTTAATTTCCCTAAAATTTTCTTTTATGAAAAATTTTTTTAAGTCCTTTTAACAAAGTATAAAAATACAAGCTTCTAATGTATTTATTATATACACAATTACTTTTACAAGTACGAATGTATAGATTATGTGTATACAGCGTTGTTTATTTCAATAAGCCCACTAAAATTTTCCAATCCATTAACTAATTACAGGTAATTTGGTACTTTTGAATTGGATATTATTATTATTGTTGTTGTTTGTAAAAGTAAAAAATATTCTGTAATTCAATACATCAGTAAATAAATAAAGTTTTCATCACAAAAAAAACAATTTTTTAAAGAAAAATTTTACAAATCATCTTGTTGATTGGAAATATTTAAACAAAAATGATTTAAGGGTATTAAGTAGAATGGGGCTTTTAATATTAAAAATTGCAAAGAAATGATTTTTTGGCACATTAATTTAAGGTAATTTAACACAAAAAAACGAAATTTTGCTGGATTATAAATTTGAATACTGTGATTTCTTGGATCTTTACTAATTCAATGCCTTAATACCACAGATATACGTATGTATATGTATATCTCGTTCATCGTTCCTAATTTTATAATTTCCATTTAAAAAGATTACATACAAATTTTTTTTATAATTACAAAATGAAAGTCATCAAATATTTAATTTTAATTCTCAACAATTTATCAATATCATATGCAATCATGCATAATAATATTTTGATACTCACGAATTTTGTAAAACTTGTAAAGACATTTTTAGTTTAGTATGAAACATTGATTTTAAATAGAGTAATTTAAATATTTGAATTTTATTACTACATATTGCGATATAAAAACTGAATTTAAATATTTTTCTAAATTTTTTACCTTAATTTTTATCCCCTATTTAATTAGTATAATGATTTTCCTAAAATTCAATAAAATTTACAAATTTGCATACACAATATATACTTTTACAGCCCCAATGTATGACACAATTCAAATCCATATATTGTATATTTTAACAAACATACTGTATATTATTATCTTGCTATGTAATAAAATCTAAAGAACATTTTCAAATTAAATTTTCTACGCTATAATATAATTTAAAATCAATGTTTTTTTTTTGTTTTTTAAAACTTATAACAATGAAGAAAAACCTTTTTTTGTACATAATATCAAAATAAAAATACCGCCCTTGTCAACAAAAATGTTGAATTAATTATTACCGAAAAATTATACTCACTAAATTGAATTTATGATCGGCGACAACAATTTTTATAATTCTTTCCAGTTCATTTTTATTAGAATAGAATTTAACGCGTTTAATGAATTCTTTGAGGAAGTAAATTTTCAACAAAAAAAAAAATATGGTAAAAAATTTTTAGAATAATAAAATTAAAACATAATATTCTACCCAAATAATTGCTATACGTTAACTATAGGATATTAAATGATCAATGTGAAAATTGATCAAAAAACAAAAATTGGCAAATATTCCAAAACATAACGAAATATCTTAATAAATTTCAATCATGTTCTACCGAACAAGATTGATCAAACTGTCAACCTCTTTCCTCTTTTCCTTTTTCGAATGAATGGTAAAAGGAGAGGAAAATGCATGGTTGATAGAAGGTGAAATAGTGTAAAATTCTGCATTAGAATTTTTATAATTCAAACTCCAGAAAATTTCTGTTTGTTTTTTCTTCAATTGCAAAATAAACAATTAATTCCTCAAGGTTTGAATATAGTGCCCGAAATCGGGAATGTTTTTGCTATGTAATTTAGCAACAATTATTTTTATCTAAGTATTTTAAAAATTTCATAAATAGTTCCTTCAATCAGTCAATAACTTAAAATTTCGAATTTTCAAAACGACTGACAAACTTAATATGCCATAAGCAAACAAAACTCCTGACTACACAGAGATAAAAACACAAGAGTTTTCGCTTTCGAGCCAAAAAACACATATACCCAGTTTTAATATATTGTCCTTGTCATTTTAAATTACCTATTATGTCCTTATTGTTTTATTTTTTATTTTATTTTTATGTTCTTCAATTTGTATTTTGTTGTTTGGTTTTTTAACAGGAAAATTTATTTATATTGTCTGAAAATTTTTTAAGTTTTTTTACTTCAGGTTAGCGTTTTATTACCCACCATTATGTTTTCTATTTTCCTTTTTGTTATTTTCAAGACGTTTCACATAATTTCCTTTTTGGTGTTCTGATTTTTTTCTCTTTTTGTCTTTTCACTGAATTCTTAGTTCGTTTTTATTCTGAATTATGTATGTACACATGTATATATTTTCCCTTTTTCCTTTCTTTATTTTCAAGGATAATAGAAACTTAAGAATAGAAATTAAGTTTATATAAAAAAAGACTACTGCAATAGTTGACCATTGACTTCAATAGTGTATAATAAAATACATTACACTCATAATGCCATAAGAAAGAAATTAGAGTATACGATGTCGACAAAATTTTCATATTAGATATAATTAAATAATAAGCGCACCATGTTCGACCAATCCGTCTAACACTGAAAGATTTTCCGCAGCAGAGTCAATTAGAATTAGTTCAGAAATATAAAAAATAATGCTGGTAATTTTCTTTTCAAGTTACTTCCTTTCTTGTCAAGTTACTTAACGTTAAAGTTGAACAGTTTTGCTCTGCCGCCACCGTTTTTTACTGATTTCGCTTTAATCCTAATTTGTAGGTTCTCAGCCTATTTATGTTCATTCCAGCTTTAACGCGAAATAAAAGCCGATTTATATAACGTTGATATATACCAAAAATCTCGCAACTAACGTGTATTGTCCAAAACTTAATCAAATCATCTAAAAAATAGTTAAAAAGAAAAAAAAATTAATTATTAAGAATTACTAAGTATTATATCCTTTTGTATTGTAACCGTTTTTCTTAATGTAGAATGAAAAAAATTTTAATACACAAAAAAAGGAAGTTATTTACAATAAAAGGAAAAAAAAATTCTCTCTTCAACTATTTTTTTAAATTAGTTGAATTATATTAATTGATTCAAATTAGTTCAGTAGTTTAAGTTCTTACGCTATTAAAATAATTTTGTGCGAATTTAACAAACACTTTAGTAAATTGCTAGCAGAGAAGAATATTATAGGTTAATATGTCAACGCACAGTAATTGTCACACATTTTGAAAAGTTTTATTTTAAAAATAAGGTTTCCTTTTCTAAAGAATTGACAAATAACAAATTTAGTTCCATACATACTTTATTATCAAAATAATTATTAATTTTTAGGTTATGCACCATTCTCTCAGCTTCTTTAAAATCTCCCAATAACAAATATAATAGAATTTAAATGAAAAATATTAGCTTTCTAAGCATTTCCTAATTATTTACTGCCCCATTTTGTACTAAATATGACAGTTAACAAAATCATGTTATTTTTTAATACAAAAACCCTTAGAAAAATTCTTATATTTATTCAAATTACTCCTTTGCTAATTCCATTTTAAAAATTCTTTGGAAATACGGTAAAGATTTACAACATTTTACCGATTTAATTAACCGTTTAATTATATTTTATGTAAATTCCATTTTCATTCATTAAATTATTATGTATTTTATTTTAAAAATGTATTGGACCCGAATAAATAATTATGTAAATAATAATAAAAAAAAAGAACATTAACAAGTACAGCAATTAAAGTGGAAAAAGATCATCACTGTAACCAGGTTATGCTAATTTATTAACAAAAATTATTTTACTCTTGCCTCATTTTTTAACTATATACACACACTTTCTTTTGTTCCTTAATTTACAGTTTAAATTGCTTAATGACCTCCACCATTTCAGTTTTTGATTACATTTAAGAATATGTATAAAACAACATTTCCAGTAATTTTCCCGAGTTACTTCCGAACATGTGATCCCACAGGATCATGTGATTTCACATTGATACAATGGTTATATCAAAAAGAAATCTCTCATAGTTTTAGTGCCGAAATGAAAATCAATTTTTGAAGTTTGATCACATTTATGAATTCGCATACAGTATGAATTAATTTCATACGATAAACTAACAAATAATAAATAATAATTTAGCCGCAAGATAAACTACAAATTTTAGCAACTAAAAATTAGGCAAATGTAGATCCAGATGAATAGTAGATCCTACTGAATTTCTTTAAAATTTTGAAACTATTCAACGTGCTCTTTTAGCAAATACTTTTTCAAACGTATCTAATGAAAATTTAACGCATTCAGCAAATTAAACAACATTACTGAATCTTTCCCACGACGATCGGTTCTACGTACTGGAGAGACCTCGGCTCGCAGTTACAACTGGGACCCAGGCCAAGGATGGTCAACCCGGATATAGATCCTCACCCGATACAACAACAACTACTACATTATTGAATATATCAAATTCAGGGGTTAGATCAGAATTTAATTCAACTATTTAAGCCATTACAATATCTTTTAATTTCTTTAAAGTATAATTTGAAGAATATATCGAAATTTTCGAATTTAACAAAATTTCATCAAAAACTCCCCAATTTTCGGTCGGGAAAAAGAAAATATATACCTAATAATATATTATTTAATATAAATATTTAACTGTACAATAAGCATTTTATTTAAGTTTTAAATTAGGCTTATCCATTTACCCACATTTAAAGAAAGTAAAAATTTTCTAACTTCATACGGAAAAGTGTTGTTTACAACAATATTGAAAAAAGTTTTTTTTTTCTTATATAAAGAGGATAATAATAGTATAGACGTCGGAGTTAAAATATTAAATGGTTTTTAAGTGCAAATTATATTGTACAAAGGTAATTAAGTTTTATAATATTTCCTTTTCATCATTTTTTTTTTCTGTTTTTAAATAAAAATTCAAAACAATTAAGCAATTATATTGTTAGAACGTTTACAGATTTTAAAGGATTTCCTTAAAATTGAAAAACATTCAACATAAAATCTTATATAAATTTTTCTTTTTAAAGTGTTGTTTTGAAATAGAACGTTGAAATGTATAAAAAAAATTTTTTAAATAAGTTTTAAACTTTTCACGGCCACTAATAAATGAAACTTTTATTTGTAAGATACAATTTCAATATTATTAGTAAGTTTGATCTTCTTTAGTTAGTTTTTTAATTTTTTAATTAAGGTATGGATTGTAGAAATATGTGGCTTGTTCACAGAAACTTGAATTTAACCTAAATACCAGTCAAAATGACGTAATTTTTTAATTTAATTTCCACGTTTTTCATACAACAAATTTTCTCCATACTTAAATTTTACTTGTGTCTACCTAATTAAAACTAAAAAAAAATATTAAAATGTAGAGAAGGACTCATAATAATAAATCAGGTTTCTAAATCAAGTTTATTTCCATAATTACCTTTTTTGTTTTCTGCCTCCGAAACTATACAAAAAATTCCATTTAACCTCTTCAGTGCGCTATTATTTTTTAATTGCTTTGTTTGTATCAATGCCTTGATGCTATTAACTATACTTTACTCCATTCTGATTTTTTATGTGCAATCGTATTTCGTGGTCTCTTGATCTCGAATATCATCTATCAGCAACATTTTTTTTCTTATTATTTGCACCGACACATGTTCTTCTTTTTTAAGTTCCTATACATTTGTACATGTCGAATTCTTTTTGGCAGCAATTTTTTGCATATTTTTTTGAATCTTTTGTGTACAATAGCTTTTTTATAAGTGCCAGGTTTTACTTCAATGCAACAGTTTAGCTTTAATGAAAAACTTGTACATTCTTTATTTTTGTTTTATTTTTTTCCAAATCATATGACCTCCATGCCGGACTTATTTTTTTAAATGTTGTTATAGTTAACTATACAAGATGCCGTCTTCCGTCCCACCATCTGTAATTATATTTTCAAGGTTATTATTTTATATTTTATTTAATTATTGAATTTTTTCAGATTTCTTTTACTTTTCATTTTCAAATTAGGAAATCAATAGCAAAAATAGAATAACTATTAAATTATATACTTAAATTCCTATATTTTCCCTAATACATAGTTCAAATTTCTTCATATATATCGGCCAACCTCAATATTTTAAATAGACAGCTAGTCGAAAAACAATTAATTTATATATATTGTATATATATTATATATATATACAATATATATACAATATATATACAATATATATATATATTTATATATATTTATACATTTCATATAGAAAAAACTTTCTATTATTAAAAACAGATTTTCCCTTTCCCCTAATAATATAATAAACACGAATTGATACTAAATATTAAAAATAGAAATCTTTACAAAAATAAAAAGAAATTTCATAATTAATCTTCTCTTGAAAATTATACC